>NC_141067.1:22923203-24321953 GCF_041138505.1 Cibotium barometz
CTTTGCCTATTTTGTAGCTTGGTTATTACTGCGTTGAGGGGGACTACTCAAATGAAACCATCTCTAACACTTAGTAGGTTAAGGCTAGTGCTCGGATTAGCTTCATGAGTCTTTTCAATTGTTCCTGGTCTTAGCACGCAATCCTTGTACATATGATCGATACCACATTCAACACAGTGGAGTCAACGCGGGAACACCTATAGGGAACTTGTTGTTCTATTCCTATTGGGACACTCAGCCACTTGGTGAGGTCCACCACAATCATAACACTACATGGGCGGTCTTCTCGTTGCTCGATTCATATCCCTAGCCTGCGATATTAGGGCTGCTAAGTACAGAGGGTACATTTGATCTCCCTCCATGACATAGTGTGACTGATAATTTGTGAGGGCGGTCTCATGGGCTCTTGGGTTTAATAAGTGGGAGTTTCTAGGATTTCTCCCTTATTCCCATCTTCAAAGAGTTTCATAAGGGTCATTTGACAAACTGGTGCAACTCTGCGTAACGAGGGCTGAGGTGGAAGAACTAGGGGTGGGCATTTTGCTACCCTAAGAATTTCTCTTTAGGCCACTTCTTGGTTGAGGAGCGTTGTGATGTGTAGGAGCTGGCAAAGCCAACGGTTTCCTTGGGTTGGCAGGTAGTACCTGAGAGGCATAGCTCAAGATAAAGTAGCCTTGTGATGGTAGCAGTTAGAGATCTCGTGATTGCCCCACTTTACACAGTAGGTACAATTGAGACTAAGGCGGGGTATTAGATAAGCAAATTTGGTGCCAGTATGGGGTGACAAGAATACCCCACTTTGAGAGCTTCGTTTAGAGCCTCAAAGGAAGCTTTATCTTCTACTTTTAGAGATCTGAACCATTGGCCAACTTTGTTATCCAAGGTAAGGCCAAAGACTTTATTAAGAATGAGTTGGAGAGATACGAGCTGGTTCGTGGATAGCAGATGGTCTGTCCATACACTATGGTTCGGGCTCTCTTGCCTCAGGGTCTAGAGTCCCTTGTTCACTATTAGGGAGGTCCTTGCTCTCAGTGGTACTGTCAAAGACGAGCAGTGTTTGACTCCACGTGATATTTATCGATGGGTCCGATCTGATTTGCGAAGGGGCATCTAGAGAGCTTACTTCATCAAAGAGAGGGTTATTTCTCACCAACCTACCCAAGAGTAGGTGCATGGAAATATAGAAGTACTATATGCAGAGCCCCTCTAAAAGGAAAGTTTTTTTTTAAAGGAACGACCGTACTCTTGTGAGTGAACGGGTGTATGCACATAGGAAGCGATGGAACGGGCTTTCTCTTCTCAAGGAGAGAAGAAACAAATGTGCACTTCAAAGATGACGAGATGGAATGGGCATGCTCTTCTCAAGAAGAGAAGGAACAGACATTCCAAGTTAGATGCAGTGTGGAACGGTCGTTCACTTCTCAGAAGGGGAGGGAATGGACATGCACTGCCTAACTTGCACGACGTGCGCTCCAAAGAAATCGAGATGGAACAGGCATTTGCCCCTCAATGAGAGAAGGAACGGACGTTCACTTTTGGCACGAAATAGAACGGGTGTTTGCTTAAGGTGAGGACGGGAATAGGTGTTCGGAATGAGATTGCAAAAATGGAATGGGTGTTTGCTTCTTTAGGGCAGGAAGGAACATACCTTTGGAATGAGATTGCCAAACTGGCAAGGGAGTTCGCTCACCAAGAGGAGAAGGAACAGACATGCGAGTTTATGGGCTGCATGGAATGGACATGGCAAGTTGCAAAAGGGAACTTAAACAGGCGTTCGCTCTAGGACGAGGAGCAAACGGGCATGGAAATCCTTGGAACAGACGTGGGCTTTAGAGCATATGATCGTGGCACTATCAGGCAGGGAATTTTCAAATTTGACTGGCCCTAATGGCTATAGGTATGACAACCACTCTAACAGTACAAAATTCTCCTAATTTGAATGCACTTCAACATACATGAGGCCCAATTAAATGCAATTAAACTAATTTTAATGTTCTTGCCAAATTTAGAAAGCAAATTCACCAGATTTGGGTTGTAGAGGCAGAAGGAACGGGAGTTCCCAGAACTTTCCACGAATGTATACTTTTGAACGAAGCCTAGTTGAATGCAATTTTCCTTGGGAACCTCTCCGATCAAGACCTGATTCAGGCATCTTCCCAAGGTTTTTTGATGTTTTTGTTTTTACAAGGAGCTAGAGCTAGTTTCTAGCTACTTCTTGATACCTACAATGCATGGTTTAAGCTAATAGATTGAGATTAATTGAATGACAATAAACATAAAAACATAAAGAATAAACACAAAAATTAAAAATTGCTTGAATTTTGAGGGCAAATGGGGGCACTTACTTGCTTCTCCCCGCTCTCAGTGAAGACTCAAATTCTCTCATGCTCAATCAACAATCCAAACTCCGGATAATTTATGACAAAACACAAAACAAACAATATTAATCAACCTACCGATGGATTTGCACTCCAACCGGGATAAATCAAGCTCTAGATAATGAATCAAGTAGAGGACACTAAACCAAATGTCATTCCCCTTGGAAGTGGTACCAAAGATGTTAATGGAATAACATACTACCTCACAAGAACAAGAGAGAAGAAGAAGGAAGTGCATGGAAGGGTCAAATCTAGTCATTATCACTTAGCCAACCCCATTAGGGTTAACTCCCTGATGTGAGGCTGCTAGGGGCTCACTCCACACTCTCTTTGTGCCACCCAAAGAGAGATCTAAGCAAGCTAGGTATGAGCAAGAGGGAAGGAGCTGTGGAGAGCTCAACCTCTACCTCATGTCAATCGTATGCAAACAAGACAAGTTGGAGAGCAATGAGAAGGGAGTGAAGGAGAGAAGGGAGCGCAACACCATTCCTATTCACATACTATTCACATACACAAACAATCACAAGCAAGCAAGCAAGCATCACAAACAATAAAGCCACCATAATCTTAAGAGAGAGAGAGAGAGAGGGAGAGAAGGCAAGACTCAATTGAGACAAATGGGATTGTGCCTTTTTATATTTCATAAAATGTCTTATATACATGAGCTCATATTTATAATGTTCGGTCGCCCAATTACAAATAGGGGCCCAAAACTAGTCTTCCTAGTTTAACTAGCTCTATATACATCAATTTCTTATAACCGGCATTACACAAGCCATAAGCTCGGCCATCCCATGTATCTTTTACAATAAACGCTTAGCGTGGTTACAAGAAGATGAGTTACAAAGGAGGTATAGTAGCTGCGCAAAAGGTCATGTTAACGAGAGTGGTTAACAACTTCATCAACACTGGCCAACTTCAATCTCCTTAAAATCCTTTATTTTTGTAAGGAAATTTTAATTTTCCATGGAATCTCCCTCTTCCATATGCTATGACTCTAATTGCTTGCATACATAAGCAACGCGTGCTTTATTACATACTTACATCCTTGATTTTTGTAAGGAAACTTTCCATGGAGTCTACCTCTTCCATATGCTCTGACTCTAATTACTTGCGTAGATAAGCAACAAGTGCTTTATTATATACTTGGTATAATGGGGAAAGTGCATCCCAAGCATGTTTAGTAGTCCTACATAACCGAATGTGAATAATGATACTCCACTTGACTAACAAAGCAAGGAACACATGTTCCTATGCATCTCTTCCATCCCATTTAGTTTGTATGCTATGCTATGATAATGCACCATGAGAAACTTAGTTCGTGTCTACATATGTCACTTCTACATGGATGTTTCTTAGTACCAACCATAACATTTATATCCCTTTGGCTACCAATACATGCCGCATCATATAGGACCATAATAGGTAGTTCATCCCATCAAGATTACCCTCAGCGTAGACAACATCATATATTCATCAATGTCTGCCATTTTTTATAAAACCCATGAAATTAATCATGTCACTTGTAAGTGCTAAGTGCTTCTTTGATGCAACCAAGGTGGTTTCTTATAAGGTTGCTGACAACCAAGGCTTGCAAGGTGTATAAAAGAAATGTACAGTAAAGTGAGTAGAATATTTACTCATAAGATGTAGAGATCGATGTCATTGAAGCATAGCTCATAGACAAGATCCAACATGGTAAGGGTCTGTTAATGCTTTCTTGTGTATTTGCACACCCTTCTTTAGTAGATTTTACAATACTACTCTAGACATTGATGAAGAACATTGCAAAACCAGTCCCCAAAGATGTCTATAGAAAAATAAAAACCGTGCGAATGGCCCCCAAACCATGCTCGGAGAAACATTTTGGCCAAAAACTTCAGTACTGCACACTTCACGATCCTCTTTATTCTCCCAAAAGGTCTCCTTGATCTGATTCAAGAAGATAGGTGAATCAAGGTGAAGGGTAGGCAGCAGCACATGGGTGGGGAGCATATGTATTTGCACACCCTTCTTTAGTAGATTTTACAATACTACTCTAGACTCTCATGAAGAACATTGCAAAACCAGTCCCCAAAGATGTCTATAGAAAAATAAAAACCGTGCGAATGGCCCCCAAACCATGCTCGGAGAAACATTTTGGCCAAAAACTTCAGTACTGCACACTTCACGATCCTCTTTATTCTCCCAAAAGGTCTCCTTGATCTGATTCAAGAAGATAGGTGAATCAAGGTGAATCAAGGTGAAGGGTAGGCAGCAGCACATGGGTGGGGAGCATATGCTCTGATACCAAATGTTGAAAATAGGGTTGCAGGAATGCAAACACAAACATACACACCAGTAGAGAAGTTGAAGGGATAACACAATGAGATGATAGATAGATAATGAATGTTCTTTACAAAGATGCAAAGTATAGCCCAAGATGGGTGTATACTAGCACGGGGGAAAATCTCTCCTGAAGAGGGAAAAAGTGGCTTGGCTGGTTCTAGTGTCTTCACACACATCACTACAAATATGGCTACACTTACAAGGGAATCAGGTAAGACTATATTCATCATCACTCATCTCTAGAATTGGTCCTCACTGTATTAGGACATCCCTTCTAAGTTGTCTCTGTGCAATTGGTCCTCATTGTAATGTGGCATCCCTCCTAAATTGTCATAGTCAATTGTGAATAGCCTGAACTCCCACTAACTAATGTGTGAAAAATCGTACAGCTGAGCTATCCTCGCTTTATCATCATGAAAGGAGGTCAAGCTACTGTGAGAGTAGGAGTCACTACAATTAGAATATGTCACCTCCAATAGTTGTGGAGCAGAAAAAGCTACTTGGGAATGTGATAATAAAAAGTAACAAGCAAAAGCGTATGTACACAATGTCAAAGTAGGTTTGTAGGAGCACCTACACAAAAGACTGTCTTAAACACAAAGTGAGAACATAATCAAGAGAGTATGTACACACTGTGATCATGTCAAAGTAGGTCTATAGGAGCACCTGCACAGAATCTCCCAAACTCAAACTAAGAACAATTATAACCCACATGATGAAGCACCTGCACAAAAGAATCTCCCAAATTCAAACTAAGAACAATTATAACCCACTGATGAAGGTGTCCCATACACCTCACATAATAGCAAGTCCTCTTCAACCAAAATTGGAGTTAATCATTAGACTCAGATGAAGAGATCATAGGTGATGAATGATGACTTCCATGTTCACGTGTAAAAGATGGTGGCTCTCCATCTTGAAGTGTAGTAGATGATGGTTCTCCCATAAAAGTATGTAAAGGAGGGGTATGGATATGTATCATAGTCACTATCGACTTGCATCATGGTCACAATTCAAGGACAAAAAGGAAGATGAAATGGAAATGTGGCCAAATAGAGGCTTCTGGTGGCCATGTATATAACACCATTTCTATCATAATGCAAGGACACTTTCCCATTATCTAATCTAGATTTCTCTCTTGCTAAACTTATCTCTAATATTGTCTCTAATGCATGCTAGTGAGTGTGTGTGAGGGATTTGAGATGAGAGGAGGGAGTAGTGCCTGCCGTAGTGCAACATGACAATGTGACATCACTGGCAAAAGAAGGGGAATGGTAAGCTACCCATGGTAGTGTTGAGCTTCAAGACCTTAAGCTTCGCCCCATCGAAGCGATCCCCACAACACATTGAGGTGATTGGTTCCTTCGAAGCTATCTCTTACCCTTAAATGTTGCCCTCCATTGATGTGTCAATTTTGTTTTTCTTTTTATCCCTGAGGTATGCCCATGATGCAATGGAAATAGTGACTCTAATTCATCTCTCCATACTAGTTCTTTACATACATTCATGGGATTCCTTGAAAGCTATCTCTTAGCCCTAATAGTCACCCTCCATTGATGTTTCCATTTCATCTTCCTCTTTGTCCTTGAACTGTGCCCATGATGCAGGTAGATATGCACTCTGATGCATATCCATACTCCTCCTTTACATACTTTTATGGGAGAACCATCATCTACTATACTTCATCATGGAGAGCCACAATCTTTTGCACATGATCATGGAATTCATCATTCATCACCTATGATGTGTTCATCTAAGGGCTAACAAATAACTCCAATTTTGGTGGAAGAGGACTTGCTATTACGTGAGATGTATGGGGCACATTCATCACGTGGGTTATAATTGTTCTCCGAAAGATCCCTGCCCCCTCCGCGCAACAAATTCGGGGGTGCTAGCAGTGGAAGTAGCATTTCTAGCGCTCGCAGGGCAAAGCCTCTCACTCGGGGCCTCGCCCACCCCACGGATATCTGGACAAGAGACTAATCCCGCGGTTCTTCCAAAACCGAACCTGGAAAAATTTCCCTTGCTCAAAAAGCACAGGCGATTCCTCCAAGATATTTTTATTCTAACGTAGTCAAGAGCCTTTACTAACCAAACTGATCCGACCGAACCCGTAAGTCACATGGTCAGATCAAGGAAAAGACTTGCACTTTGATCATAGAGACCAACGCTTTTTCCCTCATCGAGAGGCATAGCCATTGATTCTTTTCCTTTAGAACAAAGACTATCCGAGATTTAATTCATCTATCGTACCATAACAGAATTAAGTCTCATTTTAGGGATCCATCAGTCCAACCTAACCCCATCCAGTCCCATGGGTTAGCCAACTGCCCAACCACTGTAGTGATAGGATTCATTTAAGAATTTGGTTATGTTTTGTCCCGGGTGTACCAAGGAAAAGAGTTCCCAGGCCCCCTAGCTGGCGCTTCAAGCAAACTTCAAGATAGTCACACCACTTACACACCCAATATGAAATTGCCTGTTCCACAGATTCAGCTATCTTTAAAACAATCTTTTAATGAAACCATGATATCACTGATCATAATCCTCCAAAATATCCAGTTGACCGACCTTGCTACGCGAGACGTCCTCCATTGACTCTTCCTCAGCTCTTGTTGCAACTTTATCACTTAGGTCTCCACAACCTCATTCACAAAATGGTCAAAATGCTTCCCTAGCATTCTTGACATAAAACAATCATTTAAAAAGAGGTCATAAATATAGTTTCTAACGAACTCTCATCTTTTCACATCGTTCCACATCATTTCCCATTATTCCACATTCTTCTAAATCAATTTACTTTACTCAATCCACATCCAATCAAATGTATTCTCATCGTCCTTCATCCATTCTCATCCAATCACATCATATCTATCACATCTACCCCGATCCAGATCATATCACATCACATCCATTCACATCTATCCCGATTCACATCACATCCATTCTCATCACATCTCATCTATTCACATCTATCTCGACTCACATCACATCCACATCACATTCACATCACATCATCTCATCCATTCACATCTATCCCATTCATTGCATTCCCATCCCATCACATACATTCTATCCACATTACATCGCATCCATATCCATCCATATCTCATGACATCCATACACATTCCATCTCATTCATCCACATCCATCTAGTCATCCACATGCATCCATACATTCACATTCACATCCACATATATTCACATCACATCACATTTCATCCACATCTCATCACATTCACATCCACATCCCTTTACATCACATCACATCTCATCCTCCACATCCATTTACATCATATCACATCCTTTCACATCCACATCCATTTACATCACGTCACATCCTATCACATCCACATCCACATTCATTTACATCACATCACATCCTATCACATCTACATTCACATTCATTTACATCACACCACATCCTTTCACATCCACATCCAAATCCACATACACATATCCATTGATTCTTTTCCTTTAGAACAAAGACTATCCGAGATTTAATTCATCTATCGTACCATAACAGAATTAAGTCTCATTTTAGGGATCCATCAGTCCAACCTAACTCCATCCAGTCCCATGGGTTAGCCAACCGCCCAACCACTGTAGTGATAGGATTCATTTAAGAATTTGGTTATGTTTTGTCCCGGGTGTACCAAGGAAAAGAGTTCCCAGGCCCCCTAGCTGGCGCTTCAAGCAAACTTCAAGATAGTCACACCACTTACACACCCAATATGAAATTGCCTGTTCCACAGATTCAGCTATCTTTAAAACAATCTTTTAATGAAACCATAATATCACTGATCATAATCCTCCAAAATATCCAGTTGACCGACCTTGCTACGCGAGACGTCCTCCATTGACTCTTCCTCAGCTCTTGTTGCAACTTTATCACTTAGGTCTCCACAACCTCATTCACAAAATGGTCAAAATGCTTCCCTAGCATTCTTGACATAAAACAGTCATTTAAAAAGAGGTCATAAATATAGTTTCTAACGAACTCTCATCTTTTCATATCGTTCCACATCATTTCCCATTATTCCACATTCTTCTAAATCAATTTACTTTACTCAATCCACATCCAATCAAATGTATTCTCATCGTCCTTCATCCATTCTCATCCAATCACATCATATCTATCACATCTACCCCAATCCAGATCATATCACATCACATCCATTCACATCTATCCCGATTCACATCACATCCATTCTCATCACATCTCATCTATTCACATCTATCTCGACTCACATCACATCCCACATCACATTCACATCACATCATCTCATCCATTCACATCTATCCCATTCATTGCATTCCCATCCCATCACATACATTCTATCCACATTACATCGCATCCATATCCATCCATATCTCATGACATCCATACACATTCCATCTCATTCATCCACATCCATCTAGTCATCCACATGCATCCATACATTCACATTCACATCCACATATATTCACATCACATCACATTTCATCCACATCTCATCACATTCACATCCACATCCCTTTACATCACATCACATCTCATCCTCCACATCCATTTACATCATATCACATCCTTTCACATCCACATCCATTTACATCACGTCACATCCTATCACATCCACATCCACATTCATTTACATCACATCACATCCTATCACATCTACATTCACATTCATTTACATCACACCACATCCTTTCACATCCACATCCAAATCCATTTACATCGCATCACATCCTATCACATCCACATCCACATCAACATTCATTTACATCACATCACATCCTTTCACATCCACATCCACATCCATTTACATCACATCACATCCTATCCCATCCACATCCACATCCACATCCATTTACATCACATCACATCGTTTCACATATCCTCACATCTCATTCTCATCTCTTCATTCACATCCACATCGCATATATATAAGGGGTTTTTTAATTTAAAAAGTAAAAATTTCTATATAGAATGACTTTTTTCATCTCAAAACTTACAAAAGGGGGTGTATATAAATCATAAATTCTATATAGAAGGGGTACTTTTCTATCTCCAATTTAATTTATATAAACAAGAAAATCATAGATAGGGGTTACCTTTTGAACACAAACGCTATATAGGGTTTTTACATACCCATAGTGATCACCCTATGGGAGCCCCCCCTCTTGCTATATGATAGATACAAAATCATGCCCTCATGATGTTATGAGAGAGAGAGAGAGAGAGAGAGAGAGAGGTGTTGAAATGTAGAGAGAAAGAGACGAGACAAGAGACACATCATGTACGCTCCCAAAGACTGATTCATATTGAGGACAAGATACATATATATAGGTGAGACCAAGTTAGGTAGAGTGAGCCATATATAGAGCTCCAACACCCCCACTCAAACAAGGGTCTCTAGCTATGGATGAAAAAACCCTTGGGGAGTACAAGGGAAAAACCCAAGCCCCTATACAAATGTGAAAATATGAACCAGAAGTAATGATGTGAAAGTGCATTGTGCATCTATGTACAAATATACAAAAGGACCAAGAGGTCATAGTGAGCAATTGTGGAATGTGCAAAGTGCATGGTGTCTAGAAGATTACAACGATATATGTACAAAGCTACCATAAGAGTAAAGAGCCTAATCTAGAAAGAGTGAGCCCGAGGCAACTCCAAGCTCTGAGCGCAAGAGAATGAAGCGTGACTCATTGAGACCTTTGGTAAGAATATCTGCAATCATCTGGTCACTTGGACAATGTTCAATCATGATAGTGCCTTTGCGTACTTCGTATCGAACATAATGGTAATGCACAGCAATATGTTTTGACTTGTTATGTTGGACATAGTCTTTTGCAAGACTAATAGCACTCTGATTATCACACCGCAAGGGTGTACTAGAAAGAGGAGAATGGCCGATATCTGTCAACACTTGTCGAAGCCAAATGAGTTCACGAGCTGCAAGTGATGCCGCAACATATTCAGATTCGGTTGTAGAAACTGCAACACAACGTTGTTTCTTGCTGGTCCAAGAAATAAGACAACCATTAATGAAGAAACAATTGCCACTAGTAGATCGCATAGATAAATGTGAGCTGGCCCAATCTGCATCTGTGTAACCCAAAAGAGAAAGAGATGGAATGGAGTCGGATGTGAATTGTCGTTGATAAACCAAACCATAATCTATAGTGCCTTTCAAGTATTTCAACACGCGCTTTGTCGAAGACCAATGCTTAAGAGAAGGACATGCAAGGTGTTGCCCGAGATAGTTAGCAATAAACAAAATGTCAGGACGAGTGTTCAAACCAACAACTTGAAGACATCCAACCAAATTAGCATATGGTTGATTTGTAACAAGCTGGCCACCACCATCAGAAGTGTTTTTCATGGAACTCGCAAGACAAGGAGTAGTTGCTGAATGTGCAGATTCCAAACCAAACTTCTTAATAGTATCTTCAATAAACTTTGACTGTCGAAGTAATAAAATACCTTTACTGCGATCCCTTTGAATCTGAATGCCAAGACACGAGTGAAGCTCTCCAAGATCCACCATATCAAATGCCGAAGATAACAACTGCTTACTTTGGTGTAGAAATCCCAAATCATTGGAAACAAGGATTGTATCATCCACATAAAGGGCAAGGATTACAAAACTACCATTTTGGTGTTTGGTAAATAAGTTGGGATCAGAAGAGCAAGAGAGAAAACCATGGGAGGTAAGAAAAAGATCAAACTTGATGTACCAGGCCCGTGAAGCTTGTTTAAGACCATATAAAGCCCTATGAAGACGAGCAACAAGATCTTCCTTCCCTGCAATAACAAATCCTTCTGGCTGCTCCATATAAATTTCTTCATTCAAATCTCCATTCAAGAAAGCTGTGCGCACGTCCATCTGATGAATTTCTAAGTCAAATTGAACAGCAAATGCCAATAAAACCCGAATACTAGTAATGCGAACAACTGGTGAAAAGGTTTCGTGATAATCAACGCCAGCAACTTGAGAATAACCTTTGGCAACTAAACGTGCCTTGAATTTGTCAAAGGATCCATCTGCTTTAAATTTTGTCTTATATACCCACTTACACTTAATGGCAGTACGGCCAGGAGGTAGCTCAGTGAGTATCCATGTACCTTTAGAGATAAGAGAATCATACTCTGCTTCCATAGCCTCTTGCCATTGATCCTTTTGTGGAGAACATATAGCATCACTGTACGTGGCTGGATCTTCAGAAGTAGAGAAAACATTAGCCTCAAAATCTTCATCATAAACATGACAAGAACCATGCTCAAAATCAATAGGCAGATCAATAAAAATGTCAACATCATCAATGATAGCATTCGGAATCAATGGTTGTGAAGAGGAAAGTTGCTCTTTAGATGGTTGTGAAGAGGAAATTTGCTCTATAGAAGAAGATTCATCATCACACAAGAATGGAAAAGCTTGAAGCAAAGATTTAGTATCATCAGAATCATCCATGGACCATGTACCGCCCATAAGCTGTTCATTGAAAATAGCATCACGATTCACAAGCACTTTCTTGGAGGACGGGTCATAGAATTTGTAGCCTTTGGAAGTGTCAGAATACCCAATAAAAATAACTTTAAGGCCAGGAGCATCAAGCTTTGCTCGTGTTTCTTTAGGAACATGAATGTAAGCAATACATCCAAAGGTTTGAAAATGAGATACAGAAGGAATTTCACCTGTCCATGCTGTGATGGGTATCTTACCAGAAGGAGCAGTAGTAGGAAGATGATTCTGAACAAAGACTACTGTCAAGAGAGCTTCACTCCAGAAGACACGAGATAACCCAGAATGAATCAGCATACATCGTATAGCATTGATAATAGTGCGATTCTTACGTTCAGCAACACCGTTCTGTTGAGGTGAATATGGAATTGTATGTTCATGATGAATACCATGGTCCATACAATAACTCTCAAACTCACGAGACACATATTCTCCACCATTATCGCTGCGAAGTTTCTTGAGGCGACGTCCAGTTTGAAGTTCGGTAGCCTTGTGAAATTGCTTAAAAACAGATAACGCCTCAGATTTTTGTTGAAGCAAGAAAACAATTGTATACCGTGAGTAATCATCAATAAACGTAATGAAATAACGATGTTGTGTTCTCGATGGAGGCAAAGGTCCACAAATGTCGGTATGAACAAGATCCAACAAATCATGAGAATGAACTGAATTCGAGAGAGGAAAGGGTTTACGATTGTGTTTGCCAAGAGCACAAAACTCACAGATTCCCATATGAGGATGAGCTTTAAGATCCATTCCGCGTACAAGACCTTGACGATGAAGATTAAGAAGCTTTGAGAAATCAGCATGAACAAAGCGATGATGCCATATCTTGCAATCATGATCCCCTGGAGCAGTGACAACATTTGCTACAGCATCATTAAGAGAGAGCTCAAACAAATTGCCATTACGAGAAGCAGTTGCAATAATCTGTCCATCTTTCTCAATGCGGCATTTGGTGTAGTCGAATCCAACAAACAAACCAAGATCAACAAGTCTTGCAACTGAAAGAAGATTACGTTGAAGTTCTGGGACATGTAAAACCCCTCGTAAAACTCGAGTTGAAGAAGATAAGGTGCCAAGATATAAATCTCCAATGCCCTTGACTTGGCAAGTTGTATCATCAGCAAGATAAACAACACGCTTAACAGGTAAAGAATGATAGTTATGTAGCCACTTAGATTCATATGTCATATTTCCTGTAGCACCAGAATCAATAATGAAAAGTGAACCATCACGTACATGAAGTATTCTGTCTGGGGGAACTGAACATAAAACACAACTTGTTTCAGGCATAACATTATCATGATGCTCGGCTGCATATGCTCGATTTCGATCTACATCAAATCGACGCTTAAAGCACATGGAAGAGGGATGATCAGATTTTCCACAATAATCACAAGAAGAAGAATCTCTAGATAAACGTGGTTGTTTTGTGGTAATGTTGTGTTCTTCATCATATTGACGTGCCCAACAGTCATCTTCAGTATGACCATTCCTATTGCAGTAAGAACAATGCTTGTTAGGAAATCTGAGACGAGAGAAACTACCACCACGACGACCACCTCTACGGTTACCTCGTTGAAAAGAACGCCTTCGCACATTAAAGGCCCGTTCCAACTGTTGTGACTCAGGCTCCTCTTGTTGTGAAAACATAACTGCATCATGACCAACACTACGTCGTTGTTGACGTTGAGAATACTCAATCAAAGATATGCAAGTTTGGTCAAAATCAAGACCATCCTTGTTAGAAAGAATGGTAACAATGTTGTCATAAGACGGATCCTGTATTGTATCAAGAAGAATTGTAATAAGTTGCTTTCGTGGAACAGGATCACCCGCAGCAGCAAGTTGATTAATAATAGATTTGAAAGAATCAATATGTCCCGTCATAGCAGTACCAACTTCATACTGTAACTTTGAAAGCAAACCTCTCAAATAAAGTGTTTCTGTAACAGACTTTTTCTGAAAATTTGCTATAAGATACTCCCATACGTCATGGGAAGTAGGAAAGTCATACACATCAAGCATGAGAGAATCACTAAGAGCAGAAAGAATATACCGACGAGTTGCTTTATCACGCCTCTGCCAATCCATATAAGCAAGACGCCATGCATCAAAAACAGGGCCTTCCGTGATAAGAACGTTGTCAGAATTCGGAATAATAGGCTGAGACGGACATAGAGAATTGCCAATAACAACATCTGAGAGCTCATCGCCTTCAAGAATTAACAGCATCTTTGCTTTCCAACCGGGAAACCCTTGGCCTTGAAAAGAAGGAATAGAACGTTGGCCAGAAGGAAAACCATTGACGAGAACAATCATAGCCATATCTATCTGTGAGAAGATGTATAAGATAAAATCACAAAATCTGCACACCATAGACAAGGACGACTGCAAGAGATAAGAGACGTCAATAAGAAAAGAGTCCTCAAAATAGCGAGACGTGGGACGCAAGATTCATTGGTAGACGCTGGATGAAAAATCTAGATTGGTCGCTTTGCTAAAAATAGCAAAATCCGAGACGTGGGACACAAGATTCATTGGTAGATGCTTGACGAAAAAGCTAGATTTGGCGGTTTGCTAAAAACGCTTGACGAAGAAGCTAGATTTGGGCGGGTTGCTAAAAACGCTTGACGAAGACGAAACCTGTGTGCTCACAAAGACACTTGATGAAGACGAAACCTGTGTGCTCACACAAAGAACCTGTTTTGCTGTTTTACAGATGCAGTTTGCCTGAACTGTCATAACTTTTGACTCACAACTCCATTTGACAAACTTTTTTGATAGGATTCACCAGCACAATACAATCTACGCACCTGCACCGATTAAGGACGCGATTAAGAAACAACTCTAATTACAACAAGTTAAGCTATAAAATCATGTAGACAACACATAATCAAAGAACAATCTTGTAAGACATGAAATTATAATCATGAATTTAACAAGAAGACATAGATGCTTCCCTCATAGATGCTCTGATACCATGTTGAAATGTAGAGAGAAAGAGACGAGACAAGAGACACATCATGTACGCTCCCAAAGACTGATTCATATTGAGGACAAGATACATATATATAGGTGAGACCAAGTTAGGTAGAGTGAGCCATATATAGAGCTCCAACAAGAGGGAGATTTCTTACGTGTGCACTACAACACCCTACAACACCCTTTGACAACATCTTACATACTTGGTTTACAATATGTTAATTTAGCATATTATTTTTAATTCATTTGGATACTTAGATTTAAACTCTTGGACATTATGTAATAAACAATGAAAAGTAGTCAAGAGAATTCAAGATTGCGCTTATATAAGTGTATATTAAAAGGGGGGGAGGAGGATAGAGTCCAATAAGATCCACTCTCCTCCTCTGGTAAATTTTCATCCTCACTCTCTATCAATGAGAATGATGTCAAGGTGGATCACTCTCATTCTCGAATGTTAAGGTAAATATTGAGGTAATGTAGTCACAATCCATGCCTCCAATTAAGACTGGCATATTGAGGTAATGTAGTAGTCACAATCTAAGCCTCCAATTGAAATTGGCACTAAGCTCTGAAAGAGAATGAATTAACATAGAAACACAATCAATGAGAAAGCAATATGATTTAAATCACAAGGAGGGAACTTAATCAATGTATCAATATATACATATGCATGCATGCATGTATATATATATATATACATATGTATACATATATACATACATATATACATACATACATATATCTACATACATATACATATATATATACACATACATTATTACATGTGTGTGTGTTGTGTGTACATGTGTATGTATGTATACACATATATACACATATACATACACATATACACACATATATACACACACACATATACATACACATACACATACACACACATACACTGTAAGCCCAGCCTCTCAAAATGTCCAGCATCTTCTCCTGTAATCAATCCCTCTTCAAAAATATAAAAGACTTGTTTCTAACTGTTTTAACCTAGAGAGAGAAAATATTCTAGAGAGAGAATATTTAGTTTTTTAATATTTTTGGATAGAAAATTATCTCATCCTATTAAAATAAGTTCCCTTGAAACAGAAATTCAAAAAGAACTTTCCAATGTGCAATTGGAATTAATTGAAAATGGGTATAAAGGACCTTAGCCTAAGGGTCTAGATTTTCAGAAATTTTTGGATTATGGTCCAATTAAGGTTCCTATG
Source organism: Cibotium barometz (assembly GCF_041138505.1). Lineage (NCBI taxonomy): Eukaryota > Viridiplantae > Streptophyta > Polypodiopsida > Cyatheales > Cibotiaceae > Cibotium > Cibotium barometz. Next base: position 22,939,628 of record NC_141067.1, read on the forward strand.
GGCCAATAGCATCAATCCATGTGTAGGGAGGAGATAAATCCAATTTGTAAAAGAAGATACCCAAAAATGAGTAAATGCTCACATAAGATGAAGAGTTGAAAATGTACAAGGTTTATTAGTAAAAAACTATGAGCAATATTAAAAATATGAGATATTTTGGGTATCCAAAAATGAGTAAATGCTCACATAAGATGAAGAGTTGAAAATGTACAAGGTTTATTAGTAAAAAACTATGAGCAATATTAAAAATATGAGATATTTTGGGTATAATGATTCCATTTTGACACATATGTAAGGAAGGGGAGTTCTTTAAAGGAGGTGCATATTTCACATAAGATGAAGAGTTGAAAATGTACAAGGTTTATTAGTAAAAAACTATGAGCAATATTAAAAATATGAGATATTTTGGGTATAATGCATATTTCACATGCTTGAATGAGTTTTAAACTCATAAAAATTGAGATATTTCATCTCTCCTCTCTCCTCATTCAAGTCTAGTTCCAAAAAGTTAGCTTAACTGACCTAAAAATGGTCAAATATTGACCAAACTGATTTAGAAAATTCTAGAATCAGTTTGTTTGGTTAGGAGCTCAATTTTTCCTGTAAATAGAAGCCTCCCCCTTGTTGAAAAATATATAGTGTTTATGCATCGTTACTCTACTCCACCTAAGCCAAGAACTGTGAATTCATTAATAATTCACTAGTTTTTGGAGCTTCCCTCTTTCTTCAATCCCCATTGGTGGCTCCATCAACATACTTAACCAATTGATTGGTTGGGGGCCTCTACCGTGAAGAAAGAATCAAGCAATTTGTAAGGTAATTAGTGAATTTTGATCATTTTCTATAATTTCTCAATGTTTCTCTCTTCTCAACCCCTCTCAAGCTTGAGAAGCTTAATTGGAATGGTTTTTGAATGCTATTGAAGTTAATTGATGAATGGTAGTGAAGAGTTACATAATTTGATGAATGCTATTGAAGTCAATTGATTAATGATAGTTAAGAATTATGTAAATTTCTATTTATGCTTAATTCAAATGGTTTTTATGTAATTTCTCTCTCTCACTCAAGAAATGGTCATACTCATGACCCATTCTTAATCCAAATGAAGCTTTTCATAAAGCTTTTCCATAATCCAAGATTAATCTATACTTGAGACCAAATTAATGGCTTTTTTTCTATGCTTTTAGTTTATGTATTTCATGAATATTGATGATTCAATCCATTATGAATTATTGATCCAATTAGGGATCATTCTAATTATTTCTTAATGATAAGCTTTATCCCTTAGAAAATTTTAGATTTATCAATCATAGTAGCGGAGCTATGGCAAATTTTTTATAAAAATTACGCATAAAATAATTTCATTCAAAGCATGAAAAGAGGACTTCCTACCATATTCTAGGAATTATCATCCTAGATTAATTGAAGATATTCATTGTAATCATAGAGAAATTGATTTTATATTATGCATAATTGATTTTTATGCATAGAGGTATGCATAAAAGATTATTATTTTAACATAAAAGTGTTACTTTTATCATAATTAGATTTCATGTATAGAGGTATGCATAAAAGATTATTATTTTAATGTAAAAGTGTTACTTTTATCATATTTAAATTTCATGCATAGAGATATGCATAAAAGATGATTATTTTATTATAAAAGTGTTACTTTTAGCATAATTGAATTTCATGCATAGATGTATGCATAAAAGATGATTATTTTATTATAAAAGTGTTACTTTTATCATATTTGGATTTCATGCATAGAGGTATGCATAAAAGTTGATTATTTTATTATAAAAGTGTTTCTTTTATCACAATTGAATTTCATGCATAGAAGTATGCATAAGAGTTGATTATTTTATTATAAAAGTGTGACTTTTATCATATTTGAATTTCATGCATAGAGGTATGCATGAAAGTTGATTATTTTATTATAAAAGTGTGACTTTTATCATATTTGGATTTTATGCATAGAGGTATGCATAAAAGTTGATTATTTTATTGTAAAAGCGTTACTTTTATCATATTGGATTTCATGTATAGAGGTATGCATAAAAGATATTCTTTTTATACTAAAAGTGTGATTTTCATCATAAATGGATTTTATGCATAACTTAGATGCATAAGAGAAATTCTTTTATTCTAAAAGTGTAATTCCTAACAAATTGAATTTATGCTTAAGAAGATGTATAAAAGATGGATTTTTAATTCAAAAGTGTCAATTCTCATCTAAATTGAGTTTATGCATAGGAAGATGCATAAGAGATGGAATTTTAATTCAAAAGTGTCATTTTCATTTAAAATGAATTTATGCATAGGAAGATGCATAAAAGATTGATTTTTAAATGAGATGTGATAATATGTGATAAGATGCGTATGGGAAGTGATAGGATGTGATAAGAGGTGTATGAGATGTGATAAGATGTGATAAGATGCGTATGGGAAGTGATAGGATGTGATAAGAGGTGTATGAGATGTGATAAGAGGTATATGAGATGTGAAAAGATGTGATAAGATGTGTATGAGATGTGATAGGATATGATAAGAGGTGTATGAGATGTGATAGAATGTGTTAAGATGAGTTAGGATGTGTTAACATGTGTATGGGACAAGGTAGAGAGTGTATCTGATGGGATAAGATGTATATAGGATGTGTTAGGGCGAGAATGGATGTAGTATGGATGTATGGATGTAGATACGGATGTATGGATGTATGTGGATGTGGATGTATGGATGAGGATGTGAAAATGGATGTATGTATGTAGATGTGGATGTATGGATGTGAATGTGAATGAAGATGTGGATGTGGATGTATGGATGTAGATTCGGATGTAGATGTATGTGTGTGAATGTGGATGTATGAATGAGGATGTGAAAATAGATGTATGCATGTAGATGTGTATGTATGAATGTGAAATTGGATGTATGTATAATGTGGATGTATGAATGAGGATGTGAAAATAGATGTATGCATGTAGATGCATATGTATGAATGTGAAATTGGATGTATGATGTGGACGTACGAACATGGATATGTATGTAGAATAATGAATGTGTATGTGAAATAATGTGTAGTCTATATGAGTGAATGGATGAGAATGAGGATGTGAAAATAGATGTATGCATGTAGATGCGTATGTATGAATGTGAAATTGGATGTATGATGTGGACATACGAACATGGATATGTATGTAGAATAATGAATGTGTATGTGAAATAATGTGTAGTCTATATGAGTGAATGGATGAGAATGAGTACACATTGAATGAAATAGGGAATAAGTAATGTGGTCCGAGAGTGGATAATGTGGAAAGACGAGAGTTCGTTATAGAAACTGTATTTTGTGACTGTTTGTAAATGACTGTTTTATGTCAAGAATGCTGGGGAAGCATTTTGACCGTCTTAAGGATTAAGGTCATGAAGACCGAACTGATAAAGTTGCAACTGCTGACGGAGAGTCAATGGAGGACGTCTCGCGTAGCAAGGTCGGCCGAGGTCTTGACCAGCCTCGGTTCGATTTAAATGGTGAGCTTCCGGTACGGTGGATTAGGGACCAAGGAAGCGGCCTATGAGTGAAGCGCTAGGTCACCTGCGAAGGATCCTAGAGGGTGTTGACCATACGGTGCTCGGGCTCTGGGTCGCCGAAGATACCCACACGTGCGTCGTGGAAGATATTGGAACAAGGAGTAAGAGTTGTTTTCCGAAACCGGGCATGGATCTGGTTGGTTGACCTTGCTGGTCCTCAACAGATGAGTCCATGGCTCTTTTATATGGATCTGTGGGTTGATCTTGCTGATCTTCCACGGAGATTCCATTCTATTATATGAATATATTGCCGGTTACTATGAGCTAGGAACTATGGAAAAGGCCCCTGAGTGAACAGGTGGTGAGCGTTCTGGTTGCCAATGATGCTATAAGTATACCGATGAATGAATGACTGGAAATAAGGATTCAACCAGAGACTTTGAGGATTGTCATCAGTGACATAATGGTTTCATTAAAGGACTGTTTTAAAGTTAGCTGATGCTAAGAAAAAGGCAATTTCATATTGTGGGTGTGTAAGTGGTGTGACTAGTTTTTCTTAGCTGATGCTAAGAAAAAGGCAATTTCATATTGGGTGTGTAAGTGGTGTGACTAGTTTTATGTTTGCATGAACTTCCAGCTAGGGGGCCTTGGAACTCTTTTCCTTGGTACCCGGGACAAAACCTAACCAAGTTCTTAATTGGATCCCATCACTACAGTGGTTGGCCGGTTGGCTAACCCATGGGACTGGATGGGGTTAGGCTGGACTGATGGATCCGTAAATCGAGATTTAATTTCTATTATTACGATAGATGAAGTAAATCCTGGATAGCAATTGTTCTATGGATAGGAATCAACGGCTGTGCCTCTTGATGGGGAAAAAAGCGTTGATCCCAATAATCCGAGACTGAGTCATGAGAGTTACATTTTAGGTTTTGCAGGTGACCTCTAGGATTCACACTCTTGAGTAGCGAAAGTTAAAAGTCTAGTCCTCAGGCTCATTTGGCCACTCTAGCTAGTGTAAACACATGTTCTAAAGCTAGGACTTTCCACTTAAAATCTCACACGTAAAATATAAAAAATATGGTTTTCAAGTGAATTTTGTATATTCCAGTGCTTGTGGCCCAAAGGTGGTGAAAATGATGTGGTGGCCGGCATCCAGACCATAGAGGTCTTTGGCAAGGGTTAACACTTACCACATGTCTCTTTCTATGGAAGCTATTTCTTTTCTTCTTTTGTCTAGGCCAACATCCTTCTCTAGATTGTTCTTAGTTTGGCTCCATGGTACGGTTTTCTTGTATAGTTTGGATCACTCCTTGGGATTCTTTTACCAACTTGGTGACTTGTTTCGAGACGCTATGCTACCATGTCCATTCTTTCATCTTTAGCCTTCCCATTTTTGACCTATCTTTTGGTGTCTCTTGTACTCGGCCTTGTGATCTAGTCATAGCCATCACTTCTTGGGGCTCCTCTTACAACCTCCTAAGTATAGTTTCTACTCTTACTATGTTTAATGTAGGTGCATGTCCTCCTTTTTCTCCCCTTACAATCTCCTAAGTACAGTTTCTACTCTTACTATGTTTACTGTAGGTGCTTGTCCTCCTTGGGGTGCATCACCCTATTGCCTTGTGGTTTAAATCTCCTACTGGTATCTTTGCCAAATTGAAGAGTTAGTCCTTCTATGTCTAGGTGCATTATAGTAATAGCAGGTTAATTCTACTTTTCTTGGACAAAATCTTCCACCTCTTCCTTATCTATATGGCCAAGCATTTTGAGGTGCTACTACCACTTGATTCACATTTGCTCCGATAGCAGTGATGAGGCTTATCTTCGTTGCCTTTTAGCTACTCTTGGATTCCTATTTCTCATGTTGTAGCAGTATTTATTTGTGTTTTAATTTGTCTTGTCACATATGACACATTGTTGAGGAAGGGGCATCTTACACTGTTCCTTGGTGTGTCCCGAGTTCTTACACTTTGTGCACCAGACATCTATTTTAACTTATAAAACAATCCATTGACAAACAATTATTGGTTACAGATGTCATAACTCAAAATTTCCATTATGCATCTTTGTATGCATAGAAATTAAATTTAATGAAAATAACACTTTTATAATAAAAAAATTTTCATTATGCATCTTTCTATGCATAGAAATTAAATTTTATAATTAATATGAGTGATATCCTTGCATATTCATAGGTGAATATGTACATGGAGTAAATTAGAATATTTCTTTTAGAATGCACAAACGGTGGGAATTACTCTTTTGGAATAACATAAAAACAAACTTTCTTTTCCATAAAATTTTGGAAAACTTTACCATAACCTCCTTTGTATGGCTGACCATTTCTCATTTTTATCATTCTAATTTCCACTTAAATTGACTCTAATCTACTCAATTTTTAAAAATCAAGAGAGTAAACAATAAGAAAAGTTTAATTTATCATTTAACTAATCTTTCTAGAATTAAGAAAGGCTGAATTGTAAAGAAGAGAAGGGTGGCCTTTTCATCAAGGCATAGCATTAGAATTTACTTTAATCAACTATAAAACAAGAAAATCAAGAAAACCATAGATTTAAAATTAAAAAGTAAGAAAATGTAGCTTACATGGAGTTGTAAGCTTTCCTTTGGATTGAGGGATTGAGGGTTCTACTCTTGTTTGAAGGAAGAGTGGCCACCAATTACTTTGGAGAGGATTAAGCCAAAAACAATTGAATTATCAAGAAATTCAATGTAAATGGCTCAGGGCGACAGGAGTAGAGTAACAGTGCGTAAACACCATTAAGATTTTACAAAGGGGGAGGCTTCTATTTATAGGAAAAAGTGAGCCTCAAACCAAGCAAACTGATTCTAGAATTTTGCAGATCAGTTTGGTCAATTTTTGACCATTTTTGGGTCAGTTTTGCTTACTTTTTAGAACTAGACTTGAAATAGGAGAGAGGAGAGATGAAATATCTCATTTCATTGATTTCAAATTGGGAGTAATGATGAGAAAAAGGTGCCTCCTTCATGAGGAGAGATCCCCACTCTGAGGTGTCAAAATTCAGTTTTTTAATTGTTTTCTTTGGTCCTTGGTCCACTCTTCATCTTAGGTGAGCATTTACTCATTTTTGGAAGGTTTTTCTTTTATTCTTCAATGTATCTCCTCCCTACTCCTCCCTACAGTTGGATTAATCTTATTGGTCCATCAGAACCTTAATCTAAAATTTTTAACAAATCTAGATCCTTAGGCTAATGTCTTTTGTGCACAGTATAATTTATTTCTAATGCACCTTAGGAATTTCTTTTTAAACTTCTGTTTCGGGGGAATTTATTTTAATGAGAAGGGATATTTTTCCATCCAAAGATATCTAAAAACTGAATTACCTCTCTCTAGGCAAAAATAGGTAGAAACAAGATCTTTTATTATTTTGAAAAGAGGATTGATTACAGGGGAAGAAACTGGTCATCTTGCTAAACTTTTAACCTCACTTTTTCTCAACTTTGGACACTCAGTGCGATAGTGCCCCTTCTCTTGACATTCATAGCATGTGACACTACTTCTATCCCTAGGTTTATCCTCAACTCCTCGTGGAACCCTAGGTGGCCTTGCATTGACTAAGTGTAACTTCAAATCAGCAAATTCTGCCATAAGTTGTGCAATGCTATGATCCAAGAATGGAGCTTGTACCTGAGATGTTGAGGCTATCTCTACTCGTGGTGGGGTTGGCACACTCGGAGAAGATTGGAATGTGGACTCAATATGAAGAGTGGCCTCCTTCTTCAAAGCAATACGAAGAGCCTCTTTAAAATTAGTGGGATCTTTGCTAAGAACTTTTCCATGCAAGCGGGGATCCAAAGCCCTGATAAACTTGCTCATCTTAAGGTGCTCCATTGCTAAAGAACTCTTTGAATCTTCCATAGAAGGTGAAGAAGAAGAAGCAACAACATGTAAAGCAGCTTGTTGATATTTGATGAATAAGGCTTCATACCTCACTGAAAAGGCAAAAACTGACTCTCCTTCCTTTTGGAAAATTTGATCCAATTGCAATAGTAAAGCATTTGGCGACTCCACTGTCCCAAATCTCTCCTTCATTGCTTTGGTCAACCTTTCCCAATCATTCTTGGACTCCTCTGGCAAAGCCTCATGCCAAGTTAAGGCCACACCCTCCAAGAAATATGGAAGAATTTCTGCCCTCTCCTTCATAGACCAACCCGTCAAGCGGCATGCTCGGTTAAACTCTCGGAGATTACTCCCTGGGTCTTCTCCTTTCGATCCTTGGAACACCGGAATGTTGAACATCTTGCACCAAAAGATGAGTAGCAACAAGGAAAATTTACTTGTTTCAAAATAACTTTCCTTTAATCATGCGGAACCTTGAGGTTAAAATAGAATAATTCTAAGTAAAACCTGCCCGCCGTCTCCACCAAAAGATGTGACACGAAGTTGGGGTTTGGACTTTGGTCACTTCTTAGAATCAAAACACACTTGTATGAAACCTCACAGCCTCCTCACCTCCCTTTCTCTCCCTAGGTTAAGATAAAGATAGACACATCAAAAGTGAGATCATAATTCATGGAAGGAAAGATGAAAGGCTCCGGAGAAGTAAGAATTTCTTCCAGTCTTGCAGCTCCAAACAAGAGGGCGATTCTTTGTTGGAAGAAAATCTTTCGACTCAGGATTATGTGAACGGAAACATACGGGGAATATTGGTAAGGTTCATCCATTCGAATTGGGCGATTTGGACGGAACATATTAAAGAAAATAAATATAGCAATCACTTACAAGAGGATAAGACACATGGGGTTTGCCTTTTGATAATAGATTAGGAGGAATTAATCATGATTAAGAAGAAATAATGGCCCAAAGTCTATAAAAACAGAGATACACAGAGAATTGCAGTTTTAAATCCATATAGGCAATGCAAGAGAGGATTAGATAAATGTGTAGAGCTTGAAGAGAGCTTCACGCCTATATAAAAACTTTCAAAAACGGACAACCGAGCGAAAAGTTATGAGCATTTTACTACAAGACTATAAAACTGCCAAAATTCGCCTAAAAATTAGCAACTTTGGGAGAAATTCTGATCATCAATGAAGTAAGGGATTAAGAAATTAGTTACATGAGTGGAAAGAGCATAGAAATAGCTTCCTAGCCATATGATTAATTTTAGAAATCAATACCCGAGTGATGAGTAATTACCGGTTGAAATTTGGGTATTGGACCACAAAAACTGCACTTCCCTCTCTTTGCATGAAACCTCAATTTTCACATAGCCTCTTACCTTTCATCTCCTTCATGATTCAAGCTAGAGGGTAAGGGTTAACATTGCTCAGCGAACAATCATAAAGATTTATCTATGGTCCCCAAAGTCTTTCCACATGCTCATTACCACTAAAACCATTGGTACCTCCAAAGAAGGGCGGTAATAAGGCAAGGGCTACCTTGAGAAGTCACAGGCCCACCAAGATAATAACTCCTTATCCCACTTATCATGAATCATCAAAGAGGTCCAAAATTGGGTTAAGCATGAGGAGCTAATGCTAAATGAGATATTCACTTGTAAAGAGAGTGTTTGAATAAGGATTTGAAAGATAAGAGAATGGCAATGACACAAAATACTCAATTGAGGAGAGTCATCCCTTGATTTGAAAGGGAGAGGAGGGCTCCTTTTATAGGTGGAGAATCACCCTCTCTTCCATTGTTACAAATTACAACATAAAAATCTTCAACCCTTCAGTGACATAAGGGTAGATGTCACCATCAATTGTCCTCTTAGGCTAAGTCTTCTATTGATTATTAAATTGAAGACTTTTTGACTTTGAGAGTGTGATGAGATAATAGCCAAGTCTAAGTGGCATGTAGGTGGAGATCCCACTTACACATGGCGGAATTCTCCTCTTCCATGTAGGCATTCTAGAAGAATCTTTCCCAATTATGCACCTACACACACTCCTCCACATGCCTTCCACACTCCCCAACTTGTAGCCTTATGGTGAATACCATATTAATAATACAATTAAAATCCATGTGAGCATGAAGGCCCACTTTTATTTTCCACATCACTAGCCTATCTACCATACCAAAGTATTTATCAAGCATACTTGTGGCATTTACAATGTGTGCACCCTAAATCAAGTAAAACCATTATATTTGAAGATAGAATGTTGTTATCAGGGTAGCCGCCAAGCCGCCGCATCACCACGCCGTTATTCCATTGTGGGCGCCGCAATCTTCTTGGACAAGCTTCCACCTTATTACCATTGAGAAACCATCAAAATATGCACAAAATTGAAAATGAAAGATATCAATTTTTCATGTCACTACCCTTTATTCTCTTCCATTAAATACTTCTTACCTTTTCACAGCTTCTCTTTTCTTTACAGATTCTCTTTTACAGCCTCTTGCTAGGGGCTTGTTCCTGCACACACCCTATTCACTTGTATATTTCAACACATTAGGCTTGTGAGCATGGGAGCATGGGAACAAGCTCTAGTGGAGCATGGGTTAGGACTAACCTTAAGGGTTAAGGTTAGGGTCAGGCATCCAAGGGTCACACATGGAAAATGGAGAGTCAAGAGTCACTTGAGGGCCCTCTTATATAATAGGGGCATGGGGCACACTCAAGGAAGGCTATGGTATCTTGATGTTATCTTGAGGCTAGGTTATGTTATGTTCTCTTGTGTAGATGATCATAACTACTCACCTATCATTTCACACTACAACTACATGCTGCTGGATTGGAGTTATATCTTTTGATGGTATGGGACATCAAGGTAAAGGTATGATGTTCTTCATTATAATTCATGTGTGCATCTCTTGGGCTCGGGGGTGGTGGATAAGTTTATGCCTGATTTATGCATGTTTATGCATAACAATTATCTAGAGAGATCTTAGGGTTTTAACAGTTTGGTAGTTGGCACTGACATATCTTTGTGAGAGATTGTACGGTTAGACTACACCAACTAGTCCACACCTACCCACTCCACTTAGCGTGTTCACATTATGGACCGCTTGTATATACTCTATTATGTTTGTTAGTCACTTTATCTTCTTTATAGACCTCTTTTGTTGTGTGAAGAAGAAGAAGAATTTTCAGTCTCTCACCTTGTGGGGTTCTCTTCTAGGGTTTGTGTGTGAGTGTGTGTGTGCTTGCAAAGAGCTCAAGCTCTCTTCCTCCCCTGCATCTTTTTAATGACCACATATGGGCTACGTGCTAATGCTACCACTCTCATTGGAAGAGGAATTACCCATAACGAATCACATATATTGTATATTAATGGTAGACCTTACACTCACGGAAATATATTAAGGCTAATCAACAATAGTAGAGGGAGGAATGAAAGAACTAATTCTACTTTTGTGGAGTGTGACATTGGTCATGAGTGAGTGCATATGAGTAGAGATGTACCTAGATACATTATAGTCAATGATATTAGATCATTGCATGCTAGTGAGGAGTTGATAGTGAATTATGGTTGGCGTAGGTGACGACTACCAATCCACATAGAGAATAGATGTATTTATAGCATTTTTAGTGCACATGTCTTTTCTAACAAGCTTTTATCCATGACATTCTACTACTATATTTATATTTTTCACTTATTATATCTTGTGGTGCCAAAGGTGTTGAGATGTCAAGATCAACATCAGCTAACACTCACAAGGTGCTTGCATGACCGTTCGACATTTGTATCATTGGGCGGGTTTGGTAGGTGGCACCGAGACATCTTTGCTAGAGATTCTACAGCTGGACTACACCGACTAGTCCACATCTATCCACTCCACTTATGGATTGCTTATATATACTCTATTATGTGTGTTAGTCACTTTATCTTCTTTGTAAACCTCTTTTGTTGTGTGAAGAAGAATAATTTTCAGCTTCCACCTTATGCGTTCTCTTCTAGGGTTTGTGTGAGTGTGTATGCGTTCTCTTCTAGGGTTTGTGTGAGTGTGTGTGTACTTGTAAGAGCTCAAGCTCACTTCTCCCCTGCATCTCTTGTAAGATATCCAAGCGTGGTTCATGCTAAGGGCTGAGTGGCAAGAAAGAGAAGCACAGGAAGTGGCACGAGGGTAAGAGCTTAATCTACTCTTCCCCCTTTCTGTGTTGGCTACTACACCCTTGTCGGGAGCTCTTAAGGAGGCACCGGCAAACGAACTCCGATGGAGGAGCTTTCTTCGTGGGAGTAGAGCTGCAGGGCAACTATATTGTTTGTTGTACAACATTTTTCAAGCCAAAAATGTGTTTCGGACGCATCCGACCTCCATTTTTAAGTTCGTCGATGTTCACGGGCACTGCGGGGGTAAGTTTTGATTCTTTACAAAACTCTGTTTTTGGAATTGCTAGATGGGCAATTGGTTGTGCAAACACTGTGTGTACTACAAAGAGGTCTTAAAGTTGCCATTGGTGGGTGTATGCATACAAATTGAGTTTACTAGTTGTTGTGATAGTTTGTGTACAGTATAGTACCGGTGTAGAGAATAGAACAGCTTGTGCTGCAGGTCAAACAAGAGAGTTGTTTTTGGTAAAGTTGTGTGCAGACAAGATGTGAAATGATGGAATAAACTAGATTATTGCAGAGAAGCTTGACAAGAACAACTTCCATGCTTGGAGGTTTAGATTAAAAAACTTTTTGATGGGAAAAGGTTAATGGGAGTACATTGAAGGTGAACATGAGGCGGCACCAGAGATACCATAGATTAATCCAACTACTACTAATGGAAAAGAATTCAAGGATTGGAATCAAGGAGTAAGGAAAGTCATGTATTGGCTTTCTATCAACATACAAGACACTATGATTCGGCGTATATAGGATGCCAAGTCACCTAAGGGAGACATGGGATACCTTGGTGAAGCTATATGAAACTAACACCGAGACACGAAAGATTCAGTTGAAGAATGAGCTTCATACTATGGAGAAGAAAAATATGTCTATGAATGACTATGCCTTGAAGATCAAGGGAATTGTGGAATCCCTTGCATCAATTCATGTTTCTGTTAATGATGATGATAAGGTGAAATTGTGTCTACGTGGTCTCGGGCCACAATACAAGGGATTCAAGATGTGTATTCAAACTCGGGAGAACATTTCCAACTTCACAGATTTGGTGTCAATGCTGATCATTAAAGAGAAGAATTTGGGTGAAGATCAACAGTCTTCACAAAATAAAAAAAGTTTAGAGCAGCAAGCCTTCTACACAAGTGCACGTAGAGGACGATGTAGAGGTCATAGATGTGGCCAAATAGGTAATCGTAATTATGGTCAGTAGTAATTGGCAAAGATAACATAATGATACACGAGGTTGTTTTTTCTGTGGTAAGTATGGACATGTGTAGACAGATTGAGAAAAAGAAGCAGAGTGACATGTGAAATGAAAAAGTTAGAAAAATAACTATGCATCCTCTAGCAGAAGTAATGAGGATAATGAGAGATTGCTCGTTGTTATGCAACATGTAATTAATGCTGTGTCTAGAAATGATGTGGTAGCATGTAAGGATGATGTATGGTATGTTGATTTAGGTTCTTCAAACCACATGACAAGTCAAGGTGAGTGGTTCAAGGAAATGAAGAGTCTTGAAAGACCAGGTTTTGTTGAAATAGGGGATGACACTACTCATTCAATTGTCCATGTTGGAGATGTGCCATTGCCTATACAAGATGGTAAGGTGAAATACCTTGCGAATGTACTTCATGTTTTGAACATTACAAAGAATCTGGTTTCTGTTAGCCAAATGATTGATCAGGGTTTGCAGCTTCGGTTTAATCCTCATGGCTGTTATGTGTAGAAGACTTTAAAGATAAGTGCAGGTTGGTTGCAAAAGGCAACAGACTGGGCAGAATGTTTACATTGAATGTAAATATGTTTGAAGTGAGTGATGTAATGTTTTCAAAGGGTTCAGGAGTTGTTGCAGATACAGATATTTAGCATAAGAGAATTGGGCATGTAAATGTACAAAAAATGAAGTCTACGCAGACTATAGAAACTGTGAGAGGGATGCCTAAGTTTAAAGTTGAAGGTATGCATAAAGTATGTGAAGCATGTCAATTTGGAAAGCAAACAAAGCATGTATTTCCACATGGTAAAAATGTGATCAAGAATGTACTAGATGTTTTGCATTCAGATGTATGGGACTTGTGAAGACTATGTCTATGGCATTTGGGAAAATGTGGACTCATTTTTGGGCCCTCTAAGAAATGCCAAGTCATCATTATATTACGAAAAGGGGGATCGTGGATAACTCTATCCATAGTACCTCAAAACTATATCATGTAACATATCATTGGAAAGATCTTGATGAGAGGATTCTAACGCACCAACCTGACAAGGAGTTTTTATGCTCAAGTTATGGACTCCCCACCAAAAAGCAACCTCAAAAGTCTCGTAACGGAAGCCTCACCCTCATTGGTCCTTATGGAATATTCCCTAGAATCTCAAATAGCTCAAAAGGCCCAAAAGTGAGTCTAAATTTTTCCTAACGGTGGCTACAGGTACTATGTAGCATTTATTGATGACCACACAAGGAAAGTGTGGGTGTATTTCATAAAGAAGAAGCGTGAAGTGTTCACTCATTTTCAAAATTTCAGAGCGATGGATGAAAAACAAATAGGAAAGCATGTGAAGTGCTTAAGTTTAGATGGAGGGGGAGAATGCTTCTCCAATGAGTTCTCTGAATTCTTGCAAAAGAATGGCATTTAGAGACAATTTACATGTAGATACACTTTGCAGCAAGAGAAGCGTTTTTGAGCAGAAAAAGAGGCACATTACAGATATAGCACGAGCATTGATGGCAAAGAAGAATGTACCACATAGCTATTGGGATGGGGATGTGTTTACATCAGTTTTTATCATGAACAGATTCTTACTGCAGCCGTGCATAATGTAACACCAAAGGAGAAGTTTACTGGCAACAAGAGACTTGATTTGTCTCACTTGAATTTTTTTGGATTTATTGCATATGTACATGTGCCAGATGAGTTACGTACTAAGCTCAATCCAAAGGTAGAAAAATGTGTGTTTATGGGTATTTCCTTAAGAAAAAGGGATATAGATACTATAATCCTACTACACGTGGATTGAGGGTAAGTAGGGATGTTGTATTTGATGAGTTGAGTAGCTAGTATGATGCTGGGAAAGATGTTGTTTGGACTAATGTAAGTGGAAACGTGGTTGCATAGAATACAAGTAAGGAATCATAGTCATTAATTGGACTAGGAGAGTCCTCATCTAGCAGTTTTGTTTATTATAGACCATGGAGTGGTAGGCTGCATCATAATACCAGTCCTAGAAATGTAGTTGGTACATCACATAAAGGCAAAGAGAAATATCAGCCCCTTGGTATGCTTGATATTTCTACAGGGCATTCTCTTGTTGATGGAGAGTCTAGTGGCTTGGAGATGAGCCTTGATGATGAGGAGCTTGGGATTCTAGCAATTAGGACACCTAGTGTGAAGAAGGCTATAGAAGCCATGAATGCAAAGTTACGAAGATCTAGAAGAGTCAAAAACCCTATGTAGAGGTTGACTTATGATGATTATGTGGCACGTCACTATGCTTATATGGCAAAAGTTATGCAGGTTATATAACCCACCACATGTTTTGATGAGGCTATTGGAAATGTGTGTTGGGAGAAAGCTATGGAGGTTGAGGAGATGGATGCATTGTGTAGAAATGAGACTTGGGATTCGGTGCCATTGCCTAAACGCAAGAAAGCTATTGGTTGTAAGTGAGTGTATAAGGTGAAATATAATAGTGATTGTAGCATAAGCAGGTACAAGGCTAGATTGGTAGCCAAAGGAGTGTATATGGATTAGCCACCTGGTTTTGAGGATACAGGTCACCCAAAGTATGTATGTGAGCTTTGTAAGGCGTTGTATGGGCTGAAGCAACCACCATGAGCATGGCATGAGAAGATTGTTGAGTATCTTGTCACTATTGGTTTTCATATGGCACATGCAGATCACTCTTTGTACGTGTGCAAGAGTGATAAGGGTATTGTGATCATTCACCATATATATAGATGATCTTATTGTTGGGGATGACAACTTGGATGAGATTGAGCATGTGAAAAGGAAGTTTGAGATGAAGGACTTGGGAGATCTGCGCTGCTTTTTGGGAATTGAGGTCATTCGCACACGTGATGGTATTTGGATATCACAAAGATAGTATGTATTGGGCATGTTGTCAAAGTATGGGATGGATGATTTTAAGTCAATCTTGGTGCCATTAGATCAAAATGGCAAGCTTAGTGATGTAGGTTATGTGTTGGAGGATCTCACTATGCAGAGAAAGATTGTTTTGGGGAGTTTGATCCATGTCACGATTGGCACACCAGATTTGAGTTACACGTTACACTGTTAACTTAGAGAGCCATTTTATGCAGGTTTTGCATAAACCACATCTTGACAGTGTGCGACGCACACTTCAATATTTGAGGGCCATTGTTGATTATGCATTGTTT
This sequence comes from Cibotium barometz, assembly GCF_041138505.1. NCBI lineage: Eukaryota > Viridiplantae > Streptophyta > Polypodiopsida > Cyatheales > Cibotiaceae > Cibotium > Cibotium barometz. The sequence goes on from NC_141067.1 coordinate 22,955,599, forward strand.
TATACAGCAGGTGTACCATTGGAGCTATATGGGTACACAAATGTGGATTGGGCAGGTAGCATTGGGGAGTGCTGCTCTGACATGGAGCAGCAAGAAGCACCCCACAGTTGCCTTGTCGAGTACAGAGGCAGAGTACAGAGGAGCTACGGTGGAAGTGTGTGAGGTAGCTTGGTTACGCAAGATCTTTGCTAATTTGGGGTTGCATGTACAAGATCCTAGTACTTTTCAAAGGTTGAGAGAGCAATACACATCAACCTGACGATGCAGAGCATGATGCTAATGACATGACTGGATTTCTTGATGTGATTGGTTTCAAAGTAATACATATGATAGTGATACTCATGATAAATATCTCCAAGAGGAAGCACACAAATATATATGAGGGTTCTTCTATGACGAGATTATCTATGACCTTCCTTATCCTGAATCTCCAAGATCTCTACTCCTAGAGCAATGTATCAGTTTCAACATTACTAATGTAAGTGGATCATATACAATAATACATGGATGCTAAGTGATAGGGTATGGTTATCTTCTTAGTAAACTGTTGTTGTTGCCAGATTGCTTTCTAGTAAGATTTTATTGCCCGATAACACCGTCCCAAAAACAAGGAACGAGGCACGAAAGATGATGACGGGTCTTGGACTTGACTATGAGATGATCCATGCGCATGCATCAATGATTGCATTTTGTATCGAGGAGAGCATCAAAACTCTGTTCTCTGTCCCAAATGTGGTGCTTCACGTTTTAAGGAGGGAGCAACACTTATTTCTCATAAGGTTCTAAGACATTTTCCATCATCCCCATAAATAGAGTACCTATTTCGAAGCTCGGAGTTGTCAAATCTTATGGATTGGATGGAAAAGAATTTGAGCATAGATGGCATCCTACACATTCCATCTGACTGTGAAGCTTTCAAGCACACATTCATAGAACATGACCATAATTTATTCAAGAACCCCATCACTTAAAACTTGGTGTTCGTCTGGATGGAATCAATCCATTTTGCATAGATTAACTAAGTGGTCAACTTGGCCGGTGGTGCTGAGATCAATTACAGCCTACTACCATTCATGTCCACAAAGAAGGAGCATCTAATATTTAGTTTACTAATTCCAGGTACATGCACAAGGTACATGCACAAGCAACATGGTTTGAAATTGTATCCACCTGATATGTTTATACTTCTTGAAAACCCTAACTCGATACAACACTTCAATGTAGGAAAACGACTAGTCAAAGAAATCAGTGTGTACCTAGCACCACTCATAAAGATCTACAACAACTTTGGTGGAAAGGCATAAAAGTGCTTGACATGTCCAAGCCTACAGGGCGAACAAGGCTTTGAGGTTTGCGGCATTCTAACATGGACTATTCATGACTATCCTGCCTACGGTTATTCTTTAGGTACATGATTGCAGTTACTTTGTTTGGATTTGAATTGACACAAAATAAAAATTGCACTAAGACTTCGATTGTTCATAGGACTATCAACAAAGTGGTACAAGGCATGTACACCATGCAGGTACAATCAAAATATAGCAAGAATCTTGGCAAGAATATATATCTCCAACATAGAAGATTTCTTTCGGAAGGACACATATTGCGATCGAATATTGTGATCAAATGAAATGGCAAGACATTTCAATAGAAGGATTGAGAGTGGAGCGGTTCCTATACGAATGACTCCTATGGACTCGTACCGAAAATGGACAATGGGACCTATCATAGATCAAGATGATGAGGTTACAAGCAACGAGGAAGATGAGGATTGTCACAAAGATAGAGGGAAAAAATCAATGACACCTAAGATCTCAATATGGTAAAGTTTGGAATATTGGAAAAAACTGAAGTCACACAGATTCTTGAACCCATGCATATCTTCAAGAATGTTGGACACTCGCTTTGGAAACATCTTTTGGGTATCAAAGATACCCAGCTACGAGGGCAGAACAAAACTATAAACCATCTTTATGGCCTATAGTAAGCCCTAAAATAGGAAAGATGACTTATCATCTCGCATCATGGGTAGTGGCAAAGGATGAGATGAGTACGATCAATGATAGGCTGATATTGATCCATACACCTAGAGGCTATGGTGTATCATTTTATGAAACATGTTTAGTATGGACAATAACAGTCTTTTTGGATTAAAGACACATGACTGGCATAACTTTCTAAAGGTAGGCCATGGCTCTTATCTTATTCTTTACATTTGTTAATTTGTATGGATACAAACGTCAAACAAAGGTGGACTATTTGCAGCATATCTTGCCACTTGTAATTGATGGATGCTTAATCCAGCAAATTCGAGATATCCCATACCATTTTGGGATCTCTTGCAAGGTACTACTCCTTCAAAAATGTGTCTAGGATTCTTCTTTGCAATTGAAGTTAGTTATCAATTTGGTGTTTTATCATTTTCTAGGTGGATCACATCAAAGAAAATAGACACTCAAGAGATTCCACAAAAAAAGTTGAAGTGGTGCATAGAGATCCTATGCTTGATGGAAAAAGCATTGCCTACATCCTTTTTTGACATCCAAGTCCATGTGCTTTTTCACCTTGAGGAGGTGGAGCTTGTGGAGTTGTAAGAACACATGCATGTCTTGGTTTGAAAGATTCATTGGAGTCTTGAAGGGTTTTGTGCATCAGAGGAGGGCAAGGCATGAAGGATCTATGGCAGAGGGATGGTTGCATCATCAGTGCATGTACTATCTCTCTGAGTACTTGCACATTGTTGATGAGGAAGCTCCCCATGTTTGGATGCCAGAAGAATCAAGTAAATTATTAGAAGAGGTGTTATGTGGAAAGGGACTCCCAGTATGTCTAGATCCCACGATAGAACGAGAGAATTTAAGTATTTTGGTGACCTACAATTTAGAATGTATGCAAAAATGGATCGAAGAGTATGACAAATAATGGCAAGAGAATATGTGAAGAACATTGAAGAGGCAACAAACGGGTGACCCCCACTATGTCAATGACATGGATACAAGAGCGAATAAAAAGGCGCAAGGAGAAGGTGCACAAGTTATGCATGAGGAGTTCGAGATCAGTCTCGACGAGTATCAGAAGGAGGTAAGATATGGCATGGCCCACACTTCCAGTATTCTATGTGCATGCTTTTAGGTTCAGGCATATAGCACTATGTGGGCCTATGGACAACATCTTCGAGCCAAAAGGATTGATGATATTCTTCTTACTCAAGACTCATGCATTGTTGCATCATTTCAACAATAATCTCGAGGTCAATGGATTTTTGATAGCACACATGCCTCCTTGCAGGAGGATAGCAACCATATTGATATCCAAGAAGATACATCATTGGCCAAGGAGGAGTATACACATCTCGATCTCATTGTGATGCTGATTGCTCATGGAGATAGACCAGGACCATCTAATGTGAATGAGGAACGAGAGGAGGAAGACGAGGATGAGGGGGGGGATGAAGACCTACTTGAGTTTGGCATTGAGCAGGTAACTGAGCTTGTAATATCAATTTTCCCTATACCACCTAGGCTAGACCTAACAAAAGATGAGCTACAAGAAGCTAGCAAGGATAACGATGAACCACACTTTTACATTGACATTTTTCTCATGTCTAGTCCTTGAAACTTAGGTGTAATCCTACTTTCTGCACTACATTGAGATCAGAGAAAAACAACACAGTGTGAAATATAGGTGAGTGAGTCTATATATAATGGTGAGTGAACATATGTATAATGGTGAGTGAGTCTATGGTGAGTGAACATATGTATAATGTTGAGTCAATCTATGGTGAGTGAACATATGTACAAGAGCTCTCTAATGTTAGGTGACTATCGACATGCCGGGAGCTCAGGTGCTACCTAAGTATGACGTAGCTACCGACATGCACCAAGAGCTATCAGCATGGACTAGGAGCACTCAATGCATGATGTGTGCTACCTAGGCATGCTGGTAGCTTCTAATTCATGCCGATAACTACATGCTGGAACCTCCCAATGCATGCCAGTCGCTTCCAATGCATGACGATAGCTTCCAAATGCATACCAAGAGCACTGAATGCATGCTGGTAGCTTCCAATGCATGTCGATAACTATCGACATGCACCGGGACCTACCGACATGCACTAAAAGCACCCAATGCATGTCAGGTGCTATCTAAGTATGCCGGTAGCTACCGGCATGCAACGTGAGCACCCAATGCATGCCGAGTGCTACCTAGACAAGTAGGTATCTTTAAATGTATGCGGGATGCTACCTAAATATGTTGGTAGCTACTGTCGACATGCATTGGGAGCTCGCAATGCATGTCATGTGCTACCTAAGTATGCCGGTAGCTATCAACATGCACCAAGAGCACCGAATGCATGGAAGTAGCTTCCAATGTATGCCAATAGCTACCGAAATGCACTGGGAGCTACTAGCATGCACCAAAAGCTCCCAATGCATGCTGGGTGCTGCTGCCTAAGTATGCCAATAGCTACCAGCATGCATCAACAACACCCAATACATGTCGGTGCTACCTAGGGAAGTGGGTATCTTTAAAAGCATGCTGGGTACTACCTAGGCATGCCAATAGCTACCGATATCATGCACTAGGAGCTCCCAATGCATGTTGGGTACTACCTAGGCATGTCGGTAGCTTCCAATGCATGCTAATGGAGACTGACCTTGGACCCATGGTAGCTATCAACATTTGTAGGTGCATGTAGGATTTCATGTAGAGAAGGGGCCATCCCATAAGGCTACCCCAGGGCAGAGCCTTGTGCTCTTGTTGTGCGCTATGTAGCAAAAGAGGGCTATTGTCCCATAAGAGGGCTATTGTTGTGCGCTATTGTTGTGCACTATGTAGCAAAAGAGGGCTATTGTCCCATAAGAGGGCTATTGTTGTGCGCTATGTAGCAAAAGAGGGCTATTGTCCCATAAGTTGATGATGATAAAAACATTGATGTGATGAGTGTAGAAAAAGAGGGCTATTGTCCCATAAGTTGATGATGATAAAAACATTGATGTGATGAGTGTAGAAAAGAGGGCTATTGTCCCATAAGTTGAGGATAAAAATGTTGATGATATCTAGCAAGGAGTGGGTTGCTGTCCCAAGGTATGTTGTTGAAGGAAAATGTTGCTGATATGCTATTAATGAAGAAGATGTGCTTATGTAGGGCAAGCATCGATAGGAGGAGTCCCACACGGAACTAGAAACCGTAGGCTAAAACTATATATAGAATGTACTTGCTCAATGCTATATATGGATATCTATACATCTTCTTGAAGAGGACGACGAGCCGATCATTTTGAGTACTAGAACACTGAAAATGGACACCGTATGCAATATGTGAGATCCCTGCCCTCTTTTCACATCAAACTCTGGAGTGCTGGAACTAGCAACCTCATGCACAGGGCAGAGTTTTCCACTTGGGGCCTCGCCCACAAATGTCCGGACAAGAGACTAATCCCTCAGTTCTTCCAAAACCGAACCTGAAAAAAACTTCCCTCGTCCAAAAAGCATAGGCGATTCCTCTAGGAAAATCTTCTAACAAAAATTTATCAAGAGTCTCGGCTATCCTTGACTCAAATGTCCGACTTGAAGGAGAAACAATCTTTACACTTGGTTCATAGAGACCAATGCTTTTTTCCCCATCAAAAGAGGCATAGTCGTTGATTCTTTTCCATAGAACAAGGATTATCCCGTGACTTACTTCAACTATCGTAACTTTGAACAGAATTGAACTTTATTATAGGAATCCATAGATCCAGCCTAACCCCATCCAATCCCATGGGTTAGCCAACCACCCAACTACTGTATTGATAGGATCCATTATAAAAATTTGGTTATGTTTGGTCTCGGGTATACCAGGGAAAAGAGTTCCCAGGCACCCTAGCTGGCACTCATCCAAAAATTAAATAGACACACCACTTACGCACCCAATATGAAATTGCCTTTTCTTAGATTCAACTATTTCCAAAACAACATTGCAATAAAAGCACAGTATTTCCATCATAATCCTCAGTATTCCAGTTCCAGGGTCCAATTTCTAACTTTTCCACTTTCCAATCATAAAATCCAAATTCCAGTCATTCCTTCGTCGGCGTACCTATGGCATCATCAGCAACAACTAGAACGCTCACCACCTAGTCAATCCCTCTAGGCTCACCTAGTACTTCACTTAGGGGCCTTTTCAATAGTTCCTAGTACATAGTACTCAAGGGTATAATCAAGATTTTTCTATAAAATCCATATGGACTCTCCGTTGTGAAGATTAGCTAGATCAACCAACAAGATCCATTTATCAAAAAGAGCCATGAACTTGGCTCTCAGAGGGCTTCAATCTCATTCTTTGTTGATACTCTATTGATACCAACTGTAGCATACCCCATGTTCTATTTCATTTAAATAATCACAAATATTCACAATATTTCTCAAATTTTCAGAAAATCACATCACACCTCAAGAGAAAAAAGACATTTCCACCAACAATATAATCATTTTTCTATGTCAAAGAATCCAAAAATACATAATAATTGCCAATACAATTACTCAAAATTAGAGAGATAATCATCAATAGAAAATGTAGCCAATCTAGGGATTTCCTCCAATTCCCGTTCACCCAACCTCCACACTAGACGCGTGGCTATCCCAAGTATGCCTCCTTATTAATCTCATCCTTTTTGGGTTCTACCACATGGCTCCTAGAGGGCTTCAATATCATTCTCTATGCGATAGATAAACAGTACCGGCTAGCCCAAATCTCAAAATCTCTCTCTCTCTCTCTCTCTCGCTCTCTCTCTCTCTCTTCCTGTACGAAATTGCCTCAAGGCTCTGAAAGAATAGCCCAAAAAGCAGCCCACAAGAATTAGTTAGATTACCATGTACGAAAACAATAAAGATAGAAATCTTTTCTTAAAAACATATTATTTAACCAAAATAGAGATGAAACGTTTTTTTAAATTAAAAAACACTGAAAAGCAGTATCGAAATCGTTTCCTAAATACTGGCCAAACCATGCGGAATCTCCAAATGGTCCAAAATTTTTCCTCTTATGATGTATCTATCTTTCTTTAATTCTTTTCTATGAGAAATAAAGTTATCTACCCCCTCATGCAAAGAGTTATTGAAAATTAAGGGTCAATTTAGTGTCTGGACCCTATTTTGGGCGCGTGTTGTGCTGGGATGCTAAAAATCACCAAGTCAACTTGACCCTAAAATACATACATATGAGTACGTTACAACCTTATCCTCTCCCATTGTCTTGGCCCCTTCCTCTTCCTCTTCCTCCACCTACCAAGTTTAAAATCATTGTCTTCATTAACTCAACCACCTCATGTAGCTCTTTCTTGAGGAAATCATCTAGTTGAGATTGTTGTGAGATATTGCTGTGAAGTACTTGAGTCTACTACTCTCTCCTTTCACTTCCTCCTTTTTTCCCAATTGCCTCAATCTCTTTATTTTCCACTCTTTTTCCATAGTAAGCTAGATAGCTTCTTTGAAAGTTGAAGGATTCTTTAATTCCATCTTAAGTCTAAGATCTGACCTGAGACCAGTTATGAAACATTGCTTTTTTACCATCTTTGGGGGGGGCTTCATTGTCTAGAGCCTCTTTCTCCAAAGCTTTCCGAAGTGAGTGAGGTAATGATCCACATCTTGGTTTTCCTCTTGTTGGTAGTTGATCAACTCCCTCCAAGCTTTGTCAGGGTTTTGGGTCCTTGCATATTGTAATAGGAAGCTTGCTTTAACATCCCCATACTTAGGATCTCATGGTGGAGTAGTAGCTCCACGAAAAGCGGTGACATAAGTAAACAAAACACCAAGATCCTTAACAAAACATCTCATTCGGCCTTGTCCTTAATCAAAGCTGTGAATTCTAGCTTCTCTAAGAAATGGAAATCATATTCGTTGGGTAACCCCATAAACTCAAGAGAATCTAGAGCCATGGTGTCTTCTTGTTAAACTTGAAAATACAATCTTTACACTTCTTTGCTACACTTCCACTTCCTCACCATGCTTCAAAATGCATTCTTCCTCAATGGGGACACCAAAATAGTGTTAGTCTAAGAAAAACAAAACTAGGGCCTCTATAGCAAACCCGACCTTACACATTGGAACATCAACAAAATCACAACACCTAGTCACAAGGTATATACAATTAATGCTTTTTCATATCCACCCGCCAAAAGCACAATATAACCTAGACATGAATAGGGAAATAGGCTATTTTTAATTAAAGTAATAGTTCTCAACTGGATTTATAAAATTGTAGTAGATATCCCAAATATATGAGATAATAGCAAGCATTTATTTAAATACAAAACATCAAGATGGATGTGTGGTTGAAGTACAAAAGGAGGTATCAATCTACTTCATCATAATTATACAAAAGTAATAGTTCTCAACTGGATTTATAAAATTGTAGTAGATATCCCAAATATATGAGATAATAGCAAGCGTTTATTTAAATACAAAACATCAAGATGGATGTGTGGTTGAAGTATAGAAGGATGTATCAATCTACTTTATCATAATTATACGATTTCGAATCTCTAATTTCCTCAAGCAACTCCCAAGGTATGGTAACATTTCTCATCCATAAAGGAAGCATGATCAACACAAACCGCTCGAATTCCATTTGGAATGAGTCAACCACCTCCATCAGAAAACTTTCACTTCTTATACGTCGCACCTAGGGTTCCAATAAAAGAGAAAGGTATATAATAGCCTATTTCAATCCTATTGATGCATTAACATGGTAACTACTCACACATGCCTCAACACAACTTTGAAAAGATGGAGATAAGATGCATTTGATTTACTGGTCGCCCTTCCCTCTAGCCACCTGATCAAATAATCTATTATAGTGATGATGTACAACTTTTTTATTCTTGGTTCTTGAAAGAGGTCCTATGACATCTACTCCCCATTTTTTAAATGCCCCGTAACTCATAACATGTTGCATGGGTCTTGTACCACATCCTTTTGACATTCAACACACCTTCTACACTAGTGGGTGACATCCCTATTCATACTTGGCAACATCAATTGAGCTCCCAAGATCTTCCTTATAATGATATCTACCCCATAATGTCCTCCACAAGCTTCCTCATGACATGTTAAACATTTCTGTATTTGATCATGATATAATACTCTCTTTAGAACCCCATCAGATCCCTTGTGATACAACTGCTCTCCTATTAGCACATAGTTCATGGCCCTTCTAGTCACTTCGTGTCTGCTTGAAGCACTCAGATCCCTTGTGATACAACTTCTCTCCTATCAGCACATACTTCATGGCCCTTCTAGTCACTTCTTGCAACGCAAATCCCTTCTTGAAAAACGAGTAAAGCAGAACATGTTCCTCCTCATGTAAAGACTCTCTTCCTTGATATAAAGATCCTTGAAACTTTATCCCATGCACAGCTGGAACAAGTATCTCTTCAGCCAGCTCATGAGCTCTTCTATTATGATCCCTGGATATATGCCAAATTTGAGCAGCTCGAAAACTCTCAACTAGTCTCTTGGCTTTGAAGAACCACTGTTTCATATCATCCTTATTAACTCTCCAAACTCCTTGGATTTTCCTAATGATCACCATTGCACCTCTTTTTACCATCAACTTTCTGATTTTCCTCCTTTTGCACTCCTCAAGTCCCAATCCTCAAGTCCCAAGAACAAGCTACTATACTCTGTTTCATTGTTGCTCTTCACTTCTATCTCATGGCAGCCACACCAGACCTCTTTTCCCTCTTCATTCAAAAATACATATCTATCCCCTCCTTGCCCATACTCCTTTTGAAAGCACCGTCAAAGAACATGGTTCCCTCAGCACCCTGTAACTCATGTAAACTGTTGCTGGGAACTACTTGTTTTTCAACATCTTTAACTGGTTTGGAGTTCACCTACAATTTTATTTAGGTTAACATATCTGCCATATGTACCCTCAGCACCCTGTAACTCATGTAAACTGTTGCTGGGAACTACTTGTTTTTCAACATCTTTAATTGGTTTGGAGTTCACCTACAATTTTATTTAGGTTAACATATCTGCCATATGTACCCTCACACTGTCCTTCTTGATGAAGCTCATGTCAAACTCTTGGCCAAGGTCCACTTCAGTAGATGGGGTAGCAAGCTGCAAGATGTTAAGACCACAAAAGGCATGTAAATCAAGTAGCTTAGTCTCTTGACTTCCTAGACCAATGTCCACACCAACAATTCCACCTCATGCCAATACCTCTCATTTCCCATGGTTCTGTTGATGTAGTACACATGCCTCATATAGGATTTCTCCACTCCTCTCTGCATGAGAACTGCTCCAACTGCATTCTCACCTACACTGAGACTCAGATAAAAGGTTTGTGTCCAATATGGTGGCATCATTATGGTAAGGTGGAAAGAAGGTCCTTGATATTGTGGAAGAGTTCTTCTTCAACAACACTCCAAAAAAATGGGTCTTGTTGGCTTATCTTTTGTGAGGGATAGAGATATTCAGCTAGCATACACAATGACCTAGATAAATATCTCATCTTTTGAATGAAGCTAATGAGCTCCTTGGTTATCTTGGGACTTTCCATTTGCAGCAGATTTTCCACTTTAGAAGGGTCAGGGGCTATCCCATTTTCACTAACCTCATGCCCAAGTAGCACTACCCTTGCTCTTGTGAGCTTACACTTACCTGGATTCAACTAAGCCCCATCCTCATCAAGCCTTTGAAATACAAGATCCAACTTCTTAACATGAAGCAACCTATCACTGTAAACACATATGTCATCCATACAAACGCTGACAAAAATATGCAAATAAGGACCAAGTATCTTATTAATCCAACTCTAAAATCTTACATATGCATTCAAGAGTCCAAAAGGCATCACTCTATAATAAAAGACTCCCAAAGGAGCAATGAAACTTGTCTTCTTCTGATCCTCTTGCCTTTGATCTCATTGCTATTAACCATGGCCTTCCCAAGATTATAGGGCCTGCCCCAACCCCAGCTGGCATGACATGCATATCAATTCTCACCTTTTGACCAAGCACATTCAATTCCGAATCCTTAATCACCCCTAAACACTTCACTCTGGCACTGTTAGCCATCTTCACACTAAACATGGAACTCCCAGTAACTTCTAACTCAAGAGCATGAACTTCTTCCTTAGTAATCCCATATACCTGAGCTCCACCACCCATCAATATAAAATTTTCTTATCTTTTTGCCACATGGATCCAAACATCTACCACCACAGATAATACATCTAGCACCTTTTTAAGCTAAACCACACCCTTAATTTCACCCTTCTGATACTAGTAAGCTTATGCCATTGTCTTCTCACACTAGAATTCAACTATAGCAGTTGTCCATAGGTAGTGTTAGCCTCTTTATACTTTACATCTGACAAAACAACATATGGTTGCTGACCTTCTCCCAACTGAAGACCTCCCATCCCAACCTTTCATCTCCTTGCCCTGAACTTTCCTTGTTTACTAGATTCACCCTGATCCATGGGAGCTTTCCCCTTCTCTGATCTCCTCTTAGCTCTATCTTCCCTATCTACTACTTCAAATTCTGACCTTTGCAACCTTTTCCTTTTATATATTAGCCATCACATCAACCTCATCTGTCTTCTCTAGAATAGCTTCTAAAATGTTCACATTGTCCAAGGGATCCTAAGCTTGACCCTGTATTGGCAATTGATTCCCATTTTTCCTATTTCTGTGGTCAACACATCTATCCCCTTCGTGTCGCCAAATCAGAGGGTATATTCTACCTAGCTCCCTTCTAGGCTAAAGACATTCAAAGGCTGTAGGAAATAATCGTGTCTACATGGCACGATTGTGTACGTGACACATTCACTTGTGCATCCCTAAAACCGTCGGGCTTTTTGGGTGTCCCCGAAGCCCATGGTCACTCGTATGCGTAGACCAAGAAATGTCCACGCCCATAACTTTGACAATTGCAAAACAACAATTTATGGAAGGATCATTTATCTGTAATCTGTACAACAGAGATACGACCTCCTGCTGCTAATTTATGGAAGGAGGATAATTTGTCTAGTAATTTCCATGGACCCTGTCACACTTCTTTTCTCCCTTCTCACAATCTGTACAACAGAGATACCATCGACTCACACACGGATGCAACCCACTGAGATAATTACTAGTGCAAGTGTCTACGAAGCTTATTAAGCCAGAAGCGGACCGAACTGAGTGTAGATAATCCATAGCCAGGCTGAACAGGCAAATTTCAAGCTGTTTAGCACATGCACGGCAAGATGGGCAGCAAGGACAGCCAGCAGTCCGTACAGCTTTGTGGCGGGGGCCAGCCGTACAGCGTTGTGGTAGTCCGTATAAACCATGTAGGGGTTGGGACTGCTGGTCGTGGGCTGCACAAGGGCATATTAATAAGCAAAACTTTTCAGGTCAGGTGTAGCGGTCGCGCAGGCCCTCCACAAGAGCAGATAGCATCTGGGTGAGCACAGTCACGCCTTTAGTCAGCAGCCTAGCACTCATCAGCCAACGTTCAGTCCATATAGGTCAGTTCAGTTCAGAGGACCAATATTGGTCACTATCATCGTACTCGTCATAATGTAGAAATATTAGCAACCACACCATAAGGTGGGTCCCATGGTCACTATCATTGTACTCATCATAATGTGGAAATACTAGCAACCACACCATAAGGTGGGGCCCTTAAGTGGGTTGGTTGGGACCCACTGGGGTGCATAGTCTATCTCTCTTTCTCTCTCTCTCATCTCTTCCAATTGAAGTCTTGTATTTAGGCAAGGCGCTCATAAGTATTCTAGGGCGCTCATAAGAAAGAATACTGAGCAGAAAGTGTCAACTGGGGGAAAAGCATTAAGATTCAAACCCTAGTACTTAAAAAGAAAAACATTATAAGTCCTAGAAACATGTTGTTAGTAGTGCAAGCAACTTCTAGGTGGCCTTCTTGCAAAAGAAAGACCTTAAGAAGTTTTTTCCACCCTCTCTTCTCCTCATTCTTTCGTTTTGTTTTTTTTCTAGAAAAGAGATCCATCTATTAGTAAAAAATCAGTAGCCCGAGGGCTATATGTACATGCTCATACCCTCATAAGACGCAAAAAACAAATAGGTGACGGAAGATTCCCTCCATTGGTTGCTCACTCTCGGAGGGAAACTACCTCATACAAGAGGGGAGGAGGGGGGAGGGAGAGCCATGCTGGCGGCTTGTAGTGCCAAGTAATCTCATCGGCCCGATCAGTGAGAAAGGGAACCTTTGCGTAATGTACGCAAGAAGGTCTCTTGCCATTTATGCATGCAATTAGACCCACCCTAAAGTTCCCCCCTTGACTGTGGAGGGTATGAATGATGTTAGTCCAAATGGAGCAAATGGAATTTGTTGGAGAGGTGACAGTACCCTCAATGGCCTCATTGCAATGGCCCACCATATACGCCACATAGCTATGCTACTGATGATCTCCCATCTCGGACTGGTACTGGCTCTGCTAAGGTGTGAGGGTTGGAAACTATATCAATCTTGTAGTGAGAGAGTCAGAGGGCCCCGGTCTCATCTACCTCCTCGTAGATGAGACCGGGGCTAGTCTCAGTCATCCAGGCTGCCCCCGGGTGATAGTACATGGTGTATACCACGGCACTACGGGACCGCACCGTTGTGTATAGGCAAAGGATCCTCTGCCAAACCTATTGCGCTTTGGGAAAGTCCCAAATACCTGTTGCGCTTTAGGACAGTTCCAAAAGCAATGTCGATGTTTGCAACTCCATGGGTGGTTTTCATTGCTCCTCCAATGGCCAACCAAGTGCCAACATGGAGGCTGTGGTGGGCTATCTGCCAAAGGAAGAGTGTTACCCTCCTAGGCCGATAGTAATCCCATAGACACTTCCAAAATCATAGAGAAAATGGGAGGAAATGCTATGGGATGCCTAGTGGTCTGAACTGGCCGTCGCTATCGGGATGCCATCTATCTCATGAATCTTGATCCTACGACCTATCCTGGCCATGTAATGGAAAAAGGGGCCCGTAGGTCTCTCCAAGCTAAAAGGGCTAAAGGGTCCTGCCACTCCCACTCACCTGGAACAAGTCAAAAGATGGCTCTCCCAAAACTACAGTCGCCAAGAACTTTCACGAGCCACCTTTGTTAGAGGAGGGTCGATGTGCCAATGATGATTATGAAAGCCAAGAATCCCCACCCACTAAAGAGATCCACCATTGTAATCCTCAAAGGGAAAGAGGGTCAGCTAGCCCTGGGGAACCAATGGACAAGATGAGTGCGGGCCCCCCATCGGAGCCAAGGATTGCTAGGGGATATGATGGCAAGTGAAAGCACCTGACCACTCCGTGGAGGCAAGATCCTGAAGGGGGCTGCGCCAATCAGGCCCGCCAGGGGGGGTGGCTGAGTCAAATGGCGTGCCTTACAATCTGATGCTGGCCCTACCGTGTGTCTCTAGGGGGAGCCTATTGAAGCTGGCCCACTCTCCCAGATACTAAGTAGGACTCCTGTTGAGGGGTCCCAACGCAATGTGAGAGCTAGTGGCAAGGGGAGACCACTGGACATCTTGAAGAGGAGATTCCAAATCAATGGCTATCAAAGTCTCTCATTTGTCAAAGGTCAGATGTAACTAGGTGAGAGCTAGCTTGAGGTGGCTCCAAGCTCTAATCAAACTCACAATGAAATGGTCCTCAAAGGAGAAGAGACCTCAGGCTTAGGCTTCTGTGAAGATCCATTGCACATTAAGGATCCAAGGTCCACTGAGGGACATCATGTAGGCCGAAAGCCACGCAAGGAGAAAAGCCTTCTAGGGCTCACCCCCTGGGCCAAAGACCTCAAACGATGAGCTTGTCAGAATATGCAGCGGAGATGAAGACAAAAATCTAAGAACACAAGAGCAAGTGCATTACAGAAAAATACAACAATAGAGAAGGAGAGAGAGAGGCATGTAACTCTGCTATATATACACAAGAAAATCATGAATACTAAATACAACAAGTGGGGGAGCAAGTGGCCCCACATGAGCAGTCGGCCTACTCAAAAGATAGCTGACAGGACCAAAATGTCCACGACCAGTGCATGTCCCCAGTCGGCCAGCACACAGGACAAGTTGGAGACTAGTAGGGACAGTCGGCCAGCATCCAGGACACTCAGACGAACAGTTGGCCAGTGTCTGGATTAGCCAGGAGCCACAAAACATCCTCCCACACCTGGTAAAAATAGGAAAAAAATATGAAGGGTGGGGAAAAATGAGAAAACGCCTAAATCAGGTAGGCACACCCACAACAAAGGCCCTGGTGTAAATATACAAACCGGAGATGACTGCTAACACTCCCTTTCAGCTGCTGGATGTGAAACCAACCCCAGGGAGCTGGAGTGCCACTGAAGCATAGCCTGAGGTAGAGACTTCGTGAAGAGGTCCACCGCACTGTCCTCCGTCGAATATAACTCTAGCAAGATGTCATCAGCAACAATCTTTTCACGAACAAAATGCCTCTGGATGACCGTGGGTTCCACCAGTGAAAGCCCAATCCTACCAAGCAACCTCTGCAACCTCACCACCTCACAAGCATCACCACAAGTAGCCTAGTACTCTACCTCTGTCGACAACAAGACAAAAGATGGCTACCTCTTACTGCTCGCTCTTAAGCCAAGGGGAAAAGTCTAGCTTGATGTCAAGGTCCTCATGTCCGACTCTCCTCTCCTCTCCAATCTGAGTCACTCTGACCGTGGAGTCTGCTGACTCCATCCATCAACCCCCTCCTGTGTAAAAGAGTCCAAGATCCTTCGCATGTTGCAGAAACCCCAAGATACGCAATCCTGCCTCCCAAAGAGTCCACTACAAACATGAGCTCAACAGCCTCATCAGGAAGTGCCCGTCCAATCTGGTATGCATCAACTGGTATGCATCAACCAGATTAATGAACCATTCTGCTTCTGAGTCAAGGAGGCATCATACTACTCATAAGGATCAACACCTATTATGGTGGGATGCCAAGTCCTGGAAACTTGCTAAAGACCACTCAAGGCCTTCGGAACCCTGTAACCAACCCCCTCTGAATCCAGAACCACAAAGCCTGGAGAATGTGTAACATCCACCTCCTTCTACAAGTAATCAATTGTCACCTTCCTGGCCTTCCAATAGGCCCCCGTGGAAAGAACTTCCTCATCTATAGGAGTGTCTTTGTCCCGAATACTACGAGACATCATAGCATAGGTTACCTGTAAAGTTTCCTCTCACTGACGAACACAAGAACTACCATCATCTGTACTAGAAAGTTCCTACGCCAACTGCTGCCATCATCTGGCAAGCCATCCACCATCTGGTCCGAGAAAGCCTGCACTTGCAGCGTATCCACACTTAAGTGGCCATTACGAGACTACCACTCATCACAAACTGAGGACGTGGGAGAGAGTGCTGAAAGTTTGTAAACTCCATTCTCCACTCTGCCTTCCCAAACTACCTGGCCTGTTGCCTTGTCTCCCAGAGAGCAACAAAATGTTCATCAAACTCCACCCGTACGAGAGTCTTGTAAACGTGATGCACTGACAATAGATGAACAAGTGATGGAACATACAACACCTGGGATGAATGCTTCCCCCCTCTGCTATCGGGAACTATCTCTAACCTTCCCTCACTGTGAACTAGGATAGTGGATGTATCCCCAATAAGAATGTGATCAGAACACCTGCTGCAGAGATCCTGTAAAGCCAAATAGGAAGGAGTCATGTGCCTAGAAGCACCACTGAGAGTCCTCCAACCTCCTCCCTGCATGAAGAAAATGAAACACCGGTTTCCATAACCTCCATGTGCACAAAAGCTTGAGTCTTCACGGTTGCTGCTGAAGATTCTGCACCCTTCTCGGTGCTCCGCTTGGGACACTGCCTCTAATAGTGGCCTTTCTTGCCACGCCACAATCATTACAGGTCCTCTATGCCTTTAGTTTCTCGTGGTCTGAGTCGGACATCTTCTCAGAAGACTTCTCCGATGAAGCCTTCCCTTTGCCCTTGCTGTTACGTCCTTTCGACCTTTGGCCACTTAAGGCCTCCGTCCCATGGAGGATTCGTGAATCTTTCCTCCTGGTCCAAGACCATGGACATGAGCTCCTCCCATGTGATGTGCTGAGCCTGCGAACTGGTAATCAAAGAAGAGTAGAAAGCTGACTATTGAGAGGGCAAATGCGATAACAATGTGATGGCCATATCCTCGTATGATATCTCCTTCCCAGCTTGAAGAACTTCCTGCTGAAGAGCCTGTAGCTTGTTAATGTGCTCCCGCGTCGTCGACGACTTTGCAGGATTCATAACCCGCATCTGTACTTCCAAGGAAATCCTCTTCATGGACGATACCCTATTATAGAGAGAAGCCAAATGCTGCCATATACCTCTGGCCAGTGTCATATGCTTGATATGATTAATTACCTACGGTGTGGAGTTGAGGAAGATGAAAGAACGGACCCTGGCAAGGTCGTAAGACTCCAGAACAGATTCCATCATTACCTTCCATATGTCGTAGTTATTCCCATGCAACTGACAGTCCATTGGGAACGTGGATAGTGTCGGGATCTTCACATGCTTCTCAGCCATCTCAAGTAGATCTACCATTGCGAGAGTGTAACTGAAAAGGGTGGGTCGGTGGGAAAAAGAAGAACTTAAACCTGCAAGTGGTTGTCTAACAAATCAGCCCGCCTTCCTCTTGCTTCTCCTCTTCCCGAATGGTCCAAAACAGTCCACCAATCAGCAACAAAATAGCCCCCCTCTTGCTCACACAGTTTCCAAGATTTATCACACGAGTCTAGAGCTCTGATACCATGTCAGAATATGCAGCGGAGATGAAGACAAAATCTGAGAACACAAGAGCAAGTGCACTGCAGAAAATTACAGCAATAGAGAACGACAGAGAGAGGAATGTAACTCTACTATATATACACAAGAAAATCTCGAATATTGAATACAACAAGTGGGGGAGCAAGGGGCCATTTTATATGGCCCCACATGAGCAATCCACCTGCTCAAAAGACAACCAATTGGACCAAAATATCCACGACCAGCACATGTCCCCAATTGGCCAGCTTCTCAAAGTCGGCCCACAGCACACACAGGACAAGTCGGGGACCAATAGGGGCAGTCAGCCAGTGTCTGGATCAGGCAGGAGCCACGGAACATCCTCCCACACCTGGTAAAAATAGAGAAAAACTATGGAGAGTGGGGAAAAATAAGAAAACACCTAAATCGGGCGAGCACACCCACAACAGAGGCCCTAGTGTAAATATACAGACAGGAGATGATGGTTAACAGAGCTTTCCTAAGAGGGCACTGTAATGAATAGCTAGATCAAATGCCTAATCTACCATGATGATGAGGCTAGATAATAATCCTCTAGGCCACCTTGGCCTGCATAAGATGGCACTATGTCCCTGTCCCCAAAGAAAGTTCCAGATCATTCTCTACACCTGACCAAGGCATGCCCGGGAGAACACCCAACAAGAGGTAATGTATCACATGGTGGCCAAGAGCACCTGGTTGGCTACCACATGTGGTGACTTAGGGAGGAGAGATCCGGTGGTGCTCAAGTAAAGGAGCTTCTTCCAAATGCTGAAAAGAAGAGGGGCAAGCTATTGCTCAAGCAAGATCAATCCCCACCTGACATCCCAAATATCTGACCCGGGTACTGTGGTGAGGAATCCACTAAAAAGACTAAACTGATCTCCAAGCTGAGGTGGGTGAGGATCCAACCCAAAAACCACATGAGTTGTGCCAATTGAATTGAGCTCCTGAAGCTAGGCAGAAAACCTCGATGGGGCTTGCACAAATCTCTGTGGATTCTCCTTCTCTCATGAGAGGTAGGCAGTGGTATCATCTGTAAACTCAAAGTCTAGAAGCTCCTCTATTGAGCAGATGGGGAGATGAAGACCTTGCCCCTGGATGGCCAAGAGACTCCTCACCACCTTAGCTACAAAGAGGAAAAGAAAGGGGGTGACACAGCACACCTTACGACGGACCGATTGGGTAATCCAAAACCCATCCCTTTGGCACCCTAAATGAGGACCTGCCTGTGGGTGGCAAGACTCCCCGGATCCATTCGGCCAAGAATCCCATATCAGAAGCATGGTTCCAAAAATCCCAATTCACTCTATCACATACTTTCTCAAGTCCAAGAGCAACATTGCCATATCCTCTTGGCAAAATCAGGCCGTGGTAATCCCCTCCCAACAGGTGAAGATGTTATCCAAGCTACTGCTAGCTTGAAAGAAACTTGTTTCTATGCCATGAATTAGATCTAGGAGGTGAAGCTGTAGTTGGCCGCTAATGGCTTTGGCGAGTGCCATTGCGGTAATTTTGAATGTTCACCACCCTCCATGAGAATCAAGTGAATGAGCCCCTTCTTGAAAGCACCTGCAGCATGAGTCCAATGCTCATCATCTCATTGAAGGCGGCCCAATGGCCATCCTACATGATGTCCCAGTGGAAGACGAAAACTAGGAGTCCATCTGCTCTGGGGCCCTTACCACTTGCCACCACAAGGCAAGGCCTAGAGGGCATCACTTAGCTCCTCATTTGAGAGGGGGGAGGTCAAAAATCTCTACAAACTGGAGGAGACCACCTCTCGTGTGTGCTGCCACACACACACACTCTCTCTCTCCCTCTACCTCCACTAGGGGGATGACAAGACTGGGGGAGCTCAAAAATCTCTGTAGATGGAGACCACCTTAATCGAGAGGGGGCAAGCTCAAAAATCTTAGCAAACCAGGGAAGACCACCTTAATCGAGAGGGAGGAGCTCCCCCCTCAATCGAGAGGGGCAGCGTAAAAATCTTTGCAGAGACCGAGGGAGACCACCTCTCTCGTAGTGTGCTTCCGTACCTATGGGGGGGGGTCATACTTAATAGTGCCAGGTCGCCTCCTAATCCTGCAAACCCCGTCTTTGCATTGGTGGAGGACTTGTAATCTAGAGAAAATCCCACATGACCCTATCGCTTGCTTGGGTACAAAAGGATGCATGGACATGGTACCTGAATTCCACCCTCCTCCCCTCTATAGAGCATATCTCCGTGTGAAGAACCCCTTTCTTGCTTAAAAGCGGGGCTTGTCTAACCCATGAATGTTCCAAGAGATAATTTGAATAACTAGGCTCGGTGCACCCTCTCCGAGGTTTGCATTTGCCCACAAAGATTGCGACTACTCTCCTTCCAAACTGGCTTCCAAAACTCTAGGTGATCGTTGATCCTGCTCTCCATGAAGGTTGACTCTTCTCTATCCCTGTTGTGGGCATACTCGGGCCTCCATCCCTTGTAATGAAGATAGTAGGATGCCAACATCAGAGGAATTTGTCATTGCCACATGACATAAGAAAATGAATAAGGCCCGCCCCTAGCTCCATGCAAGCCAAGGGCCAAAATTGTGTGATAATATGAACGCGCCATCCATCCCCATCTACCGAATGTCGAGAGAGGGCGACTGCCTGGGTGTGGATGGTGGAGGATGCCATCGTAGAGTCCCACTCAATGACCAAAGCATCGCTGAGTAGGAACGAAAAGATCACTGTGCCATTGTCCAAGGTGGCCGCTCGGGAGTGATGAAAATCAAGGAGACGCGGGGGGGAGCCACCATCTCCAAGGACTCACTTGCCTCCATTGGAAGGCCTCTAAAGAGATAATAATCCGTCGGGCCCCATGGATGCTATGGGGGAGGAGGGGGCACACGCACGCCTGGGGATGCTGCAAACAATCGTCGTCTCCACAGGATCAACGAACTAGATCCGCGAGGGATCAAGGGTGGCCACCCGTCGAGCAGTGGTGGGTATGGAGAGAGGAAGCGGAGAGGGGGAGGCACTAGAGGAGGGGGAGACGAAAGAGAAACTTGGGGGCAATCGGTGCGGGAGATTACAACAAAAGGAATTTAGCCCAGCGGTGTAATTCTGTGACTCGGGGAGGGGTTCAATATACAACGGTCGTATTATGGAGACCAAGCAGTCCTGTGGTTACCAAATTGCCACTATGTTTTGGTTGAAATGCATATTTATCTGTGTTGTATATTCACAATTTTTATCTATGTTGTATATTCATAACTTTTATCAATGTTGTATTAATTAAATGCCTTTGACGTGGTATTTAATTAATACAACACTATAACCTAATCCTACTTACCCCACCTAGCCACCCTGCTTCTCCGCCTACCGTCTTCTCCCCCTGCCCATTTACGCCACCCCATGTCTCCTCCCCTTGCCCATTCTCTCAGAGGAGTCGTAGTAGAAAAGAACCTTACATCACTTTCTCTCTCTAGCTCAATCATCTCATTGTCATTATCTACTACAATATCACTTGCTCCGTTCCCTCTCTATCTTGTGCACCCTCTATAGCTTTCCTTTCATTTTTGTGATGTTTCAGTCTATTAAGATGTTGGGTGAGGTGGGCTAAAATCTTTCAACTCCTATTTGTGTATGTAGAGGAGGTTACTCACTGCAGAAACTTTACATTGGTGGCAATTTTATTTCGAGAGTGTGTGTATGCGGAGTTTCTCCCAAGCTAGCCTCCATCACAAGTTTGGACACCTGCAATTTCTTCTCAAAACCAGCCATAGAAGCTTTTGGATTGCATTGTTAACCTTTCACTCATCTCAGTGCACTTTCAAGTTGTAATGAAGAATGCCTAGTCAGTGCCTAGCACATGCCACAGTTGGAGTATCTTTTAGTGATAGAAGTGTCTAGGAATGTTCTTGAAGAAATTCATGTTAACCATATCAAGAAGTTGCAAAAACTTGGAGGTATTGGATTTTGAGAGTTGGATTAAAGTAGAATTGATTGAACTACTCTGTTTTACAATTAAGAAACCTAATGAAAAGACTAGAGAAAACGTCTCTTATATCTGTTGAAGGAAGGGAATTTTCAAGCTTTTGTGGAAGCTTGAGGACATGTTTTCAATTTTAGGTATGCAAAATGCTTACATGCAGTATCGAAGCAATTGATTTTTGAAAGCGGCCATTGTCAATTAAAATTGTTGTGGGGAAAATAAGACCTTATTTTGTTTATTTTACGACAAAAGGATGCCTTATAAAACTTTTCAAAAGGCATGAGTATTAAACAAACTTGTAAGTTTCACGTGGTCTCTCGTAATGTTTTTAAAAGGAGAGAGAGAGAGAGAGAGAGAGAGAGAGAGAGAGAGAGAGAGAAGTATATTGGTGAAAAATCACGTGATTGGGGGAGAGAGAGAGGGGGGTGTGAGAGAAGAGAGAGATAAATATATATTGGTGAAAACTCACAAGATGTGGTTCTACATAATTTCATAGTTGCTCTATTATCCAAACTAATCTTTTAGTGGTATTGCAAGAAAATTGAGCACAATACCATTAAAAGTGGTATTTCTCAAAATGTTACAAAAACTAGACTGCAATCTTGACTCCATGAGAGCTTTCTCACACAAGGCTTCAAAACATCAACCTTATCATAATTGGCATTGATTACATCCTATGACATCTCCATTCACATCATCAACATGCAAGAGAAGTTGAGGTTTACACATTTCCACCTTGATGAAAAAGTATTCATTAATTAATCATCATATTAAATTCTATCACTTTTCTAGACGTGAAGGGCAAACTTAGCCATGTTGAAGGATAGTGCTCAATAAAACACACATGAGTGCACACATTTTTTAAAATAGACATCTACACTTTCGCCATTCTAGCACATCCACCATTAAGTATATAATGTCGTTGTTTCCATTTTCAGGCAACAATCACTGTGAATAACTATATTATCATTCGATATGGCCAATTGTCACAAAGGTTTCTCTTATATATGGTGCTAAACTGAACACATATGCGTACATACATTTTGGGATAGCCGTCCACACTTTCATCTTTCTAGCACATCCACCAAGTATACAATATCATTGTTTCCATTTTCAAACAACAATCACTACGAATGACTATAATTCTATATGTCTACTCTTGATAATCGCCACAAAGGTTTCTCTTACATATGGTTAGTACTTCAAAATTGAGACTTATCCATATGATATAGGTAATTTCCCAGTCCTGCCGGACATGATCATTATTTTTTAGTAGACTCATATTGAAAAATTGTGACTACAATTTGATCAACTTATTGGCAAGATATCTTATAGTATTAAATACCAATATTTTTGGGACCTTTCCATTACATGGTTTCTATTGAAGGTACATGAACAAGTAAGTCTCATCCTCCACATCAATGTAATAGTATATTCTCATTCTCTTTTATTTATATAATGTAGACAAACACTAAACATTTCGTTGGTGGATGGGAGACATATGATACACCCATACCCTTGGGAAATGTAACATGGCTTTTTATCTCAAGTCACTAATATCATATTTAACATTGAATGCCATATGTTTGCAATGACACCCTGTTATCTCTTGACTAGACTAATATATGGTGAGTATCCCACATGATGTATACATACATGTCTAAAATTATGTGACTATTGTTCCTTGCATTAGTAAGCCACACACTTTCTCAAGCAATGATTTTCATACTATCAATATTATGCCCAGAAGCCTCCATATAATGAAGATATATTATTAAACAATATGTTGAAACATACAATGTATCAACTAGAGGCTACATATATTGAAGATATATTATTGAACAATACACTTGGACATACATGCATCAACATTGTATTCAAATGCATGTTCACCCTTGAAATGAAAGGTAAAGGGTTTATTATTACTTAATTGCTTTTAGAAAGACTTAATTATTTTATAAAGTATGTGCTAATGAGACTCGCTAGGAGGAGCTAAAAAGTTACTAGCCATAGTGTTCAAAAGACAAATCAATCTTAATAAGTTCACTACATTATCAACAATTTAAAAAAACCCCGAGTTGTTGTATACACCTCTAGGCTATCAACTTCACTTATATTGTTGATGCCCTCATTTATGGATTATTATAAGCTTTAGTTTTTATATATACAAAAAATGTTTATGACCTAACGATAAGGTTTTTTGCAACTAATCAGGGAGCTAAGATTTTAAAACCTCTAAGGTATGTAACTTCTAAGGTTTCTTTGCATGTATAATTTATACACCATTAGAAAAAAGAAAAATAACTCACCATTTCCACCCCTATAAATATCATGCCACTTCAGATGCATGATTATTTGTGATACAAATACTTGCTCTCTTACCTATAGGCTGCTATGATTTCAAGCATAAAATGACTTGTAGGCTTAACACTTGCAAAATTAAGGACTTACTAGTTTACTAGCTTACCGGCTTATAAACTTCCTATACCTACAAGGGTGCATTATCTTACTAATAATCTCTACTAAAATGTTTTTTTGATGGATTTTCTTAGAAAAATAAAAGTGCAATGAAATCTTCCTACTACGCATACTCATAAAACAAAGTAGATACTGAATTCAGTATTGCAAGTGCTATGGAAACCAATTCCTAAGCGTACCCACAAATCAAGTAGATACTATATTGGGTATTGTAGGAATTTGGAATGGGCATTCTACCCAATAGAGGAGAAAACTCTTTCTACTTTTGTAATACAATATTATGGACTAAGGGGTTTAAATATACAACTATCTCTAGGCAATTTCAAATGTAACCCATACCATCGCATGGTTTAGGTACTATCTTTTGCAAAAACTAATGTTATGCTATCAAATATTACTACTCCCACCTACAAAAATATATCTTGATTGGTATACTTTATTATCAAGTATAATGTTAATTTACACATTTTTTTAGAGAGTTATTAGGATTGATAACTTAACATTATTCTTTTGTAATCACAACAACACTAGAACACACCTATGAGATGGCTTCCAAAAACATCAGATTCAAATTTTATTGCTAGGATATGTTTTCTCTTAAACCTCAAAACCTTTTCGAAGGGAAGCTTCATATGAAAATAAAAAATTGAACAAATAATTACCTTGATAAGGGTAGCATTTGAGTAGTGTTTATATAATCTACATAGCCATAAAAATATATAGTTATAATAGAGACTTTTCTACTGGATGGATGTAAGTGAGGTGCTATCCCCTAGCTAACAATTGTTCATATAAATACCTAGCATATTATAGTATGGTATCTTGATGAATGTCTAGAGCCATTACAAACATGTTGTATATATTGGAGTCCCTACCACATCACCCTAAAAAGCTCATTATGTCTTGCCAAGTGATTACACATGATATCTTGTAAGGAACCACTATGGATACCCATAAATATCTCTCTTGTATTGTGCAAGAATAACCAAAATACAATTTGATGTAGTTAATAATGGGAATTACAATACCCAATGGGATGGGAGTGTGGGAAAATTCTGCTACTAAAGTTGTAATCTGAAGACGTGCCTTAGGCACTCTAGCTCATGATATGTTTTCTCCTCACCCGTGCCAGTATGCTTCTATGACTCTTTGGTCCAAACCTCTTGGCATGAGCCTCCTTGGAGAGAGTGATGATGAAGCAAGGATCTCCTAATACCCTTTCCCTTAATATCTTAAGCCTTGGATTTCCCTTCCTTGTCCTGACTTCTTGCCCTTTTGAAGCTACTACTGTGCACTAATATCCTTAAAATCCTTTTCATGTCTCAACTAGAGTTTCCAAGAAATCCTATAAATCTTGTGAAGCATGAATAACGTCTTTCTCAAAGAAACACCATATTAGTGAATTTGGGAATTTCCCAATTCCCATTTTTGTATACTTAAAAAAGGAGACATGGATAACATGTTTGTAAGTTTCTCAAAACCCTATCATATGACCTATCGTTGGAAAGCGCTTGAAAAATGGAATCTAAAGAGCTATAAAGCGCTCATTTTGGATTAGTGGTGTTCAAGTTATGGTTAATCCAAACTTTTGACCACGTGTCCCAAACTTGTGAGAAATTCCCATATTCCCCAATATGGTGTTAAGAAGCAAGTTATGTTGTTACCTACTTGTTCTATTGTGGATCTCAAAAACCATGTGTTGTCTTTTTAAACTATTTTGATCGTTCAATGGTGTGAGCTACTTAAATGTTTTGATATAATCCATCTAAATTACGTAAAAAATGAATCCTCAAATAGACTCCACAAGAGGAGAGCCCGAGACGATAAAGTATAAAGGTCAAATGCCTCAGATCCACATGCTTGTGGGCGATAAAGGGAACATCTCAATGAGTGTCTCTATAACATTACAAATACATAGGATGTATAAGATGGATGGATGGATACCAAGAAAGTTATCATAAATTCCTCCCATGATATTTTGAACATATGCTTCTATCGGCAACTCGTGTGGGGAGTTTCGTGGCTCTTGAAGAGTTAGTGGCTTTCATGAAAAAAATTATGGGGCTTGTTCTAGTATTCATATCCTTGTAATTTAGCCATTAATCTCCGCCTTCTAGGCCATTCTAATTTTAAACTCTTGTAGCCTGGATGGATACCAAGAAGTTATCATAAATGCCTCCCTTGCTATTTTGAGCATATGCTTCTATAGGCAACTCTTGTGTGGGGGGTTTCGTGGCTCTTGAAGAGTTAGCGACTTTCATGAAAATAATTATGGGACTTGTTCTAGTATTCATATCCTTGTAATTTAGCCATTAATCTCCCCCTTCTAGGTGTTGCATTTTTTTTCCGCCCTTCCACTATGTTTTGATGCATGAGCATATGCGTGGCAGCATGCGCATATTGAAGAGTGATGCCTTCACTTCGTACCCTCACTTGGTTTTGGCACACAAGCAAATTTTTTTGCAAGGAAGTAACCTCCATCAAGGCGCCGCACTCAAGCATGTGTGGGACTAACCATGTGAAATATGTACCAAACATGATACATCGGCGAAGAGAGTTGTGGGTGCAAATGTGGTGGTTGAATAAGGGCTTGGCCCATTTGAAATGTAAGGGAAGCTTGATGGATCTTTGCCACCTCAAGAAAGCCTTATTGGAGCGCACTAAGCTTATCATTGCTTTTGACAAAGTATAAGGCCAACTTATGAGAGCCAGATACCGCTGCCAGAACAAAAGGCAGTGGAGCCCTTCTTTGAGTGATGTAAAATGGCGAGACTCTATAGCCCACCTCTCAAACCCTACACTACAAAAGCTCGACAAAAATTGGATTTTTCAAACACCCATCAAACTAACAGAGCCCATAACTTCAAAAAAGGAAGTAAAACCTTAATGGCAGGGGAAAGTGCCATGCAGCATTGGAAATGAAGCGCCGCCAGTCGTTCGCCAACCCGCAGACGCGCTTGAAGAGAGAGAGAGTACTGCCATTTCCTATTGCCGGCCTTTGTGCTGCGAGTAAGAAAAGAACTGAAGCAAGCCTTCACAAATCGTCGCTGCAACCTGATCGCCGAGATCGTGAAGGAGGAGGAGGCGGAATCGCGCGCTCCCTCACACGAGAAAAAAAGAGAAAGAAAACGATCCATCCCAGCTGCATCATTGCAGAGAAACGATCTGCATCGCAGGGAAACGACCTGCATCGCAGGGAAATAACCATCATATCATACATTTTTCTAAGCTTTTCTTTATTTAAAAAAAATATCATTAAAAAGAGGCTATCGCCACTTTCACTTGACCAAGGAGAAAAAGGGGTAAAAGAAAGAAAGAAAAAGACATCACAACTTTGTTTCTTTTCCTTGCATGTGAAGAGAGAAGCGGAAGAGGAGAAGATATTTGTAATAAAGAAGCAGGTGCAATTCTCGGTGGCAAACAATAATATAGCTTCGCACTCACACACTCACATAGTCACACGTTAGCAAGCCTCGTAAGTTGTTTGTATTCAAAAATTGAAAGCATTGTAAAATTCAATCCTTGAGGGCCGTGAGGACTGTTTCTCGTGGAGGGCATCATCGGCAAGCACGTAAAAGCTTCATCAACATCAAGCAAAAAGTGGCTAGATAAGATTTCTTCTCTCTCTTTTTCTCATCTCATAAAGAGCTACATAATTCGTCTTGTAAATCAAGCACCGTGCACGTGAAATTCAATAAACAAAGCATATTTCACACTACATTTTGCTTCACTTGGTGTCGTGGTGCCGTTCTGTTCTCATGTCATTTGATACAAAGCTTGTTTAACATTTGTGTGTGTATACATCATCACCACTCCATCATTGCAGCGCCGCATTTGTTGGAAAGATCCATAGCACACATTCCTATTAACTAGTGCCTTCTCCTTTGGGGTGTTGGGAGAGTGTAGCATTATTCTTGTTGGATATCTGGGAGGTTGTCCGGTTTTGTCCTCTTTGCCTTGCTCGTCCAGATATTTCCCAATTAGTGGCACGCCCGATGGGACCTTGACTTGGTCTTGGTTCCGCGACACGAACCTACTTGGAAAGGGGACTTATGCAAAGTGCCGAAGATTGGCAAGATAGCTTGAGAGAGAGTGACCAAGCTAAGAGATACCATAAAAGGGAGAAAGCCAAGCAACACCTGCTTCACTGTAGCCCCACTAGCACTTTTCCATTTACAAAGTTCACCTCCTTCGCCATCATCGGGGGGGAGTTCACCTTGAATCGTAATTTCTATACCAATTCCAATTATGGCTTAACCACCACTTCCTCCTCCATTCGCCATTCAATCACCTTTGGTTTTACCACCAAATTTGGCCCGTCTTGATGCACCCCTCATTCCATTCCCCACATTCTATGGGACACCGTTGGAGGATCCCACCGCTCATCTAAACAATTTCAAAATTGCTTGTTTGACCTCACACATCGTTGAGGAAGGGCATGTGATGAATTACTTTAGCACTATACTCAAAGGT
Organism: Cibotium barometz; assembly: GCF_041138505.1. Lineage (NCBI taxonomy): Eukaryota > Viridiplantae > Streptophyta > Polypodiopsida > Cyatheales > Cibotiaceae > Cibotium > Cibotium barometz. The sequence goes on from NC_141067.1 coordinate 22,984,293, forward strand.
GAGGCCTCAAATTGGTTCGCCAGGGGGATGGGTATGAAAGCACCGCGTCTAGTATTGGGGATTTGAAAAACATGATGACAAATTACATGAACCAACTTAATGAAAATGTGAAGGCTGTGACTCTTGATGTGAATTTTCTAAAGCGCCAACAAAACTTGTTGTCTGCACGTCGCCCTGAGCCTAATCCCACGAACATGGTGTGTCGAGCTTGTCATGTATCCGGCCATCTTTCCAAAGATTTCCCCACTATTGTTTGCGCTTATGAGAAATGTTTGGGTAGGGGGCACACAGAGGATATGTGTTACATTAAGATGCACCATTTGATGAATAGGAGCACCACTTTGCCACCCCCCGGCCCCATTAATCATCGTATTGGTGCCAAGAAACCCCCAGGCCCTAGTTGGACACTTCCTCAGAGAGGGTCTCCTAGTTCTCCAACAGTTGCTTCGTCTAGTGCACCACCTATCTCCACTGAGAACCCTTCGATTAATATGATTGAGTTAGATTCATCATCCGTGCAAGCCATCACATGAAAGGGGAAAGAAAAGGTTGTTGATGAGGAGAAAGATCCCGAACCTGCTGTTGCTACCCACCCACGCACCCATGCGTCGTTTTTCCTGTTGTCGACCCTTTACCTCGACCTCGCCACACTCGTCCACGCCCTACTCCAAGTAAGTTGTTTTCCCCCATTCTTTCTTTTGACCTTGTTTCTGCTCTTAATCAAGTAGAGCTTACCATGTCCCTTCCACAATACCTTCTCACTTCTCCTTCTAGCCGAGCCCTTTTGAGGAGGTACTGCAGAGCTTTGAGTTCTTCCCAAGGAGTGGGTCCTAGTCTTTTTGTTGTTCAGAAAGTGGATTTTCTTCTTGCTGAGCATGAGTGTCCTTGAGTGGAGTGCATGATCCACCAGCTAGTGATCCCACATGCTATTGTTGATGGAGGATCACGCGTCAATGTTTTGAGTTATTCTACCTTTTCCAAGCTGGGGTTTCTTTCAATGGAGTTCCTACTACTAGTTTGCGTATGGGTGATCATCGAGGGTTTCATCCAGGGTTTGCCAATCACTCTCGCTGGGCGTATGGTGGAGATTGATTGTTATGTTTTGCGGCTTAGTCCAGGATGTGGCCAGTACCAGCTTCTTTTAGGGTGACCTTGGATATGGAAGACTGATTGTGTTATTGACATCCCTAGAGGGCGGTTGCTTCTTGGTAGAGGATATTCCCAGGCGGTTCTTTCTGCTTACCCTTCTTCTATTGTGAGCCCTGGGGTTACTACTGATGTTGAGAGTGATGGGGATGATGACCGGAGTTCTTCTTCTTCATGTACACCGAGTTCCTATTGCATTTACCCTGATTCTGTTGAGATTACCCTTGAAGATGATGAGGAGACTCCACCTTTGGCCAGAGAGGAGGATACTGTGAGAGTTCCTATAAAGGGGGATGAGAAAGTTGTGCTTTTGGGAACTTCTTTAGATCCACTGTTGAGGGAGGAGATTATTGCTTTATGTCGGGAGTATCAGAACATCTTTGCATGGGATTACACTGAGTTGAGAGGTTTTCCACCTGAGCTTGTTGTGCACCGCATTTCTCTTAAACCTGACACTACACATGCACCAACATCAGCGCAGATTGCCTGAGCATTATAGAGAGGGGGTTTACACGGAAATTAAAAAACTTTTAGAAGCGGGTTTGATTTTCCCTATCAATAACACTGAATGGGTGTCTCCTATTGTTGTGGTCCCTAAAAAGAATAAGCAGCTTCGCATATGTGTTGATTATAAGCAGCTTAACAAAGCTACCATTAGGGACTACTATCCTTTACCTTTTATTGACCAAATCCTTGACTCTTTGGCGGGGAGGGAGATATATGCTTTCTTGGATTGCTTTTCTAGGTAAATCAAATGGCTATCGCTGATGAGGATAAGCTCAAAACCACTTTCACCACTATATTTGGCACATATGCATATCATGTCATGCCATTTGGGCTTTGCAACGCGGATGCTTCATATCAATGCTATAAGCATGAATCCTTTCATGATGATTTGACCGATTTCTTAAAGATCTTCATGGATGATTTGGGGATTGGGACCACGCATGATAAACTTGTTGCAGCCCTTAGGTATGTCTTTCACAAGTGCCGTGAAAAATCAATAGCTTTGAATGCAAAAAAGTGTGTGTTTGGGGTCACTTATGGCATTTTGTTGGGTCACCTCATTAGCAAGTATGGCATTTCTATGGATCCCAAAAAAGTTGAGGCTATTCTTGCATTTTTGCCACCCACTACCGTGCATCAAGTAAGGGGTTTTCTTGGAGCCGCTAAACACTATAGCCGCTTCATTAAAGATATGGCAAGTCTTATTTTACCACTGAATACACTTCTGCGAGTTGAGCAAAAGTTCATTTGGGGGAAACCTCAACAAAATTCTTTCTCTTCTCTTAAAAGTGCATTCACTACGACCCCTATCCTCAAACCACCTGATGCTTCCAAGCCTTATCATTTATTTTCTTCTTGTTCTCATTTGGTAATATCCGCTTGCATTGCACAACTTTATGAGATAAAAAAATACACCCCATTGCATATTATAGCAATGGGGTGCAAATTTTTATCATAAAGTTGTGCAATGCAAGCGGATATTACCAAATGAGAACAAGAAGAAAATAAATAAAAAGGCTTGGATGCATCAGGTGGTTTGAGGATAGGAGCGATAGTGAATGCACTTTTAAGAGAAGAGAAAGAATTTTGTTGAGGTTCCCCCCAAATGAACTTTTGCTCAACTCGCAAAAGTGTATTCAGTGGTAAAATAAGATGTGCCATATCTTTAATGAAGCGGCTATAGTGTTTAGCGGCTCGAAGAAAACCCCTTACTTAATGCATGGTAGTGGGTGGCAAAAATGCAAGAATAGCCTTGACTTTTTGGGGATCCATAGAAATGCCATGCTTGCTAATGAGGTGACCCAACAAAATGCCATAAGTGACCCCAAACACACACTTTTTGCATTCAAAGCTATTGATTTTTCACGGCACTTGTGAAAGACATACCTAAGGGCTGCAACAAGTTTATCATGCGTGGTCCCAATCCCCAAATTATCCATGAAGATCTTTAAGAAATCGGTCAAATCATCACGAAAGTATTCATGCTTATAGCGCTGATATGAAGCACCCACGTTGCAAAGCCCAAACGGCATGACATGATATGCATATGTGCCAAATATAGTGGTGAAAGTGGTTTTGAGCTTATCCTCATCAGCGATAGCCATTTGATTGTACCTAAGAAAGCAATCCAAGTAAGCATATATCTCCCTCCTCGCCAAACAGTCAAGGATTTGGTCAATAAAAGGCAAAGGGTAGTAGTCTTTAATGGTAGCTTTGTTAAGCTGCTTATAATCAACACATATGTGAAGCTGCTTATTCTTTTTAGGGACTACAACAATAGGAGACACCCATTCATAGTTATCGACAAGAAAAATCAAACCAGCTTCTAAAAGCTTTTTAATTTCCGTGTAAACCCCCTCTCTATAATGCTCAGGCAATCTGCGCTGACGTTGGCGCACAGGTGTAGCGTCGGGTTTAAGAGGAATGCAGTGCACAACAAGCTTGGGTGGAAAACCTCTCAACTCGGTGTAATCCCATGCAAAGATGTCCTGATACTCCCGACACAAAGCAATAATCTCCTCCCTCAACGGTGGATCTAAAGAAGTTCCCAAAAACACAACTTTCTCATCCCCCTTTATAGGAACTCTCACAGTATCCTCCTCTCTGGCCAAAGGTGGAGTCTCCTCATCTCATCATCAAGGATAATCTCAACACAATTAGGATAAATGCATTAGAAACTCGGTGTACATGAAGAAGTAGAACTCCGGTCATCATCCCCATCACTCTCAACATCAGTAGTAACCCCAGGGCTCACAATAGAAGAAGGGTAAGCAAGAAGAACCACCCGAGAAGATCCTCTACCAAGAAGCAACCGCTCTCTAGGGATGTCAACAACACAATTAGTCTTCCATATCCAAGGTCGCCCTAAAAGAAGCTGCTGGTACTGGGCCATGTCCTGGACTAAGCCGCAAAACATAACAATCAATCTCCACCATACGCCCAGTGACAGCAGTGACTGGCAAACCTTGGATGAAACCCTCATCTCTCACTGGTCGATGATCACCCATACGCAAACTAGTAGTAGGAACTCCATTGAAAGATAACCTCAGCTTGGAAAAGGTAGAATAACTCAAAACATTGACGCTTGATCCTCCATCAACAATAGCATGTGGGATCACTAGCTGGTGGATCATTCACTCCACTCGAGGACACTCACGCTCAACAAGAAGGGAATCCACTTTCTGAACAACAGGAAGACTAAGACCCACTCCCTGGGAAGAACTCAAAGCTCTACAGTACCTCCTCAAAAGGGCTCGGCTAGAAGGAGAAGTGAGAAGGTATTGTGGAAGGGACATGGTGAGCTCTACTTGAGAGCAGAAACAAGGTCAAAAGAAAGAATTGTGGAAAACAACTTACTTGGAGTAGGGCGTGGACGAGTGTGGCGAGGTCAAGGTAAAGGGTCAGCAATGTTCAGGAACAACGACATGGGTGGGTGGGTGGGTAGCAATAGCAGGTTTGGGATCTCTCTCCTCTCATCAACACAACCTTTTCTTTCTCTTCGTGTGATGGCTCGCACGGGTGATGAATCTAACTCAATCATATTAATCGAAGGGTTCTCAGTGGAGGTAGGTGGTGCACTAGATGAAGCAACTGCTGGAGAACTAGGAGACCCTCTCTGAAGAAGTGTCCAACTAGGGCCCGGGGGTTTCTCGGCACCAATACGATGAGCCAGGGGGTGGCAAAGTGGTGCTCCTATTCATCAAATGGCGCATCTTAATGTAACACATATCCTCTGTGTGCCCCCAACCCAAACATTTCTCATAAGTGCAAACAACACTGGGGTAATCTTTGAAAAGATGGCCGGATACATGACAAGCTCGACACACCATGTTGGTGGGATTAGGCTCAGGGCGACGTGCAGACACCATGTTTTGTTGGCGCTTTAGAAAATTCACATCAAGAGTCACAGCCTCCACAGTGGTTCATGTAATTTGTCATCATGTTTTTCAAATCCCCAATACTAGACGTGGTGCTTTCATACCCATCCCCCCCTTGTGATGTGCTGGTGGTGGAGTGGTAGAAGTAGAATCAGGGTAAGTCACATACGGTGATGGAGCATGAGGGGCAAGAACATGATTTTGTGAAGAGGCTAGGGGAGCCACGATGCTAGAAGAAGGTGGGGGTGCTAAAGGCAAAAGAGGTGGTGAGGTCACTTGAAGGTGAGGTGGTACAACGGGTGGAAATTGGAATGGTGTGAGTTGGTTGAAGTTGAGGCACAAACGATGGGGTTGACCAAGGTTGTTGCGGGGAGGGCAAAACGGGAGTATGTGGTGGCATGGATAATACGAGGGAGGTGGAGTCGTGGCCTGTTGTGGCTCGTAAACACATCAATAAGAGCTCTCCACATTAATAGCAAAAGTGATGGCCGTATTCAAGTTATTTGGGGCTTGAGCTCTAACCAAAATTTGGATGCTAGTGTATGCCTCGTAGAAACGAGTCCATGATGGTGAGCGGGTCGATGTTAAAAACAGGAGTGTAATGATCAACAAAGTTTCTAAACCTCGTAAACCTCGTGGCCGCTTATTCCATGGTCTCATACGGGTGATTTTGCTTGAATGAGCGTAATTGCTCAAAAAACGCGAAGAAGTTTGGAGGTTTGCGAAATTCAGCCAAGAATTTTTGCTCAAAATCGGCAAAGTTTGGGATGGAGTTTGGTTGTTGCTTGGCGAACCAATTTGAGGCCTCACCTTTGAGTGTAGTGCTAAAGTAATTCATCAGCCCTTCCTCGACGATGTGTGAGGCCAAACAAGCAATTTTGAAATTGTTTAGATAAGCGGTGGGATCCTCCAACGGCGTCCCATAAAATGTGGGGAATGGGATGAGGGGTGCATCAAGATGGGCCAAATTTGGTGGTAAAACCAAAGGTGATTGAATGGCGATGCATGAAGGAGGAAGTGGTGGTTGAGCCATAATTAGAATTGGTATAGAAATTACGATTCCAGGTGAACTCCCCCCCGATGATGGCGAAGGAGGTGAACTTTGTAATGGAAAAGTGCTAGTGGGACTAGAGTGAAGCAGGTGTTGCTTGGCTTTCTCCCTTTTATGGTATCTCTTAGCTCGGTCACTCTCTCTCAAGCTATCTTGCCAATATTTGGCACTTTGCATAAGTCCCCTTTCCAAGTAGGATCGTGTCGCGGAACCAAGACCAAGTTAAGGTCCCACCGGGCGTGCCACTGTCTGAGAAATATCTAGATAAGCAAGGCAAAGAGGACAAAACCGAACAACCCTCCCAGATATCCAACAAGAATAATGCTACACTCCCCCAACACCCCAAAGGAGAAGGCACTAGTTAATAGGAATGTGTGCTATGGATCTTTCCAACAAATGCGACACTGCAATGATGAAGTGGTGATGATGTATATGCACACAAATGTTAAATAAGCTTTGTATCAAATGACACGAGAACAGAACGGCACCACGATACCACGTGAAGCAAAATATAGTGTGAAATATGCTTTGTTTATTGAATTTCACGTACACGGTGCTTGATTTACAAGACGAATTATGTAGCTCTTTATGATGAGAAAAAGAGAGAGAAGAAATCTTATCTAGCCACTTTTTGCTTGATGTTTGACGAAGCTTTTGCGTGCTTACCGATGATGCCCTCCACGAGAAACAGTTCCCTCACGGCCCTCAAGGATTGAATTTTACAATGCTTTTAATTTTTGAATACAAACAACTTACGAGGCTTGCTAACGCGTGACTATGTGAGTGTGTGAGTGCGAAGCTATATTATTGTTTGCCACCGAGAATTGCACCTGCTTCTTTATCACAAATATCTTCTCCTCTTCCGCTTCTCTCTTCACATGCAAGGAAAAGAAACAAAGTTGTTATGCCTTTTATAAAAAAAATCCCTTTTTTTCCTTGGTCAAGTGAAAGTGGCGATAGCCTCTTTTTAATTATATTTTTATAGATAAAGAAAAGCTTAGAAAAATGTATGATATGATGGTTATTTCCCTGCGATGCAGGTCGTTTCCGTGCGATGCAGATCGTTTCCCTGCAATGCAGCCGGGATGGATCATTTTCTTTCTCTTTTTTTCGCGTGTGAGGGAGCGCGCGAATCCGCCTCCTTCTCCTTCACAATCTCGGCGATCAGGTTGCAGTGACGATTGTGAAGGCTTGCTTCAGTTCTTTTCTTGCTCGCAGCACAAAGGTCGGCAACAGGAAATGGCAGTACTCTCTCTCTTCAAGTGCATGTGCAGGTTGGCGACTGGCGACGCTTCGCTTCAGGCTGCATGGCGGCGCTTCATTTTCAATGCCGCATGGCACTTTCCCCAGCCATTAAGTTTTTACTTCCTTTTTTGAAGTTATGGGCTCTGTTAGTTTGACGAGTGTTTGAAAAATCCAATTTTTGTCGAGCTTTCGTAGTGTAGGGTTTGAGAGGTGGGCTATAGAGTCTCGCCGTTTTACATAATTCAAAGAAGAGCTCCACTGCCTTTCGTTCTGGCACAGCGGTATCTGGCTCTCATCATAAGTTGGCCTTATACTTTGTCAAAAGCAATGATAAGCTTAGTGCTCTCCAATAAGGCTTTCTTGAGGTGGCAAAGATCCATCAGGCTTCCCTTACATTTCAAATGGGCCAAGCCCTTATTCAACCGCCACATTTGCACCCACAACTCTCTTCGTCGATGTATCATGTTTGGTACATATTTCACATGGTTAGTCCCACACATGCTTGAGTGCGGTGCCTTGATGGAGGTTTCTTGCTTGCAAAAAAAATTGCTTGTGTGCCAAAACCAAGTGAGGGTATGAAGTGAAGGCATCACTCTTCAATAAGCGCATGTTGCCACGCATATGCTCATGCATCAAAACATAGTGGAAGGGCAGAAAAAAATGCAACACTAGGCCATTCTAACTTTAAACTCTTGTAGCTTGGATGGATACCAAGAAGTTATCATAAATGCCTCCCATGCTATTTTGAGCATATACTTGTATAGGCAACTCTTGTGTGGGGGGTTTCGTGGCTCTTGAAGAGTTAGCGACTTTCATGAAAATAATTGTGGGGCTTGTTCTAGTATTCATATCCTTGTAATTTAGCAATTAATCTCCCCCCTCTAGGCCATTCTAACTTTGAACTCTTGTAGCCTTTCTTTGTTGGTTTAGGCTTTTCTACATATTGACAAATTTGTAGTACCATGCTACTTGCAAGTCATATGTCACAACTACTCTATAGAAGTCGATTAGATATATTCTCTTAAAAATCAATGGTTGAAGTAGAAAAGTGTCCATTGCTTTAGTGAAACATATAATGGTATAAGAAAAGAAGACTAAGCTAAAGGTAGGGTGCAAAGGACGGATTTTATTCACAAATATATAACGTTAACAAAGAGTGACAATAATCTAACAAACAACTATTAAGAATGACTAGAAAACAAAGTTGTTAAGAAACCCTAATCTTTGATATCAAATGTAATGAATATTTTTCTAAAGTTCAAGTGGTGATGTGGAAGTAGCGAAGAGTAAGGAAAGACTCAAAAAATCACATGCACAAGAGAACACTTACAAGAATAAACCATCCCGTATACAATGAACATCACCTATAACCTCACGTTTGAGGATAACCTCACGTTTAAGGATAACCTCACGTTTAAGAATAACCTCACGTTTAGGGATAACCTCACGTTTAAAGATAAATGCTAGCTACAATATACTAGACATGTGACCTTGATGTTGCTTCCTTGCATGTAGGCATCAATTATAAATGTATGATATCACTCGAGTGCATGAGAGATGGATTTGTTATTAGGCCTAATTATAATGTTTTCTATTTATAGGTGTACAGTTTTTTTGCTTTTGCTGCTAAGTAGTCATCTTTAAAGTATGTAGACTTAGAAAGGAGAGAAATCATAGAACCAAGTTTCTATCACCTATTTCTAGAACCTCAAAAGCATTTTTTCAAGACAATCGGTGGCTTGCAAAAAGGGACACTTACTAAGGCATCTTACTTAAAAGGTGCCCACAAGACTAATGTTCAATGTGCTCACTATTTAAAGAAGAATGGGGCACATTTTTACACCATGGGTGCATAATTTTCTAATATTCACCACGGACACACTATACTTAAGATCATCATGCCCATTGGTCACTTGCTATTGCTAGGTGCTCCTACTACTGATTCTTTATGGGATAGGCATAAATTCAAGTAGTGACCTATAGCACAATTTGTTCATGCAATGACCTATGGGACCTATGACACAAATTGTCTACTTTACCTGCCCCATAGCTAAGGTCTTAAGAAGAGAAATACTTTGCACATTGTTCGATGCACATTGAAATTCACCATGAGATCATACTCCATGTTCAAATTTCAATAGTAAATATTTAACAAATTTATACCTTTATAATTCACTCATCCATATACTGACAATGCATCATGACTGGAACCAAAGCCTAAAATGAGATTATCACGGGATTTTTATAAAAGCCTCCAAGGAAAATGGCAGGGACACTTCAAGATGTCCTAAAAATAGAGAAATTGTAATGACTATAGATCTAATAATCAACAAAAATGGTAGTAACCATATCATGCCAGTAAAGGTGATGCTAACTTCTCTCACTTAAGAGATACTCCATTTGTGGCGTGTGTTGGGAAATGGCTAGGCACCCTTCATTATTGCTCAAAGGTACGCTCATATGAGTATGCAACTTTCAATGCTGCCAAACACTTCCATGGCTAAATTTGAGAAGAAATATTGCTAGTTGGATGTCCAAATAAGTTATGGTGGGTACCTTGTGAGTGACTTCACATACACACTCTTTAGACATAAAATTGCCACCAACGCAAAGCCGCCGCAGTCAATGACATCCTCTACACTCACAAACAAGAGAGCGTTAAAAGACTACATGGCAACTCATTAGCATTTTAGTAGATTCAAACATCAAAGATATCATGCATACAATGTAAAGAGCTACAAGAAACATATACCTAAGCTCCTCAAAAGATGCATCACAAATATCATGCATACAATGCAAAGTGACAATAAGCACATACCGAAGCTCCTCAAAAGCTGCAGCTCAGTATAATTTAACTCTAAAATGAGCACTTTTTCGCTCATTTGTCTAGAATAGCAACAAGTCATAGCTATTGGGATGCTTATAATATCCAAGTGCAGAGGATATGGAGGATAGTTGGGTGGAAAAATAATGCAAACCTAGCAGGCTATGAGCTAACAAGGTTGAGTTCATAACACATGTTGAGTTACAACCTCTCAACAAGGAGAGTGAAAAGCTAAAATGGAATGATATATGGGAATAACTCTCTTTTGCATAATTCAGTTTCGGCTAATTGACCGGTCAAAAGAAGCTTTATTCTAAATAAAAAGTCTTGAGAAAGCCATGTGACCAAAACATTTGGGTAATGAAGCATAGATGCTATTGGAAATTGGTGGCCACTTCCCTAGAGGTTACCCATTCGGGTAGTGTTCACACTACTACACGCTTAACCTCCACCACTCTAATCCCTTCCACGCCACGAAAATTGGTGGAGGGATAAGAATAGCCCTAGTCTACTATTACTTATAGATGATCCCATTTCTTGGGACTCTATGCATTTGGGATGTAGGCGACTAGGCCACAACCTTCCAACACCCTCCCTTGGCAGCAAGGATGTAGGGTACCCAGAGGCTTTGATAATACGGGGCTCAAAGCCTTCTCACACTGTTAATTATGTCACGGTTGGTACCCTTAGGATTTACCACACAATCTTCTTTTTGGCCCGTGATTACACCCAACATGTCAGCAAGCTTGTTCATCTGCTCATATACACGTTCGGCCTTCGTTCAGATCCGTTGAGAGGAACTGCAAGTAGTGTTCACACCACTGTGCGCTTAACCTCCACCACTCTAATCCCTTCCAAGCCACGAAAATTGGTGGAGGGGTGACAATAGCCCTAGTCTTCTATTATTTATAGATGATCCCATTGCTTGGAACTCTATGCATGTGGGATGTAGAAGTCCAAGCCACACCGTTCCAACAGATGTATGAATGAGACTTTCATAACTAGGAGAAAAATAAAAGATCTAAAGACTACTATGGCCTTGTGGAATATTACACCCCCCGACCCCGTGGTCGCCATCCTTTTTTCCCGGTTCCCACCACCCCTCGCATCAACTATTTCCAATAGCTTCATTGTAGGTTTTCCTGGGCTCCACCCCTCGGCAGGAATCCATGGCATCCTCTCTGTTATCCCCATCTGAGGCCACCCTCATCGCGATTTCCTTCAGGCACTGAATATCCATGATTTCGTGGCCTCATCGCGATTTCCTTCAGGCACTGAATATCCATGATTTCTAGGCAATGGGTACATCATAGGTCAAGTTTTCCTCTCCCACCATTGCCGAGATGTAACTGTTATTGAGACCGCTAGCAGTGCGGAGCTTCCAATTCTACTTCCACTGTAGCAGCATGTTTTTTTCTCGGACTTGAACCACTGGGGCAAGAATGGATTTCTCAGTGATGGTATGCTTCCCCGACTTGCCCAAGGAGTACCACCGGCTTCTTCCCCCCAAGTTTGAGTTTTTAGTCCTCTCTGTGCTCCTGAAGTAGAAAACATCCTTATTCTTCAAACTCATTTCTCATAATCATAAGATGCTTCTCTTCTTTACCTAAAACATTATTATAGAGTCTTATTCTGAGCTTTTTGTGCTGTAAAATCTACTTCCAAGCTGCCTACCAAGGTCCCAAATTCCATTCTTAAATGATGCTTATTGGACATTGAAGAGAAGGGACGTGACTTTGTGTGATGGGCATGCTTCTGCATTCTATTTCCAAAACTATTGGTGTGGTAAGAATTGGGGAGGTGGCACTACACCATGGTTGAGGGAAGTTGTCGTGCTCTTGATGAGCTGAGATAGAGGACCTTGTACTGCTCATTTCTTCTCTGATTTCCATGCCAAACAGCACCATGAAGAAAATTGGGGGCTACGACATCTATGGGGTTGGTGGGGCAGGAGGGGTGAAGAACCACGAAGACCGGAAGCAGTGCCACCACCTCCTTGAGTGAACTGACGTCAAAGGAGAGGCAAAGGTGATGTATAATACGTGGATGGGAGCAAATGAGGCGGAAGAGACGAGGCCACGGAGGAGCAAATGAGGGTCTCTATTGGGTAGGAGAACTTCTGCTAGGAATGGGACCGGGTGCGTGGAGGATTCAGAGGGCACACTGCACTCTCCTGGCGAGGCGCGAGGGGCAGAGGAAGCAGGAGGAGCGGGCAGATGAAGGTGGTGGGGTTGTGGGTGGAGAAGTTGGGTCCAATGCTTCGGCGAGGAGGGAATTGCCAATGCTCATCAGGCTGCCGGGTGGGGGGGCTGCTGCTGGGAAACCCCTTCCAAAGCTGAGTGTGGTGGAGCGGTAGTTGGGGGAGGGAGAGGAAAAGGACAAGGAGCAGGGAGTGGGGTTCCTAAGACGTCACCTCCCTGGGCACGTAGAGCAGCCTAATAGGACAAAAAAATCAAGCCTTTGAAGGCATATGGTGTTGTCATCAATGACCTAGTAATCAATGCAAGTAACATCTCAGGGAATCCCCACTGCCTTGCGACCATAGCGAAAGCCATAGGATCTGATTGTTTTGACAACTCTTTGGGCAATTGAATCAGAATCGAACGTCCACAATTGGAAGCAACAATTAGTAGCAGGTAAATGAAACTCCAAGCCATAATTATTAAATCAAACTCCGACTCCACTCCGAGCCATAATGATTGAAACTAGTGAGGTAGCTATTCCTAATAACTGGATTGAACAACCAAAATTGGTGGCCCATTTCGGCTTCCTAATATTACATATATGTATGAAGTGGAAGGAATGAAAGAGACATAGGTATGAAGTGGAAGGAATGAAACAGACATAGGTCATGATGCATAAAAGGCTTTTTGGGGACATATGCTGATACATAAAAAAGTAATGGCATCAGTGAGGAAGTCTGAGCAAGAAGATGCAAATGCTAGTAAGATAAGGGTGGCAATGCAATAACACTTATGGTTTGCAGCAGTACAATGCATATAAACAGTTAATGGTGGTGTTGCACATAAACACCGGAACGGGAATGAATGAGACAACTGCTGACATACCTCTTTATGAAACTCGGCAATGATAACCTGGCGATGTGCTCTTCATCATCGTCGACCCTGCACAAGAAAGATCGGGTCAGAACACAGCCAAACCCTAACCCTAATTAAGACTTGTCGCTTATAGTCCTAATCGTGGGATCAATTAAGGCTCTATACACAGTCGATGATCATGTGACCATAGACGAGCAGAAAACGCTCACCGCAGCAGCAGCAACGTGGGTCCAGAACTGCTGCTTCCGATTATGTTGAGTTAGTTATAAGCGATCGGTGACGACTCGGGACATGCCGTTATTCTCCAACCGCCGTCGAATGACTCGTCAGATCACGAACGCATTTTCACACTTGCCCTTTTGGATTCTCATTGTATTTCAAATTGTCCCCGGACAAGCGAAGTGCACGTCCTCCTTTCATTCGAAGTCGCAAATGTTGGGATTCAGTCCTCGTGTGTGTGTGTGTGTGTCCAACTCGTGCGTGTGAACCTTTGTTTGTGTGCGTATGGCGGGGCAACGAGCGGATGTCACATAAAGTAGGTCAACTAGACATTAAGAGCAAGTTAAATGTTTTTTTTTGAAGAGAGAGAGAGAGAGAGAGAGAGAGAGGGAGGGAGGGAGGGAGATTAAACTACATGTATTTTCTATGTCGCCCCCTTTAAATACTTATAATAATCCATCTTAACTTGCCAAGGTTTGTGAAGCCTTAACAAAGAAAGTAGATCAGTAGGAAGTGAGGGAGGATAAGTTAGATTCAAGATGATGGCCATTTTGTCATAACTAAAGACCCATATTACAACATTCGTAATTTCTAGCAACCCTAAAAAGTCAATAATCCATCTTGACTTGCCAAGATTTGTGAAGACTTTATGAAGAAAGAAGCAAGGGAGGATAAATTAGATTTAAGATGATGGGAATATCGTAACTAAAGACCTAAATTACAACTCAAGGCATAGCTTGTGACCCTAAAAAGTAATTAAAGGGATAAAATCTCACCATTACAAGATATGTGTTACAATTATAAGTCATTTATTATAATGATTGTGAGTCACTATCACCACTATTGAAAGTCTGAAGTTTGTAAATATGTGAATGAACCCCAAAGACTACGAATGTACACTACACATGTATAACTATGGTGGTGGATGTAATATCATACAAGATACTATTATGAATACTTGTCGTCTCACAAACTATGTTGTGGTTTTTACTAATGGTTATGAATGGGTAAAAAATGGTTATAATGCAAACGGCAAGTCTCTAAGTGATTAGTATTGATCGAAACCCCAGTCACTCAACCAACACTTAGCCTTAAACTCAATTTCTTGAGTGATAGTTGCAAGTTGAGTCCAAACTACCCACTATCCATAATCGGTTATCTTGCTAGGGAGTCTAGAGACAAGGTGGAGAGATTGCGAGTGTTTAAAATCAAATGATTAGGAATCTCGAAGTGTAGGATTAGTAGTTGTAAATAAAGAATTGAGAAGGACGAAAGGGAAAGAAAGGAAGAAGATAAGCAAAGAAGAAAGACTCGACATGAAATAAGCATATAAGGGGAGAATTGAGAAACCAAGGAAGGAAGGAAGAAGATAAATAAAGAAGAAAGATGACATGAAGAAAGCGTACAAAGAGACAATTAAGAAGCAGAGAAAGAAGCCCATGAAGAAAGGAGGAAGAAGACATAAATAAAGCATACAAAGAGAGTAAGACGCAAGGAAATTAAAAAATAAAGAAGATAAATGTATGAAAGTGGAAGGTGGCATTTGGTTATGAGATGTCAAAAAATAAATGTATGAAAGAAGCCTAGGAAGAAAGGAGGAAGAAGAAATACAGAAAGCATACAAAGAGAGTAAGAAGGAAGGCAAGCAAAAATAAAGAAGATAAATGTATGAAAGTGGAAGGTGGCATTTGGTTATGAGAAGATGTCACAGATACAAGATAAAAAGAGGGCCAAATTTTGAAGTAAATGGAGCAAGACACTAACCATGATATATGACAGACATGTTACATGGATATCACAAGAATAGTGGGGGAGAATAACTTTAGCATATCAACTCCAAATTTTTTGGAGGTAGTAGATTTAGAATCTACTTTTCAAGGGCTTTTGAGCAATGTCACAGGTGGGAGTTTAAATGTAAGATACATAAGGTTCACCACCTTTGCCCCCCTTTTTTCTAGAAAAGGGATGACATGGCTCTTCTTAGAGGACCCTTTTTCCTATTGGACACACATCATATTCGCTTGTGTGTGTGCACCCATCAATTGCACACACACATGAACTCCACCCGTTTACATTGCATGTATAAACGTGCACCCCATCTACGCATTCACATCTTCGTTGCACCTGCACATGTCCTTAACCTTGCACGCACCCACACGCATGCACACACTATGCAGCCACATGTGCACATTTTGTGGTCACCCCCACTTTTACACACACAAATGCCCCCGCCTGCTCTCAAAAAATAACTCTCCCTCCCTCTTTATTTAATTTTATTTTTTATGTTTATTTATATTTGTATTTTATTTCCCTCATCTCCCCCTTTTTTTTTCTCTATTTTTCTTTATTTTATTTATTTATACTACTTATTTTAAAAATCTCCCCTTTGCTTTTAGTTTTTCTTATTTATAAAATATCTAATGAAAAAATAAGAAATTACTCTTTTTCTTATTTTCTTTTTTATTTTTGGTAAAAAATCAACTCACACAATCAACTAATTCCTTAATTACTTAATCAATCAATTAATTACTATTAAAAAAAACCATCCTCTACGTACTCTACTCTATGTGCCCCTATCTCCCTCGTCCATGCGTGCGTGTCGCCTGTGCTATCCACCCCACATGTACCATACTCGTGCTTGCTCACCGTGCTATCTGGAGTGTAGAGAGAGGAGAGAAAGGCACGTTGCTCAATGTAGAGAGAAGTGAGACACAAGGGAGTAGCAAAAAAAAACATTTTGCTAGATAGATTACTAGAAAAATTGAACATATCTAGAAGTATGTATCTAGGAAAAGTGGAATACTTCCTACTTCTTCAGTGTAGGAAAACACTTGCTATATAGCAAATAAACTAGCAATACATTACTATATTGTAAACTATGCAATAAAAAATTGCTATATAGCAAAAGTCATGAAAGCATTCACTATACAGTAATTGATCTAGGAAACCTTTCCTATACAGCAATGTATATAATAAAATATTGTTATATAGTAATCAATAATCAACAAATTTCTATATACTAATCTAGCATTCACTATACGGTAATTGATCTAGGAAACCTTTCCTATACAGCAATGTATATAGTAAAATATTGCTATATAGTAATCAATAATCAACGTATATAGTAAAATATTTCTATATACTAATCTATATAGTAAAATACTGCTATATAGCAAATCAATATGTAAAAATTAATATACAATAATTATTATAGGAAAAAAATTTTCTAAGAGGATTATGTGATTTATTAAATAGAAAACAATGAAAAGTAAGTTTTTTATTTTATAAAGACGTACTTTCATGAGTGCAAATCAAGGAATGGAAGGTAATTAGACTATCCCAAAAATATAAGTGTAAAAAATTTTGTTTGAGTGAAACAAAAGATAAATGCATAAAGCATATAGATATACTTTCATGGTTGTAAATGGGTAGAGTGTAGTTAAATAATTGTCCAAAAAAAACAAGCTACACAGAATTTTTCTTAAGTGAAACACAAGAAAAATCTACAAGGCACAAGGACATACTTTCACAAGTCCAAATTTAATGGTGTAGTGTAGTTGAATAATTATCTGAAAAAAAAGTATATAAAATTTTTCCTAAGTGAAACACAAGAGAAGTCCATAAGGCACAATGACATAGTTTCACAAGCCAAATTAAAGGATGGAGTGTAGTTAAGTAATTATCCCAAAAAAATAAGAATACATCTTTTTTGTGAAACAAAATAAAAATCTATAAGGCACAAAGACGTACTTCCACAAATGTAAAATAAGACTTTATAGTAAAGTGAAAAACATCTACAAAAACAATGTCTATAAGCAATGAAATAAATTTCAATGCTATATTAGTTGGGAAAATAGTTTTATTACAATTTATGGAGCATAAAAATACTTGTTTACATGGTTTCTCTTGTAACATACTCGACAAATAGGAGATAATAGAAATCCATATGCATATGAAGATAAATTTCTTCATTAACACTTGTTCTTTGTAGGTCAGGCTTAGGATCTTGGCAATGTTTGTTGCCATCTGGCTTCTTTCCAAATGTGGTTGTAGGCTTGGGTCTCAATGTCTTTCATTTTCCTAGCTTGTGCCCTCTCTTACTACTAAGTACCATAACATCATCATCTAAGAATGAATTACAAACTAAAAAAGGTCTCATCATCTAAGAATGCATTACAAACTAAAAAAGGTCTCATCATCTAAGAATGCATTACAAACTAAAAACTCAGAGTGAAGATCTAATGAGGAGAAGCAAGGATCGTATCTCTTAGATTGTCTTTGGGACGTCCCAATCGAGGATTGCCTTTATCTTCTTAGGGTCAAGGCAAGTTCTGTTGGAACCGATCACGTAGCCCAAGTACTCGACTTCTTGAACTCTAAATATGCTCTTCTTTGCATTGATGTAGAGTTTGTTATCTCCCAAAATTTGCAAGACCTATTGCACATCTTTCTCATGTTGTTCTGCAGTGGCAAAAAAATAAGGTCATCCAAAAAAAATGAATAGACATATACTGATGAGTACGACGAAGACTCGAGACATCATCTTGTTGAAGGTTGCTAGTCTTGACAAAGTGTGTGTGGACAGTGTGATGAAAATGAGACAATGACACATAGTTCTTCTTCAACCTTCCTCCATCTTCAGTTTCTTCATTCCATTAGTTTGTTGAGTACACGTACCTTATTTTCTCTACACTCTTACTCAATCCTATCTCACTTATTCTAAGGGTGAGTTCACGGGGTTATATTTCAACATCTAGTGCATTGGTTGAGCCAAAAGACATGATCACGAACTCGTTTTATTCGAAAGGTTGTCTTTAGGATATCAACTTCAAAGATTCTAACTTGATGATAGCCACTTTTGTGGTCGGTCTTGGTGAAGTATATATTAGCACCATTGAGTCTTTCAAGGACGTACTCTATCCTTGGGCATGGAGAAATTATTCTTGATTGTCAAGTTTTTTAAGACGTGGTAATCCACAAAAAGATGTTCCATCTTATCTTTCTTCTGCACAAAAATAATCTATGCAATGAATGGAGAGGGTGAAGGCCTGATAAAGCTAGACCTAAGCAACTGCACTAGTTGCAGCTCCAACTCAGATTCCAACGCATTGGAAATACAATACAAAAACCTACTTGATGGCTCAGCTCCTGGTACCAAATCGATACGATCGTCTTTAGGATGAGAGGGTGAGGGTCTAGGTGGGAGATCATCTCGCAAGATGATGTCTTGAAACTATTGGAGGAGTCATGTCATCTATGGCTCTAATGGAGTCACGGGGTGAATGTTGATATCTATTGTGGGAGGACATAGATCATCACATGCTCAGATCCCTTTGTAGTAATAGCTCTACTAAAATGGAGGTGGGAAATGAGTGGAATACCTTGAATTCTCCAAACCATGAGGTTGAGATACATAGACCTCCTCATACAAACCTCCATTCAAGAAATCCATTTTGATAGACAATTGACATACATTCCAACCTTTATGTGCTAAATATAATGATACTCCAAAAGGTCTCACCATAGTCAATGATTTTCCCTTGTGCATAATCCTTTACAACAAGACTAGCATGTATCACTTAACACTGCCATCCTCTCTATGTTTGGGCTTGTAAACCCATTTCATACCAATGGTGTTCATGCTAAGGGGAAAGTCTACCAAATCCCATCTATCATTTTTGAATATTGATCATACTCGGATTGCATAGCACTCATCCAATTTTTAGATTCCTTTGCTTCATCATAGGAGATAGGTTCCTCTTCATTACATAAACTGGCAAAAAGAGCATGACTAGTAGTATAAATTAGTCGACCATCACCCTGTGGACATATATAAGGGTGAGCCATCCATAGACCAAAAATCATCAGTTAAAATCTCAAGTATTCAGTCTGATTCAAGCATGTGGCTTAGGCACTATGCCTTTGTATACTTCCAGGATTAATCCTTTGTACTCTCAAGCCCAAGGCATTCGAAGCTCAGTCTCTTCCCAGAGTTGTCATCACGCCAACCCTCAAATCTTAAACCGGTGTATTCTCTTTGAAGTTAGCTTCACAATCACCTATCAACTGATGCACAATTGTGTCCAACATTTGGCCACTTTGTTCTTACATTTTGCGGTCAGTTGTTGAATAACTTTTTCCACTCTCTCTTATGGACATAGGTCAGCTTGTATTTACTTCTCCAAAAGAAATAAAGTAAATACTCCTTGCAGGCAAGGAGGGGGCTTCAGTGTGTAATTTGGGACCCCATCTGGTGTCTTGACTATATCTTTCAGTTCATGTATGCTATTTAAAGGATTGCTAAAGGCTCACTAAACTCTGGTATAAAGAAGGCCTCGTTGTTCGCACGGTCCTAGCTTGGCATATGCTACATTGGTATTAGATCTTGGCTCGTGATTCAACTTGGAAACCTAGGGTGAGAGCATCATGTGGATGGTAAAGCTAAGATTGAAAAAAACTACTTGTCCATCCACCATGGCATCGAGCTCCAAAGACATTCCGAAAGAAGAAGAAACATTTAAAGAAATGCTTGCACAAAAAGAAGACAAGACAACCAAAAGTCAAAAGAGCAGATAAGGCAACTCTAGATTCAACTTGAAAGAGTCTAAATGGAAAGAAACCTAGTAGAATTATAGGCAACCTTGTCCTAGCAAGAGACACCCAAAGAACAAAGTTCCTTAATGGAGCAGTGGTGTCGATGGATGGCTAAAAAAGAAGATGAAGTCCATGAATCAAAACGGGCTAAACAACTAGCAGAGAAAGACATACGCAAGACCAAAGAGAAGCGATTGCACGAAAAGCTTGAAGCAAAGGCAAACCATAAGAAATAGGCCCGAGAAGACTTGAGGGGCCACCTCCAAACAAACACTGCAAACTCTGGAGACTTCTTTAACCCCTGCTTAGTCCTCCCCCCACTTTGGAGGCGACATTGTACATAGTTATATGTAATATTACCCATAGACATGCGTATAGGATTAGGTAGACTATGCTAGCCTCATATTCTACCATTTATACTCATCGTATTTTTCCATTTACAGATATTTAATCACTTTATATACTTTGTACTCTTGTACGCTTATACATATAGGGCCTTATCAAAGGATTCTTACAGTCAAATGAGAAGGAGCAGTACTTCAAACAGAACCGTTGTTTTCTCTGCCACCACATGATACATGTAAATAAGTATTGTACCAAATGGAAAGAAGACAAAGCCAAACAACAAGCCTCTATAGCCGCTACCACCAGAGTTGTACCACCTTTTCCACCCCTGCCCTTAGCCACCAATGTTGTTCAGCTCTTCCTCGCTTCGAGTGCAATACCCATAGTAATATTCGATGATAATCAAAAGAGAAAAGTTAAGGAGCTTCAAAAAGGGCTTATCAAAGCTTATGGCATAGCGAATGGGGAAACAATTTGTTGTTCTCTTCGGCATGGGTAGTTCAGAAGATTCCATCTCTCCGCAGTTTGGTAACAAATATGAGATGTGCCCTAGTGCCTTATCATTTGGACGGGGACATGTTCACTCCCTGCCTGCGTACCCATATCACCTAGAAAGCTCAACAATTTTCATTCATAGTCCAAAAGGCCCAATTTTAGAGGGTTTTCATTCCATCTCTACATTCCTTGGGTACGCAATGATCCTAGGGATTTAGTGGTTCCTCCAATATGCACTCGTTCCTAATTCGAGGCAGGATACCTTCACGAGCAATTAAGGTTTTCTAGAGCCTACTATCATCGCCATAGAGGTAATGCATGCAGCTTTGATTTACCCCCTTGGGATAAAATAACCCAAAGTTCTTAGTAATCTTTAGGTAATGGAACACCCATTTGACATACTGCCAATGCTTTGTGCCTGGGATATGCATAAAGTTTTGCAATATTTAGAGCACATACAAAATGTCAAGCTTGGTGCTACACAAAAAAATAAGGCATCCACCACTCCTTGATACAATCCACTATCAAAAGGGTCACCTACATCTTCAAGACTTAGTCGTAAATGTGGCTCCATAGGTGTAGCCCCATAGGTTTACAGTCCTTAATCTTGAACCTATTCAACAATGCATTTATGTATTTCCTCTGTAGCATAACAATGCCATTATTGCATTGCCAAAACGTTATGCCCAAATAATAGTGCAATGGTCCAATATCTGACATCTCAAAAGACTTTTGTAAATGAGCTAAAAAAATATGATCATCATTAGGGCCTGTGAGCAGCATGTCATCAGCATATAACATGACAACCAATAAAAAATCACACCGGTCCATATCATTTCCCTTTATTTCACATTCTTCTAAATCAATTTACTTTACTCAATCCACATCCAATCATATGTATTCTCATCGTCCTTCATCCATTCTCATCCAATCCCATCATTTCACATCTCATCACATCTATCCTCATCACATCTTATCCATTCTCATCTACCCATATCCACATCACATCACATTACATCCATTCACATCTCATCTCATCCGTTCACATCTACCCGATCCACATCACATCACATCCCATCCATTCACATCACATCACATCGATTCACATCACATCTCATCCATTCACATCTAAGGCATCCACCATCTCCTTGATACAATCCACTATCAAAAGGGTCACCTACATCTTCAAGACTTAGTCGTAAATGTGGCTCCATAGGTGTAGCCCCATAGGTTTACAGTCCTTAATCTTGAACCTATTCAACAATGCATTTATGTATTTCCTCTGTAGCATAACAATGCCATTATTGCATTGCCAAAACGTTATGCCCAAATAATAGTGCAATGGTCCAATATCTGACATCTCAAAAGACTTTTGTAAATGAGCTAAAAAAATATGATCATCATTAGGGCCTGTGAGCAGCATGTCATCAGCATATAACATGACAACCAATAAAAAATCACACCGGTCCATATCATTTCCCGTTATTTCACATTCTTCTAAATCAATTTACTTTACTCAATCCACATCCAATCATATGTATTCTCATCGTCCTTCATCCATTCTCATCCAATCCCATCATTTCACATCTCATCACATCTATCCTCATCACATCTTATCCATTCTCATCTACCCATATCCACATCACATCACATTACATCCATTCACATCTCATCTCATCCGTTCACATCTACCCGATCCACATCACATCACATCCCATCCATTCACATCACATCACATCGATTCACATCACATCTCATCCATTCACATCTATCCTGATTCACATCACATCCACTCACATCACATCTCATCCATGCACATCTATCCCGATTCACATCACATCACATCTCATTCAATTCACATCTATCCCACATCACATCACATCTCATCCTTTCACATCACATTCATTCACATCTTATCCATTCATTCACATCTATCCCGATTCACATCTCATCCATTCACATCACATCACATCCATTCACATCACATATCATCCATCCACATCTATCCCAATTTACATCATATCACATCACATCCATTCACATCTCATTGCATCCATATTCATTCGTTCACATACATGTCTATTCACATCCATCCATTCACTCACATTCACCTTTATCACTTCACATCTCATTACATTCACATCCACATGTATTCACATCACATCACATTTTATCCACATCTCTTATCACATCTCATCTCATCTCATCCACATCCACATCACATTCACATCCACATCTCTATCACATGTTATCTACATCCACATCCACATCCCTTTATGTCACATCACATCTCATCCACATCCACATCACCTTCACATCTCTTTTCATCACATCACATCTCATCCACATCCACATCACCTTCACATCCACATCCCTTTACATCACATTCTTTCACATACACATCCACATTCATTTACATCACATTCTTTCACATACACATCCACATCCATTTACATCACATTCTTTCACATACACATCCACATCCATTTACTTCCCATATCATCCTTTCACATATCCTCTCATCTTATTCTCATCTCATCATTCACATCCACATCCATTTATTTCACATCTCATCCACATTCATTTTCATCACACCACATCCCATTCACATCTTATCGCATCCCATTTACATCTTATCACATCTATTCACATTTTATCATATCCCATTCACATCTTATTCTCATTTAGTAGCTTTTACATTCCATTTACATCTATTCACATCCTATCGCATCCCATTTACATCATATCACATCCTATCGCATCCCATTCATATCTTATTCTCATTTCACCTCAAAATGGTCAAAAATTGACCAAAGTGATCTGGAAAATTCTAGAATCAGTTTGCTTGGTTAGAGGCTCAGTTTTTCCTATAAATGAAGCCTCCCTCTTTGTAAATGGTTAATAGTGTTTTATGCACTCTTACTCTACTCCTCCCCAGAGCCAGAAACACTGAATTCATTGATAATTCATTTGTTTTTGACCATTTCCTCTTCAAAAGAATTGGTGGCCACTCTTGTTGCAAACAAGAGTAGATCCCTCAAACCATCAAGCCAAAGGAAGGCTCACAAAACTCCTAGTAAGTTAGAAATTCTACTTTTTCTTATTCTATGATATGGTTTTCTGATTTTTGCTTTCTTTAAAATGAAAATGGATGTTATGCCTTGCTGGAAAGGCTTTCCCCCTTCTCTTCATTATTGAATTCAGCCTTTCCTTATCCTAGATATGTAATCAAATTGATGGAATTAAACTTTTCATATTGTTTACCCTTAATAAAGTGGAAATGGATAGATTAGAATGATTTAAATCATCTTTGAATATTTCTAGTAAATTTTAGAGTGAAAATTTTAAAAAATAGTCAGCCATACAAAGGAGGTTATGGAAAAACTTTCTTAAATTTGGTGAAATACGTTTTATCTTCTTATTATTCAAAAAGAGTAATCCCCATCGCTTGTGTATTCTAAAAGTGTTAGTTTTAATCTATGCATAGAAAAATGCATATTATAAATATTTTTAGCATAAAAGTGTCATTTTCATTAGAATAAATTTCTATGCATAGAAAGATGCATATTGGGAATATTTTGATTATAAAAGTGTCACTTTCATCAAAGTTCATTTTTATGCATAATTGTTTTTAAAATTATAAAAGTGTTACTCTCATTAAAATTGAATTTATGGATAAATAGATGCATAAAAGAATTTTTATTATTATAAAAGCGTTACTTTCATCAAATTTTGATTTTATGCATAGAAAGATGCATAAAGAATTTATTTTTATTTCAAAAGTATTGTTCTCATCAATTTTGATTTTATGCATAGAAAGATGCATAAAGAATTTATTTTTATTCAAAAAGTGTTATTCTCATCAATTTTGATTTTATGTATAGAAAGATGTATAAAGAAATTTAGTTTTATTTCAGAAGAGTTATTCTCATTAATTTTGATTTTATGCATAGAAAGATGCATAAAGAAATTTATTTTTATTTCAAAAGAGTTACTCTCATCAATTTTGATTTTATGCATAGAAAAATGCATAATGAAATTTATTTTTAATTCAAAAGAGTCTCTCATCAATTTTGATTTTATGTATAGGAAGATGCATAAAGAAATTTATTTTTAATTCAAAAGAGTTACTCTCATCAATTTTGATTTTATGCATAGAAAGATGCATAAAGAATTTATTTTTATTCCAAAAGTGTTATTTTCATCAATTTTGATTTTATGAATAGAAAGATGCATAAAGAATTTATTTTTATTCCAAAAGTGCTATTCTCATCAATTCTGATTTTATGCATAGAAAGATGCATAAAGAAATTTATTTTTATTTCAAAAGAGTTATTCTCATTAATTTTGATTTTATGCATAGAAAGATGCATAAAGATTTTTTTTTTCAAAAGTGTTACTCTCATTAATTTTTTTTTTAATGCATAGAAAGATGCATAAAGAAGTTTATTTTTATTTCAAACATGTATAGATGATGTGGGTTGATGTGTGGATAATGTGGATTGATGTGAATGGATGTATGGATGATGTGGATTGATGTGTGGATAATATGGATTGATGTGGATGGATGTATGGATGATGTGGATTGACGTGTGGATTGATGTGGATGGATGTATGGAAGATGTGGATGGATGTGTGGATAATGTGGATTGATGTGGATGGATGTATGGATGATGTGGATTGACGTGTGGATTGATGTGGATGGATGTATGGAAGATGTGGATGGATGTGTGGATAATGTGGATTGATGTGGATGGATGTATGGATGATGTGGATGATGTGGATGGATGTATGGATGATGTGGATTGATGTGTGGATGATGCAATTGGATGTGATTTGATGTGGGAATGATGTGATGTGATAGGGATCGATGAAGAAAAAAAATTCTGGGAAGATGATAAAAGATGGGGACTAATGTGAAAGGATGTGGAGTGATGAGAAAAGATGGAAATATTGTTGGAAATGTATTTGTATGTGAAATCTGTTTTAAATGATTGTTTTATGTCAAGAATGCTGGGGAAGCATTTTGACGGTCTTGTGAATGAGGTCGTGGTGAAGACCTATCTGTAAAGTTTGCATTTGTTGAGACGGAGAGTCAACAGAGGACGTCTCACGTAGCAAGGTCTCCTCCGAGGTCTTGACCAGCCTCGATTTGATTTAAATGGTGAGCTTCCGGTACAGTGGATGAGGGACCAAGGAAGCAGCCTATGAGTGAAGCGCTAGGTGACCTACGAAGGATCCTAGAGGGTGTTGACCATAGGGTGCTAAGGCTCTGGGTCACCAAAGATACCCATACGTACGTCGGGGAAGATATTGGAACAAGGAGTAAGAGTTGTTTTCTAAATTCGGGCATCCATCTGGTTGATTGACCTTGTTGGTCCTCAACGGATGAGTCCATGGCTCTTTTATATGGATCTGTTGGTTGATCTTGCTAATCTTCAACGGAGACTCCATTTTTGTTACAGTGAATACTTGCCGGTTACTATGAGCTAGAAACAATCGAAAAGGCCCCTGAGTGGACAGGGGGTGAGCATTCTGGTTGCCAATGATGCCATAGGTACACCGATGAAGGAATGTTTGGAAATAAGGATTCAACTGGATAATTAGAGGATTATGATCAGTGACACTATGGTTTCATTAAATGATTGTTTTAAAGACTGTTGAATTAGTGAAAAAGGCAATTTCATATTGGGTGTGTAAGTAGTGTGACTAGTTTTAAGTTTGCACGAATATCCGGCTAGGGGGTGTGGGAACTCTTTTACCTGCTACCCGGGACAACCTAACCAAATTCTTAATTAGATCCCATCACTACAGCGGTTGGGCGGTCGGCTAGGCGATTGGCTAACCCATGGGACTAAATGGGGTTAGGCTGGACTGATGGATCCCTAATTTGAGACTCAATTCTTTTCTGGTTCAATAGATGAAGTAAATCCCGGACAAAAATTGTTCTATGAAAAAGAATCAACGGTTGTGCCTCTCAATGAGGGAAAAAGTGTTGGTCTCTATGATGCAAGTATAATCTTTTCCCTGATCTGACTATGGGACTTACAGGTTCGATCAGATCAGTTCAGTTAGTCAAGGCTTTTGACTATGTTAGAGAAAAGATATCCTGAAGGAATCGCCCGTGCTTTCCGAGCAAGGGAAGTTTTTTCGGGTTCGGTTTTGGAAGAACCGATGGATTAGTTCTGGGCGAGGCCCCAAGTGTGGGACCCTACCCCACGCAAGAAGTGCTACTTCTGCTGCTAGCACCCCAGAATTCGTTGCGCGGTGGGGATAGGGACCTCACAGCTGGTATCAGAGCGAATTGGCTAATGAGGATCAACCGAGAAGCCAAAAATGTCAAAAATTTATGAACAAGTAGTAAAAGGTTATAATTGTGTGATAAAATTCATACAAATTGATATTCAAACTGAAATTCATAAATTGGTAATTGGGTCTTCAGATGGAAGTATCGCAATTGTATGGAATCCCTGACTTTCTTGAGGCCTAGACATGATGGTATTTACCTTATATTTCCGTAGTTGGAATGACGTTAATGACTTCAGCAAATCACTATGAGATTAGTGAATTGTGCTGGCAGATTGCTGCTGTTACACGACCTAGTGGATCAAGTTAAGGGATGTCAAATTAAAAATCTGTATAATTGAAAATTGTGCTGGCTGATTGCTGCTGTTACACGACCTAGTGGATCAAGTTAAGAGATGTCAAATTAAAAATCTGTATAATTGAAAATTTCCATGAAGGACTGTTCAGATAGAAATTTTGGTCTAATGGACCATTATTGTGATAAGGATTTGAATATTGTGATCTGAGTGAATTATTATCTAATGATGAGTTTTATATAAGGGATCTTTATCCCAAGATTCTATTGGGTTCACCAGACTATAAGGAACCCCAGAATCAGTTGGATCTTAAGGAAAACAGTTCTCCTCTAATTTTACGAGATGATGACGTATCGCGTTTTGTAAGTGGGGTAGGATGTAAGATTCCTCCCTCCGGCTTTTGAGGTGTGCAGATGTAAGAACCTCCCCTTCTGATCTTATAATTATTCCCCTCTCTAAAATAAAAGAAAGATCCTGTTTTATCCTGTTTTGGCCTGGAGAGAGAAAATGTCTAGAGGGAGGTAATTCGAAATTGAGATATTTTTAGATATAAAAATCCTTCTAGTGTCTAAAATGGTTTCCCCTAAAACAGATATTCAAAAAGAAATTTCCAATGTGCATTTGGAATAAATTGAAATCAAGTAAAAAGAATCTTAGCCTAAGGGTCCAGATTTTTAAAAAATTTTGAATTAAGGTTCTTATGGACCAATTAGTTTAATCCAAATGAAGGGAGGAGATAAATGAAAGAATAAATGAAAATCCCCCAAAAATGAGTAAATGCTCACATAAGATGAAGAGTTGACTAAGGACAAGGTTATTAGTTAAAAAAGAAGAGATATTTAGAAGAAATGATGCATTTTTGACACGTCAGTGTGGGGAATTTCCCTCATGAAGGAAGCACCTATTTCACATGTGTGGTTGAGTTTTAAACTCACAAATAATGAGATATTCTCATCTCTCCTCTCTCCTGCTTCAACTAGATCCAAAAAGTAAGCTAAACTCACCTAAAAATGGTCAAAATTTGACCAAAGTGATCTGAAAAAATCTAGAATCGGTTTGCTTGGTTAGAGGCTCACTTTTCCATATAAATGAAGCCTCCCCCTTTGTAAATGGTTAATAGTGTTTTAGTTACTCTACTCCTCCCCCTAGAGCCAAAAACAGTGAATTCATTGATAATTCATTTGTTTTTGACCATTTCCTCTTCAAAAGAATTGGTGGCCACTCTTGTTGTTGCAAACAAGAGTAGATCCCTCAAACCATCAAGCCAAAGGAAGGCTCACACAACTCCTAGTAAGTTAGAAATTCTACTTTTTCTTATTCTATGATATGGTTTTCAGATTTTTGCTTTCTTTAAAATGAAAATGGATGTTATGCCTTGCTGGAAAGGCTTTCCCCCTTCTCTTCATTATTGAATTCAGCCTTTTTTTAATCCTAGATGTGTAATCAAATTGATGGAATTAAACTTTTCATATTGTTTACTCTTAATAAAGTGGAAATGGATAGATTAGAATGATTTAAATCATCTTTGATAATTTCTAGTAAATTTTAGAGTGAAAAATTTAAAAAATGGTCAGCCATACAAAGGATGTTATGGAAAAATTTTCTTAAATTTGGTGAAATAAGTTCTATCTTTTTATTATTCAAAAAGAGTAATCCCCACCGCTTGTGTATTCTAAAAGTGTTATTTTTATTCTATGCAAAGAAAAATGCATATTATAAATATTTTTATCATAAAAAGGTTATTTTCATTAGAATTAAATTCTATGCATAGAAAGATGCATATTGGGAATATTTTGATTAATAAAAGTGTTACTTTCATCAAAATTGATTTTTATGCATAAATAGAAGCAGAATTTTTTTAAATTATAAAAGTGTTACTTTTATTAAAATTAACTTTGTGCATAATTAAAGCGTTACTCTCATGAAAATTTTGATTTTATGCATAGAAAGATGCATAAAGAATTTATTTTTATTCCAAAAGTGTTGTTCTCATCAATTTTGATTTTATGCATAGAAAGATACATAAAGAATTTATTTTTATTCCAAAAGTGTTACTCATCATCAACTTTGATTTTATGCATAGAAAGATGCATAAAGAAATTTAATTTTATTTCAAAAGAGTTATTCTCATTAATTTTGATTTTATGCATAGAAAGATGCATAAAGAAATTTAATTTTATTTCAAAAGAGTTACTCTCATTAATTTTGATTTTATGCATAGAAAGATGCATAAAGAAATTTATTTTTATTTCAAAAGAGTAATTCTCATTAATTTTGATTTTGTGCATAAAAAAATGCATAAAGAATTTTTTTAATTCAAAAGAGTAATTCTCATCAATTTTGATTTTATGCATAGAAATATGCATAAAGAAATTTATTTCTATTTCAAAAGAGTTACTCTCATTAATTTTGATTTTATGCATAGAAAGATGCATAAAGAATTTATTTTTATTTCAAAAATGTTATTCTGATGAATTTTTATTTTATGCATAGAAAGATGCATAAAGAATTTATTTTTATTCCAAAAGTGTTACTCACATCAATTTTGATTTTATGCATAGAAAGATGCATAAGGAAATTTATTTTTATTTCAAAAGAGTTATTCTCATTAATTTTAATTTTGTGCAAAGAAAGATGCATAAAGAATTTTATTTTTATTTAAAAGAGTTATTCTCATTAATTTAAATTTTATGCATAGAAAGATGCATAAAGAAATTTATTTTTAATTCAAAAGAGTTATTCTCATTAATTTAGATTTTATGCATAGAAAGATGCATCAAGATTTTTTTTTAAATTTCAAAAGAGTTACTCTCATTAATTTTGATTTTATGCATAGAAAGATGCACAGAGAATTTATTTTTATTTCAAAAGAGTTGTTCTCATTAATTTTGATTTTATGCATAGAAAGATGCATAAAGAAATTTATTTTTAATTCAAAAGAGTTATTCTCATTAATTTTGATTTTATGCATAGAAAGATGCATAAAGAAATTTATTTTTATTTCAAAAGAGTAACTCTCATTAATTTTGATTTTATGCATAGAAAGATTCATAAAGAAATTTTTTTTTAATTCAAAAGAGTTATTCTCATCAATTTTGATTTTATGCATAGAAAGATGCATAAAGAAATTTATTTTTATTTCAAAGAGATTATTCTCTTCAATTTTGTTTTTATGCATAGAAAGATGCATAAAGAAATTTATTTTTATTTCAAAAGAGTTACTCTCATGAATTTTGATTTTATGCATAGAAAGATGCATAAAGATTTTTTTTTTCAAAAGAGTTATTCTCATTAATTTTGATTTTATGCATAAGAAAATTTGTTTTTATTTCAAAAGAGTTACTCTCATTATTTTTTATTTTATGCATAGAAAGATGCATAAAGAAATTTATTTTTATTTCAAAAGAGTTATTCTCATTAATTTTGATTTTATGTATAGAAAAATGCATAAAGAAATTTATTTTTTTTAAAAAGAGTTATTCTCATTAAAATTGAATTTATGCATAGAAAGATGCATAAAAGACTTATTTTTATTTTGAACATGTTATTCTCCTTAAAATTAAATTTATGCATAAATAAATGCTTAAACGGATTTTTATAAAAGTGTTATTTCCCACTGAAGTTGTTCTTATATGCATAAATAGATGCATAAAGAATCTTTGGTAATTTTCTCAAAACGATCCATTATGGCCGGCAAGCCAAAAGGTCGTCCCTAAAAGCTATCATTGGTCACACTATAAAAAATAACAATTCTCTTACATTCTATAAATAGATGTGATAAGATGTGATATGAATCAAATAGATGAGAATGAATAGAGAATAGATGTGATGAGAATAGAAGTGATGAGAATGAGAGGTAAATAGATGTGATGATATGTGATGCGAATCAGATAGATGGGAATAACTGGATGGATGGATGCGATGAGAATAGGAGTGACGAGAATGTGAGGTGAATAGATATGATGAGATGTAATGCGAATTAGATAGATGGGAATGAATGAATGGATGGATGTGATGAGAATAGATGTGATGAGAATGAGAGGTAAATAGATGTGATGAGATGTAATGCGAATCACATAGATGGGAATGAATGGATGGATGGATGTGATGAGAATAGATGTGATGAGAATGAGAGGTAAATAGATGTGATGAGATGGGATGTGATGAGAATAGATGTGATGAGAATGAGAGGTAAATAGATGTGATGAGATGGGATGCGAATCAAATAGATGGGAAAGAATGGATGGATGGATGTGATGAGAATAGAAGTGATTAGAAATGAAAGGTAAATAGATATGATGATATGTGATGTGAATCAGATAAATGTGAATAAATAGATGAGATGTGATGTCATGTGAATCAGGATGTAAATGAATAATATAGGATGTGAATGAATGTGTTAGCATGTGAATCGGGATGTGAATGAATGATATAGGATGTGAATGAATGTGATAGCATGTGAATCGGGATGTGAATGAATGATAAGGGATGTGAATGGATATGATGTGATGTGAATGGGGATGTGAATTAATGATAAGGGACGTGAATGAATGTGTTAGCATTTGAATCGGGATGTGAATGAATGAGATGTGATGTGAAATGGATGTGATAAGATGCGATGTAAATTGGATAGATGTTAGTGTATGTGAAGTGATGAGATGTATGGGTAGATGCAAGTGGATGAGATCTGATGAGGATAAATGAGGAAATAAGTGATGAGATAGAAAAAGATGTGATTCAATGAGAATGGGAATACTTATGAAATGAATATGGATGATGTGGATTGATGTGTGGATAATGTGGATTGACGTGAATGGATGTATACATGATGTGGGTTGATGTGTGAATAATGTGAATTGACGTGAATGGATGTATGGATGATGTGGATTGATGTGTGGATAATATGGTTTGATGTGGATAGATGTATGGATGATGTGGATTGACGTGTGGATTGATGTGGATGGATGTATGAAAGATATGGATGGATGTGTGGATAATGTGGATTGATGTGGATGGATGTATGGATGATGTGGATTGATGTGGATGATGTGAATGGATGTATGGATGATGTGTGGATGATGCGATTGGATGTGATTGGATGTGATTTGATGTGTGGATGATGCGATTGGATGTGATTTGATGTGGGATTGATGTGATGTGATAGGGATCGATGAAGAAAAAAATTTGTGGGAAGATGAGAAAATATGGGGACTAATGTGAAAGGATGTGGAGTGATGAGAAAAGATGGAAATATTGTTGGAACTGTATTTGTATGTGTTTTTAATGACTGTTTTATGTCAAGAATGCTGGGAAAGCATTTTGACTATCTTGTGAATGAGGTCGTGGAGACCTACATGTTAAAGTTGCAACTGCTAAGACAGAGAGTCAACGGAGGATGTCTCACGTGCAAGGTCATTCAGCCGAGGTCTTGACTAGCCTCAGTTTGATTTAAATGGTGAGCTTCCGGTATAGTGCATGAGGAACCAAGGAAGCAGCCTACGAGTGAAGCGCTACGTGACCTGCGAAGGATCCTAGAGGGTGCTGACCATATGGTGCTTGGGCTCTGGGTCACTGAAGATACCCACACGTACGTCGGGGAAGATATTGGAACAAGGAGGAAGAGTTATTTTTTGAATTCGGGCATGGATCTGGTTGATTGACCTTGCTGGCCCTCAACGGATGAGTCCATGGCTCTTTTATATGGATCTGTTGGTTGATCTTGTTGATCTTCAACGGAGACTCCATTTTTGTTAAAGTGAATACTTGCCGGTTACTATGCGCTAGGAACTATCGAAAAGGCCCCTGAGAGGACAGGGGGTGAGCATTCTGGTTGCTAATGATGCCATAGGT
The DNA here is from genome assembly GCF_041138505.1 of Cibotium barometz. NCBI lineage: Eukaryota > Viridiplantae > Streptophyta > Polypodiopsida > Cyatheales > Cibotiaceae > Cibotium > Cibotium barometz. The sequence goes on from NC_141067.1 coordinate 23,017,607, forward strand.
ACACCGATGAAGGAATGTTTGGAAATAAGGATTCAACTAGATAATTAAAGGATTATGATCAGTGACATTATGGTTTCATTAAATGATTGTTTTAAAGACTGTTGAATCTGTGAAAAAGGCAATTTCACATTGGGTGTGTAAGTGGTATGACTAGTTTTAAGTTTGCATGATTATCCGGCTAGGGGGCTTGGGAACTCGTTTCCCTGGTACCTGGGACAACCTAACCAAATTCTTAATTGGATCCCATCACTACAGTGGTTGGGCGGTTAGCTAACCCATGGGACTGGATGGGGTTAGGCTAGACTGATAGATCCTTAATTTGAGACTCAATTCTGTTCTGGTTCGATAGATAAAGTGAATCCCGGATAAAAAATGTTCTATGGAAAAGAATCAACGGCTGTGCCTCTCAATGAGGAAAAAAGTGTTGGTCTCTATGATTCAAGTATAATCTTTTCCCTGATCTGACTATGGGACTTACGGGTTCGGTCAGATCAGTTTAGTTAGTTAAGGCTTTTGACTACGTTAGAGAAAAGATATTCTGGAGGAATCGCCCTTGCTTTCCGGGCAAGGGAAGTTTTTCTGGGTTGAGAATGAGAGGTAAATAGATGTAATGTGAATCAGATAAATGTGAATGAATAGATGAGATGAGATGTCATGTGAATTAGGATGTAAATGAATAATATAGGATGTGAATGAATGTGTTAGCATGTGAATCGGGATGTGAATGAATGATATAGGATGTGAATGAATGTGATAGCGATGTGAATGAATGTGATAGCATGTGAATCGTGATGTGAATGAATGATAAGGGATGTGATGTGAATCGCGATGTGAATCGGAATGTGAATGAACAATAAGAGACGTGAATGAATGTGTTAGCATGTGAATCGGGATGTGAATGAATGAGATGTGATGTGAAATGGATGTGATAAGATGCGATGTAAACTGGATAGATGTTAATGTATGTGAAGTGATGAGATGTATGGGTAGATGCAAGTGGATGAGATCTGATAAGGATAAATGAGGAAATAAGTGATGAGATAGAAAAAGATGTGATTAGATGAGAATGGAAATACTTATGAATGAATGTGAATGATGTGGATTGATGTGTGGGTAATGTGGATTTACGTGAATGGATGATGTGGGTTGATGTGTGGATAAGGTAGATTGACGTGAATGGATGTATGGATGATGTGGATTGATGTGTGGATAATATGGTTTGATGTGGATGGATGATGTGGATTGACGTGTGGATTGATGTGGATGGATGTATGGAAGATGTGGATGGATGTGTGGATAATGTGGATTGATGTGGATGGATGTATGGATGATGTGGATTGACGTGTGGATTGATGTGGATGGATGTATGGAAGATGTGGATGGATGTGTGGATAATGTGGTTTGATGTGGATGGATGTATGGATGATGTGGATGGATGTATGGATGATGTGGATTGATGTGTGGATGATGCGATTAGATGTGATTTGATGTGGGAATGATGTGATGTGATAGGGATCGATGAAGAAAAAAAAATTATGGGAAGATGAGAAAAGATGGGGACTAATGTGAAAGGATGTGGAGTGAAAAGATGGAAATATTGTTGGAACTGTATTTGTATGTGAAATCTGTTTTTAACACTGTTTTATGTCAAGAATGCTAGGAAAGCATTTTGACCATCTTGTGAATGAGGTCGTGGAGACCTATCTGTTAAAGTTGCAACTGTTGCTGACGGAGAGTCAATGGAGGCCATCTCGCGTAGCAAGGTCGGGCCGAGGTCTTGACCAGCCTCGGTTTGATTTAAATGGTGAGCTTCCGGTAGGACAGTGGATGAGGGACTAAGGAAGCGGCCTATGAGTGAAGCACTAGGTGACCTGCGAAGAATCCTAGAGGGTGCTGACCATACAGTGCTTGGGCTCTGGGTCATCGAAGATACCCACACGTACGTCGGGGAAGATATTGGAACAAGGAGTCACAGAGTTGTTTTCTCAATTTGGGCATGGATTTGGTTGATTGACCTTGCTGGTCCTCCACGGATGAGTCCATGGCTCTTTTATATAGATCTGTTGGTTGATCTTGCTGATCTTTAACGGAGACTCCATTTTTGTTAAAGTGAATACTTGCCGATTACTATGAGCTAGGAACTATCGAAAAGGCCCCTGAGTGGACTGGGGGTGAGCGTTCTGATGATGCCATAGGTACACCGATGAATGAATGTTTGGAAATAAGGATTCAACTGGATAATTAGAGGATTATAATCAGTGACACTATGGATTCATTAAATGATTGTTGTAAAGACTGACTGTTGAATCTATGAAAAAGGCAATTTCATATTGGGTGTGTAAGTGGTGTGACTAGTTTTAAGTTTGTATGAATATCTGGCTAGGGGTTCGGGAACTCTTTTCCCTGGTACCCGAGATAACCTAACCAAATTGTTAATTGGATCCCATCACTACAGTGGTTGGGGGGCGGTTGGCTAACCCATGGGACTGGATGGGGTTAGGGTGGACTGATGGATCCCTAATTTGAGACTCAATTCTGTTCTGGTTCGATAGATAAAGTAAATCCCAGACAAAAATTGTTCTTTGGAAAAGAATCAACGGCTGTGCCTCTCAATGAGGAAAAAAGTGTTGGTCTCTATGATCCAAGTACAATCTTTTCCCTGATCTGACTATGGGACTTACGGGTTCGGTCAGATCAGTTCAGTTAGTTAAGGCTTTTGACTACGTTAGAGAAAAGATATCCTGGAGGAATAGCCCATGCTTTCCGGGCAAGGGAAGTTTTTCTGGGTTCGGTTTTGGAAGAACCGATGGATAAGTCTCTTGTCCGGATATCCGTGGTAAGGCCTCGAGTGTGGGACCCTGCCTCGCGCAAGAAGTGCTACTTCTGCTGCTAGCACCCCTGAATTCGTTGCGCGGTGGGGATAGGGACCTCACAGGTTTTGAGGATACAGGTCACCCAAAGTATGTATGTAAGCATCATAAGGCCTTGTATGGGCTGAAGAAAGCTCCACGAGCATGGCATGACAAGATTGCTTGAGTATCTTTTGTCACTATTAGTTTTCATATGACAGATCCATGTCACTCTTTGTATGTGCGCAAGAGTGATAAGGGTATTGTGATCCTCACCATTCATGTAGATGATCTTATTGTTGGGTGACAACTTGGAAGAGATTGAGCATGTGAAAAGTCTTCTCAAAAGAAAGTTTGAGATGAAGGATTTGGGAGATCTGCACTGCTTTTTGGGAATTGAGGTCATTCGCACACCTGAGGGTATTTAGCAGAGACAGTATGTATTAGACATATTGTCCAAGTATAGGATGGCTGATTTTAAGTAAATATTAGTGCCATGAGATCAAAGTGGCAAGCTTAGTGCCGATGTATGTTATAGAGGATCCCACTATGTATAGGAAGATTGTGGGGAGTTTGATCTATGTCACCAGCATGCCAAATTTGAGCTATATTGTTGGCTTAGAGAGCCAGTTTATGCAGGTTCTGTGCAAACCACATCTTGACAGTGTGTGACACACACTTTGGTACTTGAGGGCCATTGTTGATTATGCATTGTTTTATGCAGCAGGTTTGCCATTAGAGCTATATGGGTACATAGATGCAAATCGGGTAGGTAGCACAGTTGCCTTGTGGAGTACAGAGGCATAGTACAAAGGAGCTGTGGTGGCAGCATGTGAGGTAGCTTGGTTACGCAAACTACTTTTGCTGATTTGGGGTTGCATGTGGAGAGAAAGGTTGTCATATATTGTGACAATCTTAGTAGTATATAGTTGGCCAGGAACCTAGTCTTTCATGCACGGACAAAACACATTGATGTACATTACCACTTTATCAAGGAGAGAGTCTTGGAAGGCGATATCGACTTGGCCTACGTTAGCACACAAGATCAGGTCGCTGACATCTTCATGAAGGCCTTGGGAGCTGAGAAGCTCCACAGATTTCAAGATGTGCTTAGAGTTCATGAGATGGAATTGAGCTTGAGGGGGAGTGTTGAGATGTCAAGCTCAACATAAGCTAACACTCACGAGGCACCTGCATGACTGTCGACATTTATATCACTGGTGGGTTTGGTAGCTGGCACCGACATATCTTTGCCAGAGATTCTACAGCTAGACTATACCGACTAGTCCACATCTACCCACTCCTCTTAACATGTTCACATTATGGACTACTTGTATATACTCTATTATGTTTGTAAGTCACTTTATCTTCTTTGTAGACCTCTTTTGTTGTGTGAAGAAGAAGAAGAATTTTCAGCCTCTCACCTTGTTTGTTCTTTTCTAGGGTTTGTGTGAATGTGTGTGTGCTTGCAAGAGCTTAAGCTCTCTTGCCCCCTACATCTTTTCAGCCTTGTGTTGGGCAAGCTCTGTGCTTGGCCGCCTAGCTGGGCAATTCCCTAGCCACTCACACACATCCAAGCATGACCATGCAAATCATACTGGATTGGGACCAAACTTTGCCCTAAAATTTTGCACTTCTCTACTTGCCACCAACCTTCTCTACTTGCCACCAACCTTCTCTTTCGTGCCTTGTGTCCCCTATGCTGTTTGCATGTGTGTGATGGGTCAATTTTTGTGCCACACCACATTATGAGTAGGTGAACACACATGATCCTCGGTGTGCTACCTCTACCAACTTGACTAGTGTGAGAGATACTTCTTTGAACCTCCTAAGTTGATGTTCAAGCCATGGCTTGCAAAAAAATGTAATCTCTAGTGAATTTATTTTTCTTGATGTTTAAAAGTGCATTCTTAACTAAGTGCTTCACATCGTGAGTCGTGTTTGACACAAATCCTCACACTTTTCTACATTAGGAATTTTTTAGACCCAAAGAGGGCCTCTTGGATTAACTTTTTATTAGGAATGGACCAATAGGAAGAGGGCTGGGTGCACATTTTTGACTTCTTTGACCCTAGGGGGCCTAGGCTTTGGTTTGCTAGTGGGGCCTAGTTACTACTCTTATCCCCCTACCTCTTGGGCCCAAACTTAGAGGTCCCCCCACCTAGAATCGCGTAGATTAAAAACCCTAAAAATTAAAAATTTTTAATTTTTTCCCAAAAGTGTGTTTTTCATTTTGAACCTCTTTCTTTCTCTTCCAAGCTCTCCATTGCTGCTGCAGAAACCCCATCTCTCTCAAGCTCTCCCTCCTTCTCAAGCTCCCTCCCTCTCAATCTCCCTCTCCCTCTCTCTCTCTCAAGCTCCCTCCCTCTCCATTGCTGCTGAGACTCTATCCCTCTTTAGTCTACTCTAGGTTCAGGAAGCCTATTCTCAAACTCTAATCCTCTTTTAAGCTTTCTATTGCGCACTGAAAACCCTATACTTTCTCTCCTCTCCACTCTTCTATTGTAAAACAAGCTTTTCTTTTCCCTTCTTCTCTTTTCTTACCACCATGGCCTCTTCCAGTAATGTGAGAAGACCTAGGGAGAAGGTGGAAGAGCTTGTACTGCATAACACAAGAGATAAGAATGGAGTTTAGGCTCCAACAAGATTCAGGGTTGGGGCTTGGGTCTACATGTAGCCAAGCTCTAAGGGACCACATCGAGTGCATCAACTGGGGAATATGCTACATCATTGGAATGGGCGGCTACAAGGCTTCAAGCATACTAAGAAGGAAGGACTGGTTGCCATAGTGCAACATGTGTATACCCTTGGAGACATGTACATTCAAGGCCAACGACTAAGGTTTCCTTCAAATTGTTAGTGTTACATAAAAACAGCTTTAACAACATGCTAATATTGGATTTTTTGTTTCAAATTTTCTTATGATTCTCCATTTTCTTATGTCTCTCTATAGATATTTTCCCCTCTAATTATGTTGAGAAACAACCACTCCAAAGCCTCACTGGAGTTTTCTATGCTATGTATGCATCCATTGGAGAGGCAATGTTTGTATCTCAAAGCTAGAACAATATCTTTTTCTTTTCTCACTGATATTTTGTAGATAAAAAACCAGGTTTATTTGGCAAGCTAGAAGAGATCCCCAACCCCCCTCTTAACAATACCAAATGGCCCAAACCTGATGCTTGGACCATCTTATGCTTAAATTTTAAGATGGTAAGTGATATCAAGACATCACTCAAGTTTTCAAAGGCATCTAGGTCAGTAGGGCTAAATTGGTTTTGTCCTTTACATGTTTTTGTGCACATGTTCAATTCCATGCCAATGCACCAAATAAAAACAATGTATATTTGTCTACAGTGTCTTTCAGGTTCTTGAAGGCACGCTCTATTTTGTACATGCGTCTGCACTACCAAAGATGGATGCAAAAGCACGGGACATGGATCCCACTTCAAGCCTCAGAAGAAGAAATTATGCCTATTGACGTAGCTGTGATGATGCAAAATGGATGGATTGAGCGAGTGGTAGCAAGCAAGCATTGGAGCCTAGCAGACCTACGTGAACACTTTAGCATCATGGGCTTTGACAATGTGCAAGAGTCAAGTTTCAAGTTGATGAGAAGAAAGGTATATCTGATTCCACTACATGTCTAGAGTTAACCCTTACACTTTCTGGTTATTGTGCCACTTTCTATATTTTTATAGATTGGGAAGCGTAAGGAGGAGACAACCATGGTCTCAGAATCATGGCAAATGGGGGACCTTGAATTTTCAGCAGCAGCAAAGTGCATAGCCCTACCAACACATAGTAGGCATGTGGAAGAGCTTGAAGATGAACTAAGTATATTGGAAAATAGCCTCTGTTTTGATGCACATGAGGGACAAGAGTTTCAGGATCGAGGTGAAGGCATTGAAAAGCTTTCAAGTCAACAAGGAGATGGAGATCAACATGAAGTAAATGTCACAAGAGGGGCAAAAAATGAAGACATTATAACAATTTTAGATTAGATGCATGCTTGTAATTTTGTAGCAGGCTTTTTTTTCTGCTCCTTATTACCATCCCTCAACAATTGCAACACCCTTATCACTAGAGCTTGCACCACTCGGGATAGAAGCCCTCTTTGATCTTCATCGATGCAAGATCTGGTGACAAGGGTGCTACAAGAGTGGTTGGTGTCAAAGGCTCGCATTGGTGGATGCAGAGGCACTCCAAGTGATGATGATGTAGATGATAATGTAAACTCTGGTGACAAGGGTGTTGCAGTGCCTGAATGGTACTACACCACTCAGGATAGCAGCCCTCTCTGCTCTTCATCCTACGACATCAAGTATTGTAGCACCCTTGTCCACCAAAGCTTTCATCACCTCATCTTCCTCTACCACTACCACCTCGGAGTGCCTTTGCATCCAGTGATGCGGGCCTTTGACACTGACCACCTCTCGGAGTGCTTTGCCTTGAATCACATGAGCCTTTGTCATCGACGGTGCTTCTATTTTGTTGTGCCATTTTTATCTAATCTCTTGTACATTTGGTCCTTTGGTCCTTTTTCCCTCACATGGTATTAGAGCTATCGAAAACACATAGCATGGATCGTCTACCCACACTCTCGGAGGACCAATTATTTTCACCAAAAGTTGATTCTCCAAACTCTGATCTAGACCACAAAAGGAATGGGACTTCTTACTCAATGGAGAGTCCCATTCAAGATCTTACTTTGGGAGATATCAACCCATCTACATCACCTCACCTTCACCACCTTTGCCATCACATGTGTTCAAGTGGAATGCGAGAGAGAGAGAGAGAGAGAGAGAGAGAGAGAGAGAGAGACAGCTTGTGGGTGGTGCACAATCCACCTAGATCAAGATAATGTTCTTATTAGAAGTATATGCCATATATACAAAGGGTAACGGGGCCATTGGCCTTTACCCGAACAACCTCCCACTTAAAGGCCAATGTGCTTTTAAGGGAGAACAACCAATGGACATACTATCCAATGCCCATCAATACTTAGCAATGATCAAACTATTGACTAGGTAGACTCTTTGTTAGCATATTTGCAAGGTTATCATCCAGCACCTTGACAAGCTCTATGCGCTTGTCCTCAAGTACCTCTTTGATGAAATGATACTTGATCTCAATGTGTTTGGTCTTCGCATGGAAGATTGGATTTCGTGCTAGCTGAATAGCACTCGTAGAATCACTATGCAATGTAGGTATACCTGTAGGAATCCCCAAGTCTCCCACCACTAGCCGACCAAGCCATATGGCCTCTTTGCATCCCTCAGTGGCTGCAACATACTCGGCCTCTATGGTAGACAAAGCAATGCACTTCTGTGCATGAGACATCCATGACACTGCACCGCCTGCAAAGGTGAATACATATCCAGAAGTGGATCTCCTGTTATCCACATGCCCTGCAAAATCAAAATCTATGTATCCAAGTACACGTGTATCTCCTGTGCCAAAGCAGACACACATCTCCTTAGTGCCCTTCATATACCTCATGATGCACTTAACTGCCTCCCAATGTCTCTTTCCTGGATGAGCCATGTACCAGCTAACAACTCCCACTGCAAATGCAATGTCTGGTCTAGTAGCTATCATGGCATACATAAGACTGTGATGCATAAGGGACTTTGGCCATCATGGCCCTCTCCTCATCGGATTTAGGAATGTCATTCCAACTCAGTTTCACATATGCAGGCAATGGAGTACTCAATGCCTTCCCCCCCTCCATATTGAAGCTCTACAAGACTTTAGTAACGTACTCCTTATGAGAAAGCCAAAGAAGTTTCTTACTCTAATCATGTGTAATACGCATGCCAAGAATATGACCGGCATGTCCCAAATCCTTCATGTCAAGCCGCATGTAAATTGGCCTTTAATGCATCCAACTCATAAGTGTTCTTGCTAGCCAATCGCATATCATCCACAGAGTACCAGAAGTATAAGACTACCATCCTTGGCCTTTTTAAGTGTAGAGGCAGTGATCTATTTCACTTCTTTTGAAACCTTGGGACCGTATGAAAGCATCAAGCTTGTGATACCATTCTCTAGGTGCTTGCTTGAGACCATATAGGCTCTTTTCCGCTTGCAAACCATATGCTCTTTTCCCTTTTCAACAAAACCTTCTGGCTGTACCATGTAAATCTCTTCATGAAGATCACCATCATGTAAGAATGTTGTCTTGACATATCCATCTGCATAAGCTCCATATTCCGTGTTGCCACAAGTCCAAGGACACATCTGAGTGTGGTCATCTTCACTACAGGAGAGAAGATCTCATCAAAGTCCACACCTTTCTCTTGCTTGAAGCCTTTAGCAACTAACCGCGCCCTCTACTTAGGCACATTATCACCTGTGACCATTTTATAAACCCATTTACATGGCAGTGCTTTCTTTCCACGTGGCAAAGAAACAAAGTCCCATGTCTTGTTCTTCATAAGTGAGCTCATCTCTGACTGCATAGCACTCTCCCACCTGCGTTGATCCTCGCGCATCATAGCCTCTTTGTAGCAAGAAGGCTCTCCGCAATCAGTAAGCATCACATAGTTTGCGCCCTAGAACAAATCTATCAGGTGGTCTAGATATTCTAGTTGATCTTCTCAAGGTCATTTTAGCTTACTGTCCATCCTGCAGCATATGATCCACATTCTTCTCATCATGTCCACCAATGGATGGTCTATCATCTTCCCTTTGTTGTGTACCAGTGGGCATACCTGGTTGCACCATTTGATCCACATTTGGTGCTTGGACAGCTTGCCTTCTACCATCATGTGTTGGCGGTTTTACATCTTGAAAAGTGACTTGGCGCATTTCAACATCTCTGATGGGTGTCTTATGCATCTTCTTCTCATTGAAGACCACATCATGGCTGCGTTCGATCTTCTTGCCTTCTGGATCCCAGAGATGATAACCCATCTCTCCACTTTCACCATAACCTAGAAAGATGCATTTCTTAGATTTCGGATCTAGCTTCTTACGAAGCTCTTTTGGCACATATGCATATGCCTCACACCCAAATATGCGCAAATGACTGTAAGAGGGCTTCTTGCCATTCCATGCCTCTTCAGGAACACCACCATCCAAATTCTTATTGGGTGATCTATTAATCACATGTATTGTAGTCTTCATTGCCTTAGCCCAAACTCCATCCGATAGACTAGCATGAGAAAGCATACACTGCAACCTTTCTTTAATGGTGTGGTTTATCCTCTGTGCAACTCTGTTTTGGGCCGGAGTACCAGGAGTAGTAAGCTCCCTCTTTATGCCACACTTGTCATAGAAATGCTGAAACTCATTTGAGACATACTCTCCACCATTATCAGTCCGCAAGCATTTAAGCCTTCCACCTGACTAATTCTCAACCAAAGCCAACCATTTCTGACACACATTGAACACATCGCTCTTGAGCCATAGCATAAGCACAAACTTTCCTGGTTGCATCATCTATGAACGTGACAAAATATTCAGCCCCTCCTAATGACCATGTAGGCATAGGACCACATACATCTGAATGAACCAAGTCCAGTTTCTCAAGCTCTTTCTTAGCTTGTCTCTTGTGGGCTAATTTAGACTGCTTTGCCATAAACACAATGTTCACAAAATTCAAAATTAGAAAAGCTCAAATGCGGCACATAGCCCAAACGACACAAGCTTTTCATTCCATTTTGGCTCATATGGCCCAACCGGCAATGCCACAAAGAAGTGCTGGCTACTTGGATATAGCAACAACATTATCAATCACACCTGATACATGCAAGGGATATAATGTCTTACACTTGGCACCTCTTGGCAAAACCATAGAGCCCTTCTGTATTTCCAACTCTGAAAACCAAAAGTAGTCTGATAACCACTATCATTCAACTGACCACCTGATATGAGACTCTTAGTCAGCTTAGGTACATGTACATTTTTAAGAACAAATGAGGAACCATTTGCAAAAGAGAACTTAATGTCACCTGCTCTCACTATGTCACATGCATAGTTATTGCCAAGATGGACACAACCATTCTTTCCACTGTCATAAGTGGTGAACCATTCCCTGCGGGGAGTGACATGAAATGCAGCACCAGAATCTAGGATCCAATCCTGGGAATATCCATCATCTGAAGTAGTCAGTACTTCTACAGGTAGACTAGACATGAAAAGTATCTCATGGTCACTATCAGTGGTGACTGCATTGATTTCCTCAATCTTTGCCTTTGCTTTGTCATTCTTCTGCCCCTCTACCTTATTGTTGGCATCCTTTTTCTTCTCCTTTTGCTCCCTCTTCCATGCATAGCAATCACGCTATATGTGGCCCTTCTTACCACAATGATAGCACTCTATGTCCTTGCGACTTCTAGACTTGCTGCGTGACCTGCCTCTTTCCTTGGACTTCTCCCTAAACTGCTTTCTACCTCTTTCCACATTAAGAGCTGCATCCTGCTTGCCATGATCCATGGACTTCTTCCTGATTTCTTCAGCAAGCAAACTACCCACAACATCATCAAAATTCAGTACCCCACCAGGTGCAGAGTTACTGATAGCTGTGCGAAAAGTATCCCATGATGATGGCAATGAACATAAGAAGAATATTGCCTTCATCTCCGCATCAAAATTTAGCTTTTGAGCTTGAAGCTGACTAAAGATGATGTTGAATTCATTGAGGTGGGATGCTATGGATCCACCCTCCTCCATCTGCAACTCAAATAGCTTCTTCATGAGGTACACCTTATTGGAAGATGTCTCCTTCTCATACGTAGCACATAGCTTGTTCCACAAAGCCTCTGTAGTCTTTTCAGTGACCAACGGTAAAATAGACTCTCTCTACCAAATGCAACCTGATAGTAGATCTCGCTAATGCATCTAGCTCATTCCAATCATCCACAAACATGGATGCGGGCTTAGCCGTTATCCCCTTCAAGGGTTTTAGCTACTTCTTTTGAATGAGTACATCCTGGATCTGCTCCTTCCAGAGCGAGAAGTTCGTGCCATCAAACTTCTTAATGTTAAAGAATGCATTCTCCGATGCCGAAGCCATCACAACAGCTGACAAAACAACCAGGATACAACTGTGAGATCCCTGTCCCCACCATGCAATAGATTCGGATGCTAGCAGCGGAAGTAGCACATCTTTTGCGGCCAGGGGTCTCACACTCTCGGGGCCTCGCCCACGGATATCCGGACAAGAGACTAATCCGTCAATTTATCCAAAACCGGACCCAGAAAAACTTCCTTTACCCGGAAAGCACGAGCGATTCCACCAGGATAACTTTTACTCTAACGTAGTCAAGACCATTTCTGATCAAGCTGATCCGACTGTATCTATAAAGATACTTGGTCAGATCAAGGAAGAAACTTGCACTTGGATCATTAGGATCAACGCTTTTTTCCCCATCAAGAGGCACAGCCGTTGATTCCTATCCATAGTACAATTACTATCCGGGATTTACTTTATCTATCGTAGTAACAGAAATTGAGTCTCGAGTTACGGATCCATCAGTCCAGCCTAACCCCATCCAGTCCCATGGGTTAGCCAACCGCCCAACCACTGTAGTGATGGGATCCAATTAGGAATTTGGTTAGGTTTTGTTCCGGGTACCAAGGAAAAGAGTTCCAAGGCCCCCTAGAAGGATATTCATGCAAAATAAAACTAGTCACACCACTTACACACCCATATGAAATTGCCTTTTCACAGATTCAACCAGTTTTAAAACAATCCTTTAATAAAACCATAGTATCACTGATCACAATCTTCCAAATTATCCGGTTGATTCTTAATTTCCCATCATTCCTTCATCAGAGTATCTATGGCATCATTGGCAACCAGAACGCTCACCACCTGTCCACTCAGGGGTCTTTTCAATAGTTCCTAGCCCATAATACTCGGCAAAATAATCACTTATAAAAATCAAGATGGACTCTCGTTGAAGATCAGCAAGATCAACCAACAGATCCATATAAAGAGCCATGGACTCATCCATTGAAGACCAGCAAGGTCAATCAACCAGATCCATGCTTGGTTTCAGAAAACAACTCTTACTCCTTGTTCCAATATCTTCCTCGACACACGTGTGGGTATCCTAGGTGACCCAGAGCCCGAGCACCGTATGGTCAGCACCCTCTAGGATCCTTCGCAGGTGACCTAGCGCTTCACTCATAGGCCGCTTCCTTGGCCCCTCATCCACCGTACCGGAAGCTCACCATTTTAATCGAACCGAGGCTGGTCAAGACCTCGGCCGACTTTGCTACGCGAGACGTCCTCCATTGACTCTCCGCAGCAGTTGCAACTTTATCAGTTAGGTCTCCACGACCTTAATCACAAGACGGTCAAAATGCTTCCCCAGCATTCTTGACATAAAATAGCCATTTACAAACAGCATTTACAAACAGTTTACAAATACAGATATTAACCCTCATTTTTCCACATTATCCCTCATCAATCCACCATCAATCCACATTACTTATTCCACATTCCATTTATATGTGTACTCATCTCATCACATCATTTTCCATCTCATCACTTCAGATTCCTTCACATCACATATCATATATTCACATCCATACATATATCCACATCCACATATATCCATACATATATCCACATCCACATCCACATTCACATCCATACATCCACATCTACATCCATGCATCTATTTTCACATCTACATGCACATTCATGTATCCTCATCCATACATCCACATCTACATGCACATTCACATCCATACATCCACATCTATATGCGTACATTCACATCTACATGCATACATCCACATCCACATTCATACATCCACATCTCCATGCATACATCCACATCCACATTCACATTCACATCCATACATCTACATCTACATGCATACATCCACCTCCACATTCACATCTACATCTATACATCTACATCTACATGCATACATCCACATCTATATGCGTACATTCACATCTACATCTACATGCATACATCCACATCCACATTCACATCTACATCTATACATCCACATCCACATTCATACATCTACATCTACATGCATACATCCACATCTCCATGCATACATCCACATCCACATTCACATTCACATCCATACATCTATATCTACATGCATACATCTACATCTACATGCATACATCCACATCTCCATGCATACATCCACATCCACATTCACATTCACATCCATACATCTACATCTACATGCATACATCCACCTCCACATTCACATCTACATCTATACATCTACATCTACATGCATACATCCACATCTCCATGCATACATCTACATCCACATTCACATTCACATCCATGCATCTACATCTACATGCATACATCCATATCTACATCCATGTATCTACATCCACATCCTCATTTACATCCATACATCCACATTCACATTCACATCTACATGCATACATCCATACATACACATCCACATTTACATCCATGCATCCACATCCACATCCTCATTCACATCCATACATCCACATTCATGCATCCACATCTACATGCATACATCCATACATACCCATCCACATTCACATCCATATTCTCACCCTATCACAACCCATATACATCTTATCCCATCACATACACTTCTTACCTTATCCCATACACATCCTATCACTTCTTAACTCATCTTATCACATCCTAACTCATCTCATATACATCTTATCACATCTTATCACTTCCCATATCTTTTATGCATACCTCTATGCATGAAATTCAATTATGCTAAAAGTAACACTTTTATAATAAAATATTCATCTCTTATGCATACCTCTATGCATGAAATTCAATTATGCTAAAAGTAACTCTTTTATAATAAAATATTCATCTCTTATGCATACCTCTATGCATGAATTTCAGTTATGCTAAAAGTAACTCTTTTATAATAAAATATTCATCTCTTATGCATACCTCTATGCATGAAATCCAGTTATGCTAAAAGTAACACTTTTATAATAAAATATTCATCTCTTATGCATATCTCTATGCATGAAATCCAATTATGCTAAAAGTAACACTTTTATAATAAAATATTCATCTCTTATGCATACCTCTATGCATGAAATTCAATTATGCTAAAAGTAACTCTTTTATAATAAAATATTCATCTCTTATGCATACCTCTATGCATGAAATTCAATTAAGTTAAAAGTAACTCTTTTATAATAAAATATTCATCTCTTATGCATACCTCTATGCATGAAATTCAATTATGCTAAAAGTAACTCTTTTATAATAAAATATTCATCTCTTATGCATACCTCGATGCATGAAATTCAATTATGCTAAAAATAACTCTTTTATAATAAAATAAAGATGAATTTTCTTTTAGTAATTTCTAAAAATTTCGCCATAACCTCCTTTGTATGGCTGACTATTTTTCAATTTTCTACGTCTTTAAAACTAATTAAAAGTACTCCCATATTGAAATTATCCTAAAGTAAACATTTTTTTCCACTTAATTGAGATAAAAATTTGACATTAATCACCTAACCATTCACCTAGGATAGAGAATGATTGGTTTTGTTAGAGAAGAGAGGGGAATGTCTTTTGTAATGAGGCCTAACATTATAGAGAAGACATAAAGCATAAAAACCATTCAAAACCATAAAAATCCATAAAATAATTGAAAGAAAGAAGAATCACCAACTTACTAATGACTTTGATAGCTTTCCTTTGGCTTGATGGTTTGAGGGTTCAACTTTTGTTTGGACAAGAGTGGCCACCAATCTTTGGAAGAGGGAAATGTCAAAAACTAATGAATTATTAACAAATTCATAGTTCTTGGCTTGGGTGGAGTAGAGTAACAATGCATTAAACATTGTTAATTTTCAACAAGGGTGAGGCTTCTATTTATAGGAAAAATTGAGCTCCTAACTAAACAAACTAATTCTAGAATTTTCCAAATCAGTTTGGTTGAATTTGGACTAGATTTGGACCTAGTTTGGTTCCTTTTTTATTCGGTTTGGTTCCCTTTTGATTTGGTTTGGTTCAAGAGAGAGGAGAGATAAAAATATCACATTATTTTTGAGTTTAAAACTCATTCAAGCATGTGAAATATACACCTCCTTTAATGGACTCCCCTTCCTTACATATGTGTCAAAATGGAATGATTATACCCAAAATATCTCATATTTTTAATATTGCTCATAGTTTTTTACTAATAAACCTTGTACATTTTCAACTCTTCATCTTATGTGAGCATTTACTCATTTTTGGATACTCAATTTATCTCATTTTTTTGATATTACTCATAGTTTTTTACTAATAAACCTTGTACATATTCAACTCTTCATCTTATGTGAGCATTTACTCATTTTTGGGTATCTTCTTTTACAAATTGGATTTATCTCCTCCCTACACATGGATTGATCTTATTGGCCCAAAGGAACCTTAATTGGACCATAATAAAAAAATTTCTGAAAATCTAGACCCTTAGGCTAAGGTCCTTTATACCTATTTCCAATTAATTCCAATTGCACATTGGAAAATTCTTTTTGAATTTCTGTTTCAGGGAAACTTATTTTAATAAGATGAGTTATTTTTCTATCCAAAAATATTCATAATCTGAATATTCTCTCTCTAGAATATTTTCTCTCTCTATGTCAAAACAGGCAGAGACGAGATCTCTTATATTTCTGAAGAGGGAATTGATTACAGGGGAATATGCTGGACATTTTGAGAGGCTGGGGAGGAATCTTACAGATACACTGCTCCAATGCACCAAACTCAAGCCCAAAAAATATCAACTGCAATGACAATAGCCACTGTCACTTGTCACACATACATGTTCTGCTGTAAGTGACCTCAGGGCATCCCAAAACTAGCCAATAACTTTTGCACGGTAGCTCCAGTGCAAAAAATGTAAACAGAAGAAATGGAGCTTGTAGGAAACTCTAAAACTTCTAAGTTTACAGTAGGTCCAAAATCCTTACAGATTGTTTTTAATTTTGCTGTTGAAAACAGCCACCTGCACACTTTTTACTGCTGTAGCAGCAGTTTGCATTACTACCGGCCTGTTTTGGGCAGCTAGTAACTTTTCAACCATAGCTCAGTTGCGATTGCTATAAAAAGAAAACTTGGAGAACTTTGATAGCTCTATAGCTGTTCAGTTCAGTGCAGATCCCAGATCTTCACGGATTTGAAGTTATTCACCTTTAAAAGACAGCCTATGGCTCATTCACAGCAACTTCTGGCAGTTTTGTACACATCATAACTTTTGATGCATACTCCAGATGGAAATGCTTCCAAAAGACAAATTGAAGTCTGTCCAGAGATCTCAGACTTCTCAGTTCACACCAAAGCCCAATTCCACACCATGAAAAAAATATTCAGTCCTAAAAATGACTGTTCTGTCATAAAAACAGCAAATAAAAACAACTACTACTTTTTAAAGACCTATCAGTTAAGAATATCATTCATTTTCTAGTGGTCTTCAAACACATCAACTTTTGGGCATTCTCACCCTCATGTGTATGTTCCAGTTGAGATTACTAGTAGCTCAAGTGTATAACATTCCCTTTCTTTGGTTTGTTTTCTCCTGGCTTCTTCTAGTTGACCAACTTCTTCCACTCTTTCTTCAATTTAGGATAAAGGGCCAACAATTTCTCAAAAGTAATGTCCACTTTCTCATTTGTCAAATCAGTTGCCATGTTGTAATCCTTTTGATTGCCTCCCAAGGGTAAATCAAAGGTATGAAAATGCCTCCGAAACTTCTTTGCTTTTTCTGACGGTTGGCTGGTTCTCTTGGACAACCTATTCTCCTTTCTTTTTACTTACGCCCACTTCTTCGACCTCATGAGTTCTAGCCCTTTTTGTTACTGGCACAATGTTATGGATTGCCAATCAGGCTCATTGCTTTCCCTTTCTCTTTATGAGTGAGACCACTACTTCCAGGCTTTCATGGATCCTTAATTGTCTACCCCGTAATCATTGGTTCTATTGTTGAGGTTTTGAGGTAGGGGAAACATTTCACCCCCAGACTAGGAGGTTTATCACAATAAATGCTGATGTGACCCCATTCACCATAGTTGAAACAGTGTGCATTGATGGGATATGCACCTCTCCCTCTTTGTCTTACATACCACTTGCATGGACCACCTTGGCTAGGATAGACACCTATGGAACGTACCCCATGTTCTGTTCCATATAAAAAATCACAAATATCCACAATATTTCTCAAATTTTCAAAAAATCACATCACACTTCAAGATAAAGAAGGCATTTCCAATAACAATAATCATTTTTCTATGTCACAGAATCCAAAAACACTTAATAATTGCCAATACAGTTACTCGAAATCAGAAAGCTAATCACCAACAAAAAATCTAGCCAATCTAGGGCTTTTCTCTAACACCCATCCACCCAACCTCCACATTGGATGTCGTGGCTATCCTAGGCACACCTCCTTCTCGATCTTGTCTTCTCTAGGTTCTACCACATGGCTCTTAGAGGGCTTCGATCTCATTCTCTATCAATACTCTATTGATACCAACTGTAACATACCCCATGTTCTGTTTCATTTAAATAATCACAAATATTCATAATATTTCTCAAATTTTCAGAAAATCACATCACACCTCAAGAGAGAAGACATTTCCACTAATAATATAATCATTTTTCTATGTCAAAGAATCCAAAAATACATAATAATTGCTAATACAATTACTCAAAATCTGAGAGATAATCATCAACAAAAAATCTAGCCAATCTATGGATTTTCTCCAATTCCCGTCCACCCAACCTCCACACTAGACGCGTGGCTATCCCAGGTATGCCTCCTTATTAATCTCATCCTCTTTGGGTTCTACCACATGGCTCCTAGAGGGCTTCAATATCATTCTTTGTGCGATAGGTAAACAGTACCGACTGTCCCAAATCTCAAAATCTCTCTCTCTCTCTCTCTTCCTGCACGAAATCGCCTCAAGGCTCTGAAAGAATAGCCCAAAAAGAAGCCCATAAGAATTAGTTAGATTACAATGTACGAAAACAATAAAGATACAAAACTTTTCTTAAAAACATGTTCTTTAACCAAAATAGAGATGATATGTTTTTAAAATAAAAAAACACTGAAAAGCGATATCGGATTCATTTCCCAAATACTGGACAAACCGTGCGGAATCTCCAAATGGTCCGAACTTTTTTCCTCTTATGATGTATCTATCTTTCTTTAATTATTTTCTATGAGAAATAAAGTTATCTACCCCCTCATGCAAAGCGTTATTAAAAATTAAGGGTCAATTTGGTGTCTGGGCCCTGTTTCGTGCGCCTGTTGTGCTCGGGGGGTTCACTATAAGTAAACCCTCTATATCACGTCCATTCAAGGCCTCTTTAAAAAATCCCTTATCTGTGAATTTTTCATGAATAAAACATATCCTTTTTCTATTCAACCTATGAATACCTCCTTTAAATGGTATCCTTGTGTATGTAAAAAATGTGTAAAAAATGGATTTTTAAAATCGCTTCTGTTGAACCCGCATGCTATGCTTACATATTTATGAGTGATCCCCCCCTCCCTCCCCCCCGAGCCATTGTGCAGAAATATTAACTATGTAAACCCCCATATAAGTTTTCTTTAGTCTAAACTACCCACTATGAGCCTCTTATGCATTACTTAACATGGTTAGGTATGGTATAGGAATCACTTACAAGTGATAGCACAAAATAGGCATAAAAACCCCAAAATTGACCAAAAATTGACATCTCTAAAATCACTCAATTTGTGACCAAAATCAATCTTTTATGTCCCCCAAGTATTTTCCACTTTTAAACAATTGATATAGATGCTAAAAATCACCAAGTCAACTTGACCCAAAAATACATACATATGAGTACGTTACAACCTTATCCTCTCTCCCATTGGCTTGGCCCCTTCCTCTTCCTCTTCCTCCACCTACCAAGTTTAAAATCATTGTCTTCATTAACTCAACCACCTCATGTAGCTCTTTCTTGAGGAAATCATCTAGTTGACGTTGTTATGGGATATTGTTGTGAAGTCCTTAAGTCTACTACTCTCTCCTTTCACTTCCTCCTTTATTCCCAATTTCCTCAATCTCTTTATTTTTCACTCTTTCTCCATAGTAAGCTAGATAGCTTCTTTGAAAGTTGAAGGTTTCCTTAATTCCACCTCAAGTCTAAGATCTGACCTGAGGCCAGTTATGAAATGTTCCTTTTTTAGCATCTTTGGGGGGGCTTCATTGTCGAGAGCCTCTTTCCATTGGCTCCAAAGCTTTCCAAAGTGAGTGAGGTAATGATCCACATCCTGGTTTTTCTCTTGTTGGTAGTTGATCAACTCCCTCCAAGCTTTGTCAGGGTTTTTGGTCCTTGCATATTGTAATAGGAAGGCTGCTTTCACATCCTGATACTTAGGATCTCGTGGTGGAGTAGTAGCTCCACAAAAAGAGGTCACATAAGTAAAAAAACCACCAAGATCCTTAACAAAACATCACGTTCGGCCTTGTCCTTAATCAAGGCTGTGAATTCCAGCTTCTCTAAGAAATGGGAAGCATATTCGTTGGGTAACCCCATAAACTTAAGAAAATCTTGAGCCATGGTGTCTTCTTGTGGGACTTGAAAATACAATCTTTACACTTCTCTGCTACACTTCCACTTCCTCACCATGCTTCAAAAGGAATTCTTCCTCAATGGGGACACCAAAATAGTGTGTCTAAGAAAAACAAAACTAGGGCCTCGATAGCAAACCCAACCTTACACATTGGAACATCAACAGAATCACAACACCTAGTCACAAGGTATATACAATTAATGCTTTTTCACATCCACCCTCCAAAAGCACAATATAACCTAGACATGAATAGGGAAATAGGCTATTTTTAATTAAAGTAATAGTTCTCAACAACTGGATTTATAAAATTGTAGTAGATATCTTGAATATATGAGATAACAGCAAGCATTTATTTAAATACAAAACATCAAGATGGATGTGTGGTTGAAGTACAAAAGGAGGTATCAATCTACTTCATCATAATTATACAATTTGGAATCTCTGATTTCCTCAAGCAGCTATCAAGGTATGGTAACATTTCTCATCCCATGAAGGAAGCATGATCAACACAAACCACTCGAACTCCATTCGGAATGAGTCAACCACCTCCATCTGAAAACTTTCACTTCTTATACGTCACACCTAGGGTTCCAATAAAACAAAAAGGTATATAATAGCCTATTTCAATCCTATTGATGCAATAACATGGTAACTACTCACACATGCCTCAATACCACTTTGAAAAGATGGAGATAAGATGCATTTCATTTACTGGTTGCCTTCTCTCTAGCCACCTGGTCAAATAATCTATTATAGTGATGATGTACAACTTTTTATTCTTGGTTCTTGAAAGAGGTTCTTGAAAGAGGTCCTATGACATCTACTCCCCATTTTTTAAATACCCCATAACTCATAACATGCTGCATGGATCATGTACCAACATCCTTTTGACATTCAACACAACTTCTGCACTAGTGGGTGACATCCCTATTCATACTTGGACACATCAATTGAGCTCCCAAGATCTTCCTTATAATGATATCCACCCCATAATGTCCTCCACAACCTTCCTCGTGACATGTTAAACATTGTTGTATCTGATCATGATATAATACTCTCCTTAGAACCCCATCATATCCCTTGTGATACAACTGCTCTCCTATTAGCACATACTTCATGGCCCTTCTAGTCACTTTGTGTCTGCTTGAAGCACTCAAATCCCTTGTGATACAACTTCTCTCCTATGAGCACATACTTCATGGCCCTTCTAGTCACTTCTTGCAAAGCAAATCCCTTCTTGAAAAACCAGTAAGCAAAACATGTTCCTCCTCATGTAAAGACTCTCTTCCTAGATATAAAGGTCCTTGAAACTTTATCCCATGCACAACTGGAATAAATATCTCTTCAGCCAGCTCATGAGCTCTTCTATTCTGATCCCTGGATATATGCCAAATTTGAGCAGCTTGAAAACTCTCAACCAGTCTCCTAGCTTTGAAGAACCACTAACTCTCCAAATTCCTTGGATTTTCCTAATGATCACCATTGCACCTCTTTTTACCATCAACTTTCTGATTTTCCTCCTTTTGCACTCCTCAAGTCCCAAGCACAAGCTACTATACTCTGTTTCATTGTTGCTCTTCACTTCTATCTCATGGCAACCACACCAAACCTCTTTTCCCTCTGCATTCAAAAATACATATCTATCCCCTCCTTGCCCATAGTCCTTTGAAAGCACCATCACAGAACATGGTTCCCTCAGCACCCTATAACTCATGTAAACTGTTGCTAAGAACTACTTGTTTTTCAACATCTTTAACTGGTTTAGAATTCACGTAGAATTTTATTTAGGTTAACATATCTGCCATATGTGCCCTCACACTGTCCTTCTTGATGAAGCTCATGTCAAACTCCTGGCACCAAGGTCCACTTCAGTAGATGGGGTAGCAAGCTGCAAGATGTTAAGACCACAAAAGGAATGTAAATCAAGTAGCTTAGTCTCTTGACTGCCTAGACCAATGTCCACACCAACAATTCCATCTCATGCCAATACCTCTCATTTCCCACCATGGTTCTGTTGATGTAGTACACATGCCTCATATAGGATTGCTCCACTCCTTTTTGCATGAGAACTGCTCCAACTGCATTCTCACCTACACTGAGACTCAGATAAAAGGTTCATGTCCAATATGGTGGCATCATTATGGTAAGGTGGAAAGAAGGTGCTTGATATTGTGGAAGAGTTCTTCTTCAACAACACTCCAAAAAAATGGGTCTTGTTGGCTTATCTTTTGTGAGGGATAGAGATATTCAGCTAGCATACAGAATGACCTAGATAAATATCTCATCTTTTGAATGAAGCCAATGAGCTCCTTGGTTATCTTGGGACTTTCCATTTGCAGCAGATTTTCCACTTTAGAAGGGTCAGGAGCTATCCCATTTTCACTAACCTCATGCCCAAGTAGCACTACCCTTACTCTTGTGAGCTTACACTTACCTGGATTCAACTGAGCCCCATCCTCATCAAGCCTTTGAAATACAAGATCCAACTTCTTAACATGAATCAACCTATCACTGTAAACACATATGTCATCCATACAAACCGTGATACAAATATGCAAATAAGGACCAAGTATCTTATTAATCCAACTCTAAAAGCTTACAATATGAATTCAAGAGTCCAAAAGGCATCACTCTATAAAAAAACACTCCCAAAGGAGCAATGAAACTTGTCTTCTTCTGATCCTCTTGAGTTATCTTGTTTTGGAAATAACCACTAACCTATCACAAACAGAGTATCTTTCACTCCCTGCAGCTTGATCCAAAATCGCATCCTTGAAAAGGCAGAGGATAGTGATGTCTTCTAGTGTGTCATGATAATATATTTTAAGTCCTCTATAAAAATATTATTTATCCCCTCTTGAGTAATTTGGGGACGCCTAGATTACTCTTGCGTCATGCCGGCTAGGTTAATATCGTGGGTGACACCACTATAAATATTAATACGTGCGGTATATGACGTATGTTTGAGGCCACTTATGATTATTTCAGTTAGGTTTGTATGGCAGGGTGATTCCTGGGGTACTTACGCCTGGTAGTCATGAGTTGGTGATGATTTGTGCCTGTTTAATATTTGTGGGATTAATTTAATAATTAATTGGGCTTATATTTTCACGTGATGAAGACTATGGGAATTGAAGAGTTTACTTTGGAAGAAATGTCTTGGATCATCACATTTCATTTTTGGCAAGCATAGTAGCTTGTAACCTTATTAAATGATTTTTCCATTTTGAACTTTAGGAAAGATACATTTATTTTTGTGGAATTTATTAAAGCCTATGGCTTTACCCTAGTCCCAATTTGACACTCTATTTTTGTTAAAGAAGAGTGCCGTGCTCTCTAAAAAGCACATCTTGTATTTTGGGGGCTATGGCCTAATTTTGGTGAAAAGGAAAGCTAATAAAGAAATACTCTTGTGTGGGGAGAGGCCACGCACAAGAGGGGGGAAGATTGCACCCAATATGGTCTTATTGGAGCTAAGTATTTTTGTTTAAGTGTTTAATTTTTCAATTGATTTGATTTAGTTGAATTACAAGCAATGGTTTTTATGATTGAATTAATTCTCTACTTTTCCACAATCAATTCCTAGAATAAGATTCCGGTTGCAGTGGTATCAGAGCTTGGGCTAGGAGATTTGTGGAGAAGGTAGGAAAGGGCTTCAACTTCTCAAAAATCAAGAAAGTGCAGGAATTTATCCAGTGGACAGAAGGGTGTTTTGCAGGTCTTTACCCAAAGGTCAAAGATTCAAAACTAGATCTACTCTCAAACCCACTCACCACCCTGCAAAACCATCCCTCTCTATCAAAAAGCGGTTTTTCCAAATACTCTGTGAAATCAGAATCTGACCGTATGGATGAAATCCTCATAGCCAAAAACCTCACGGGTAACTCTCAGAAATCAGAAAGCTTCAAGGTTGAGCAAATCTATAATGGACGGGGGAGATAAATCTGTGTAAAAGCCATATTATAATTCTCAATAAGCTTTTGGAGCAAGGGGCGCACGCCGGCAGCCTGCCAGCGCAAAAGCGTGGAGTGGAGAAGAAAAAAAAAATTCAAGCTTAATCTCCCATAAGCTAATCACCTCTTTAATCCACTTTCTAATCAAGTTTACTTTTCCCAATTCCCATGCAAGTCACATCACTTTTTCAACCTCTACTTTTTCCTATTTCCAAATTTGAGGAGAAATTCAAAGGTTTTCCAATTCTGAAAATTTCTGGGTGCAGAAAAGTGATTTACAGGTTTTAAAAAGCTTCAAAATTGCCTAGAAAAGGCCAGAAAATTCCGAAATCGCTTCTGAAAAATTCTGAAAATTTTAGAAAAATATTACAGAGTTTGGGCAAGGTTTACAAGACTGTTTCAGCAGGTTTTAAAGTGCAGAAAAATTATTTCATCAACAATTCGACTAGCCCAAGACTCTTGAATCACGCGAAATCGTTCGGGATTTGTTTGAGGCGACGAGAATTCAATTAAGCCATTGAACAGCGTTTTCCTAAAGTGATTAAAGCACATGAGGGTACTTCTTCTAAACCATTTACTAAATCTTTTTATGCTTCAAAGAAGATGTATAAACCAGGTTATGACAAAGGCAAGGAAGAGGCTAAAGGCAACATGAGTACCAATAAGAAAGTCAATGGTGGCAAACCGAAGACATCTCCTATCAAATGTTTCAAGTGCCACAAAGAAGGTCACATAGCACCGAATTGTCCGGGAGCGTACCAAGAATTCAACACCAGCAGCAGCAGCTCGAGTCAACATGATTGAAGAAGACGACAATGAAGAAGAATCATTCGAGCAAGAGGGTAATTCCGATCCAGATTACTCAGAACAAGAAGGTAAACCTCATGTTCATTCTTTGCTTAAAATAAAAGGAACGATAAATGGACATGAAGTTTTTATTTTGCATGATGATGGTAGTACACATGATTTCATTTCTGAAAAGGTACTTAGAGCATTAAATCTTCATTCTTCACCTACGCACTATAAAGTCAAAGCAGCATTTACTGGAACAAAGTATAATTGCATGCAAGTGGTGAAAGATTTGGATTTATGCATCAAACCTTTAACAGAAAAGAGGGATTTCTTAGTTGCACCTTTACAAGGGGTAGATATAATTTTGGGTATGCCTTGGAGACACAAATACAATCCTATTATAGACTATGACACTCATAGTATTTCTCTAAGGAAGGACAATGAAAATATTATCCTCCAGTGTCAAGTCAAAGGAGAAATGAGTCCTTTGTTGAGTCACACTCAAGCAAAGAGAGCTCTAAGAAAAAAGAGACAAGACTTATATGGTATGGGTTAACCAGCTTGATGCTGAGTTGGACACATCCAAAAGACCAAAGTTTGATTCTTTTATCTCCAAATTTAGTGACTGTTTCATGGAAGATCTGCCTCCAGGATTACCTAAGTCTAGGCCTGAGGATCATAGTATTGACTTATTGCCTGGAAATTCCCTGCCTTGTAAAGCTCCCTATAGAGTCAACAATTTAGAGCAAAGAGAAATCCAAAGCCAAATAGAAGACTTGCTAGAGAGAGGCCTTATTCGACCTAGTAGTTCACCTTTTGGAGCTCCAGTACTTCTTGTTAAGAAGAAGAACGGAACTTACCGAATGTGTGTAGACTATCGTGCATTGAATAAGATTACTGTCAAGAACAGATATCCTATTCCTAGGGTAGATGATCTTCTTGATAAGCTTAGAGGATCAAAGGTCTTTAGCAAGATTGACCTAAAGTCTGGGTATCATCAAGTTCGTATGACTCAATCTGACATTTTCAAGACAGCTTTTAGAACCCAAACTGGTCATTATGAGTTTTTGGTTATGCCATTTGGTTTGACCAATGCTCCAGCTACTTTCAGCCGTATGATGAATCGTATATTCCTTAAGTTTCAAAGTTTTGTTATAGTGTTCTTTGATGACATTTTTGTTTTTAGCAAGGATCGACAAGAGCATGAACAACACTTGGAACAAGTGTTCAATCTTTTGAGAGAAAATGAATTGTATGTCAATCCTGAAAAGAGTTCTTTCTTTCAAGAGGAGATTAAATACTTAGGACATATAGTGTCGGCCGAAGGGATTCGTGTAGATCCTAAGAAAATTGAGTGTATTGCTTCTTGGCCTACGCCTAGAAACATACATGATCTTAGATCTTTTCTTGGCTTATGTAGTTATTATAGGAAGTTCGTCAAGAATTTTGCTTGTATTGCCAATCCTTTGACTGAACTCCTTAAGAAAGCTACAAATTTCAATTGGACTGATAAGCAAGATAAATCTTTTGCAACACTCAAGAATGCTTTAACACAAGCACCAGTTCTAACACTACCTGATTTCCAAAGACCATTCTTTATAGTAGTGACTGATGCTAGTGGCAAAGGATTTGGAGCTGTTCTTATGCACGACAACCATCCTATTGCATATCAAAGTAGAAAGCTTAACCCTGCAGAGCAAAATTATAGCACTTATGACAAGGAATTAGCAGCAGTACTGCATGCTTTAAAAATCTGGAAGCATTACCTAATGGGCTCTGAATTTCTTATCAAGACAGACCAACAAAGCATTAGGCATTTGCTTACGCAACCTCTTATTTCAGATAGACATATCAAATGGGCAGCTTTCATTCAAAGTTTCCAACCTATGATTCAATATCAACCTGGAAAAGAAAATGTTGTTGCCGATGCTTTGAGTCGAAGACCAAATATCAACAACATTTCCATAATTGAAAGTGAACCATTTGTCCTCATGAAAGAAACTTATGAAGTTGATCCAGATTTTTCTCAAATATGGATCAAATTGCGTGAAAACAATTGGACACCTCAAGGAAGTTATTCTCATAATGATGGCTATCTTTTCTTTGAGAAGAGATTGTGTGTTACTCAACCTTATAGACAGCTTGTCTTGGAAGAGATGCACCAACCACCATTTGTGGGACATAGAGGAGTTTCCGCAACACTTCAAGTAGTTTCTCGAGAATTTTATTGGCCCCATTTGAAGAATGATGTAGCTAAGTTTGTAGCTGAATGTAACATTTGCCAAACAATCAAAAGCTACAAAGGCAAAGCTTTAGGATTGCTTATGCCTCTACCTATTCCTGATAGACCATGGGAACAAGTGTCTATGGACTTCATTACTGGCTTCCCTACTACTTCCAGTCACCATGACATGATTTGGACAATAGTGGACAGATTTAGTAAGCAAGCCTATTTCATTCCATGTAAAAAGACACTAACTTCTCAGCAAGCCGCGAACATATTTGTTAAGCAAATTTTTGTTCATCATGGTCTACCCAAAGTGATAGTTTCTGACAGAGATTCTAAATTTTGTAGTCACTTTTGGGTTGCTCTTTTCTCAAACTTAGGCACTAAGTTAGATTTTTCCACGGCATTCCATCCGAAATCGAATGGACAAACTGAAGTTACAAATAGCATTATCTTAGATATGCTTAGAGCCTATGTTTCCCAGCAACCTAGTGCATGGGATAAGTACATACACCTACTCCAATTTGCTTATAATAATACTCCTCATACTGCTACTGGTCGAGCACCATTTGAGATTATCTATGGAAGAGCATTGCCTATTCCGGCTACTAGACTCTCTCATAAGATTGAAGCAGTCGACCAATATGTTAGAGACTTTGATCGCATTCTATCTGAAGTGCGTGATTGTATTCAAAGAGCTCAAGAGAAGTATACATCTCAAGCAAATAGGAAGCGCAAAGATTTTTCATTTCACGAAGGTGATTATGTACTTTTTGAGAATTGAAAAGCGTCGATTAAAGAGAGTGGAAAAATTCCCTGCAGTGAAGCTAGCGCCTAGGTATTATGGGCCATTTAAAATCCTTCAAAAGATTAATGATGTGGCCTATAGACTAGAGCTTCCATCTAATTGGAATATCCACAATTCTTTTCATATCCATCTCTTCAAACCTTTTCGAGGAACACTTCCTACTCACCCAACATATGAGGAACCACCTCTTATTGAAGGAGAGGAAGAAGTACTAGTTCCTGATGCTATCATTGACCAAGAGATAACAACAACAAGGACAGGTAATCAATACTTCAAGTATCTTTTGACTTTTAAGAATCATCCACAAGAAGATGCTAAATGGATGCCTGAGAAATTTTCCCGAGTTTACCCTGAAATTCTTCATTCTTTTCAAACCCAGCAAATCCGCAATTGAGGACAATTGCAAACTCAAGCAAGAGGGATGTCATGATAATATATTTTAAGTCCTCTATAAAAATATTATTTATCCTCTCTTGAGTAATTTGGGGACGCCTAGATTACTCTTGCGTCATGCCGGCTAGGTTAATATCGTGGGTGACACCGCTATAAATATTAATACGTGCGGTATATGACGTATGTTTGAGGCCACCTATGATTATTTCAGTTAGGTTTGTATGGCGGCAGGGTGATTCCTGGGGTACTTACGCCTGGTAGTCATGAGTTGGTGATGATTTGTGCCTGTTTAATATTTGTGGGATTAATTTAATAATTAATTAGGCTTATATTTTCAGGTGATGAAGACTATGGGAATTGAAGAGATGATTTTTCCATTTTGAACTTTAGGAA
Organism: Cibotium barometz; assembly: GCF_041138505.1. Taxonomy (NCBI): domain Eukaryota; kingdom Viridiplantae; phylum Streptophyta; class Polypodiopsida; order Cyatheales; family Cibotiaceae; genus Cibotium; species Cibotium barometz. The sequence continues at coordinate 23,046,563 of NC_141067.1, forward strand.
AGATACATTTATTTTTGTGGAATTTATTAAAGCCTATGGCTTTACCCTAGTCCCAATTTGACACTCTATTTTTGTTAAAGAAGAGTGCCGTGCTCTCTAAAAAGCACATCTTGTATTTTGGGGGCTATGGCCTAATTTTGGTGAAAAGGAAAGCTAATAAAGAAATACTCTTGTGTGGGGAGAGGCCACGCACAAGAGGGGGGAAGATTGCACCCAATATGGTCTTATTGGAGCTAAGTATTTTTGTTTAAGTGTTTAATTTTTCAATTGATTTGATTTAGTTGAAGCTTACAAGCAATGGTTTTTATGATTGAATTAATTCTCTACTTTTCCACAATCAATTCCTAGAATAAGATTCCGGTTGCATAGTGGTTGCATTTAAGGGTTTATAATCTACACATACTCTCCATTTATTTCCTTTTTAGGCACTATAACCACATGGGACATCCAATCTGATTCAGAAACTCTGTAAATGAATCCATCCTGTCGAAGTCTGTTTTCAACACTTGCCCTTGGATAGTCCCAAGCCTCCTAAGCTTCTGTGCCATTGGCCTTACCCCCTTTTTCAATTCAATCTCATGTGTGTGCCACACTAGAAGTCCCTCTCATCTGGGAATATTCCCTTGCAAATAACTCTGGATACTTATCAAAGAGAACCTCGAATTGCTCCTTTTCTTCCATAGTCAAGTTTTTTATGAACCATCTGTTGAGAGGTAGCGATTGCGGTTGTGTAATGCTACATTGATATGGGTGATGGGGGTGAGTTGTGGAACACCTCGATTAAGAGGGGGTGTTGAGAGATGTAATCGTGGTGTTGTGTGTATGTGGGAAAGCACCCTAGAGGTGCAAGATATTGTGGCAAGATAAGAATGTCACATGTAATATTGTATGGTGTGTGAGTGTTGACCAAAAGAGTGGAAAAGGAAGTGCCACATGGATGATGATGTGTAAAGTGGGATAAAGCTAGAAAGCCTATATCATTGTATGGTTCACTTGAGATAGAGCAATAGAATTGAGTGTTGAGTGTGCATTCTCTCTCTGTCTCTCTCTCTTATGGAGTTCTTAGTGTGGTTTAATCCACCCAAATATGTTGCTTAATCTATGTCTATCACCGTGATCAATCCCATTTTAGGATTGTTTAACAAAGTTGAGGAATGATGTAGGTACACATGTATCATGAAAAGAGAAGGAAAAGGTAGATCAACCTTTTGTGCCTGATCTGTCAACAAGTCACTCATATGTGGATGGTGACTCTAGTGGCTCTCAGCACAGTCTTGATGAGGAGCTTGGCATTCTGTCTGTGTGGTTAATCCTGGTGTAAGAAGGAGAACCAGGGCTGTTTTGACAACTCCTAGCAGTGATCCAGGTGTACGCAAGTCTACCAGGGTTAGATACCCTATTGACAGGTTGAGATATGATGGATATACAACCCATCATTATGCTTACATGATGGTAAAAGCAATACAAGAGGTTGAGCCCACTTGCTTTGAGCAGGAAATTGGAAATAAGAAATGGGAAGATGCCATGGATGAGGAGATGGGAGCATGGGATGCAAATGCAACATGGGAGTTAGTGCCTTTGCCTATGGAAAAGAAGGCAATCGGATGTAAGTGGGTGTATAAAGTCAAGCACAATGCTATGGTTCAGTGAGCAGGTACAAGGCAATATTGGTTTCCAAGGCCTATGCGTAGACTTATGGCATAGACTATGAGGAGACTTTTAGCTCGGTTGCAAGAATGGCAATTGTGAGAGCTGTCATTGCTATGGATGTAGCGAAGGGTTGGTATTTACATCAAATGGATGTAAAGAATGCTTTCTTACATGGTGATTTGCAAGAAGAAGTGTACATGATGCAGCCACCCGGTTATGAGAGTGATACACATCCAGATTTTGTGTGCAGGTTACGTAAAGCCTTGTATGGCTTGAAGCAGGCACCCAGAGCATGGTCAAACAAGAACATGACTATTACAAGGCTAGACTTGAGCTATGCTGTTGGACTTGTGAGTCAGTTTATGCAGGTCCCTAGGAAGCCACACTTGGATGCGGCTAGACGGATCCTCAGGTACATAAAGTCCACAGTTGATTATGGACTTTTCTATGAGGCTGGTACAGAGATACGGTTGCATGGGTACATAGATGCTGATTGGGTTGGTAGTATTGTAGACACAAGATCTACCAGTGATTTTATGTTCTCATTTCGGAGTGCTGTTGTGAGTTGGAGCAATAAGAAGTAGCCAACAGTTGCCTTGTTGAGTACAGAGGAATAGTACAGGGGTGCTGCTATGGCATCTTGTGAGGTAGCTTAGTTTCAGAAGCTACTTGGTGACATGGGAAAGCCCGTGGATAAGGTAGTTGTCATATATTGTGATAACATGAGCAACATACATTTGGCCAGTAGCCTAGTATATCATGCTAGAATGAAGCACATTGAGATGCATTATCACTTTGTGAGGGAGAAGGTTCTAGCAAGAGATGTAGATCTGGTATATATCAGCACCACAGAGGATCAGGTAGCTGACATCTTCACGAAGGCATTGGGCACAGAGAAGCTCCATAGGTTTAGGAGCTTACTTGGAGTGCAGTGTAGAGTTGAGCTCGAGGGGGAGTGTTGAGATATTGAGCTCAACTAGTGCTACGGGACCCGCCTGGGTGATAGCTTCCGCATCTACACCATTGGCATGGTTGGTGAGATTATGGGTGATATGCGACGAGTGGGATGACAGGCTGTGTGACAACCATTTTGGATTACTAGAGACTGGCATAGTTATAGCACCAGCTCATTTAGTCGGGTTCACATTATGAACCAACCCTTGTATGTTGTAGTAGTTGAGTACTAACCCATATAGTGTGCTCTTATCTTTATGTTATGTTGGTTGAGTAGAGAAGAAGAAGATAGAAGAAAATTCAGCTATCTATCTCTCTCTCTTGTGTCTTGCTCTCTCTTGTGTGTGTATGTTTGCTTGCTAGGGTTTGAAGCTCTCCCTCTCCCCCACATTCTCTGTAACACGCGGAAGGTTTTGGAGTCTTGTTTCAGCCCTAAACACTCCTAGAAACATGCTGATGCAAAATGCAGATATGGAGAGAGAGTAGAGAGAGAGATATGCTAGAAATTCAGTGTATATCAAATAGTACAAAAGATACTCTTCTACAACCCTACTTGGACCCTAAGGATCCACTCCCTAAAGGAATGAATGCCTAACACAATGAGCACCCTATGCCTTTTATAGGCTCTTGGATCATAGGAGTACTACGGTCGGTCAGCCAACTGGGCGGCCTATTTTCTCCATAAATGCTGGTCGGTCATCTTGACTATGCTCGTTCTCCACAAACGTTGAAGGGCCTGCAGCCCTTTCTTCTGGTACAGCCGACACCCTGGTCTTGCAGCCGACAGCACCAGTCCTGGCAGCTGACAGCCTCTTCCATGCCATGCTCCAAGTCTAAAATTATGCCTTGTGCTCCAAAACTATGGTTCTTATTGTCTTTTTCTGGCTGCCCTCTTCTGGATAATCTCTGAGAATGTCCATGGCATATCCATGCACATGACATCCCCCTCTGCTAAATTTGATGACGGGATTCCAACTTGTTCTTGGATGACTGTCATCATCCCACTCTATTCCCGGAGTCCCTCTGTCATCCATCCATCCCTGGTAACCCTTTTCTCTGAAAGCTCGGCCCGGTCTCCAAAACCACTCTGACTCATATTAAGATCTATGCATCTATTTTTCCATCCACAATCCATTCCTACCCTGACTCTGATCATTGTCTTGGTCTCCATTCCTGAGAAATGAGTCTCGCACTCTCACATCACCCCTTGGAGGATAGTCCTCCCCCTTGGGACTGTTGCCCGAGAACCTATCTGGCTCATAGGACTACCATCCCCTCTCTGGCTCTGTGGAACACCACCAACAAGCCTCCTAGGAGCTCTTCTCGATTCTGTGTTCCTTGCTTTGGGCTTCGCATATGTGTACTTTCCTGTACCTTGGACCTGTACACCATCATATGGGGCTGTGTTTAGCTTTGCTGAGCCTGATTCTCTGATACCAATGTAACACGCGGAAGCTCTGGGGGTCTTCTTTCAGCCCTAAACACTCCTGGAAACATGCTGATGCAAAACGCAGATATGGAGAGAGAGTAGAGAGAGTGAGATATGCTAGAAATTCAGTATATATCAAATAGTACAAAAAGGTACTCTTATATAGCCCTAGGCTCTATCTTCATAAAAAGGGTGATAAACACCAAAATTTTGGTCCCTACTTGGACCCTAAGGATCCACTCCCTAAAGGAATGAATGCCTAACACAATGAGCACCCTATGCATTTCATAGGCTCCTGGATCATAGGAGTATTACAGTGCAGACCGCGGCACTGCGGACTACACCGTTGTGTATAGGCAAAGGATACTCTGCCAAACCTATTGCGCTTTGGGAAAGTCCCAAAGACCTGTTGCGCTTTAGGACAGTTCCAAAAGCAATGCCAATGTTTGCGACTCCATGGGTGGTTGTCATTGCTCCTCCAATGGCCAACCAAGTGCCAACATGGAGGCTGTGATGGGCTATCTACTACCAAAGGAAGAGTGTTACCTTCCTAGGCCGATAGTAATCCCATAGACACTTCCAAAAATCATAGAGGAAATGGGAGGAAATGCTATGGGATGCCTAGTGGTCTGAACCAGCCTTCGCTCTGTTGGGATGCCATCTATCTCATGAATCTTGATCCTACGACCTATCCTGGCCGTGTAATGAAAAAAGGGGCTGGTAGGGCTCTCCAAGAAGCTAAAAGGGCTAAAGGGTCCTACCACTCCCACTCACCTGGATCGAGTCAAAAGATGGCTCTCCCAAAACTGTAGTCACCAAGAACTTTCACAAGCCACCTTGGTCAGAGGAGGGTCGATGTGCCAATGATGATTATGAAAGCCAAGAATCCTCACCCACTAAAGAGATCCACCAGTGTAATCCTCAAAGGGAAAGAGGGTCAGCTAGCCTTGGGGAACCAATGGACAAGATGAGTGTGGGCCCCCCATCGGAGCCAAGGATTGCTAGGGGGATATGATGGCGAGTGAAAGCACCTGACCACTCCGGGGAGGCAAGATCTTGAAGGGGGCTACGCCAATCGGGGGAGGGAGGGGCGAACGGCGACGATGGCTGAGTCGAATGGTGTGCCTTAACAATCTGATCATGGCCCTGTCGTGTGTCTTTAGGGGGAGCCTATTGAAGCTGGCCCACTCTCCCAGAGACTAAGTAGGACTCATGTTGAGGGGTCCCAATGCAATGTGAGAGCGAGTGCCAAGGGGAGACCACTGGGCATCTTGAAGAGGAGAATCCAAAATCAATGGCTATCAAAGTCTCTCATTGTCAAAGGTCAGATGTAACTAGGTGAGAGCTAGCTTGAGGTGGCTCCAAGCTCTGAGCAGAGACTAAGTAGGACTCATGCTGAGGGGTCCCAATGCAATGTGAGAGCGAGTGCCAAGGGGAGACCACTGGGCATCTTGAAGAGGAGAATCCAAAATCAATGGCTATCAAAGTCTCTCATTGTCAAAGGTCAGATGTAACTAGGTGAGAGCTAGCTTGAGGTGGCTCCAAGCTCTCATTGTCAAAGGTCAGATGTAACTAGGTGAGAGCTAGCTTGAGGTGGCTCCAAACTCACAATGAAATGGTCATGAAAGGAGAAGAGACCTTGGGCTTAGGTTTTTGCGAAGATCCATTGCACCTTAAGGATCCAGGGTCCACTAAGGTACATCATGTAGGCCGAAAGCCAAGCAAGGAGGAAAGCCTTCTAGGATGATCCGAAACTTTCTTTGGGGACAGGGACACAGTGCCATCTTATGCAGGCCAAGGTGGCCTAGAGGATTATTATCTAGCCTCATCATCGTGGTAGATTAGGCATTTGATCTAGCTATTTATAGCAGTGCCCTCTTAGGAAAGCTCATCATTCGACCTGACCAAGGCATGCTCGGGAGAACACCCAACAAGAGGTAATGTATCACTTGGTTGCCAAGAGCACATGGTTGGCTACCACATGTGGTGACTGAGGGAGGGGAGATCCGGCAATGCTCGAGTAAAGGAGATTCTTCCGAATGCTCAAAAGAAGAGGGGCAAGCTATTGCTCCAGCAAGATCAATCCCCACTTGACATCCCAAATATCTGACCAGGGTACTGTGGTGAGGAATCCACTAAAAAGACTAAACTGATCTCCAAGCCGAGGTGGGTGAGGATCAAACCCAAAAACCACATGAGTTGTGCCAATTGAACTGAGCTCCTAAAGCTAGGCAGAAAACCTCGATGGGGTTGCACAAATCTCTGTAGATTCTCCTACTCTCATGAGAGGTAGGCAGTGGTATCATCTGTAAACTCAAAGTCTAGAAGCTCCTCTATTGAGTAGATGGGGAGATGAAGACCTTGCAACCCAGTCCCCTGGATGGCCAAGAGACTCCTCACCGCCTTTGCTACAAAGAGGAAAAGAAAGGGGGTGACACAGCATGCCTTACGCGACGGACTGATTGGGTAATTCCCTTTGGCATCCTAAATGAGGACCCGCCTGTGGGTGTGGTAGAGTAAAGTGCAAAGACTCCCCAGATCCATTCGGCCAAGAATCCCATATCAAAAGCATGGTGCCGAAAATCCCAATTCACTCTACTTTCTCAAGTCCAAGAGCAACATTGCCATATCCTCCCGGCAAAAGCAGGCCATGGTAATCGCCTCCCAACAGGTGAACATGTTATCCAAGCTGCTGCTAGCTTGAAAGAAACATGTTTCTATGCCATGAATTAGATCTAGGAGGTGAGGCTGTAGGTGGCCGCTAATGGCTTTGGTGAGTGCCACTGTGGTACTTCTAAATGGTCACCACCCTCCATAAGAATCAAGTGAATGAGCCCCTTCTTGAAAGCACCTCTCCAACATGAGTCCAATGCTCATGATCTCATTGAAGGCGGCCCAAAAGCCATCCTACATGATGTGCCAGTGGAAGAGGAAAACCGGGAGTCCATCTGCTCTGGGGCACTTACCACTTGCCACCACAAGAAGGCAAGGCCTAGAGGGCATCACTCAGCCCCTCATTTGAGAGGGGGGAGGTCAAAAATCTCTACAAACTGGAGGAGACCACCTCTCGTGTGTGCTGCCACACACTCTCTCTCTCTCCCTCCTCTACCTCCACTAGGGGGGTGAGAAGACTCGGGGAGCTCAACAATCTCTCTGTGGATTGGGGGAGACCACCTTAATCGAGAGGGGGCGAGCTCAAAAATCTCAGCAAACCAGGGAAGACCACCTTAATCGAGAGGGAGGAGCTCCCCCCTCAATAACTAGGCATGGGAGGAGTGAGACCTGCTCGATAACCACAAAGATTGCGACTACTCTCCTGATCGTTGATCCTGCTCTCCATGAAGGCTGACTCTTCTCTATTCCTGTTGTGGGCATACTTGGGGCTCCCTCCCTTGTAATGAAGATAGTAGTATGCCGACATCAGAGGGATTGTCATTGCCACATGTAAGAAAATGAACAAACCACCTCTAGGCTTGAAGAGCCCTCTGTCTTGCTTCCAGAAGAATAAGGCCCCTAGCTCCATGCAAGCCAAGGGCCAAAATTAGGTGACAATATGAACGCGCCATCCGTCCCCATCTAACAAATGTCGCGAGAGGGCGACTGCCATCGCACAGTCCCACCCGTCAAGCAGTGGCGGAAAAGGAAGCGGGGAGGGGGGGACGAAAGAGAAACTTGGGGGCAATCTGTGCGGGAGAGGGGCAGCGGTGTAATTATGTGACTTGGGGAGGGGTAGTTCCGAGTTCAATATACAACACAAGTCCGTGTTTGTATTATGGAGACCAAGCAGTCCTGTGTTTCAGTTAACATGCGTGTTGTATATTCATAACTTTTACTTGTGTTGTATTGATTAAATGCCTTTGACGTGGTATTTAATTAATACAACACTATAACTTAATCCTACCTACACCACCTAGCCACCTTGCTTCTCCGTCTACCGTCTTCTCCCTCTCCCCATTTATGCCGCCCCCTATCTCCTCCCCTTGCCCATTCTCTCAGAGGACTCGCAGTAGAAGAGAACCTTACATCATTTTCTCTCTCTAGCTCAATCGTCTCGTTGTCATTATCTACTAAAGTATCACTTGCTCCGCTCCCTCTCTATCTCATGCACCCTCTGTAGCTTTCCTCACTGAGCTATGGTCGCGCTCTCTTTCTCTCTCTTTAATCTCTATCCCAGTTTCTGTTCTTGAGGACCCCACCCATTACACGATGAGATCAGGGAGGAGAGAAAAGGGGTGGAGGATTAGAGGCATGGAAATGGTGAAGGAGCTGTTTTCGAGTTGAAGACTCAAGACGACCTCAAAATCATCCTATAAAGGGAGAGTGGTAGCGTGTAAGACACGTTGCAAAAAAATTAGGGAAATTATTCTCTTGCTAAAAACGTATATTAAAATTTTTTTACATAACCTTGCAAACTCCTTGGTGGGTAACAAACACCAATTAATTAATACTACCCTAAAAAATGTTCTGGGGTTCTATTTATGTCTGTTACTTGTATGCACTTAAACATTTATTCTATCTTTGTCAATAATTTTATTTAAGTCTTAGTCTACAATAAGATCAATTTGACAAGGAAAAAAACCTGTAGATTTCTTTGTGTTACTCATTTGCACTAAACAAATAGCCTTACATTCATTCTATCTTTATCATTAGTTTTATTCAATTCTTAGAAAATGCCAAAGATAATCTATATTTAGGTGTACCTTTTGAAGAGCCTAGGTATATAGTTGATGCAGTCACCATAATGTATCTTGGCATTGGTTGTCCCTCATTTTTGTGATGTTTCGGTCTATTAATATGTTGGGTGAGGTGGGCTAAAATCTTTCAACTCCTATTTCTGTATGTAGAGGAGGTTACTCACTGCAGAAACTTTACGTTGGTGACAATTTTATTTCGAGAGTGTGTGTATGCGAAGTTGCTCCCAAGCTAGCCTCCATCACAAGTTTGGACACCTGCAACTTCTTCTCAAAACCAGCCATAGAATCTTTTGGGTTGCATTGTTAACCTCTCACTCATCTCAGTGCACTTTCAACTTGTAATAAAGAATGCCTAGCCAGTGCCTAGCACATGCCACAGTTGGAGTATCTTTTAGTGATAGAAGTGTCTAGGAATGTTCTTGAAGAAAGTCATGTTAACCATATCAAGAAGTTGCAAAAACCTAGAGGTATTGGATTTTGAGAGTTGGCTTAAAGTAGAATTTATTGAACTACTATGTTTTACAATCAAGAAACCTAATGAAAAGACTAGAGCAAACGTCTCTTATATCTGTTGAAGGAAGAAAATTTTCAAAAAGTTTTCGTGGAAGCTTGAGGACATGTTTTCGATTTCAGGTATGCAAAATGCTTACATGCAGTATCGAAAAGCAATTGATTTTTGAAAGCGGCCACTGTCAATTAAAATTGTTGTGGGGAAAATAAGACCTTCTTCTGTTTATTTTACGACAAAAGGAGGCCTTATAACACTTTTCAAGAGGCATGAGTATTAAACAAACTTGTAAGTTTTACGTGGTCTCTCGTAATGTTTTTAAAAGGGGAGAGAGAGAGAGAGAGAGAGAGAGAGAGAGAGAGAGAGAGAGAGAGGTATATTGGTGAAAAATCACGCGATTGGGGGAGAGAGAGGGGGGGCGCGAGATATATATATATATTGGTGAAAACTCACAAGATGTGGTTCTACATAATTTCATAGTTGCTCTATTATCCAAACTAACCTTTTAATGGTATTGCAAGAAAATTGAGCACAATACCATTAAAAAGTGGCATTTCTCAAAATGTTACAAAAACTAGATTGCAATCTTGACTCCATGAGAGCTTTCTCACACAAAGCTTCAAAACATCAACCTTATCATAATTGGCATCGATTACATGCTATGACATCTCCATTCACATCATCAACATGCAAGAGAAGTTGAGGTTTATATATTTCCACCTTGATGAAAAAGTATTCATTAAATAATCACCATATTAAATTCTATCACTTTTCTAGACGTGAAGGGTAGACTTAGCCATGTTGAAGGATAGTGCTCAATACAACACATATGAGTGCACACATTTTTTAAGATAGACGCCTACACTTTCGTCCTTCTAGCACATCCATTAAGTATATAATGTCATTGTTTCCATTTTGAGGCAACAATCACTGTGAATAACCATATCATTCTATATGGCCACTCTTGACAATTGTCACAAAGGTTTCTCTTATATATGGTGCTAAACAGAACACATATGTGTACATACATTTTTTGGGATAGCCGTCCACACTTTCATCTTTCTAGCACATCCACCAAGTATATAATATCATCGTTTCCATTTTCAAGCAACAATCACTATGAATGAAGTCTATCATTCTATATGTCTACTCTTGACAATCGTCACAAAGGGTTCTCTTACATATGGTTATTACTTCAAAAATGAGACTTATCCATATGATATAGGTAATTTCCTAGTCCTGCCGGACATGATCATTATTTTTTAGTAGACTCATTATTGAAAAATTGTGACTACAATTTGATCAGCTTATTGGCAAGATATCTTATAGTATTAAATACCAATATTTTTGGGACCCTTCCATTACATGGTTTCTATTGAAGGTACATGAACAAGTAAATCTCATCCACATCAATGTAACTGTATATTCTCATTCTCTTTTATTTATATAATGTAGACGAATACTAAAACTTTCCTTGGTGGATGGGAGACATACGATACACCCATACCCTTGGGAAATGTAACATGGCTTTTTATCTGAAGTTACTAATATTATATTTAACATTGAGTGCCATATGTTTGCAATGACACCTTGTTATCTCTTGACTAGACTAATATATGGTGAGTATCCCACATGATGTATACATACATATCTAAAATTATGTGACTATTGTTCCTTGCATTAGTAAACCACACACTTTTTCAAGCAATGATTTTCATATTATCAATATTATGCCCAAAAGCCTCCATATAATGAAGATATATTACTAAACAATATGTTGAAACATACAATGTACCAACCGCTCAAGTTATCAAATAGATAACGACTAGAGGCTACATATATTGAAGCCTATATTAGTGAACAATATGCTGAAACATACAATGCACCAACCAATCAAGTAATCAAATAGATAATGACAACTAGAGGCTACATTTATGGCCTTGCCGATGATAACTCCTCAAGCCTTTCCCTCGCCAATCGTGCATTGATAGGTCCTTACATGTCATTAGTCTCTTGCCATTGCACGGTCACATTTCTTGAAGGGAAAGATATTATGCTTGGACACACATTCTCCTCAAATGTAGCCATTCCACGATCCCATTTCTTTGAGAGCAAGATACTACGCTTGGACATACATGCATTAACATTGTATTCAAAATGCATGTTCACCCTTTAAATGAAAGGTAAAGGGTTGATTATTACTTAATTGATTTTAGAAAGACTTAATTTTTGGTTAATTATTTTATAAAGTATGTGCTAATGAGACTCGCTGTGCTAAAAAGATACTGACCATAGTGTTCAAAAGATAAATTAATCTTAATAAGTTCACTACATTATCAACAATTTAAAAAAAAACCTGAGTTGTTGTATACACCTCTAGGCTATCAACTTCACTTATATTTTCAATGCCCTCATTTATGGATTATTATAAGCTTTAGTTTTTACATATAGAAAACATGTTTATGGCCTAACGATAAGGTTTTTTGCAACTAATCAGGGAGCTAAGATTTTAAAACCTCTAAGGTATGTAACTTCTAAGGTTGCTTTGCATGTATAATTTATACACCATTAGAAAAAAGAAAAATAACTCACCATTCCCACCCCTATAAATATTATGCCACTTCAGATGCATGACTATTTGTGATACAAATACTTGCTCTCTTACCTATAGCTGCTATTATTTCAAGCATAAAATGACTTGTAGGCTTAACACTTGCAAAATTAAGGACTTACTGGTTTACTAGCTTATCGGCTTATAAATTTCCTATACCTACAAGGGTGCATTATCTTACTAATAATCTCTACTAAAATATTTTTTAGATGGATTTTCTTAGAAAAATACAATATTTTAGATGGATTTTCTTAGAAAAATACAAGTGTAGTGGATTTGGTATTGCAAGTGCTATGGAATCCAATTACTAAGCATACCCACAAATCAAGTAGATACTATATTGGGTATTGTAAGAATTTGAAATGGGAATTCTACCCCAATAGAGGAGAAAACTCTTTCTACTTTTGTAATACAATATTATGGACTAAGGGGTTTAAGTATACAACTATCTCTAGGCAATTTTAAATGTAACCCAGATACTATCTTTTGCAAAAACTAATGTTATGCTAGCAAATATTACTGCTCCCACCTACAAAAATATATCTTGATTGGTATACTTTATTATCAAGTATAATGTTAATTTACACGTTTTTTTAGAGAGTTATTAGGATTGATAACTTAACATTATTCTTTTGTAATCACAACAACACTAGAACACACCTATGAGATGGCTTCCAAAAACATGAGACTCAAATTTTATTGCTAGGATATGTTTTCTCTTAAACCTCAAAACCTTTTCGAAGGAACCTTCATACAGAAATAAAAAATTGAACAAATAATTACCTCGATATGGGTGGCAATTGAGTAGTGTTTATACAATCTACATACCCAAAAAAAAATCTAGCTATAATAAAGACTTTTCTATTGGATGGATGTAGGTGAGGTGCTATCCCCCCTAGGTAACAATTGTTCATCTAAATACTTAGCATAATGATAGTATGGTCTCTTGATGAATGTCTAGAGCCATTACAAACATGTTGTATATATTGGAGCCCCTCTACCACATCACCCTAAAATGCTCATTGTGTCTCAATGTTGATGTATGGTGTAGCTTAAATAATTGGATTATCTTTATTATGTCTTTTCTAAAACATGGCATTGATTAAGTTACGAGATATTACAAACATGTTGTATATATCGGAGTCCCTACTACATCACACTAAAAAGCCGAGTGTGTCTCAATATTGATTATAGTGTAGCTTAAATAATTGGATTATTTTAATTATGCCTTTTCTAAAACTTGTCATGAATTAATTTACAAGACAATGTGCTAGTGGGGAAATGAATTAATTTATGAGACAACATGCTAGTAGGGAAATAAAATGCCCCACTATTCTCAAATATCTTTTGTAATTTTGTTTCAAGCTATTATCTTTTACCTCATGTGTGTAAATAAAAGCAACCAAAGTTCAATTTGATGTAGTTAATAATGGGAATTACAATACCCAATGGGATCGGAGTGTGGGAAAATTTTGCTACTAAAGTTGTAATCTGAAGACATGCCTTAGGCACTCTCACTCATGATATGTTTTCTCCTCACCCGTGCCAGTATGCTTCTATGACTCTTTGGTCCAAACCTCTTGGCATGAGCCTCCTTGAGAGAGTGATGATGAAGCAAGGATCTCCTAATACCCTTTCCCTTAATATCTTACCCGTGCCAGTATGCTTCTATGACTCTTTGGTCTAAACCTCTTGGCATGAGCGTTAAGCCTTGGATTTCCCTTCCTTGTCTTGACTTCTTGCCCTTTTGAAGCTACTACTATGCACTAATATACTTAAAATCCTTTTCATGTCTCAACTAGAGTTTCCAAGAAATCCTAAAAATCTTGTGAAGCATGAATAACGTCTTTCTCAAAGAAGCTAGTTATGTTGTAACCTACTTGTTCTATTGTGGATCTCAAAAAACTTGTGTTGTCTTTTTAAACTATGTTGATCATTCAATGGTGTGAGCTACTTAAATGTTTTGATATCATCCATCTAAATTACGTAAAAAAATGAATCTTCAAATAGACTCCACAAGAGGAGAGCCCGAGATGATAAAGTATAAAGCTCAAATGCCTCAGATCCACATGCTTGTGGGGATAAAGGGAACATCTCGATGAGTGTTTCTATAAAATTACAAATACGTAGGATGTATAAGATGGATGGATACCAAGAAAGGTATCATAAATTCCTCCCATGCTATTTCATATTCTTCTATAGGCAACTCTTATGTGGGGAGTTTCGTGGCTCTTAAAGAGTTAGTGACTTTCATGAAAATAATTGTGGGGCTTGTTCTAGTATTCATTTCCTTGTAATTTAGCCATTAATCTCCCCCTTCTAGGCCATTCTAACTTTAAAATCTTGTAGCCTGGATGGATACCAAGAAGTTATCATAAATGCCTCCCGTGCTATTTTGAGCATATGCTTCTATAGGCAACTCTTGTGTGGGGGGTTTCGTGGCTCTTGAAGAGTTAGCGACTTTCATGAAAAGAATTGTGGGGCTTGTTCTAGTATTCATATCCTTGTAATTTAGCCATTAATATCCCCCCTCTAAGACATTCTAACTTTAAACTCTTGTAGCCTTTCTTTGTTGGTTTAGGCTTTTCTACATATTGACAAATTTCTACTACCATGCTACTTGCAAGTCATATGTCACAACTACTCTATAGAAGTCGATTTGCCAAAAGAGGAGACATATTCTCTTGAAAATCAATGGTTGAAGTAGAAAAGTGTCCATTGCTTTAGTGAAACACATAATGATATAAGAAAAGAAGACTAAGATAAAGGTAGGGTGCAAACGACGGGTTTTCTTCACAAATATATAACGTTAATTAAGAATGAGAATAATCTGACAAACAACTATTTGTTAGAGATCATCCCCTACTTACTGGCTTTCTATTTTGTGTCCTATTTTAGCCTCTAGGGCTGCCCATGTTAGTCAGAGGGGCTGGTCACCCCTCACATATATTTTAGCCTCTAGGGCTGCCCATGTTAGTCAGAGGGGTTGGTCACCCCTCACATATATTTTACCCATATTTATTCCCCATTTATGGTCCTGGGTATTTTTTCCCAGTTGTGGAGGTACTTTTGCTCCAGTTGGTTGCCTTGATATAGGTGTATATATAGCCGGCATGCCTCCCTCATATTTCATTGCTTGCCTAGCTTGTCTAGCTGCAGTCCCTCACATATGAGGTTCTCCCCTCTTTCTCAGGACATGTATTCCTTTTGATGATGATATTGAGAGCAAGTTCTCACCTGTGTTTCCTCTCCATCTCTCTCTCACTCTCTCTACTGTGTTTCCACTTTCCCTTCTTCCGCTGCACATTCTATCATGGTATCAGAGCACCGGTGATTGTGAGCGTTGGATGCTCCCTCCTCTACCTCTTCAAATCTGCGTTTTTCTACCTATGGACAGATTTGCGTTTTTTGCTTTGAAGCTTTTCAGGGCTGATTCATCCCTCTTTTAGTGGGCTGTACCTCCTCATCAGGGCGTCAATTGGCAACCTCTAGGCAGCCTAACAGGGGCGTGTTTTTCTGGACAGCATACCTACCCTTCTTCGCGGTACCTTCTTTCAGGGTTGTCAGACATTTTTTTAGGTCTCGACAGCAACATAGTTGTCCCAAACAGGCTACGTTTTTGGCCTGTTTGGGCTTGCTTTCCCTAGCCCTGATCTTGGAGCTCTCTAGCCTCCCTTTTGTCTGTCCCTTCTGGTTATGCTGTGCCATCCCTTCCCCCTTGATTGTTCTCCGCAGCTGTTCTTGACTGAGGCTCCAGCGTTTCAATATTCAGCCTATTCTATAGCCCCTTATACCTCTGCATTTTCAGATTCGCAACCATGGTTGCTGCGTTTTTCTGAACCGATCTTGCTGCTGCTGGTAGCTCTACCTTCACTTGGGCTTCATCTGTTGGACCCGAAGGTACCTTCTCTTCAGTGTTTTTCCTCATAGGAGGTGTGGACACTGGTTGACCTGAATTTTCAGGTTTGTAGCCCTTGTTTGGCTACGTTTTCTTCTCCAGTACACAGATCACTTGCAGAGGGGGTTTCTTGTTTGGATTGTGGCTTTGGAGGAAGTTTGGTACTTGAGGAGGATTCTGAATTTAAGATTTTAGTCAGCATTTTCCTAATTTTGGAGCATCTATACCTATGTTTTGTTCCTGGCCTACACGGTTTCCCGGTTTCTACATGTTCATTGCCTTGTGTTGTGGTGGAGTGCTATTTTTTACTGGATAGCAGTGTTTTGGCTGCGTTTTGCTTCTCACAAGAGTTTTCTACACTTAGAGGGGGCCTTTCTCCAGCTAATTCACTTGAGGATCAGTTTTGGGAGCTGTTTTGTATCTGTGGAGACTTTCTTGTGTGACAGGAGTTTACAGATTTTGGAGGAGAGCAGTGATCTTTTTAGAGATCCTAAGCGGAGTTTATTTTGTCTAGGCTTGTGTTCTCTGTAGTATTTGCAGGAAAAAAAAGGGTGTTTTTGCCCTTGCGGTGTGATCCTTTCACATGGATCCTTTATTTGTTGTTGCTGATTCTTGGGATTTGGCTCTATTTCTCGAACAGTCTTCTGCTATATGTGATGCTTTTGAGGACTTTGTTACCACTGCAGTTTATATTCCTGATTCCCTTGCTCATTGTGAGGAGTCTACCTCTGCCTCTCTTTGTGATGCTTCTAAGGATGCCCCTCCCCCTACCAGTTCTGCAGGCTTGTTGTTTTGGAGGATGGTTTTTTGGACCTGGTGGGATGCTTTGGATCTGTTGGCTGGTAACCGTGCGTGGGGCACAATGGTACTTCCATAGTCTTTTAGATTTGGGTCAGAATCAGGTTGGGCTTATATCACTCCAACGACATCTTTTTTCAGAGGGGGATGTGGAGTCCTTTCATCTTGGGATGCCCACCTCAATGGCATGTACTTATGTACAGCATTGGGCAACTCATAGTATAGAGTTTGAGAGCAGATGGACCCCATCTTTTCTACAGAGTCTGGAGCAAAAGTACCTCCACGACTGGGAAAAAATACCCTGGACTATAAATGGGAAATAAATATGGGTAAAATATATGTGAGGGGTGACCAACCCCTCTGACTAACATGGTCAGCCCTAGAGGCTAAAATAGGATATGAAAAGGAAGCCAACAAGTAGGGGAGGATGTCTAACACCCCCTCTCAGCACACCGGCGGATGTTGAGCAAACTCCAAGAAGCTAGAGACGCTGTCCTGGATCAAAGATGAAAGACTGCAGAAACAGGTACCAAGAAAGCTCCACAAGCAATCTCCTCAGCAACTCAGCTACAAAAGAAATAGAACAAGCTACCAAGTACACCGCTCCTCTGGAAGAAAACAACCAAGTAGGTTGTGACATGTTGCTCCAAATAATGGTTCTAAACCCTAGTGTAAGAACACTCCCTGAAGTCCAATGTCGTGTATCCACCAGAGACTAGAGAAGGTAAGAGAAACCTCATAAGCAACCAAGATCAGATCTTGTATATAACCAATCTTGGGAGAAGCAAACTACTCCTCACTAGAACCCTCAAAAGAAATAGAGTCAATATGCTCCAACTCCGTACCAAGATTAGACAAATGCTGTAAAAAGCGTCCTCTGAAAAGGTCGGCATCGATGTATACTGCCTTCATGTATGAAAAGATGTAGGGGAGAAGAGAGCTTGAGCTCTTGCAAGCACACACACACTCACAAAACCCTAAAAGAGAACACACAAGGTGAGAGGCTTAAAATCTTCTTCTTCTTCTCACACAACACTCAACACACCATATACAAAGATAAGAGTACACACAATATGAAAAGGTACTCAACCAAATACATACTAGGGTTCTCTATAGTGTGAACCCAACTAAATGAGCTGGCGCTATAACTACACAGCCTATCATCCCACTGGCTGCATATCACCCATGATCTGCTGCATAACAAACAACCTTTCATTATCCTCATTGTTTTTGCTTGAGGATGCATAGCTGTTTTGTTGCAATTTCCCATTTTGCATGTCAGCCTGCTTCTTATAACAATCTGCCTGCACATGTCCAGGCTTACAACAATAAAAGCATCCACGTGTATCATTATACTGCCTTTGCCAATTTCCATGACCTCTTTGACTCCCCCTACCTCTGAATTGGCCTCTTCCACCTGCGTGTTGTTGTTGTTATGATTTCTGGGACTATTGTTGTTGCTGTGGCTAGGCCATAACTCTAATTACCTGTTCGGCCACCTCCTTGGCCGTGTCCACGGCCTCGTCTACCTCGTCCTCTTCCTGAACTTGAGAAGGCCTGTTGCTCTGAACTGTTTCTGTATTATGAAGACTGTTGGTCTTCACCCAAGCTCTTCTCTTCTATAATCAACATAGACACCAAATCTGTGAAATTAGGAATGTTTTCCCGAGTCTGAATAGACGTCTTAAACGCCTTGTATTGTGGCCTGAGACAACGTAAATAGACTTCCACCTTATCATCATCATCTATTGAAATGCCAATAGATGCAGGGGATTCCACAATACCCTTGATCTTCAATGCATAGTCATTCACAGACGTACTCCTTTTCTCCACAGTGTGAAGTTCATTCTTCAACTGTATCTTTCGTGCCTTGGTATTCGTTTCATAGAGTTTTACCAAGGTGTCCCACGCCTCCTTGGGGGACTTGGCATCGTGTACGTGCCCGATCATGGTGTCGTACTATACTGGATAGAGAGCAAATACATAACTTTTCTGGCTCCTTGGCTCCAATCCTTGAACTCTTTCACATCTGTAGTAGTTGGATTGATCTCTGGTAGCTCCGGTGTCTCTTCATGCTCACCTTCTATGTAGTCCCAGAGTAACACTTTTCCATCAGGAAATTTGTCAACCTGAACCTCCAAGCATGGAAGTTGTTCTTGTCAAGCTTCTCAGCAACAATCTGGTTTATGCCATCATTTGACATCTTGCTAGACACACAAATTTACCAAAAACAGCACTGTGGTTTGTCCTGCACGCTGTATTTTCTACAGCGGTACTGTACTATACTCAAATGTCACAACCAATGACCTCAATGTGCATACATACACCCAATGGTAATTGTTTGACCTCCTTGTAGCACACACAATGTCTGCACAACCAATCTGTCTTCCTGCAGTTCTTAAAACAGAGTTCTACATAGAATCGATGACTTACCCGCACTGCTCGAACTTGCCTGCTTTTCGAAAAATAGAGGTCCTAACACGCCCGAAACACGTTTTTGGCCCAAAAAATTTTGTCCGTTAAAATGATATAGTTGCCCTATAGCTTTACTCCCGCGAAGAAAGCTCCTCAATCAGAGATCGTTTTTGCCGATGCATCCCGTAGAGCTCCCGACAAGGGTGTAGTCGCCAACACAAATAGGGGAGAGTAGATGAAGCTCTTACCCTCGTACCATTTTCTATGCTTCTATTGCTTGTAGCTCAGCCCTTAGCATGAACGAGGCTCTGATACCATGAAAAGATGCAGGGGAGAAGAGAGCTTGAGCTCTTGCAAGCACACAGACACTCACAAAACCCTAAAAGAGAACACACAAGGTGAGAGGCTGAAAATCTTCTTCTTCTTCACACAACACTTAACACACCATATAGAAAGATAAGAGTACACACAATATGAAAAGGTACTCAGCCAAATACATACTAGGGTTCTCTATAGTGTGAACCCAGCTAAATGAGCTGGCGCTATAACTATGCCAGTCTAAAGAATGGCTGCAGCCTGTCATCCCACTGGCCGCATATCACCCATGATCTCACCAACCATGCCAGTTGTGTAAGTGTAGGGCCTATCCCCCAGGGTCATCAGTGTCCACTACCTCACTAGATGAGCTCGATGTCTCAACAATGTAGAGCCGACATGCCTTCCTCATATTTCATTGCTTGCCTAGCTTGTCTAGCTGCAATCCCTCACATACGAGGTTCTCCCCTCTTGCTCGTCAGGACATGTATTCCTTTTGATGATGATATTGAGAGCAGGTTCTCACCTGTGTTTCCTCTCCATCTCTCTCTCTCACTCTCTCTGCTGTGTTTCCACTTTCCCTTCTTCCGCTGCACATTCTATCACTATAAAGAATGGCTAGAAAACAAAGTTGTTAAATGTAATGAATATTTTTCTAAAGTTTAAGTGGTGACATGCAAGTAGAGATGAGTAATGAATATTTTTCTAAAGTTCAAGTGGTGACGTGAAAGTAGAGAAGAGTAAGGAAAGACAAAAAATCACATGCACAAGAAATACTTATAAAACTATTTCTTGGAGAGGGCAAGACGTACATAGAATCTCACTGAAAGAGAGAATAAGATTAAAAAGTATATACTCTAAAGAATAAAGCATTCCGTATACAATGAATGTCACCTATAACCTCACGTTTGAGGATAACCTCACGTTTAAGGATGAATGCTAGCTACAATATACTAGACATGTGACCTTGATGTTGCTTCCTTGCATGTAGGCATCAATTATAAATGTATGATATCACTTGAGTAGTGCATGAGAGATGGATTTGTTATTAGGCCTAATTATGATGTTTTCTATCTATAGGTGTACAACTTTTTGCTTTTGCTGCTAAGTAGTCATCTTTAAAGTATGTAGACCTAGAAAGGAGAGAAATCATAGAACTAAGTTTCTATCACCTATTTCTAGAACCTCAAAAGCATTTTGCAAGACAATCGGTGGCTTGCAGAAAGGGACACTTACTAAGGCATCTTACTTGAAAGGTGCCCAGAAGACGAATGTTCAATGTGCTCACTATTTAAAGAAAAATGGGGCACATTTTGGCACCATGGGTGCATGATTTTCTAATATTCACCATGGACACACTATACTTAAGATCATCATGCCCATTGGTCACTTGCTATTGCTAGGTGCTCCTACTACTGATTCTTTATGGGATAGGCATGAATTCAAGTAGTGACCTATAGCACAATTTGTTCAAGCAATGACCTATGGGACCTATGGCACAATTTGTCTACTTTACCTGCCATAGCTAAGTTCTTAACAGTTTGTCAAGCAATGACCTATAGGACCTATGGGACAGTTTGTCTACTTTACCTCCCATAGATAAGGTCTTAAGAAGAGAAACACTTTGCACATCATTTGATGCACATTGAAATTCACCACATGAGATCATACTCTATGTTCAAATTTCAGTAGTAAAGCTTTAACAACTTTATACCTTTATACTTCACTCATCCAAAGCCTAATATGAGATTATTATAATGAAAATGGAAGGGATTTTATAAAAGCCTCCAAGGAAAATGGCAGGGACACTTCAAGATGTCCTAAAAATAGTGAAATTGGAATGACTATAGATCTAATAATCAACAAAAAAGACAGTAACCATATCATTTTCCGGTACAAAAGACACTAACTTCTCTCACTTAAGAGATACTCCATTTGTGGCGTGTGTTGGGAAATGGCTAGGCAGCCTTCATTATTGCTCAAAGGTACGCTCATGTGAGTATGCAACTTTCAATGCTGCCAAACACTTCCATGGCTAAATTTGAGAAGAAATATTGCTAGTTGGATGTCCAAATAAGTGATGGTGGGTACCTTGTGAGTGACTTCACATACACACTCTTTAGACATAAAATTGCCACCAATGCAAAGCCGCCGCAGTCAGTGACATCCTCTACACTCACAAACAAGAGAGCGTTAAAAGACTACATGGTAACTCATTAGCATTTTAGTAGATTCAAACATCAAAAATATCATGCATACAATGTAAAGAGCTACAATAAACATATACCTAAGCTCCTTAAAAGATGCATCACAAATATCATGCATACAATGCAAAGGGACAATAAGCACATAGCGAAGCTCCTCAAAAGCTGCAGCTCAGTATAATTTAACTCTGACATGAGCACTTTTTTGCTCATTTGTCTAGAATAGCAACAACAAGTCATAGCTATTGGGATGCTTATAATATCCAAGTATGGAGGATAGTGGGGTGGAAAAATAATGCAAACCTAGCAAGCTGTGAGGTAACAGACTCAATTCATGACACATGTTGAGTTACAACCTCTCAACAACAAGGAGAGTGAAAAGCTAAAATGGAGTGATATATGGGAATAAGTGTCTCTTTTGCATATTTTAGTTTCGTCTAATTGACCGGTCAAAAGAAGCTTTATTCTAAATACAAAGTCTTGAGAAAGCCATGTGACCGAAACACTTGGGTAATGAAGCATAGATGTTATTGGAAATTGGTGGCCACTTCCCTGGAGGTCACCCATTTGGGTAGTGTTCACACTACTACACGCTTAACCTCCACCACTCTAATCCCTTCCAAGCCACGAAGATTGGTGGAGGGATGAGAATAGCCCTAGTCTACTATTACTTATAGATGATCCCATTTCTTTGGGACTCTATGCATTTGGGATGTAGGCGACTAGGCCACGACCTTCCAACACCCTCCCTTGGCAGCTAGGATGTAGGGTACCCAGAGAGGCTTTGATAATACGGAGCTCAAAGGCTTCTCACACTGTGAATTATGTCACGGTTGGTACCTTTAGGATCTACCCACGCAATCTTCTTTTTGGCCCGTGATTACACTCAGCATGTCAGCAAGCTTGTCCATCTACTCATACACGCATTTGGCCTTCGTTCAGCTCCGTTGAGAGGAACTGGCAACAAGTATTGTTCACACCACTACGCGCTTAACCTCCACCACTCTAATCCCTTCCAAGCCACGAAAATTGGTGGAAGGGTGAGAATGGCCCTAGTCTTCTATTATTTATAGATGATCCCATTGCTTGGGACTCTATGTAGACGTCCAAGCCACGACGTTCCAACAGATGTATGAATGAGACTTTCATAACTCAGAGAAAAATAAAAAATCTAAAGACTACTATGGCCCTAGTCTTCTATTGTTTATTTGGGTCAAGGTTTTGGGATTTCCCCCCTATGGCTTTCGCTAGGGTCGCAAGGCAGTGGGGATTCCCTGAGATGTTACTTGCATTGATTACTAGGTCATTGAATTAGGCTACTCTACGTGCCCAGGGAGGTGACGTCTTAGGAGCCCCACTCTCCCTCGCCGCTCCACCAGACTCAACTTTGGAAGGGGTGGGTTTCCCAGCAACCCCCCCGCCCGGCAGCCTGGTGAGCATTGGCAATTCCCTCCTCGCCGAAGCATTGGACCCAACTTCTCCACCCACAACCCCACCACCTTCATCTGCCCGCTACATCACCTTTGCCTCTCCTTTGACCTCAGTTCACTCAAGGAGGTGGTGACACTGCTTCCGGTCGTAGCCCCCAATTTTCTTCACCCCATAGATGTCGTAGGCCCCGATTTTCTTCATGGTGCTGTTTGGCATGGAAATCAGAGAAGAAATGAGCAGTACAAGGTCCTCTATCTCAGCTCATCAAGAGCACGACAACTTCCCTCAACCATGGTGTAGTAATTCTTACCACACCAATAGTTTTGAAAACAGAATGCAGAAGCATGCCCATCACACAAAGTCACGTCCCTTCTCTTCAATGTCCAATAAGCATCATGGAATTTGGGACCTTGGTAGGCAGCTTGGAAGTAGAGTTTACAGCACAAAAAGACTCTATAATAATGTTTTAGGTGAAGAAGAGAAGCATCTTATGATTAGCTTGAAGAATAAGGATGTTTTCTACTTCAAGAGCACAGAGAGGACTAAAAACTCAAACTTCTGATTGTTTTTGACGACTCTTTGGGCAATTGAATGAATGAGACAGTTAATGGTGGTGTTGCACATAACACCGGAACAGGAATAATGAATGAGACAACTGCTGACATACCTCTTTATGAAACTCGGCAATGATAACCTAGCTGCTCTTCATCATCGTCGACCCTGCACAAGAAAGATCGGGTCAGAACACAGCAAACGTAAGGCCAAACCCTAATAAAGACCTGTCGCTTATAGCCCTAATAAAGACCTGTCGCTTATAGCCCTAATCGTCGGATCAATCAAGGCTCTAGACACGGTCGATGATTATGTGACCCTTAGATGAGCAGAAAACGCTCACCGCAGCAGCACCTCCGATTATGTTGAGTTAGTTATAATTAGCGATCGTTGACGACTCTCGGGACATGCCGTTGTTCTCCAACCGCCGTCTAGTGACTCATCAGATCACAAACGCATTAAGGGAGGGAGGATTCACACGCCCTCTTGGCTACTAAAAGTGATTCTCATTGTACTTCAAATTGTACACGAACAAGCGAAGTGCACGTCCACCTTTCAGGCCTAGTCGCAAGCCCGAAGTCGCAAATGTTGGCCCCGTGTGTGTGTGTGTGTGTGTGTGTGAACCTCTATTTGTGTGCGTATGGTGGGACAACGAGCAGATGTCACACCAATGATCCTAGGGCTTGAGACGACCTAAAATAGGAAATAGCAACCACGACACGAATTTTCCAAATCAAGTGCCGTATAATACAAACGACCTACGGTATCTTTTTTTATTTGAAAACGCTTTTTGAAAACATCACGCTAATAAATGTCTTCAAGGGACATGCGTATTAGTTCTCCTAATGAGTTGAGTCCATGGCTGATGCCTAATGTCAAGAAGGTTCCGAACTTTCATCAATTCCAACCCCAAGGCTCAACCACTTTGGCCGCTGAATATAGGTGGAACGGCATATTTATAAACTTGTATGTTTGCCTACTCCATGTAAAGAGAGTAACAGCCACCTACAATTGTAATAGGAGTTCTCTCAAACATCTTAACTAGAGTTTTTGTCCATGGGTAGTTGTGAATCCATATTAGGGTAAACATGAAATTTTAACTACGTGAGGATGCAACAAATAAAAGAAGAAAAGATTGCACACATCATTCAGATGATTAAACCCTCGGGGGGTGCACTATATGGAAGCCCCTCCTATGACGTGCGTTCAAGGGGTATTTAAAAAACCCCTTATCTGTGAATTTTGAGCTGATAAAACTACCCCTTTTTCTTTATAGACTTACGGGTTTTTTTTCCAAAGTACAATTAAAATACCCCTCTTGTAATTGTATTTCTGTAAATTTACCCAATATTTTGGATTAAAAAAACCCCACCTAATGATCGCACGTGGTAGACTTACATTTTTTGAGGTGCACCCCCCGAGATTAAACCATTAGCCATACAATGCATATGATAAAATTACAACCATTCAAGGATTAACTTTTGTTTATAACATATAGTCACTTTTTTGGTGCTCTTGAGATAGGCGTGATATGGTATTTTCCTTTATTATGCAAAGTTAAATGTTTTTTTAGAGAGAGAGAGAGAGAGAGATTAAACTACATGTATTTTATATGTGGCCCCCTTTAAATACTTATAATAATCCATCTTAACTTGCCAAGATTTGTGAAGCCTTAACAAAGAAAGCAGCTAATTGGGAAGTGAGGGAGGATAAGTTAGATTTAAGATGATGGCCATTTCGTCATAACTAAAGACCCATATTACAACATTTGTAATTTCTAGCAGCCCTAAAAAATCAATAATCCATCTTGACTTGCCAAGCTTTGTGAATACTTTATGATGAAAGAAGCAAGGGAGGATAAATTAGATTTAAGCTGATGGGAATATCGTAACTAAAGACCTAAATTACAACTCAAAGGCATAGCTTGTGACCCTAAAAAGTTATTAAAGGGACAAAATCTCAACATTACAAGACATTTGTTACAATTACAAGTCATTTATTATAATGATTGTGAGTTGATTTGGTTAGGAGTCACTGTCACCACTACTAAAAGTCTGAAGTTTGTAATTATGTGAATGAATCCCAGAGACTATGAATGTACACTACACATGTACAACTATCGTGGATGGAATACAATACAATATACTATTATGAATACTTGTCATCCTCACAAACTATGTTGTGGTGTTTACTAATGTGGTTATTATGAATGGGTAAAAAATGGTTATAATGCAAACGACAAGTCTCTTAGTGGTTAGTATTGATTGAAACCCCATTCACTCAACCAATGCTTAGCGTGAAACTCGATTTCTCGAGGGATAGTAACAAGTTGAGTCCAATCAATAAGAGAAACTACCCATCCATCCATAATTGGTTATCCTGCTAGGGAGTCTAGAGACAAGGTGGAGAGATTGCTAGTGTTTAACATCAAATGATTAGGAATCCCAAAGTGTAGGATTAGTAGTTTGTAAGTAAAGAATTGAGAAGGATGAAAGGGAAAGAAAGGAAGAAGATAAGCAAGGAAGAAAGAAGACATAAAGAAAGCTTACAAGGAGAGAATTCAGAAACCTGGGAAGGAAGGACGAAGATAAATAAAACCTGGGAAGGAAGGAAGAAGATAAATAAAGAAGAAGAATAAAGAAGAAAGATGACATGAAGAAAGCATACAAAGAGACAATTAAGAAGGAGAGAAAGAATCCCAAAAGCATACAAAGAGAATAAGAAGGAAGGCAAGCAAAAATAAAGAAGATAAATGTATGAAAGTGGAAGGTGGCATTTGGGTGTGAGAAGATGTTAAAAGATGTGACGCTCTCACTCAATAATCACAATACACTTCAAGAAAAATAGAATTTTGCACAATCTTATTTGAGGCAGAAAGACAACAATTTTGTATATATCAAGAAATCTTACAATAATCTGGTATAACGTACTCTTGAAGGAAAGAGTTCGAACCACCCGCGAGCTATGTCACTCGCACTCTCACTCTCATGAAAATCTCACACTCACACTCGCACTCGTACTCTCAATCTCACTCTCAATCTCCTCTTTGATTTTCTGTGTATTCATCTTGTTCACATCCAAAAGCCAAAATTAGCCCTCTTAGAGCTTTCTTGATCCACGTGCAATATTTTTGGCGATGTCGCCCTTTTTGGAAAAAGCGTGTTCCGGAACCTCTCTTCATACACTAGGAAAATAGTCCTTTTTCATGGTGCACCATTTGCGCCTCGGCGATCCGATGAGGATGCTCAATAGCTCATCTTGAACATTGAGTCCTTCTCTTTGACTTTGTATCTCTTTGCTCGAGGCTAAATCTTTGTTCTTGACCTTTGTTTAGGACCTGCAATGTCTTGACACGAAAATCTAGGCATATTTTTAGCACAAAATCATTTAAAACCCACTTTGGAGTCACCAAACGGATATGAAATAATGTGAGCTTATGGATTGGACGGCAAATAATGTGAGCATGGATGGGATCCTATGCATTTCGTCTAACTATGAATCTTTCAAGCACATTGATAGAACATGGCCAGAATTTAGTCAGAACCCCGTCACTTAAAACTTGGTGTTGGTCTCGATGGAATCAATCTATTTTCTCATAGATCAACTAAGTAGTCAACTTGGCCAGTGGTGCTAATCAATTACAACCTACCACCATTTATATCCATAAAGAAGGAGCATCTAATATTGAGTTTACTAATGCAAGGTACATGCATAAGCAACATGGTCTAAAATTGTATCCACCCGATATGTTTATACTTCTTAAAAACTCTGACTCGATATAACACTTCAATGTAGGAAAACGATAAGTCAAAGACATCAGTGTGTACCTAGCACCACTCATTTTAAAGATCTACAACAACTTTGGAAAGGGATAAAAGTGCTTGACATGTCCAAGCCTACAAGAGAATGAGGCTTTGAGGTTCGCGGCATTCTAACATAGACTATTCTGACTATCCTGCCTATAGTTATTCTTCACATACATGATTGTAGTTACTTTGTTTGGATTTGAAGTGACATGAAATAACAATTGCACTAAGACTTTGATTGTTCATAGGTCTATCAACAAAGGGGTACAAGGCATGTCCACCATGCGGGGATTGGCTATACGATCAAAATATAGCAAGAATCTTGGCAAAAATATATATCTCTGACATAGAAGATTTCTACTGAAAGGACACATTGCATTCAAATGAAATGGCAAGACATTTCAATAGAAGGATTGAGAGTGGAGCAGGCTCTATACGAATGCCTCCTAAGGACTGGTACAAAAAATGGACAATTGAACCTATCATAAATCCAAATGCTCAGCTCACGCGATGAGGAAGATGAGGATTGTCACAAACATAGAGGGACCTAAAACTTCAAAATGGTATAGTTTGGAATATTAGAAAGAACTGAAAATCACACATATTCTTGATCCCATCAAAAGATTTCTGCTGGAAGGACATATTACATTCGAATAAAATGGCAAGACATTTCAATAGAAGCATTAAGAGTGGAGCAGTCCCTATACGAATGCCTCCTATGGATTGGTACAAAAAATGAACAATTGGACCTATCATAGATCCACATGCTTAGCTCACAAGTGACGAGGAAGATGAGGATTGTCACAAACATAGAGGGAAAAAATCAATGACACCTCAAATCTCAATATGGTATAGTATGGAATATTAGAAAGAACTGAAAATCACACATATTCTTGACCCCATCAATATTTTCAAGAATGTTGGACACTTGCTTTGGAAACATCTTCTCGGTATCAAAGATACAGAGGTTGCGAGGGTGGATTTGAAGGAACAAAACTATAAACCATCTTTATGGGCCTATAGTAAGTCCTAAAAAAGGAAAGATGACTTATAGTCACGCACCATGGGTACTGACAAAGGACGAGATGAGTACGATCAATGATAGGATAAGATCAATGCATACACCTACATGCTATGGTGCATCATTACGAAACATGTTTAATATGGATGATAACAATCTTTTTTGATTAAAGACACATGACTAGCATAATCTTCTAAAGGTAGGCCATGGCTCTTACCTTATTCTTGACATTTGTTAATTTGTTTGGATATGAACGTCAAAGGTGGACTATTTGCATCATATCTTGCCACTTGTAATTGATGGATGCTTAACCAAGTCAATTCAAGATATCATATACCATTTGGGGTCGTCCGCAAGGTACTGGTCAAAGAAAATAGACACTCGAGAGATTCCACAAAAAAAGTTGGAGTGCATAGAGCTCCTGTGCTTGATGGAAAAAGAGTTGCCTACGTTCTTTTTTGACATCCAAGTCCATGAATGTGTTTATCCACCTCGTTGAGGAGGTGGAGCTTGCTAGAGTTGTAAGCACATGATGGGTGTCTTGGGTTGAAAGATTCATGGGCATCTTGAAGCGTTTTGTGCATCAGAGGGCAAGGCCCGAAGGATCTACGACAGAGGGATGGTTGCATCATGAGTGCATATACTATCTCGCTAGTACTTGCAGCTTGTTGATGAGGAAGCTCCCCATGTTTGGATGACAGAAGAATCAAGTAAATTATTACAAGAGGTGTTATGTGGAAAGGGACTCTCAGTACATCTTGATCATGAGACGGAATGAGAGAATTTTAGTATTTTTGTGATCTACAATTCAGAATGTATGCAAAAATTGGCTCGAAGAGCATGACAAAGAATGGCAAGAGAATATGCGAAGAACATTGGGTGACCCCTACCATGTCACAATGACATGGATACAAGAGCGAATAAAAAGGTGCATGAAGAAGGTGCGCAAGTTATGCATGAAGAGTTCGAGCTCAGTCTCGAGTGTGACAAGGAGGTAAGATATGGCATGGCCCACACTTCCATTATTCTATGTGCATGCTTTTGTAATGTTAATATTCTCTACGCTTGTGGTTTTAGGTTCGGGCTATTGAAATATGCAAGTGAATGGGTGTGTACAGGAGCAAGCCCTTAGCTAGAGATTGTAAAAGAGAGTCTATAATTGAGTGGGTAGCAGTGAAAAGGTGAGAAGAATCTAGTGGATGAGAGAATC
Source organism: Cibotium barometz (assembly GCF_041138505.1). Lineage (NCBI taxonomy): Eukaryota > Viridiplantae > Streptophyta > Polypodiopsida > Cyatheales > Cibotiaceae > Cibotium > Cibotium barometz. The sequence goes on from NC_141067.1 coordinate 23,076,059, forward strand.
AAGGGTAGTATGAGTGAATATAGAGGTGTGGAAATATTCTAGGAAAAGATGCCCTAGATGTAGGGGAGGTGGCACAAATCAAGGAGAAATTAACAGGTGTTACCTAAGTGTTTCGGTAGCTATCGGCATGCATCGAGAGCACCGAATGCATGCCAGTAGCTTCCAATGCATGCGAATAACTATGGACATGCACCGCAAGCTATCGGCATGCACCAGAAGCACCGAATCCATGCCGGGTGCTACCTAAGTATGCCGGTAGCTATCCGCATGCCTTGGGAGAACCCAATGCATGCCAAGTGCTACCTAGGAAGGTGGGTATCTTTGAATGTATGCTGGATGGTTCCTAATTATGCCAATAGTAACCGGCATGCACTGGGAGCTTTCAATGCATGTCGGGTGCTACCTAGGCATGCCGGTAGTTTCCAATCCATGTTGATGGAAACTGACCTTGGACCAATGGTAGCTTCTGACATCTCTAGGTGCATGTAGGATTGCATGTAGGGTAGCCCATACGGCTACCCCAAGGCAGAGTCTTGTACTCTATGTAGCAGAGAGGGATGTTGTCCCATAAGCTGATGCTAAAAATGCAGATGTGCTAAGTGTAGAAAAGAGGGTTGTTGTCCCATAAGCTAAGGATAAAAATGCTGATGATATGTAGCAAAGAGTGGGCTGATGTCTCAAGGTCTACTACAAAAGGAAAACGTTGTAGATATGCTATTAACAAAGAAGATGTGCTGATGTAGGGCAGGCGCTAGTAGCAACAGCATAGCAGTCCCACACGAGACTAGAAATCTAAGGCTAAAATTGTAAACAGAATGTTCTTGCTCAGTGTTTCATATTGAGTTCTATAAATCTTCTCAAAGAGGATGAGGAGCCAGTCATTTTGCGTACTAGAACATTGAAAATGGACACTGTATGCAATAGTTATGACCCAAAGCGTATTAGGCTACCTAGGCATGTCGGTAGCTCCCAATGCATGCTGATGGAAACTAACCTTGGAACCATGAGATCTGAAGTGGAAACTGATCCCATGTGAGCCCATTCTAGCCAGGTTTCCACTCTATGCGTCCACTCTATGCGTCCACGGTCAAGTCTGTATTACCGTGCACATGAAGCAATGCCCGTGCCTGCTGTGAGTCTCCCTCTGGAATGATGTTAGGTGATCTATGTATCTGGTCTACATACCAGGTACCGGACATCTACAGGTGCATGTAGGATTGCATGTGCAAAAGGGGCCAGCCCATAAGGCTACCCCACAACAACAGAGTGTATAAACACGAACACAAGACTAGCTTCGAGGCTTGAGGTAACTTGGAGCTAGGCAGGGAGATTGGCAAGCTGGTGATGGACTGACGGGCGAGCGCCCATGTGTGGATGCCCGATGACTGTCCAAGAGCCTATAAAATGGTGGCCAGGGTCAGTCAGTCAGTTAGAGTCTTGCGAGGCTATGTAAGAGCTCTACAGTAAAGGATCTTGGATCTAGTGTAGACTTGCACTTGCTTCATTGCAAGGCCAGCAGCAGTCTCATGGCCCACGAGGGTAGCATGTCGGTAGGTTATGCATGCCGGTAACTACTAACATGTCAGGAACTCCCAATGCATGCCGTTAGCTTCCAATGCATGTCGATAGCTTCCAAATGCATACCAACAGTACCAAATGCATGCTGGTAGCTTCCAATGCATGCCAAAAATGACCAACATGCACCAGAAGAACCCAATGCATGTCAGGTGCAAGTAGGTATCTTTAAATGCATGCCGAATGCTACCTAAATATGCTCGTAGCTATCTGCATGCACCGGGAGCTCACAATGCATGCCAGGTGCTACCTAAGTATGTCCGTAGCTATTTGCATGCATTGAATGTATGCCAGTAGCTTCCAATGCATGCCAATAACTACCGACATACACCAGGAGCTACTCGCATGCACTAGAAGCACCCAATGCATGCTCAGTGCTACCTAGGCAAGTGGGTATCTTTTAATGCATGCCAAATGCTACCTAAATATGCCGATAGCTTCCGGCATGCATCGGGAGCTCCCAATGCATGTTGGGTGCTACCTATGCATGCTGGTAGCTTCCAATGCATGCCAATGGAAATTGACCTTAGACCAATGGTAGCTACCAACAGCTGTAGGAGCATGTAGGATTGCATGTAGAGAAGGGGCCAACCCATAAGGCTCCCCCAAGGTAGAGCCTTGTGCTCTTGTTGTGCTCTATGTAGTCGAGAGGGCTGTTGTCCCATAAGCTGATGCTCAAAACACTAATGTGCTGAGTGTAGTAGAGAGGGTAGTTGTCCCATAAGATGAGGATAAAAATGCTGATGATATGTAGCAAAGAGTGGGCTATTTTTCCAAGGTAATGCTACTGCAGGAAAACATTGCAGATATGTTATCAACGAATAAGATGTGGTGATGTAGGGCAGGCGTCGACAACAGTAGCAACAACAGTCCTACACGGGACTAGAAATATCAGGCTAAAATTGAAAATAGAATTTACTTGCTTAATTCTGCATATGGAGGTCTATATCTCTTCTTGAAGAGGACGATGAGTTGGTCGTTTTGGAGTACTAGAACACTGAAAATGGACACCTTATGCAATAGTTATGACCCAAAACGTATCACGCTACCTAGGCATGCCGGTAGCTTCCAATGCATGCTGATGGAAAATCACCTTGGAACCATGAGAGCTAGAGTGGAAAATTAGTCCCATGTGAGCCCGGTCCGAGATGAGTCAACCAGGGTTCCACTCTATGCGTCCAAGGTCAGGTCTACATTGTCCTTCACATAAATCAATGTTTGTCCATGCTATGAGTCTCCCTCTGGAATGATGTCAGGCTCTATGCATCTGGTCTCTGAGACTGAGTACCGGGCATCTATAGGTGCATGTAGGATTGTGTGTAGTGAAGGGGCCATCCCATAAGGCTACCTAAGGGCAAAGTGTATCTACCGTGTGGCAGCACACACACAAGACTAGCTTCAAGGTTTGGGGTATCTTGGAGCTAGGGAGGCAAATTGGCAAGCTGGTGGACTGACAAGGGAGTGCCCATGTGTGGATGCGTGGTGACTGGCCAAGAGCCTATAAAAGGGTGGCCAGGGTTAGTGAGTCAATCAGAGTCTCGCGAGGCTATGTGAGAGCTCTCCGGTAAAGGAGCTTGGATCTAAGGCCAACAGCAATCTCGAGGCCACGAGGGTAGCCACATGGTTGTATGGGACGTCATGGGGTAGAGGCTGATCAGTACGTCTAGCTAGTTAGCTCAACTCGTGGGCTTTGCCCAAGACTGTCGTGGTTGGGTGGTGAGTCAAGCCAAGACTTGTGGGCTTTGCCCAAGACTGTCGTGGTTGGGTGGTGAGTCAAGCCTGCACCCCCTATAAAGAGATCTTTGATTATAATATGAGATGGTTGTAAATTGTAATTCACTTCTTAATAAACATAGAGTTTTCATTTAAATGCAAGGATTAGGACGAAGGTAGCAAGAAATTTGTCCTCGCATAGCTCAAGCGAGAGTTTCGAGTCGGCTAGAGGCACAAAGGTGTTCTGCAGGAGTGTGCAATTCTACTCAAGCACAAGAGATAATTCACGGTAATAATACGCAACCTTGTTTGAAAGAATAAAATAGATTTGTAGAAAAATAGAGAGAGAGAGAGAGGTGTCCAGGCTGCTGGGCAACCATGCACAAACAGTGTGGGACTGCCCCCACACTCACGTGACTGGTTGGGCAGGGTCCTGGCCCTGTTGGCTTCCAGGGCCCCTAGGGCTGGCCGACTAGCCCATGTAAGGGCTGGTGGGATCAGCTTGGGGCCTTCCTGGCCCCTTGGCGTGGCTCTAAGCTACCCCATGCCCACTGCAAGAGACTTAGGCTCTGCTCTTAGGTAGCCCTGTGGGCTAGCCACCTTTTCGATGACCTTAGTCTGAACTAAACTACACTTAAAAATATACTTAAGAGATAGAGAATGGTTTCAATGCAAATGCAGCTATATTAGCTGCAAATGCAATGCAACTATATTAGATGAGAACTGAGATCTAATAAGATATGTAATGATGATGATGCCAACTTTGACTGAATGCTGACTTATGAATGCTGAATTGCTGTACTGCTGAATGCTGAACTCCACACCTTCCTAGGGTCTTGGGCTGAAGATCACCAAATTGATAGAGAGCTCGTTGGTATGACATGCGGAAGCTTCGGGCTCAGATAATCAATAAATTTAATGCTCAGAATTCGACAATCTTATCAACAAAAATAATGGACAAAACTAAAGTATATGTTCAAAAAATAGAGAGAAAGAGAGAGAGGGAGAAGAGGAAACGATATTGGGTCCCGAATACCTGTGGGACTAGAGCTTCCCCTTGTCTGTGTATGGTTTGGCCACCCCAAGCAAACCTTTTGGTTGCTAGGCAGCCACTGGGCTAGCTATTTGGGCTGTCCATGGGCCATAGTGCTAGTAGTTGATAGCCCCTCATGCTCAAGCCAAGGCTGGTGGGTGTAGCCTCGGCCCTTCTGGCCCCTTGGGGGTGGTAGTACTCGATAGCCCCTTATGCCCAAGCCAAGGCTGGTGGGTGTAGCCTGGGCCCTTCTGGCCCCTTGGGGGTGGTTCTACACCTCCTCTATGCCCACAACAAGAGCACAAGGCTTTGCACTACGGTAGCCTTATGGGCAGGCCCCTTCTCAGGCAATCCTACATGCAGCTACAGATGTTTGGCGTCGGTCATAGACCAGATACACAGATCACCTCACATCAGTCCCCACACTCATCCTGTCAAATCCCCAAGGTCTCCTCATAGGGTATACTTGTAAAACAAAGCCATAAAACCATGAAGGGGGTGCAAGCTTGACTCACCACCCAGCCACGATAGTCTTGGGCAAAGCCTACAAGACTTGGCTATCCCCACCAAGCCACGAGTTGAGCTAACTAGCTAGATGTACTGATCAGCCTCTACCCCATGACGTCCCATACAACCATGAGGCTACCCTCGTGGCCTCGAGGCTGCTATTGGCCTTAGATCCAAGCTCCTTTACCGCAGAGCTCTCTCATAGCCTCGCGAGACTCTGACTGACTCACTAACCTTGGCCACCCTTTTATAGGCTCTTGGCCAATCACTAGGCATCCACACATGGGCAGTCCCTTGTCAGTCCATCCCTTGCCCAGCTTGCCAATTTGCCTACCTAGCTCCAAGATACCTCAAACCTTGAAGCTAGTCTTGTGTGTGTTGCCACACGGTAGATACACTCTGCCCTTGGGTAGCCTTATGAAATGGCCCCTTCACTATACGCAATCCTACATGCACCCATAGATGCCCGGCACTCAGTCTCACAGACTAGATACATAGAGCCTGACATCATTCCAGAGGGAGACTCATAGCATGGACTAGCATTGCTTTATGTGTAGGACAATGTAGACCTTGGACGCATAGAGTGGAACCCTGGTTGACTCATCTCGGACTGGGCTCACATGGGACTAATTTTCCACTCCAGCTCTCATGGTTCCAAGGTGATTTTCCATCAGCATGCATTGGAAGCTACCGGCATGCCTAGGTAGCGTGATACATTTTGGGTCATAACTATTGCATAAGGTGTCCATTTTCAGTGTTCTAGTACTCCAAAACGACCAACTCGTCGTCCTCTTCAACAAGAGATATAGACCTCCATATGCTGAATTTAGCAAGTAAATTCTATTTTCAGTTTTAGCCTGATATTTCTAGTCCCGTGCGGGACTGTTGTTGCTACTATTGTCGACGCTTGCCCTACATCACCACATCTTATTTGTTGATGCAATATCTGTAATGTTTTCCTGCAGTAGCATTACCTTGGAAAAATAGCCCACTCTTTGCTACATATCATCAGCATTTTTATCCTCATCTTATGGGACAACTACCCTCTTTGTTACACTCAACACATTAGTGTTTTGACCAACATCAGCTTATGGGACAACAGCCCTCTCTACTACATAGAGCACAACAAGAGCACAAGGCTCTGCCTTGGGGGAGCCTTATGGGTTGGCACCTTCTCTACATGCTCCTACAGATGTTGGTAGCTACCATTGGTCTAAGGTCAGTTTCCATTGGCATGCATTGGAAGCTACCGGCATGCCTAGGTAGCACCCAACATGCATTGGGAGCTCCCGGTGCATGCCGGAAGCTATCGGCATATTTAGGTAGCATTTGGCATGCATTAAAAGATACCCACTTGCCTAGGTAGCACTCAACATGCATTGGGTGCTTCTAGTGCATGCCACTAGCTCCTGGTGCATGTCTGTAGTTATTGGCATGCATTGGAAGCTACTGGCATACATTCGGTGCTCTCAATGCATGCAAATAGCTACGGACATACTTAGGTAGCACCTGGCATGCATTGTGAGCTCCCGGTGCATGCAGATAGCTATGAGCATATTTAGGTAGCATTCGGCATGCATTTAAAGATACTTTTTTGCCTAGGTAGCACTTGACATGCATTGGGTGCTTCTGGAGCATGTCGGTAGTTTTTGGCATGCATTGGAAGCTACCAGCATGCATTTGGTACTGTTGGTATGCATTTGGAAGCTATCGACATGCATTGGAAGCTAACGGCATGCATTGGGAGTTCTTGACATGTCAGTAGTAGTTACCGGCATGCATTACCTACCAACATGCTACCCTCGTGGGCCACGAGATTCCTGCTGGCCTCTCGCCTGCAAATGAAGCAAGTGCAAGTCTACACTAGATCCAGGATCCTTTATCGTAGAGCTCTCACATAGCCTTGCGAGACTCTAACTGACTAACTGACCCTGGCCACCATTTTATAGGCTCTTGGATAGTCATCGGGCATCCACACATGGGCGCTCGCCCGTCAGTCCCAGCTTGCCAATCTCCCTGCCTAGCTCCAAGTTACCTCAAGCCTCGAAGCTAGTCTTGTGTGCGTGTTTATACACTCTGTCGTGGGGTAGCCTTATGGGATGGCCCCTTTTGTACATGCAAGCCTACATGCACCTATAGATGTCCGGCACTTGTTGGTCAGTAGACCAGATACACAGATCACCTAACATCATTCCAGAGGGAGAATCAGAGCACGCACTGGCATTGCTTCATGTGCACGGTAATACAGACTTGACCGTGGTGGACACATAGAGTGGAACCTTGGCTAGAATGGGCTCACATGGGATTAGTTTTCCACTCCAGATCTCATGGTTCCAAGGTTAGTTTCCATCAGCATGCATTGGAAGCTACCGACGTGCCTAGGTAGCCTAATACGTTTTGGGTCATAACTATTGCATACGGTGTCCATTTTCAATGTTCTAGTACTCAAAACGGCTAGCTCCTCGTCCTCTTTGAGAAGATTTATAGACCTTGATATGAAACACTGAGCAAGAACATTCTGTTTATAGTTTTACCCTTAGATTTTTAGTCTCGTGTGGGACTGCTATGATGTTGCTACTAGCGCCTGCCCTACATCAGCACATCTTCTTCGTTAATAGCATATCTACAACGTTTTCCTTTAGTAGTAGACCTTGAGGCATCAGCCCACTCTTTGCTACTTATCATCAGCATTTTAATCCTCAGCTTATGGGACAACAACCCTCTTTTCTACACTTAGCACATCTGCATTTTTAGCATCAGCTTATGGGACAACATCCCTCTCTGCTACATAGAGCACAAGACTCTGCCTTGGGGTAGCCAGATGGGCTACCCTACATGCAATCCTACATGCACCTAGAGATGTCGGTAGCTACCATCGGTCCAAGGTCAGTTTCCATCAACATGGATTGGAAACTACCGGCATGCCTTGGGGTAGCCGTATGGGCTACCCCACATGCAATCCTACATGCACCTAGAGATGTCGGTAGCTACCATCGGTCCAAGGTCAGTTTCCATCAACATGGATTGGAAACTACCGGCATGCCTAGGTAGCACCCCACATGCATTGGAAGCTCCCGGTGCATGCCGGCAACTATTGGCATAATTAGGTACCATCTAGCATACATTTAAAGATACCCACCTCCCTAGGTAGCACCCGACATGCATTGGGTGCTCCCAAGGCATGTCGAGGTAGCACCTGGCATGGATTGGGTGCTTTTGGTGCATGCCAATAGCTCTCGGTGCATGTCGATAGTTATTCGCATGCATTGGAAGCTACTGGCATGCATTCGGTGCTCTCGATGCATGTCGATAGCTACCAAAACACTTAGGTACACCTAGCATGCATTGGGAGCTCTCGGTGCATCTCTTAATGCATGCCGACAACTGGCATATGTAGGTAGCATCTGGCATGCATTTAAAGATACCTACTTGCCTAGGTAGCACCTGGCATACATTGGGTTCTCGCGGTGCATGCTAGTAGCTACCGACATACTTAGGTAGCACTCGGCGGTGGGTGCTTTTGGTGCATGTTGGTAGCTCTCGGTGCATGTCGGTAGTTATTATCGGCATGCATTGGAAGCTATCGGCATGCATTCGGTTCTCTCGGTATGCATTTGGAAGCTATCAGCATGCATTGGCATCTCTCGGCATGTCAGTAGTTACCGGCATGCATTAGAAGCTACTAGCATGCCTAGGAAGCACCCATGATGAATTGGGTGCTCTTGGTCCATGATCGTAGCTCTCGGTGCATGTCGATAGCTACTAGCATACTCAGGTAGCACCCGACATGCATTGCGAGCTCCCGGCGTGTCGGTAGTCACCTCACTTTAGAGGGATCTTGTACATATGTTCACTTACCATTATATATAGACTCACTCACCTATTTCATATGTTGTGTTGTTCTTGTTTAATCTCAATGTAGGGCAGGAAGTAGGATTACACCTGAGTTTCAAGGACTAGACTCGAGAAAAATGTCAATGTAAAAGTGTGGTTTATCATTGTCCTTTCTAGCTTTTTGTAGTTCCTCTTCTATTAGGTCTAGCCGAGGTGATATAGGAAAAGTTGATGTTACAAGCTCAGTTACCTGCTCAATGCCAAACTCAGGTAGGTCTTTGTCCCCCTCATCCTCGTCTTCCTCCTCTTGTTCCTCATTCACATTAGATGGTCTTGGTCTATCTCCTTGAGCAATCACCATCACGATGAGGTCGAGATGTGTATACTCCTACTCTCGGGCAATGATGTATCTTCCTAGAAAGACCGTATTAGGTAAAGTGGGAAAAATCCCATTTCCACGTTGAAAAATTTAATGCATTTAATCTAGAATCTACCTTTTTCAACCTATAAAAAATTTAAAAATGGTTTGCTTTATCAACAAGTAATGCTAGATTGAACCTAGCTTGATCTTAGAAATAGAAATATTTCAAGATTTTTTAGATCCACCACTTGTATATTTTACAATTGAAGAGGATTTTTAGATCCACCACTTGGCCATTCTACAGTCCATAAGAACCCAAGATCAGATTCTACCACTTGGTCAATCTAGACCCCCAATTAAAAACAATGGTACAAGAGATTGTATATTGAGAGTCCCCTTAGAGTAGGATGCACTCTTCAATTTAAGACTTCATTGTAATGAACAAGACTAAATGAACAAGAATTTTAAAAATTGACATGGTGAAGGTATCCTTATATACACAACCACTACAAATTAACATTATTAAGGATAGAGAGAGTCTCCTTGGAGTAGGATGCACTTTGTCAAAATTACGATTATAAGATTTCATTTTGACGAAGCTTATTCTACTAAAGAAATAATAAAAATTTTGCATTAACAACCAAAAGATAAAAGGATAAAAGGAGTCCCCTTAAAGTAGGATGCACTTTGTGGATGCATAAGACGAGTCTCCTTAGACTAGGATGCACTCCATCTATGAATTTATTTATAGATGGACTTTGTGGATGCATAAGAGGAGTCCCCTTAAAGTAGGATGCACTTTGTGGATGCATAAGAGGAGTCTCCTTAGACTAGGATGCACTCCATCTATGAATTTATTTATTGTGTTAAAAATTGTTCAATGCATTGCAAAGATACACAATTGAACAGTCTGCTCCCAAAGTTGGCCAAATTACAAAGACCCTCTATATTTTGTTATAATAGAGACCATTTACAAAGACCATTTACATTCATTTATAAAAGGGAGTAACAAAATGTGCTAGTATCATGGGGGTGTAATTTTGATTTTAAGGGGTTCTAGCTCCACCACATGGTAGAGCTAGAATTTGGAGCTAGCTCTACCATGTGGAGCTACAACACATTGAGGAGGATTTTTAGATTTTTAGATCCACCACTTGGCCATTCTACAGTCCATAAGAAACCAAGATGTACCATTTGATTGATCTAGACCCCCAATTACAAACATTGATACAAGAGATTGTATATTGAGAGTCCCCTTAGAGTAGGATGCACTCTCCAATTTTAAAGCTTCATTGTAATGAACAAGACAAAATGAACAAGATTTTATAAATTCAGGTGGTGAAGGTATACTTATATATACAATCACTACAGATCAACATTATTAAAGATAGAAAGAGTCTCCTGGAGTAGGATGCACTTTGTCAAAATTATGCTTAAAAGATTTCATTTTGATGAAGCTTATTCTACTAAAGAGTCCCCTTAAAGTATGATGCACTTTGTCAATAGATAAAAGGAGTCTCCTTAGAGTAGGATGCACTCCATCTACGACTCCATTATAATAAAACATTGTAAATGAAAATGAATTTATTTTTTTGTGTTAAAATATGTTCAATGGCTTGCAAAAGGCACACAATTGAACAGCACGCTCCCGAAGATGGCCAGATTACAAAGACCCTTTATATTTTATTATAATAGAGACCATTTACAAAGACAATTTACATTCAATTACAAAAGGGATTAACAAAATGTGCTAGTGTCATGGGGGTGTATTGGTTGAATGAGGTATTGAGCTTCTTTTTAAGCATGTTCATTTTGTGTACTCACAAGATCACACACTTAGATTATTCTCTCAATTATTATCTTGATTGTTGAACACATTGTAGTAGCTATCATCGAGTTTCAATGTATTCTTGTTGTTGTACAAAACATGGAGACCCCAAAAGAAATGAACTTTTTTGAAGAAAACTCGTGTAGTTATTTGTCTGAAATGGACAATGTAGCGAGATATTTGCCTTGTTGCTCATATTGAGGTGTCTAGCATGGTCCAACATCAATCACTTTATCTCTTCACTTTAGATCTAGCACTTGTCTATTATAGAGCTGAAAAGGATTTCTTGATCCATGACTTATCTATTCTAGATCCTGTTCCACACTTGGACATTATAGAGCTAGACTTCAGTGGATGCAAGCTCCACCAAACGGTGCTCTAGACTCAAAATTCTAGTCATATTGTATGACTAAGTCTTCCAAAGGTTTAGGTCTACCACACATGGATACTAGATCCACCATGTGGTAAGGCCAAAATTCCATGAAGAGACCATGGCTGCTACCTTCACCACATGGTGGAGCTAGAGCTCAATAAGATACCACATGGTGGAGCTAGGCTAGCTCCATGAAATTATACAGCTAGACTTTAATGGATGGTAGCTCCACCACTTGGTAGATATAGACATAGAATTCTAGCTCTACCATCCCATATGGTGGAGCTTGATTTTAAGGGATTCTAGCTCTACCACATGGTAGAGCTAGAATTCTGAGCTAGCTCTACCACGTGGAGCAAGAACACATTGAAAGAACCAAGATCTACCATTTGTTCAATCTAGACTCCCAAGTAAAAACATTGATACAAGAGATTGTATATTGAGAGTCCCCTTAGAGTAGGATGCACTCTCCAATTTTAAGACTGCATTGTAATGAACAAAGACTAAATAATTTGAAACAAGAATTTATAATTTGACATGATGAAAGTTTTCTTATATACACAACTACTACAAATTAACATTATTAAAGATAGAAAGAGTCTCCTTGCAGTAGGATGCCCTTTGTCAAAATGATAGTTAAAAGTCTTCACCTCCTCTACTAAAAAAATAATAATTTGCAAAGTTTGACCAAAAGATAAAAGGATAAAAGGAGTCCCCTTAGAGAAGGATGCACTCCATTTATGACTCAATTATAATAAGACATTGTAAATGAACATGAATTTATTGCTTGTGCTAGAATTTGTTCAATGCTTTGCAAAGGCAAACATTTGAACAGTATGCTCCATAAGAGGCTTGATTACAATATCATATTTCAATATATGGACTTTTATTACATTAAAAAAAGGCCAAATTTCTTGCATCCTCTACATTTGATTATATGAGGGACAAACAAAATGAGCTTCATGGTGGTGTATTACTTTCATGATGCCTCCTCTTGTTGCTTGCTTGATTTTCACTCTTTGCTTGCCTCTCTGCCTTAGCTTCAGCCTCCTCTCGTTGCTTTCTTTGAATTTCAAGTTGTTCCTGCCTCTCTGCCTCAGCATCAGCCTCCTGCTGCTGTCGCTTCCACACCTCTGCCTTTTTCCTATTCTCTACTTCCAATTTCTCTTCTTCAAGCCATTTCTTCATCACATCATCTGAGAATTGGTTAGGTTTTTCTTCAAATGCATTATCCCATGTATACTCTTGCCGATCTTTATTCTGTAGCCATAAAAACAACCAATTTCTTAAATCTTCTATAAAAAAACTATACCTTTCCTTGGAAGGTTGATGGTACAATTTTGGGACTATTAACCAGGTTCCTCGCTCATTCTTAAACACCTTATAGTAGCTATCATCAATTATCAATGTATTTTTCTTGTTGTACAAAGGATGGAGACCCCAAAAGGTCTCAAGCTTTTTAAAGAAAACTTGTCTATTCTGCATAACCTATGTGGATTTTGAACAATGCTCTTGTGAGAGAACACCTGCAAACTTGGGCTTTTGTTGTGGCAATACTGTCATCCTCTTTGCGTAGGGGTACGCATATTGGGTCTGACAAATACCATGTCAGTATGATAACCCCCTCAAAGGGATGCACAAAGCGCAACCTTGCATCAATTTCCTGTAGACGGTCAAGACGGCGCTGAACCAACTGTCTTCGTACACTCTGGATTTTCTTGGACATGTGACGTACTAATGCACTGTGACGAAGAAGTCGCCTCTGCCAATTAGAATCAATTACATGACCTGGAAAAAAATGAGCATGCTTAATGATAAAGGTGGGCATGTGGGGGAAGGCATGTTACAACTACTCTTATGCAAAGATAGATTTTAAACAATTACAAAACAAATGTGACTATGCACGCTAACATTAAACTATATACTATTCCAAAATGTTGACTTTAGTTGCATTACAAAATGACCCAAGATGCAAAGACTCTTTCCATTTGATTCTAAAAAGATGCAACAAAATGTGCTAGCAGGTATCAGAATGTGGTGAAATTAGAATGCATTGATCTAGATCAACCACGTGGTAGAGCTAGAAATGTAGAGCTAGAATGCACTGTTCTAGCTCAACCATGTGGTAGGGCTAGAATATTTTTAAATCTAGTTCTACCATGTGATAGAGCTATATCAAAGTATTCTAGCTCGATCCCATTGCAAAATTAGAAATAATATTTGAAGTCCAGCTCTAGCACATGGTAGAGCTATATCAAAATATTTTAGCTAGACCCCATGGTAGAACTAGAATGGTTTGAAGTCCAACTCAACCATGTGGTGACGTGGAAGAGCTAGAATGCATTGATCTAGCTCTACCCTATGGTAGAGCTAGAACGCTTTCAAGTCTAGCTCTACCATGTCGTGGAGCTAGAATGCTTTGAAGTCTAGCTCTACCATGAGGTGGAGCTAGAAGGCATTGATCTAGCTCTACCATAGTCCAAATATGTAGGAATTAAAATCATAATACAAAGATCAAGCTTCCATACATTTTCAAATTAGGAGGCCCCTTATAGTAGAGTGCACTCCAAAATTTATAAAATTATCTGAAGAGTAATACATTTGCCACTACTTTAAAAACATGACAAAATTTCTTGTCAATTCATGATTACAAAAAGATAAAATTCCTCCAAAAAAAATACAATCCTTGTGACAAATGGCTTCTTTAAGTGAATACTCCTTGGAACAATATCCTTGAAATAAATCTATAAGAAACCATCATAAATTAAGTTTCTTCATTGTGAATACAAAATTGTTGTATAAAATCATGTATTTGGTTATAATTATCATTTATGTTGGGTAGTACCTTAGTTATTTCTATCCCGTTGGAGAAGATTGTACTCATTTAACACCTTGTTTATGAAAGCCCTTGCATTGGCTGCCTTCAACAACGGCGTTGTGGTAGAACCCAATTTTTTAGCTAGAGAAATCACTTGTGGTCCCCTCATGCTAGCAATACTGACTCGTTCTTTTGCCATAATTTCTATTATCTCTTCTCTTTTGTTTTCATATTGTCTCGCTAATACCTCTTGATTGTCGACAAACTTTTGTATAATCTCTGATAGTGGTAGCCTATCAGTGTAGATTGTCTTCTGTGACCAATTTAAATTGCGCTTTCTCCAAAAATCTACCACACCTCTGTATTCATTTTCATTGGATACTGGAGGTTGTCCGTAGCAATTAGAGCCAATGATCTCACGCACATCTTCACTCTCATCAAGCTGCAATAAGTAAGGGAGCAGCTCATCAATGAGAATATTGTCGACCATCTTTTCTTCATCAAACTTTGCAGGATATATACAATTATTATCAGGAGAAGCACATCCCTTGTATGGAGAGTCATCAATAAGAACCGTTCTACGAGCATCACAATCAAAACATGAAACGATTTTTGACAATGGCTTGAACATTGCCTGAACTGTTCGATTATCAGGTCTAGCTATTTTACCACTTTTATCCTTCTCACAAGGCTCTTGAGCCTAAACTACAAAAAAAGGCAATATCTCTCCTGCTCTGTCTTGTAACATTCTCAATATTTGAAGAACATTACTCTCTGTCGCTGTTGACCAGATCCCAACATTAATATTTTTTAATAAAATCTTCAAGAATTGGATACATCCTGGCCTTAGTATAATATATCGTTTTGAATCCATTTGAATAGTTTCATGTATTGAAGATGGTTGTTGTTGACAACGTTTCAGTAGTAGACCATTCAGGTCCAACACAATTGTCAACACTGATTTCTTGGAGATAGCAGTGTCGGTACTTCTTGGTACTTCTTCTTCGGGCTGGAAACTCTCACCCATTGCTTCATTTGTTGGAGATTTAGGTACCCCAATTTCATTGTTAGCATTTGTCTTTAAACCGTCTGGATGGACATCACTGAATGTGTGGGAGAAGCTCTCATCCACAGTTTGATTGTGGCATTCCGTAGCTACTTCACTTGGTGCTACTATCTCAATTTCGGGATCTAAAAGAAAAAAAAGTAACATTGACTCAACAATTTTTCAAACTAAAAGAATTTACAATTGTAACACTCACTCTTAACACATGTTTATTGGTGTAATCTAAAAGGAAATCATGTTTGGATACCAATTATCAATTCTACTTGCTCACTCTAGAATTGGAGGGTTTAAAATGGATTTCCAAATACACCCATTATTCTAGCTCTACCATTTGGTAGAGCCAGTTTGCAAGGGAGCTCTTGTTGGAAGTAGGCCTTGAGATCCACCCTTGAGCTCCAAGAGTAGGTGGAGGTGAGAAACACAAAACCACTCAACTATATGGTAAAGCTAAAATTTTAGATGTTTTAGATTTTCCATATGGTAGAGCTAGAATTTATAAGTCTTGCTTTACCACATGGTTGAGTTGGGGATCAAGATAGCTTCTTTATGGGTGGAGCCTGTAGACTTCCATAGGTTCTAGGTCTAGGCTTCAATGGGTTCTAGCTCATCGCACGTGACAAGAACCAAGGAGCTAGAATTGCATTTGAGCTAGCTCTACCATGTGGTGGAGCTAGAAATGCATTGGCCTAGCTCTACCATATGGTAGAGCTTGACTTAAATGGATGCTCTGCAAAAACTGTCTTTGGGGGGGTGCATTGGCGTAGCTCCACCACTTTGAAGAGGTAGCTAGACTTTAATGGATTCTTGGTCCACCACTTTGAAGAGGTAGCTAGCTCCACCAAATTGTAGACCTATTGAAATCTAGATATACCACAGGGTAGGATTGAAGTAAATGAGAGGATCTCTAGCTCTATCATCTTAGATTTATAAGCAAGATTTTCAGATTCACCAACTGGCCATTGTGCGACCACTAAGTAGGCTTTCCAAATTCACCAATTGGTTATGTAAAAAGTGAATTTGTCAATGAACATGTTAGGATCCATAACTTGGTGATTCTAGATTCCAAAGACCAATTTGGAGAGAGCTACAAAAATAATAAAAGCATTGTATAAAATCAAAAGAACTAAATACTACTAAAAAATGAACCAAGGATATAACAAGTCAAAACATCACCAAATCAAAGTATTGAAGATACAAGGAAAGCCCATTAAGAAGTTACATACTGTCTTCAAAAATCCAAAAAATCTCGAGCTGAACAAACTTCACCATGTCTCGATCTTTCCGTGGTATTCCTTGCATTGTTAGTAATAGGCGGAACTGGTTGCTCATTTCTTGACTTTGCAAACTCAAGAAGCCTTGTTCCCATCTTTCTTTGATCTTCAATACTCTCCACTAGGCAAATCACTTCCTTATTTAGTGCTAGCCCTAGCTCGATGATATAGCTATTACTGAAAAGATCAACAAGCTTGCAGCCTTCTGTGCAATACTTTCGAATACATTGCTTGATCAAAAGATTCTTCTTGATTCTTAGAAACTCAATGTCTGGGATAGTTTTAACATCTTCATTATCTATATCAAGAAGTCCAGTATCCAATATTGTCGCTTGTGTACCTGGATCAGGAACATTTGCTAGTCCTTGAAATGCATCTCCCTTGCTGAAAAACACTAAGGATGTGAAGAACCCTATTGCACTAATGCATCGGTTGTCACGTCGAAAATGCAATGCCCCATTATACTGTTCCTTTGCTATGCCACTCAAATTTTTTCAAGCATTTTGCAAGTGAATAAAATCTGTAATATTTCGAAAGATAAGCAACACATATTGGGATGGCAAAGATCTACCAGTTGCTGTAATGATCATAATGCCGTTCAAAAGATTGCAAAATGATTCCACATCCCAATGCATATTTCTTCCCAAATCTTCAGTGTTATCCAGAACACATAACCCAATGGAAATTGGATTGTTGAGGTGGCGTTTCAAGTAGTAACTCCCGTCGAATGGAAGACTCACAGCATAAATACACCAAGGAAGATCCAAGGACAAGGTTGAACTTTCTTTGCTAAGGCTGATATTCCACTCCACATATTGCCTTGCTTCTACTGGAAAATCAATCTTCTTTGATCCAACCTGTAGCTTTGACTTTATATACACATCACATAACTTCAAAAGAACTGAGTATACAACCTCATTGATGCTATAGGTGATAGTCAATTCTGACCAATCTTGACATTGTTTGTCCTTGTTCAGAGTGTTGAACTCTACAAGCAATGCATCTTGATGAATAATTTTATCTTGCTTGAGCTGCTTGATACGCTCTGGCATGTCAATTACATCTACATCCTTAGTACCCTTTGAAAGAACAATTTTTCCAGACCTGATTTCTGATTGTATTTGTTTGACTTCTTGTTCATCTAGCCCAGCAAGACATCTGAAAACTGTGGCAGTTGGTTTCTTATTTTGCTTCTCCATGATTTCAAGCCAGCCTTTGAAAACTTCATCAGAGTAAATGACCATGTGAGATTGCTTTGAAATGAAGGATGCTCCCACCGTAATTCTAGCCATTCACAAAAATTTCTGCAAAAAGAAAAAAAAGATCAAAATCAAGTATTTTTTTCAAAACATATAATTATAAGAGAGCAAGGGATATGGACATACATCCCAGTCTGGTACTCCAGATGCTGGCCTTGACAAAGAATTATTGAAGATCCACTGACTCCTCAAGTGCTGCAAGACATCATAGTATGGTTGTTTGACATATAATGATTGGGCCTCTTCATTAGCTATAGCAAATATGGCCGTCGCAACTTGTGGCTCTGGATCTACAAAAATTCGAGCCTTCCTTTTTTCATACACTTGTATCAGGTCTTGAGCACGACCATCTTTTTCCATTTCTTAATACCATAAGAATTTTGCAGCATAGATGGAATGTTGGCCATCAATAATCCAATATGAATACTCAGTGAGTTTCTCCTCTGTTACCTCACTTAGTTTCATTGAAATTCCTTTCTTTTTGCCACCATTCTTTACAGGCATCAAGTATGCACACGCTCCTGGCTTGTTTGCACTTGCACCAAAAAATAACATGCATTTATCCACACGGTGAGGTTCTATTTGACGGGAGTTATAGTGATCAGGAGCTAGCACGCATTGATCTACAGGGATCTCATACTCTTTGTACTTGAATGGAAAATACTTAGAGTATTTTTCCATACCCCCTGTATCACTCTTTAGTGCCTTTTGCACCTCATTTTTCAAAACTTTGGGATCCACAAATCTTAATTTTGTTGAATTTTCCAAGCCTTTTCTCTACTTTAGATTTAAGAACTGCTTCATCTACATCCATAATACCTGTACTGCTTTTTGCCTTTTTTTGAACTAGATTTTTAGAGGGCATTTTCTCTTTTTTTTTTTGCCTTTCACACAATAAGCAATGGAAGCTTGCAACTCTTCAAGAGTTATTTCTTGGCTTGCACAATCTAACTTCCACCCTTGAGAGAACATAGTATCTTGTTTATCTCTTACTATTCGTTTAATAATGAATGCCTTGGGATCTAGTTGATACTCATGGATCCCAGGTATCCCAATATGTATGCATTCAATATCGAGATGAGAATCAACTACAGAAATATAAGATAGAGTCATTGGTCCTAGATCCTCAAAAGTATCCACGCCCACATCGCTAGCAACAAATAGATGAATTTTGTTAAATTGTGAACCCTAAAGACCCCAAATATCTAAGTACCACTGTCGTCGTTGATCAGCAGAGGCAAAGTTAACACTGACCAGAACTTCCACCACTTTTCTTTTCTGAGACATCTTTCACCTGAAACAAAAAACCACAATTGTTAATTATAGTTATTGTATTCTTACACTTTAAAAAAAAACTTAAAATATCATATTCAAAAATCACATGTGGTGGAGCTAGAATTGCATTTGAGGTCTAGCTCTACCATGTGGTGGAGCTAGAATCATAGAGGTAGAAAGCTTTGAGGTCTAGCTCTACCATGTGGTAGAGCAAGAATGCATCGATCTAGCTGTGTTCCATACACATCAACAAAACCAATTACTCCAAGAAGAGACCTACTTCATATGACAAGAACCAAGGAGCTAGAATTGCATTTGATCTAGCTCTACCACATGGTAGAGGTGTATTCTACCTAGACCACATCGTAGAGCTAGAATGCTTTGAGGTCCAGCTCTACCATGTGGTGGAGCTAGAATTGCATTTGAGGTCTAGCTCTACCATGTGGTAGAGCTGTATTCTATCTAGACCACATCATAGAGCTAGAATGCTTTGAGGTCCAGCTCTACCATGTGGTGGAGCTAGAATGCATTCTTCTAGCTCTACCATGTGGTAGAGCTAGACTTCAATGAATGTAATCGGCTGAGGTTGAATGTAACTATGGTAGAGCTAGACCTCAAAGCTTTCTACCTCTACGATTCTAGCTCCACCACATGGTAGAGCTAGACCTCAAATGCAATTCTAGCTCCACCACATGGTAGAGCTAGACCTCAAAGCTTTCTATCTCAATTACTCCTTTTTGGAGCTGTCAATACATTTATTAGTCTTGCTCTACCACATGGTAGAGCTAGATAAATGCAATCTAGCTGGACTTCAAAGTATTCTAGTGCTGGTTTTTCAATGGATATTATCTCCACCAGGTGGCAGAGCAAGATTAATAAATGTATTGACCAGAATGCTTTGAAATTTAGCTCTACCATGTGGTGGAGCTAGAATGCATTCTTCTAGCTCTACCATGTGGTAGAGCTAGACTTCAATGAATGTAACCGGCTGAGGTTAAATGTAATTGTGGTAGAGTTGTATTCTACCTAAACCACATTGTATAGAATGCTTTGAGGTCTAGCTCTACCATGTGGTGGAGCTAGAATTGCATTTCAGGTCTAGCTCTACCATGTGGTGGAGTTAGAGTCGTAGAGGTAGAAAGGTTTGAGGTCTAGCTCTACCATGTGGTAGAGCAAGAATGCATCGATCTAGCTGTATTCCATACACATCAACAAAACCAATTACTCCAAGAAGAGACCTACTTCACATGACAATAACCAAGGAGCTAGAATTGCATTTGATCTAGCTCTACCACGTGGTAGAGCTGTATTCTACCTAGACCACATCGTAGAGCTAGAATGCTTTGAGGTCCAGCTCTACCATGTGGTGGAGCTAGAATTGCATTCTTCTAGCTCTACCATGTGGTAGAGCTAGACTTAAACGAATGTAATCGGCTGAGGTTGAATGTAACTGTGGTAGAGCTGTATTCTACCTAAACCACATTGTAGAGATAGAATGCTTTGAGGTCTAGCTCTACCATGTGGTGGAGCTAGAATTGCATTTGAGGTCTAGCTCTACCATGTGGTGGAGTTAGAGTCGTAGAGGTAGAAAGGTTTGAGGTCTAGCTCTACCATGTGGTAGAGCAAGAATGCATCGATCTAGCTGTGTTCCATACACATCAACAAAACCAATTACTCCAAGAAGAGACCTACTTCACATGACAATAACCAAGGAGCTAGAATTGCATTTGATCTAGCTCTACCACGTGGTAGAGCTGTATTCTACCTAGACCACATCGTAGAGCTAGAATGCTTTGAGGTCCAGCTCTACCATGTGGTGGAGCTAGAATTGCATTCTTCTAGCTCTACCATGTGGTAGAGCTAGACTTAAACGAATGTAATCGGCTGAGGTTGAATGTAACTGTGGTAGAGCTGTATTCTACCTAAACCACATTGTAGAGATAGAATGCTTTGAGGTCTAGCTCTACCATGTGGTGGAGCTAGAATTGCATTTGAGGTCTAGCTCTACCATGTGGTGGAGCTAGAGTCATAGAGGTAGAAAGCTTTGAGGTCTAGCTCTACCATGTGGTAGAGCAAGAATGCATCGATCTAGCTGTGTTCCATACACATCAACAAAACCAATTACTCCAAGAAGAGACCTACTTCACATGACAAGAACCAAGGAGCTAGAATTGCATTTGATCTAGCTCTACCACGAGGTAGAGCTGTATTCTACCTAAACCACATCGTAGAGCTAGAATGCTTTAAGGTCCAGCTCTACCATGTGGTGGAGCTAGAATTGCATTTAAGGTCTAGCTCTACCATTTGGTAGAGCTAGACTTCAATGAATGTGACCGGCTGAGGTTGAATGTAACTGTGGTACAGCTGTATTCTACCTAAACAACATTGTAGAGATAGAATGCTTTGAGGTCTAGCTCTACCATGTGGTGGAGCTGTATTCTACCTAAACCACATTGTAGAGATAGAATGCTTTGAGGTCTAGCTCTACTATATGGTGGAGTTAGAATTGCATTGAGGTCTAGCTCTACCATGTGGTGGAGCTAGAATCGTAGAGGTAGAAAGCTTTGAGGTCTAGCTCTACCATGTGATAGAGCAAGAATGCATCGATCTAGCTATGTTTCATACACATCAACAAAACCAATTACTCCAAGAAGAGACCTACTTCACATGACAAGAACTAAGGAGCTAGAATTGCATTTGATCTAGCTCTACCACGTGGTAGAGCTGTATTCTACCTAGACCATATCATAGAGCTAGAATGCGTTGAGGTCTAGCTCCACCATGTGGTGGAGCTAGAATGCATTCTTCTAGCTCTACCATGTGGTAGAGCTAGACTTCAAGGAATGTAACCAGCTGAGGTTGAATGTAACTGTGGTAGAGCTGTATTCTACCTAAAGCACATTGTAGAGATAGAATGCTTTGAGGTCTAGCTCTACCATGTGGTGGAGCTAGAATTGCATTTGAGGTCTAGCTCTACCATGTGGTGGGGCTAGAATCGTAGAGGTAGAAAGCTTTGAGGTCTAGCTCTACCATGTGGTAGAGCAAGAATGCATCGATCTAGCTGTGTTCCATACACATCAACAAAACCAATTACTCCAAGAAGAGACCTACTTCACATGACAATAACCAAGGAGCTAGAATTGCATTTGATCTAGCTCTACCACGTGGTAGAGCTGTATTCTACCTAGACCACATCGTAGAGCTAGATAGCTTTGAGGTCGAGCTCCACCATGTGGTGGAGCTAGAATTGCATTTGAGGTCTAGCTCTACCATGTGGTAGAGCTAGACTTTAATGAATGTAACCGGCTGAGGTTGAATGTAACTGTGGTAGAGCTGTATTCTACCTAAAGCACATTGTAGAGATAGAATGCTTTGTGGTCTAGCTCTACCATGTGGTGGATCTAGAATTGCATTTGAGGTCTAGCTCTACCATGTGGTAGAGTAAGAATGCATCGATCTAGCTGTGTTCCATACACATTAACAAATCCAATTACTCCAAGAAGAGACCTACTTCACATGACAAGAACCAAGGAGCTAGAATTGCATTTGATCTAGCTCTATCACGTGGTAGAGCTGTATTCTATCTAGACCACATCGTAGAGCTAGAATGCTTTGAGGTCCAGATCTACAATTTGGTGGAGCTAGAATTGCATTTGAGGTCTAGCTCTACCATGTGGTTGAGCTGTATTCTATCTAGACCACATTGTAGAGCTAGAATGCTTTGAGGTCGAGCTCTACCATGTGGTAGAGCTAGACTTCAATGAATCTAATCGGATGAGGTTGAATGTAACTGTGGTAGAGCTAGATCTCAAAGCTTTCTACCTCTACGATTCTAGTTCCACCACATGGTAGAGCTAGACCTCAAATGCATTTCTAGCTCCACCACATGGTAGAGCTAGACCTCAAAGCATTCTATCTCAATTACTCCATCTTGGAGCTCTCAATACATTTATTAGTCTTGCTCTACCACATGGTAGAGCTAGATAAATGCATTCTAGCTCGACTTCAAAGTATTCTAGTGCTCGTTTTTCAATGGATATTATCTCTACCAGGTGGCAGAGCAAGATTAATAAATGTATTGACTAGAATGCTTTGAAATCTAGCTCTACCATAAGGTGGAGCCAGAATGCATTCTTCTAGATCTACCATGTGGTAGAGCTAGACTTCAATGAATGTAACCGGCTGAGGTTGAATGTAACTGTGGTAGAGCTGTATTCTACCTAAACCACATTGTAGAGATAGAATGCTTTGAGGTCTAGCTCTACCATGTGGTGGAGCTAGAATTGCATTTCGGGTCTAGCTCTAGCATGTGGTGGAACTAGAGTCATAGAGGTAGAAAGGTTTGAGGTCTAGCTCTACCATGTGGTAGAGCAAGAATGCATCGATCTAGCTGTGTTCCATACACATCAACAAAACCAATTACTCCAAGAAGAGACCTACTTCACATGACAATAATCAAGGAGCTAAAATTGCATTTGATCTAGCTCTACCACGTGGTAGAGCTGTATTCTACCTAGACCACATCGTAGAGCTAGAATGCTTTGAGGTCCAGCTCTACCATGTGGTGGAGCTAGAATTGCATTCTTCTAGCTCTACCATGTGGTAGAGATAGACTTCAATGAATGTAACCAGCTGAGGTTGAATGTAACTGTGGTAGAGCTGTATTCTACCTAAACCACATTGTAGAGATAGAATGCTTTGAGGTCTAGCTCTACCATGTGGTGGAGCTAGAATTGCATTTGAGGTCTAGCTCTACCATGTGGTGGAGCTAGAGTCATAGAGGTAGAAAGCTTTGAGGTCTAGCTCTACCATGTGGTAGAGCAAGAATGTATCGATCTAGCTGTGTTCCATACACATCAAGAAAACCAATTACTCCAAGAAGAGACCTACTTCACATGACAAGAATCAAGGAGCTAGAATTGCATTTGATCTAGCTCTACCACGAGGTAGAGCTGTATTCTACCTAAACCACATCGTAGAGCTAGAATGCTTTGAGATCGAGCTCTACCATGTGGTGGAGCTAGAATTGAATTTGAGGTCTAGCTCTACCATGTGGTAGAGCTAGACGTCAACGAATGTAATCGGGTGAGGTTGAATGTAACTCTGGTAGAGCTGTATTCTACCTAAACAACATTGTAGAGATAGAATGCTTTGAGGTCTAGCTCTACCATGTGGTGGAGCTGTATTCTACCTAAACCACATTGTAGAGATAGAATGCTTTGAGGTCTAGCTCTACTATATGGTGGAGTTAGAATTGCATTTGAGGTCTAGCTCTACCATGTGGTGGAGGTAGAATCGTAGAGGTAGAAAGCTTTGAGGTCTAGCTCTACCATGTGGTAGAGCAAGAATGCATCGATCTAGCTATGTTCCATACACATCAACAAAACCAATTACTCCAAGAAGAGACCTACTTCACATGACAAGAACTAAGGAGCTAGAATTGCATTTGATCTAGCTCTACCATGTGGTAGAGCTGTATTCTACCTAGACCATATCATAGAGCTAGAATGCTTTGAGGTCCTGCTCCACCATGTGGTGGAGCTAGAATGCATTCTTCTAGCTCTACCATGTGGTAGAGCTAGACTTCAAGGAATGTAACCAGCTGAGGTTGAATATAACTGTGGTAGAGCTGTATTCTACCTAAAGCACATTGTAGAGATAGAATGCTTTGAGGTCTAGCTCTACCATGTGGTGGAGCTAGAATTTCATTTGAGGTCTAGCTCTACCATGTGGTGGGGCTAGAATCGTGGAGATAGAAAGCTTTGAGGTCTAGCTCTACCATGTGGAAGAGCAAGAATGCATCGATCTAGCTGTGTTCCATACACATCAACAAAACCAATTACTCCAAGAAGAGACCTACTTCACATGACAATAACCAAGGAGCTAGAATTGCATTTGATCTAGCTCTCCCACGTGGTAGAGCTGTATTCTACCTAAACCACATCGTAGAGCTAGATAGCTTTAAGGTCGAGCTCCACCATGTGGTGGAGCTAGAATGCATTCCTCTAGCTCTACCATGTGGTAGAGCTAGACTTCAATGAATGTAACCGGCTGAGGTTGAATGTAACTGTGGTAGAGCTGTATTCTACCTAAAGCACATTGTAGAGATAGAATGCTTTGTGGTCTAGCTCTACCATGTGGTGGATCTAGAATTGCATTTGAGGTCTAGCTGTACCATGTGGTAGAGTAAGAATGCATCGATCTAGCTGTGTTCCATACACATTAACAAATCCAATTACTCCAAGAAGAGACCTACTTCACATGACAAGAACCAAGGAGCTAGAATTGCATTTGATCTAGCTCTATCACGTGGTAGAGCTATATTCTATCTAGACCACATCGTAGAGCTAGAATGCTTTGAGGTCCAGATCTACCATTTGGTGGAGCTAGAATTGCATTTGAGGTCTAGCTCTACCATGTGGTAGAGCTGTATTCTATCTAGACCACATCGTAGAGCTAGAATGATTTGAGGTCGAGCTCTACCATGTGGTGGAGCTAGAATGCATTCTTCTAGCTCTACCATGTGGTAGAGCTAGACTTCAATGAATCTAATCGGATGAGGTTAAATGTAACTGTGGTAGAGCTAGACCTCAAAGCTTTTGACCTCTATGATTCTAGTTCCACCACATGGTAGAGCTAGACCTCAAATGCATTTCTAGCTCCACCACATGGTAGAGCTAGACCTCAAAGCATTCTATCTCAATTACTCCATCTTGGAGCTCTCAATACATTTATTAGTCTTGCTCTACCACATGGTAGAGCTAGATAAATGCATTCTAGCTCGACTTCAAAGTATTCTAGTACTCGTTTTTCAATGGATATTATCTCTACCAGGTGGCAGAGCAAGATTAATAAATGTATTGACCAGAATGCTTTGAAATCTAGCTCTACCATAAGGTGGAGCCAGAATGCATTCTTCTAGATCTACCATGTGGTAGAGCTAGACTTCAATGATTGTAACCGGCTGAGGTTGAATGTAACTGTGGTAGAGCTGTATTCTACCTAAACCACATTGTAGAGATAGAATGCTTTGAGGTCTAGCTCTACCATGTGGTGGAGCTAGAATTGCATTTCAGGTCTAGCTCTACCATGTGGTGGAGTTAGAGTCGTAGAGGTAGAAAGGTTTGAGGTCTAGCTCTACCATGTGGTAGAGCAAGAATGCATCGATCTAGCTGTGTTCCATACACATCAACAAAACCAATTACTCCAAGAAGAGACCTACTTCACATGACAATAACCAAGGAGCTAGAATTGCATTTGATCTAGCTCTACCACGTGGTAGAGCTGTATTCTACCTAGCTCTACCATGTGGTAGAGCTAGACTTCAACGAATGTAATCGGCTGAGGTTGAATGTAACTGTGGTAGAGCTGTATTCTACCTAAACCACATTATAGAGATAGAATGCTTTGAGGTCTAGCTCTACCATGTGGTGGAGCTAGAATTGCATTTGAGGTCTAGCTCTACCATGTGGTAGAGCAAGAATGCATCGATCTAGCTGTGTTCCATACACATCAACAAAACCAATTACTCCAAGAAGAGACCTACTTCACATGACAAGAACCAAGGAGCTAGAATTGCATTTGATCTAGCTCTACCACGAGGTAGAGCTGTATTCTACCTAGACCACATCGTAGAGCTAGAATGCTTTGAGGTCGAGTTCTACCATGTGGTGGAGCTAGAATTGCATTTGAGGTCTAGCTCTACCATGTGGTAGAGCTAGACTTCAACGAATGTAATCGGCTGAGGTTGAATGTAACTCTGGTAGAGCTGTATTCTACCTAAACCACATTGTAGAGATAGAATGCTTTGAGGTCTAGCTCTACCATGTGGTGGATCTAGAATTGCATTTGAGGTCTAGCTCTACCATGTGGTAGAGCTAGAATTGCATTTTATCTAACGTGGTAGAGCTGTATCCAACCTAGACCACATCGTAGAGCTAGAATCCTTTGAGGTCTAGCTCTACCATGTGGTGGATCTAGAATTGCATTTGAGGTCTAGCTCTACCATGTGGTAGAGCTAGAATGCATTGATCTAGCTGTGTACCATGCAAATCAACAAAATCTGGGCATCGCAATCAGTTCTCCCTGCGCGTCAAAGTTGGGTCCCGACGAAGATAGTACAAAATCGCCATAACAGAGTTTCGGATACGAAAGGAGTCCGAATCGCATAAAACACAACAAGAAAGATCCGGGTTTCTTTCCACACATTTGTCCATGCATGATTCGAATTTCATGCCTCTTCGGCGCCGTTTGGGCCACGGTTGGAAATTTCCACCATTTGCCACGCTCGTGCATCTTTTTTGAGAACCCGGATTCAGACAGTTAGAAGTTGAGGATCCGGGACCCCATCATAGAACGGACCACATGGACTTGTGCTAGGGAAGTTGCTATATGTCCACATCACTTTGTGCATGGATTTGGACATCACAACCAGTTCTCCCTGCGCGTCAAAGTTGGGTCCCGACGAAGATAGTGTAAAATCGCCATAACAGAGTTTCGGGTTCGAAATGAGTCCGAATCGCATCTGAACACAACAAGAAAGATCCTGGTTGCTTGCCACACATTTGTCCATGCATGATTCAAATTTCATGCCTCTTCGGTGCCGTTTGGGCCACGGTTGGAAATTTTCACCATTTGCCACGCTAGACCTCAAATTATTTCTAGCTTCACCACATGGTAGAGCTAGACCTTAAAGCATTCTTGCTCTACAATGTGGTGTAGGTAGAACATAGCTCTACCGCGTGGTAGAGCCAAATCAAATGTAATTTTAGCTCCTTGGTTCTCATCATGGTCTCTTCTTGAAGCAATTGGTTTTGTTGATTTACATGGTACAGAGCTAGATCAATGCATTCTAGCTCTACCACATGGTAGAGCCAGACCTCAAATGCAATTCTAGCTCCACCACATGGTAGAGCTAGACCTTAAAGCATTCTAGTTCTACGATGTGGTCTAGGTTGATGCATTCTAGCTCCACCACATGGTAGAGCTAGATCGAATGCAATTGTAGCTCCTTGGTTCTCGTCATGTGTAGTTGGTCTCTTCTTAGATTAATTTGTTTTGTTGATCTGCATGGTACACAGCTAGATCGATGAATTCTAGCTCCACCACATAGTCGAGCTAGACCTGAAATGCAATTCTAGCTCCACCACATGGTAGAGCTAGACCTCAAAGCATTCTAGCTCTACGATGTGGTCTAGGTAGAATACAGCTCTACCACATGGTATAGTTAGATCAAATGCAATTCTAATAATTGGTTTTGTTGATCTGCATTTTACACAATTCGATTGATGCATTCTAGCTCTACCACATGGTAGAGCTAGACTTCAAATGCAATTCTTCCATGCACGGAGTGATGTGGACATAGAGAAACTTCCCTAGCACAAGTCCATGTGGTCCGTTCTCTGATGGGGTCCCAGATCCTCAACTTCTAACTGTCCGAATTCGGGTTCTCGAAAAAGATGCACGAGCATGCCAAATTGCGGAAATTTTCAACCGTGGCCCAAACGGCGCCGAAGAGGCATGAAATTCGAATCATACATGGACAAATGTGTGGCAAGCAACCCAGATCTTTCTTGTTATGTTCATATGCGATTCGGACTCATTTCGGATCCGAAACTCTGTTATGGCGATTTTACACTATCTTCGCCGAGACCCAACTTTGACACGCTGGGGGAGAAGTGATTGCGATGCCCAAATCCATGTAAGGAGTGATGTGGACATGGACCAACTTCCCTAGCACAAGTCCGTGTGGTTCGTTCTCTGATGGGGTCCCGGATCCTCAACTTCTAACTGTTCGAATCCGGGTTCTCGACGAAAAAGATGAACGAGCGTGCCAAATGGGGAAAATTTCCAACCGTGGCCCAAACAGCGCTGAAGAGGCATGAAATTCGAATCATGCATGAAAAAATGTGTGGCAAGCAACCTGTATCTAGCTGTGTACCATGCAGACCAACAAAACCAGTTACTCTAAAAAGAGACCTACTTCACATGATGAGAACCAAGGAGCTACAATTGCATCCGATCTAGCTCTACCATGTGGTGGAGCTAGAATGCATCGATCTAGCTATGTAACATGTAGATCAACAAAATCAATTACTCCAAGAAGAGATGTACTTCACATGACAAGAACCAAGAAGCAAGAATTGCATTTGATCTAGCTCTACCATGTGGTAGAGCTATATCCAACCTAGACCACATCGTAGAGCTAGACTGCTTTGAGGTCTAGCTCTACCATGTGGTGGACCTAGAATTGCATTTGAGGTCTAGCTCTACAATGTGGTAGAGCTAGAATGCATTGATCTAGCTATGTACCATGCAAATCAACAAAACCAATTACTCCAAGAAGAGACCATGACGAGAACCAAGGAGATAAACAAGTGTGTTGAATGGCGCTGGGACCCAACTATGACGCACTGGGAGAAGTGATTGCGATGCCAAAATCTGTGCATGGAGTGATGTGGACATAGAGAAACTTCCCTAGCACAAGTCCGTGTGGTCCGTTCTCTGATGGGGTCCCGGATCCTCAACTTCTAACTGTCTGAATCCGAGTTCTCGAAAAAGATGCACGAGCGTGCCAAATGGCAGAAATTTTCAACCGTGGCCCAAACCGCGCCGAAGAGGCATGAAATTCGAATCATGCATGGAAAAATGTGTGGCAAGCAACCCGGATCTTTCTTGTTGTGTTCAGATGCGATTCGGACTCTTTTTGGACACGAAACTCTGTTATGGCCATTTCTCACTATCTTCGCCGGGACCCAACTTTGACGTGCTGGGAGAAGTGATTGCGATGCCCAAATCCATGCACGGAGTGATGTGGACATAGAGCAACTTCCCTAGCACAAGTCCGTGTGGTCCGTTCTCTCATGGGGTCCCAGATCCTCAACTTCTTACTGTCCGAATCCGGGTTCTCGAAAAAGATGCACGAGCGTGCCAAATGGCGAAAATTTCCAACCGTGGCCCAAACGGCGCCAAAGAGGCATGAAAATTGAATCATGCATGGACAAATGTGTGGCAACCAACCCAGATCTTTCTTGTTGTGTTCAGATGCGATTCGGACTCATTTCGGATCCGAAACTCTGTTATGGTGATTTTGCACTATCTTCGCCGGGACCCAACTTTGACGCGCTGGGAGAAGTGATTGCGATGCCCAAATCCATGCACGGAGTGATGTGGACATAGAGAAACTTCCGTAGCACAAGTCCGTGTGGTCCGTTCTCTAATGGGGTCCCGGGTCCTCAACTTCTTACTGTCCGAATCCGGCTTCTCGAAAAAGATGCACGAGCGTGCCAAATGGCGAAAATTTTGCAACCATGGCCCAGACGGCACCGAAAAGGCATGAAAATTGAATCATGCATGGACAAATATGTGGCAAGCAACCCGGATCTTTCTTGTTGTGTTCAGATGCAATTCGGACTCATTTCGGATCCGAAACTCTGTTATGGCGATTTTGCACTATCTTCGTCGGGACCCAACTTTGACGCGCCGGGAGAAGTGATTGCGACGCCCAAATACATGCACGGAGTGATGTGGACATAGAGCAACTTCCCTAGCACAAGTCCATGTGGTCCATTCTCTGGTGCGGTCCCGGATCCTCAACTTCTAACTGTTCGAATCCGGGTTCTCGAAAAAGATGAACGAGCGTGCCAAATGGTGGAAATTTCCAACCGTGGCCCAAACGGCGCCGAAGAGGCATGAAATTCGAATCATGAATGGAAAAATGTGTGGCAAGCAACCCGGATCTAGCTGTGTACCATGCAGATCAACAAAACCAATTACTCTAAGAAGAGACCTACTTCACATGACGAGAACCAAGGAGCTACAATTGCATCCGATCTAGCTCTACCATGTGGTGGAGCTAGAATGCATCGATCTAGCTGTGTACCATGCAGATCAACAAAATCAATTACTCCAAATTGAGATCTACTTCACATGACAAGAACCAAGAAGCTAGAATTGCATTTGATCTAGCTCTACCACGTGGTAGAGCTGTATCCAACCTAGACCACATCGTAGAGCTAGACTGCTTTGAGGTCTAGCTCTACCATGTGGTGTAGCTAGAATTGCATTTGAGGTCTAGCTCTACCATGTGTTAGAGCTAGAATGCATTGATCTAGTTGTGTACCATGCAAATCAACAAAACCAATTACTCCAAGAAGAGGCCATGACGAGAACCAAGAAGATAAACAAGTGTGTTGAATGGCGCTGGGACCCATTTTTGACGCGCTGGGAGAAGTGATTGCATCCATGCACAGAAATATGTGGACATAGAGCAACTTTCCTAGCACAAGTCCATGTGGTCGGTTCTCTCATGGGGTCCCGAATCCTCAACTTCTAACTGTTCGAATATCCGGGTTCTCGAAAAAGATGCATGAGCGTGCCAAATGGCAAAAATTTCCAACAGGGGCCCAAACGGCGCCAAAGAGGCATGAAAATTGAATCATGCATGGACAAATGTGTGGCAACCAACCCGGATCTTTCTTGTTGTGTTCAGATGCGATTTGGACTCATTTCGGATCCGAAACTCTATTATGGCGATTTTGCACTATCTTGGCTGGGACCCAACTTTGACGCGCTGGGAGAACTGATTGCGATGCCCAAATCCATGCACGGAGTGATGTGGACATAGAGAAACTTCCCTAGCACAAGTCCGTGTGGTCCGTTCTCTGATGGGATCCCGGATCCTCAACTTCTAACTGTCCGAATCCGGGTTCTCGAAAAAGATGCAGGAGCGTATCAAATGGTGGAAATTTCCAACCGTGCCCCAAACGACGCCGAAGAGGCATGAAATTCGAATCATGCATGAACAAATGTGGCAAGCAGCCAAGATCTTTCTTGTTGTGTTCAGATGTGATTCGGACTCATTTTGGACCCGAAACTCTGTTATGGCGATTTTGCACTATCTTCGCCAGGACCCAACTTTCACGCGCTGGGAGAACTGATTGCGATGCCCAAATCCATGCACGGAGTGATGTGGACATAGAGCAACTTCCCTATCACAAGTCCGTGTGGTCCGTTCTCTCATGGGGCTCAGATCCTCAACTTCTAATTGTTCGCATCTGAGTTCTCGAAAAAGATGCACGAGCGTGCCAAAAGGCAGAAATTTTCAACCGTGGCCCAAACAGCGCCGAAGAGGCATGAAATTCGGATCATGCATGGACAAATGTGTGGCAACCAACCCCGATCTTTCTTGTTGTGTTCAGATGCGATTCGGACTCATTTCGGGTCCGAAACTCTGTTATGGTGATTTTGCACTATCTTTGATGTGCTGGGAGAAGTGATTGCGATGCCCAAATCCGTGCACGGAGTGATGTGGACATAGAGCAACTTCCCTAGCACAAGTCCGTGGCCCATTCTCTGATGGGGTCCCCAATTCTCAACTTCTAACTGTCCGAATCCGGGTTCTCGAAAAAGATGCACGAGCGTGCCAAATGGCAAGAATTTCCAACAGGGGCCCAAACGGCACCGAAGAGGCATGAAAATCGAATCATGCATGGAAAAATGTGTGGCAAGCAACCCGGATCTTTCTTGTTGTGTTCAGATGCGATTCGGACTCATTTCGGACCCGAAACTCTGTTATGGCGATTTTGCACTATCTTCGCCGGGACCCAATTTTGACACGCTGGGAGAACTGATTGCGATGCCCAAATCCATGCATGGAGTGATGTGCACATAGAGCAACTTCTTTAGCACCAGTCGGTGTAGTCCGTTCTTTGATGGGGTCCTGGATCCTCAACTTCTAACTGTCTGAATCCGGGTTCTCGAAAAGGATGCATGAGCGTGCCAAATGGTGCAAATTTCCAACAGGGGCCCAAACGACGCCGAAGAGGCATGAAAATCGAATCATGCATGGACAAATGTGTGGCAAGCATCCCGGATCTTTCTTGTTGTGTTCAGATGCGATTCAGACTCATTTCGGACGTGAAACTCTGTTATGGCGATTTTGCACTATCTTCGCCGGGACCCAACTTTGACGCGCTGGAAGAACTGATTGCGATGCCCAAATCCATGCACGGAGTGATAAGGACATAGAGAAACTTCCCTAGCACCTGTCCGTGTGGTCTGTTCTCTGATGGGGTCCCGGATCCTCAACTTCTAACTGTTCGAATCCGTGTTCTCGAAAAAGATGCACGAGCATGCCAAATGGCGGAAATTTCCAACTGTGGCCCAAACGGCGTCGAAGAGGCATGAAAATCGAATCATGCATGGACAAATGTGTGGCAAGCAACCCGGATCTTTCTTGTTGTGTTCAGATGCGATTCGGACTCATTTCAGACCCGAAACTTTGTTATGGCGATTTTGCACTATCATTACCGGGACCCAACTTTGACGCGTTGGGAGAACTCATTCCGCTGCCCAAATCCATGCACGGAGTGATGTGGACATAGAACGACTTCCCTAGCATAAGTTCGTGTGGTCCGTTCTCTCATGGGGTCCCAGATCCTTAACTTCTAACTGTCTGAATCCGGGTTCTCGCAAAAAAGATGCATGAGCGTGCCAAATGGCAAAAATTTCCAACCGTGGCCCAAACGGCGCCGAAGAGGCATGAAAATCGAATCATGCATGGACAAATGTGTGGCAAGAAACCCGGATTGTTCTTGTTGTGTTCAAATGTGATTCCGACTCATTTCGGATCTGAAACTCTGTTATGGCGATTTTCCAACTACCTTCGCCGCGACCCAACTTTGACCCGCTCGAAGAAGTGATTGCGATGCCGAAATCCGTGCACGGAGTGATGTGGACATAGAGCAACTTGCTTAGCACAAGTCCACGTGCTCCATTCTCTGATGGGGTCCCAGATACTCAAGTTCTAACTGTCCAAATTCGGGTTCTCGAAAAAGATGCACGAGCGTGCCAAATGGCGAAAATTTCCAACCGTGGCCCAAACGGCACCGAAGAGGCATGAAATTCGAATCATGCATGGACAAATGTGTGGCAAGCAACCCGGATCTTTCTTGTTGTGTTCAGATGCGATTCGGACTCATTTCGGACCCGAAACTCTGTTATGGCGATTTTGCACTATCTTCGCCGGGACCCAAATTTGACGCGCTGGGAGAACTGATTGCGATGCCCAAATCCATGCACGGAGTGATGTGGACATAGAGCAACTTCCCTAACACAAGTCCGTGTGGTCCGTTCTCTCATGGGATCCCGGATCCTCAACTTCTAACTGCCCGAATCTGGGTTCTCGAAAAAGATGAACGAGCGTGCCAAATGCTGGAAATTTCCAACCGTGGCCCAAACGGCGCCAAAGAGGCATGAAAATCGAATCACGCATGGACAAATGTGTGGCAACCAACCCGGATCTTTCTTGTTGTGTTCAAATGCGATTCCGAATCATTTCGGATCCGAAACTCTGTTATGGCGATTTTGCACTATCTTAGCCGGGACCCAACTTTGAGGCGCTGGGAGAACTGATTGCGATGCCCAAATCCATGCACGGAGTGATGTGGACATAGAGCAACTTCCCTAGCACAAGTCCGTGTGGTCTGTTCTCTCATGGGGTCCCAGATCCTCAACTTCTAACTGTCCGAATCCGGGTTCTCGAAAAAGATGCACGAGCGTGCCAAATGGTGGAAATTTCCAACCGTGGCCCAAATGGCACCGAAGAGGCTTGAAAATCGAATCATGCATGGACAAATGTGTGGCAAGCAACCCAGATCTTTCTTGTGTTCAGATGCGATTCGGACTCATTTCGGACCCGAAACTCTATTATGGCGATTTTGCACTATCTTGGTCGGGACCCAATTTTGACGCGCTGGGAGATCTAATTGCGATGCCCAAATCCATGCACGGAGTGATGTGGACATAGAGCAACTTCCCTAGCACAAGTCCATGTGGTCCGTTCTCTCATGGGGTCCAAGATCCTCAACTTTTAACTGTCCAAATCCGGGTTCTCGAAAAACATGCACGAGCGTGCCAAATGGCAGAAATTTCCAACAGTGGCCCAAACGGCGCCGAAGAGGCATGAAATTCAAATCATGCATGGAAAAATGTGTGGCAAGCAACCCGGATCTTTCTTGTTGTGTTTAGATGCGATTCGGACTTATTTCAGACCCGAAACTCTGTTATGACAATTTTGCACTATCTTCGCCTCCGGGACCCAACTTTGACGCGCTGGGAGAACTGATTGCGATGCCCAAATCCATGCATGGAGTGATGTGGACCTAGAGCAACTTCCCCAGCACAAGTCGGTGTGGTCCGTTCTCTGATGGGGTCCCGGATCCTCAACTTCTAACTGTCCAAATTCGAGTTCCCGAAAAGGATGCACGAGCGTGCCAAATGGTGGAAATTTCCAACAGGGGCCCAAACGACGCCGAAGAGGCATGAAAATCGAATCATGCATGGACAAATGTGTGGCAACCAACCCGGATCTTTCTTGTTGTGTCCAGATGCGATTCAGACTCATTTCGGATCCGAAACTCTGTTATGGCAATTTTGCACTATCTTCGACGGGACCCAACTTTGACGCGCTGGGAGAACTGATTGCGATGCCCAAATCCATGCACGGAGTGATGTGGACATAGAGCAACTTCCCTAGCACAAGTCCGTGTGGTCTGTTCTCTCATGGGGTCCCAGATCCTCAACTTCTAACTGTCCGAATCCGGGTTCTCGAAAAAGATGCACGAGCGTGCCAAATGGTGGAAATTTCCAACCGTGGCCCAAATGGCACCGAAGAGGCTTGAAAATCGAATCATGCATGGACAAATGTGTGGCAAGCAACCCAGATCTTTCTTGTGTTCAGATGCGATTCGGACTCATTTCGGACCCGAAACTCTATTATGGCGATTTTGCACTATCTTGGTCGGGACCCAATTTTGACGCGCTGGGAGATCTAATTGCGATGCCCAAATCCATGCACGGAGTGATGTGGACATAGAGCAACTTCCCTAGCACAAGTCCATGTGGTCCGTTCTCTCATGGGGTCCAAGATCCTCAACTTTTAACTGTCCAAATCCGGGTTCTCGAAAAACATGCACGAGCGTGCCAAATGGCAGAAATTTCCAACAGTGGCCCAAACGGCGCCGAAGAGGCATGAAATTCAAATCATGCATGGAAAAATGTGTGGCAAGCAACCCGGATCTTTCTTGTTGTGTTTAGATGCGATTCGGACTTATTTCAGACCCGAAACTCTGTTATGACAATTTTGCACTATCTTCGCCTCCGGGACCCAACTTTGACGCGCTGGGAGAACTGATTGCGATGCCCAAATCCATGCATGGAGTGATGTGGACCTAGAGCAACTTCCCCAGCACAAGTCGGTGTGGTCCGTTCTCTGATGGGGTCCCGGATCCTCAACTTCTAACTGTCCAAATTCGAGTTCCCGAAAAGGATGCACGAGCGTGCCAAATGGTGGAAATTTCCAACAGGGGCCCAAACGACGCCGAAGAGGCATGAAAATCGAATCATGCATGGAAAAATGTGTGGCAACCAACCCGGATCTTTCTTGTTGTGTTCAGATGCGATTCAAACTCATTTCGGATCCGAAACTCTGTTATGGCAATTTTGCACTATCTTCGACGGGACCCAACTTTGACGCGCTGGGAGAACTGATTGCGATGCCCAAATCCATGGACGGAGTGATGTGGACATAGAGCAACTTCCCTAGCACAAGTCCGTGTGGTCCGTTCTCTGATGGGGTCCCGGATCCTCAACTTCTAACTGTCCGAATATGGGTCTCGAAAAAGATGCACGAGTGTGCCAAATGGCGAAAATTTTCGACCGTGGCCCAAACGGTGCTGAAGAGGCATGAAAATTGAATCATGCATGGACAAATACGTGGCAAGAAACCCGGATTTTTCTTGTTGTGTTCAGATGCGATTCCGACTCATTTCGGATCTGAAACTCTGTTATGGCGATTTTGCACTACCTTCGTCGTGACCCAACTTTGACCCGCCGGGAGAAGTGATTGCGATACCCAAATCCATGCACGGAGTGATATGGACATAGAGAAACTTCCTTAGCACAAGTCCGTGTGGTCCGTTCTCTGATGGGGTCCCGGATACTCAACTTCTAACTGTCCAAATTCGGGTTCTCGAAAAAGATACACGAGCGTGCCAAATGGCGAAAATTTCCAACCGTGGCCCAAACGGCACCGAAGAGACATGAAATTCGAATCATGCATGGACAAATGTGTGGCAAGCAACCCGGATCTTTCTTGTTGTGTTCAGATGCGATTCGGACTCATTTCAGACCCGAAACTCTGTTATGGCGATTTTGCACTATCTTCGCTGGGACCCAAATTTGACGCGCTGGGAGAACTGATTGCGATGCCCAAATCCATGCACGGACTGATGTGGACATAGAGAAACTTCCCTAGCACAAGTCCGTGTGGTCCGTTCTCTGATGGGGTCCCAGATCCTCAACTTCTAACTGTCCGAATTCGGGTTCTCGAAAAAGATGCAGGAGCGTATCAAATGGTGGAAATTTCCAACCGTGCCCCAAACGACGCGGAAGAGGCATGCAATTCGAATCATGCATGAACAAATGTGTGGCAAGCAGCCAAGATCTTTCCTGTTGTGTTCAGATGTGATTCGGACTCATTTTGGACCCGAAACTCTGTTATGGCGATTTTGCACTATCTTCGCCGAGACCCAACTTTCACGCGCTGGGAGAAATGATTGCGATGCCCAAATCCATGCACGGAGTGATGTGGACATAGAGCAACTTCCCTATCACAAGTCCGTGTGGTCCGTTCTCTCATGGGGCTCAGATCCTCAACTTCTAATTGTTCGAATCCGAGTTCTCGAAAAAGATGCACGAGCGTGCCAAAAGGCAGAAATTTTCAACCGTGGCCCAAATGGCGCCGAAGAGGCATGAAATTCGGATCATGCATGGACAAATGTGTGGCAACCAGCCCCGATCTTTCTTGTTGTGTTCAGATGCGATTCGGACTCATTTCGGGTCCGAAACTCTGTTATGGTGATTTTGCACTATCTTTGATGTACTGGGAGAAGTGATTGCGATGCCCAAATCCGTGCACGGAGTGATGTGGACATAGAGCAACTTCCCTAGCACAAGTTCGTGGTCCA
This sequence comes from Cibotium barometz, assembly GCF_041138505.1. Taxonomy (NCBI): domain Eukaryota; kingdom Viridiplantae; phylum Streptophyta; class Polypodiopsida; order Cyatheales; family Cibotiaceae; genus Cibotium; species Cibotium barometz. The sequence continues at coordinate 23,114,000 of NC_141067.1, forward strand.
TTCTCTGATGGGGTCCCCAATCCTCAACTTCTAACTGTCTGAATCCGGGTTCTCGAAAAAGATGCACGAGCGTGCCAAATGACGAGAATTTCCAACAGGGGCCCAAACGGCACCGAAGAGGCATGAAAATCGAATCATGCATGGAAAAATGTGTGGCAAGCAACCCGGATCTTTCTTGTTGTGTTCAGATGCGATTCGGAATCATTTCGGACCCGAAACTCTGTTATGGCGATTTTGCACTATCTTCGCCGGGACCCAATTTTGACACGCTGGGAGAACTAATTGCGATGCCCAAATCCATGCATGGAGTGATGTGCACATAGAGCAACTTCTTTAGCACCAGTCGTCGGTGTAGTCCGTTCTCTGATGGGGTCCCGGATCCTCAACTTCTAACTGTCCGAATCCGGGTTCTCGAAAAGGATGCACGAGCGTGCCAAATGGTGCAAATTTCCAACAGGGGCCCAAACGATGCCGAAGAGGCATGAAAATCGAATCATGCATGGACAAATGTGTTGCAAGCAACCCGGATCTTTCTTGTTGTGTTCAGATGCGATTCAGACTCATTTAGAACGTGAAACTCTGTTATGGCAATTTTGCACTATCTTCGCCGGTACCCAACTTTGACGCGCTGGAAGAACTGATTGCGATGCCCAAATCCATGCACGGAGTGATAAGGACATAGAGCAACTTCCCTAGCACCTGTCCGTGTGGTCTGTTATCTGATGGGGTCCCGGATCCTCAACTTCTAACTGTCCCAATCCGGGTTCTCGAAAAAGATGCACGAGCGTGCCAAATGGCGAAAATTTCCAACCGTGGCCCAAACGGCGTCGAAGAGGCATGAAAATCGAATCATGCATGGACAAATGTGTGGCAAGCAACCCGGATCTTTCTTGTTGTGTTTAGATGCGATTCGGACTCATTTCGGATCCGAAACTCTGTTATGGCGATTTTGCACTATCTTCGTCGCCGGGACCCAACTTTGACACGCTGGGAGAACTGATTGCAATGCCCAAATCCATGCACGGAGTGATAAGGACATAGAGCAACTTCCCTAGCACAAGTCCGTGTGGTCCGTTCTCTGATGGGGTCCCGGATCCTCAACTTCTAACTGTCCGAATCCGGGTTCTCGCCAAAAAGATGCACGAGCGTGTCAAATGGCAGAAATTTCCAACAGGGGCCCAAAGGACGCCGAAGAGGCATGAAAATCGAATCATGCATGGACAAATGTGTGGCAAGCAACCCGGATCTTTCTTGTTGTGTTCATATGCGATTCAGACTCATTTCAGATCCGAAACTCTGTTATGGCGATTTTACACTATCTTGGCCGGGACCCAACTTTGACGCGCTGGGAGAACTGATTGCAATGCCCAAATCCATGCACGGAGTGATGTGGACATAGAAAGACTTCCCTAGCACAAGTCCGTGTGGTCCGTTCTCTGATGGGGTCCCGGATCCTCAACTTCTAATTGTGTGAATCCGATTCTCGCAAAAGAGATGCACGAGCGTGCCAAATGGCGAAAATTTCCAACCGTGGCCCAAACGGCGCTGAAGAGGCATGAAAATTGAATCATGCATGGACAAATATGTGGCAAGCAACCCAGATTGTTCTTGTTGTGTTGAGATGCGATTTCGACTCATTTCGGATCTGAAACTCTGTTATGGCGATTTTGCACTACCTTCGCCGCGACCCAACTTTGACCCGCTCGGAGAAGTGATTGCGATGCCGAAATCCGTGCACGGAGTGATGTCGACATAGAGAAACTTGCTTAGCACAAGTCCACGTGGTCCATTCTCTGATGGGGTCCCGGATACTCAAGTTCTAACTGTCCAAATTCGGGTTCTCGAAAAAGATGCACGAGCGTGCCAAATGGCGAAAATTTCCAACCGTGGCCCAAACGGTACCGAAGCGGCATGAAATTCGAATCATGCATGGACAAATGTGTGGCAAGCAACCCCGATCTTTCTTGTTGTGTTCAAATGCGATTCGGACTCATTTCGGACCCGAAACTCTGTTATGGCGATTTTGCACTATCTTCACCGGGACCCAACTTTGACGCGCTGGGAGAACTGATTGCGATGCCCAAATCCATGCACGGAGTGATGTGGATATAGAGCAACTTCCCTAACACAAGTCCGTGTGGTCCGTTCTCTCATGGGATCCCGGATCCTCAACTTCTAAAACTGCCCGAAATCTGGGTTCTCGAAAAACATGAACGAGAGTGCCAAATGGCGGAAATTTCCAACCGTGGCCCAAACGGCGCCGAAGAGGCATGAAAATCGAATCACGCATGGAAAAATGTGTGGCAACCAACCCGGATCTTTCTTGTTGTGTTCAGATGCGATTCGGAATCATTTCGGATCCGAAACTCTGTTATGGCGATTTTGCACTATCTTAGCCGGGACCCAACTTTGACGCGCTGGGAGAACTGATTGCGATGCCCAAATCCATGCACGGAGTGATGTGGACATAGAGCAACTTCCCTAGCACAAGTCCGTGTGGTCCGTTCTCTCATGGGGTCCCAGATCCTCAACTTCTAACTGTCCGAATCCGGGTTCTCGAAAAAGATGCACGAGCATGCCAAATGGTGGAAATTTCCAACCGTGGCCCAAACCGCGCCGAAGAGGCTTGAAAATCGAATCATGCATGGACAAATGTGTGGCAAGCAACCCAGATCTTTCTTGTGTTCAGATGCGATTCGGAGTCATTTCGGACCCGAAACTCTGTTATGGCGATTTTGCACTATCTTGGTCGGGACCCAATTTTGACGCGCTGGGAGATCTGATTGCGATGCCCAAATCCATGCACGGAGTGATGTGGACATAGAGCAACTTCCCTAGCACAAGTCCATGTGGTCCGTTTTCTCATGGGGTCCCAGATCCTCAACTTTTAACTGTCCAAATCCGGGTTCTCGAAAAACATGCACGAGCGTGCCAAATGGTAGAAATTTCCAAAAGTGGTCCAAACGGCGCCGAAGAGGCATGAAATTCAAATCATGCATGGAAAAATGTGTGGCAAGCAACCCGGATCTTTCTTCTTGTGTTTAGATGCGATTCGGACTTATTTCAGACCCGAAACTCTGTTATGGCAATTTTGCACTATCTTCGCCTCCCCGGGACCCAACTTTGACGCGCTGGGAGAACTGATTGCGATGCCCAAATCCATGCATGGAGTGATGTGGACCTAGAGCAACTTCCCCAGCACAAGTCAGTGTGGTCCGTTCTTTGATGGGGTCCCGGATCCTCAACTTCTAACTGTCCAAATTCGAGTTCCCGAAAAGGATGCACGAGCGTGCCAAATGGTGGAAATTTACAACAGGGGCCCAAACAACGCCGAAGAGGCATGAAAATCGAATCATGCATGGACAAATGTGTGGCAACCAACCCGGATCTTTCTTGTTGTGTTCAGATGCGATTCAGACTCATTTCGGATCCGAAACTCTGTTATGGCAATTTTGCACTATCTTCGACGGGACCCAACTTTGACACGCTGGGAGAACTGATTGCGATGCCCAAATCCATGGACGGAGTGATGTGGACATAGAGCAACTTCCCTAGCACAAGTCCGTGTGGTCCGTTCTCTGATGGGGTCCCTGATCCTTAACTTCTAACTGTCCGAATATGGGTTCTCGAAAAAGATGCACGAGTGTGCCAAATGGCGAAAATTTTCGACCGTGGCCCAAACGGCGCTGAAGAGGCATGAAAATTGAATCATGCATGGACAAATATGTGGCAAGAAACCCGGATTTTTCTTGTTGTGTTCAGATGCGATTCCGACTCATTTCGGATCTGAAACTCTGTTATGGCGATTTTGCACTACCTTCGCCGTGACCCAACTTTAACCCGCTGGGAGAAGTGATTGCGATACCCAAATCCATGCACGGAGTGATATGGACATAGAGAAACTTCCTTAGCACAAGTCTGTGTGGTCCGTTCTCTGATGGGGTCCCGGATACTCAACTTCTAACTGTCCAAATTCGAGTTGTCGAAAAAGATACACGAGCGTGCCAAATGGCGAAAATATCCAACCGTGGCCCAAACGGCACCAAAGAGGCATGAAATTTGAATCATGCATGGAAAAATGTGTGGCAAGCAACCCGGATCTTTCTTGTTGTGTTTAGATGCGATTCGGACTCATTTCAGACCCGAAACTCTGTTATGGCGATTTTGCACTATCTTCGTTGGGACCCAACTTTGACGCGCTGGGAGAACTGATTGCGATGCCCAAATCCATGCACGGAGTGATGTGGACATAGAGAAACTTCCCTAGCACAAGTCCGTGTGGTCCATTCTCTGATGGGGTCCCGGATACTCAAGTTCTAACTGTCCAAATTCGGGTTCTCGAAAAAGATGCACGAGCGTGCCAAATGGCGAAAATTTCCAACCGTGGCCCAATGTAAGATTCCTCCCCCAACCCCTTTTTGATGTCTAGTATATTCCCCTGTAATCAATTCCTTTTCTGAAATATAAGAGATCTTGTTTGTGACTGTTTTAACCTAGAGAGAGAAAATATTCTAGAGAGAGAATATTCAGATTTTGAATATTTCTGGATAGAAAAATATCTCTTATAATTCAGATGAGTTCCCCTGAAACAGAAATTTAAAAAGAATTTTCCAATGTGCAATTGGAATTAATTGGAAAGAGGTATAAAGAACCTTAGCCTAAGGGTCTAGATTTTCATAAATCTTTAGACTATGGTCCAATTAAGGTTCCTATGGGCCAATAGCATCAATCCATGTGTAGGGAGGAGATAAATCCAATTTGTAAAAGAAGATACCCAAAAATGAGTAAATGCTCACATAAGATGAAGAGTTGAAAATGTACAAGGTTTATTAGTAAATAAACACATATGTAAGGAAGAGGAGTTCTTTAAAGGAGGTGCATAATTCACATAAGATGAAGAGTTGAAAATGTACAAGGTTTATTAGTAAATAAACACATATGTAAGGAAGGGGAGTTCTTTAAAGGAGGTGCATATTTCACATAAGATGAAGAGTTGAAAATGTACAAGGTTTATTAGTAAAAAAACTATGACACATATGTAAGGAAGAGGAGTTCTTTAAAGGAGGTGCATATTTCACATAAGATGAAGAGTTGAAAATGTACAAGGTTTATTAGTAAAAAACTATGAGCAATAAAATTTTGACACATATGTAAGGAAGGGGAATTCTTTAAAGGAGGTGCATATTTCACATGCTTGAATGAGTTTTAAACTCAAAAATAATGTGATATTTTTATCTCTCATCTCTCTTGAACCAAACCAAATCAAAATGGAACCAAACCGAATCAAAAAATAACCAAACTAGGTCCAAATCTAGTCCAAATTCAACCAAACTGACTTGGAAAATTCTAGAATCAGTTTGTTTGGTTAGGAGCTCAAATTTTCCTATAAATAGAAGCCTCCCCTTGTTGAAAAAAATATAATGTCTTATGCATTGTTACTCTACTCCACCTAAGCCAAAATATAGTCTCTTATGCTTTGTTACTCTACTCCACCTAAGCCAAATTAGATAGAGTCTTATGCTTGTTACTCTACTCCACCTAAGCCAAAATATAGAGTGTCTATGCATTGTTACTCTACTCTACCTAAGCCAAGAGTTGTGAATTCTTTAATAATTCACTAGTTTTTGATACTTCTCTCTTTCTTCAATCCCCATTGGTGGCTCCATCAACATACTAAACCAATTGATTGGTTGGGGGCCTCTACCGTGACTAAAGAATCAAGCAAATTATAAGGTAAGTATATTGAATTTTGATCTTTCTATAATTTCTCAATGATTCTCTCTTCTCAACCCCTCTCAAGCTTGAGAAGTTTAATTAGTATGGTTTTTTAAATGCTATTGAAGTTAATTGGTGAATAGTAGTGAAGAGTTACATAATTTAATAAATGCTATAGAAGTTAATTTCCATTTATGTTTAAAATTCTAATGGTTTTTATGTAATTTCTCTCTCTCACTCAAGAAATGGTCATACTCATGAACCATTCTCAATCCAAATGAAGCTTTTCATAAAGCTTTTCCTTAATCCAAGATTAAGCTATGCTTGAGGCCAAATTAATGGCTTTTTGCTATGCTTTTAGTTTATGCACATTGATGATTCAATCCATTATGGATTGATGGCCCAATTAGAGACCATTCTAATTGTTTTCTTAATGATCCAATTAGAGACCATTATGGATTGATGATCCAATTAGAGACCATTCTAATTGTTTTCTTAATGATCCAATTAGAGACCATTATGCATTGATGATCCAATTAGAGACCATTCTAATTATTTCTTTAATAATGAGCTTTATCCCTTAGAAAAAAATTGAGATTTATCAGTCATAGTAGCGGAGCTATGGCAAAATTTTTATAAAAATTACGCATAAAATAAATTCATTCAAAGCATAAAAAGAGGAATTCCTACCATATTCTAGGAACTATCATCCTAGATTAATTAAAAGAATTTTATTATGCATGGAGATGTGAATGTTGCATGTAGATGTAGATGTATGGATGTGAGTGTGAATGTAGAGGTGGATGTATGCATGGGACGTGGATGTATGCATGTAGAAATAGATGTGTAGATGAGGATGTAAATGGAGATGTGGATGGATGCATGTAGATGTAGAGGTATAGATGTAGATGTGAATGGAGATGTGGATGGATGCATGTAGATGTAGATGTATAGATGTAGATGTGGATGTGGAGGTAGATGGATGCATGTAGATGTAGATGTATAGATGTAGATGGGAATGGAGATATGGATGTATGCATGTAGATGTAGATGTATAGAGGTAGATGTGGATGTGGAGGTAGATGGATGCATGTAGATGTAGATGTATAGATGTAGATGGGAATGGAAATATGGATGTATGCATGTAGATGTAGATGTATAGATGTAGATGTGGATGTGGAGGTGGATGGATGCATGTAGATGTAGATGTATAGATGTAGATGTGGATGTGGAGGTAGATGGATGCATGTAGATGTAGATGTATAGATGTAGATGGGAATGGAGATATGGATGTATGCATGTAGATGTAGATGTATAGATGTAGATGTGGATGTGGAGGTGGATGGATGCATGTAGATGTAGATGTATAAATGTAGATGTGAATGGAGATGTGGATGTATGCATGTAGATGTAGATGTATGGAGGTGAATGTGAATGTGGATGTGGATGTATGCATAGAGATGTAGATGTATGCATGTACATGTGAATGTACGCATATAGATGTGGATGTATGGATGTGAATATACGATATGCGATGTGAGGGAATCTGAAGTGATGAGATAGAAATGATGTGATGGGATGAGTATACATATAAATGGAATATGGAATAAGTAATGTAGATTGATGAGGGATAATGTGGAAAAATTAAAGTTAAAATAGAAATTGTGTTGTAAACTGTTTGTAAATACTGTTTGTAAATGCTGTTTGTAAATGATTGTTTTATGTCAAGAATGCTGGGGGGAGCATTTTGACCGTCTTGTGATTAAAGTCGTGATGGTAAAGTTGCAACTGCTGACGGGGAGTCAATGAAGGACGTCTCGCGTAGCAAGGTCGGCCGAGGTCTTGACCAGCCTCGGTGCGATTAAAATGGTGAGCTTCCGGTACGGTGGATGAGGGGCCAAGGAAGCGGCCTATGCGTGAAGCGCTAGGTTACCTGCGAAGGATCCTAGAGGGTGCTGACCATACGGTGCTCGGGCTCTGGGTTGCCTAGGATACCCACGCGTGCGTCGAGGAAGATATTGGAACAGAGTTGGAGTTGTTTTCTGAAATCGAGCATGGATCTGGTTGATTGACCTTGCTGGTCTTCAATGGATGAGTCCATGGCTCCTTATATGGATCTGTTGGTTGATCTTGCTGATCTTCAACGAGAGTCCATCTTGTTAAGTGATTATATTGCCAAGTATTATGGGCTAGGAACTATCGAAACGGCTCCTGAGCGTTCTAGTTGCCAATGATGCCATAGATACTCTGATGAAGGAATGATGGGAAATTAAGAATCAATTGGATAAATTGGAAGATGGTGATCAATGATACTATGGTTTTATTAAAGGATTGTTTTAAACTGGTTGAATCTGATTGAAAAAGGGCAATTTCATATTGGGTGTGTGAGTGGTGTGACTAGTTTTATTTTGCATGAACATCCGGCTAGGGGGCCTTGGAACTCTTTTCCTTGGTACCCGGGACAAAACCTAACCAAATTTTTAATTGGATCCCATCCCTACAGTGGTTGGGCGGTTGGCTAACCCATGGGATCGGATGGGGTTAGGCTGGACTGATGGATCCGTAAATCGAGACTCAAACTTTTGTTTTTACGATAGAAAAAAAATAAATCCCGGATAGTAACTGTTCTATGGATAGGAATCAACGGCTGTGCCTCTTGAATGGGGAAAAAAGCGTTGATCCCAATGATCCAAGTGCAAGTTTCTTCCTTGAACTGACTAAGTACCTTATAGATGTAACTGGATCATCTCGATCAGAAATGATCTTGACTACGTTAGAGTAAAAAGTTATCCTGGTGGAATCGCCCGTGCTTTCCGGTAAAGGAAGTTTTTCCGGGTTCGGTTTTGGAACAACCGACGGACTAGTCTCTTATCCGGATATCCGTGGGCGAGGCCCCGAGTGTGGGACCCCTGTCCCGCGCGAGGAGCGCTACTTCCGCTGCCAGTACCCCGAATCCGTTGCTCGGTGGGAACAGGGATCTTACAGTTGGTATCAGAGCGTTTGGTTAATAAAGATCAACTGAGAAGACAAATATGTCAAAAATTTACCAAGAAGCACAAAAAGGTTATAATTGTGTGATATAACTCATACAATTTGATATTCAAACTGAAATTCATAATTTGGTAATTGGTTCTTCAGATGGAAGTACCGCAATTATATAGAAACCCCGACTTGCTTGAGGCCTAGACATGATAGTATTTACCTTATAATTCCAAGGGCCGTGACTACCCGTATATACCGAGAGTATACTGCAGCTCTTTACTGACAGTATATACGAGTAAATCTAAGACTTGAAATTATAAGCGTTAATGCTATCCAGATGATGATTTTGCATGTGATTGATATGATTTTTAATTCTGTTTGAGAATGGATGAATTGATTTGGATTCTGATTGAAAATGCTGATTGAAAATGCTGATTGAAAAATGTTGATTTTTAAAAAATTAGTTGAAATATAATGAAACCACAATGAGGGGGAATGGGACGAATCCCTGTAATGATATTCATAACTAGAATGATGATAATGAATTCAGCAAATCACTATGAGGTTAATGGGTGTGCTGTTAGATTGCTACTGTTAATATTTGACCGGTAGATCAAGTTAAGGGATGTCAAATTGAGAACTTGCTTGACTGAAATTTCCGTGGAGGAATGTTTCGAAGGAAACTTTTCGGTCTAAGGGACCATTATCATGTTAAAGATATGAATGATATGATCTGAATGAATTGTTATTTAATAATGAGTTCTATATAAGGGATATTTATCCCAGTGTTCTGTTGGGTTGACCAGAATATAAGGAACCCCAGAATAAATTGAATCTTAAGAAAAAGAGTTGTCCTCTACTTGGCGAGATGAGGACATCTCGCATTTTTTTAAGTGGGGTAGAATGTAAGATTCCTCCCCAGCCTTCGAGGTATACTGGAGTAAGAATCTTCCTTTCTGATCTTATAATTATTCCCTCTCTAAAATTAAAAGAAAAATTCTGTTTAAAAAAGGAAGACCCTTTTCCTAGAATACTTCTCAGGAGTCACGCCTGTTTTAAGGATTTAGAACAATGAGTTTAGAAGTGAGAATCGGTGTTTTGGATACCAAGGTTTTGGTTTTTCATTCGAGTACAGCCCAAAAGAAGTTCTTTATCTCTTGGGAAGTATAAGAAGTTATCCCCCAGATATTGTGAGCCTTATATCTGAATTCAATGAAAGTAGGTGACTTAGCCTACAAGCTTCTTTTATCTCCTCATCTCAAAATTCTTAATGCTTTCTATAGAAAAATGTGTCAAACCCAAATCATGGAAAGACGGTAAAACTTCAGTGGCAAGTTACCGTTGGCTTCTAAGTTACGCTAGCTCCTTCCTTTATATAAGTCGTAACTTTTACTTGTCGCTCACAGTAATCTTACTCCCATCAATCTCCTTTATTTCTTAATCTCCTTCATGGCTTGGCAACAGGAATTAGTTTTATCCCTGATGATTTCTCACCTTCAAGACGCAAGAGAGTCTGTGAAGAAAGACTTTATAGAACAGTATGAGCGCTCACTTTTTCCTCACCTAGGAACTTCTGTAGCGCAGACCAAATGGCGGACCTATCAAAACATAACTAGGGTAACACCCTGGAGACAGCAGCACTTTCGTAACAATGTCCGCTTGGCCATGGTTATCGAAGCCTTGGGTTTGGGTCCCCGATACTACTGCGTCATGAGATCAAGGCATCTTGGGTTTTCTGAGCGGGTCTTCTTACTGGCGTGTTTTCTTCCTCATGAGAAGATATGCCTTTACCCCGTTTTTGGCTTGCCTCTCAGAGGTCCTTTTGTTAGATCACCTCATACCACTGAGATAGGTGCGGCAATAACCAGCAGAATCATTCCCATAGATGAGTTACCCTATACTTGTGCAGCTTGTGAGGACTGCTTTTGTGACCATATGATGGACGGGCTTATGGAAGTGTAAAGAGTTCTTCTATCTTCACTATATAAGTCCCGTGAATGAATAAAGTTTAAATCTTGTTCTTATTTTGAATCTTGCTCTCTTTAAGACTTTTCGTGGTGGTTAATCATGATTAAAATTTTTCTCTAAGTCTCATATTCGTGCATCTTGCGAAATTATTCCAAGTTGCGAGATGAGGACATCTCGCGTTTTTTAAGTGGGGTAGAATGTAAGATTCCTCCCCCAACCCCTTTTTGATGTCTAGTATATTCCCCTGTAATCAATTCCTTTTCTGAAATATAAGAGATCTTGTTTGTGACTGTTTTAACCTAGAGAGAGAAAATATTCTAGAGAGAGAATATTCAGATTTTGAATATTTCTGGATAGAAAAATATCTCTTATAATTCAGATGAGTTCCCCTGAAACAGAAATTTAAAAAGAATTTTCCAATGTGCAATTGGAATTAATTGGAAAGAGGTATAAAGAACCTTAGCCTAAGGGTCTAGATTTTCATAAATCTTTAGACTATGGTCCAATTAAGGTTCCTATGGGCCAATAGCATCAATCCATGTGTAGGGAGGAGATAAATCCAATTTGTAAAAGAAGATACCCAAAAATGAGTAAATGCTCACATAAGATGAAGAGTTGAAAATGTACAAGGTTTATTAGTAAATAAACACATATGTAAGGAAGAGGAGTTCTTTAAAGGAGGTGCATAATTCACATAAGATGAAGAGTTGAAAATGTACAAGGTTTATTAGTAAATAAACACATATGTAAGGAAGGGGAGTTCTTTAAAGGAGGTGCATATTTCACATAAGATGAAGAGTTGAAAATGTACAAGGTTTATTAGTAAAAAAACTATGACACATATGTAAGGAAGAGGAGTTCTTTAAAGGAGGTGCATATTTCACATAAGATGAAGAGTTGAAAATGTACAAGGTTTATTAGTAAAAAACTATGAGCAATAAAATTTTGACACATATGTAAGGAAGGGGAATTCTTTAAAGGAGGTGCATATTTCACATGCTTGAATGAGTTTTAAACTCAAAAATAATGTGATATTTTTATCTCTCATCTCTCTTGAACCAAACCAAATCAAAATGGAACCAAACCGAATCAAAAAATAACCAAACTAGGTCCAAATCTAGTCCAAATTCAACCAAACTGACTTGGAAAATTCTAGAATCAGTTTGTTTGGTTAGGAGCTCAAATTTTCCTATAAATAGAAGCCTCCCCTTGTTGAAAAAAATATAATGTCTTATGCATTGTTACTCTACTCCACCTAAGCCAAAATATAGTCTCTTATGCTTTGTTACTCTACTCCACCTAAGCCAAATTAGATAGAGTCTTATGCTTGTTACTCTACTCCACCTAAGCCAAAATATAGAGTGTCTATGCATTGTTACTCTACTCTACCTAAGCCAAGAGTTGTGAATTCTTTAATAATTCACTAGTTTTTGATACTTCTCTCTTTCTTCAATCCCCATTGGTGGCTCCATCAACATACTAAACCAATTGATTGGTTGGGGGCCTCTACCGTGACTAAAGAATCAAGCAAATTATAAGGTAAGTATATTGAATTTTGATCTTTCTATAATTTCTCAATGATTCTCTCTTCTCAACCCCTCTCAAGCTTGAGAAGTTTAATTAGTATGGTTTTTTAAATGCTATTGAAGTTAATTGGTGAATAGTAGTGAAGAGTTACATAATTTAATAAATGCTATAGAAGTTAATTTCCATTTATGTTTAAAATTCTAATGGTTTTTATGTAATTTCTCTCTCTCACTCAAGAAATGGTCATACTCATGAACCATTCTCAATCCAAATGAAGCTTTTCATAAAGCTTTTCCTTAATCCAAGATTAAGCTATGCTTGAGGCCAAATTAATGGCTTTTTGCTATGCTTTTAGTTTATGCACATTGATGATTCAATCCATTATGGATTGATGGCCCAATTAGAGACCATTCTAATTGTTTTCTTAATGATCCAATTAGAGACCATTATGGATTGATGATCCAATTAGAGACCATTCTAATTGTTTTCTTAATGATCCAATTAGAGACCATTATGCATTGATGATCCAATTAGAGACCATTCTAATTATTTCTTTAATAATGAGCTTTATCCCTTAGAAAAAAATTGAGATTTATCAGTCATAGTAGCGGAGCTATGGCAAAATTTTTATAAAAATTACGCATAAAATAAATTCATTCAAAGCATAAAAAGAGGAATTCCTACCATATTCTAGGAACTATCATCCTAGATTAATTAAAAGAATTTTATTATGCATGGAGATGTGAATGTTGCATGTAGATGTAGATGTATGGATGTGAGTGTGAATGTAGAGGTGGATGTATGCATGGGACGTGGATGTATGCATGTAGAAATAGATGTGTAGATGAGGATGTAAATGGAGATGTGGATGGATGCATGTAGATGTAGAGGTATAGATGTAGATGTGAATGGAGATGTGGATGGATGCATGTAGATGTAGATGTATAGATGTAGATGTGGATGTGGAGGTAGATGGATGCATGTAGATGTAGATGTATAGATGTAGATGGGAATGGAGATATGGATGTATGCATGTAGATGTAGATGTATAGAGGTAGATGTGGATGTGGAGGTAGATGGATGCATGTAGATGTAGATGTATAGATGTAGATGGGAATGGAAATATGGATGTATGCATGTAGATGTAGATGTATAGATGTAGATGTGGATGTGGAGGTGGATGGATGCATGTAGATGTAGATGTATAGATGTAGATGTGGATGTGGAGGTAGATGGATGCATGTAGATGTAGATGTATAGATGTAGATGGGAATGGAGATATGGATGTATGCATGTAGATGTAGATGTATAGATGTAGATGTGGATGTGGAGGTGGATGGATGCATGTAGATGTAGATGTATAAATGTAGATGTGAATGGAGATGTGGATGTATGCATGTAGATGTAGATGTATGGAGGTGAATGTGAATGTGGATGTGGATGTATGCATAGAGATGTAGATGTATGCATGTACATGTGAATGTACGCATATAGATGTGGATGTATGGATGTGAATATACGATATGCGATGTGAGGGAATCTGAAGTGATGAGATAGAAATGATGTGATGGGATGAGTATACATATAAATGGAATATGGAATAAGTAATGTAGATTGATGAGGGATAATGTGGAAAAATTAAAGTTAAAATAGAAATTGTGTTGTAAACTGTTTGTAAATACTGTTTGTAAATGCTGTTTGTAAATGATTGTTTTATGTCAAGAATGCTGGGGGGAGCATTTTGACCGTCTTGTGATTAAAGTCGTGATGGTAAAGTTGCAACTGCTGACGGGGAGTCAATGAAGGACGTCTCGCGTAGCAAGGTCGGCCGAGGTCTTGACCAGCCTCGGTGCGATTAAAATGGTGAGCTTCCGGTACGGTGGATGAGGGGCCAAGGAAGCGGCCTATGCGTGAAGCGCTAGGTTACCTGCGAAGGATCCTAGAGGGTGCTGACCATACGGTGCTCGGGCTCTGGGTTGCCTAGGATACCCACGCGTGCGTCGAGGAAGATATTGGAACAGAGTTGGAGTTGTTTTCTGAAATCGAGCATGGATCTGGTTGATTGACCTTGCTGGTCTTCAATGGATGAGTCCATGGCTCCTTATATGGATCTGTTGGTTGATCTTGCTGATCTTCAACGAGAGTCCATCTTGTTAAGTGATTATATTGCCAAGTATTATGGGCTAGGAACTATCGAAACGGCTCCTGAGCGTTCTAGTTGCCAATGATGCCATAGATACTCTGATGAAGGAATGATGGGAAATTAAGAATCAATTGGATAAATTGGAAGATGGTGATCAATGATACTATGGTTTTATTAAAGGATTGTTTTAAACTGGTTGAATCTGATTGAAAAAGGGCAATTTCATATTGGGTGTGTGAGTGGTGTGACTAGTTTTATTTTGCATGAACATCTGGCTAGGGGGCCTTGGAACTCTTTTCCTTGGTACCCGGGACAAAACCTAACCAAATTTTTAATTGGATCCCATCCCTACAGTGGTTGGGCGGTTGGCTAACCCATGGGATCGGATGGGGTTAGGCTGGACTGATGGATCCGTAAATCGAGACTCAAACTTTTGTTTTTACGATAGAAAAAAAATAAATCCCGGATAGTAACTGTTCTATGGATAGGAATCAACGGCTGTGCCTCTTGAATGGGGAAAAAAGCGTTGATCCCAATGATCCAAGTGCAAGTTTCTTCCTTGAACTGACTAAGTACCTTATAGATGTAACTGGATCATCTCGATCAGAAATGATCTTGACTACGTTAGAGTAAAAAGTTATCCTGGTGGAATCGCCCGTGCTTTCCGGTAAAGGAAGTTTTTCCGGGTTCGGTTTTGGAACAACCGACGGACTAGTCTCTTATCCGGATATCCGTGGGCGAGGCCCCGAGTGTGGGACCCCTGTCCCGCGCGAGGAGCGCTACTTCCGCTGCCAGTACCCCGAATCCGTTGCTCGGTGGGAACAGGGATCTTACACCCAAACGGTACCGAAGCGGCATGAAATTCGAATCATGCATGGACAAATGTGTGGCAAGCAACCCCGATCTTTCTTGTTGTGTTCAAATGCGATTCGGACTCATTTCGGACCCGAAACTCTGTTATGGCGATTTTGCACTATCTTCACCGGGACCCAACTTTGACGCGCTGGGAGAACTGATTGCGATGCCCAAATCCATGCACGGAGTGATGTGGATATAGAGCAACTTCCCTAACACAAGTCCGTGTGGTCCGTTCTCTCATGGGATCCCGGATCCTCAACTTCTAAAACTGCCCGAAATCTGGGTTCTCGAAAAACATGAACGAGAGTGCCAAATGGCGGAAATTTCCAACCGTGGCCCAAACGGCGCCGAAGAGGCATGAAAATCGAATCACGCATGGAAAAATGTGTGGCAACCAACCCGGATCTTTCTTGTTGTGTTCAGATGCGATTCGGAATCATTTCGGATCCGAAACTCTGTTATGGCGATTTTGCACTATCTTAGCCGGGACCCAACTTTGACGCGCTGGGAGAACTGATTGCGATGCCCAAATCCATGCACGGAGTGATGTGGACATAGAGCAACTTCCCTAGCACAAGTCCGTGTGGTCCGTTCTCTCATGGGGTCCCAGATCCTCAACTTCTAACTGTCCGAATCCGGGTTCTCGAAAAAGATGCACGAGCATGCCAAATGGTGGAAATTTCCAACCGTGGCCCAAACCGCGCCGAAGAGGCTTGAAAATCGAATCATGCATGGACAAATGTGTGGCAAGCAACCCAGATCTTTCTTGTGTTCAGATGCGATTCGGAGTCATTTCGGACCCGAAACTCTGTTATGGCGATTTTGCACTATCTTGGTCGGACCCAATTTTGACGCGCTGGGAGATCTGATTGCGATGCCCAAATCCATGCACGGAGTGATGTGGACATAGAGCAACTTCCCTAGCACAAGTCCATGTGGTCCGTTTTCTCATGGGGTCCCAGATCCTCAACTTTTAACTGTCCAAATCCGGGTTCTCGAAAAACATGCACGAGCGTGCCAAATGGTAGAAATTTCCAACAGTGGTCCAAACGGCGCCGAAGAGGCATGAAATTCAAATCATGCATGGAAAAATGTGTGGCAAGCAACCCGGATCTTTCTTCTTGTGTTTAGATGCGATTCGGACTTATTTCAGACCCGAAACTCTGTTATGGCAATTTTGCACTATCTTCGCCTCCCCGGGACCCAACTTTGACGCGCTGGGAGAACTGATTGCGATGCCCAAATCCATGCATGGAGTGATGTGGACCTAGAGCAACTTCCCCAGCACAAGTCAGTGTGGTCCGTTCTTTGATGGGGTCCCGGATCCTCAACTTCTAACTGTCCAAATTCGAGTTCCCGAAAAGGATGCACGAGCGTGCCAAATGGTGGAAATTTACAACAGGGGCCCAAACAACGCCGAAGAGGCATGAAAATCGAATCATGCATGGACAAATGTGTGGCAACCAACCCGGATCTTTCTTGTTGTGTTCAGATGCGATTCAGACTCATTTCGGATCCGAAACTCTGTTATGGCAATTTTGCACTATCTTCGACGGGACCCAACTTTGACACGCTGGGAGAACTGATTGCGATGCCCAAATCCATGGACGGAGTGATGTGGACATAGAGCAACTTCCCTAGCACAAGTCCGTGTGGTCCGTTCTCTGATGGGGTCCCGGATCCTCAACTTCTAACTGTCCGAATATGGGTTCTCGAGAAAGATGCACGAGTGTGCCAAATGGCGAAAATTTTCGACCGTGGCCCAAACGGCGCTCAAGAGGCATGAAAATTGAATCATGCATGGACAAATATGTGGCAAGAAATCCGGATTTTTTTTTTTGTGTTCAGATGCGATTCCGACTCATTTCGGATCTGAAACTCTGTTATGGCGATTTTGCACTACCTTCGCCGTGACCCAACTTTAACCCGCTGGGAGAAGTGATTGCGATACCCAAATCCATGCACGGAGTGATATGGACATAGAGAAACTTCCTTAGCACAAGTCCGTGTGGTCCGTTCTCTGATGGGGTCCCGGATACTCAACTTCTAACTGTCCAAATTCGAGTTCTCGAAAAAGATACACGAGCGTGCCAAATGGCGAAAATATCCAACCGTGGCCCAAACGGCACCAAAGAGGCATGAAATTTGAATCATGCATGGAAAAATGTGTGGCAAGCAACCCGGATCTTTCTTGTTGTGTTTAGATGCGATTCGGACTCATTTCAGACCCGAAACTCTGTTATGGCGATTTTGCACTATCTTCGTTGGGACCCAACTTTGACGTGCTGGGAGAACTGATTGCGATGCCCAAATCCATGCACGGAGTGATGTGGACATAGAGAAACTTCCCTAGCACAAGTCCGTGTGGTCCGTTCTCTGATGGGATCCCAGATCCTCAACTTCTAACTGTCCGAATCCGGGTTCTCGAAAAAGATGCAGGAGCGTATCAAATGGTGGAAATTTCCAATCGTGCCCCAAACGACGCCGAAGAGGCATGAAATTCGAATCATGCATGAACAAATGTGTGGCAAGCAGCCAAGATCTTTCTTGTTGTGTTCAGATGTGATTCGGACTCATTTTGGACCCGAAACTCTGTTATGGCGATTTTGCACTATCTTCGCCGAGACCCAACTTTCACGCGCTGGAAGAACTGATTGCGATGTCCAAATCCATGCACGGAGTGATGTGGACATAGAGCAACTTCCCTATCACAAGTCCGTGTGGTCCGTTCTCTCATGGGGCTCAGATCCTCAACTTCTAATTGTTCGAATCCGAGTTCTCGAAAAAGATGCACGAGCGTGCCAAAAGGCAGAAATTTTCAACCGTGGCCCAAACGGCACCGAAGAGGCATGAAATTCGGATCATGCATGGACAAATGTGTGGCAACCAACCCCGATCTTTCTTGTTGTGTTCAGATGCGATTCGGACTCATTTCGGGTCCGAAACTGTGTTATGGTGATTTTGCACTATCTTTGATGTGCTGGGAGAAGTGATTGCGATGCCCAAATCCATGCACGGAGTGATGTGGACATAGAGCAACTTCCCTAGCACAAGTTTGTGGTCCATTCTCTGATGGGGTCCCCAATCCTCAACTTCTAACTGTCCGAATCCGGGTTCTCGAAAAAGATGCACGAGCGTGCCAAATGATGAGAATTTCCAACAGGGGCCCAAACGGCACCGAAGAGGCATGAAAATCGAATCATGCATGGACAAATGTGTAGCAAGCAACCCGGATCTTTCTTTTTGTGTTCAGATGCGATTCGGAATCATTTCGGACCCGAAACTCTGTTATGGTGATTTTGCACTATCTTCGCCGGGACCCAATTTTGACACGCTGGGAGAACAGATTGCGATGTCCAAATCCATGCATGGAGTGATGTGCACATAGAGCAACTTCTTTAGCACCAGTCGGTGTAGTCCGTTCTCTGATGGGGTCCCGAATCCTCAACTTCTAACTGTCCGAATCCGGGTTCTCGAAAAGGATGCACGAGCGTGCCAAATGGTGCAAATTTCCAACAGGGGCCCAAACGACGCCGAAGAGGCATGAAAGTCGAATCATGCATGGACAAATGTGTGGCAAGCAACCCGGATCTTTCTTGTTGTGTTCAGATGCGATTCAGACTCATTTAGAACGTGAAACTCTGTTATGGCGATTTTGCACTATCTTCGCCGGGACCCAACTTTGATGCGCTGGAAGAACTGATTGCGATGCCCAAATCCATGCACGGAGTGATAAGGACATAGAGCAACTTCCCTAGCACCTGTCCGTGTGGTCTGTTATCTGATGGGGTCCCGGATCCTCAACTTCTAACTGTCCGAATCTGGGTTCTCGAAAAAGATGCACGAGCGTGCCAAATGGCGAAAATTTCCAACCGTGGCCCAAACGGCGCCGAAGAGGCATGAAAATCGAATCATACATGGACAAATGTGTGGCAAGCAACCCGGATCTTTCTTGTTGTGTTCAGATGCGATTCGGACTCATTTCGGATCCGAAACTCTGTTATGGCGATTTTGCACTATCTTCGCCGCCGGGACCCAACTTTGACGCGCTGGGAGAACTGATTGCAATGCCCAAATCCATGCACGGAGTGATAAGGACATAGAGCAACTTCCCTAGCACAAGTCCGTGTGGTCCGTTCTCAGATGGGGTCTTGGATCCTCAACTTCTAACTGTCCGAATCCGGGTTCTCGCCAAAAAGATGCACGAGCGTGCCAAATGGCAGAAATTTCCAACAGGGGCCCAAAGGACGCCGAAGAGGCATGAAAATCGAATCATGCATGGACAAATGTGTGGCAAGCAACCCGGATCTTTCTTGTTGTGTTCATATGCGATTCAGACTCATTTCAGATCCGAAACTCTGTTATGGCGATTTTACACTATCTTGGCCGGGACCCAACTTTGACGCGCTGGGAGAACTGATTGCGATGCCCAAATCCATGCACAGAGTGATGTGGACATAGAACGACTTCCCTAGCACAAGTCCGTGTGGTCCGTTCTCTGATGGGGTCCCGGATCCTCAACTTCTAACTGTCTGAATCCGAGTTCTCGCAAAAAAGATGCACGAGCGTGCCAAATGGCAAAAATTTCCAACCGTGGGACAAATGTGTGGCAAGCAACCCAGATCTTTCTTGTGTTCAGATGCGATTCGGACTCATTTCGGACCCGAAACTCTGTTATGGCGATTTTGCACTATCTTGGTCGGGACCCAATTTTGACACGCTGGGAGATCTGATTGCGATGCCCAAATCCATGCACGGAGTGATGTGGACATAGAGCAACTTCCCTAGCACAAGTCCATGTGGTCCGTTCTCTCATGGGGTCCCAGATCCTCAACTTTTAACTGTCCGAATCCGGGTTCTCGAAAAATATGCACGAGCATGCCAAAGGGTAGAAATTTCCAACAGTGGCCCAAACGGCGCCGAAGAGGCATGAAATTCAAATCATGCATGGAAAAATGTGTGGCAAGCAACCCGGATCTTTCTTGTTGTGTTTAGATGTGATTCGGACTTATTTCAGACTCGAAACTCTGTTATGGCAATTTTGCACTATCTTCGCCTCCGGGACCCAACTTTGACGCGCTGGGAGAACTGATTGCGATGCCCAAATCCATGCATGGAGTGATGTGGACCTAGAGCAACTTCCCTAGCACAAGTCGGTGTGGTCCGTTCTCTGATGGGGTTCCGGATCCTCAACTTCTAACTGTCCAAATTCGAGTTCCCGAAAAGGATGCACGAGTATGCCAAATGGTGAAAATTTCCAACAGGGGCCCAAACGATGCCGAAGAGGCATGAAAATCGAATCATACATGGACAAATGTGTGGCAACCAACCCGGATCTTTCTTGTTGTGTTCAGATGCGATTCAGACTCATTTCGGATCCGAAACTCTGTTATGGCAATTTTGCACTATCTTCGACGGGACCCAACTTTGACACGCTGGGAGAACTGATTGCGATGCCCAAATCCATGGATGGAGTGATGTGGACATAGAGAAACTTCCCTAGCACAAGTCCGTGTGGTCCGTTCTCTGATGGGGTCCCGGATCCTCAACTTCTAACTGTCCGAATCCGGGTTCTCGAAAAAGATGCACGAGTGTGCCAAATGGCGAAAATTTCCAACCGTGGCCCAAACGGCGCTGAAGAGGCATGAAAATTGAATCATGCATGGACAAATATGTGGCAAGCAACCCAGATTTTTCTTGTTGTGTTCAGATGCGATTCCAACTCATTTCGGATCTGAAACTCTGTTATGGCGATTTTGCACTACCTTCGTCGTGACCCAACTTTGACTCACTGGGAGAAGTGATTGCGATACCCAAATCCATGCACGGAGTGATATGGACATAGAGCAACTTCCTTAGCACAAGTCCGTGTGGTCCGTTCTCTGATGGGGTCGTGGATACTCAACTTCTAACTGTCCAAATTGGGGTTCTCGAAAAAGATACACGAGCGTGCCAAATGGCGAAAATTTCCAACCATGGCCCAAACGGCACCGAAGAGGCATGAAATTCGAATCATGTCTGGACAAATGTGTGGCAAGCAACCCGGATCTTTCTTGTTGTGTTCAAATGCGAAGTGCGTCAAAGTTGGGTCCCGGCGAAGATAGTGCAAAATCGCCATAACAGAGTTTCGGGTCCGAAATGAGTCCGAATCGCATCTGAAAACAACAAGAAAGATCCGGGTTGCTTGCCACACATTTGTCCATGCATGATTCGAATTTCATGCCTCTTCGGCGCGGTTTGGGCCACGGTTGAAAATTTTCACCATTTGGCACGCTCGTGCATCTTTTTTGAGAACCCGGATTCATACAGTTAGAAGTTGACGATCTGGGACTCCATCAGAGAACGGACCACACAGACTCCGTGCATGGATTTGGGCATCGCAATTAGTTCTCCCAGCGCGTCAAAGTTGGGTCCTTGCCAAGATAGTGTAAAATCGCCATAACAGAGTTTCGGATCTGAAATGAGTCTGAATCGCATCTAAACACAACAAGAAAGATTCGGGTTGCTGGCCACACATATGTCCATGCATGATCTGATTTTCATGCCTTTTCGGCACCGTTTGGGCCCCTGTTGGAAATTTCCACCATTTGGCACGCTCGTGCATCCTTTTCGAGAACCCGGATTCGGACAGTTAGATGTTGAGGATCCAGGACCCCATCAGAGAATGGACCACACCGACTTGTGCTAGGAAAGTCGCTCTATGTCCACATCACTCCGTGCACGGATTTGGGCATCGCAATCAGTTCTCCCAGCGCGTCAAAGTTGGGTCTCGGCGAAGATAGTGCAAAATCGCCATAACAGAGTTTCGGGTCTGAAATAAGTCCGAATCGCATCTAAACACAACAAGAAAGATCCGGGTTGCTTACCATACATTTGTCCATGCATGATTCGAATTTCATGCCTCTTCGGCGCCGTTTGGGCCACGGTTGAAAATTTCTGCCATTTGGCACGCTCGTACATGTTTTTCGAGAACCCGGATTCGGACAGTTAAAAGTTGAGGATCTGGGACCCCATGAGAGAACGGACCACACGGACTTGTGCTAGGGAAGTTACTCTATGCCCACATCACCCCGTGCATAGATTTGGGCATCGCAATCAGATCTCCCAGCGCGTCAAAATTGGGTCCCGACCAAGATAGTGCAAAATCGCCATAACAGAGTTTCGGGTCCGAAATGAGTCCGAATCGCATCTGAACACAACAAGAAAGATCCGGGTTGGTTGCCACACATTTGTCCATGCATGATTCGATTTTCATGCCTCTTCGGCACCGTTTGGGCCACGGTTGGAAATTTCTGCCATTTACCACGCTCGTGCATCTTTTTTGAGAACCCATATTCGGACAGTTAGAAGTTTAGGATCCGGGACCCCATCAGAGAACGGACCACACGGACTTGTGCTAGGGAAGTTGCTCTATGTCCTTATCACTGCGTGCATGGATTTGGGCATCGCAATCAGATCTCCCAGTGCGTCAAAATTGGGTCCCGACCAAGATAGTGCAAAATCGCCATAACAGAGTTTCGGGTCCGAAATGAGTCTGAATCGCATCTGAACACAAGAAAGATCCGGGTTGCTTGCCACACTTTTGTCCATGCATGATTCGATTTTCATGCCTCTTCGGCGCCGTTTGGGCCACGGTTGGAAATTTCCACCATTTGCCACGCTCGTGCATCTTTTTCGAGAACCCGAATTCGGACAGTTATTAGAAGTTGAGGATCTGGGACCCCATGAGAGAACGGACCACACGGACTTGTGCTAGGAAAGTTGCTCTATGTCCACATCACTCCGTGCATGGATTTGGGCATCGCAATCAGTTCTCCCAGCACGTCAAAGTTGGGTCCCGACGAAGATAGTGCAAAATCGCCATAACAGAGTTTCGGATCCGAAATGATTCCGAATCGCATCTGAACACAACAAGAAAGATCCGGGTTGGTTGCCACACATTTGTCCATGCATGATTCGATTTTCATGCCTCTTCGGCGTCCTTTGGGCCCCTGTTGGAAATTTCTGCCATTTGGCACGCTCGTGCATCTTTTTGGCGAGAACCCGGATTCGGACAGTTAGAAGTTGAGGATCCGGGACCCCATCTGAGAACGGACCACACGGACTTGTGCTAGGGAAGTTGCTCTATGTCCTTATCACTCCGTGCATGGATTTGGGCATTGCAATCAGTTCTCCCAGCACGTCAAAGTTGGGTCCCGGCGGCGAAGATAGTGCAAAATCGCCATAACAGAGTTTCGGATCCGAAATGAGTCCGAATCGCATCTGAACACAACAAGAAAGATCCGGGTTGCTTGCCACACATTTGTCCATGTATGATTCGATTTTCATGCCTCTTCGGCGCCGTTTGGGCCACGGTTGGAAATTTTCGCCATTTGGCACGCTCGTGCATCTTTTTCGAGAACCCAGATTCGGACAGTTAGAAGTTGAGGATCCGGGACCCCATCAGATAACAGACCACACGGACAGGTGCTAGGGAAGTTGCTCTATGTCCTTATCACTCCGTGCATGGATTTGGGCATCGCAATCAGTTCTTCCAGCGCGTCAAAGTTGGGTCCCGGCGAAGATAGTGCAAAATCGCCATAACAGAGTTTCACGTTCTAAATGAGTCTGAATCGCATCTGAACACAACAAGAAAGATCCGGGTTGCTTGCCACACATTTGTCCATGCATGATTGGACTTTCATGCCTCTTCGGCGTCGTTTGGGCCCCTGTTGGAAATTTGCACCATTTGGCACGCTCGTGCATCCTTTTCGAGAACCCGGATTCGGACAGTTAGAAGTTGAGGATTCGGGACCCCATCAGAGAACGGACTACACCGACTGGTGCTAAAGAAGTTGCTCTATGTGCACATCACTCCATGCATGGATTTGGGCATCGCAATCTGTTCTCCCAGCGTGTCAAAATTGGGTCCCGGCGAAGATAGTGCAAAATCGCCATAACAGAGTTTCGGGTCCGAAATGATTCCGAATCGCATCTGAACACAAAAAGAAAGATCCGGGTTGCTTGCTACACATTTGTCCATGCATGATTCGATTTTCATGCCTCTTCGGTGCCGTTTGGGCCCCTGTTGGAAATTCTCGTCATTTGGCACGCTCGTGCATCTTTTTCGAGAACCCGGATTCGGACAGTTAGAAGTTGAGGATTGGGGACCCCATCAGAGAATGGACCACAAACTTGTGCTAGGGAAGTTGCTCTATGTCCACATCACTCCGTGCATGGATTTGGGCATCGCAATCACTTCTCCCAGCACATCAAAGATAGTGCAAAATCACCATAACACAGTTTCGGACCCGAAATGAGTCCGAATCGCATCTGAACACAACAAGAAAGATCGGGGTTGGTTGCCACACATTTGTCCATGCATGATCCGAATTTCATGCCTCTTCGGTGCCGTTTGGGCCACGGTTGAAAATTTCTGCCTTTTGGCACGCTCGTGCATCTTTTTCGAGATCTCGGATTCGAACAATTAGAAGTTGAGGATCTGAGCCCCATGAGAGAACGGACCACACGGACTTGTGATAGGGAAGTTGCTCTATGTCCACATCACTCCGTGCATGGATTTGGACATCGCAATCAGTTCTCCCAGCGCGTCAAAGTTGGGTCCCAGCGAAACAGAGTTTCGGGTCCGAAATGAGTCCGAATCGCATCTGAACACAACAAGAAAGATCCGGGTTGCTTGCCACACATTTGTCCATGCATGATTCGAATTTCATGCCTCTTCGGTGCCGTTTGGGCCACGGTTGGAAATTTTCGCCATTTGGCACACTCGTGTATCTTTTTCGAGCACTACTACATGTTAGCCTAATACCGGGGCTTGTACCGGCGCTATTTAACGGGGTCTTAAAAAGCCTCGTCATCGGTATAAGCGCCGGAACCACAGCGTCGGTATAAGTGTCGGGTAACAATACCGGTGCATATACCGACGCTCACCGGTGGTAATACCGACGGATAAACCGGCGTCTATACCGGTTCATATACCGACGCATAAACCGGCGTCTATACCAATGCATATACCGACTCTGGTACCGGGGCATATACCGACGCTGTAGCAGAAATTTTTTTTTGGGCAGAATAGTGCTGCCTGGCTATTGCCTAGCTGCCTGCAATGAGCAGGATCAACAACAGCAAACAGACAGCACCATTCTGTCTACAATAGAGCACAAAAACAACCGTGCTCGTTTGCATATTTTCCTGATCGACAAACAAGAAATTAAATTAAACATTAATACTCAAGAATGTTTTGATCATATTTCATTAGTTTGAAGGTCATCTTACATCATGGTAATGCTTCCCAATTGACGGTCTCTCCTTCTTCTTCAAGCATCTCAAACAAGGCCACAAGGCCATGTTTGTGAGCGTACTTCTCCTCTCGCCTACTTGGTGGGCGATTCATGGCCAACTCCTGCACACACGATTAACAATTATAACTTTTAGAAATCAACATTTAGCCCACATACATACATTTAAATAAATAAAATTGCTACAAACACTTACGAATTCATGGCGCATGGTTTCGTAACCACCACTCCCGAGATGAGAAGCCCCTACTGTTTGGAGTCTTGCCCTTGCCGCCTCTCTTTGTTGTTGAAACCTGTCTGGTGTCTCGGTGAGCTCCTGAGCAATGGCTGCCCACTCCCTGTCATCTAGCCAAATAGGTTTCTCCTTCCCCTCTCTAAATGCGTCCCTCGCCTCTGACCTACGATGCCCCATCAAAATGCGAGCTGTATACTGTATCCACTCATTAGAGACGACATTCATAGGGTCAGATGGCTGGAACTCTTGCTTTATCTTTGTGTTTATATAATTTTTCTTCCCCTTGTCTTGCTGATCCCATTTAGTCATGACAGAGTCATGAAACTGTATAGTGCACAATTGTCGAATGCGTGTCTTCATTGCCTTCCCTGCACTATCCATTATTGGTGCCCCATCCCTAATTGTGTAAATCTTGCTGTTGTCATGGTCATGTGCACCCCAGGGAGTGGAAGGTGACCCTATGGGTGTGCTATCAACAGATGAGAGCGAAGGACGACGCTCACGTGGTGGTGGTGTCACAGCATCTGTGGCACTACCACCACAACAACCTCCCCCTGAAGACCTACTCCGTGAGCGCCGTCTATGTGAAGAGGTGGTAGATCGAGCTGTAAGAGGAGTGGAAGGCTGTGTGGTATGAGGTGTGGGAGCTGCTGTCGTACCCACGGGTGTGGGAACTGGCGTCGGGAAGCCAGATGGTGAGGCAGATGTCCCTGCTCCAGAACCCCAATAAATCTGAGCCATGGCTCTCTGCTCTGGAGTCATGGACGAAAGAAAACCATATTACTGCTGGGGACTCATGCCCTGCGGTGTAGGATTAAATGAGAAATCTGGACTGTAGTCGTAGGGCGGTGAGTCACCCATGGCCTGTTGGACAAAAAACCATATGACAAACTTGTACGGAATGAAAATTACACGGTAAACAATGAATGAAAGAACCATAAGATAAACATTAACAATGATAAACAACATTGGTAAAACTATATCAACTTGCTCCTACAGTAGTGATTATGATGGTAAACATTAATAATGGTAAACAATGAATGGACCTTCAATGTCATAAAACCATTACAAATATGTCATAACTATTTGCATAATCATTAAGATACATCATTTTAAAAATCATTATCTATTCTATCATCCTCATTAAGATCAGTAGCCCCAAAGAGATCTATGTCTATGTACATTTCAGCATCCTCATCATTAAAAGTCCCTTGATGAAGGATGTCTTCATTATCTATGTCTTCTTCCTCAACTTGTTTTTCAGCTTCCTTGGTTTGCACCTCTTCATTTGGATCTTGCTCTAGTTGCTCCTCTTCATTTGCTTGCTCCTCTTCATTGTTGATATCGGCTTGTTCTTGCTGCTCTCCATTACCCTGTGCATCCACATCACCTTGTTGTAGCTCAAATTCTTCAAAAATTTGCTTACTGCGGGGGGCGACTTGAACCACAAACAGCCAGCGTGGATCTTTTGGATCCGCTTTAAAGACAACCTGCTCACAATGCTCTGGGCGCACAAAAGTATCTTGGTGATCGGTCCATACCTTTGTGGAGTCCACTTGGATGAGGCCACTCTTGTCTCTACGTACAGTTGCATGTGGCCCATTCATGATTACCTTGAACCACTTCACATCAAAGATAAACAACTCAAAACTTCTGAAGCCAACCTTTAATATATCTTGAATGGTTCCAAAGTAATCAAGCATTCCAGTAATTGTGTTATCATCACTTGCACTTGCACGACTTTCTTGAACAAACTGTGCTGTGACACCACAATCAAAGGTTGCTCTTCTTTGGTCTATTCGTTCTACTCGAAAATGACGTCCATGTGACCAAAACGCCCCATATTTGTGATACTACAAATAGCACAAAAAGTTTGTTGAGGGAGAATCAAACACAGAGACATGTAGAGAAAAAAAAGAGAGACATGTAGAACTTAAACACTTACATGCCAATCGCATCCTTTTGTAAGCTCCTCCTCCTCCTCTGTTATAGGTAAACCAGCACGTTTGGCTTCTAAAATTGTAGCTTCTAGCCATCTACCTGTGGGAAAGTCCGGAAGAGCTTGCATACCTTCTGGATATGGGAGATTTCTTGTAGTGCGATTCCTTCTGAAACTTAAACGATCTTGTACTCGCTGTCGCTTGGAGCTTCATATGTCTCAATCCACTTCTCCATTACATGAGAGTTCAAGATGCAAAATTTGTTGATTTTTTCCCTCAAAGTGTTATCCATCTTTCTCTTAATGCCTTGGCCTTGAGGTTCCTCACCAATGACTCGCCTGTTGGACTCTTGAGACCATAGTCGAGGTATCTCTGGATCTGAGGAACTTAAATATTCAGTGATGTAAACAAGGGACTCTTGTATCAGCCACCCTTCTGACATACTACCCTCTGGGCGAGCCATTTGGCGAACAAATCCCTTTAATGTCTTCATAAACCTCTCCAAAAAGAACATCCATCTTGAATGGACTGTTCCAGCAACTGCAACCTCATCTACAACATGAACTAGCAGATGCATCTGGATTGTTAATAAACTTGTAGGGAAAAACTTCTCTACCATGCAGACTGCCTCTATGGAGTTTAAACGCGCTGTCTCCAAAGTGTCTCTCTTTATCTCTTTTGAAGAAATCCAGCGCACCAATGTGCCAATCTTATAGATAGTAGCTCTAATGTCTTCAGTGAGGCAATCTTTTATTGTTATGGGTAGCACAAATTGTAGAAACTTGTGCCAATCATGACTCTTGAGACCACTAAGATCATCATCCTTTGTAAATGCACTTTTCAAGCAATGCATACAACCTGTAGGAGTCCGAAACTCTGAAATTGTCCTCTTGACTTGTTGTTCCTCCATCTTGCTAAAAACCCATGGGGCTCTTGGAAGTAGCACCTTTCCATTGGGTCTAGTGCGAGCCCACAACTCTTGCATGCAACCAATCTCTTCCAAGTCATCCCTTTGGCCTTTAGTATCCTTTTTTCCTGTCATGGTCTTCCACAGAATGTCAGCTACATTCTTGAAAATATGCATCGGGTCAAGCAAATGGTTTATAAGGAGATCACCCCAATAGGGGAGTTGGTGAAAGATAGAGAGCCTCTTCATCCCAGGACATGCCAAGTTGCCACATTCCTCCCATTTGATCTTCCAATCGCTTGCCTTCAATGCACTTGGAGGAGGTCTTCCTAGATTACCATCCCGCAATTCATGATTTTCTGGAAGATACCTAACATGTCCTTGGTAGACATTCTTTCGTAATGCTTTTGAGTATCTTGAATCAAGTCGAGGACCACATAAAGGACATGCATTGTAACCCGATATAGACAAACCTGAGCATTCTCCATAGCCAGGCCAATCATGCATTGTCCACATGAGAATACCTTGCACAGTTGTAAGTCTTTGGCCACTCTGCTGCTTTGACATGTCCTTCACTTCAATTCCGTTCCACAAGGTGCGTAACTCATCAATAAGTGGTGCCAAATATACATCCATGTTCTTCACCTTGTACTTTCCTGGAACTATTAATGAGAGCAACAGATGACCTTTCTTTATTGCTAACCATGGCGGAAGATTATAATTCACAAGGCAAACAGGCCATGTGCTCCATGAAGAGCTCCTTAAACCAAAAGGGTTTACACCATCCATTGCTAGGCCAAGACGGAGGTTTCTAGGTTCTTCCTTAAAAGCCGGCCATTTCTCTTCAATGTGTCTCCATGCGGGTGAGTCAGCAGGCACACGCATCACTTCATCTGTGGATCGAGTTGTGGCATGCCATGTCATCAAGCTTGCTATTGATTTGCACCTGAACATGCTTTTTATCCTTGGGATGATTGGAAAGTGCCTGAGAACCTTTACCGGGACAGCTTCCCCCTGAACATCTTCTCTATATCTGTTAGAGCCACAATGGGGACATTCTTGCAAATGCTCATATTCATGGCGGAAGAGGCAACAATCATTGCGACAAGCATGAATATTATTGTAATCCATGCCTATGGATTTCAATAACTTCTTCGCATCTGCACGAGATGGAGGCATCTCGTTGCCAGGGGGCAATATTTGATCTTTCAAAAGCCTGCAAGTATGGCAATATCTGATCGTTACTATTAAGATTTTCTCAAATACAAGTTGATAATTTATCATTTCAAGAGTAGGTGTAATCTCCAAAAAAAGACCTTACTTGAATAGTTCAGTGACACTTATATTAGACCATCCAAAAATTGACTGCAAATTTAGCATCGTAAGAGATGCACGCAATACAGATATGTTGGCACCATTGTATAATGGAAGGCGTGCAAGTTTACGCATGGCCTCTTCCTCTGGTTCATAATTTGACCGTTGAGAATGTCGTGGTTGATGATCTTCATGTTCATGCTCCTCGAAGAGAGCTTCCTGTTGCTCGATGAAGGCATCCAACATTTCTTCCATTGGACCTTCTTCTATTTCCTGACCTTCTTTCATTCCCTCGGGTGCTGTTAATTGAGCTCCATCTGTCACTCCCTCCTGCGATATCCTCATCCTTTGTTGGGGACGAGAATTCACAGGCGCAATGTTATCAAGATGCGGCTGCACACTTGCTTGGTTGTACGATTGAAACCGTAAATTTTGCAAGCGCTCCATTGGAAATATGCCAGCGTCATGAACATGCTCGTTGTAAATCCTTCGTTTTCGAAAGATTTGGTACTTACATCGCATGCATGGACACGCTATTCTCTCTTCAAGATTGAGAGGCTCCATCTAGCAGGATAACATGTATATGCAGCTCATTAAACACAAATCAGCTTATCTCCTCTCCATACAAAATTAAATAGAATTTGAACAAGGATGGAGAGAGAAGCTATCTCTATTCATAAATAGCTGTTTATAAAGGCCTTATGCAATAATCGAAATGCATATTATAAGTATAAGCTTGCATAATAAGGCTGCAAGACTTATGCATAAGCTCTATGCATAAGCCTTATGCATAAGTCTTATGCATAAGCCATATGCATAAGCTCTATGCATAAGCCATATGCATAAGTCTTATGCACACGGTCTATGCATAAGTCTTATGCATAAGCCATATGCACACGCTCTATGCACAAGTCTTATGCATAAGCCATAAGCTCTATGCATAAACCCTAAACCCTCATTCAAGATGCCTTGCATCCATATTACCTTCCATGTCCTCATCACCAATGATCATTGGACAAAAGAAGGTTCTATGGGTAGGTAATGGTGTCTACTATCCTCCCAAATGAACACAGTAAGAATTAGGTGTGGGCAAGTACTCTCTGTTTTAGGGTTTGTGCAGGACAGCTGAAAGTAGTAATTTGGCTCTAAAACGCAAAATATATGTCGGAATTAGGATTTTGACGGCTCTATAGAAAGCTAACGGAAGATAGAACCTACCCCTAAAAGCATTTTGATTCAGTCAAAGTGGAAGTATATTCTGTTTGACTTTGACCAGAAAGTCAACATGACTACTTTGACCGAGATTGTGATATCCGATTAAGGGGTTCTATGGCTTATTTGAAAACTCTCAAGGAGTAGAATAGAGTCGTGTAATCACTCGGACCTAATCTCAAAAACCCTAGGACTGAATTAGGGTTTTGTAAATTCTGCCAGAGTCTCCTTTGTAATTGGAACCAAATCTCAAATGAAAATGCAACTTCTTAAATCACAATGCAATACTCTTTGTATCCCACAATGTCATGAAAGATCATATGCACTCTTTGTCCATCAAAGCATTTGCAATATCCACACAATATGATGGAAAAAGGGCCCCATTGCCCAAATGCATCCACAAAGTCGATGGTGAGGATTGTTGAGGACGCGCGTTGAAGCTTGCCGATCTCCCGGCCAAGCTCTTCTCACCCCTTCACCGAGTTTTCCTCCAAGGTGAAGGTTGAGGCCATTTCTTCACACCGGTGTACCTAATCCCCCTTTGTACCGCTTTACCAAGCAATCACGGCACAAAGAGTTCAAGCCATTCTCCCCTTGGCCTCTCCAACCAATGCCAAGGTACCCTCACACATTGCTAGATTCTATAGAAACTTGAAGTGGTAGCAATGGTGAGTGTAGGTACAAAATGACGTGGATAATATCAAATGATAGAACAAGTTTGTTGGCTTACAAGTATTGAGCATGACTCATGCCCTTTTACAATTTAGAACTCATCAATAAAGCATGGACTCATGCCTCAATCCATCATCCAAAAGCTCCAACACAAACCAACAATTCACAATGCCCTCACCATGGCATTTGCATAAGCATTTGTTAACCACAATCAAGGCATTTGCAATTGCATTTCAACAATCCCTTTCACATAAGCCTTATGCACACGCTCTATGCAATTACGCTCTATGCATAAGCCTTATGCATAAGCTCTATGCATAAGCCATATGCATAAGCCATATGCATAAGTCTTATGCGTACGCTCTATGCATGAGCCATATGCATAAGTTCTATGCATAAGTCTTATGCATACGCTCTATGCATAAGTCTTATGCATACGCTCTATGCAAGACTTATGCATAAGCTCTATGCATAAGCTCTATGCTATATGCCTTATGCACTATGCTAACCCTTAATCCCATCACCCAATGGTGTAATAAACATGATCTTGTTTTACATGGATAATAGATCTTACCTTGATAACATATATAAACTCTATGAATAAAGAGAATACCTTATGCATAGAAAAACAGAGCATAAGACTTATATGTTATATGTATAAGAGAGTAAAAACATTCAAAAAGCTTTCAACAAGAAGGCTACGCAAGCTCTATGTACAATGTCCATACAAGCTTTCAAGAAACCTATGCATAGAGATTTTATAAGCTTGTAAGAAACCCATGCATAGAGATTTTATAAGCTTACAAACTCTATGCATAAAGCCTATGCATAGAGCTTATGCATAGAGATTTCACAAGCTCACAAGCTCTATGAATAGAGCTTATGCATAACGCTTGCAAGAAGGCTATGCATAGAGATTGCAAGCTTATTATAGGTTTTATGCATAGATATTAAATTAATCCTATGTGTAAGCTTACAAGAACCCAAAACTAACCCTAAACCATAAAACAGGGATGCAAAAATTCATAGAAAATAGCATAAACAAGAAAAATCGAAAGAGGATCTACCTCTTTTTTGCAAAGCTGAAGGAGAGGATTGGTGAAAGATTGGTGAGGTGAAAGAGCTGCAAAACAAAATATTAAAAAAACTAATTAGTAAATTAAACACAAGAAAAAGAACTAATACAAAACCCTAAAATCTCTATGCATGGATTAGGAGATCTATGCATACATAGAGAGCTCTCAACATGCATAGAGAGCCAAAAAAACACAAAACCCTAAACGTCCTAATTCTTAAATTAAAAAGTAAAAGCAATTGCAATAACATATTAGGAGAAGGAGAAGAGGAGAAAAGAAGAAAGAAGGAGAAAAGAGGAGAGAGGAAAAAAGAGGAGAGAGAGAGAAAGAGAAGAGGGAGAGAAAGCGACCTTCTTGGGTTGTTCTTGCGCTTCCTCTGCGAAAAAACCAGAAAATAGGCTCTCGGCTGTGAAAAACTTACGAGCGCCGGTATATGCTACGGAATATGCGTCGGAATATACGTCGGTATATGCTACGGAATGTGCGTCGGTATAGGCGTCGGAATGAGCGTCGGTATAGGCGTCGGTATACGCGACGGGACACGAAAATTTAAAAAAACCCCGCCATGCTTGTCTCCTTCAACATTACGACGGACATACCGACGTTCGACATTTGCGTCGGTATTTTAGCGTCGGTATGCCCTCAAGCTCTTGTAGTGGAGAACCTGAATTTGGACAGTTAGAAGTTGAGTATCCGGGACCCCATCAGAGAACGGACCACATGGAGTTGTGCTAAGGAAGTTGCTCTATGTCCATATCACTCCGTGCATGGATTTGGGTATCCCAATCACTTCTCCCAGTGGGTCAAAGTTGGGTCACGGCGAAGGTAGTGCAAAATCGCCATAACAGAGTTTTAGATCCGAAACGAGTCGGAATCGCATCTGAACACAAGAAAAATCCGGGTTGCTTGCCACATATTTGTCCATGCATGATTCAATTTTCATGCCTCTTCAGCGCCGTTTGGGCCACGGTTGGAAATTTTTGCCATTTGGCACACTCGTGCATCTTTTTCGAGAACCCGGATTCGGACAATTAGAAGTTGAGGATCCGGGATCCCATCACAGAACGGACCACACGGAATTGTGCTAGGGAAGTTGCTCTATGTCCACATCACTCCGTCCATGGATTTGGGCATAGCAATCAGTTCTCCCAGCGCGTCAAAGTTGGGTCCCGTCGAAGATAGTGCAAAATTGCCATAACAGAGTTTCGGATCTGAAATGAGTCTGAATTGCATCTGAACACAACAAGAAAGATCCGGGTTGGTTGCCACACATTTTTCCACGCATGATTTGATTTTCATGCCTCTTCGGCGTCGTTTGCGCCCCTGTTGGAAATTTCCACCATTTGGCACGCTCGTGCATCCTTTTCGGGAACCCGAATTCGGACAGTTAGAAGTTGAGGATCCGGGACCCCATCAGAGAACGGACCACACCGACTTGTGCTAGGGAAGTTGCTCTAGGTCCACATCACTCCATGCATGGATTTGGGCATCGCAATCAGTTCTCCCAGCGCGTCAAAGTTGGGTCCCGGAGGCGAAGATAGTGCAAAATTGCCATAACAGAGTTCGGGTCTGAAATAAGTCCGAATCGCATCTAAACACAACAAGAAAGATCCGGGTTGCTTGCCACACATTTTTCCATGCATGATTTGAATTTCATGCCTCTTCGGCGCCGTTAGGGCCACTGTTGGAAATTTCTGCCATTTGGCATGCTCGTGCATATTTTTCGAGAACCCGGATTCGGACAGTTAAAAGTTGAGGATCTGGGACCCCATGAGAGAACGGACCACATGGACTTGTGCTAGGGAAGTTGCTCTATGTCCACATCACTGCGTGCATGGATTTGGGCATCGCAATCAGATCTCCCAGCGCGTCAAAGTTGGGTCCCGGCTAAGATAGTGCAAAATCGCCATAACAGAGTTTCGGATCCGAAATGATTCCGAATCGCATCTAAACACAACAAGAAAGATCCGGGTTGGTTGCCACACATTTGTCCATGCGTGATTCGATTTTCATGCTTCTTCGGCGCCGTTTGGGCCACGGTTGGAAAATCCGAAATAAGTCTAAATCGCATCTGAACACAACAAGAAAGATCCGGGTTGCTTCCCACACATTTGTCCATGCATGATTTGATTTTCATGCCTCTTCAGCATTGTTTGGACCCCTGTTGGAAAATTTCACCATTTGGCACGCTCGTTTATCCTTTTCGAGAACCCAGGACTTATTTTAGACCCGAAACTCTATTATGGCAATTTTGCACTATCTTCGCCGGGACCCAACTTTAACGGGCTGGGAGAACTGATTGCGATGCCCAAATCCGTGCACGGAGTGATGTGGACATAGAGCGACTTTCCTAGCACAAGTCGGTGTGGTCCATTCTCTGATAGGGTCCCGGATCCTCAACTTCTAACTGTCCGAATCCGGGTTCTCGAAAAGGATGCACGAGCGTGCCAAATGGTGGAAATTTCCAACAGGGGCCCAAACGGTGCCGAAAAGGCATGAAAATCAGATCATGCATGGACATATGTGTGGCCAGCAACCCGAATCTTTCTTGTTGTGTTCAGATGCGATTCATACTCATTTCAGATCCGAAACTCTGTTATGGCGATTTTACACTATCTTGGCAAGGACCCAACTTTGACGTGCTGGGAGAACTGATTGCGATGCCCAAATCCATGCACGGAGTCCGTGTGGTCCGTTCTCTGATGGGGTCCCGGATCGTCAACTTCTAACTGTATGAATCCGGGTTTTCGAAAAAGATGCACGAGCGTGCCAAATGGCGAAAATTTCCAACCGTGGCCCAAACCGCGCCGAAGAGGCATGAAATTCGAATCATGCATGGACAAATGTGTGGCAAGCAACCCGGATCTTTCTTGTTGTGTTCAGATGCGATTCGGACTCATTTCGGACCCGAAACTCTGTTATGGCGATTTTGCACTATCTTCGCTGGGACCCAACTTTGACGCGCTGGGGGAACTGATTGCGATGCCCAAATCCATGCACAGAGCGATGTGGACATAGAGCAACTTTCCTAGCACAAGTCGGTGTGGTCCATTCTCAGATGGGGTCCTACATCCTCAACTTCTAACTGTCCGAATCCGGGTTCTCGAAAAGGATAAACGAGCGTGCCAAATGGTGAAAATTTCCAACAGGGGTCCAAACGATGCCGAAGAGGCATGAAAATCAAATCATGCATGGACAAATGTGTGGGAAGCAACCCGGATCTTTCTTGTTGTGTTCAGATGCGATTTAGACTTATTTCGGATTTTCCAACTGTGGCCCAAACGGCGCCGAAGAGGCATGAAAATCGAATCACGCGTGGACAAATGTGTGGCAACGAGGCCGGATCTTTCTTGTTGTGTTTAGATGCGATTCGGAATCATTTCGGATCCGAAACTCTGTTATGGCGATTTTGCACTATCTTAGCCGGGACCCAACTTTGACGCGCTGGGAGAACTCATTGCGATGCCCAAATCCATGCACGGAGTGATGTGGACATAGAGCAACTTCCCTAGCACAAGTCCGTGTGGTCCGTTCTCTCATGGGGTCCCAGATCCTCAACTTCTAACTGTCCGAATCCGGGTTCTCGAAAAAGATGCACGAGCGTGCCAAATGGTGGAAATTTCTAACCGTGGCCCAAACGGCGCCGAAGAGGCTTGAAAATCGAATCATACATGGACAAATGTGTGGCAAGCAACTCAGATCTTTCTTGTGTTCAGATGCAATTCGGACTCATTTCGGACCCGAAACTCTGTTATGGCGATTTTGCACTATCTTGGTCGGGACCCAATTTTGACGCGCTGGGAGATCTGATTGCGATGCCCAAATCCATGCACGGAGTGATGTGGACATAGAGCAACTTCCCTAGCACAAGTCCATGTGGTCCGTTCTCTCATGGGGTCCCAGATCCTCAACTTTTAACTGTCCGAATCCGGGTTCTCGAAAAACATGCACGAGCGTGCCAAATGGCAGAAATTTCCAACAGTGGCCCAAACGGCACCAAAGAGGCATGAAATTCAAATCATGCATGGAAAAATGTGTGGCAAGTAACCCGGATCTTTCTTGTTGTGTTTAGATGCGATTCGGACTTATTTCAGACCCGAAACTCTGTTATGGCAATTTTGCACTATCTTCGCCTCCAGGACCCAACTTTGACGCGCTGCGAGAACTGATTGGGATGCCCAAATCCATGCATGGAGTGATGTGGACCTAGAGCAACTTCCCTAGCACAAGTCGGTGTGGTCCGTTCTCTGATGGGGTCCCGGATCCTCAACTTCTAACTGTCCGAATTCGGGTTCCCGAAAAGGATGCACGAGCGTGCCAAATGGTGGAAATTTCCAACAGGGGCCCAAACGACGTCGAAGAGGCATGAAAATTGAATCATGCATGGAAAAATGTGTGGCAACCAACCCGGATCTTTCTTGTTGTGTTCAGATGCGATTCAGACTCATTTCGGATCCGAAACTCTGTTATGGCAATTTTGCACTATCTTCCACGGGACCCAACTTTGACGCGCTGGGAGAACTGATTGCGATGCCCAAATCCATGGACGGAGTGATGTGGACATAGAGCAACTTCCCTAGCACAAGTCCGTGTGGTCCGTTCTCTGATGGGGTCCCGGATCCTCAACTTCTAATTGTCCGAATCCGGGTTCTCGAAAAAGATGCACGAGTGTGCCAAATGGCGAAAATTTCCAACCGTGGCCCAAACGGCGCTGAAGAGGCATGAAAATTGAATCATGCATGGACAAATATGTGGCAAGCAACCGGGAGTTTTCTTGTTGTGTTCAGATGCGATTCCGACTCATTTTGGATCTGAAACTCTGTTATGGCGATTTTGCACTACCTTCGCCGTGACCCAACTTTGACCCGCTGGGAGAAGTGATTGCGATACCCAAATCCATGCACGGAGTGATATGGACATAGAGCAACTTCCTTAGCACAACTCCGTGTGGTCCGTTCTCTGATGGGGTCCCGGATACTCAACTTCTAACTGTCCGAATTCGGGTTCTCGAAAAAGATACACGAGTGTGCCAAATGGCAAAAATTTCCAACCGTGGCCCAAACGGCACCAAAGAGGCATGAAATTCGAATCATGCATGGAAAAATGTGTGGCAAGCAACCCGGATCTTTATTGTTGTGTTCAGATGCGATTCGGACTCATTTCGGACCCGAAACTCTGTTTCGCTGGGACTCAACTTTGACGCGCTGGGAGAACTGATTACGATGCCCAAATCTATGCACGGAGTGATGTGGTCATAGAGTAACTTCCCTAACACAAGTCCGTGTGGTCCGTTCTCTCATGGGATCCCGGA
The DNA here is from genome assembly GCF_041138505.1 of Cibotium barometz. Classification (NCBI taxonomy): domain Eukaryota; kingdom Viridiplantae; phylum Streptophyta; class Polypodiopsida; order Cyatheales; family Cibotiaceae; genus Cibotium; species Cibotium barometz. The sequence goes on from NC_141067.1 coordinate 23,152,158, forward strand.
TCCTCAACTTCTAACTGCCCGAATCCGGGTTCTTGAAAAAGATGCACGAGCGTGCCAAATGGTGGAAATTTCCAACCGTGGCCCAAATGGCGCTGAAGAGGCATGAAAATCGAATCATGCATGGACAAATGTGTGGCAACCAACCCGGATCTTTCTTGTTGTGTTCAGATGCGATTCGGAATCATTTCGGATCCGAAACTCTGTTATGGCGATTTTGCACTATCTTCGTCGGGACCCAACTTTGACGCGCTGGGAGAACTGATTGCGATGCCCAAATCCATGCACGGAGTGATATGGACATAGAGCAACTTCCCTAGCACAAGTCCGTGTGGTCCGTTCTCTCATGGGGTCCCAGATCCTCAACTTCTAACTGTCCGAATTTGGGTTCTCGAAAAAGATGCACGAGCGTGCCAAATGGTGGAAATTTCCAACCGTGGCCCAAACGGCGCCGAAGAGGCATGAAAATCGAATCATGCATGGACAAATGAGTGGCAAGCAACCCGGATCTTTCTTGTGTTCAGATGCGATTCGGACTCATTTCGGACCCGAGACTCTGTTATGGCGATTTTGCACTATCTTGGTCGGGACCCAATTTTGACGCGCTCGAAGATCTGATTGCGATGCCCAAATCCATGCACGCAGTGATAAGGACATAGAGCAACTTCCCTAGCACCTGTCCGTGTGGTCCGTTCTCTGATGGGGTCCCGGATCCTCAACTTCTAACTGTCCGAATCCGGGTTCTCAAAAAAGATGCACGAGCGTGGTAAATGGCAGAATTTTCCAACCGTGGCCCAAACGGTGCCGAAGAGGCATGAAAATCAAATCATGTATGGACAAATGTGTGGCAACCAACCCGGATCTTTCTTGTTGTGTTCAGATGCGATTCGGACTCATTTCGGACCCGAAACTCTGTTATGGCGATTTTGCACTATCTTGGTCGGGACCCAATTTTGACGCACTGGGAGATCTCATTAAATCATGCATGGAAAAATGTATGGCAAGCAACCCGGATCTTTCTTGTTGTGTTTAGATGCGATTCGGACTTATTTCAGACCCGAAACTCTGTTATGGCGATTTTGCACTATCTTCGCCGGGACCCAACTTTGACGGGCTGGAAGAACTGATTGCGATGCCCAAATCCATGCACAGAGTGATGTGGACATAGAGCGACTTTCCTAGCACAAGTCGGTGTGGTCCATTCTCTGATGGGGTCCCGGATCCTCAACTTGTAACTGTCCGAATGTGGGTTCTCGAAAAGGATGCACGAGCGTGCCAAATGGTGGAAATTTCCAACAGGGGCCCAAACGGTGCCGAAAAGGCATGAAAATCAGATCATGCATGGACATATGTGTGGCTAGCAACCCGAATCTTTCTTGTTGTGTTCAGATGCGATTCAGACTCATTTCAGATCCGAAACTCTATTATGGCGATTTTACACTATCTTGGCAAGGACCCAACTTTGACGCGCTGGGAGAACTGATTGCGATGCCCAAATCCATGCACGGAGTCCGTGTGGTCCGTTCTCTGATGGGGTCCCAGATCGTCAACTTTTAACAGTATGAATCCGGGTTCTCGAAAAAGATGCACGAGCGTGCCAAATGGCGAAAATTTCCAACCGTGGCCCAAACCGCGCCGAAGAGGCATGAAATTCGAATCATGCATGGACAAATGTGTGGCAAGCAACCCAGATCTTTCTTGTTGTGTTCAGATGCGATTCGGACTCATTTCGGACCCGAAACTCTGTTATGGCAATTTTGCACTATCTTCGCCGGGACCCAACTTTGACGCGCTGGGAGAACTGATTGCGATGCCCAAATCCATGCACGGAGCGATGTGGACATAGAACAACTTCCCTAGCACAAGTCGGTGTGGTCCATTCTCTGATGGGGTCTCGGATCCTCAACTTCTAACTGTCTGAATCCGGGTTCTCGAAAAGGATAAACGAGCGTGCCAAATGGTGAAAATTTCCAATAGGGGTCCAAACGATGCCGAAGAGGCATGAAAATCAAATCATGCATGGACAAATTTGTGGGAAGCAACCCGGATCTTTCTTGTTGTGTTCAGATGCAATTTAGACTTATTTCGGATCCGAAACTCTGTTATGGCAATTTTGCACTATCTTCGTTCTTGTTGTGTTCAGATGCGATTTAGACTTATTTCGGATCCGAAACTCTGTTATGGTAATTTTGCACTATCTTCGCTGGGACCCAACTTTGACGCGCTGGGAGAACTGATTGCGATGCCCAAATCCATGCACGGAGTGATATGGACATAGAGCAATTCCCTAGCACAAGTCCGTGAGGTCCGTTCTCTGATGGGGTCCCGGATCCTCAACTTCTAACTGTCCGAATCCGGGTTCTCGAAAAAGATGCACGAGCATGCCAAATGGCAGAAATTTCCAACCGTGGCCCAAACGGCGCCGAAGAGGCATGAAAATCGAATCATCCATGGACAAATGAGGGAACCAACCCGGATCTTTCTTGTTGTGTTCAGATGCGATTCGGACTCATTTCGGACCCGAAACTCTGTTATGGCGATTTTGCACTATCTTCACCGGGACCCAACTTTGACGCGCTGGAAGAACTGATTGCGATGCCCAAATCCATGCACGGAGTAATAAGGACATAGAGCAACTTCCCTAACATAAGTCCGTGTGGTCTGTTCTCTGATGGGGTCCCGGATCCTCAACTTCTAACTGCCCGAATCTGGGTTCTCGAAAAAGATGCACGAGCGTGCCAAATGGCGGAAATTTCCAACCGTGGCCCAAACCGCGCTGAAGAGGCATGAAATTCGAATCACGCATGGACAAATGTGTGGCAACCAACCCGGATCTTTCTTGTTGTGTTCAGATGCGATTCGGAATCATTTCGGATCGAAACTTTGTTATGGCGATTTTGCACTATCTTAGCCGGCGGGACCCAACTTTGACGCGCTAGGAGAACTGATTGCGATGCCCAAATCCATGCACGGAGTGATGTGGACATAGAGCAACTTCCCTAGCACAAGTCCGTGTGGTCCGTTCTCTCATGGGGTCCCAGATCCTCAACTTCTAATTGTCCGAATCCGGGTTCTCGAAAAAGATGCACGAGCGTGCCAAATGGTGGAAATTTCCAACCGTGGCCCAAACGGCGCCGAAGAGGCTTGAAAATCGAATCATGCCTGGAAAAATGTGTGGCAAGCAACCCAGATCTTTCTTGTGTTCAGATGCGATTCGGACTCATTTCGGACCCGAAACTCTGTTATGGCGATTTTGCACTATCTTGGTTGGGACCCAATTTTGACGCGTTGGGAGATCTGATTGCGATGCCCAAATCCATGCACGGAGTGATGTGGACATAGAGCAACTTCCCTAGCACAAGTCCATGTGGTCCGTTCTCTCATGGGATCCCAGATCCTCAACTTTTAACTGTCCGAATCCGGGTTCTCGAAAATCATGCACGAGCGTGCCAAATGGCAGAAATTTCCAACAGTGGCCCAAACGGCGCCGAAGAGGCATGAAATTCAAATCATGCATGGAAAAATGTGTGGCAAGCAACCCAGATCTTTCTTGTTGTGTTTAGATGCGATTCGAACTTATTTCAGACCCGAAACTCTGTTATGGCAATTTTGCACTATCTTCGCCTCCGGGACCCAAATTTGACGCGCTGGGAGAACTAATTGCGATGCCCAAATCCATGCATGGAGTGATGTGGACCTAGAGCAACTTCCCTAGCACAAGTCGGTGTGGTCCGCTCTCTGATGGGGTACCGGATCCTCAACTTCTTATTGTCCGAATTCGGGTTCTCGAAAAAGATGCACGAGCGTTTCAAATGGTGGAAATTTCCAACCGTGGCCCAAACGGCGCCGAAGAGGCTTGAAAATCGAATCATGCATGGACAAATGTGTGGCAAGCAACCCAGATCTGTCTTGTGTTCAGATGCGATTTGGACTCATTTCGGACCCGAAACTCTGTTATGGCGATTTTGCACTATCTTGGTCGGGACCCAATTTTGACGCGCTAGGAGATCTGATTGCGATGCCCAAATCCATACACGGAGTGATGTGGACATAGAGCAACTTTCCTAGCACAAGTCCGTGTGGTCCGTTCTCTCATGGGGTCCCAGATCCTCAACTTCTAACTGTCCGAATCCGGGTTCTCGAAAAACATGCACGAGCGTGCAAATGGCAGAAATTTCCAACCGTGGCCCAAACGGCACCGAAGAGGCATGAAATTCAAATCATGCATGGAAAGATGTGTGGCAAGCAACCCGGATCTTTCTTGTTGTGTTTAGATGCGATTCGGACTTATTTCAGACCCGAAACTCTGTTATGGAAATTTTGCACTATCTTCGCCTCCGGGACCCAACTTTGACGCGCTGGGAGAACTGATGGCGATGCCCAAATCAATGCATGGAGTGATGTGGACCTAGAGCAACTTCCCTAGCACAAGTCGGTGTGGTCCGTTCTCTGATGGGGTCCCGGATCCTCAACTTCTAACTGCTTGAATCCGGGTTCTTGAAAAAGATGCACGAGCATGCCAAATGGCAGAAATTTCCAACCGTGGCCCAAACGGCGCCGAAGAGGCATGAAAATCGAATCATGCATGGACAAATGTGTGGCAAGCAACTCGGATCTTTCTTGTTGTGTTCAGATGCGATTCGGAATTATTTTCGATCTGAAACTCTGTTATGGCGATTTTGCACTATCTTCGTCTCGGGACCCAACTTTGACACGCTAGGAGAACTAATTGCGATTCCCAAATCCATGCACGGAGTGATGTGGACATAGAGCAACTTCCCTAGCACAAGTTCGTGTGGTCCGTTCTCTCATGGGGTCCCAGATCCTCAACTTCTAACTGTCCGAATTCGGGTTCTCGAAAAAGATGCATGAGGGTGCCAAATGGTGGAAATTTCCAACCGTGGCCCAAACGGCGCCGAAGAGGCATGAAAATAGAATCATGCATGGACAAATGTGTGGCAAGTAACCCGGATCTTTCTTGTGTTCAGATGCGATTCGGACTCATTTCGGACCCGAAACTCTGTTATCGCGATTTTGCACTATCTTGGTCGGGACCCAATTTTGACGCGCTGGGAGATCTGATTACGATTCCCAAATCCATGCACGGAGTGATAAGGACATAGAGCAACTTCCCTAGCACAAGTCCGTGTGGTCCGTTCTCTGATGGGGTCCCGGATGCTCAACTTCTAACTGTCCGAATCCGGGTTCTCAAAAAAGATGCACGAGCGTGGTAAATGGCAGAAATTTCCAACCGTGGCCCAAACGGTGCCGAAGAGGCATGAAAATCGAATCATCGATGGACAAATGTGTGGCAACCAACCCGGATCTTTCTTGTTGTGTTCAGATGCGATTCTGACTCATTTCAGATCCGAAACTCTGTTATGGCGATTTTACACTATCTTGGTCGGGACCCAACTTTCACGCGCTGGGAGAAGTGATTGCGATGCCCAAATCCATGCACGGAGTGATGTGGACATAGAGCAACTTCCCTAGCACAAGTCCGTGTGGTCCATTCTCTGATGGGGTCCCGGATCCTCAACTTCTAACTGTCCGCATCCGGGTTCTCAAAAAGGATGCACGAGCATGCCAAATGGTGGAAATTTCCAACAGGGGCCCAAACGGCGCCGAAGAGGCATGAAAATCGAATCATGTATGGAGCTATTTGTGGCCAGCAACCCGAATCTTTCTTGTTGTGTTCAGATGCGATTCAGACTCATTTCAGATCCGAAACTCTGTTATGGCGATTTTACACTATCTTGGCAAGGACCCAACTTTGACGCGCTGGGAGAACTGATTGTGATGCCCAAATCCATGCACGGAGTGCTGTGGACATAGAGCAACTTTCCTAGCACAAGTCCGTGTCGTCCGTTCTCTGATGGGGTCCCGGATTGTGAACTTCTAACTGTATGAATCCGGGTTCTCCAAAAAGATGCACGAGCGTGCCAAATGGCAGAAATTTCCAACCGTGGCCCAAACCGCGCCGAAGAGGCATGAAATTGGAATCATGCATGGACAAATGTGTGGCAAGCAACCCGGATCTTTCTTGTTGTGTTCAGATGCGATTCGGACTCATTTCAGACCCGAAACTCTGTTATGGCGATTTTGCACTATCTTCGCCGGGACCCAACTTTGATGCGCTCGGAGAACTGATTGCGATGCCCAAATCCATGCACGCAGAGATGTGGACATAGAGAACCTTCCCTAGCACAAGTCGGTGTGGTCCGTTCTCTGATGCGGTCCCGGATCCTCAACTTCTAACTGTCCGAATCCGGGCTCTCGAAAAGGATGCACGAGCGTGCCAAATGGTGAAAATTTCCAACAGGGGTCCAAACGATGCCGAAGAGGCATGAAAATCAAATCATGCATGGACAAATGTGTGGCAACTAACCCGGATCTTTCTTGTTGTGTTCAGATGCGATTCCGAATCATTTCGGACCCGAAACTCTGTTATGGCGATTTTGCAGTATCTTCACCGGGACCCAACTTTGACGTGCTGGGAGAACTGATTGCGATGCTTAAATCCATGCACGGAGTAATAAGGACATAGAGCAACTTCCCTAGCACAAGTCTGTGTGGTCCGTTCTCTGATGGGGTCCCGGATCCTCAACTTCTAACTGTCCGAATCGAGGTTCTCGCGAAAAAGATGCACGAGCGTGCCAAATGGCGGAAATTTCCAACAAGGACCCAAACGATGCCGAGGAGGCATGAAAATCGAATCATGCATGGACAATTGTGTGGCAAGCAACCCAGATCTTTCTTGTTCTGTTCAGATGCGATTCAGACTCATTTCAGATCCAAAACTCTGTTATGGCGATTTTACACTATCTTGGCCGGGACCCAACTTTCACGCGCTGGTAGAAGTGATTGCGATGCCCAAATCCATGCACGGAGTGATGTGGACATAGAGCAACTTCCCTAGCACAAGTCCGTGTGGTCCGTTCTCTGATGGGGTCCCGGATCTTCAACTTCTAACTATCCGCATCCGGGTTCTCGAAAAAGATGCACGAGCGTGCCAAATGGTGGAAATTTCCAACCGTGGCCCAAACGGCGCCGAAGAGGCATGAAATTCGAATCATGCATGGACAAATGTGTGGCAAGCAACTCGGATCTTTCTTGTTGTATTCAGATGCGATTCGGACTCATTTCGGACCTGAAACTCTGTTATGGCGATTTTGCACTATCTTCGCCTTGACCCAACTTTGACGCGCTGGGAGAACTCATTGCGATGCCCAAATCCATGCACGGAGTGATGTGGACATAGAGCAACTTCCTTAGCACAAGTCCGTGTGGTCCATTCTCTGATGGGGTCCCGGATACTCAACTTCTATTTGTCCAAATTCAGGTTCTCGAAAAAGATGCACGAGCGTGCCAAATGGCGAAAATTTCCAACCGTGGCCCAAACGGTGCCGAAGAGGCATGAAATTCAAATCATGCATGGAAAAATGTGATGCAAGCAACCCGAATCTTTCTTGTTGTGTTTAGATGCGATTCGGACTCATTTTGGACCCGAAACTCTGTTATGGCGATTTTGCACTATCTTCGCCGGGACCCAACTTTGACGCGCTGGGAGAACTGACTGCGATGCCCAAATCCATGCAGGGAGTGATGTGGACATAGAGCAACTTCCCTAACACAAGTCCGTGTAGTCCGTTCTCTCATGGGACCCCGGATCCTCAACTTCTAACTGCCCGAATCCGGGTTCTCGAAAAAGATGCACGAGCATGCCAAATGGCGGAAATTTCCAACCGTGATGCCAAAGAGGCATGAAATTCGAATCATGCATGGAAAAATGTGTGGCAACCAACCCGGATCTTTCTTGTTGTGTTCAGATGCGATTCGGACTCATTTCGGATCCGAAACTCTGTTATGGCGATTTTGCACTATCTTCGCCTTGACCCAACTTTGACGCGCTGGGAGAACTCATTGCGATGCCCAAATCCATGCATGGAGTGATGTAGACATAGAGCAACTTCCCTAGCACAAGTCCGTGTGGTCCATTCTCTCATGGGGTCCCATATCCTCATCTTCTAACTGTCTGAATCCGGGTTCTCGCGAAAAAGATGCACGAGCGTGCCAAATGGCGAAAATTTCCAACCATGGCCCAAACAGCGCCGAAGAGACATGAAAATCGAATCATGCATGGACAAATGTGTGGCAAGCAACCCAGATTTTCTTGTTGTGTTCAGATGCGATTCCGACTCATTTCGGATCTGAAGCTCTGTTATGGCGATTTTGCACTACCTTCGCCACGACCCAACTTTGACCCACTGGGAGAAGTGATTGCGATACCCAAATCCGTGCACGGAGTGATGTGGACATAGAGCAACTTCCTTAGCACAAGTCCGTGTGGTCCATTCTCTGATGGGGTCCCGAATACTCAACTTCTAACTGTCCAAATTCGGGTTCTCGAAAAAGATGCACGAGCATGCCAAATGGCGAAAATTTCCAACTGTGGCCCAAACAGCGCCGAAGAGGCATGAAATTCGAATCATGCATGGACAAATGTGTGGCAAGCAACCCGGAACTTTCTTGTTGTATTCAGATGCGATTCGGGCTCATTTCGGACCCGAAACTCTGTTATGGCGATTTTGCACTATCTTCGCCGGGACCCAACTTTGACGCGCTGGGAGAACTGATTGCGATGCCCAATTCCATGCACGGAGTGATGTGGACATAGAGCAACTTCCCTAACACAAGTCCGTGTGGTCTGTTCTCTCATGGAATCCCGAATCCTCAACTTCTAACTGCCCGAATACGGGTTCTCGAAAAAGATGCACGAGCGTGCCAAATGGCGAAAACTTCCAACCGTGGCCCAAACGGCACCGAAGAGGCATGAAATTCGAATCATGCATGGACAAATGTGTGGCAACCAACCCGGATCTTTCTTGTTGTGTTCAGATGCGATTCGGAATCATTTCGGACCCGAAACTCTGTTATGGCAATTTTGCACTTTCTTCGCCCGGGACCCAACTTTGACACGCTGGGAGAACTGACTGCGATGCCCAAATCCATGCACGGAGTGATGTGGAAATAGAGAAACTTCCCTAACACAAGTCCGTGTAGTCCGTTCTCTCATGGGACCCCGGATCCTCAACTTCTAATTGCCCGAATCCGGGTTCTCGAAAAAGATGCACGAGCGTGCAAAATGGCGGAAATTTCCAATCGTGACGCCAAAGAGGCATGAAATTCGAATCATGCATGGACAAATGTGTGACAAGCAACCCGGATATTTCTTGTTGTGTTCAGATGCGATTCGGACTCATTTCGGACCCGAAACTCTGTTATGGCGATTTTGCACTATCTTCGCCTTGACCCAACTTTGATGCGCTGAGAGAACTCATTGCGATGCCTAAATCCATGCACGGAGTGATGTGGACATAGAGCAACTTTCCTAGCACAAGTCCGTGTGGTCCGTTCTCTCATGGGGTCCCATATCCTCAACTTCTAACTGTCTGAATCCGGGTTCTCGCGAAAAAGATGCACGAGCATGCCAAATGGCGGAAATTTCCAATCGTGGCCCAAACGGTGCCGAAGAGGCATGAAAAAACAATCATGCATGGACAAATGTATGGCAAGCAACCCGGATTTTTCTTGTTGTGTTCAGATGCGATTCCGACTCATTTCGGATCTGAAACTCTGTCATGGCGATTTTGCACTACCTTCGTCGCGACCCAACTTTGACCCGCTGGGAGAAGTGATTGCGATACCCAAATCCGTGCACGGAATGATGTTGACATAGAGCAACTTCCTTAGCATAAGTCTGTGTGGTCAGTTCTCTGATGGGGTCCCGAATACTCAACTTCTAACTGTCCAAATTCGGGTTCTCGAAAGAGATGCACGAGCGTGCCAAATGGCGAAAATTTCCAACCGTGGCCCAAACAGCACTGAAGAGGCATGAAATTCCAATCATGCATGGACAAATGTGTGGCAAGCAACCCGGATCTTTCTTGTTGTGTTCATATGCGATTTGGACTCATTTCGGACACGAAACTCTGTTATGGCGATTTTGCACTATCTTCGCCGCCGGGACCCAACTTTGACGCGCTGGGAGAACTGATTGCGACGCCCAAATCCATGCACGGAGTGATGTGGACATAGAGCAACTTCCCTAACACAAGTCCGTGTGGTCCGTTCTCGCATGGGATCCCGAATCCTCAACTTCTAACTGCCCGAATACAGGTTCTCGAAAAAGATGCACGAGCGTGCCAAATGGCGGAAAGTTCCAACCGTGGCCCAAACGGCACCGAAGAGGCATGAAATTCGAATAATGCATGGACAAATGTGTGGCAACCAACCCGGATCTTTCTTATTGTGTTCAGATGCGATTCGGAATCATTTCGGATCCGAAACTCTGTTATGGCGATTTTGCACTATCTTCGCCAGGACCCAACTTTGACGCGCTGAGAGATCTGATTACGATGCCCAAATCCATGCACGGAGTCATGTGGACATAGAGAAACTTCCCTAGCACAAGTGCGTGTGGTCCGTTCTTTCATGGGGTCCCAGATCCTCAACTTGTAACTGTCCGAATCCGTGTTCTCGAAAAACATGCACGAGCGTGCCAAATGGAAGAAATTTCTAACCGTGGCCCAAACGGCGCTGAAGAGGCATGAAATTCAAATCATGCATGGATAAATGTGTGGCAAGCAACCCGGATCTTTCTTGTTGTGTTTAGATGTGATTCGGACTTATTTCGGACCCGAAACATTCACACGCAAGGAGAACTGATTCCGATGCCCAAATCCATGCACGGAGTGATGTGGACATAGAGCAACTTCCCTAGCACAAGTCGGTGTGGTCCGTTCTCTGATGGCGTCCCGGATCCTCAACTTCTAACTGTCCGAATCCGGGTTCTCGAAAAAGATGCACGAGCGTGCCAAATGGTGAAAATTTCCAACCGTGGCCCAAATAGCGCCGAAGAGGCATAAAATTTGAATCATGCATGGACAAATGTGTGGCAAGCAACTCGGATCTTTCTTGTTGTGTTCAGATGCGATTCGGACTCATTTCGGACCCGAAACTGTGTTATGGCGATTTTGCACTATCTTCGTCAGACCCAACTTTGACGCGCTGGGAGAACTGATTGCGATGCCCAAATCCGTGCACAGAGTGATGTGGACATAGAGCAACTTCCCTAGCACAAGTCGGTGTGGTCCGTTCTTTGATGGGGTCCCGGATCCTCAACTTCTAACTGTCCAAATCCGGGTTCTTGAAAAGGATGCACGAGCGTGCCAAATGGTAGAAATTTCCAACAGGGACCCAAACGGTGCCGAAGAGGCATGAAAATCGAATCATGCATGGACATATGTGTGGCAAGCAACCCCAATCTTTCTTGTTGTGTTCAGATGCGATTCAGACTCATTTCAGATCCGAAACTCTGTTATTGCGATCTTACACTATCTTGGCAAGGATCCAACTTTGACGCGCTGGGAGAACTGATTGCGATACGCAAATCCATGCACAGAGTGATGTGGACATAGAGCAACTTCCCTAGCACAAGTCCGTGTGGTCCGTTGTCGTGCCATGGCACGTCTATGATATGAAACCGTGCATGTGAGGCCGTCAAATACACATCCAGATGCATGGGTTAAGTGCCATGACGAGTCATTATATGATGCCATGTACATATGTTCATATTATATATGAGGTTCAATAAGACAAGCTGAGGCTGAGTCAGATTTAGGAGTTTTTTGTATATGAGTATGGAGGATGATGTTTTTGCTGTTACTCAGAGCTCATGGGCAAGTTAGAAGCATCCAGATATATATGATGGCATGAGGGCATACCAATGCACAAAGGAATGCATTTATGAAGGCATGAAGAAATACTTGAATGGGCAATTGGGGATTCTATAAATCACATGGGCCGATATGATGATTTATAAACTATGAAGGTATCACAGTGCCGAAGAGTTCATTGAATGTTGGGGAAATGTGGAGATTGAAAACTGCACTTGGACTTCATGGATCATCATGTAGAAGCATATGTATCTTACGTATATCTAATGCGGAGAGTGGAGATAGGAAACATGGAGCTAGTAAGCATGTTTTCATAGAGGTGCTAATGCCTTGGGAATCTTGTGGTTAAGACTTGCTACCTTAATGCTAAGGTTAAATGCTACTAGCAATACGTGGCTAGTAGCATAAGTGGAAAGGGGAAAATAATTCATTTATTTAGAATTTTCTGGAGCTTGGTAGCGCAGCCTTTGTAATGGAAACTCCCGCATTAATAGTGGGAAAAAGGTGGTAAGAGCACCGAGATCGCCGCGGGAAAGAGGGAAAAACGACCGGAGAGAGACGGCGATTGCAGAGTGGGAAGAGATTTTCTGCAGCGTTGGAGAACAGTGTCAAAAAGACCAGACGTTTTAATTTCAAATATATATAGTTTGTGTGTGCTTTGTAGGTGCTAGAATTAGAGAGTAATTCTAGTACAACATAACGATGTAATTATTGGAAAAGCCATTTTCTAAATCAACACTCAGCGATGCTGCTCCAGTTAATTCACCCTCGCATAATCGACGTGAAGCTTATGGTTGGTGAAGCAAATAAAGAGTTCCACGCATGCAATTCAACAGCTAAGTGTTTTTTTTTATATATATTCTCTTAAAAGTTACTCTCATTCCATACGAATTGAGAGAATCGTTTAACCCATACATCAAAAGAAGTTTGGAAATGAATAGAAGGATTTTGGGGAAAAAGCTAAGGAATTTGGAGCTCGGAGAATTATGAAAAATGCATTGAAGTCGAGGGTAATTTGCCTTACTTTCTTCTCATATGGATTTTGGAAATTATGAGTATGTCAAAGCTATGCCAAATGCTATATTTTGCTTGTGAGATGTTAGGACATTAAGGCAGGTTTTCAGGTGATAAAGTACATCTCGAAATAACGGTTTTGAGGGCACTGGATGTAATGGATGTAGCTGGCCACATGTATATTGGAAAAATTGGAAAGCTTTGTTATGCCCACATGTGAATGGTTCAAAGGATTTCATGCAATTCTGTGCATTCACCTGGAGGAATTCAAGGATGTATTGAGACAAGTTGACATATGTATTTGTCATTGGAAATAGTGATGTTCAATACTCCTTGGGAAATTTTGTGTGTGAGTTTCCTTGTTAGGTTTGACACCAACTCTCACAGCTAGAAGTTTCGTACTTTCCTGGCTACTCCGCACACTTCACGACAGCTTTGGTGAACCCGACGTGAAACTGCTGGGGTGAGAGTGTGGTGAAACATACAGGGAAGCTATGGTTGAGAATTCTGAGGGCCAGGGGGTTCATTTTGACCCCGGAGTTATGCAGATGTTCCAAATGTTTTCCATGTACATGCAACAGCAACAAGCTGCTGAGAGGGGACAGATTTCCACGACCAAAGCCTTACAATCAATTGTGAAAAAGGTGGATCAATTTGATGGGAAGGACATTACAAAGTATCTGCGCAATTATATAAAGGAGATGGAGCTAAACAGGGTGACTGAGGAGGATATGGTTCGAAGTTTCGAGTTGGTATGCGTTCCTGAAATAAGAGAGCGCATAAAAGGATTGCAGACAGCACAGGGTGGCAGAAATTGGGAAGAATTCAAGCTTGCTTTAAAAGATGAATACTTCATGGAGGATTCTGAGCGAGTGACTAAACGAACTTTTTTGGAATGGGTCACAAAACCTAATATGGGAATTTCTGCCACAGAATTGCTAAGGGAGTTTGAGAAGCGTTATGCCCAGTTGTCAAGAATAGAGCGCGCAACTTTGGACAGAGAAAAGACAGAGCTCTTCTTGCAAGCAGCTGGGAAAGATCTCCAGGAGAAATTGGAAATCCTCCTTGAGGATAAAAATACAGAGCAAGGATTAAAGAGTGATTGGAATGATGTTGAGGATGCAGTCACTATGTTAGCAAAGCGGCAGCGGAGGAGGGATAAAATGGTGATGGGCTCTGCAACCCCCATAGCTGCTGTTACCCCTGAGAATTTATCCAAGCCAGCTGCCACAATTCCTAAGATAGATGGGCCGATGGATGAGCTTATCAAGGGTATGCGTGATTTAAAATTGAAGATGTCCAGGATCGAAGAAAAAGGTCTACCATTGGGGCAGGCTTCTATGCAAAGGCCTCAAAGCAAAGAAGGGTTTACATATAGATGCATATGGTGTGATGACCCAGAGCATGCAAAGAAGGATTGTACCAGCTATAAAGAAGCTCTTAAAAATCAACTTGTGTTCTTCAAAGATGGGAAAATCCATCTTACAGAGACTGGTCTTCCATTGAGTACAAACTTTGGGAAAGGAGGGATGAAAAAGCTGGTAGAGGATATGGCTGCTAGTCATGCCATTTCTATGGTTGAGGCAGCAACCTATGGATTAAAGGTTGGTCAACAAAAGCAGGAATTTGAGAATGATGAGGATTATGAGAATGAGAATTTTTGGCCGTCAACAATGGGATTAATTGCATCAAAGAAAGTGTCAAAGCAAGCTTTGCATGAGGCAGGTGATTGTATACGTCTTGAGACTGGCTGGGAGGAGCCTGTGGATTCTTTATCCATTCATGCCTATATTGCCAAATGCCAAAATAATGAGGCACAGGTAGAGGAGAAACGTAAAAGGGAAAATGAGGAAGGAGGGCCATCAAAAAGGGTTACACGTGGAAGTGAAAAGAAGGATCCTGGGCCATCACATATGCCTCCACAGCATAGCAGACCTCCACATGATGTTTCAATGGAAGAAGTGCCAGCAAAAATGAAGGAGAAGGGTAAAGGGAAAAGTCCACTCTACAAGCTTCAATCTGATATTGAGGTTGCAACAGATCTCAAAAAGGTGCTTGAAGAGAGAATTCTAAACAGCAGGGTGGAATTCACACTAGGGGAAGTCTTAGGGATTGCAAAGAAAGAATTTCATGATGAGATAATTGATATTATACGAAGAAAAAGGCAGTCCATAATTGAATCTATTCCATCACAAGGGGAAGCAAGCACTTCCAAGACTCATGGTGTACAGGTACAGAAAAAAGAAGAGAGAGAAAATGTGGTGGAATGTAATCACTCTGCTGATGGGGCACGACAAGTGCGCTTTGTGGAAGAGGATGATGAAAAAGAAGTTCTTACAAAGAGTCATTACTCCAGGAGTCATTGGGCAAGAGCAACCACTGAAACCCTTGTCAAGATAGGTGATTTGGAAGAGCCGTATGTCGCTCTAATTGATCATGGGTCTGAAATAAATCTTATGGCTAAAAATCTCTACAACAAATGTAAGTGGCCAATGGATGTGGATCATGGGTGGATGATTAAAGCAGCTAATAATTCATCTGGAGAGCTTTATGCAGCATGTCCAAATGTAAGGGTAACTATAGGGGATGTGAAGGATGATCAGAATTTCTTTGTTCAGGAGATGTCATCGTATCCCCTTATCCTTGGGCAACCCTACATTACAGCTGTAAGGATGGAAACAAAAGTTTTGGATGATGGATCAGCATATGCAAGAATAAGGAGTAAAGATGGCAAAAAAGCTGTTCAGTTTTTGACAGTATGCATTAATCATGAAAGGAATCGTGAATCTCTTCGGGCACAGTCACTCCCAAAGATAAACAGAGAGTTCATGAATTACAGGGAGATGAGGGATTTTGGCCAGGTGCCATTGTAAAGCGGGATTCCAATGGTACAAGGGGAAATGAGTTCTCGCAGGACTCAATCAATGTAAATAGTTTTTCAGCAAATTTTCAGGGATTTTCCAGCTATGGGTCACTGGTTTTTGTAAAAAGCAAGGATTTAAAGCGTGGCATGCAAAAACATATACAAAATGAACAAAAAAGTTTTGAGCAGTGTGGTCTTTTGGAGAAGAATGAGTTTATTTCAGGGGTGCTTGATGAGGTGTCATTTATAGATACTATGGATGTGCTTTTTGATATGGGAAGAGCATGCTTACAGGGTGGAAATGAAATGATAAAGGTGTCATCTGTGGAGATGTATGATATAATCCAGGAATTTGAGGGGGTGGAATGTAAAAACACGAATTGTGAGATGGATGCTCATGTTGATACAAAGTACAAAACGGTTGCAAAGAAGGTGAAGCCAGTTGCCTTGCCCTTGCCACCAGGAAGCAAGGAGAAGATAGATGAAGCTTCTATGCAACCAAATCTTAGAGATCCGAAGAAAATTGGGCATAAATTTACTCAAGAAACTCTGAAAGAGCTGAAGATTGGTGAGAGGGATTTTCTGTTGCCAGTTGAAAGGGAATGCTTTGAGGAGATGCTTGTAAAACATGGGAAAGCTTTTGCCTTTCAGCCACATGAGATAGGTTGTGTTGATCCAAGTGTAGCAGCACCAATGGTGATCTTTACTGTTCCACATGTGCCCTGGAATCTGCGGCCAATTCCAGTACCAAAGGCTCTCTTGCCAAAGTTGATGGAATTACTAAAGGAAAAGATCAGGATGGGAATCTTGGAGCCTTCATGTGCCCCATATTCCAACAGATGGTTTACTGTACCAAAGAAAAATGGGACATTACGCTTTATTCAAGACATGCAACCTGTAAACAAAGTCACAATCAGGAATGTGGGAGCAGGTCCAATTGTGGATGAGTTTGCAGAAGCATTTGCAGGAAAAGCTATATACTCTATGGGTGATCTGTATTCGGGATATGATCAGTTCCAGCTGGATATGCAAAGCAGGGACTTGACCACAATGAGAACTCCTTTGGGATTAGTAAGGATGTGTACCTTACCACAGGGAGCCACTAACTCAGTGGCACATATGATGAATGGAATGAACAAAGTCTTACGGGACTTCATACCACAAAAAACTATGCCATTTTTGGATGATGTGCCAATAAAGGGCTGTGATGAGAAAGACAAAGATGGGGATTTGGATTCAAAAGGGTGCCGCAAGTTTGTGGCAAATCATATAAAGGATTGTGACATGATTCTATCCAGACTTGAAGAAGTGAATCTTACTTTATCTGGGCAGAAATCAGTGTTTGGGGTTGGTGAAGTGCTAATAGTGGGACATCTTTGTAGTACTAGTGGACGCCGTCCTTGTCCAGCCAAAATAGATGCAATACAAAGAATGAAAGAGACATGCATTAATGTTACAGAGCTGAGGAGATTTCTTGGAGCATGTGTCTTTTATGTTATTTGGATCCCACATTATGCACATGTAGCAGATCCTCTTTATCAGCTTTTGAGGAAAAATCAAAAATTTTTATGGAGTGCAGTACATATTAAAGCTATGCGGAAGCTGAAATATTTGCTCCAATCGTCACCCATTTTGAGAAAGGCAGATTATGAGTGTGGCAGGCCTGTGATTGTTACAGTTGATACTAGTCCTACTGGGATAGGATGGGCAGTAGGGCAGGATGATGAGGATGATCATAGGTATGTAATTAGATTTGGAGCAAAGGTATTAAGCTTTCGGCAGCGAAAGTATCCACAGATCAAGAGAGAATTATGGGGGATAGTCACTGCTCTAAAATGTGAAAAAGAATATCTTATTGGGGCATCTGTACTTGTGGAGACTGATTGCTTGCCACTTCTTGGGATGATAGCAAGTTGTGCCACTCCAGATATTGCTATGCTTAGGTGGATTGCTTATATTAAGTCACTAAATCCTGAGTTTGAGCATATTGCGGGAAAAGATAATCCAGTTGCAGATATGCTATCAAGAGCCAGGTATGAAGATGAGAAAGAGATGATTAGTGACATTGATGATGTGGGTACAAAGTTCTATACCACAGCATATGCAAAGGGGGATCATATTTGCTTATCAAATGCACTTGAGTCTTTTATTGAGGAAATATATGAAGGAGATTGGTTGCTTATTGGTCAATATTTGAGCACTCTAACAAGGCAACAAAATTGGTCTGACTCAGAATTTAAGAGGATCCGCAGAAAAGCATATGGTTACTTTCTAAAGGATGGGTATCTCTGGAAGCATCCTAAACAGAGGAATGCTATGCCACAGAGAGTCATATGTGATAAAGAGACTCAAGGAAAGCTTGTGAAAGAATTCCATGAGAGTCTCTGGGCTGGGCATAGAAGTGTGTGGGCCACCTTTACCAAAATAAAGGAGAAATATTGGTGGAGAGGAATGTACAAGGATATTTCCCAATATGTGGAAACATGCATAGTATGCCAAATGTACTCAAATGTGAGGCATCGTGATGGCTTGCAACCAACCTACCCACCTGCCATGCACTACAAATGGGTAGTGGATCTAGTTACAATGCCTTTGGGAATTTGGCAGATGCGGTACATAGCACTTGCAAGAGAAGATTTGACAAATCAGGTAGAAGGGCGTGCTCTTAGAACAAAGAGTACGGAAACAGTATGCAAATTTCTCTTGGAAGATGTGATCTGCCGATATGGTTGTGTTGGGAAAATAACAGCTGATAGAGGTGAGCTAGATGTTGGAGAAGCAAAGGAATTCTTCTCTAGAATTGGTATCAAACTGTCTCTAACATGTGCTTACAATCCTGAGGGCAATGGGAAAAGTGAACGAGGACATCCTCCAATCATTAAAGCTTTGGCTAAGGCATGTAGAGAAAGGATGAGAGAGTGGCCAAAGCTGCTACCATATGCCTTGTGGGCTGACCGTACAACTCATAGCTCAGTGACAGGATACATGCCTGCAGAATTAATGTATGGTCAGAAGCCAGTGATGCCAGTTGAAGAAGTAATTCTAACTTGGAATGTATTGCCCTGGGTGGAAGGATTGAGCAGAGATGACCTCCTTGCATTGCGAATAAGACAGTTAGAGAGGAGCCCTGAAGATGTAGAGCTTGCTAAAGCTCGCCTGAAAGATGCAAGGTTGAAAAATAAAGAAAGATTTGATAGTAGACACAGACTCCGGCCAAAACCTATTGAAGAAGGTGATTGGGTTCTAATGTATGATAGTAGCCTTGACAACCAATTCACTGTTCAAAGAAAATTTGCAAAAAGATGGTTTGGCCCTTACATTGTCAGGCATGTGCATGGAAATGCCACATATACTCTGTGTGAGCTTGATGGAACAGAAGTAAAGAATCTTGTGGCTGGCAAAAGAATCAAGATATTTAAAAGAAGGCATGATGGTGATCCTTTTGATTCACAAGAAATTCAGGATGAGAAGCTTGACAGTGGAAGTATGGATATGATTGAAGAGGAAGAGGATGATCTTCCTGGAACTGCAGAAGATGAAGACGACATCCAGTTATATGTGGACCTTGATGATGATTTGGCACATACCAGAGGATGTGCAGGTTTAGAGGGGGTGGATGTCGTGCCATGGCACGTCTATGATATGAAACCGTGCATGTGAGGCCGTCAAATACACATCCAGATGCATGGGTTAAGTGCCATTACGAGTCATTATATGATGCCATGTACATATGTTCATATTATATATGAGGTTCAATAAGACAAGCTGAGGCTGAGTCAGATTTAGGAGTTTTTTGTATATGAGTATGGAGGATGATGTTTTTGCTGTTACTCAGAGCTCATGGGCAAGTTAGAAGCATCCAGATATATATGATGGCATGAGGGCATACCAATGCACAAAGGAATGCATTTATGAAGGCATGAAGAAATACTTGAATGGGCAATTGGGGATTCTATAAATCACATGGGCCGATATGATGATTTATAAACTATGAAGGTATCACAGTGCCGAAGAGTTCATTGAATGTTGGGGAAATGTGGAGATTGAAAACTGCACTTGGACTTCATGGATCATCATGTAGAAGCATATGTATCTTACGTATATCTAATGCGGAGAGTGGAGATAGGAAACATGGAGCTAGTAAGCATGTTTTCATAGAGGTGCTAATGCCTTGGGAATCTTGTGGTTAAGACTTGCTACCTTAATGCTAAGGTTAAATGCTACTAGCAATACGTGGCTAGTAGCATAAGTGGAAAGGGGAAAATAATTCATTTATTTAGAATTTTCTGGAGCTTGGTAGCGCAGCCTTTGTAATGGAAACTCCCGCATTAATAGTGGGAAAAAGGTGGTAAGAGCACCGAGATCGCCGCGGGAAAGAGGGAAAAACGACCGGAGAGAGACGGCGATTGCAGAGTGGGAAGAGATTTTCTGCAGCGTTGGAGAACAGTGTCAAAAAGACCAGACGTTTTAATTTCAAATATATATAGTTTGTGTGTGCTTTGTAGGTGCTAGAATTAGAGAGTAATTCTAGTACAACATAACGATGTAATTATTGGAAAAGCCATTTTCTAAATCAACACTCAGCGATGCTGCTCCAGTTAATTCACCCTCGCATAATCGACGTGAAGCTTATGGTTGGTGAAGCAAATAAAGAGTTCCACGCATGCAATTCAACAGCTAAGTGTTTTTTTTTATATATATTCTCTTAAAAGTTACTCTCATTCCATACGAATTGAGAGAATCGTTTAACCCATACATCAAAAGAAGTTTGGAAATGAATAGAAGGATTTTGGGGAAAAAGCTAAGGAATTTGGAGCTCGGAGAATTATGAAAAATGCATTGAAGTCGAGGGTAATTTGCCTTACTTTCTTCTCATATGGATTTTGGAAATTATGAGTATGTCAAAGCTATGCCAAATGCTATATTTTGCTTGTGAGATGTTAGGACATTAAGGCAGGTTTTCAGGTGATAAAGTACATCTCGAAATAACGGTTTTGAGGGCACTGGATGTAATGGATGTAGCTGGCCACATGTATATTGGAAAAATTGGAAAGCTTTGTTATGCCCACATGTGAATGGTTCAAAGGATTTCATGCAATTCTGTGCATTCACCTGGAGGAATTCAAGGATGTATTGAGACAAGTTGACATATGTATTTGTCATTGGAAATAGTGATGTTCAATACTCCTTGGGAAATTTTGTGTGTGAGTTTCCTTGTTAGGTTTGACACCAACTCTCACAGCTAGAAGTTTCGTACTTTCCTGGCTACTCCGCACACTTCACGACACCGTTCTCTGATGGGGTCCCGGATCGTCAACTTCTAACTGTATGAATCCGGGTTCTCGAAAAAGATGCACGAGCGTGCCAAATGGCGGAAATTTCTAACCGTGGCCCAAACCACGCCGAAGACACATGAAATTGGAATCATGCATGGACATATGTGTGGCAAGCAACCCGGATCTTTCTTGTTGTGTGCAGATGCGATTCGGACTCATTTCGGACCCGAAACTCTGTTATGGCGATTTTGCACTATCCTCGCCGGGACCCAACTTTGACGCGCTGGGAGAACTGATTGCGATGCCCAAATCCATGCACGGAGTGATACGGAGATAGAGCAATTCCCTAGCATAAGTCCGTGTGGTCCGTTCTCTGATGGGGTCCCGGATCCTCAACTTCTAACTGTCCGAATTTGGGTTCTCGAAAAAGATGCACGAGCGTGCCAAATGGCAGAAATTTTCAACCGTGGCCCAAACGGCGCCGAAGAGGCATGAAAATCAAATCATCCATGGAAAAATGTGTGGCAACCAACCCGGATCTTTCTTGTTGTGTTCAGATGCGATTCGGACTCATTTCGGTTTCGAAACTCTGTTATGGCGATTTTGCAGTATCTTCACCGGGACCCAACTTTTGACGTGATGGGGGAACTGATTGCGATGCCCAAATCCATGCATGGAGTAATAAGGACATAGAGCAACTTCTCTAGCACAAGTCCGTGTGGTCCGTTCTCTGATGGGGTCCCGGATCCTCAACTTCTAACTGTCCGAATCCGGGTTCTCGCGAAAAAGATGCACGAGCGTGCCAAATGGCAGAAATTTCCAACAGGGGTCCAAACGATGCCGAAGAGGCATGAAAATCGAAACATGCATGGACAAATGTGTGGCAAGCAACCCGGATCTTTCTTGTTGTGTTCAGATGCGATTCAGACTCATTTCAGATCCGAAACTCTGTTATGGCGATTTTATACTATCTTGGCCGGGACCCAACTTTCACGCGCTGGGAGAAGTGATTGCGATGCCCAAATCCATGCACGGAGTGATGTGGACATAGAGCAACTTCCCTAGCACAATTTCGTGTGGTCCGTTCTCTGATGGGGTCCCAGATCGTCAACTTCTAACTGTATGAATCCGGGTTCTCGAAAAAGATGCACGAGCGTGCCAAATGGCGGAAATTTCCAACCGTGGCCCAAACCGCGCCGAAGAGGCATGAAATTGGAATCATGCATGGACAAATGTGTGGCAAGCAACCCGGATCTTTCTTGTTGTGTTCAGATGTGATTCGGACTCATTTCGGACCCGAAACTCTGTTATGGCGATTTCGCACTATCTTCGCCGGGACCCAACTTTGACGCGCTGGGAGAACTGATTGCGATGCCCAAATCCATGCACGGAGTGATGTGGACATAGAGCAACTTCCGTAGCACAAGTCGGTGTGGTCCGTTCTCTGATGGGGTCCCGGATACTCAACTTCTAACGGTCCAAATTCAGGTTCTCGAAAAAGATGCACGAGCGTGCCAAATGGCGAAAATTTCCAACCGTGGCCCAAACGGCGTCGAAGAGGCATGAAATTCAAATCATGCATGGAAAAATGTGTGGCAAGCAACCCGGATCTTTCTTGTTGTGTTCAGATGCGATTCGGACTCAGTTCGGACCCGAAACTCTGTCATGGCGATCTTACACTATCTTCGCCGGGACCCAACTTTGACGCGTTGGGAGAACTGACTGTGATGCCCAAATCCATGCACGGAGTGATGTGGACATAGAGCAACTTCCCTAACACAAGTCCGTGTAGTCCGTTCTCTCATGGGACCCCGGATCCTCAACTTCTAACTGCCCAAATCCGGGTTCTCGAAAAAATGGCGGAAATTTCCAACCATAATGCCAAAGAGGCATGAAATTCGAATCATGCATGGACAAATGTGTGGCAAGTAACCCGGATCTTTCTTGTTGTGTTCAGATGTGATTCGGACTCATTTCGGACCCGAAACTCTGTTATGGCGATTTTGCACTATCTTCGCCTTGACCCAACTTTGATGCGCTGGGAGAACTCATTGCGATGCCCAAATCCATGCACAGAGTGATGTAGACATAGAGCAACTTCCCTAGCACAAGTCCGTGTGGTCCGTTCTCTCATGGGGTCCCATATCCTCAACTTCTAACTGTCTGAATCCGGGTTCTCGCGAAAAAGATGCACGAGCGTGCCAAATGGCGAAAATTTTCAACTGTGGCCCAAACGGCACCGAAGAGGCATGAAAATCGAATCATGCATGGACAAATGTGTGGCAAGCAACCCAGATTTTTCTTGTTGTGTTCAGATGCGATTCCGACTCATTTCGGATCTGAAGCTCTGTTATGACGATTTTGCACTACCTTCACCGCGACCCAACTTTGACCCGCTGGGAGAAGTGATTGCGATACCCAAATCCGTGCACGGAGTGATGTGGACATAGAGCAACTTCCTTAGCACAAGTCCGTGTGGTCCGTTCTCTGATGGGGTCCCGAATACTCAACTTCTAACTGTCCAAATTCGGGTTCTCGAAAAAGATGCACGAGCGTGCTAAATGGCGAAAATTTCCAACCGTGGCCCAAACAGCGCCGAAGAGGCATGAAATTTGAATCATGCATGGACAAATGTGTGGCAAGCAACCTAGATCTTTCTTGTTGTGTTCAGATGCGATTCGGACTCATTTCGGACCCGAAACTCTGTTATGGCGATTTTGCACTATCTTCGCCGGGACCCAAATTTGACGCACTCGGAGAACTGATTGCGATGCCCAAATCCATGCACGGAGTGATGTGGACATAGAGCAACTTCCCTAACACAAGTCCGTGTGGTCCGTTCTCTCATGGAATCCCGAATCCTCAACTTCTAACTGCCCGAATACGGGTTCTCGAAAAAGATGCACGAGCGTGCCAAATGGCGGAAATTTCCAACCGTGGCCCAAACGGCGCCGAAGAGGCATGAAATTCGAATCATGCATGGACAAATGTGTGGCAACCAACCCGGATCTTTCTTGTTGTGTTCAGATGCGATTCGGAATCATTTCGGACCCGAAACTCTGTTATGGCGATTTTGCACTATCTTCGTCGGGACCAAACTTTGACGCGCTGGGAGAACTGACTGTGATGCCCAAATCCATGCACGGAGTGATGTGGACATAGAGCAACTTCCCTAACACACGTCCGTGTAGTCCGTTCTCTCATGGGACCCCGGATCCTCAACTTCTAACTGCCCGAATCCGGGTTCTCGAAAAAGATGCACGAGCGTGCCAAATGGCGGAAATTTCCAACCGTGACGCCAAAGAGGCATGAAATTCGAATCATGCACAGACAAATGTGTGGCAAGCAACCTGGATCTTTCTTGTTGTGTTCAGATGCGATTCGGACTCATTTCGGACCCGAAACTCTGTTATGGCGATTTTACACTATCTTCGCCTTGACCCAACTTTGACGCGCTGGGAGAACTCATTGCGATGCCCAAATCCATGCACGGAGTGATGTGGACATAGAGCAACTTCCCTAGCAGAAGTCCCTGTGGTCCGTTCTCTCATGGGGTCCCATATCCTCAACTTCTAACTGTCTGAATCCGGGTTCTCGTGAAAAAGATGCACGAGCGTGCCAAATGGCGGAAATTTTCAACCGTGGCCCAAACGGCGCCGAACAGGCATGAAAATCGAATCATGCATGGACAAATGTGTGGCAAGCAACCTGGATTTTTCTTGTTGTGTTCAGATGCGATTCCGACTCATTTCGGATCTGAAACTCTGTTATGGCGATTTTGCACTACATTCGCCGCGACCCAACTTTGACCCGCTGGGAGAAGTGATTGCGATACCTAAATCCGTGCACGGAGTGATGTGGACATAGAGCAACTTCCTTAGCACAAGTCCGTGTGGTCCGTTCTCTGATGGGCTCCCGAATACTCAACTTCTAACTGTCCAAATTCAGGTTCTCGAAAAAGATGCACGAGCGTGCTAAATGGCGAAAATTTCCAACCGTGGCCCAAACAGCGCCGAAGAGGCATGAAATTCGAATCATGCATGGACAAATGTGTGGCAAGCAACCCGAATCTTTCTTGTTGTGTGTTCAGATGCGATTCAGACTCATTTCGGACCCGAAACTCTATTATGGCGATTTTGCACTATCTTCGCCGGGACCCAACTTTGACGCGCTGGGAGAACTGATTTTTGCGATACCCAAATCCATGCACGGAGTAATGTGGACATAGAGCAACTTCCCTAACACAAGTCCGTGTAGTCCCTTCTCTCATGGGATCCCGAATCCTCAACTTCTAACTGCCCGAATACGGGTTCTCGAAAAAGATGCACGAGCGTGCCAAATGGCGGAAATTTCCAACCGTGGCCCAAATGGCGTCGAAGAGGCATGAAATTCGAATCATGCATGGACAAATGTGTGGCAACCAACCCGGATCTTTCTTGTTGTGTTCAGGTGCGATTCGGAATCATTTCGGATCCGAAACTCTGTTATGGCGATTTTGCACTATCTTCGTCGGGACCCAACTTTGACGCGCTGGGAGATCTGATTACGAAGCCCAAATCCATGCACGGAGTCATGTGGACATAGAGCAACTTCCCTAGCACAAGTGCGTGTGGTCCGTTCTTTCATGGGGTCCCAGATCCTCAACTTCCAACTGTCCGAATCTGGGTTCTCGAAAAACATGCACGAGCGTGCCAAATGGCATAAATTTCTAACCGTGGCCCAAACGGCGCCGAAGAGGCATGAAATTCAAATCATGCATGGATAAATGTGTGGCAAGAAACCCGGATCTTTCTTGTTGTGTTTAGATGCGATTCGGACTTATTTCGGACCCGAAACTCTATTATAGCGATTTTGCACTATCTTCGCCGCCCGGGATCCAACTTTCACCCGCAGGGAGAACTGATTTCGATGCCCAAATCCATGCATGGAGTGATGTGGACATAGAGCAACTTCCCTAGCACAAGTCCATGTGGTCCGTTCTCTGATGGGGTCCCGGATCCTCAACTTCTAACTGTCCGAATCCGGGTTCTCGAAAAAGATGCACGAGCGTGCCAAATGGTGAAAATTTCCAATCGTGGCCCAAATAGCGCCAAAGAGGCATGAAATTTGGATCATGCATGGACAAATGTGTGGCAAGCAACCCGGATCTTTCTTGTTGTGTTCAGATGCGATTCGGACTCATTTCGAACCCGAAACTCTGTTATGGCAATTTTGCACTATCTTCGTCGGACCCAACTTTGACGCGCTGCGAGAACTGATTGCGATGCCCAAATGCATGCACGGAGTGATGTGGACATAGAGAAGCTTTCCTAGCACAAGTCGGTGTGGTCCATTCTCTGATGGGGTCCCGGATCCTCAACTTCTAACTGTCCAAATCCGGGTTCTTGAAAATGATGCACGAGCGTGCCAAATGGTAGAAATTTCCAAAAGGGGCCCAAACGGTGCCGAAGAGGCATGAAAATCGAATCATGCATGGACATATGTGTGGCAAGCAACCCCAATCTTTCTTGTTGTGTTCAGATGCGATTCAGACTCTTTTCAGATCCGAAACTCTGTTATAGCGATTTTACACTATCTTGGCAAGGACCCAACTTTGACGCGCTGGGAGAACTGATTGCGATACGCAAATCCATGCACGGAGTGATGTGGACATAGAGCAACTTCCCTAGCACAAGTCTGTGTGGTCCGTTCTCTGATGGGGTCCCGGATCGTCAACTTCTAACTGTATGAATCCGGGTTCTCGAAAAAGATGCACGAGCGTGCCAAATGGCAAAAATTTCTAACCATGGCCCAAACCACGCCGAAGACACATGAAATTGGAATCATGCATGGACATATGTGTGGCAAGCAACCCGGATCTTTCTTGTTGTGTGCAGATGCGATTCGGACTCATTTCGGACCCGAAACTCTGTTATGGCGATTTTGCACTATCATCGTCGGGACCCAACTTTGACGCGCTGGGAGAACTGATTGCGATGCCCAAATCCATGCACGGAGTGATACGGACATAGAGCAATTCCCTAGCATAAGTCCGTGTGGTCCGTTCTCTGATGGGGTCCCGGATCCTCAACTTCTAACTATCCGAATCCGGGTTCTCGAAAAAGATACACGAGCGTGCCAAATGGCAGAAATTTTCAACCGTGGCCCAAACGGCGCCGAAGAGGCATGAAAATCAAATCATCCATGGACAAATGTGTGGCAACCAACCCGGATCTTTCTTGTTGTGTTCAGATGCGATTCGGACTCATTTCGGTTTCGAAACTCTGTTATGGCGATTTTGTAGTATCTTCACCAGGACCCAACTTTTGACGTGCTGGGAGAACTGATTGCGATGCCCAAATCCATGCATGGAGTAATAAGGACATAGAGCAACTTCCTTAGCACAAGTCCGTGCGGTCCGTTATCTGATGGGGTCCCGGATCCTCAACTTCTAACTGTCCGAATCCGGGTTCTCGAAAAAGATGCACGAGCGTGCCAAATGGTGAAAATTTCCAACAGTGGCCCAAATAGCGCCGAAGAGGCATGAAATTCGAATCATGCATGGACAAATGTGTGGCAAGCAACCCGGATCTTTCTTGTTGTGTTCAGATGTGATTCGGACTCATTTCGGACCCGAAACTCTGTTATGGCGATTTTGCACTATCTTCGCCGGGACCCAACTTTGACGCGCTGGGAGAACTGATTTTGCGATGCCCAAATCCATGCACGGAGTGATGTGGACATAGTGCAACTTCCCTAGCACAAGTCGGTGTGGTCCGTTCTCTAATGGGATCCCCGATCCTCAACTTCTAACTGTCCGAATCCGGGTTCTCGAAAAGGATGCACGAGCGTGCCAAATGGTGGAAATTTCCAACAGGGGCCCAAACGATGCCGAAGAGGCATGAAAATTAAATAATGCATGGACAAATGTGTGGCAACCAACCCAGATCTTTCTTGTTGTGTTCAGATGCGATTCGGAATCATTTCGGATCCGAAACTCTGTTATGGCGATTTTGCACTATCTTCGTCGGGACCCAACTTTGACGCGCTGGGAGATCTGATTACGAAGCCCAAATCCATGCACGGAGTCATGTGGACATAGAGCAACTTCCCTAGCACAAGTGCGTGTGGTCCGTTCTTTCATGGGGTCCCAGATCCTCAACTTCCAACTGTCCGAATCTGGGTTCTCGAAAAACATGCACGAGCGTGCCAAATGGCATAAATTTCTAACCGTGGCCCAAACGGCGCCGAAGAGGCATGAAATTCAAATCATGCATGGATAAATGTGTGGCAAGAAACCCGGATCTTTCTTGTTGTGTTTAGATGCGATTCGGACTTATTTCGGACCCGAAACTCTATTATAGCGATTTTGCACTATCTTCGCCGCCCGGGACCCAACTTTCACCCGGAGGGAGAACTGATTCCGATGCCCAAATCCGTGCATGGAGTGATGTGGACATAGAGCAACTTCCCTAGCACAAGTCCGTGTGGTCCGTTCTCTGATGGGGTCCCGGATCCTCAACTTCTAACTGTCCGAATCCGGGTTCTCGAAAAAGATGCACGAGCGTGCCAAATGGTGAAAATTTCCAACCGTGGCCCAAATAGGGCCGAAGAGGCATGAAATTTGGATCATGCATGGACAAATGTGTGGCAAGCAACCCGGATATTTCTTGTTGTGTTTAGATGCGATTCGGACTCATTTCGGACCCGAAACTCTGTTATGGCGATTTTGCACTATCTTCGTCGGACCCAACTTTGACGCGCTGCGAGAACTGATTGCGATGCCCAAATCCATGCACAGAGTGATGTGGACATAGAGCAACTTCCCTAGCACAAGTCGGTGTGGTCCATTCTCTGATGGGGTCCCGGATCCTCAACTTCTAACTGTCCAAATCCGGGTTCTTGAAAATGATGCACGAGCGTGCCAAATGGTAGAAATTTCCAAAAGGGGCCCAAACGGTGCCGAAGAGGCATGAAAATCGAATCATGCATGGACATATGTGTGGCAAGCAACCCCAATCTTTCTTGTTGTGTTCAGATGTGATTCAGACTCTTTTCAGATCCGAAACTCTGTTATAGCGATTTTACACTATCTTGGCAAGGACCCAACTTTGACGCGCTGGGAGAACTGATTGCGATACGCAAATCCATGCACGGAGTGATGTGGACATAGAGCAACTTCCCTAGCACAAGTCTGTGTGGTCCGTTCTCTGATGGGGTCCCGGATCGTCAACTTCTAACTGTATGAATCCGGGTTCTCGAAAAAGATGCACGAGCGTGCCAAATGGCGAAAATTTCTAACCGTGGCCCAAACCACGCCGAAGACACATGAAATTGGAATCATGCATGGACATATGTGTGGCAAGCAACCCGGATCTTTCTTGTTGTGTGCAGATGCGATTCGGACTCATTTCGGACCCGAAACTCTGTTATGGCGATTTTGCACTATCTTCGTCGGGACCCAACTTTGACGCGCTGGGAGAACTAATTGCGATGCCCAAATCCATGCACGGAGTGATACAGACATAGAGCAATTCCCTAGCATAAGTCCGTGTGGTCCGTTCTCTGATGGGGTCCCGGATCCTCAACTTCTAACTATCCGAATCCGGGTTCTCGAAAAAGATGCACGAGCGTGCCAAATGGCAGAAATTTTCAACCGTGGCCCAAACGGCGCCGAAGAGGCATGAAAATCAAATCATCCATGGACAAATGTGTGGCAACCAACCCGGATCTTTCTTGTTGTGTTCAGATGCGATTCGGACTCATTTCGGTTTCGAAACTCTGTTATGGCGATTTTGCAGTATCTTCACCGGGACCCAACTTTTGACGTGCTGGGAGAACTGATTGCGATGCCCAAATCCATGCATGGAGTAATAAGGACATAGAGCAACTTCCCTAGCACAAGTCCGTGTGGTCCGTTCTCTGATGGGGTCCCGGATCCTCAACTTCTAACTGTCCGAATCCGGGTTCTCGCGAAAAAGATGCACGAGCGTGCCAAATGGCAGAAATTTCCAACAGGGGCCCAAACGATGCCGAAGAGGCATGAAAATCGAATCATGCATGAACAAATGTGTGGCAAGCAACCCAGATCTTTGTTGTTGTGTTCAGATGCGATTCAGACTCTTTTCAGATCCGAAACTCTGTTATGGCAATTTTACACTATCTTGGCTGGGACCCAACTTTCACGCGCTGGGAGAAGTGATTGCGATGCCCAAATCCATGCACGGAGTGATGTGGGCATAGAGCAACTTTCCTAGCACAATTCCGTGTGGTCCGTTCTCTGATGGGGTCCCAGATCGTCAACTTCTAACAGTATGAATCCGGGTTCTCGAAAAAGATGCACGAGCGTGCCAAATGGCGGAAATTTTCAACCGTGGTGCCCAAACCACGCCGAAGAGGCATGAAATTGGAATCATGCATGGACAAATGTGTGGCAAGCAACCCAGATCTTTCTTGTTGTGTTCAGATGCGATTCGGACTCATTTCGGACCCGAAACTCTGTTATGGCGATTTTGCACTATCTTCGCCGGGACCCAACTTTGACGCGCTGGGAGAACTAATTGCGATGCCCAAATCCATGCACATTGTGATGTGGACATAGAGCAACTTCCCTAGCACAAGTCGGTGTGGTCCGTTCTCTGATGGGGTCCCGGATACTCAACTTCTAACTGTCCAAATTCAGGTTCTCGAAAAAGATGCACGAGCGTGCCAAATGGCGAAAATTTCCAACCGTGGCCCAAACGGCGTTGAAGAGGCATGACATTCAAATCATGCATGGAAAAATGTGTGGCAAGCAACCCGGATCTTTCTTGTTGTGTTCAGATGCGATTCGAACTCAGTTCGGACCCGAAACTCTGTCATGGCGATTTTACACTATCTTCGCCGGGATCCAACTTTGACGTGCTGGGAGAACTGACTGTGATGCCCAAATCCATGCACGGAGTGATGTGGACATAGAGCAACTTCCCTAACAAAAGTCCGTGTAGTCCGTTCTCTCATGGGACCCCGGATCCTCAACTTCTAACTGCCCGAATCCGGGTTCTCGAAAAAATGGCGGAAATTTCCAACCATAATGCCAAAGAGGCATGAAATTCGAATCATGCATGGACAAATGTGTGGCAAGCAACCCGGATCTTTCTTGTTGTGTTCAGATGCGATTCGGACTCATTTCGGACCCGAAACTCTGTTATGGCGATTTTGCACTATCTTCGCCTTGACCCAACTTTGATGCGCTGGGAGAACTCATTGCGATGCCCAAATCCATGCACGGAGTGATGTAGACATAGAGAAACTTCCCTAGCACAAGTCCGTGTGGTCCGTTCTCTCATGGGGTCCCATATCCTCAACTTCTAACTGTCTGAATCCGGGTTCTCGCGAAAAAGATGCACGAGCGTGCCAAATGGCAAAAATTTTCAACCGTGGCCCAAACGGCACCGAAGAGGCATGAAAATCGAATCATACATGGACAAATGTGTGGCAAGCAACCCAGATTTTTCTTGTTGTGTTCAGATGCGATTCCGACTCATTTCGGATCTGAAACTCTGTTATGGCGATTTTGCACTACCTTCACCGTGACCCAACTTTGACCCGCTGGGAGAAGTGATTGCGATACCTAAATCCGTGCACGGACTGATGTGGACATAGAGCAATTTCCTTAGCACAAGTCCGTGTGGTCCGTTCTCTGATGGGGTCCCGAATACTCAACTTCTAACTGTCCAAATTCGGGTTCTCGAAAAAGATGCACGAGCGTGCTAAATGGCGAAAATTTCCAACCGTGGCCCAAACAGCGCCGAAGAGGCATGAAATTCGAATCATGCATGGACAAATGTGTGGCAAGCAGCCCGGATCTTTCTTGTTGTGTGTTCAGATGCGATTCAGACTCATTTCGGACCCGAAACTCTATTATGGCGATTTTGCACTATCTTCGCCGGGACCCAACTTTGACGCGCTGGGAGAACTGATTGCGATGCCCAAATCCATGCACGGAGTGATGTGGACATAGAGCAACTTCCCTAACACAAGTCCGTGTGGTCCGTTCTCTCATGGAATCCCGAATCCTCAACTTCTAACTGCCCGAATACGGGTTCTCGAAAAAGATGCACGAGCGTGCCAAATGGCAGAAATTTCCAACCGTGGCCCAAACGGCGCCGAAGAGGCATGAAATTCGAATCATGCATGGACAAATGTGTGGCAACCAACCCGGATCTTTCTTGTTGTGTTCAGATGCGATTCGGAATAATTTCAGACCCGAAACTCTGTTATGGCGATTTTGCACTATCTTCGCCGGGACCCAACTTTGACGCGCTGGGAGAACTGACTGTGATGCCCAAATCCATGCACGGAGTGATGTGGACATAGAGCAACTTCCCTAACACAAGTGCGTGTAGTCCGTTCTCTCATGGGACCCCGGATCCTCAACTTCTAACTGCCCGAATCCGGGTTCTCGAAAAAGATGCACGAGCGTGCCAAATGGCGGAAATTTCCAACCGTGACGCCAAAGAGGCATGAAATTCGAATCATGCAGCACGGACAAATGTGTGGCAAGCAACCTGGATCTTTCTTGTTGTGTTCAGATGCGATTCGGACTCATTTCGGACCCGAAACTCTGTTATGGCGATTTTGCACTATCTTCGCCTTGACCCAACTTTGACGCGCTGGGAGAACTCATTGCGATGCCCAAATCCATGCACGGAGTGATGTGGACATAGAGCAACTTCCCTAGCAGAAGTCCCTGTGGTCCGTTCTCTCATGGGGTCCCATATCCTCAACTTCTAACTGTCTGAATCCGGGTTCTCGCGAAAAAGATGCACGAGCGTGCCAAATGGCGGAAATTTTCAACCGTGGCCCAAACGGCACCGAAGAGGCATGAAAATCGAATCATGCATGGACAAATGTGTGGCAAGCAACCTGGATTTTTCTTGTTGTGTTCAGATGCAATTCCGACTCATTTCGGATCTGAAACTCTGTTATGGCGATTTTGCACTACCTTCGCCGCGACCCAACTTTGACCTGCTGGGAGAAGTGATTGCGATACCTAAATCTGTGCACGGAGTGATGTGGACATAGAGCAACTTCTTAGCACAAGTCCGTGTGGTCCGTTCTCTGATGGGGTCCCGAATACTCAACTTCTAACTGTCCAAATTCGGGTTCTCGAAAAAGATGCACGAGCGTGCTAAATGGCGAAAATTTCCAACCGTGGCCCAAACAGCGCCGAAGAGGCATGAAATTCGAATCATGCATGGACAAATGTGTGGCAAGCAACCCGGATCTTTCTTGTTGTGTGTTCAGATGCGATTCAGACTCATTTCGGACCCGAAACTCTATTATGGCGATTTTGCACTATCTTCGCCGGGACCCAACTTTGACGCGCTGGGAGAATTGATTTTTGCGATAACCAAATCCATGCACGGAGTAATGTGGACATAGAGCAACTTCCCTAACACAAGTCCGTGTAGTCCGTTCTCTCATGGGATCCCGAATCCTCAACTTCTAACTGCCCGAATACGGGTTCTCGAAAAAGATGCACGAGCGTGCCAAATGGCGGAAATTTCCAACCGTGGCCCAAACGGCGCCGAAGAGGCATGAAATTCGAATCATGCATGGACAAATGTGTGGCAACCAACCCGGATCTTTCTTGTTGTGTTCAGATGCGATTCGGAATCATTTCGGATCCGAAACTCTGTTATGGCAATTTTGCACTATCTTCGTCGGGACCCAACTTTGACGCGCTATCTTCGTCGGGAGATCTGATTACGATGCCCAAATCCATGCACGGAGTCATGTGGACATAGAGCAACTTCCCTAGCACAAGTGCGTGTGGTCCGTTCTTTCATGGAGTCCCAGATCCTCAACTTCCAACTGTCCGAATCCGGGTTCTCGAAAAACATGCACGAGCGTGCCAAATGGCATAAATTTCTAACCGTGGCCCAAATGGCGCCGAAGAGGCATGAAATTCAAATCATGCATGGATAAATGTGTGGCAAGAAACCCGGATCTTTCTTGTTGTGTTTAGATGCGATTCGGACTTATTTCGGACCCGAAACTCTATTATAGCGATTTTGCACTATCTTCGCCGCCCGGGACCCAACTTTCACCCGCAGGGAGAACTGATTCCGATGCCCAAATCCATGCATGGAGTGATGTGGACATAGAGCAACTTCCCTAGCACAAGTCCGTGTGGTCCGTTCTCTGATGGGGTCCCGGATCCTCAACTTCTAACTGTCCGAATCCGGGTTCTCGAAAAAGATGCACGAGCATGCCAAATGGTGAAAATTTCCAACCGTGGCCCAAATAGCGCCGAAGAGGCATGAAATTTGAATCATGCATGGACAAATGTGTGGCAAGCAACCCGGATCTATCTTGTTGTGTTCAGATGCGATTCGGACTCATTTCGGACCCGAAACTCTGTTATGGCGATTTTGCACTATCTTCGCCGGGACCCAACTTTGACGCGCTGGGAGAACTGATTTTGCGATGCCCAAATCCATGCACGGAGTGATGTGGACATAGTGCAACTTCCCTAGCACAAGTCGGTGTGGTCCGTTCTCTAATGGGATCCCTGATCCTCAACTTCTAACTGTCCGAATCCGGGTTCTCGAAAAGGATGCACGAGCGTGCCAAATGGTGGAAATTTCCAACAGGGGCCCAAACGATGCCGAAGAGGCATGAAAATTAAATCATGCATGGACAAATGTGTGGCAAGCAACTTGAATCTTTCTTGTTGTGTTCAGATGGGATTTAGACTCATTTCGGATCCGAAACTCTGTTATGGCGATTTTGCACTATCTTCGCTGGGACTCAACTTTGACGCGCTGGGAGAACTGATTGCAATGCCCAAATCCATGCACGGAGTGATAAGGACATAGAGCAACTTCCCTAGCACAAGTCCGTGTGGTCCGTTCTCTGATGGGGTCCTGGATCCTCAACTTCTAACTGTCCGAATCCAGGTTCTCCAAAAAGATGCACGAGCGTGCCAAATGGCGAAAATTTCTAACCGTGGCCCAGACGGTGCCGAAGAGGCATGAAAATCGAATCATGCATGGACAAATGTGTGGCAACCAACCCGGATCTTTCTTGTTGTGTTCAGATGCGATTCACAAATGTGTGGCAACCAACCCGGATCTTTCTTGTTGTGTTCAGATGCGATGCAGACTCATTTCGGATCCGAAATTTTGTTATGGCGATTTTGCACTATCTTCATCAGGACCCAACTTTGACGCGCTGAAAGAACTGATTGCGATGCCCAAATCCATGCATGGAGTAATAAGGACATAGAGCACCTTCCCTAGCACAAGTCCGTGTGGTCCGTTCTCTGATGGGATCCCGGATCCTCAACTTCTAACTATCCGAATCCGGGTTCTCGCAAAAAAGATGCACGAGTGTGCCAAATGGCGGAAATTTCCAACAGGGGCCCAAACGACGCCGAAGAGGCATGAAAATCAAATCATGCATGGACAAATGTGTGGCAAGCAACCCGGATCTTTTGTAAGATTTCTCCCCAGCCTCACAAAATGTCCAGCATATTCCCGTGTAATCAATCCCTCTTCAGAAATATAAAGACCTTGTTTCTAACTGTTTTAACCTAGAGAGAGAAAATATTCTAGAGAGAGAATATTCAGATTTTGAATATTTTTGGATAGAAAAATATCTCATATAATTAAGATGAATTCCCCTGAAACAGAAATTCAAAAAGAATTTTCCAATGTGCAATTGGAATTAATTGGAAATAGGTATAAAGAACCTTAGTCTAAGAGTCTAGATTTTCAAAAATCTTTGGACTATGGTCCAATTAAGGTTCCTATGGGCCAATAGCATCAATCCATGTGTAGGGAGGAGATAAATACAATTTGTAAAAGAAGATACCCAAAAATGAGTAAATGCTCACATAAGATGAAGAGTTGAAAATGTACAAGGTTTATTGGTAAAAAACTATGAGCAATATTAAAAATATGAGATATTTTGGGTATCCAAAAAGGAGTAAATGCTCACATAAGATGAAGAGTTGAAAATGTACAAGGTTTATTAGTAAAAAACTATGAGCAATATTAAAAATATGAGATATTTTGGGTATAATGATTCCATTTTGACACATATGTAAGGAAGGGGAGTTCTTTAAAGGAGGTGCATATTTCACATGCTTGAATGAGTTTTAAACTCATAAAAATTGAGATATTTCATCTCTCCTTCTCCTCATTCAAGTCTAGTTTCAAAAAGTTAGCCTAACTGACCTAAAAATGGTCAAAAAGTGACCAAACTGACTTGGAAAATTCTAGAATCAGTTTGTTTGGTTAGGAGCTCAATTTTTCCTATAAATAGAAGCCTCCCCTTGTTGAAAAGAATATAGTGTTTAGTGCATTGTTACTCTACTCCACCTAAGCCAAAAACTGTGAATTCATTAATAATTCACTAGTTTTTGACACTTCCCTCTTTCTTCAATCCCCATTGGTGGCTCCATCAACATACTAAACCAATTGATTGGTTGGGGGCCTCTACCGTGAAACAAGAATCAAGCAATTTGTAAGGTAAGTATGGTGAATTTTGATTTTTTCTATAATTTCTCAATGTTCTCTCTTCTCAACCCCTCTCAAGCTTGAGAAGCTTAATTGGTATGGTTTTTGAATGCTATTGAAGTTAATTGATTAATGATAGAAAAGAATTACATAAATTTCTATTTATGTTTAATTCTAATGGTTTTTTCTCTCTCTCACTTAAGAAATGGTCATACTCATGACCCACTCTCAATCCAAATGAAGCTTTTCATAAAGCTTTTCCTTAATCCAAGATTAATCTACGCTTAAGAATAAATTAATTATTTTTTTTATCTATGCTTTTAGTTTATGTATTCTATGATTATTTTTGATTCAATCCATTAAGTGTTAATGATCTAATTAGGTGTCATTCTAATCATTACCTTAAAGATAAGCCTTATCTTTTTAAATAATTGAGATTTATCAATTATAGTAGCGAAGCTATGGTAAAATTTTTATAAAAATTTACACATAAAATAATTTCATTCAAAGCATGAAAAGAGGATTTCCTACCATATTCTAGGAATTATCATCCTAGATTAATTGAAAGAAATTCATTAGAATCATGAGAAAATTGAATTTTTATATTATGCATAAAGGATAAATTTTTATATCAAAAGTATTACTTTTATCATTTTTATTTTATGCATAGAAGTATGCATAATGGATAAATTTTTATATCAAAAGTGTTACTTTTATCATTTTTATTTTCATGCATAGAAGTATACATAATGGATAAAATTTTATATCAAAAGTGTTACTTTTAGCATAATTAAATTTCATGCATAGAGGTATGCATAAAAGATAAATATTTTATTATAAAAGTGCTACTTTTAACATAATTGAATTTCATGCATAGAGGTGTGCATAAAAGATAAATATTTTATTATAAAAGTGTTACTTTTAACATAATTGAATTTCATACATAGAGGTATGCATAAAAGATGAATATTTTATTATTATAAAACTGTAAAGAAAAAAAATTAATTATTTTATTATAAAAAGTTATTTTCATCATATTGAATTTCGTGCATAGAAATGAAAAAAATAAATAAATTATTATTTTATTGTAAAAATATTACAGAAAAAAAATGATTATTTTATTATAAAAGTGTTACTTTTATCACACAATTGAAATTCTTGCATAGAGGTATGCATAAAGGATGGGTTAGGATGTGATAAGATGAGTTAAGATGTGATAAGAGGTGTATGAGATGTGATAAGAGGTGTATGAGATGTGATAAGATGAGATAAGATGCATATGAGATGAGTTAGGATGTGATAAGATGAGATAAGATGTATATGAGATGAGTTAGGATGTGATAAGAGGAGTTAGGATGTGATAAAGAGGTGTATGAGATGTGATAAGAGGTGTATGAGATGTGATAAGATGAGATAAGATGCACATGAGATGAGTTAGGATGTGATAAGATGAGTTAAGATGTGATAAGAAGTATATGAGATGTGATAAGATGAGATAAGATGTATATGAGATGAGTTAGGATGTGATAAGATGAGTTAAGATGTGATAAGATGTGTAGGGAATGAGATAAGAAGTGTATGTGATGAGATAAGATGTATATGGGTTGTCATAAGATGTGATGTAAAAGAATAGATGTGAAGGCGTATGGGGCTATATGAATGGGAAGGAAAAAAATAGATGTATGTATGGATGTGAATGTGCATGTAGATGAGGATGTATGGATGAAGATGCATGAATGTGCATGTAGATGTAGATGTACGAATGAGGATGTGGATGTATGCATGTGGATGTGTATGTATGGATGTATGCATGTAGATGTGGATGTGTATGTATGGATGTATGTATGTGGATGTGGATATATGAGTAAGGATGTGAAAATGGATGTATGCATGGATGGGTATGAAGATTAATGAAGGTGAATGTGTATGGGAAATAATGTGTCGTTGATATGAATGAATGGATGAGAATGAGTACATATGAAGGGAATGTGGAATAAGTAATGTGGATTGAGGAGGGATAATGTGGAAAGACGGAGTTCGATATAGAAACTGTATTTTGTGACTGTTTGTAAATGATTGTTTTATGTCAAGAATGCTGGGGAAGCATTTTGACCGTCTTATGGATTAAGATCATGGTGACCTAACTGATAAAGTTGCAACTGCTGATGGAGAGTCAATGGATGACATCTCGCATAGCGAGGTCGGCCGACGCCTTGACCAGCCTTGGTGCGATTAAAATGGTGAGCTTCCGGTACGGTGGATGAGGGGCCAAGGAAGCGGCCTATGAGTGAAGCGCTAGGTCACCTGCGAAGGATCCTAGAGGGTGCTGACCATACGGTGCTCGGGCTCTGGGTCGCCCAGGATACCCACGCGTGCGTCGAGGAAGATATTGGAACAAGGAGTAAGAGTTGTTTTCTGAAACCGGACATGGATCTGGTTGATTAACCTTGCTGGTCTTCAATGGATGAGTCCATGGCTCTTTATATGGATCTGTTGGTTGATCTTGCGGATCTTCAACGAGAGTCCATCTTGGTAAGTGATTATTTTGTCGAGTATTATGGGCTAGGAACTATTGAAAAGGCCCCTGAGTGGACAGGTGGTGAGCGTTCTAGTTGCCAATGATGCCATAGATACTCTGATGAAGGAATGATGGGAAATTGAATCAACCGGATAAATTGGAAGATTGTGATCAGTGATACTATGGTTTTATTAAAGGATTGTTTTTGGTTGAATCTGTAAAAAAGGCAATTTCATATTGGGTGTGTAAGTGGTGTGACTAGTTTTATATTTGCATGAACTTCCAGCTAGGGGGCCTTGGAACTCTTTTCCTTGGTACCCAGGACAAAACCTAACCAAATTCCAAATTGGATCCCATCACTACAGTGGTTGGGCGGTTGGCTAACCCATGGGATCGTAGGCTGGACTGATGGATCCGTAAATCGAGACTCAATTTCTGTTATTACGATAGATGAAGTAAGTCCCGGATAGTAATCGTTCTATGGATAGGAATCAACGGCTGTGCCTCTTGATGGGGAAAAAAGCGTTAATCCCAATGATCCAAGTGTAAGTTTCTTCCTTGATCTGACCGAGTATCTTTATAGGTGCAGTCGGATCAGTTTGATCACTAATGGTCTTGACTACGTTAGAGTAAAAAGTTATCCTGGAGGAATCGCCCGTGCTTTCCAGATAAGGGAAGTTTTTCTGGGTTCGGTTTTGGAAAAACCGACGGATTAATCTTTTGTCCGGATATCCGTGGACAAGGCCCCGAGTGTGGGACCCTGCCTCGCGCAAGAAGTGCTACTTCCGCTGCTAGTACCCTGAATCCGTTGCGCGGTGGGAACAGGGATCTCACAGTTGGTATCAGAGCATTTGGCTAATAAAGATCAACTGAGAAGCCAATTATGTCAAAAATTTATCATGAAGCACAAAAAGGTTATAATCATGTGATATGATTCATACAATTTGATATTCAAACTGATAATTCGTAAATTAGTAATTGGGTCTTCGGATGGGAGTACCGCAATTGTATGGAACCCTGACTTGCTTGAGGCCTAGACATGATGGTATTTACCTTATAGTTCCAAGTACCATGACTACCCGTATATACCGAGGGTATAACTGCAGCTCTTTACCGGCAGTATATACGAGTAAATCTAAGACTTGAAATTATAAGCGTTAATGCTATCCGGATGATGAATTTGAATGTGATTGATATGATTTTTAATTCTGTTTGAGAATTGATGAATTGATTTGGATTCTGATTGAAAAATGATGATTTCTGAAATTTAGTTGAAATATAATAACCTGAGTGAAACCACAATGAGGATGAATGGGATGAGTCCCTGTGATGATATTCATAACTGGAATGATAATAATGAATTTAGTAAATCACTATGAGGATAGTGGATTGTGCTGTCAGATTGTTACTGTTAACACTTGACTCGGTAGATCAAGTTAAGGGTTGACAAATTGAGAACTTGCTTAACTGAAATTCCCGTAGAGGAATGTTCAGAAGGGAATTTTTCGGTCTAATGGACCATTATCGTGTTAAAGATATGAATGATATGATTTGAATGAATTATTATTTAATGATGAGTTCTATTTAAGGGATAATTATCCCCGTATTCTGTTGGGTTGACCAAAATATAAGGAACCCCAGAATAAATTGGATCTTAAGAAAAAGAGTTGTCCTCTACTTGGCGAGATGAGGACATCTCGCACTTTTCAAGTGGGGTAGAATGTAAGATTCTTCCCCCAGCCTTCGAGGTATATAGGAGTAAGAACCTCCCTTTGTGATCTTATAATTATTCTCTCTCTAAAATAAAAGAAAGATTCTATTTTTTTTTTTAAAGGAAGAACCTTTCCCAGAATACTTCTCAAGAGTCCCACCTATTTTAAGGATTCAGAACAATGAGTTCAGAAGTGAGAATCGATGTTTTGGATATCAAGGTTTTGGATATCAAGGTTTTGGTCTTCATTCGAGTACGGCCCAAAAGAAGTTCTTTATCTCTTGGGAAGTATAAGAAGTTACCTCCCAGATATTGTGGACCAAAGAAAGTAGGTGATTTAGCTTACGAACTTCTTTTATCTCCTCATCTCAAAATTCTTAATGCCTTCTATAGAAAAATGTGCCAAACCCAAATCATGGAAAGACGGTAAAACTTCAGAGGCAAGTTACCGTTGGCTTCTAGGTTACGCTAGCTCCTTCCTTTATATAAGTCGTAACTTTT
Source organism: Cibotium barometz (assembly GCF_041138505.1). Classification (NCBI taxonomy): domain Eukaryota; kingdom Viridiplantae; phylum Streptophyta; class Polypodiopsida; order Cyatheales; family Cibotiaceae; genus Cibotium; species Cibotium barometz. The sequence goes on from NC_141067.1 coordinate 23,193,264, forward strand.
ACTTGTCGCTCACAATAATCTTACTCCCATCGATCTCCTTTCTTTCTTAATCTCTTTCATGGCTTGGCAACAAGAATTAGTTTTATCCATGAGATGATTTCTCACCTTCAAGACGCAAGCGAGTCTGTGAAGAAGGATTTTATAGAACAGTGTGAGCGCTCACTTTTTCCTCACCTAGGAACTTCTGTAGCTCAGACCAAATGGCGAACCTATCAAGACATAACTAGGGTAACACCCTGGGGTCAGCAGCACTTTCGTAATAATGTCCGCTTGGCCATGGTTATTGAAGCCTTGGGTTTGGGTCCCCGATACTACTGCGTCATGAGATCAAGGCATCTTGGGTTTTCTGAGCGGGTCTTCTTACTGGCGTGTTTTCTTCCTCATAAGAAGATATGCCTTTACCCCGTTTTTAGCTTGCCTCTCAGAGGTCCTTTTGTTAGATCACCTCATACCACTGAGATAGGTGCGGCAATAACCAACAGAATTATTCCCATAGATGAGTTACCTTATACGTGCGCAGCTTGTGAGTGCTGCTTTTGTGACCATATGATGGACGGGCTTATGGAAGTGTAAAGAGTTCTTCTATCTTTACTGTATAAGTTTCGAGAATGAATAAAGTTTAAATCTTGTTCTTATCTTGAATCTTGCTCTCTTTGCGACTTCTCTTGGTGGTTAATCTTGATTAAAAATTTTCTCTAAGTCTCATATTCGTGCATCTTGCGAAATTACCCCAGTTTGCGAGATGAGGACATGTTGAGTTTTTTAAGTGGGGTAGAATGTAAGATTTCTCCCCAGCCTCACAAAATGTCCAGCATATTCCCCTGTAATCAATCCCTCTTCAGAAATATAAAGACCTTGTCTCTAACTGTTTTAACCTAGAGAGAGAAAATATTCTAGAGAGAGAATATTCAGATTTTGAATATTTTTGGATAGAAAAATATCTCATATAATTAAGATGAATTTCCCTGAAACAGAAATTCAAAAAAAAATTTTCAATGTGCAATTGGAATTAATTGGAAATAGGTATAAAGAACCTTAGTCTAAGGGTCTAGATTTTCAAAAATCTTTAGACTATGGTCCAATTAAGGTTCCTATGGGCCAATAGCATCAATCCATGTGTAGGGAGGAGATAAATCCAATTTGTAAAAGAAGATACCCAAAAATGAGTAAATGCTCACATAAGATGAAGAGTTGAAAATGTACAAGGTTTATTGGTAAAAAACTATGAGCAGTATTAAAAATATGAGATATTTTGGGTATCCAAAAAGGAGTAAATGCTCACATAAGATGAAGAGTTGAAAATGTACAAGGTTTATTAGTAAAAAACTATGAGCAATATTAAAAATATGAGATATTTTGGGTATAATGATTCTATTTTGACACATATATAAGGAAGGGGAGTTCTTTAAAGGAGGTGCATATTTCACATGCTTGAATGAGTTTTAAACTCATAAAAATTGAGATATTTCATCTCTCCTCTCTCCTCATTCAAGTCTAGTTCCAAAAAGTTAGCCTAACTGACCTAAAAATGGTCAAAAAGTAACCAAACTGACTTGGAAAATTCTAGAATCAGTTTGTTTGGTTAGGAGCTCAATTTTTCCTATAAATAGAAGCCTCCCCTTGTTGAAAAGAATATAGTGTTTAGTGCATTGTTACTCTACTCCACCTAAGCCAAAAACTGTGAATTCATTAATAATTCACTAGTTTTTGACACTTCCCTCTTTCTTCAATCCCCATTGGTGGCTCCATCAACATACTAAACCAATTGATTGGTTGGGGGCCTCTACCGTGAAACAAGAATCAAGCAATTTGTAAAAGAAGTATGGTGAATTTTGATTTTTTCTATAATTTCTCAATGTTCTCTCTTCTCAACCCCTCTCAAGCTTGAGAAGCTTAATTGGTATGGTTTTTGAATACTATTGAAGTTAATTGATTAATGATAAAAAAGAATTACATAAATTTCTATTTATGTTTAATTCTAATGGTTTTTTCTCTCTCTCACTTAAGAAATGGTCATACTCATGACCCACTCTCAATCCAAATGAAGCTTTTCATAAAGCTTTTTCTTAATCCAAGATTAATCTATGCTTAAGAATAAATTAATGATTTTTTTATCTATGCTTTTAGTTTATGTATTCTATGATTATTTTTTATTCAATCCATTAAGTTTTAATGATCTAATTAGGTGTCATTCTAATCATTCCCTTAAAGATAAGCCTTATCTTTTTAAATAATTGAGATTTATCAGTTATAGTAGCGGAGCTATGGTAAAATTTTTATAAAAATTTACACATAAAATAATTTCATTCAAAGCATGAAAAGAGGATTTTCTACCATATTCTAGGAATTATCATCCTAGATTAATTGAAAGAAATTCATTAGAATCATGAGAAATTTGAATTTTTATATTATGCATAAAGGATAAATTTTTATATCAAAAGTATTACTTTTATCATTTTTATTTTATGCATAGAAGTATGCATAATGGATAAATTTTTATATGAAAAGTGTTACTTTTATCATTTTTATTTTCATGCATAGAAGTATGCATAATGGATAAAAATTTATATCAAAAGTGTTACTTTTAGCATAATTAAATTTCATGCATAGAGGTATGCATAAAAGATAAATATTTTATTATAAAAGTGTTACTTTTAACATAATTGAATTTCATGCATAGAGGTATGCATAAAAGATAAATATTTTATTATAAAAGTGCTACTTTTAACATAATTAAATTTCATGCATAGAGGTATGCATAAAAGATAAATATTTTATTATAAAAGTGCTACTTTTAACATAATTGAATTTCATGCATAGAGGTATGCATAAAAGATAAATATTTTATTATAAAAGTGCTACTTTTAACATAATTGAATTTCATACATAGAGGTATGCATAAAAGATGAATATTTTATTATTATAAAACTGTAAAGAAAAAAAAATGATTATTTTATTATAAAAAGTTATTTTCATCATATTGAATTTCGTGCATAGAAATGAAAAAAAAAATAAATTATTATTTTATTGTAAAAATATTACAAAAAAATGATTATTTTATTATAAAAGTGTTACTTTTATCACACAATTGAAATTCTTGCATAGAGGTATGCATAAAGGATGGGTTAGGATGTGATAAGATGAGTTAAGATGTGATAAGAGGTGTATGAGATGTGATAAGAGGTGTATGAGATGTGAGAAGATGAGATAAGATGCATATGAGATGAGTTAGGATGTGATAAGAGGAGTTAGGATGTGATAAAGAGGTGTATGAGATGTGATAAGAGGTGTATGAGATGTGATAAGATGAGATAAGATGCACATGAGATGAGTTAGGATGTGATAAGATGAGTTAAGATGTGATAAGAAGTGTATGAGATGTGATAAGATGAGATAAGATGTATATGAGATGAGTTAGGATGTGATAAGATGAGTTAAGATGTGATAAGATGTGTATGGAATGAGATAAGAAGTGTATGTGATGAGATAAGATGTATATGGGTTGTCATAAGGTGAAATTGGATGCGATGTAAAAGAATAGATGTGAAGGCGTATGGGGCTATATGAATGGGAAGGAAAAAAATAGATGTATGTATGGATGTGAATGTGCATGTAGATGAGGATGTATGGATGAAGATGCATGAATGTGCATGTAGATGTAGATGTACGAATGAGGATGTGGATGTATGCATATGGATGTGTATGTATGGATGTATGCATGTAGATGTGGATGTATACATGTGGATGTGTATGTATGGATGTATGTATGTGGATGTGGATGTATGAGTAAGGATGTGAAAATGGATGTATGCATGGATGGGTATGAAGAATAATGAAGGTGAATGTGTATGGAAAATAATGTGTCGTTGATATGAATGAATGGATGAGAATGAGTACATATGAAGGGAATGTGGAATAAGTAATGTGGATTGAGGAGGGATAATGTGGAAAGACGGAGTTCGATATAGAAACTGTATTTTGTGACTGTTTGTAAATGATTGTTTTATGTCAAGAATGCTGGGGAAGGATTTTGACCGTCTTAAGGATTAAGATCATGGTGACCTAACTGATAAAGTTGCAACTGCTGACGGAGAGTCAATGGATGACGTCTCGCGTAGCGAGGTTGACCTACGTCTTGACCAGTCTCGGTGCGATTAAAATGTTGAGCTTCCGGTACGGTGGATGAGGGGCCAAGGAAGCGGCCTATGAGTGAAGCGCTAGGTCACCTGCGAAGGATCCTAGAGGGTGCTGACCATACGGTGCTCGGGCTCTGGGTCGCCCAGGATACCCACGTGTGCGTCAAGGAAGATATTGGAACAAGGAGTAAGAGTTGTTTTCTGAAACCGGGCATGGATCTGGTTGATTGACCTTGCTGGTCTTCAATGGATGAGTCCATGGCTCTTTATATGGATCTGTTGGTTGATCTTGCTGATCTTCAACGAGAGTCCATCTTGGTAAGTGATTATTTTGTCGAGTATTATGGGCTAGGAACTATTGAAAAGGCCCCTGAGTGGACAGGTGGTGAGCGTTCTAGTTGCCAATGATGCCATAGATACTCTGATAAAGGAATGATGGGAAATCGAATCAACCGGATAAATTGGAAGATTGTGATCCGTGATACTATGGTTTTATTAAAGGATTGTTTTTGGTTGAATCTGTAAAAAAGGCAATTTCATATTGGGTGTGTAAGTGGTGTGACTAGTTTTATATTTGCATAAACTTCCGGCTAGGGGGCCTTGGAACTCTTTTCCTTGGTACCCGGGACAAAACCTAACCAAATTCCAAATTGGATCCCATCACTACAGTGGTTGGGTGGTTGGCTAACCCATGGGATCGTAGGCTGGACTGATGGATCCGTAAATCGAGACTCAATTTCTGTTATTACGATAGATGAAGTAAGTCCCGGATAGTAATCGTTCTATGGATAGGAATCAACGGCTGTGCCTCTTGATGGGGAAAAAAGCGTTGATCCCAATGATCCAAGTGTAAGTTTCTTCCTTGATCTGACCGAGTATCTTTATAGGTGTAGTCGGATCAGTTTGATCACTAATGGTCTTGACTACGTTAGAGTAAAAAGTTATCCTGGAGGAATCGCCCGTGCTTTCCGGATAAGGGAAGTTTTTCCGGGTTCGGTTTTGGAAAAACCGACGGATTAGTCTTTTGTCTGGATATTCGTGGACGAGGCCCCGAGTGTGGGACCCTGCCTCGAGCAAGAAGTGCTACTTCCGCTGCTAGTACCCCGAATCCATTGCGCGGTGGGAACAGGGATCTCACAGTTGGTATCAGAGCATTTGGCTAATAAAGATCAACTGAGAAGCCAATTATGTCAAAAATTTATCATGAAGCACAAAAAGGTTATAATCGTGTGATATGATTCATACAATTTGATATTCAAACTGATAATTCGTAAATTAGTAATTGGGTCTTCGGATGGGAGTATCGCAATTGTATGGAACCCTGACTTGCTTGAGGCCTAGACATGATGGTATTTACCTTATAGTTCCAAGTACCATGACTACCCGTATATACCGAGGGTATAACTGCAGCTCTTTACCAGCAGTATATACGAGTAAATCTAAGACTTTAAATTATAAGTGTTAATGCTATCCAGATGATGAATTCGAATGTGATTGATATGATTTTTAATTCTGTTTGAGAATTGATGAATTGATTTGGATTCTGATTGAAAAATGATGATTTCTGAAATTTAGTTGAAATATAATAACCTGAGTGAAACCACAATGAGGATGAATGGGATGAGTCCCTGTGATGATATTCATAACTGGAATGATGATAATGAATTCAGTAAATCACTATGAGGTTAGTGGATTGTGCTGTCAGATTGTTACTGTTAACACTTGACTCGGTAGATCAAGTTAAGGGATGACAAATTGAGAACTTGCTTAACTGAAATTCTCGTAGAGGAATGTTCAGAAGGGAATTTTCTGGTGTAATGGACCATTATCGTGTTAAAGATATGAATGATATGATTTGAATGAATTGTTATTTAATGATGAGTTCTATTTAAGGGATAATTATCCCCGTATTCTGTTGGGTTGACCAAAATATAAGGAACCCCAGAATAAATTGGATCTTAAGAAAAAGAGTTGTCCTCTACTTGGCGAGATGAGGACATCTCGCACTTTTCAAGTGGGGTAGAATGTAAGATTTTTCCCCCAGCCTTCGAGGTATACAGGAGTAAGAACCTCCCTTTGTGATCTTAAAATTATTCTCTCTAAAATAAAAGAAAGATTCTATTTTTTTTAAAAAAAAGAAAGAACCTTTCCCAGAATACTTCTCAAGAGTCCCACCTATTCTAAGGATTCAGAACAATGAGTTCAGAAGTGAGAATCGATGTTTTGGATATCAAGGTTTTGGTCTTCATTCGAGTACGGCCCAAAAGAAGTTCTTTATCTCTTGGGAAGTATAAGAACTTATCTCCCAGATATTGTGGACCAAAGAAAGTAGGTGATTTAGCTTACGAACTTCTTTTATCTCCTCATCTCAAAATTCTTAATGCCTTCTATAGAAAAATGTGCCAAACCCAAATCATGGAAAGACGGTAAAACTTCAGAGGCAAGTTACCGTTGGCTTCTAGGTTACGCTAGCTCCTTCCTTTATATAAGTCGTAACTTTTACTTGTCGCTCACAGTAATCTTACTCCCATCGATCTCCTTTCTTTCTTAATCTCTTTCATGGCTTGGCAACAAGAATTAGTTTTATCCATGATGATTTCTCACCTTCAAGACGCAAGCGAGTCTGTGAAGAAGGATTTTATAGAACAGTGTGAGCGCTCACTTTTTCCTCACCTAGGAACTTCTGTAGCTCAGACCAAATGGCGGACCTATCAAGACATAACTAGGGTAACACCCTGGGGTCAGCAGCACTTTCGTAACAATGTCCGCTTGGCCATGGTTATTGAAGCCTTGGGTTTGGGTCCCCGATACTACTACGTCATGAGATCAAGGCATCTTGGGTTTTCTGAGCAGGTCTTCTTACTAGCGTGTTTTCTTCCTCATGAGAAGATATGCCTTTACCCCGTTTTTGGCTTACCTGTCAGAGGTTCTTTTGTTAGATCACCTCATACCACTGAGATAGGTGCGGCAATAACCAACAGAATTATTCCCATAGATGAGTTACCTTATACGTGCGCAGCTTGTGAGTGCTGCTTTTGTGACCATATGATGGACGGGCTTATGGAAGTGTAAAGAGTTCTTCTATCTTTACTGTATAAGTTTCGAGAATGAATAAAGTTTAAATCTTGTTCTTATCTTGAATCTTGCTCTCTTTGAGACTTTTCTTGGTGGTTAATCTTGATTAAAAATTTTCTCTAAGTCTCATATTCGTGCATCTTGCGAAATTACCCCAGTTTGCGAGATGAGGACATCTCGAGTTTTTTAAGTGGGGCAGAATGTAAGATTTCTCCCCAGCCTCACAAAATGTCCAGCATATTCCCCTGTAATCAATCCCTCTTCAGAAATATAAAGACCTTGTTTCTAACTGTTTTAACCTAGAGAGAGAAAATATTCTAGAGAGAGAATATTCAGATTTTGAATATTTTTGGATAGAAAAATATCTCATATAATTAAGATGAGTTCCCGTGAAACAGAAATTCAAAAAGAATTTTCCAATGTGCAATTGGAATTAATTGGAAATAGGTATAAAGAACCTTAGTCTAAGGGTCTAGATTTTCAAAAATCTTTGGACTATGGTCCAATAAAGGTTTCTATGGGCCAATAGCATCAATCCATGTGTAGGGAGGAGATAAATCCAATTTGTAAAAGAAGATACCCAAAAATGAGTAAATGCTCACATAAGATAAAGAGTTGAAAATGTACAAGGTTTATTAGTAAAAAACTATGAGCAATATTAAAAATATGAGATATTTTGGGTATCCAAAAAGGAGTAAATGCTCACATAGGATGAAGAGTTGAAAATGTACAAGGTTTATTAGTAAAAAACTATGAGCAATATTAAAAATATGAGATATTTTGGGTATAATGATTCCATTTTGACACATATGTAAGGAAAGGGAGTTCTTTAAAGGAGGTGCATATTTCACATGCTTGAATGAGTTTTAAACTCATAGAATTTGAGATATTTCATCTCTCCTCTCTCCTCATTCAAGTCTAGTTCCAAAAAGTTAGCCTAACTGACCTAAAAATGGTCAAAAAGTGACCAAACTGACTTGGAAAATTCTAGAATCAGTTTGTTTGGTTAGGAGCTCAATTTTTCCTATAAATAGAAGCCTCCCCTTGTTGAAAATAATATAGTGTTTAGTGCATTGTTACTCTACTCCACCTAAGCCAAAAACTGTGAATTCATTAATAATTCACTAGTTTTTGACACTTCCCTCTTTCTTCAATCCCCATTGGTGGCTCCATCAACATACTAAACCAATTGATTGGTTGGGGGTCTCTACCGTGAAACAAGAATCAAGCAATTTGTAAGGTAAGTATGGTGAATTTTGATTTCATTAGAATCATGAGAAAATTGAATTTTTATATTATGCATAAAGGATAAATTTTTATATCAGAAGTATTACTTTTATCATTTTTATTTTATGCATAGAAGTATGGATAAATTTTTATATCAAAAGTGTTACTTTTATCATTTTTATTTTCATGCATAGAAGTATGCATAATGGATAAAATTTTATATCAAAAGTGTTACTTTTAGCATAATTAAATTTCATGCATAGAGGTATGCATAAAAGATAAATATTTTATTATAAAAGTGTTACTTTTAACATAATTGAATTTCATGCATAGAGGTATGCATAAAAGATAAATATTTTATTATAAAAGTGCTACTTTTAACATAATTGAATTTCATGCATAGAGGTATGCATAAAAGATAAATATTTTATTATAAAAGTGTTACTTTTAACATAATTGAATTTCATGCATAGAGGTATGCATAAAAGATAAATATTTTATTATAAAAGTATTACTTTTAACATAATTGAATTTCATACATAGAGGTATGCATAAAAGATGAATATTTTATTATTATAAAACTATAAAGAAAAAAAATAATTATTTTATTATAAAAAGTTATTTTCATCATATTGAATTTCGTGCATAGAAATGAAAAAAATAAATAAAATCTTATTTTATTGTAAAAATATTACAAGAAAAAAATGATTATTTTATTATAAAAGTGTTACTTTTATCACACAATTGAAATTCTTGCATAGAGGTATGCATAAAGGATGGGTTAGGATGTGATAAGATGAGTTAAGATGTGATAAGAGGTGTATGAGATGTGATAAGAGGTGTATGAGATGTGATAAGATGAGATAAGATGCATATGAGATGAGTCAGGATGTGATAAGATGAGATAAGATGCATATGAGATGAGTTAGGATGTGATAAGAGGAGTTAGGATGTGATAAAGAGGTGTATGAGATGTGATAAGAGGTGTATGAGATGTGATAAGATGAGATAAGATGCACATGAGATGAGTTAGGATGTGATAAGATGAGTTAAGATGTGATAAGAAGTGTATGAGATGTGATAAGATGAGATAAGATGTATATGAGATGAGTTAGGATGTGATAAGATGAGTTAAGATGTGATAAGATGTGTATGGAATGAGATAAGAAGTGTATGTGATGAGATAAGATGTATATGGGTTGTCATAAGGTGAAATTGGATGTGATGTAAAAGAATAGATGTGAAGGCGTATGGGGCTATATGAATGGGAAGGAAAAAAATAGATGTATGTATGGATGTGAATGTGCATGTAGATGAGAATGTATGGATGAAGATGCATGAATGTGCATGTAGATGTAGATGTACGAATGAGTATGTGGATGTATGCATATGGATGTGTATGTATGGATGTATGCATGTAGATGTGGATGTATACATGTGGATGTGTATGTATGGATGTATGTATGTGGATGTGGATGTATGAGTAAGGATGTGAAAATGGATGTATGCATGGATGGGTATGAAGAATAATGAAGGTGAATGTGTATGGGAAATAATGTGTCGTTGATATGAATGAATGGATGAGAATGAGTACACATGAAGGGAATGTGGAATAAGTAATGTGGATTGAGGAGGGATAATGTGGAAAGACGGAGTTCGATATAGAAACTGTATTTTGTGACTGTTTGTAAATGATTGTTTTATGTCAAGAATGCTGGGGAAGCATTTTGACCGTCTTATGGATTAAGATCATGGTGACCTAACTGATAAAGTTGCAACTATTGACGGAGAGTCAATGGATGACGTCTCGCGTAGCGAGGTCGGCCGAGGTCTTGACCAGCCTCGGTGCGATTAAAATGGTGAGCTTCCGGTACGGTGGATGAGGGGCCAAGGAAGCGGCCTATGAGTGAAGCGCTAGGTCACCTGCGAAGGATCCTAGAGGGTGCTGACCATACGGTGCTCGGGCTCTGGGTCGCCCAGGATACCCACGCGTGCGTCGAGAAAGATATTGGAACAAGGAGTAAGAGTTGTTTTCTGAAACCGGGCATGGATCTGGTTGATTGACCTTGCTGGTCTTCAATGGATGAGTCCATGGCTCTTTATATGGATCTGTTGGTTGATCTTGCTGATCTTCAACGAGAGTCCATCTTGGTAAGTGATTATTTTGTCGAGTATTGGTTGAATCTGTAAAAAAGGCAATTTCATATTGGGTGTGTAAGTGGTGTGACTAGTTTTATATTTGCATGAACTTCTGGCTAGGGGGCCTTGGAACTCTTTTCCTTGGTACCCGGGACAAAACCTAACCAAATTCCAAATTGGATCCCATCACTACAGTGGTTGGGCGGTTGGCTAACCCATGGGATCGTAGGCTGGACTGATGGATCCGTAAATCGAGACTCAATTTTTGTTATTACGATAGATGAAGTAAGTCCCGGATAGTAATCGTTCTATGGATAGGAATCAACGGCTGTGCCTCTTGATGGGGAAAAAAGCGTTGATCCCAATGATCCAAGTGTAAGTTTCTTCCTTGATCTGACCGAGTATCTTTATAGGTGCAGTCGGATCAGTTTGATCACTGATGGTCTTGACTACGTTAGAGTAAAAAGTTATCCTGGAGGAATCGCCCGTGCTTTCCGGATAAGGGAAGTTTTTCCGGGTTCGGTTTTGGAAAAACCGACGGATTAGTCTTTTGTCCGGATATCCGTGGACGAGGCCCCGAGTGTGGGACCCTGCCTCGCGCTTGAAGTGCTACTTCCGCTGCTAGTACCCCGAATCCGTTGCACGGTGGGAACAGGGATCTCACAGTTGGTATCAGAGCATTTGGCTAATAAAGATCAACTAAGAAGCCAATTATGTCAAAAATTTATCATGAAGCACAAAAAGGTTATAATCGTGTGATATGATTCATACAATTTGATATTCAAACTGATAATTCGTAAATTAGTAATTGGGTCTTCGGATGGGAGTACCGCAATTGTATGGAACCCTGACTTGCTTGAGGCCTAGACATGATGGTATTTACCTTATAGTTCCAAGTACCATGACTACCCGTATATACCAAGGGTATAACTGCAGCTCTTTACCGGCAGTATATACGAGTAAATCTAAGACTTTAAATTATAAGCGTTAATGCTATCCAGATGATGAATTCGAATGTGATTGATATGATTTTTAATTCTGTTTGAGATTTGATGAATTGATTTGGATTCTGATTGAAAAATGATGATTTCTGAAATTTAGTTGAAATATAATAACCTGAGTGAAACCACAATGAGGATGAATGGGATGAGTCCCTGTGATGATATTCATAACTGGAATGATGATAATGAATTCAGTAAATCACTGAGGTTAGTGGATTGTGCTGTCAGATTGTTACTGTTAACACTTGACTCGGTAGATCAAGTTAAGGGATGACAAATTGAGAACTTGCTTAACTGAAATTTCCGTAGAGGAATGTTCAAAAGGGAATTTTCTGGTGTAATGGACCATTATCGTGTTAAAGATATGAATGATATGATTTAAATGAATTGTTATTTAATGATGAGTTCTATTTAAGGGATAATTATCCCCGTATTCTGTTGGGTTGACCAAAATATAAGGAACCCCAGAATAAATTGGATCTTAAGAAAAAGAGTTGTCCTCTACTTGGCGAGATGAGGACATCTCGCACTTTTCAAGTGGGGTAGAATGTAAGATTCTTCCCCCAGCCTTCGAGGTATACAGGAGTAAGAACCTCCCTTTGTGATCTTATAATTATTCTCTCTCTAAAATAAAAGAAAGATTCTATTTTTTTTTAAAAAAAGGAAGAACCTTTCCCAGAATACTTCTCAAGAGTCCCACCTGTTCTAAGGATTCAGAACAATGAGTTCAGAAGTGAGAATCGATGTTTTGGATATCAAGGTTTTGGTCTTCATTCGAGTACGGACCAAAAGAAGTTCTTTATCTCTTGGGAAGTATAAGAAGTTATCTCCCAAATATTGTGGACCAAAGAAAGTAGGTGATTTAGCTTACGAACTTCTTTTATCTCCTCATCTCAAAATTCTTAATGCCTTCTATAGAAAAATGTGCCAAACCCAAATCATGGAAAGACGGTAAAACTTCAGAGGCAAGTTACCGTTGGCTTCTAGGTTACGCTAGCTCCTTCCTTTATATAAGTCGTAACTTTTACTTGTCGCTCACAGTAATCTTACTCCCATTGATCTCCTTTCTTTCTTAATCTCTTTCATCGCTTGGCAACAAGAATTAGTTTTATCCATGATGATTTCTCACCTTCAAGACGCAAGCGAGTCTGTGAAGAAGGATTTTATAGAACAGTGTGAGCGCTCACTTTTTCCTCACCTAAGAACTTCTGTAGCTCAGACCAAATGGCGGACCTATCAAGACATAACTAGGGTAACACCCTAGGGTCAGCAGCACTTTCATAACAATGTCCGCTTGGCCATGGTTATTGAAGCCTTGGGTTTGAGTCCCCGATACTACTGCGTCATGAGATCAAGGCATCTTGGGTTTTCTGAGCGGGTCTTCTTACTGGCGTGTTTTCTTCCTCATGAGAAGATATGCCTTTACCCCGTTTTTGGCTTGCCTCTCAGAGGTCCTTTTGTTAGATCACCTCATACCACTGAGATAGGTGCGGCAATAACCAACAGAATTATTCCCATAGATGAGTTACCTTATACGTGCGCAGCTTGTGAGTGCTGCTTTTGTGACCATATGATGGACGGGCTTATGGAAGTGTAAAGAGTTCTTCTATCTTTATTGTATAAGTTTCGAGAATGAATAAAGTTTAAATCTTGTTCTTATCTTGAATCTTGCTCTCTTTGAGACTTTTCTTGGTGGTTAATCTTGATTAAAATTTTTCTCTAAGTCTCATATTCGTGCATCTTGCGAAATTACCCCAGTTTGCGAGATGAGGACATCTCGAGTTTTTTAAGTGGGGCAGAATGTAAGATTTCTCCCCAGCCTCACAAAATGTCCAGCATATTCCCCTGTAATCAATCCCTCTTCAGAAATATAAAGACCTTGTTTCTAACTGTTTTAACCTAGAGAGAGAAAATATTATAGAGAGAGAATATTCAGATTTTGAATATTTTTGGATAGAAAAATATCTCATATAATTAAGATGAATTCCCCTGAAACAGAAATTCAAAAAGAATTTTCCAATGTGCAATTGGAATTAATTGGAAATAGGTATAAAGAACCTTAGTCTAAGGGTCTAGATTTTCAAAAATCTTTGGACTATGGTCCAATTAAGGTTCCTATGGGCCAATAGCATCAATCCATGTGTAGGGAGGAGATAAATCCAATTTGTAAAAGAAGATACCCAAAAATGAGTAAATGCTCACATAAGATAAAGAGTTGAAAATGTACAAGGTTTATTAGTAAAAAACTATGAGCAATATTAAAAATATGAGATATTTTGGGTATCCAAAAAGGAGTAAATGCTCACATAAGATGAAGAGTTGAAAATGTACAAGGTTTATTAGTAAAAAACTATGAGCAATATTAAAAATATGAGATATTTTGGGTATAATGATTCCATTTTGACACATATGTAAGGAAGGGGAGTTCTTTAAAGGAGTTACATATTTCACATGCTTGAATGAGTTTTAAACTCATAAAAATTGAGATATTTCATCTCTCCTCTCTCCTCATTCAAGTCTAGTTCCAAAAAGTTAGCCTAACTGACCTAAAAATGGTCAAAAAGTGACCAAACTGACTTGGAAAAATCTAGAATCAGTTTGTTTGGTTAGGAGCTCAATTTTTCCTATAAATAGAAGCCTCGCCTTGTTGAAAAGGATATAGTGTTTAGTGCATTGTTACTCTACTCCACCTAAGCCAAAAACTGTGAATTCATTAATAATTCACTAGTTTTTGACACTTCCCTCTTTCTTCAATCCCCATTGGTGGCTCCATCAACATACTAAACCAATTGATTGGTTGGGGGCCTCTACCGTGAAACAAGAATCAAGCAATTTGTAAAAGAAGTATGGTGAATTTTGATTTTTTCTATAATTTCTCAATGTTCTCTCTTCTCAACCCCTCTCAAGCTTGAGAAGCTTAATTGGTATGGTTTTTGAATACTATTGAAGTTAATTGATTAATGATAGAAAAGAATTACATAAATTTCTATTTATGTTTAATTCTAATGGTTTTTTCTCTCTCTCACTTAAGAAATGGTCATACTCATGACCCACTCTCAATCCAAATGAAGCTTTTCATAAAGCTCTTCCTTAATCCAAGATTAATCTATGCTTAAGAATAAATTAATGGTTTTTTTTATCTATGCTTTTAGTTTATGTATTCTATGATTATTTTTGATTCAATTCATTAAGTGTTAATTATCTAATTAGGTGTCATTCTAATCATTTCCTTAAAGATAAGCCTTATCTTTTTAAATAATTGAGATTTATCAGTTATAGTAGCGGAGCTATGGCAAAATTTTTATAAAAATTTACACATAAAATAATTTCATTTAAAGCATGAAAAGAGGATTTCCTACCATATTCTAGGAATTATCATCCTAGATTAATTGAAAGAAATTCATTAGAATCATGAGAAAATTGAATTTTTATATTATGCATAAAGGATAAATTTTTATATCAGAAGTATTACTTTTATCATTTTTATTTTATGCATAGAAGTATGGATAAATTTTTATATCAAAAGTGTTACTTTTATCATTTTTATTTTCATGCATAGAAGTATGCATAATGGATAAAATTTTATATCAAAAGTGTTACTTTTAGCATAATTAAATTTCATGCATAGAGGTATGCATAAAAGATAAATATTTTATTATAAAAGTGTTACTTTTAACATAATTGAATTTCATGCATAGAGGTATGCATAAAAGATAAATATTTTATTATAAAAGTGCTACTTTTAACATAATTGAATTTCATGCATAGAGGTATGCATAAAAGATAAATATTTTATTATAAAAGTGTTACTTTTAACATAATTGAATTTCATGCATAGAGGTATGCATAAAAGATGAATATTTTATTATTATAAAACTATAAAGAAAAAAAAATTGATTATTTTATTATAAAAAGTTATTTTCATCATATTGAATTTCGTGTATAGAAATGAAAAAAATAAATAAAATCTTATTTTACTGTAAAAATATTACAGAAAAAAAAATGATTATTTTATTATAAAAGTGTTACTTTTATCACACAATTGAAATTCTTGCATAGAGGTATGCATAAAGGATGGGTTAGGATGTGATAAGATGAGTTAAGATGTGATAAGAGGTGTATGAGATGTGATAAGAGGTGTATGAGATGTGATAAGATGAGATAAGATGCATATGAGATGAGTCAGGATGTGATAAGAGGAGTTAGGATGTGATAAAGAGGTGTATGAGATGTGATAAGAGGTGTATGAGATGTGATAAGATGAGATAAGATGCACATGAGATGAGTTAGGATGTGATAAGATGAGTTAAGATGTGATAAGAAGTGTATGAGATGTGATAAGATGAGATAAGATGTATATGAGATGAGTTAGGATGTGATAAGATGAGTTAAGATGTGATAAGATGTGTATGGAATGAGATAAGAAGTGTATGTGATGAGATAAGATGTATATGGGTTGTCATAAGGTGAAATTGGATGTGATGTAAAAGAATAGATGTGAAGGCGTATGGGGCTATGTGAATGGGAAGGAAAAAAATAGATGTATGTATGGATGTGAATGTGCATGTAGATGAGGATGTATGGATGAAGATGCATGAATGTGCATGTAGATGTAGATGTACGAATGAGTATGTGGATGTATGCATGTGGATGTGTATGTATGGATGTATGCATGTAGATGTGGATGTATACATGTGGATGTGTATGTATGGATGTATGTATGTGGATGTGGATGTATGAGTAAGGATGTGAAAATGGATGTATGCATGGATGGGTATGAAGAATAATGAAGGTGAATGTGTATGGGAAATAATGTGTCGTTGATATGAATGAATGGATGAGAATGAGTACACATGAAGGGAATGTGGAATAAGTAATGTGGATTGAGGAGAGATAATGTGGAAAGACGGAGTTCGATATAGAAACTGTATTTTGTGACTGTTTGTAAATGATTGTTTTATGTCAAGAATGCTGGGGAAGCATTTTGACCGTCTTATGGATTAAGATCATGGTGACCTAACTGATAAAGTTGCCACTACTGACGGAGAGTCAATGGATGACGTCTCGCGTAGCGAGGTCGGCCGAGGTCTTGACCAGCCTCGGTGCGATTAAAATGTTGAGCTTCTGGTACGGTGGATGAGGGGCCAAGGAAGCGGCCTATGAGTGAAGCGCTAGGTCACCTGCGAAGGATCCTAGAGGGTGCTGACCATACGGTGCTCGGGCTCTGGGTCGCCCAGGATACCCACGCGTGCGTCGAGGAAGATATTGGAACAAGGAGTAAGAGTTGTTTTCTGAAACCGGGCAGGATCTGGTTGATTGACCTTGCTGGTCTTCAATGGATGAGTCCATGGCTCTTTATATGGATCTGTTGGTTGATCTTGCTGATCTTCAACGAGAGTCCATCTTGGTAAGTGATTATTTTGTCGAGTATTATGGGCTAGGAACTATTGAAAAGGCCCCTGAGTGGACAGGTGGTGAGCGTTCTAGTTGCCAATGATGCCATAGATACTCTGATGAAGGAATGATGGGAAATTGAATCAACCGGATAAATTGGAAGATTGTGATCAGTGATACTATGGTTTTATTAAAGGATTGTTTTTGGTTGAATCTGTAAAAAAGGCAATTTCATATTGGGTGTGTAAGTGGTGTGACTAGTTTTATATTTGCATGAACTTCCAGCTAGGGGGCCTTGGAACTCTTTTCCTTGGTACCCGGGACAAAACCTAACCAAATTCCAAATTGGATCCCATCACTACAGTGGTTGGGCGGTTGGCTAACCCATGGGATCGTAGGCTGGACTGATGGATCCGTAAATCGAGACTCAATTTCTGTTATTACGATAGATGAAGTAAGTCCCGGATAGTAATCGTTCTATGGATAGGAATCAACGGCTGTGCCTCTTGATGGGGAAAAAAGCGTTGATCCCAATGATCCAAGTGTAAGTTTCTTCCTTGATCTGACCGAGTATCTTTATAGGTGCAGTCGGATCAGTTTGATCACTAATGGTCTTGACTACGTTAGAGTAAAAAGTTTTCCTGGAGGAATCACCCGTGCTTTCCGGATAAGGGAAGTTTTTCCGGGTTCGGTTTTGGAAAAACCGACGGATTAATCTTTTGTCCGGATATCCGTGGACGAGGCCCCGAGTGTGGGACCCTGCCTCGCGCAAGAAGTGCTACTTCCGCTGCTAGTACCCCGAATCCGTTGCGCGGTGGGAGCAGGGATCTCACAGTTGGTATCAGAGCATTTGGCTAATAAAGATCAACTGAGAAGCCAATTATGTCAAAAATTTATCATGAAGCACAAAAAGGTTATAATCGTGTGATATGATTCATACAATTTGATATTCAAACTGATAATTCATAAATTAGTAATTGGGTCTTCGGATGGGAGTACCGCAATTGTATGGAACCCTGACTTGCTTGAGGCCTAGACATGATGGTATTTACCTTATAGTTCCAAGTACCATGACTACCCGTATATACCGAGGGTATAACTGCAGCTCTTTACCGGCAGTATATACGAGTAAATCTAAGACTTGAAATTATAAGCGTTAATGCTATCCAGATGATGAATTCGAATGTGATTGATATGATTTTTAATTCTGTTTGAGAATTGATGAATTGATTTGGATTCTGATTGAAAAATGATGATTTCTGAAATTTAGTTGAAATATAATAACCTGAGTGAAACCACAATGAGGATGAATGGGATGAGTCCTTGTGATGATATTCATAACTGGAATGATGATAATGAATTCAGTAAATCACTATGAGGTTAGTGGATTGTGCTGTCAGATTGTTACTGTTAACACTTGACTCGGTAGATCAAGTTAAGGGATGACAAATTGAGAACTTGCTTAACTGAAATTCCCGTAGAGGAATGTTCAGAAGGGAATTTTTCGGTCTAATGGACCATTATCGTGTTAAAGATATGAATGATATGATATGAATGAATTGTTATTTAATGATGAGTTCTTTTTAAGGGATAAGTATCCCCGTATTCTGTTGGGTTGACCAGAATATAAGGAACCCCAGAATAAATTGGATCTTAAGAAAAAGAGTTGTCCTCTACTTGGCGAGATGAGGACATCTTGCACTTTTCAAGTGGGGTAGAATGTAAGATTCTTCCCCCAGCCTTCGAGGTATACAGGAGTAAGAACCTCCCTTTGTGATCTTATAATTATTCTCTCTCCCAGCCTTCGAGGTATACAGGAGTAAGAACCTCCCTTTGTGATCTTTTCAAGTGGGGTAGAATGTAAGATTCTTCCCCCAGCCTTCGAGGTATACAGGAGTAAGAACCTCCCTTTGTGATCTTATAATTATTCTCTCTCTAAAATAAAAGAAAGATTCTATTTTTTTTAAAAAAAAGGAAGAACCTTTCCCAGAATACTTCTCAAGAGTCCCACCTGTTTTAAGGATTCAGAACAATGAGTTCAGAAGTGAGAATCGATGTTTTGGATATCAAGGTTTTGGTCTTCATTCGAGTACGGACCAAAAGAAGTTCTTTATCTCTTGGGAAGTATAAGAAGTTATCTCCCAGATATTGTGGACCAAAGAAAGTAGGTGATTTAGCTTACGAACTTCTTTTATCTCCTCATCTCAAAATTCTTAATGCCTTCTATAGAAAAATGTGCCAAACCCAAATCATGGAAAGACAGTAAAACTTCAGAGGCAAGTTACCGTTGGCTTCTAGGTTACGCTAGCTCCTTCCTTTATATAAGTCGTAACTTTTATTTGTCGCTCACAGTAATCTTACTCCCATCGATCTCCTTTCTTTCTTAATCTCTTTCATGGCTTGGCAACAAGAATTAGTTTTATCCATGATGATTTCTCACCTTCAAGACGCAAGCGAGTCTGTGAAGAAGGATTTTATAGAACAGTGTGAGCGCTCACTTTTTCCTCACCTAGGAACTTCTGTAGCTCAGACCAAATGGCGGACCTATCAAGACATAACTAGGGTAACACCCTGGGGTCAGCAGCACTTTCGTAACAATGTCCGCTTGGCCATGGTTATTGAAGCCTTGGGTTTGGGTCCCCGATACTACTGCGTCATGAGATCAAGGCATCTTGGGTTTTCTGAGCGGGTCTTCTTACTGGCGTGTTTTCTTCCTCATGAGAAGATATGCCTTTACCCCGTTTTTGGCTTACCTCTCAGAGGTCCTTTTGTTAGACCACCTCATACCACTGAGATAGGTGCAGCAATAACCAACAGAATTATTCCCATAGATGAGTTACCTTATACGTGCGCAGCTTGTGAGTGCTGCTTTTGTGACCATATGATGGACGGGCTTATGGAAGTGTAAAGAGTTCTTCTATCTTTACTGTATAAGTTTCAAGAATGAATAAAGTTTAAATCTTGTTCTTATCTTGAATCTTGCTCTCTTTGAGACTTTTCTTGGTGGTTAATCTTGATTAAAAATTTTCTCTAAGTCTCATATTCGTACATCTTGCGAAATTACCCCAGTTTGCGAGATGAGGACATCTCGAGTTTTTTAAGTGGGGTAGAATGTAAGATTTCTCCCCAGCCTCACAAAATGTCCAGCATATTCCCCCGTAATCAATCCCTCTTCAAAAATATAAAGACCTTGTTTCTAACTGTTTTAACCTAGAGAGAGAAAATATTCTAGAGAGAGAATATTCAGATTTTGAATATTTTTGGATAGAAAAATATCTCATATAATTAAGATGAATTCCCCTGAAACAGAAATTCAAAAAGAATTTTCCAATGTGCAATTGGAATTAATTGGAAATAGGTATAAAGAACCTTAGTCTAAGGGTCTAGATTTTCAAAAATCTTTGGACTATGGTCCAATTAAGGTTCCTACGGGCCAATAGCATCAATCCATGTGTAGGGAGGAGATAAATCCAATTTGTAAAAGAAGATACCCAAAAATGAGTAAATGCTCACATAAGATGAAGAGTTGAAAATGTACAAGGTTTATTGGTAAAAAACTATGAGCAATATTAAAAATATGAGATATTTTGGGTATCCAAAAAGGAGTAAATGCTCACATAAGATGAAGAGTTGAAAATGTACAAGGTTTATTAGTAAAAAACTATGAGCAATATTAAAAATATGAGATATTTTGGGTATAATGATTCCATTTTGACACATATATAAGGAAGGGGAGTTCTTTAAAGGAGGTGCATATTTCACATGCTTGAATGAGTTTTAAACTCATAAAAATTGAGATATTTCATCTCTCCTCTCTCCTCATTCAAGTCTAGTTCCAAAAAGTTAGCCTAACTGACCTAAAAATGGTCAAAAAGTGACCAAACTGACTTGGAAAATTCTAGAATCAGTTTGTTTGGTTAGGAGCTCAATTTTTCCTATAAATAGAAGCCTCCCCTTGTTGAAAAGAATATAGTGTTTAGTGTATTGTTACTCTACTCCACCTAAGCTAAGAACTGTGAATTCATTAATAATTCACTAGTTTTTGACACTTCCCTCTTTCTTCAATCCCCATTGGTGGCTCCATCAACATACTAAACCAATTGATTGGTTGGGGGCCTCTACCGTGAAACAAGAATCAAGCAATTTGTAAGGTAAGTATGGTGAATTTTGATTTTTTCTATAATTTCTCAATGTTCTCTCTTCTCAACCCCTCTCAAGCTTGAGAAGCTTAATTGGTATGGTTTTTGAATGCTATTGAAGTTAATTGATTAATGATAGAAAAGAATTACATAAATTTCTATTTATGTTTAATTCTAATGGTTTTTTCTCTCTCTCACTTAAGAAATGGTCATACTCATGACCCACTCTCAATCCAAATGAAGCTTTTCATAAAGCTTTTTCTTAATCCAAGATTAATCTATGCTTAAGAATAAATTAATGGTTTTTTTATCTATGCTTTTAGTTTATGTATTCTATGATTATTTTTTATTCAATCCATTAAGTGTTAATGATCTAATTAGGTGTCATGCTAATCATTCCCTTAAAGATAAGCCTTATCTTTTTAAATAATTGAGATTTATTAGTTATAGTAGCGGAGCTATGGCAAAATTTTTATAAAAATTTACACATAAAATAATTTCATTCAAAGCATGAAAAGAGGATTTCCTACCATATTCTAGGAATTATCATCCTAGATTAATTGAAAGAAATTCATTAGAATCATGAGAAAATTGAATTTTTATATTCTGCATAAAGGATAAATTTTTATATCAGAAGTATTACTTTTATCATTTTTATTTTATGCATAGAAGTATGGATAAATTTTTATATCAAAAGTGTTACTTTTATCATTTTTATTTTCATGCATAGAAGTATGCATAATGGATAAAATTTTATATCAAAAGTGTTACTTTTAGCATAATTAAATTTCATGCATAGAGGTATGCATAAAAGATAAATATTTTATTATAAAAGTGTTACTTTTAAGATAATTGAATTTCATGCATAGAGGTATGCATAAAAGATAAATATTTTATTATAAAAGTGCTACTTTTAACATAATTGAATTTCATGCATAGAGGTATGCATAAAAGATAAATATTTTATTATAAAAGTGTTACTTTTAACATAATTGAATTTCATGCATAGAGGTATGCATAAAAGATAAATATTTTATTATAAAAGTGTTACTTTTAACATAATTGAATTTCATACATGGAGGTATGCATAAAAGATGAATATTTTATTATTATAAAACTATAAAGAAAAAAAAATTAATTATTTTATTATAAAAAGTTATTTTCATCATATTGAATTTCGTGCATAGAAATGAAAAAAATAAATAAAATCTTATTTTATTGTAAAAATATTACCAAAAAAATGATTATTTTATTATAAAAGTGTTACTTTTATCACACAATTGAATTTCTTGCATAGAGGTATGCATAAAGGATGGGTTAGGATGTGATAAGATGAGTTAAGATGTGATAAGAGGTGTATGAGATGTGATAAGAGGTGTATGAGATGTGATAAGATGAGATAAGATGCATATGAGATGAGTCAGGATGTGATAAGATGAGATAAGATGCATATGAGATGAGTTAGGATGTGATAAGAGGAGTTAGGATGTGATAAAGAGGTGTATGAGATGTGATAAGATGAGATAAGATGCACATGAGATGAGTTAGGATGTGATAAGATGAGTTAAGATGTGATAAGAAGTGTATGAGATGTGATAAGATGAGATAAGATGTATATGAGATGAGTTAGGATGTGATAAGATGAGTTAAGATGTGATAAGATGTGTATGGAATGAGATAAGAAGTGTATGTGATGAGATAAGATGTATATGGGTTGTCATAAGGTGAAATTGGATGTGATGTAAAAGAATAGATGTGAAGGCATATGGGGCTATATGAATGGGAAGGAAAAAAATAGATGTATATATGGATGTGAATGTGCATGTAGATGAGGATGTATGGATGAAGATGCATGAATGTGCATGTAAATGTAGATGTACGAATGAGGATGTGGATGTATGCATATGGATGTGTATGTATGGATGTATGCATGTAGATGTGGATGTATACATGTGGATGTGTATGTATGGATGTATGTATGTGGATGTGGATGTGGATGTATGCATGTAGATGTGGATGTATACATGTGGATGTGTATGTATGGATGTATGTATGTGGATGTGGATGTATGTAGCACTAGGTCACCTGCGAAGGATCCTAGAGGGTGCTGACCATACGGTGCTCGGGCCCTGGGTCGCCCAGGATACCCACGCGTGCGTCGAGGAAGATATTGGAACAAGAAGTAAGAGTTGTTTTCTGAAACCGGGCATGGATCTGGTTGATTGACCTTGCTGGTCTTCAATGGATGAGTCCATGGCTCTTTATATGGATCTGTTGGTTGATCTTGCTGATCTTCAACGAGAGTCCATCTTGGTAAGTGATTATTTTGTCGAGTATTATGGGCTAGGAACTATTGAAAAGGCCCTTGAGTGGACAGGTGGTGAGCGTTCTAGTTGCCAATGATGCCATAGATACTCTGATGAAGGAATGATGGGAAATTGGATTAACCGAATAAATTGGAAGATTTTGATCAGTGATACTATGGTTTTATTAAAGGATTGTTTTTGGTTGAATCTGTAAAAAAGGCAATTTCATATTGGGTGTGTAAGTGGTGTGACTAGTTTTATATTTGCATGAACTTCCGGCTAGGGGGCCTTGGAACTCTTTTCCTTGGTACCCGGGACAAAACCTAACCAAATTCCAAATTGGATCCCATCACTACAGTGGGGTTGGGCGGTTGGCTAACCCATGGGATCGTAGGCTGGACTGATGGATCCGTAAATCGAGACTCAATTTCTGTTATTACGATAGATGAAGTAAGTCCCGGATAGTAATCGTTCTATGGATAGGAATCAACGGCTGTGCCTCTTGATGGGGAAAAAAGCGTTAATCCCAATGATCCAAGTGTAAGTTTCTTCCTTGATCTGACCGAGTATCTTTATAGGTGCAGTCGGATCAGTTTGATCACTAATGGTCTTGACTACGTTAGAGTAAAAAGTTATCCTGGAGGAATCGCCCGTGCTTTCCGGATAAGGGAAGTTTTTCTGGGTTCGGTTTTGGAAAAACCGACGGATTAATCTTTTGTCCGGATATCCGTGGACAAGGCCCCGAGTGTGGGACCCTGCCTCGCGCAAGAAGTGCTACTTCCGCTGCTAGTACCCCGAATCCGTTGCGCGGTGGGAACAGGGATCTCACATCTTTCTTGTTGTGTTCAGATGCGATTCGGACTCATTTCGGACTCATTTCGGACCCGAAACTCTGTTATGGCGATTTTACACTATCTTGGCAGGGACCCAACTTTGACGCGCTGGGAGAAGTGATTGCGATACCCAAATCCATGCACGGAGTGATGTGGACATAGAGCAACTTCCCTAGCACAAGTCGGTGTGGTTCGTTCTCTAATGGGGTCCCCGATCCTCAACTTCTAACTGTCTGAATCCGGGCTCTCAAAAAGGATGCACGAGCATGCCAAATGGTGGAAATTTCCAACAGGGGCTCAAACGACGCCGAAGAGGCATGAAAATCAAATCATGCATGGACAAATGTGTGGCAAGCAACCCGGATCTTTCTTGTTGTGTTCAGATGCGATTTAGACTCATTTCGGATCCGAAACTCCGTTATGGCGATTTTGCACTATCTTCGCTGGGACCCAACTTTGACGCGCTGGGAGAACTGATTGCGATGCCCAAATCCATGCACGGAGTGATAAGGACATAGAGCAACTTCCCTAGCACAAGTCCGTGTGGTCCGTTCTCTGATTGGGTCCCGGATCCTCAACTTCTAACTGTCCGAATCCGGGTTCTCGAAAAAGATGCACGAGCGTGCCAAATGGAAAATTTTCTACCGTGGCCTAGACGGTGCCGAAGAGGCATGAAAATCGAATCATGCATGGAAAAATGTGTGGCAACCAACCCGGATCTTTCTTGTTGTGTTCAGATGCGATTCAGACTCATTTCGGATCCGAAATTCTGTTATGGCGATTTTGCACTATCTTCGTCGGGACCCAACTTTGACGCGCTGAAAGAACTGATTGCGATGCCCAAATCCATGCAGGGAGTAATAAGGACATAGAGCACCTTCCTTAGAACAAGTCCGTGTGGTCCGTTCTCTGATGGGGTCCCGGATCCTCAACTTCTATCTGTTCGAATCCGGGTTCTCGCGAAAAAGATGGACGAGCGTGCCAAATGGCGGAAATTTCCAGCAGGGGTCCAAACGATGCCGAACAGGCATGAAAACCGAATCATGCATGGACAAATGTGTGGCAAGCAACCCGGATCTTTCTTGTTGTGTTTAGATGCGATTCAGACTCATTTCGGACCCGAAACTCTGTTATGGCGATTTTACACTATCTTGGCCGGGACCCAACTTTGACGCACTGGGAGAAGTGATTGCGATGCCCAAATCCATGCACGGAGTGATGTGGACATAGAGCAACTTCCCTAGCACAAGTCCGTGTGGTCCGTTCTCTGATGGGGTCCCGGATCCTTAACTTCTAACTATCCGAATCGGGGTTCTCGAAAAAGATGCACGAGCGTGCTAAATGGCGGAAATTTTCAACCGTGGCCCGAACGGTGCCGAAGAGGCATGAAATTCGAATCGTGCATGGAAAAATGTGTGGCAAGCAACCCGGATCTTTCTTGTTGTGTTCAGATGCGATTCGGACTCACCCGAAACTCTGTTATGGCGATTTTGCACTATCTTCGCCGGGACCCAACTTTGACGCGCTGGGAGAACTGATTGCGATGCCCAAATCTATGCACGGAGTGATTTGGACATAGAGCAACTTCCCTAGCACAAGTCCGTGTGGTCCGTTCTCTCATGGGGTCCCATATTCTCAACTTCTAACTGTCTGAATCCGGGTTCTCATGAAAAAGATGCACGAGCGTGCCAAATGGCGGAAATTTCCAACCGTGGCCCAAACGGCGCCGAAGAGGCATGAAAATGGAATCATGCATGGACAAATGTGTGGCAAGCAACCCGGATTTTTCTTGTTGTTTTCAGATGCGATTCCGACTCATTTCGGATCCGAAACTTTGTTATGGCGATTTTGCACTACCTTCACCGCCGGGACCCAACTTTGACCCGCTGGGAGAAGTGATTGCGATGCCCAAATCCGTGCCCGGAGTGATGTGGACATAGAGCAACTTCCTTAGCACAAGTCCGTGTGGTCCGTTCTCAGATGGGGTCCCGGATCCTCAACTTCTATCTGTCCAAGTCCGGGTTCTTGAAAAAGTTGCACGAGCATGCCAAATGGTGAAAATTTCCAACCGTGGCCCAAACGGCGCCGAAGAGGCATGAAATTCGAATCATGCATGGACAAATGTGCGGCAAGCAACCCGGATCTTTCTTGTTGTGTTCAGATGCGATTCGGACTCATTTCGGACCCGAAACTCTGTTATGGCGATTTTGCACTATCTTCGCCAGGACCCAACTTTGACGCGCTGGGAGAACTGATTGCGATGCCCAAATCCATGCACGGAGTGATGTGGACATAGAGCAACTTCCCTAACACAAGTCCGTGTGGTCCGTTCTCTCATGGGATCCCGGATCGTCAACTTCTAACTGCCCGAATCCGGGTTCTCGAAAAAGATGCACGAGCGTGCCAAATGGCACAAATTTCCAATCGTGGCCCAAACGGTGCCGAAGAGGCATGAAAATTGAATCATGCATGGACAAATGTGTGGCAAGCAACCCGGATCTTTCTTGTTGTGTTCAGATGTGATTCGGAATCATTTCGGATCCGAAACTCTGTTATGGCGATTTCGCACAATCTTGGCCGGGACCCAACTTCGACACGCTGGGAGAAGTGATTGTGATGCCCAAATCCATGCACGGAGTGATGTGGACATAGAGGAACTTCCCTAGCACAAGTCCGTGTGGTCCGTTCTCTCATGGGGTCCTAGATCCTCAACTTCTAACTGTCCGAATCCGGGTTCTCGAAAATGATGCACGAGTGTGCCAAATTGTGGAAATTTCCAACTGTGGCCCAAACGGTGCCGAAGAGGCATGAAAATCGAATCATGCATGGACAAATGTGTGGCAAGCAACCCGGATCTTTCTTGTGTTCAGATGCGATTCGGACTCATTTTGGACCCGAAACTCTGTTATGGTGATTTTGCACTATCTTGGTCAGGACCCAATTTTGACGCGCTGGGAGATCTGATTGCGATGCCCAAATCCATGCACGGAGTGATGTGGACATAGAGCAACTTCCCTAGCACAAGTCCGTGTGGTCCGTTCTCTCATGGGGTCCCAGATCCTCAACTTCTAACTGTCCGAATCCGGGTTCTCGAAAATCATGCAGGAGCGTGTCAAATGGCAGAAATTTTCAACCGTGGCCCAAACGGCGCCGAAGAGGCATGAAATTCAAATCATGCATGGACAAATGTGTGGCAAGCAACCCGGATCTTTCTTGTTGTGTTTAGATGCGATTCGAACTTATTTCGGACCCGAAACTTTGTTATGGCGATTTTGCACTATCTTCGCCGCCCGGGACCCAACTTTGACGTGCAGGAAGAACTGATTCCGATGCCCAAATCCATGCACGGAGTGATGTGGACATAGAGAAACTTCCCTAGCACAAGTCCGTGTGGTCCGTTCTCTAATGGGGTCCCAGATCCTCAACTTCTAATTGTCCAAATCCGGGTTCTGGAAAAAGATGCACGAGCGTGGTAAATAGCGGAAATTTTCAACCGTGGTCCAAACGGCGCCGAAGAGGCATGAAAATCGAATGATGCATGGACAAATGTGTGGCAAGCAACCCGGATCTTTCTTATTGTGTTCAGATGCGATTCGGAGTCATTTTGGACCCGAAACTCTGTTATGGCGATTTTGCACTATCTTCGCCGGGACCCAACTTTGACGCACTGGGAGGACTGATTGCGATGCCCAAATCCATGCACGGAGTGATAAGGATATAGAGCAGCTTCCCTAACACAAGTCCGTGTGGTCCGTTCTCTCATGGGATCCCGGATCCTCAACTTCTAACTGTCCGAATCCGGGTTCTCGAAAAAGATGCACGAGCGTGCCAAATGGCAAAAATTTTCAACCGTGGTCCAAACGGCGCCGAAGAGGCATGAAATTCGAATCATGCACGGAAAAATGTGTGGCAAGCAACCCGGATCTTTCTTGTTGTGTTTAGATGCAATTCGGACTCATTTCGGACCCGAAACGCTGTTATGGCGATTTTGCAATATCTTCGCCTTGACCCAACTTTGACGCGCTGGGAGAACTCATTGCGATGCCCAAATCCATGCACGGAGTGATAAGGACATACAGCAACTTCCCTAGCACAAGTCCGTGTGGTCCGTTCTTTGATGGGGTCCCGGATCCTCAACTTCTAACTGTCCAAATCCGGGTTCTCGCGAAAAAGATGCACGAGCGTGCCAAATGGCGAAAATTTCCAAACGTGGCCCAAACCGCGCTGAAGGGGCATGAAAATCGAAGCATGCACGGAAATATGTGTGGCAAGCAACCCGGATTTTTCTTGTTGTGTTTAGATGCGATTCCGACTCATTTCGGATCTGAAACTCTGTTATAGCGATTTTGCAGTACCTTCGCCGCGACCCAACTTTGACCTGCTGGGAGAAGTGATTGCAATGCCCAAATCCGTGCACGGAGTGATGTAGACATAGAGCAACTTCCTTAGCACAAGTCCGTGTGGTCCATTCTCTGATGGGGTCCCGGATACTCAACTTCTAACTATCCAAATTCGGGTTCTCGAAAAAGATGCACGAGCGTGCCAAATGGCAAAAATTTTCAACCGTGGCCCAAACGGCACCGAAGAGGCATGAAATTCGAATCATGCATGGACAAATGTGTGGCAAGCAACCCGGATCTGTCGTGTTGTGTTCATATGCGATTCGGACTCATTTTGGACCCGAAACTCTGTTATGGAGATTTTGCACTATCTTCGCCGGGAGCCAACTTTGACGCGCTGGGAGAACTGATTGCGATGCCCAAATCCATGCACGGAGTGATGTGGACATAGAGCAACTTCCCTAGCACAAGTCCGTGTGGTCCGTTCTTTGATGGGGTTCCGGATACTCAACTTCTAACTGTCCAAATTCGGGTTCTCGAAAAAGATGCACGAGCGTGCCAAATGGCGAAAATTTTCAACCGTGGCCCAAACGGCACCGAAGAGGCATGAAATTCGAATCATGCCTGGACAAATGTGTGGCAAGAAACCCGGATCTTTCTTGTTGTGTTCATATGCGATTCGGACTCATTTCGGACCCGAAACTCTGTTATGGCGATTTTGCACTATCTTCGTCGGGACCCAACTTTGACGCGCTCGGAGAACTGATTGCGATGCTCAAATCCATGCATGGAGTGATGTGGACATAGAGCAACTTCCCTAGTACGAGTCCGTGTGGTCCGTTCTCTCATGGGGTCCCAGATCCTCAACTTCTAACTGTCCGAATCCGAGTTCTCGAAAAAGATGCACGAGCGTGCCAAATGGTGGAAATTTTCAACCGTGGCCCAAACGGTGTCGAAGAGGCATGAAATTCAAATCATGCATGGAAAAATGTGTGGCAAGCAACCCGGATCTTTCTTGTTGTGTTTAGATGCGATTCGGACTTATTTCGGACCCGAAACTCTGTTATGGCGATTTTGCTTTATCTTCGCCGCCCCGGACCCAACTTTGACGTGCTCGGAGAACTGATTTCGATGCCCAAATCCATGCATGGAGTGATGTGGACATAGAGCAACTTCCCTAGCACAAGTTAGTGTGGTCCGTTCTCTGATGGGGTCCCGGATCCTCAACTTCTAACTGTCCGAATCGGGGTTCTCGAAAAGGATGCACGAGCGTGCCAAATGGTGGAAATTTTCAACAGGGACCCAAACGACGCCGAAGAGGCATGAAAATCGAATCATGCATCGACAAATGTGTGGCAAGCAACTCGGATCTTTCTTGTTGTGTTCAGATGCGATTCAGACTCATTTCGGATCCGAAACTCTGTTATGGCGATTTTGCACTCTCTTCGCCGGGACCCAACTTTGACGTACTGGGAGAACTGATTGCGATGCCCAAATCCATGCACAGAGTGATAAGGACATAGAGAAACTTCCCTAGCACAAGTCCGTGTGGTCCGTTCTCTGATGGGGTCCCGGATCCTCAACTTCTAATTGTCCGAATTCGGGTTCTCGACGAAAAAGATGCACGAGCGTGCCAAATGGCAGAAATTTCCAACCGTGGATCAAACGGCGCTGAAGAGGCATGAAAATCGAATCATGCATGGAGAAATATGTGGCAACCAACCCGAATCTTTCTTGTTGTGTTCAGATGCGATTCGGACTCATTTCGGATCCGAAACTCTATTATGGCGATTTTGCACTATCTTCGCCGGGACCCAACTTTGACGCGCTGGGAGAACTAATTGCGATGCCCAAATCCATGCACGGAGTGATAAGGACATAGAGAAACTTCTCTAGCACAAGTCCGTGTGGTCTGTTCTCTGATGGGGTCCCGGATCCTCAACTTCTAACTGTCCAAATTCGGGTTCTCGAAAAGGATGCACGAGCATGCCAAATGGTGGAAATTTGCAACAGGGACCCAACGATGCCGAAGAGGCATGAAAATCAAATCATGCATGGACATATGTGTGGCAAGCAACCCGGATCTTTCTTGTTGTGTTCAGATGCGATTTAGACTCATTTCGGATCCGAAACTCTGTTATGGCGATTTTGCACTATCTTCGCTGGGACCCAACTTTGACGCGCTGGGAGAACTGATTGCGATGCCCAAATCCATGCACGGAGTGATAAGCACATAGGGCAACTTCCCTAGCACAAGTCCGTGTGGTCTGTTATCTGATGGGGTCCCGGATCCTCAACTTCTAACTGTCCGAATCCGGGTTCTCGAAAAAGATGCACGAGTGTGCCAAATGGCGGAAATTTCCTACCGTGGCCTAAACGGCGCCCAAGAGGCATGAAAATCGAATCATGCATGGAAAAATGCTTGGCAACCAACCCGGATCTTTCTTGTTGTGTTTAGATGCGATTCGGACTCATTTTGGATCCGAAACTCTGTTATGGCGATTTTGCACTATCTTCGCCGGGACCCAACTTTGACGCGCTGGGAGAACTGATTGCGATGCCCAAATCCATGCACGGAGTGATAAGGACATAGAGCAACTTCCCTAGCACAAGTCCGTGTGGTTTGTTCTCTGATGGGGTCCCGGATCCTCAACTTCTAACTGTCCAAATTCGGGTTCTCGAAAAGGATGCACGAGCATGCCAAATGGTGGAAATTTCCAACAGGGACCCAAACGACGCCGAAGAGGCATGAAAATCAAATCATGCATGGACAAATGTGTGGCAAGCAACCCGGATCTTTCTTGTTGTGTTCAGATGCGATTTAGACTCATTTCGGATCCGAAACTCTGTTATGGCGATTTTGCACTATCTTCGCTGGGACCCAACTTTGACGTGCTGGGAGAACTGATTGCGATGCCCAAATCCATGCACGGAGTGATAAGGACATAGAGCAACTTCCCTAGCACAAGTCCGTGTGGTCTGTTCTCTGATGGGGTCCCGGATCCTCAACTTCTAACTGTCCGAATCCGGGTTCTCGAAAAAGATGCACGAGCGTGCCAAATGGCGGAAATTTCCTACCGTGGCCTAAACGGCACCGAAGAGGCATCAAAATCGAATCATGCATGGACAAATGTGTGGCAACCAACCCGGATCTTTCTTGTTGTGTTTAGATGCGATTCGGACTCATTTCGGATCCGAAACTCTGTTATGGCGATTTTGCACTATCTTCGCCGGGACCTAACTTTGACGCGCTGGGAGAACTGATTGCGATGCCCAAATCCATGCACGGAGTGATAAGGACATAGAGCAACTTCCCTAGCACAAGTCCGTGTGGTCCGTTCTCTGATGGGGTCCCGGATCCTCAACTTCTAACTGTCCGAATCCGGGTTCTCCGCGAAAAAGATGCACGAGCGTGCCAAATGGCGAAAATTTCCAACAGGGACCCAAACGACGCCGAAGAGGCATGAAAATCGAATCATGCATGGACAAATGTGTGGAAAGTAACCCGAATCTTTCATGTTGTGTTCAGATGCGATTCAGACTCATTTCAGATTCGAAACTCTGCTATGGCGATTTTACACTATCTTGGTCGGGACCCAACTTTGACGCGCTGGGAGAACTGATTGCGATGCCCAAATCCATGCACGGAGATGTGTACATAGAGCAACTTCCCTAGCACAAGTCCGTGTGGTCCGTTCTCTGATGGGGTCCCGGATCCTCAACTTCTAGCTATCCGAATCTGGGTTCTTGAAAAAGATGCACGAGCGTGCCAAATGGCGGAAATTTCCAAGCGTGGCCCAAACGACGCTGAAGAGGCATGAAATTCGAATCATGCATGGACAAATGTGTGGCAAGCAACTCGGAGCTTTCTTGTTGTGTTCAGATGCGATTCGGACTCATTTCGGACCCGAAACTCTGTTATGGCGATTTTGCACTATCTTCGCCGGGATCCAAATTTGACGCGCTGGGAGAACTGATTGCGATGCCCAAATCCATGCAGGGAGTGATGTGGACATAGAGCAACTTCCCTAGCACAAGTCCGTGTGGTCCGTTCTCTCATGGGATCCCAGATCCTCAACTTCGAACTGTCTGAATCTGGGTTCTCGCGAAAAAGATGCACGAGCGTGCCAAATGGCAGAAATTTCCAACCGTGGCCCAAATGGCGCCGAAGAGGCATGAAAATGGAATCATGCATGGAAAAATGTGTGGCAACCAACCCGGATCTTTCTTGTTGTGTTCAGATTCGATTCGGACTCATTTCGGATCCGAAACTCTGTTATGGCGATTTTGCACTATCTTCGCCGGGCCCAACTTTGACGCGCTGGGAGAACTGATTGCGATGCCCAAATCCATGCACGGAGTGATAAGGACATAGAGCAACTTCCTTAGCACAAGTCCGTGTGGTCCGTTCTCAGATGGGGTCCCGTATCCTCAACTTCTAACTGTCTGAATCCAGGTTCTCGAAAAAGATGCACGAGTGTGCCAAATGGCGAAAATTTCCAACCATGGCCCAACGGCGCCGAAGAGACATGAAATTCAAATCATGCATGTACAAATGTGTGGCAAGCAACCCGGATATTTCTTGTTGTGTTCAGATGCGATTCGGACTCATTTCGGACCCGAAACTCTGTTATGGCGATTTTGCACTATCTTCGCCGGGACCTAAATTTGACGCGCTGGGAGAACTGATTGCGATGCCCAAATCCATGCACGGAGTGATGTGGACATAGAGCAACTTTTCTAGCACAAGTCTGTGTGGTCCGTTCTCTCATGGGGTCCCAGATCCTCAACTTCTAACTGTCTGAATCCGGGTTCTCGCGAAAAAGATGCACGAGCGTGCCAAATGGCAGAAATTTCCAACCGTGGCCCAAACGGCGCCGAAGAGGCATGAAAATGGAATCATGCATTGACAAATGTGTGGCAAGCAACCTGGATCTTTCTTGTGTTCAACTGCGATTCGGACTCATTTCGGACCTGAAACTCTGTTATGGCGATTTTGCACTATCTTGGTCAAGACCCAATTTTGACGCGCTGGGAGATCTGATTGCGATCCACAAATCCATGCACGGAGTGATGTGGACATAGAGCAACTTCCCTAGCGCACAAGTCCGTGTGGTCCGTTCTCTCATGGAGTCCCAGATCCTCAACTTCTAACTGTCCGAATCCGGGTTCTCGAAAAACATGCACGAGCGTGCCAAATGGCAGAAATTTCCAACCGTGGCCCAAACGGCACCGAAGAGGCATGAAATTCAAATCATGCATGGACAAATGTGTGGCAAGCAACCCGGATCTTTCTTGTTGTGTTTAGATGCAATGCGGACTTATTTCGGACCCGAAACTCTGTTATGGCGATTTTGCACTATCTTCGCCGCCCGGGACCCAACTTTGACGTACAGGGAGAACTGATTCCGATGCCCAAATCCATGCATGGAGTGATGTGGACATAGACAAACTTCCCTAGCACAAGTCCGTGTGGTCTGTTCTCTGATGGGGTCCTAGATCCTCAACTTCTAACTGTCCGAATCCGGGTTCTCGAAAAAGATGCACGAGCGTGGTAAATAGCGGAAATTTCCAACCGTGGCCCAAACGGTGCCGAGCAAAGAGGCATGAAAATCAAATCATGCATGGACAAATGTGTGGCAACCAACCCGGATCTTTCTTGTTGTGTTCAGATTCGATTCGGATTCATTTCAGATCCGAAACTCTGCTATGGCGATTTTGCACTATCTTGGCCGGGACCCAACTTTGACGCGCTGGGAGAACTGATTGCGATGCCCAAATCCATGCACGGAGTGATAAGGACATAGAGCAACTTCCCTAGCACAAGTTCGTGTGGTCCGTTCTCTGATGGGGTCCCGGATCCTCAACTTCTAACTATCCGAATCCGGGTTCTCGAAAAAGATGCACGAGCGTGCCAAATGGCAGAAATTTCCAACCGTGGCCCAAACGGCGCCGAAGAGGCATGAAATTCGAATCATGCATGGTGAAATATGTGGCAAGCAACCCGGATCTCTCTTGTTATGTTCAGATGCGATTTGGACTCATTTCGGACCCAAAACTCTGTTATGGCGATTTTGCACTATCTTCGCCGGGACCTAGCTTTGACGCGCTGGGAGAACTGATTGAGATGCCCAAATCCATGCACGGAGTGATGTGGACATAGAGCAACTTCCCTAGCACAAGTCCGTGTGGTCCATTCTCTCATAGGGTCCCAGATCCTCAACTTCTAACTGTCTGAATCCGGGTTCTCGAAAGAGATGCACGAGCGTGCCAAATGGCGGAAATTTCCAACCGTGGCCCAAACGGCGCCGAAGAGGCATGAAAATCGAATCATGCATGGAAAAATGTGTGGCAAGCAACCCGGATTTATCTTGTTGTGTTCAAATGTGATTCGGACTCATTTCGGATCCGAAACTCTGTTATGGCGATTTTGCACTATCTTGGCCGGGACCCAACTTTGACGCGCTGGGAGAAGTGATTTTGATGCCCAAATCCGTGCACGGAGTGATGTGGACATAGATAAACTTCCTTAGCACAAGTTCGTGTGGTCCGTTCTCTAATGGGGTCCTGGATCCTGAACTTCTAACTCTCGAAATCTGGGTTCTCGATAAGGATGCACGAGCGTGCCAATCGGCGAAAATTTCCAACCGTGGCCCAAACGACGCCGAACAGGCATGAAATTCGAATCATGCATGGACAAATGTGTGGCAAGCAACCCGGATCTTTCTTGTTGTGTTCAGATGCGATTTGGACTCATTTCAAACCCGAAACTCTGTTATGGCGATTTTGCACTATCTTCGCCGGGACCCAACTTTGACGGGCTGGGAGAACTGATTGCGATGCCCAAATCCATGCACGGAGTGATGTGGACATAGAGCAACTTCCCTAGCACAAGTCCGTGTGGTCCATTCTCTCATGGGGTCCCGGATCCTCAACTTCTAACTGCTCGAATCCGGGTTCGTGAAAAAGATGCACGAGCGTGCCAAATGGAGGAAATTTTCAACCGTGGCCCAAACGGTGCCGAAGAGGCATGAAAATCGAGTCATGCATGGACAAATGTGTGGCAACCAACCCAGATCTTTCTTGTTGTGTTCAGATATAATTCGAACTCATTTCGGATCCGAAACTCTGTTATCGCGATTTTGCACTATCTTCGCCGGGACCCAACCTTGACGCGCAAGTACCTGTGGTCCGTTCTCTGATGGGGTCCCGGATCCTCAACTTCTAACTGTCCGAATCCAGGTTCTCGACGAAAAAGATGTACGAGCATACCAAATGGTGGAAATTTCCAACCGTGGCCCAAACCGAGCCAAAGAGGCATGAAATTCGAATCATGCATGGACAAATGTGTGGCAAGTAGCCCGGATCTTTCTTGTTGTGTTCAGATGCGATTCGGACTCATTTCGGACCCGAAACTCTGTTACGGCGATTTTGCACTATCTTCGCCGGGACCTAACTTTGACGCACTGGGAGAAGTGATTGCGATGCCCAAATCCGTGCACGGAGTGATGTGGACATAGAGCAACTTCCCTAGCATAAGTCGGTGTGGTCTGTTCTCTGATGGGGTCCCGGATTCTCAACTTCTAACTGTTCGAATCCAGGTTCTAGAAAAGGATGCACGAGCATGCTAAATGGTAGAAATTTCCAACCGGGGTCCAAACGGCGCCGAAGAGGCATGAAAATCGAATCATGCATGGACAAACGTGTGGCAAGCAACCCGGATCTTTCTTGTTGTGTTCAGATACGATTCAGACTCATTTCAGATCCGAAACTCTCTTATGGCGATTTTACAATATCTTGGCCGCCGGGACCCAACTTTGACGCGCTGGGAGAATTGATTGAGATGTCCAAATCCATGCACGGAGTGATGTGGACATAGAGCAACTTCCCTAGCATAAGTCCGTTGTCATGCCATGGCACGTCTATGGTGTGAAACCATGCATATGAGACTATCAAATGCAAATCTAGATGCATGGGATTAAGTGCTATGACGAGTCATTATATGATGCCATGTACATATGTTCATATTGTAAATGAGGCTCAATAAGACGAGCTGAGGCTGAGTCAGGTCTCGAAGCTCTGTACATGAGTGTGGTGTGAATTATGGAGCCTTATGCTTATGGTAGACCTTGCAGTAGAAAACACTCAGTTACATACTTGGCCTGTGTGGCTATGTAAATGATGGTATGGGTGGCTCGTAAAAGGGCTATGTGACTGATGTAAATGGCTACCCATGTGCATGATATGGACTTCCCTCAATGTGGATGAAGATCTTTTTCATCATCATTTCCAAATCAATGTGACATGGAACTCATGCATAATTTTCAAGAAAGGTACTATAGATGAAGCCCATGTTCATCATGAAGAAGCTCCCAAGGTTGCAAAACAATGGGTGATGTAGTGTCTTGAAGCACATACATGATGTTGAAGGTCCCACAAGTTGAGCATGTGAAGGCCTTAGTTGCCTTGGTCGATATATTTGCATAAAAGGAGTGGATACATTATGGGTATAGAAGGAATAT
The DNA here is from genome assembly GCF_041138505.1 of Cibotium barometz. Classification (NCBI taxonomy): domain Eukaryota; kingdom Viridiplantae; phylum Streptophyta; class Polypodiopsida; order Cyatheales; family Cibotiaceae; genus Cibotium; species Cibotium barometz. The sequence goes on from NC_141067.1 coordinate 23,230,376, forward strand.
GATGCTTATGAGGGTAGCTTGAGTGGCCATGACAAAAATAGAAGAGTAGCATGGGTGGGTTGTAAAGAATCAAGTTGGGAACAAGAGCTTGGTTATAAGCAAATGCAATGCATGGCAATCAATTTACATATTTGGATGCAAGGACTCTATGATCCAAGAAATGTCATAGTGGATAAATGCTGCAAAACTGAAGTTGATTTTTTTAAAGATATACGAGAAGGGGAGCTTGCGTGGCAGCAACGAAAAAAGGCATATCCGAAATTAATAAAAAAAAGAGGGCGCTCTTGTTTTTCAAACGGGGAAATACGAAAATATTGCTGAAAAAGGTGGTGGGGCGCCCGATTTCCTTGCGGGAAAAAGAGGAAAAACCAGAGAGCGAGGGGAAGCGCAGATATCAGAATTCGGGGGGGTGTGCAGAAAAGGGAACTAGTGCGCCAACTAACCAGAGAGAAAAAAATCAATGTGGCGGCTACTGGTCATGGCATGTAGGAGTTAGAATTGGAGAGCAATTTGAGTGCTATCTAATGATACGATTTTCATTTTACACATGTATTCATCCATGCGCAGTCTGCAGCGAAGCCGCCATAGAAGGAATAGAGAAAAATCAATGAAAATCTTACCTTGCTCTACTTACAGTTAAGTGGGTTTTTTTTAATTTTGAATATTATAATCAACGATTTAGAAAATCGTATGTTTTATAAACCTTTAAAGGTTTTGGAGAATGGGAAGTTCTTGGAACTTGGAGAATTGTGGAAATAAAGCATCAAAAATACATTAAGGCTCCGGAAAGTTGGTTTTACTTTCTACTCGATCGGATTTTGGAATTCAAGTCATGGAGTTTTCTAAATCTCATGAGCATGTTATAGTTATGCCATATGCCATCTTTTGTTTGTGAGATGTTAGAATTTAAAAGCAGGTTTTCAGGTGATAAAGAACATCTTGAAATGATGGAATTGATGACATTGGATGTATGGAATGTAAATGGTCACATGTATGTGGGAAATATTTGAAGGTTATGTTATGCCTACATGTGATTGGTTTGAGGGATTTGGAAAAAGGAGCCAGTAAATCTATGCTTGGAAAGGGATAGTCACTTGATACACAATTTATGTGCAATCATCAGGCTGAATTCATGGATGTATTGAGGTGAATTTGTACCTGTTTATGATATCAAAAATGGAGGTGCCTTGTGATCCATGAGGGGTTATGTGTTTGAGTTTCCTTGTGGGAATCAGAAGCTACTCTCACAGCTAGAAGTCTCGTACTTTCCCAGCGACATCGTCCACGTCACGACAGCTCTTTGGTGAACCCGACGTGAAACTGCTGGGGTGAGAGTGTGGTGAAATATACAGGGAAGCTATGGCTGAGAATTCTGAGGGTCAGGGGGTTCATTTTGACCCCGGAGTTATGCAAATGTTTCAAATGTTTACTATGTATATGCAACAGCAGCAAGCTGCTGAGAGGGGGCAAATTTCCACGACCAAAGCACTACAATCAATTGTGAAAAAGGTGGATCAATTTGATGGAAAGGATATCACAAAGTACCTGCGCAATTACATAAAGGAAATGGAGCTAAACAGGGTGATTGAGGAGGATATGGTTCGAAGTTTTGAGCTGGTATGTGTCCCTGAAATAAGAGAGCGCATAAGAGGATTGCAGACAGCACATGGTGGCAGAAATTGGGAGGAGTTCAAGCTTGCTTTAAAGGACGAATATTTCATGGAGGATTCTGAGCGAGTGACCAAACGAACTTTCTTGGAATGGGTCACAAAACCTAAAATGGGAATTTCTGCCACAGAGCTGCTAAGAGAGTTTGAGAAGCGCTATGCCTAGCTGTCAAGGATAGAGCGCACAACTTTGGACAGAGAAAAAACAGAGCTCTTCTTACAAGCAGCTGGGAAAGATCTCCAAGAAAAACTAGAAATTCTCCTTGAGGATAAGGATACAGAGCAGGGACTAAAGAGTGATTGGAATGATGTTGAGGATGCGGTCACCATGTTAGCAAAGCGGCAGCGAAGGAGGGATAAAATGGTGATGAGCTCGGCAACTCCTATAACTGCTGTTATCCCTGAGAATCTACCAAAACCAGCTGCTGCAATCCCAAAGGTAGAAGGGCCGATGGAAGAACTTATTAAGGGCATGCGGGACCTAAAATTGAAGATGTCCAGGATTGAAGAAAAGGGGCTACCATTAGGGCAGGATCAGAACTTCTTTGTTCAGGAGATGTCATCGTATCCCCTCATCCTTGGGCAACCCTACATTACAGCTGTGAGGATGGAAACAAAAGTTTTGAACGATGGCTCAGCATATGCAAGAATAAGGAGTAAAGATGGCAAGAAAGCTGTTCAGTTCTTGACAGTTTGCATTAACCATGAAAGGAATCGTGAGTCTCTTCGAGCACAGTCACTCCCAAAGATAAATAGAGAATTCATGAATTAGAGGGAGATGAGGGATTTTGGCCAGGTGCCATTGTAAAGCGGGATTCCAATGGTACAAGGGAAAATGAGTTCTCGCAGGACTCAACCAATGTAAATAACTTTTCAGCAAATTTTCAGGGATTCTCTAGCTATGGGTCACTGGTCTTTGTAAAAAGCAAGGATTTGAAGCGTGGCATGCGTAGACATGTACAAAATGAACAAAAAAGTCTTGAGCAGTGTGGTCTTTTGGAGAAGAATGAGTTTATTTCAGGGGTGCTTGATGAGGTGTCATTTGTAGATACTATGGATGTGCTTTTTGATATGGGAAGAGCATGCTTACAGGGTGGAAATGAGATGATAGAGGTGTCATCTGTGGAGATGTATGATATAATCCGGGAATTTGAGGGGGTGGAATGTAGAAACATGAATTGCAAGATGGATGCTCATGTGGATACAAAGTATAAAACAATTGCAAAGAAGGTGAAACCAGTTGCCTTGCCTTTGCCACCAGGAAGCAAGGAGAAGATAGATGAAGCCTCTATGCAACCAAATCTCAGAGATCCAAAGAAAATTGGGCATAAGTTTACACATGAAACCCTAAAAGAGCTGAAGATTGGTGAAAAGGATTTTCTGTTGCCAGTTGAAAGGGAATGCTTTGAGGAGATGCTTGTAAAACATGGGAAGGCCTTTGCTTTTCAGTCACATGAGATAGGCTGTGTTGATCCAAGCATAACAGCACCAATGGTGATCTTTACTGTTCCACATGTGCCCTGGAACCTGCGGCCAATTCCACTACCAAAGGCTCTCTTGCCAAAGCTGATGGAATTACTAAAAGAAAAGATCAGGATGGGAATTTTGGAGCCATCATGCGCTCCATATTCCAACAGATGGTTTACTGTGCCAAAGAAAAATGGGACATTACGCTTTATTCAAGACATGCAACCTGTAAACAAAGTCACAATCAGGAATGTGGGAGTAGGTCCGATTGTGGATGAGTTTGCAGAAGCATTTGCAGGGAAAGCTATATACTCTATGGGTGATCTGTATTCGGGATATGATCAGTTCCAGTTGGATATACAAAGCAGGGACTTGACCACAATGAGAACTCCTTTGGGATTAGTAAGGATGTGTACCTTACCACAGGGAGCCACCAACTCAGTGGCACATATGATGAATGGAATGAATAAAGTCTTACGAGACTTCATACCACAAATAACTATGCCATTTCTGGATGATGTGCCAATAAAAGGCTGTGATGAGAAAGACAAAGATGGGGATTTGGATTCAAAGGGGTGCCGCAAGTTTGTGGCAAATCATATAAAGGATTGTGATATGATTCTATCCAGGCTTGAAGAAGTGAATCTTACTTTGTCTGGACTGAAATCAGTGTTTGGGGTTGGTGAAGTGCTAATAGTGGGACATCTTTGTAGTACTAGTGGACGTCGACCTTGTCCGGCCAAGATAGATGCAATACAAAGAATGAAAGAGATATGCATTAATGTTACAGAGCTGAGGAGATTTCTTGGCGCATGTGTCTTTTATGTTATTTGGATCCCACATTATGCGCATGTAGCAGATCCTCTTTATCAACTCTTGAGGAAAAATCAAAAATTTTTGTGGAATGTAGCACATACTAAAGCTATGCGGAAGCTGAAATATCTGCTTCAATCATCACCTACTCTAAGGAAGGCAGATTATGAGTGTGGCAGGCCTGTGATTGTTACAGGTGACACTAGTCCTACTGGGATAGGATGGGCAGTAGGGCAAGATGATGAGGATGATCACAGGTATGTAATCAGATTTGGAGCAAAGGTATTAAGCATTCGACAATGAAAATATCCACAGATCAAGAGAGAGTTATGGGGAATAGTCACTGCTCTAAAATGTGAAAAAGAATATCTTATTGGGGCATCTGTACTTGTGGAAACTGATTGCTTGCCACTTCTTGGGATGATAGCAAGTTGTACCACTCCAGATATTGCTATGCTTAGGTGGATTGCCTATATCAAGTCACTAAATCCTGAGCTTGAGCATATTGCGGGAAAAGATAATCCAGTTGTTGCAGATATGCTATCAAGAGCCAGGTATGAAGATGAAAAAGAGATGATTAGTGACATTGATGATGTGGGTACAAAGTTCTACACTACTGCATATGCAAAGGGGGACCATATTTGTCTGTTAAATGCACTTGAGTCTTTTACTGAGGAAATGTATGAAGGAGATTGGTTGCTTATTGGTCAATACTTGAGTACTCTAACAAGACAGGAAAATTGGTCTGACTCAGAATTTAAGAGGATCCGCAGAAAAGCATATGGTTATTTTCTAAAGGATGGGTATCTCTGGAAGCATCCTAAGCAGAGGAATGCTATGCCACAGAGAGTCATATGTGATAAAGAGACTCAAGGGAAGCTTTTGAAAGAATTCCATGAGAGTCTCTGGGCTGGACATCGAAGTGTGTGGGCCACCTTTACCAAAATAAAGGAAAAATACTGGTGGAAAGGAATGTACAAGGATATTTCCCAATATGTGGAAACATGCATGGAATGTCAAATGTACTCAAATGTACGACATCGTGATGGCTTGCAACCAACCTACCCGCCTGCAGTGCACTACAAATGGGTAGTGGATCTAGTTACAATGCCTTTGGGAATTTGGCAGATGCGGTACATAGCACTTGCAAGAGAAGATTTGACAAATCAGGTAGAGGGGCGTGCTCTTAGAACAAAGAGTACGGAAACAGTATGCAAATTTCTCTTAGAAGATGTGATTTGTCGGTATGGTTGTGTTGGGAAAATAACAGTTGATAGGGGTGAGCTAGATGTTGAAGAAGCAAGGGAATTCTTCTCTAGAATTGGCATTAAACTCTCTTTAACATGTGCTTACAATCCTGAGGGCAATGGTAAAAGTGAGCGAGGACATCCTCCAATCATTAAAGCTTTGGCTAAGGCATGCAGAGAAAGAATGCGGGAGTGGCCAAGGCTACTACCATATGCTTTGTGGGATGACCGTACAACTCATAGCTCAGTGACAGGATACATGCCTGCAGAATTAATGTATGGTCAGAAGCCAATAATGCCAGTTGAAGAAGTGGTTCCAACTTGGAATGTATTACCCTGGATGGAAGGATTGAACAGGGAAGACCTCCTTGCATTGCGAATAAGGCAACTGGAGAGAAGGCCAGAAGATGTAGAGCTTGCTAAAGCTTGCTTGAAAGATGCAAGGTTGAAAAATAAAGAAAGATTTGATAGAAGACACAGACTCCGGCCAAAACCTATTGAAGAAGGTGATTGGGTTCTAATGTATGATAGTAGTCTTGACAACCAGTTCACTGTTCAAAGGAAGTTTGCAAAAAGATGGTTTGGCCCTTACATTGTCAAGCATGTGCATGGAAATGCCACGTATACTCTGTGTGAGCTTGATAGAACAGAGATAAAGAATCTTGTAGCAGGCAAAAGGATCAAGATGTTTAAAAGAAGGCTTGACAGTGATCCTTTTGATTCACAAGGAACTCAGGATGAGAGGCTTGATAATGATAACATGGATATGGCTGAAGAGGAAGAGGATGCTTTTCCTAATAATGTTGAAGATGAGAATGACATCCAGATATATGTGGATCTTGATGATGATTTGGCACATACCAGAGGATGTGCAGGTTTAGAGGGGGTGGATGTCGTGCCATGGCACGTCTATGGTGTGAAACCATGCATATGAGACTATCAAATGCAAATCTAGATGCATGGGATTAAATGCTATGACGAGTCATTATATGATGCCATGTACATATGTTCATATTGTAAATGAGGCTCAATAAGACGAGCTGAGGCTGAGTCAGGTCTCGAAGCTCTGTACATGAGTGTGGTGTGAATTATGGAGCCTTATGCTTATGGTAGACCTTGCAGTAGAAAACACTCAGTTACATACTTGGCCTGTGTGGCTATGTAAATGATGGTATGGGTGGCTCGTAAAAGGGCTATGTGAATGATGTAAATGGCTACCCATGTGCATGATATGGACTTCCCTCAATGTGGATGAAGATCTTTTTCATCATCATTTCCAAATCAATGTGACATGGTGTTGAAATATACAAGTGAAAAGGGTGTGTGTGGGAACAAGATCTTGGATAGAGGCTGTAAAAGAGGAGATGTAATTGTGAAAGAACCTGTGAAAAGGTTAGGAGAATCTACTGGGAGAGAATAATGGGTAGCATGAGGGAATTTAGGAGTGTGGAGATATTCTGGGAGATAATCTGGGAAAAGAGAAGAGGTGGAGAGAATCAGGCAAGAGGTGGAGATATTCAGGGAGTGAATCATGGAGAAATCAAGGGGATTTGATGCTTGATGTAAACTCTATAAATTGAGGCATAGCCCTAATGAGAATTTGCTGGTTTTTGAGTATCCATGCCTACATTAATCTATGTGCTAATTATTCACTAATTACGTCTTAATCACTTGCTAATCACTTTGTTAATTATGTTGATTCTAGTGTTTGATCCACCATAGCTCATCATTTAGCTCAAATTTCAACATGGTATCAGAGCCATGCCTAGAATCAACCAGATTTATGAGCTCATTAGTGAATTAATCAGGATTAGTAAGTAATTAGCAAAAAAAATCAGTTTTTAGTGAGTTTTCACTCTTCCCCTTCACCCCCAGCCAGTGGAGGACTCCATTCTCCATGCACAGTCAACATTAGGCTATGCCCTTCTAACACAAGCTAGTGAACAGCCCTAGCTACAAGCACATCAAACGGCGCAGCAAAACGCGAAGGCGTTTAGGAGAAATCGCCGTTTTCTTCAGCGCTGAATTTTCTGAGTATTCTGCAGATCTTGAGCTCCTCAAATCAAATTGAGCTAATTCCTCTTAGCCCCGGGGGTTTTCAAGCATGCTCTACAAGCTGGTGAAGACAGAAATCAATTTCATCAAGTCTACAGAGAGATCCAAGCTCTTCATCAAATCTGCAGGTGACTTTGGTAAAACAGAGATTAAGCTTTCATTATTTGGTCAAATCTTGTGTTTCTTGGCTTAATCCTCTACTAGACTCATTGCTATTGATGCCTTTGAAAGCATTTGAGCTCATTTGAAGTGGAAGGCACCAGATCTGGGCTCCCCGCATACTCTGTTTTTTGCACACAAACCAGAGCATTAATTTGCTAATCAGTGCTAATCACTGTACTTTGGTGCAATTGAGGGTTCAAATTAACCATTAGGTATCTGATACAGATCCCTAAAGCTTCAGATTGCAAATCGGAGTTGGTTTGATACTCCAACCATCCCGTACAAATTGGTTACTCTCAATTTAATGTAATTTCTGGTGATTTTATGCTGATAAAATTATTGTAATCATCTATTAAACACCAGATTGAGTTGTAAAAGGGTAGACACTGCCCTTGAATCTTGAATTTGGATCAAGAGGTAAGACCCCCTTCACATCACCATGAATTCAGCACAGGAAATAGCCAAATTTAATGGAGAACAGTTTTATACATGGCAAACAAAAACCATGTATTTGCTGATGAGGAAAAATCTGTGGGGATTAGTTGAAGGGAGAGATGAATGCCCAGAGAGAGGGGAAATTGAGTGGAAGAGTAGGAATGAAAAAGCATTGGGGCTTATTGCACTCAGTTTAAATGATGAGATCATTCATCATATCACAGGGATACAGTGGGCAAAAGATGCATGGGATGAACTCAATAAATTATTTGGTACACAAGCAAAAAATTCCAAGATAAATCTATTAATGCAATTCTACAAACTGGACATGAAGGAAAGTGAACCTTTAATCACACACTTGAACAAATATAAAAGTATTAAGCAACAGCTGGCAGCTATTGGCAAAAAGGTAGAAGATGATGAAGCATTAGCTGTACTTTTGAAGAGTGTGGACAAAGGAGATTATGAAAACATTGTAGCAACATTAAAGAATGTACCTGAACTGAAGATACACGAGATAGAAGCAGCTCTACTAGAGCAAGAGAGCAGAGGCAAAGAGAAGAAAGAGCTCGACTCAACAGCAGGAGAGGAAAAAGCATTCTTCACCCGAGGAGGATTCTCTCGAGGACGAGGACGAGGAAGAGGCAGAGTAGGAGGGAGGACCTTCACTTGCCACAAATGTGGAAAGCCAGGACACATGGCGAGAGACTGCTACAGCAAACCCAGTGAAGAAGGAACGACATCGGCAAACTTCATGGAGGCTCCAAGAGAAGTGGAGTCGGATCATCTTTTCTGAGAGAGAGAGAGAGAGAGAGAACCCACAACCCAATGTAACCTGCCCCAATAAAGTAAAACCACCTCTGAGCCACCGATGATGTAGGCCAAGTGGTAGTTGTATGTATGAGCACTTTAGTCAAGGTCGCGGGCACTTATAGTAGCCTTGGACACATAGAGAGAGAGTGTGTCAAGGACTATGGAGTTTAGGGACTTGAGGCACTGGTCGCGGGCTATCAAGTAAGAGGGAAACTTGATACAGGGTCCAGGTGTGTTAGGATTATTCACTTGAGGGGAGGTGTTGAAATATACAAGTGAAAAGGGTGTGTGTGGGAACAAGCTCTTGGATAGAGGCTGTAAAAGAGGAGATGTAATTGTGAAAGAACCTGTGAAAAGGTTAGGAGAATCTACTGGGAGAGAATAATGGGTAGCATGAGGGAATTTAGGAGTGTGGAGATATTCTGGGAGATAATCTGGGAAAAGAGAAGAGGTGGAGAGAATCAGGCAAGAGGTGGAGATATTCAGGGAGTGAATCATGGAGAAATCAAGGGGATTTGATGCTTGATGTAAACTCTATAAATTGAGGCATAGCCCTAATGAGAATTTGCTGGTTTTTGAGTATCCATGCCTACATTAATCTATGTGCTAATTATTCACTAATTACGTCTTAATCACTTGCTAATCACTTTGTTAATTATGTTGATTCTAGTGTTTGATCCACCATAGCTCATCATTTAGCTCAAATTTCAACACATGGAACTCATGCATAATTTTCAAGAAAGGTACTATAGATGAAGCCCATGTTCATCATGAAGAAGCTCCCAAGGTTGCAAAACAATGGGTGATGTAGTGTCTTGAAGCACATACATGATGTTGAAGGTCCCACAAGTTGAGCATGTGAAGGCCTTAGTTGCCTTGGTCGATATATTTGCATAAAAGGAGTGGATACATTATGGGTAGAGAAGGAATATGATGCTTATGAGGGCAGCTTGAGTGGCCATGACAAAAATAGAAGAGTAGCATGGGCGGGTTGTAAAGAATCAAGTTGGGAACAAGAGCTTGGTTATAAGCAAATGCAATGCATGGCAATCAATTTACATATTTAGATGCAAGGACTCTATGATCCAAGAAATGTCATAGTGGATAAATGTTGCAAAACAGAAGCTGATTTTTTTTAAGATATACGAGAAGGGGAGCTTGCGTGGCAGCAACGAAAAAAGGCATATCCGAAATTAATAAAAAAAAGAGGGCGCTCTTGTTTTTCAAACGAGGAAATACGAAAATATTGCTGAAAAAGGTGGTGGGGCGTCCGATTTCCTTGCGGGAAAAAGAGGAAAAAACAGAGAGCGAGGGGAAGCGCAGATATCAGAATTCGGGGGGGTGTGCAGAAAAGGGAACCAGTGCGCCAACTAACCAGAGAGAAAAAAAATCAATGTGGCGGCTACTGTTCATGGCATGTAGGAGTTAGAATTGGAGAGCAATTTGAGTGCTATCTAATGATACGATTTTCATTTTACACATGTATTCATCCATGCGCAGTCTGGAGCGAAGCCGCCATAGAAGGAATAGAGAAAAATCAATGAAAATCTTACCTTGCTCTACTTACAGTTAAGTGGGTTTTTTTTTTATTTTGAATATTATAATCAACGATTTAGAAAATCATATGTTCTATAAACCTTTAAAGGTTTTGGAGAATGGGAAGTTCTTGGAACTTGGAGAATTGTGGAAATAAAGCATCAAAAATACATTAAGGCTTCGGAAAGTTGGTTTTAATTTCTACTCGATCGGATTTTGGAATTCAAGTCATGGAGTTTTCTAAATCTCATGAGCATGTTATAGTTATGCCATATGCCATCTTTTGTTTGTGAGATGTTAGAATTTAAAAGCAGGTTTTCAGGTGATAAAGAACATCTTGAAATGATGGAATTGATGACACTGGATGTATGGAATGTAAATGGTCACATGTATGTGGGAAATATTTGAAGGTTATGTTATGCCTACATGTGATTGGTTTGAGGGATTTGGAAAAAGGAGCCAGTAAATCTATGCTTGGAAAGGGATAGTCACTTGATACACAATTTATGTGCAATCATCAGGCTGAATTCATGGATGTATTGAGGTGAATTTGTACATGTTTATGATATAAAAAATGGAGGTGCCTTGTGATCCATGAGGAGTTATGTGTTTGAGTTTCCTTGTGGGAATCAAAAGCTACTCTCACAGCTAGAAGTCTCGTACTTTCCTAGCGACATCGTCCACGTCACGACACCGTGTGGTCCGTTCTCTCATAGGGTCCTAGATCCTCAACTTCTAACTGTCTGAATCCGGGTTCGTGAAAAAGATGCACGGGCGTACCAAATGGTAGAAATTTCCAACCGTGGCCCAAACGGCGCCGAAGAGGCATGAAAATCGAATCATGCATGGACAAATCTGTGGCAAGCAACCCGGATCTTTCTTGTTGTGTTCAGATGCGATTCGGACTCATTTCGGACCCGAAACTCTGTTATGGCGATTTTGCACTATCTTCTCCGGGACCCAACTTTGACGTGCTCGGGGAACTGATTGCGATGCCCAAATCCATGCACAGAGTGATGTGGACATAGAGCAACTTTCCTAGCACAAGTCCGTGTGGTCCATTCTCTCATGGGGTCCCGGATCCTCAACTTCTAACTCCCGAATCCAGGATCTCGAAAAAGATGCACGAGCATGCCAAATGACGAAAATTTCCAACCTTGGCCCAAACGGCGCCGAAGAGGCATGAAAATTGAATCATGCATGGAAAAATGTGTGGCAACCAACCCGGATCTTTCTTGTTGTGTTCAGATGCGATTCGGACTCATTTCGGATCCTAAACTCTGTTATGGCGATTTTGCACTATCTTCGCCGGGACCCAACTTTGATGCGCTGGGAGAACTGATTGCAATGCCCAAATCAATGCACGGAGTGATGTGGACATAGAGAAACTTCCCTAGCACAAGTCCGTGTGGTTCGTTCTCTGATGGGGTCGCGGATCCTCAACTTCTAACTGTCCGAATCTGGGTTCCGCGTTCTCGAAAAAGATGCACGAGCGTGCCAAATGGCAGAAATTTCCAACAGGGGTCCAAACGGCGCCGAAGAGGCATGAAAATCGAATCATGCATGGACAAATGTGTGGCAAGCAACCCAAATTTTTCTTGTTGTGTTCAGATGCGATTCAGACTCATTTCAGACCCGAAACTCTGTTATGGCAATTTTGCACTATCCTTCCCGGGACCCAACTTTGATGCGCTGGGAGAACTGATTGCGATGCCCAAATCCATGCACGGAGTGATGTGGACATAGAGCAACTTCCCTAGCACAAGTCCGTGTGGTCCGTTCTCTTATGGGGTCCCGGATCCTCAACTTCTAACTGTCCAAATCCGGGTTCTCGAAAAAGATGCACGAGCGTGCCAAATGGCAGAAATTTCCAACCGTGGCCCAAACGGCGCCGAAGAGGCATGAAAATCGAGCATGCATGGACAAATGTGTGGCAACCAACTCGGATCTTTCTTGTTGTGTTCAGATGCGATTCGGACTCATTTCGGATCCGAAACTCTGTTATCGCGATTTTGCACTATCTTCGTCGGGACCCAACCTTGACGCGCTGGGAGAAGTGATTGCGATGCCCAAATCCATGCATGGAGTGTAAGGACATAGAGAAACTTCCCTAGCAGCATTACCTGTGGTCCGTTCTTTGATAGGGTCCCGGATCCTCAACTTCTAACTGTCCGAATCCGGGTTCTCGACGAAAAAGATGCACGAGCGTGCCAAATGGTGGAAATTTCCAACCGTGGCCCAAACCGTGCCAAAGAGGCATTAAATTCGAATCATGCATGGACAAATGTGTGGCAAGTAACCCGAATCTTTCTTGTTGTGTTCAAATGCGATTCGGACTCATTTCAGACCCGAAACTCTGTTATGGCGATTTTGCACTATCTTCACCGCCGGGACCTAACTTTGACGCGCTGGGAGAAGTGATTGCGATGCCCAAATCCGTGCACGGAGTGATGTGGACATAGAGCAACTTCCCTAGCACAAGTCGGTGTGGTCCGCTCTCTGATGGGGTCCCGGATTCTCAACTTCGAACTGTCCGAATCCGGGTTCTGGAAAAGGATGCACGAGCGTGCTAAATGGTGGAATATTCCAACTGAGGCCCAAACGGCACCGAAGAGGCATGAAAATTGAATCATGCATGGACAAACCTGTGGCAAGCAACCCGGATCTTTCTTGTTGTGTTCAAATATGCGATTCAGACTCATTTCAGATCCGAAACTCTGTTATGGCGATTTTACAATATCTTGGCCGGGACCCAACTTTGACACGCTGGGAGAATTGATTGAGATGCCCAAATCCATGCACAGAGTGATGTGGACATAGAGCAACTTCCCTAGCACAAGTCCATGTGGTCCGTTCTCTCATAGGGTCCTAGATCCTCAACTTCTAACTGCCTGAATCCGGGTTCTCGAAAAAGATGCACGCGCGTGCGAAAATGGCAGAAATTTCCAACCGTGGCCCAAACGGTGCCGAAGAGGCATGAAAATCGAATCATGCATGGACAAATCTATGGCAAGCAACCCGGATCTTTCTTGTTGTGTTCAGATGCGATTCGGACTCATTTCGGACCCGAAACTCTATTATGGCGATTTTGCACTATCTTCTCCGGGACCCAACTTTGACGCGCTGGGGGAACTGATTGCGATGCCCAAATCCATGCACAGAGTGATGTGGACATAGAGAAACTTCCCTAGCACAAGTCCGTGTGGTCCATTCTGTCATGGGGTCCCGCATCCTCAACTTCTAACTGCCCGAATCGAGGATCTCGAAAAAGATGCACGAGCGTGCCAAATGACGAAAATTTCCAACCTTGGCCCAAACGGTGCCGAAGAAGCATGAAAATTGAATCATGCATGGACAAATGTGTGGCAACCAACGCGGATCTTTCTTGTTGTGTTCAGATGCGATTCCGACTCATTTCAGATCCGAAACTCTGTTATGGCGATTTTGCACTATCTTCGTCGCTGGGACCCAACTTTGATGCGCTGGGAGAACTGATTGCAATGCCCAAATTCATGCACGGAGTGATGTGCACATAATGAAACTTCCCTAGTACAAGTTGGTGTGGTCCGTTCTCTGACGGGGTCGCGGATCCTCAACTTCTAACTGTCCGAATCCGGGTTCCGGGTTCTCAAAAAAGATGCACGAGCGTGCCAAATGGCAGAAATTTCCAACAGGGGTCCAAACATCACCGAAGAGGCATGAAAATCGAATCATGCATGGACAAATGTGTGGCAAGCAACCCGGATCTTTCTTGTTGTGTTCAGATGCGATTCGGACTCATTTCAGACCCGAAACTCTGTTATGGCAATTTTGCACTATCCTTGCTGGGACCCAACTTTGATGCGCTGGGAGAACTGATTGCGATGCCCAAATCCATGCACGGAGTGATGTGGACATAGAGAAACTTCCCTAGCACAAGTCCATGTGGTCCGTTCTCTGATGGGGTCCCAGATCCTCAACTTCTAACTGTCCGAATCCGGGTTCTCGAAAAAGATGCACGAGCGTACCAAATAGCAAAAGTTTTCAACTGTGGCCCAAACGGCTCCGAAGAGGCATGAAATTAGAATCATGCATGGACAAATGTGTGGCAAGCAACCCGGATCTTTCTTGTTGTGTTCAGATGCGATTCAAACTCATTTCGGACCCGAAACTCTGTTATGGCGATTTTGCACTATCTTCGCCGGGACCCAACTTTGATGCGCTAGGAGAACTGATTGCGATGCCCAAATCCGTGCACGGAGTGATGTGGACATAGAGCAACTTCCCTAGCACAAGTCAGTGTGGTCCTTTCTCTCATGGGGTCCCAGATCCCCAACTTCTAACTCTCCGATTCCCGGTTCTCGAAAAAGATCCACGAGCGTGCCAAATGGTGGAAATTTCCAACCGTGGCCCAAACGGCGCCGAAGAGGCATGAAAATTGAATCACGCATGGACAAATGTGTGGCAAGCAACCCGGATCTTTCTTGTGTTCAGATGTGATTCGGACTCATTTCGGACCCAAAACTCTGTTATGGCGATTTTGCACTATCTTGGCCGGGACCCAATTTTGACGTGCTGGGAGATCTGATTGCGATGCCCAAATCCATGCACGGAGTGATGTGGACATAGAGCAACTTCCCTAGCACAAATCCGTGTGGTCCGTTCTTTGATGGGGTCCCGGATCGTCAACTTCTAACTGTCCGAATCCGGGCACGAGCGTGCCAAATGGCAGAAATTTCCAACCGTGGCCCAAACGGCGCCGAAGAGGCATGAAATTCAAATTATGCATGGACAAATGCGTGGCAAGCAACCCGGATCTTTCTTGTTGTGTTTAGATGCGATTCGGACTTATTTCAGACCCGAAACTCTGTTATGGCGATTTTGCACTATCTTGGCCGGGACCCAATTTTAACGTGCTGGGAGATCTGATTGTGATGCCCAAATCCATGCACGGAGTGGTGTGGACATAGAGCAACTTCCCTAGCACAAATCCGGGTGGTCCGTTCTCTGATGGGGTCCCAGATCGTCAACTTCTAACTGTGCGAATCCGGGCACGAGCGTGCCAAATGGCAGAAATTTCCAATCGTGGCCCAAACGGCGTCGAAGAGGCATGAAATTCAAATTATGCATGGACAAATGTGTGGCAAGCAACCTGGATCTTTCTTGTTATGTTTAGATGCGATTCGGACTTGTTTCGGACCCGAAACTCTGTTATGGCGATTTTGCACTATCTTCGCCGGGACCCAACTTTGACGCGCAGGGAGAACTGATTCCGATGCTCAAATCCATGCACGGAGTGATGTGGACATAGAGAAACTTCCCTAGCACAAGTCCGTGTGGTCCGTTCTCTGATGGGGTCCCAGATCCTCAACTTCTAACTGTATGAATCCGTGTTCTCGAAAAAGATGCACGGGCGTGCCAAATGGCGGAAATTTCCAACCGTGGCCCAAACGGCGCCGAAGAGGCATGAAATTCGAATCATGCATGGAAAAATGTGTGGCAAGCAACCCGGATCTTTCTTGTTGTATTCAGATGCGATCCGGACTTATTTCGGACCCGAAACTCTGTTATGGCGATTTTGCACTATCTTCGCTGGGACCCAACTTTGACGCGCTGGGAGAACTAATTGCGATGCCCAAATCCATGCACGGAGTGATGTGGACATAGAGCAACTTCCCTAGCACAAGTCCGTGTGGTCCATTCTCTGATGGGGTCCCGGATCCTTACCTTCTAACTGTCCGAATTCGGGTTTTCGAAAAAGATGCACGAGCGTGCCAAATGACGGAAATTTCCAACCGTGGCCCAAATGGCGCCAAAGAGGCATGAAATTTGAATCATGCATGGACAAATGTGTGGCAAGCAACCCAGATCTTTCTTGTTGTGTTCAAGTGCTATTCGGACTCATTTCGAACCCGAAACTCTGTTATGGCGAGTTTGCACTATCTTCGACGGGACCCAACTTTGACGCGCTGGGAGAACTGATTGCGATGCCCAAATCCATGTACGGAGTGATGTGGACATAGAGCAACTTCCTTAGCAAAAGTCCGTGTGGTCCGTTCTCTGATGGGGTCCCATATCCTCAACTTCTAACTGTCCGAATCCGGGTTCTCGAAAAAGATGCACGAGCGTGGTAAATGGCGGAAATTTCCAACCGTGGCCCAAACGGCGCCGAAGAGGCATGAAAATCGAATCATGCATGGACAAATGTGTGGCAAGCAACCCGGATCTTTCTTGTTGTGTTCAGATGCGATTCGGACTCATTTCGGATCCGAAACTCTGTTATGGCGATTTTGCACTATCTTCGCCGGGACCTAACTTTGACGCGCTAGGAGAACTGATTGCGATGCCCAAATCCATGCACGGAGTGATAAGGACATAGAGCAACTTCCCTAGCACAAGTCCATGTGGTCCGTTCTCTGATGGGGTCCCGGATCCTCAACTTCTAACTGTCCGAATCCGGGTTCTCCGCGAAAAAGATGCACGAGCGTGCCAAATGGCGAAAATTTCCAACAGGGACCCAAACGACGCCGAAGAGGCATGAAAATCGAATCATGCATGGACAAATGTGTGGAAAGTAACCCGAATCTTTCATGTTGTGTTCAGATGCGATTCAGACTCATTTCAGATTCGAAACTCTGCTATGGCGATTTTACACTATCTTGGTCGGGACCCAACTTTGACGCGCTGGGAGAACTGATTGCGATGCCCAAATCCATGCACGGAGTGATGTGTACATA
This sequence comes from Cibotium barometz, assembly GCF_041138505.1. Taxonomy (NCBI): domain Eukaryota; kingdom Viridiplantae; phylum Streptophyta; class Polypodiopsida; order Cyatheales; family Cibotiaceae; genus Cibotium; species Cibotium barometz. The sequence continues at coordinate 23,247,287 of NC_141067.1, forward strand.
GAGCAACTTCCCTAGCACAAGTCCGTGTGGTCCGTTCCTTAATGGGGTCCCGGATCCTCAACTTCTAGCTATCCGAATCCGGGTTCTCGAAAAAGATGCACGAGCGTGCCAAATGGCGGAAATTTCCAAGCGTGGCCCAAACGACGCTGAAGAGGCATGAAATTCGAATCATGCATGGACAAATGTGTGGCAAGCAACTCGGAGCTTTCTTGTTGTGTTCAGATGCGATTCGGACTCATTTCGGACCCGAAACTCTGTTATGGCGATTTTGCACTATCTTCGCCGGGATCCAAATTTGACGCGCTGGGAGAACTGATTGCGATGCCCAAATCCATGCAGGGAGTGATGTGGACATAGAGCAACTTCCCTAGCACAAGTCCGTGTGGTCCGTTCTCTCATGGGATCCCAGATTCTCAACTTCTAACTGTCTGAATCTGGGTTCTTGCGAAAAAGATGCACGAGCGTGCCAAATGGCAGAAATTTCCAACCGTGGCCCAAATGGCGCCGAAGAGGCATGAAAATGGAATCATGCATGGAAAAATGTGTGGCAACCAACCCGGATCTTTCTTGTTGTGTTCAGATTCGATTCGGACTCATTTCGGATCCGAAACTCTGTTATGGCGATTTTGCACTATCTTCGCCGGGACCCAACTTTGACGCGCTGGGAGAACTGATTGCGATGCCCAAATCCATGCACGGAGTGATAAGGACATAGAGCAACTTCCTTAGCACAAGTCCGTGTGGTCCGTTCTCAGATGGGGTCCCGTATCCTCAACTTCTAACTGTCTGAATCCAGGTTCTCGAAAAAGATGCACGAGCGTGCCAAATGGCGAAAATTTCCAACCATGGCCCAACGGCGCCGAAGAGACATGAAATTCAAATCATGCATGTACAAATGTGTGGCAAGCAACCCGGATATTTCTTGTTGTGTTCAGATGCGATTCGGACTCATTTCGGACCCGAAACTCTGTTATGGCGATTTTGCACTATCTTCGTCGGGACCCAACTTTGACGCGCTGGGAGAACTGATTGCGATGCCCAAATCCATTCACGGAGTGATGTGGACATAGAGCAACTTCCCTAACACAAGTCCGTGTGGTCCGTTCTCTCATGGGATCCCGGATCCTCAACTTCTAACTGCCCGAATCCGGGTTCTCGAAAAAGATGCACGAGCGTGCCAAATGGCGAAAATTTCCAACCGTGGCCCAAACGACGCCGAAGAGGCATGAAATTCGAATCATGAATGGACAAATGTGTGGCAAGCAACCCGGAGCTTTCTTGTTGTGTTCAGATGCGATTCGGACTCATTTCGGACCCGAAACTCTGTTATGGCGATTTTGCACTATCTTCGCCGGGACCTAAATTTTACGCGCTGGGAGAACTGATTGCGATGCCCAAATCCATGCAGGGAGTGATGTGGACATAGAGCAACTTCCCTAGCACAAGTCTGTGTGGTCCGTTCTCTCATGGGGTCCCAGATCCTCAACTTCTAACTGTCTGAATCCGGGTTCTCGCGAAAAAGATGCACGAGCGTGCCAAATGGCAGAAATTTCCAACCGTGGCCTAAACGGCGCCGAAGAGGCATGAAAATGGAATCATGCATTGACAAATGTGTGGCAAGCAACCTGGATCTTTCTTGTGTTCAACTGCGATTCGGACTCATTTCGGACCTGAAACTCTGTTATGGCGATTTTGCACTATCTTGGTCAAGACCCAATTTTGACGCGCTGGGAGATCTGATTGCGATGCCCAAATCCATGCACGGAGTGATGTGGACATAGAGCAACTTCCCTAGCGCACAAGTCCGTGTGGTCCGTTCTCTCATGGAGTCCCAGATCCTCAACTTCTAACTGTCCGAATCCGGGTTCTCGAAAAACATGCACGAGCGTGCCAAATGGCAAAAATTTCCAACCGTGGCCCAAACGGCACCGAAGAGGCATGAAATTCAAATCATGCATGGACAAATGTGTGGCAAGCAACCCGGATCTTTCTTGTTGTGTTTAGATGCAATGCGGACTTATTTCAGACCCGAAACTCTGTTATGGCAATTTTGCACTATCTTCGCCGCCCGAGACCCAACTTTGACGTACAGGGAGAACTGATTCCGATGCCCAAATCCATGCATGGAGTGATGTGGACATAGACAAACTTCCCTAGCACAAGTCCGTGTGGTCTGTTCTCTGATGGGGTCCTAGATCCTCAACTTCTAACTGTCCGAATCCGGGTTCTCGAAAAAGATGCACGAGCGTGGTAAATAGCGGAAATTTCCAACCGTGGCCCAAACGGTGCCGAGCAAAGAGGCATGAAAATCAAATCATGCATGGACAAATGTGTGGCAACCAACCCGGATCTTTCTTGTTGTGTTCAGATTCGATTCGGATTCATTTCAGATCCGAAACTCTGCTATGGCGATTTTGCACTATCTTGGCCGGGACCCAACTTTGACGCGCTGGGAGAACTGATTGCGATGCCCAAATCCATGCACGGAGTGATAAGGACATAGAGCAACTTCCCTAGCACAAGTTCGTGTGGTCCGTTCTCTGATGGGGTCCCGGATCCTCAACTTCTAACTATCTGAATCCGGGTTCTCGAAAAAGATGCACGAGCGTGCCAAATGGCAGAAATTTCCAACCGTGGCCCAAACGGCGCCGAAGAGGCATGAAATTCGAATCATGCATGGTGAAATATGTGGCAAGCAACCCGGATCTCTCTTGTTATGTTCAGATGCGATTTGGACTCATTTCGGACCCAAAACTCTGTTATGGCGATTTTGCACTATCTTCGCCGGGACCTAGCTTTGACGCGCTGGGAGAACTGATTGAGATGCCCAAATCCATGCACGGAGTGATGTGGACATAGAGCAACTTCCCTAGCACAAGTCCGTGTGGTCCATTCTCTCATAGGGTCCCAGATCCTCAACTTCTAACTGTCTGAATCCGGGTTCTCGAAAGAGATGCACGAGCGTGCCAAATGGCGGAAATTTCCAACCGTGGCCCAAACGGCGCCGAAGAGGCATGAAAATCGAATCATGCATGGAAAAATGTGTGGCAAGCAACCCGGATTTATCTTGTTGTGTTCAAATGCGATTCGGACTCATTTCGGATCCGAAACTCTGTTATGGCGATTTTGCACTATCTTGGCCGGGACCCAACTTTGACGCGCTGGGAGAAGTGATTTTGATGCCCAAATCCGTGCACGGAGTGATGTGGACATAGATAAACTTCCTTAGCACAAGTTCGTGTGGTCCGTTCTCTAATGGGGTCCTGGATCCTGAACTTCTAACTCTCGAAATCCGGATTCTCGATAAGGATGCACGAGCGTGCCAATCGGCGAAAATTTCCAACCGTGGCCCAAACGACGCCGAACAGGCATGAAATTCGAATCATGCATGGACAAATGTGTGGCAAGCAACCCGGATCTTTCTTGTTGTGTTCAGATGCGATTTGGACTCATTTCAAACCCGAAACTCTGTTATGGCGATTTTGCACTATCTTCGCCGGGACCCAACTTTGACGGGCTGGGAGAACTGATTGCGATGCCCAAATCCATGCACGGAGTGATGTGGACATAGAGCAACTTCCCTAGCACAAGTCCGTGTGGTCCATTCTCTCATGGGGTCCCGGATCCTCAACTTCTAACTGCTCGAATCCGGGTTCGTGAAAAAGATGCACGAGCGTGCCAAATGGAGGAAATTTTCAACCGTGGCCCAAACGGTGCCGAAGAGGCATGAAAATCGAGTCATGCATGGACAAATGTGTGGCAACCAACCCAGATCTTTCTTGTTGTGTTCAGATATAATTCGAACTCATTTCGGATCCGAAACTCTGTTATCGCGATTTTGCACTATCTTCGCCGGGACCCAACCTTGACGCGCAAGTACCTGTGGTCCGTTCTCTGATGGGGTCCCGGATCCTCAACTTCTAACTGTCCGAATCCAGGTTCTCGACGAAAAAGATGTACGAGCATACCAAATGGTGGAAATTTCCAACCGTGGCCCAAACCGAGCCAAAGAGGCATGAAATTCGAATCATGCATGGACAAATGTGTGGCAAGTAGCCCGGATCTTTCTTGTTGTGTTCAGATGCGATTCGGACTCATTTCGGACCCGAAACTCTGTTATGGCGATTTTGCACTATCTTCGCCGGGACCTAACTTTGACGCACTGGGAGAAGTGATTGCGATGCCCAAATCCGTGCACGGAGTGATGTGGACATAGAGCAACTTCCCTAGCATAAGTCGGTGTGGTCTGTTCTCTGATGGGGTCCCGGATTCTCAACTTCTAACTGTTCGAATCCGGGTTCTAGAAAAGGATGCACGAGCATGCTAAATGGTGGAAATTTCCAACCGGGGCCCAAACGGCGCCGAAGAGGCATGAAAATCGAATCATGCATGGACAAACGTGTGGCAAGCAACCCGGATCTTTCTTGTTGTGTTCAGATACGATTCAGACTCATTTCAGATCCGAAACTCTCTTATGGCGATTTTACAATATCTTGGCCGCCGGGACCCAACTTTGACGCGCTGGGAGAATTGATTGAGATGTCCAAATCCATGCACGGAGTGATGTGGACATAGAGCAACTTCCCTAGCACAAGTCCGTTGTCATGCCATGGCACGTCTATGGTGTGAAACCATGCATATGAGACTATCAAATGCAAATCTAGATGCATGGGATTAAGTGCTATGACGAGTCATTATATGATGCCATGTACATATGTTCATATTGTAAATGAGGCTCAATAAGACGAGCTGAGGCTGAGTCAGGTCTCGAAGCTCTGTACATGAGTGTGGTGTGAATTATGGAGCCTTATGCTTATGGTAGACCTTGCAGTAGAAAACACTCAGTTACATACTTGGCCTGTGTGGCTATGTAAATGATGGTATGGGTGGCTCGTAAAAGGGCTATGTGACTGATGTAAATGGCTACCCATGTGCATGATATGGACTTCCCTCAATGTGGATGAAGATCTTTTTCATCATCATTTCCAAATCAATGTGACATGGAACTCATGCATAATTTTCAAGAAAGGTACTATAGATGAAGCCCATGTTCATCATGAAGAAGCTCCCAAGGTTGCAAAACAATGGGTGATGTAGTGTCTTGAAGCACATACATGATGTTGAAGGTCCCACAAGTTGAGCATGTGAAGGCCTTAGTTGCCTTGGTCGATATATTTGCATAAAAGGAGTGGATACATTATGGGTATAGAAGGAATATGATGCTTATGAGGGTAGCTTGAGTGGCCATGACAAAAATAGAAGAGTAGCATGGGTGGGTTGTAAAGAATCAAGTTGGGAACAAGAGCTTGGTTATAAGCAAATGCAATGCATGGCAATCAATTTACATATTTGGATGCAAGGACTCTATGATCCAAGAAATGTCATAGTGGATAAATGCTGCAAAACTGAAGTTGATTTTTTTAAAGATATACGAGAAGGGGAGCTTGCGTGGCAGCAACGAAAAAAGGCATATCCGAAATTAATAAAAAAAAAGAGGGCGCTCTTGTTTTTCAAACGGGGAAATACGAAAATATTGCTGAAAAAGGTGGTGGGGCGCCCGATTTCCTTGCGAGAAAAAGAGGAAAAACCAGAGAGCGAGGGGAAGCGCAGATATCAGAATTCGGGGGGGTGTGCAGAAAAGGGAACCAATGCGCCAACTAACCAGAGAGAAAAAAATCAATGTGGCGGCTACTGGTCATGGCATGTAGGAGTTAGAATTGGAGAGCAATTTGAGTGCTATCTAATGATACGATTTTCATTTTACACATGTATTCATCCATGCGCAGTCTGCAGCGAAGCCGCCATAGAAGGAATAGAGAAAAATCAATGAAAATCTTACCTTGCTCTACTTACAGTTAAGTGGGTTTTTTTTAATTTTGAATATTATAATCAACGATTTAGAAAATCGTATGTTTTATAAACCTTTAAAGGTTTTGGAGAATGGGAAGTTCTTGGAACTTGGAGAATTGTGGAAATAAAGCATCAAAAATACATTAAGGCTCCGGAAAGTTGGTTTTACTTTCTACTCGATCGGATTTTGGAATTCAAGTCATGGAGTTTTCTAAATCTCATGAGCATGTTATAGTTATGCCATATGCCATCTTTTGTTTGTGAGATGTTAGAATTTAAAAGCAAGTTTTCAGGTGATAAAGAACATCTTGAAATGATGGAATTGATGACATTGGATGTATGGAATGTAAATGGTCACATGTATGTGGGAAATATTTGAAGGTTATGTTATGCCTACATGTGATTGGTTTGAGGGATTTGGAAAAAGGAGCCAGTAAATCTATGCTTGGAAAGGGATAGTCACTTGATACACAATTTATGTGCAATCATCAGGCTGAATTCATGGATGTATTGAGGTGAATTTGTACATGTTTATGATATCAAAAATGGAGGTGCCTTGTGATCCATGAGGGGTTATGTGTTTGAGTTTCCTTGTGGGAATCAGAAGCTACTCTCACAGCTAGAAGTCTCGTACTTTCCCAGCGACATCGTCCACGTCACGACAGCTCTTTGGTGAACCCGACGTGAAACTGCTGGGGTGAGAGTGTGGTGAAATATACAGGGAAGCTATGGCTGAAAATTCTGAGGGTCAGGGGGTTCATTTTGACCCCGGAGTTATGCAAATGTTTCAAATGTTTACTATGTATATGCAACAGCAGCAAGCTGCTGAGAGGGGGCAAATTTCCACGACCAAAGCACTACAATCAATTGTGAAAAAGGTGGATCAATTTGATGGAAAGGATATCACAAAGTACCTGCGCAATTACATAAAGGAAATGGAGCTAAACAGGGTGACTGAGGAGGATATGGTTCGAAGTTTTGAGCTGGTATGTGTCCCTGAAATAAGAGAGCGCATAAGAGGATTGCAGACAGCACATGGTGGCAGAAATTGGGAGGAGTTCAAGCTTGCTTTAAAGGACGAATATTTCATGGAGGATTCTGAGCGAGTGACCAAACGAACTTTCTTGGAATGGGTCACAAAACCTAAAATGGGAATTTCTGCCACAGAGCTGCTAAGAGAGTTTGAGAAGCGCTATGCCTAGCTGTCAAGGATAGAGCGCACAACTTTGGACAGAGAAAAAACAGAGCTCTTCTTACAAGCAGCTGGGAAAGATCTCCAAGAAAAACTAGAAATTCTCCTTGAGGATAAGGATACAGAGCAGGGACTAAAGAGTGATTGGAATGATGTTGAGGATGCGGTCACCATGTTACCAAAGCGGTAGCGAAGGAGGGATAAAATGGTGATGAGCTCGGCAACTCCTATAACTGCTGTTATCCCTGAGAATCTACCAAAACCAGCTGCTGCAATCCCAAAGGTAGAAGGGCCGATGGAAGAACTTATTAAGGGCATGCGGGACCTAAAATTGAAGATGTCCAGGATTGAAGAAAAGGGGCTACCATTAGGGCAGGATCAGAACTTCTTTGTTCAGGAGATGTCATCGTATCCCCTCATCCTTGGGCAACCCTACATTACAGCTGTGAGGATGGAAACAAAAGTTTTGAACGATGGCTCAGCATATGCAAGAATAAGGAGTAAAGATGGCAAGAAAGCTGTTCAGTTCTTGACAGTTTGCATTAACCATGAAAGGAATCGTGAGTCTCTTCGAGCACAGTCACTCCCAAAGATAAATAGAGAATTCATGAATTAGAGGGAGATGAGGGATTTTGGCCAGGTGCCATTGTAAAGCGGGATTCCAATGGTACAAGGGAAAATGAGTTCTCGCAGGACTCAACCAATGTAAATAACTTTTCAGCAAATTTTCAGGGATTCTCTAGCTATGGGTCACTGGTCTTTGTAAAAAGCAAGGATTTGAAGCGTGGCATGCGTAGACATGTACAAAATGAACAAAAAAGTCTTGAGCAGTGTGGTCTTTTGGAGAAGAATGAGTTTATTTCAGGGGTGCTTGATGAGGTGTCATTTGTAGATACTATGGATGTGCTTTTTGATATGGGAAGAGCATGCTTACAGGGTGGAAATGAGATGATAGAGGTGTCATCTGTGGAGATGTATGATATAATCCGGGAATTTGAGGGGGTGGAATGTAGAAACATGAATTGCAAGATGGATGCTCATGTTGATACAAAGTATAAAACAATTGCAAAGAAGGTGAAACCAGTTGCCTTGCCTTTGCCACCAGGAAGCAAGGAGAAGATAGATGAAGCCTCTATGCAACCAAATCTCAGAGATCCAAAGAAAATTGGGCATAAGTTTACACATGAAACCCTAAAAGAGCTGAAGATTGGTGAAAAGGATTTTCTGTTGCCAGTTGAAAGGGAATGCTTTGAGGAGATGCTTGTAAAACATGGGAAGGCCTTTGCTTTTCAGTCACATGAGATAGGCTGTGTTGATCCAAGCATAACAGCACCAATGGTGATCTTTACTGTTCCACATGTGCCCTGGAACCTGCGGCCAATTCCACTACCAAAGGCTCTCTTGCCAAAGCTGATGGAATTACTAAAAGAAAAGATCAGGATGGGAATTTTGGAGCCATCATGCGCTCCATATTCCAACAGATGGTTTACTGTGCCAAAGAAAAATGGGACATTACGCTTTATTCAAGACATGCAACCTGTAAACAAAGTCACAATCAGGAATGTGGGAGTAGGTCCGATTGTGGATGAGTTTGCAGAAGCATTTGCAGGGAAAGCTATATACTCTATGGGTGATCTGTATTCGGGATATGATCAGTTCCAGTTGGATATACAAAGCAGGGACTTGACCACAATGAGAACTCCTTTGGGATTAGTAAGGATGTGTACCTTACCACAGGGAGCCACCAACTCAGTGGCACATATGATGAATGGAATGAATAAAGTCTTACGAGACTTCATACCACAAATAACTATGCCATTTCTGGATGATGTGCCAATAAAAGGCTGTGATGAGAAAGACAAAGATGGGGATTTGGATTCAAAGGGGTGCCGCAAGTTTGTGGCAAATCATATAAAGGATTGTGATATGATTCTATCCAGGCTTGAAGAAGTGAATCTTACTTTGTCTGGACTGAAATCAGTGTTTGGGGTTGGTGAAGTGCTAATAGTGGGACATCTTTGTAGTACTAGTGGACGTCGACCTTGTCCGGCCAAGATAGATGCAATACAAAGAATGAAAGAGATATGCATTAATGTTACAGAGCTGAGGAGATTTCTTGGCGCATGTGTCTTTTATGTTATTTGGATCCCACATTATGCGCATGTAGCAGATCCTCTTTATCAACTCTTGAGGAAAAATCAAAAATTTTTGTGGAATGTAGCACATACTAAAGCTATGCGGAAGCTGAAATGTCTGCTTCAATCATCACCTACTCTAAGGAAGGCAGATTATGAGTGTGGCAAGCCTGTGATTGTTACAGTTGACACTAGTCCTACTGGGATAGGATGGGCAGTAGGGCAAGATGATGAGGATGATCACAGGTATGTAATCAGATTTGGAGCAAAGGTATTAAGCATTCGACAATGAAAATATCCACAGATCAAGAGAGAGTTATGGGGAATAGTCACTGCTCTAAAATGTGAAAAAGAATATCTTATTGGGGCATCTGTACTTGTGGAAACTGATTGCTTGCCACTTCTTGGGATGATAGCAAGTTGTACCACTCCAGATATTGCTATGCTTAGGTGGATTGCCTATATCAAGTCACTAAATCCTGAGTTTGAGCATATTGCGGGAAAAGATAATCCAGTTGTTGCAGATATGCTATCAAGAGCCAGGTATGAAGATGAAAAAGAGATGATTAGTGACATTGATGATGTGGGTACAAAGTTCTACACTACTGCATATGCAAAGGGGGACCATATTTGTCTGTCAAATGCACTTGAGTCTTTTACTGAGGAAATGTATGAAGGAGATTGGTTGCTTATTGGTCAATACTTGAGTACTCTAACAAGACAGGAAAATTGGTTTGACTCAGAATTTAAGAGGATCCGCAGAAAAGCATATGGTTATTTTCTAAAGGATGGGTATCTCTGGAAGCATCCTAAGCAGAGGAATGCTATGCCACAGAGAGTCATATGTGATAAAGAGACTCAAGGGAAGCTTGTGAAAGAATTCCATGAGAGTCTCTGGGCTGGACATCGAAGTGTGTGGGCCACCTTTACCAAAATAAAGGAAAAATATTGGTGGAAAGGAATGTACAAGGATATTTCCCAATATGTGGAAACATGCATGGAATGTCAAATGTTCTCAAATGTACGACATCGTGATGGCTTGCAACCAACCTACCCGCCTGCAGTGCACTACAAATGGGTAGTGGATCTAGTTACAATGCCTTTGGGAATTTGGCAGATGCGGTACATAGCACTTGCAAGAGAAGATTTGACAAATCAGGTAGAGGGGCGTGCTCTTAGAACAAAGAGTACGGAAACAGTATGCAAATTTCTCTTAGAAGATGTGATTTGTCGGTATGGTTGTGTTGGGAAAATAACAGCTGATAGGGGTGAGCTAGATGTTGAAGAAGCAAGGGAATTCTTCTCTAGAATTGGCATTAAACTCTCCCTAACATGTGCTTATAATCCTGAGGGCAATGGTAAAAGTGAGCGAGGACATCCTCCAATCATTAAAGCTTTGGCTAAGGCATGCAGAGAAAGAATGCGGGAGTGGCCAAGGCTACTACCATATGCTTTGTGGGCTGACCGTACAACTCATAGCTCAGTGACAGGATACATGCCTGCAGAATTAATGTATGGTCAGAAGCCAATAATGCCAGTTGAAGAAGTGGTTCCAACTTGGAATGTATTACCCTGGATGGAAGGATTGAACAGGGAAGACCTCCTTGCATTGCGAATAAGGCAACTGGAGAGAAGGCCAGAAGATGTAGAGCTTGCTAAAGCTTGCTTGAAAGATGCAAGGTTGAAAAATAAAGAAAGATTTGATAGAAGACACAGACTCCGGCCAAAACCTATTGAAGAAGGTGATTGGGTTCTAATGTATGATAGTAGTCTTGACAACCAGTTCACTGTTCAAAGGAAGTTTGCAAAAAGATGGTTTGGCCCTTACATTGTCAAGCATGTGCATGGAAATGCCACGTATACTCTGTGTGAGCTTGATGGAACAGAGATAAAGAATCTTGTAGCAAGCAAAAGGATCAAGATGTTTAAAAGAAGGCTTGACAGTGATCCTTTTGATTCACAAGGAACTCAGGATGAGAGGCTTGATAATGATAACATGGATATGGCTGAAGAGGAAGAGGATGCTTTTCCTAATAATGTTGAAGATGAGAACGACATCCAGATATATGTGGATCTTGATGATGATTTGGCACATACCAGAGGATGTGCAGGTTTAGAGGGGGTGGATGTCGTGCCATGGCACGTCTATGGTGTGAAACCATGCATATGAGACTATCAAATGCAAATCTAGATGCATGGGATTAAATGCTATGACGAGTCATTATATGATGCCATGTACATATGTTCATATTGTAAATGAGGCTCAATAAGACGAACTGAGGCTAAGTCAGGTCTCGAAGCTCTGTACATGAGTGTGGTGTGAATTATGGAGCCTTATGCTTATGGTAGACCTTGCAGTAGAAAACACTCAGTTACATACTTGGCCTGTGTGGCTATGTAAATGATGGTATGGGTGGCTCGTAAAAGGGCTATGTGAATGATGTAAATGGCTACCCATGTGCATGATATGGACTTCCCTCAATGTGGATGAAGATCTTTTTCATCATCATTTCCAAATCAATGTGACATGGTGTTGAAATATACAAGTGAAAAGGGTGTGTGTGGGAACAAGCTCTTGGATAGAGGCTGTAAAAGAGGAGATGTAATTGTGAAAGAACCTGTGAAAAGGTTAGGAGAATCTACTGGGAGAGAATAATGGGTAGCATGAGGGAATTTAGGAGTGTGGAGATATTCTGGGAGATAATCTGGGAAAAGAGAAGAGGTGGAGAGAATCAGGCAAGAGGTGGAGATATTTAGGGAGTGAATCATGGAGAAATCAAGGGGATTTGATGCTTGATGTAAACTCTATAAATTGAGGCATAGCCCTAATGAGAATTTGCTGGTTTTTGAGTATCCATGCCTACATTAATCTATGTGCTAATTATTCACTAATTACGTCTTAATCACTTGCTAATCACTTTGTTAATTATGTTGATTCTAGTGTTTGATCCACCATAGCTCATCATTTAGCTCAAATTTCAACATGGTATCAGAGCCATGCCTAGAATCAACCAGATTTATGAGCTCATTAGTGAATTAATCAGGATTAGTAAGTAATTAGCAAAAAAAATCAGTTTTTAGTGAGTTTTCACTCTTCCCCTTCACTCCCAGCCAGTGGAGGACTCCATTCTCCATGCACAGTCAACATTAGGCTATGCCCTTCTAACACAAGCTAGTGAACAGCCCTAGCTACAAGCACATCAAACGGCGCAGCAAAACGCGAAGGCGTTTAGGAGAAATCGCCGTTTTCTTCAGCGCTGAATTTTCTGAGTATTCTGCAGATCTTGAGCTCCTCAAATCAAATTGAGCTAATTCCTCTTAGCCCCGGGGGTTTTCAAGCATGCTCTACAAGCTGGTGAAGACAGAAATCAATTTCATCAAGTCTACAGAGAGATCCAAGCTCTTCATCAAATCTGCAGGTGACTTTGGTAAAACAGAGATTAAGCTTTCATTATTTGGTCAAATCTTGTGTTTCTTGGCTTAATCCTCTACTAGACTCATTGCTATTGATGCCTTTGAAAGCATTTGAGCTCATTTGAAGTGGAAGGCACCAGATCTGGGCTCCCCGCATACTCTGTTTTCTGCACACAAACCAGAGCATTAATTTGCTAATCAGTGCTAATCACTGTACTTTGGTGCAATTGAGGGTTCAAATTAACCATTAGGTATCTGATACAGATCCCTAAAGCTTCAGATTGCAAATCGGAGTTGGTTTGATACTCCAACCATCCCGTACAAATTGGTTACTCTCAATTTAATGTAATTTCTGGTGATTTTATGCTGATAAAATTATTGTAATCATCTATTAAACACCAGATTGAGTTGTAAAAGGGTAGACACTGCCCTTGAATCTTGAATTTGGATCAAGAGGTAAGACCCCCTTCACATCACCATGAATTCAGCACAGGAAATAGCCAAATTTAATGGAGAACAGTTTTATACATGGCAAACAAAAACCATGTATTTGCTGATGAGGAAAAATCTGTGGGGATTAGTTGAAGGGAGAGATGAATGCCCAGAGAGAGGGGAAATTTAGTGGAAGAGTAGGAATGAAAAAGCATTGGGGCTTATTGCACTCAGTTTAAATGATGAGATCATTCATCATATCACAGGGATACAGTGGGCAAAAGATGCATGGGATGAACTCAATAAATTATTTGGTACACAAGCAAAAAATTCCAAGATAAATCTATTAATGCAATTCTACAAACTGGACATGAAGGAAAGTGAACCTTTAATCACACACTTGAACAAATATAAAAGTATTAAGCAACAGCTGGCAGCTATTGGCAAAAAGGTAGAAGATGATGAAGCATTAGCTGTACTTTTGAAGAGTGTGGACAAAGGAGATTATGAAAACATTGTAGCAACATTAAAGAATGTACCTGAACTGAAGATACACGAGATAGAAGCAGCTCTACTAGAGCAAGAGAGCATAGGCAAAGAGAAGAAAGAGCTCGACTCAACAGCAGGAGAGGAAAAAGCATTCTTCACCCGAGGAGGATTCTCTTGAGGACGAGGACGAGGAAGAGGCAGAGTAGGAGGGAGGACCTTCACTTGCCACAAATGTGGAAAGCCAGGACACATGGCGAGAGACTACTACAGCAAACCCAGTGAAGAAGGAACGACATCGGCAAACTTCATGGAGGCTCCAAGAGAAGTGGAGTCGGATCATCTTTTCTGAGAGAGAGAGAGAGAGAGAGAACCCACAACCCAATGTAACCTGCCCCAATAAAGTAAAACCACCTCTGAGCCACCGATGATGTAGGCCAAGTGGTAGTTGTATGTATGAGCATTTTAGTCAAGGTCGCGGGCACTTATAGTAGCCTTGGACACATAGAGAGAGAGAGTGTGTCAAGAACTATGGAGTTTAGGGACTTGAGGCACTGGTCGCGGGCTATCAAGTAAGAGGGAAACTTGATACAGGGTCCAGGTGTGTTAGGATTATTCACTTGAGGGGAGGTGTTGAAATATACAAGTGAAAAGGGTGTGTGTGGGAACAAGCTCTTGGATAGAGGCTGTAAAAGAGGAGATGTAATTGTGAAAGAACCTGTGAAAAGGTTAGGAGAATCTACTGGGAGAGAATAATGGGTAGCATGAGGGAATTTAGGAGTGTGGAGATATTCTGGGAGATAATCTGGGAAAAGAGAAGAGGTGGAGAGAATCAGGCAAGAGGTGGAGATATTCAGGGAGTGAATCATGGAGAAATCAAGGGGATTTGATGCTTGATGTAAACTCTATAAATTGAGGCATAGCCCTAATGAGAATTTGCTGGTTTTTGAGTATCCATGCCTACATTAATCTATGTGCTAATTATTCACTAATTATGTCTTAATCACTTGCTAATCACTTTGTTAATTATGTTGATTCTAGTGTTTGATCCACCATAGCTCATCATTTAGCTCAAATTTCAACACATGGAACTCATGCATAATTTTCAAGAAAGGTACTATAGATGAAGCCCATGTTCATCATGAAGAAGCTCCCAAGGTTGCAAAACAATGGGTGATGTAGTGTCTTGAAGCACATACATGATGTTGAAGGTCCCACAAGTTGAGCATGTGAAGGCCTTAGTTGCCTTGGTCGATATATTTGCATAAAAGGAGTGGATACATTATGGGTAGAGAAGGAATATGATGCTTATGAGGGCAGCTTGAGTGGCCATGACAAAAATAGAAGAGTAGCATGGGCGGGTTGTAAAGAATCAAGTTGGGAACAAGAGCTTGGTTATAAGCAAATGCAATGCATGGCAATCAATTTACATATTTGGATGCAAGGACTCTATGATCCAAGAAATGTCATAGTGGATAAATGTTGCAAAACTGAAGCTGATTTTTTTTAAGATATACGAGAAGGGGAGCTTGCGTGGCAGCAACGAAAAAAGGCATATCCGAAATTAATAAAAAAAAGAGGGCGCTCTTGTTTTTCAAACGGGGAAATACGAAAATATTGCTGAAAAAGGTGGTGGGGCGTCCGATTTCCTTGCGGGAAAAAGAGGAAAAACCAGAGAGCGAGGGGAAGCGCAGATATTAGAATTCGGGGGGGTGTGCAGTAAAGGGAACCAGTGCACCAACTAACCAGAGAGAAAAAAATCAATGTGGCGGCTATTGTTCATGGCATGTAGGAGTTAGAATTGGAGAGCAATTTGAGTGCTATCTAATGATACGATTTTCATTTTACACATGTACTCATCCATGCGCAGTCTGCAGCGAAGCCGCCATAGAAGGAATAGAGAAAAATCAATGAAAATCTTACCTTGCTCTACTTACAGTTAAGTGGGTTTTTTTTTTATTTTGAATATTATAATCAACGATTTAGAAAATCATATGTTCTATAAACCTTTAAAGGTTTTGGAGAATGGGAAGTTCTTGGAACTTGGAGAATTGTGGAAATAAAGCATCAAAAATACATTAAGGCTTCGGAAAGTTGGTTTTACTTTCTACTCGATCGGATTTTGGAATTCAAGTCATGGAGTTTTCTAAATCTCATGAGCATGTTATAGTTATGCTATATGCCATCTTTTGTTTGTGAGATGTTAGAATTTAAAAGCAGGTTTTCAGGTGATAAAGAACATCTTGAAATGATGGAATTGATGACACTGGATGTATGGAATGTAAATGGTCACATGTATGTGGGAAATATTTGAAGGTTATGTTATGCCTACATGTGATTGGTTTGAGGGATTTGGAAAAAGGAGCCAGTAAATCTATGCTTGGAAAGGGATAGTCACTTGATACACAATTTATGTGCAATCATCAGGCTGAATTCATGGATGTATTGAGGTGAATTTGTACATGTTTATGATATAAAAAATGGAGGTGCCTTGTGATCCATGAGGAGTTATGTGTTTGAGTTTCCTTGTGGGAATCAAAAGCTACTCTCACAGCTAGAAGTCTCGTACTTTCCTAGCGACATCGTCCACGTCACGACACCGTGTGGTCCGTTCTCTCATAGGGTCCTAGATCCTCAACTTCTAACTGTCTGAATCCGGGTTCTCGAAAAAGATGCACGGGCGTACCAAATGGTAGAAATTTTCAACCGTGGCCCAAACGGCGCCGAAGAGGCATGAAAATCGAATCATGCATGGACAAATCTGTGGCAAGCAACCCGGATCTTTCTTGTTGTGTTCAGATGCGATTCGGACTCATTTCGGACCCGAAACTCTGTTATGGCGATTTTGCACTATCTTTTCCGGGACCCAACTTTGACGTGCTCGGGGAACTGATTGCGATGCCCAAATCCATGCACAGAGTGATGTGGACATAGAGCAACTTTCCTAGCACAAGTCCGTGTGGTCCATTCTCTCATGGGGTCCCGGATCCTCAACTTCTAACTCCCGAATCCAGGATCTCGAAAAAGATGCACGAGCATGCCAAATGACGAAAATTTCCAACCTTGGCCCAAACGGCACCGAAGAGGCATGAAAATTGAATCATGCATGGAAAAATGTGTGGCAACCAACCCGGATCTTTCTTGTTGTGTTTAGATGCGATTCGGACTCATTTCGGATCCGAAACTCTGTTATGGCGATTTTGCACTATCTTCGCCGGGACCCAACTTTGATGCGCTGGGAGAACTGATTGCAATGCCCAAATCAATGCACGGAGTGATGTGGACATAGAGAAACTTCCCTAGCACAAGTCCGTGTGGTTCGTTCTCTGATGGGGTCGCGGATCCTCAACTTCTAACTGTCCGAATCTGGGTTCCGCGTTCTCGAAAAAGATGCACGAGCGTGCCAAATGGCAGAAATTTCCAACAGGGGTCCAAACGGCGCCGAAGAGGCATGAAAATCGAATCATGCATGGACAAATGTGTGGCAAGCAACCCAAATTTTTCTTGTTGTGTTCAGATGCGATTCGGACTCATTTCAGACCCGAAACTCTGTTATGGCAATTTTGCACTATCCTTCCCGGGACCCAATTTTGATGCGCTGGGAGAACTGATTGCGATGCCCAAATCCATGCACGGAGTGATGTGGACATAGAGCAACTTCCCTAGCACAAGTCCGTGTGGTCCGTTCTCTTATGGGGTCCCGGATCCTCAACTTCTAACTGTCCAAATCCGGGTTCTCGAAAAAGATGCACGAGCGTGCCAAATGGCAGAAATTTCCAACCGTGGCCCAAACGGCGCCGAAGAGGCATGAAAATCGAGCATGCATGGACAAATGTGTGGCAACCAACTCGGATCTTTCTTGTTGTGTTCAGATGCGATTCGGACTCATTTCGGATCCGAAACTCTGTTATCGCGATTTTGCACTATCTTCGTCGGGACCCAACCTTGACGCGCTGGGAGAAGTGATTGCGATGCCCAAATCCATGCATGGAGTGTAAGGACATAGAGCAACTTCCCTAGCACCATTACCTGTGGTCCGTTCTTTGATAGGGTCCCGGATCCTCAACTTCTAACTGTCCGAATTCGGGTTCTCGACGAAAAAGATGCACGAGCGTGCCAAATGGTGGAAATTTCCAACCGTGGCCCAAACCGTGCCAAAGAGGCATTAAATTCGAATCATGCATGGACAAATGTGTGGCAAGTAACCCGAATCTTTCTTGTTGTGTTCAGATGCGATTCGGACTCATTTCAGACCCGAAACTCTGTTATGGCGATTTTGCACTATCTTCACCGCCGGGACCTAACTTTGACGCGCTGGGAGAAGTGATTGCGATGCCCAAATCCGTGCACGGAGTGATGTGGACATAGAGCAACTTCCCTAGCACAAGTCGGTGTGGTCCGCTCTCTGATGGGGTCCCGGATTCTCAACTTCTAACTGTCCGAATCCGGGTTCTGGAAAAGGATGCACGAGCGTGCTAAATGGTGGAATATTCCAACCGAGGCCCAAACGGCACCGAAGAGGCATGAAAATTGAATCATGCATGGACAAACCTGTGGCAAGCAACCCGGATCTTTCTTGTTGTGTTCAAATATGCGATTCAGACTCATTTCAGATCCGAAACTCTGTTATGGCGATTTTACAATATCTTGGCCGGGACCCAACTTTGACACGCTGGGAGAATTGATTGAGATGCCCAAATCCATGCACGGAGTGATGTGGACATAGAGCAACTTCCCTAGCACAAGTCCATGTGGTCCGTTCTCTCATAGGGTCCTAGATCCTCAACTTCTAACTGCCTGAATCCGGGTTCTCGAAAAAGATGCACGAGCGTGCCAAAATGGCAGAAATTTCCAACCGTGGCCCAAACGGTGCCGAAGAGGCATGAAAATCGAATCATGCATGGACAAATCTATGGCAAGCAACCCGGATCTTTCTTGTTGTGTTCAGATGCGATTCGGACTCATTTCGGACCCGAAACTCTATTATGGCGATTTTGCACTATCTTCTCCGGGACCCAACTTTGACGCGCTGGGGGAACTGATTGCGATGCCCAAATCCATGCACAGAGTGATGTGGACATAGAGAAACTTCCCTAGCACAAGTCCGTGTGGTCCATTCTGTCATGGGGTCCCGCATCCTCAACTTCTAACTGCCCGAATCGAGGATCTCGAAAAAGATGCACGAGCGTGCCAAATGACGAAAATTTCCAACCTTGGCCCAAACGGTGCCGAAGAAGCATGAAAATTGAATCATGCATGGACAAATGTGTGGCAACCAACCCGGATCTTTCTTGTTGTGTTCAGATGCGATTCGGACTCATTTCGGATCCGAAACTCTGTTATGGCGATTTTGCACTATCTTCGTCGCCGGGACCCAACTTTGATGCGCTGGGAGAACTGATTGCAATGCCCAAATTCATGCACGGAGTGATGTGCACATAGAGAAACTTCCCTAGTACAAGTTGGTGTGGTCCGTTCTCTGACGGGGTCGCGGATCCTCAACTTCTACTTGTCCGAATCCGGGTTCCGGGTTCTCGAAAAAGATGCACGAGCGTGCCAAATTGCAGAAATTTCCAACAGGGGTCCAAACATCACCGAAGAGGCATGAAAATCGAATCATGCATGGACAAATGTGTGGCAAGCAACCCGGATCTTTCTTGTTGTGTTCAGATGCGATTCGGACTCATTTCAGACCCGAAACTCTGTTATGGCAATTTTGCACTATCCTTCCCGGGACCCAACTTTGATGCGCTGGGAGAACTGATTGCGATGCCCAAATCCATGCACGGAGTGATGTGGACATAGAGCAACTTCCCTAGCACAAGTCCGTGTGGTCCGTTCTCTTATGGGGTCCCGGATCCTCAACTTCTAACTGTCCAAATCCGGGTTCTCAAAAAAGATGCACGAGCGTGCCAAATGGCAGAAATTTCCAACCGTGGCCCAAACGGCGCCGAAGAGGCATGAAATTAGAATCATGCATGGACAAATGTGTGGCAAGCAACCCGGATCTTTCTTGTTGTGTCCAGATGCGATTCAAACTCATTTCGGACCCGAAACTCTGTTATGGCGATTTTGCACTATCTTCGCCGGGACCCAACTTTGATGCGCTAGGAGAACTGATTGCGATGCCCAAATCCGTGCACGGAGTGATGTGGACATAGAGCAACTTCCCTAGCACAAGTTAGTGTGGTCCTTTCTCTCATGGGGTCCCAGATCCCCAACTTCTAACTCTCCGATTCCCGGTTCTCGAAAAAGATCCACGAGCGTGCCAAATGGTGGAAATTTCCAACCGTGGCCCCAAACGGCGCCGAAGAGGCATGAAAATTGAATCACGCATGGACAAATGTGTGGCAAGCAACCCGGATCTTTCTTGTGTTCAGATGTGATTCGGACTCATTTCGGACCCGAAACTCTGTTATGGCGATTTTGCACTATCTTGGCCGGGACCCAATTTTGACGTGCTGGGAGATCTGATTGCGATGCCCAAATCCATGCACGGAGTGATGTGGACATAGAGCAACTTCCCTAGCACAAATCCGTGTGGTCCGTTCTCTGATGGGGTCCCGGATCGTCAACTTCTAACTGTCCGAATCCGGGCACGAGCGTGCCAAATGGCAGAAATTTCCAACCGTGGCCCAAACGGCGCCGAAGAGGCATGAAATTCAAATTATGCATGGACAAATGTGTGGCAAGCAACCCGGATCTTTCTTGTTGTGTTTAGATGCGATTCGGACTTATTTCGGACCCGAAACTCTGTTATGGCGATTTTGCACTATCTTGGCCGGGACCCAATTTTAACGTGCTCGGAGATCTGATTGTGATGCCCAAATCCATGCACGGAGTGGTGTGGACATAGAGCAACTTCCCTAGCACAAATCCGGGTGGTCCGTTCTCTGATGGGGTCCCAGATCGTCAACTTCTAACTATGCGAATCCGGGCACGAGCGTGCCAAATGGCAGAAATTTCCAATCGTGGCCCAAACGGCGTCGAAGAGGCATGAAATTCAAATTATGCATGGACAAATGTGTGGCAAGCAACCTGGATCTTTCTTGTTATGTTTAGATGCGATTCGGACTTATTTCGGACCCGAAACTCTGTTATGGCGATTTTGCACTATCTTCGCCGGGACCCAACTTTGACGCGCAGGGAGAACTGATTCCGATGCTCAAATCCATGCACGGAGTGATGTGGACATAGAGAAACTTCCCTAGCACAAGTCCGTGTGGTCCGTTCTCTGATGGGGTCCCAGATCCTCAACTTCTAACTGTATGAATCCGTGTTCTCGAAAAAGATGCACGGGCGTGCCAAATGGCGGAAATTTCCAACCGTGGCCCAAACGGCGCCGAAGAGGCATGAAATTCGAATCATGCATGGAAAAATGTGTGGCAAGCAACCCGGATCTTTCTTGTTGTATTCAGATGCGATCCGGACTTATTTCGGACCCGAAACTCTGTTATGGCGATTTTGCACTATCTTCGCTGGGACCCAACTTTGACGCGCTGGGAGAACTAATTGCGATGCCCAAATCCATGCACGGAGTGATGTGGACATAGAGCAACTTCCCTAGCACAAGTCCGTGTGGTCCATTCTCTGATGGGGTCCCGGATCCTTACCTTCTAACTGTCCGAATTCGGGTTTTCGAAAAAGATGCACGAGCGTGCCAAATGACGGAAATTTCCAACCGTGGCCCAAATGGCGCCAAAGAGGCATGAAATTTGAATCATGCATGGACAAATGTGTGGCAAGCAACCGAGATCTTTCTTGTTGTGTTCAAGTGCTATTCGGACTCATTTCGGACCCGAAACTCTGTTATGGCGAGTTTGCACTATCTTCGACGGGACCCAACTTTGACGCGCTGGGAGAACTGATTGCGATGCCCAAATCCATGTACGGAGTGATGTGGACATAGAGCAACTTCCCTAGCAAAAGTCCGTGTGGTCCGTTCTCTGATGGGGTCCCATATCCTCAACTTCTAACTGTCCGAATCCGGGTTCTCGAAAAAGATGCACGAGCGTGGTAAATGGCGGAAATTTCCAACCGTGGCCCAAACGGCGCCGAAGAGGCATGAAAATCGAATCATGCATGGACAAATGTGTGGCAAGCAGCCCGGATCTTTCTTGTTGTGTTCAGATTCGATTCGGACTCATTTCGGATCCGAAACTCTGTTATGCCGATTTTGCACTATCTTGGCCGGGACCCAACTTTGACGCGCTCGGAGAAGTGATTGCGATGCCCAAATCCATGCACAGAGTGATGTGGACAAAGAGCAACTTCCCTAGCACAAGTCCGTGTGGTCCATTCTCTCATGGGGTCCTGGATCCTCAACTTCTAACTGTCCGAATTTGGGTACTCGAAAAAGATGAACGAGCGTGCCAAATGGCGGAAATTTCCAACCGTGGCCCAAACGGCGCCGAAGAGGCATGAAATTCGAATCATGCATGGAAAAATGTGTGGCAAGTAACATGGATCTAGTTGTGCACCATGCAGATTAACAAAACCAATTACTCTAAGAAGAGACCTACTTCACATGACGAGAACCAAGGAGCTACAATTGCATCCGATCTAGCTCTACCATGTGGTGGAGCTAGAATGCATCGATCTAGCTGTGTACCATGCAGATCAACAAAATCAATTACTCCAAGATGAGATCTACTTCACATGACAAGAACCAAGAAGCTAGAATTGCATTTGATCTAGCTCTACCACATGGTAGAGCTGTATCCAACCTAGACCACATCGTAGAGCTAGACTGCTTTGAGGTCTAGGTCTACCATGTGGTGGAGCTAGAATTGCATTTGAGGTCTAGGTCTACCATGTGGTAGAGCTAGAATGCATTGATCTAGTTGTGTACCATGCAAATCAATAAAACCAATTACTCCAAGAACAGACCATGACGAGAACCAAGGAGATAAACAAGTGTGTTACATGGAGTTGGGACCCAACTTTCAGCGCTAGGAGAAGTGATTGCGATGCCAAAATCCGTGCACGGAGTGATGTGGACATAGAGCAACTTCCCTAGCACAAGTCCGTGTGATCCGTTCTCTTATGGGGTCCCGGATCCTCAACTTCTAACTGTCCGAATCCGACTTCTCGAAAAAGATGCACGAGCGTACCAAATGGCAGAAATTTACAACCGTGGCCCAAACGGCGCCGAAGAGGCATGAAAATCGAATCATGAATGGAAAAATGTGTGGCAACCAACCCGGATCTTTCTTGTTGTGTTCAGATGCGATTCGGACTCATTTCGGATCCGAAACTCTGTTATGGCGATTTTGCTCTATCTTCGCCGCCGGGACCCAACTTTGACGCGCTGGGATAAGTGATTGCGATGCCCAAATCCGTGCACGGAGTGATTTGGATATAGAGCAACTTCCCTAGCACAAGTCCGTGTGGTCCGTTCTCTGATGGGGTCCCGGATCCTCAACTTCTATCTATTCGAATCCGGGTCCTCGAAAAAGATGCACGAGCGTGCCAAATGGCAGAAATTTCCAACCGTGGCCCAAACGGCGCCGAAGAGGCATGAAAATCGAATCATGATTGGACAAATGTGTGGCAAGCAACCCGAATCTTTCTTGTTGTGTTCAGATGCGATTCTGACTCATTTCGGACCCGAAACTCTGTTATGGTGATTTTGCACTATCTTGGCCGGGACCCAAATTTGACGCGCTGGGAGATCTGATTGCGATGCCCAAATCCATGCATGGAGTGATGTGGACATAGAGCAACTTCCCTAGCACAAGTCTGTTTGCTCCATTCTTTGATGGGGTCCCAGATCCTCAACTTCTAACTGTCCGAATCTAGGTTCTCGAAAAAGATGCACGAGCGTGCCAAATGGCAAAAATTTCCAACCGTGGCCCAAACGGCGCCGAAGAGGCATGAAATTCGAATCATGCATGGACAAATGTGTGGCAAGCAACCAAGATCTTTCGTGTTGTGTTCAAATGTGATTCGGACTCATTTCGGATCGGAAACTCTGTTATGGCGATTTTGCACTATCTTCGTCGGGACCCAACTTTGACGCGCTGGGAGAACTGATTGCAATGCCCAAATCCATGCACGGAGTGATATGGACATAGAGCAACTTCCCTAGCACAAGTCCATGTGGTCCGTTCTGTCATGGGGTCCCAGATCCTCAACTTCTAACTGTCCGAATCCGGGTTCTCGAAAAAGATGCACGAGCGTGCCAAATGGCGGAAATTTCTGACCGTGGTCCAAACGGCACCGAAGAGGCATGAAATTCGAATCATGCAAGGACAAATGTGTGGCAACCAACCCGAATCTTTCTTGTTGTGTTCAGATGCGATTCGGACTCATTTCGGATCCGAAACTCTGTTATGGTGATTTTGCACTATCTTCGCCGGGACCCAACTTTGATGCGCTGGGAGAACTGATTGCAATGCCCAAATCAATGCACAGAGTGATGTGGACATAGAGCAACTTCCCTAGCACAAGTCTGTGTGGTCTGTTCTCTCATAGGGTCCTAGATCCTCAACTTCTAACTGTCTGAATCCGGGTTCTCGAAAAAGATGCACGAGCGTGCCAAATGGCAGAAATTTCCAACCGTGGCCCAAACGGCGCCGAAGAGGCATGAAAATCGAATCATGCATGGACAGATCTGTGGCAAGCAACCCGGATCTTTCTTGTTGTGTTCAGATGCGATTCGGACTCATTTCGGACCCGAAACTCTGTTATGGCGATTTTGCACTATCTTGGTCGGGACCCAACTTTGATGTGCTAGAAGATCTAATTGCGATGCCCAAATCCAAGCATGGAGTGATGTGGACATAGAGCAACTTCTCTAGCACAAGTGCGTGTGGTACGTTCTTTGATGGGGTCTCGGATCCTCAACTTCTAACTATCCAAATCCGGGTTCTCGATAAAGATGCACGAGCGTGCCAAATGGCGAAAATTTCCAACCGTGGCCCAAACAGCGCCGAAGAGGCATGAAATTTGAATCATGCATGGAAAAATGTGTGGCAAGAAACCCGGATCTTTCTTGTTGTGTTCAGATGTGATTCGGACTCATTTCGGACCCGAAACTCTGTTATCGCGATTTTGCACTATCTTTGCTGGGACCCAACTTTGACGCGCTGGGAGAACTGATTGCGATGCCCAAATCCATGCACGGAGTGATGTGGACATAGAGCAACTTCCCTAGCACAAGTCCGTGTGGTCCGTTCTCTGATGGGGTCCCGGATCCTCAACTTCTAACTGTCCGAATCCGGGTTCTATAAAAAGATGCAGGAGCGTGCCAAATGACGGAAATTTCCAACCGTGGCGCAAACGGCGCCAAAGAGGCATGAAATTTGAATCATGCATGGACAAATGTGTGGCAAGCAACCCGGATCTTTCTTGTTGTGTTCAAATGCGTTTCGGACTCATTTCGGACCCGAAACTCTGTTATGGCGAGTTTGCACCATCTTCACCGGGACCCAACTTTGACGCACTGGGAGAACTGATTGCGATGCCCAAATCCATGCACGGAGTGATGTGGACATAGAGCAACTTCCCTAGCACTAGTCCTTGTGGTCCGTTCTCTTATGGGGTCCTAGATCCTCAACTTCTAACTGTCCGAATCCGGGTTCTCGAAAAAGATGCACGAGCGTGCCAAATGGCAGAAATTTACAACCGTGGCCCAAACGGCGCCGAAGAGGCATGAAAATCGAATCATGAATGGAAAAATGTGTGGCAACCAATCCGGATCTTTCTTGTTGTGTTCAGATGCGATTCGGACTCATTTCGGATCCGAAACTCAATTATGGCGATTTTGCTCTATCTTCGCCGCCGGGACCCAACTTTGACGCGCTGGGATAAGTGATTGCGATGCCCAAATCCGTGCACGGAGTGATTTGGATATAGAGCAACTTCCCTAGCACAAGTCCGTGTGGTCCGTTCTCTGATGGGGTCCCGGATCCTCAACTTCTATCTATTCGAATCCGGGTCCTCGAAAAAGATGCACGAGCGTGCCAAATGGCAGAAATTTCCAACCGTGGCCCAAACGGCGCCGAAGAGGCATGAAAATCGAATCATGCATGGACAAATGTGTGGCAAGCAACCCGAATCTTTCTTGTTGTGTTCAGATGCGATTCTGACTCATTTCGGACCCGAAACTCTGTTATGGTGATTTTGCACTATCTTGGCCGGGACCCAAATTTGACGCGCTGGGAGATCTGATTGCGATGCCCAAATCCATGCATGGAGTGATGTGGACATACAGCAACTTCCCTAGCACAAGTCTGTTTGCTCCATTCTTTGATGGGGTCCCAGATCCTCAACTTCTAACTGTCCGAATCTGGGTTCTCGAAAAAGATGCACGAGCGTGCCAAATGGCGAAAATTTCCAACCGTGGTCCAAACGGCGCCGAAGAGGCATGAAATTCGAATCATGCATGGACAAATGTGTGGCAAGCAACCAAGATCTTTCGTGTTGTGTTCAAATGTGATTCGGACTCATTTCGGACCGGAAACTCTGTTATGGCGATTTTGCACTATCTTCGTCGGGACCCAACTTTGACGCGCTGGGAGAACTGATTGCAATGCCCAAATCCATGCACGGAGTGATATGGACATAGAGCAACTTCCCTAGCACAAGTCCGTGTGGTCCGTTCTCTCATGGGGTCCCAGATCCTCAACTTCTAACTGTCCGAATCCGGGTTCTCGAAAAAGATGCACGAGCGTGCCAAATGGCGGAAATTTCCAACCGTGGCCCAAACGGCGCGGAAGAGGCATGAAATTCGAATCATGCGAGGACAAATGTGTGGCAACCAACCCGAATCTTTCTTGTTGTGTTCAGATGCGATTCGGACTCATTTCGGATCCGAAACTCTGTTATGGTGATTTTGCACTATCTTCGCCGGGACCCAACTTTGATGCGCTGGGAGAACTGATTGCAATGCCCAAATCAATGCACAGAGTGATGTGGACATAGAGCAACTTCCCTAGCACAAGTCTGTGTGGTCTGTTCTCTCATAGGGTCCTAGATCCTCAACTTCTAACTGTCTGAATCCGTGTTCTCGAAAAAGATGCACGAGCGTGCCAAATGGCAGAAATTTCCAACCATGGCCCAAACGGCGCCGAAGAGGCATGAAAATCGAATCATGCATGGACAGATCTGTGGCAAGCAACCCGGATCTTTCTTGTTGTGTTCAGATGCGATTCAGACTCATTTTGGACCCGAAACTCTGTTATGGCGATTTTGCACTATCTTGGTCGGGACCCAACTTTGACGTGCTAGAAGATCTAATTGCGATGCCCAAATCCAAGCATGGAGTGATGTGGACATAGAGCAACTTCCCTAGCACAAGTGCGTGTGGTACGTTCTTTGATGGGGTCTCGGATCCTCAACTTCTAACTATCCAAATCCGGGTTCTCGATAAAGATGCACGAGCGTGCCAAATGGCGAAAATTTCCAACCGTGGCCCAAACAGCGCCGAAGAGGCATGAAATTTGAATCATGCATGGAAAAATGTGTGGCAAGAAACCGGGATCTTTCTTGTTGTGTTCAGATGTGATTCGAGCTCATTTCGGACCCGAAACTCTGTTATCGCGATTTTGCACTATCTTTGCTGGGACCCAACTTTGACGCGCTGGGAGAACTGATTGCGATGCCCAAATCCATGCACGGAGTGATGTGGACATAGAGCAACTTCCCTAGCACAAGTCCTTGTGGTCCGTTCTCTGATGGAGTCCCGGATCCTCAACTTCTAACTGTCCGAATCCGGGTTCTATAAAAAGATGCCGGAGCGTGCCAAATGACGAAAATTTCCAACCGTGGCGCAAACGGCGCCAAAGAGGCATGAAATTTGAATCATGCATGGACAAATGTGTGGCAAGCAACCCGGATCTTTCTTGTTGTGTTCAAATGCGATTCGGACTCATTTCGGACCCGAAACTCTGTTATGGCGAGTTTGCACCATCTTCACCGGGACCCAACTTTGATGCACTGGGAGAACTGATTGCGATGCCCAAATCCATGCACGGAGTGATGTGGACATAGAGCAACTTCCCTAGCACTAGTCCTTGTGGTCCATTCTCTTATGGGGTCCTAGATCCTCAACTTCTAACTGTCCGAATCCGGGTTCTCGAAAAAGATGCACGAGCGTGCCAAATGGCAGATATTTCCAACCGTGGCCCAAACAGCGCCGAAGAGGCATGAAAATCGAATCATGCATGGACAAATGTGTGGCAAGCAACCCAAATTTTTCTTGTTGTGTTCAGATGCGATTCGGACTCATTTCGGACCCGAAACTCTGTTATGGCGATTTTGCACTATCTTGGCCGGGACCGAACTTTGACGCGCTGGGAGATCTGATTGCGATGCCCAAATCCATGCACGGAGTGATGTGGACATATAGCAACTTCCCTAGCACAAGTCCGTGTGGTCCGTTCTCTGATGGGGTCCTGGATCCTCAATTTCTAACTGTCCGAATCCGGGTTCTCGAAAAAGATGCACGAGTGCCAAATGGCAGAAATTTCTAACCGTGGCCCAAACGGCGCCGAAGAGGCATGAAATTCGAATCATGCATGGACAAATGTGTGAAAAGCAACCCGGATCTTTCTTGTTGTGTTTAGATGCGATTTAGACTCATTTCGGACCTGAAACTCTGTTATGGCGATTTTGCACTATCTTCGCCGGGACCCAACTTTGACGCGCAGGGAGAACTGATTGCGATGCCCAAATAGATGCACGGAGTGATGTGGACATAGAGCAACTTCCCTAGCACAATTCCGTGTGGTCCATTCTCTAATGGGGTCCCAGATTCTCAACTTCTAACTGTCCGAATCCGGGTTCTCCAAAAAGATGCACGAGCGTGGTAAATGGTGGAAATTTTCAACCGTGGCCCAAACGGCGCCGAAGAGGCATGAAAATCGAATCATGCATGGACAAATGTGTGGCAAGCAGCTCGGATCTTTCTTGTTGTGTTCAGATTCGATTCGGACTCATTTCGGATCCGAAACTCTGTTATGCCGATTTTGCACTATCTTGGCCGGGACCCAACTTTGACGCGCTCGGAGAAGTGATTGCGATGCCCAAATCCATGCACGGAGTGATGTGGACATAGAGCAACTTCCCTAGCACAAGTCCGTGTGGTCCATTCTCTAATGGGGTCCTGGATCCTCAACTTCTAACTGTCCGAATTTGGGTACTCGAAAAAGATGAACGAGCGTGCCAAATGGCGGAAATTTCCAACCGTGGCCCAAACGGCGCCGAAGAGGCATGAAATTTGAATCATGCATGTGTGGCAAGTAACATGGATCTAGCTGTGTACCATGCAGATTAACAAAACCAATTACTCTAAGAAGAGACCTACTTCACATGACGAGGACCAAGGAGCTACAATTGCATCCGATCTAGCTCTACCATGTGGAGCTAGAATGCATCGATCTAGCTGTGTACCATGCAGATCAACAAAATCAATTACTCCAAGATGAGATCTACTTCACATGACAAGAACCAAGAAGCTAGAATTGCATTTGATCTAGCTCTACCACGTGGTAGGGCTGTATCCAACCTAGACCACATCGTAGAGCTAGACTGCTTTGAGGTCTAGCTCTACCATGTGGTGGAGTTAGAATTGCATTTGAGGTCTAGCTCTACCATGTGTGGTAGAGCTAGAATTCATTGATCTAGTTGTGTGACATGCAAATCAACAAAACCAATTACTCTAAGAAGATACCATGACGAGAACCAAGGAGATAAACAAGTGTGTTGAATGGCACTGGGACCCAACTTTGACACGCTGGGATAAGTGATTGCGATGCCCAAATCCCTGCACAGAGTGATGTGGACATAGAGCAACTTCCCTAGCACAAGTCCGTGTGGTCCGTTCTCTGATGGGGTCCCGTATCCTCAACTTCTAACTGTCCGAATCTGGGTTCTCGAAAAAGATGCACGAGCGTGCCAAATGGTGGAAATTTCCAACCGTGGCCCAAACGGCGCCGAAAAGGCATGAAAATCGAATCATGAATGGACAAATGTGTGGCAACCAACCCGAATCTTTCTTGTTGTGTTCAGATGCGATTCGGACTCATTTCAGATTCGAAACTCTGTTATGGCGATTTTGCACTATCTTCGTTGGGACCCAACTTTGACGCGCTAGGAGAAGTGATTGCAATGCCCAAATCCGTACATAGAGTGATGTGGACATAGAGCAACTTCCCTAGCACAAGTCCATGTGGTCCGTGCTCTGATGGGATCCCGGATCCTCAACTTCTAACTGTCCGAATCCGGGTTCTGGAAAAAGAGGCACGAGCATGCCAAATGGCGAAAACTTCCAACCGTGGCCCAAACGGCACCGAAAAGGCATAAAAATTGAATCATGCATGGAAAAATGTGTGGCAAGCAACCTGGATCTTTCTTGTTGTGTTCACATACGATTCGGACTCATTTCGGACACGAAACTCTGTTATGGCGATTTTGCACTATCTTGGCCGGGACCCAACTTTGATGCACTGGGAGATCTGATTACGATGCCCAAATCCATGCACGGAGTGATGTGGACATAGATCAACTTCCCTAGCACAAGTCCATGTGGTCTCTTCTCTGATGGGGTCCTCGATCCTCAACTTCTAACTGTCCGAATCCAGGTTCTCGAAAAAGATGCACGAGCGTGCCAAATGGCGGAAATTTCCAACCGTGGCCCAAACGGCGCCGAAGAGGCATGAAATTCGAATCATGCATGGAAAAATGTGTGGAAAGCAACCCGGATCTTTCTTGTTGTGTTTAGATGCGATTCGGACTCATTTCGGACCCGAAACTCTATTATGGCAATTTTGCACTATCTTCGTCAGGACCCAACTGTGACGCGCATGGAGATCTGATTGCGATGCCCAAATCCATGCACGGAGTGATGTGGACATAGAGCAACTTCCCTAGCACAAGTCCGTGTGGTACGTTCTCTGATGGGGTCTCGGATCCTCAACTTCTAACTATCCGAATCCAGGTTCTCAAAAAAGATGCACGAGCGTGCCAAATGGCGAAAATTTCCAACCGTGGCCCAAACAGCGCCGAAGAGGCATGCGATTCGGACTCATTTCGGACCTGAAACTCTGTTATGGCGATTTTGCACTATCTTCGCCGTCGGGACCCAACTTTGACGCGCAGCGAGAACTGATTGCGATGCCCAAATCCATGCAGGGAGTGATGTGGACATAGAGCAACTTCCCTAGCACAATTCCGTGTGGTCCGTTTTCTAATGGGGTCCTGGATCCTCAACTTCTAACTGTCCGAATTTGGGTACTCGAAAAAGATGAACGAGCGTGCCAAATGGCGGAAATTTCCAACCGTGGCCCAAACGGCGCCGAAGAGGCATGAAAATCGAATCATGCATGGACAAATGTGTGGCAAGCAGCCCGGATCTTTCTTGTTGTGTTCAGATTCGATTCGGACTCATTTCGGATCCGAAACTCTGTTATGCCGATTTTGCACTATCTTGGCCGGGACCCAACTTTGACGCGCTCGGAGAAGTGATTGCGATGCCCAAATCCATGCACGGAGTGATGTGGACATAGAGCAACTTCCCTAGCACAAGTCCGTGTGGTCCGTTCTCTAATGGGGTCCTGGATCCTCAACTTCTAACTGTCCGAATTTGGGTACTCGAAAAAGATGAACGAGCGTGCCAAATGGCGGAAATTTCCAACCGTGGCCCAAACGGCGCCGAAGAGGCATGAAATTCGAATCATGCATGGAAAAATGTGTGGCAAGTAACATGGATCTAGTTGTGCACCATGCAGATTAACAAAACCAATTACTCTAAGAAGAGACCTACTTCACATGACGAGAACCAAGGAGCTACAATTGCATCCGATCTAGCTCTACCATGTGGTGGAGCTAGAATGCATCGATCTAGCTGTGTACCATGCAGATCAACAAAATCAATTACTCCAAGATGAGATCTACTTCACATGACAAGAACCAAGAAGCTAGAATTGCATTTGATCTAGCTCTACCACGTGGTAGGGCTGTATCCAACCTAGACCACATCGTAGAGCTAGACTGCTTTGAGGTCTAGCTCTACTATGTGGTGGAGTTAGAATTGCATTTGAGGTCTAGCTCTACCATGTGTGGTAGAGCTAGAATGCATTGATCTAGCTGTGTACCATGCAAATGAACAAAACCAATTACTCTAAGAAGATACCATGACGAGAACCAAGGAGATAAACAAGTGTGTTGAATGGCGCTGGGACCCAACTTTGACACGCTGGAAGAAGTGATTGCGATGCCCAAATCCCTGCACGGAGTGATGTGGACATAGAGCAACTTCCCTAGCACAAGTCCGTGTGGTCCGTTCTTTAATGGGGTCCTGTATCCTCAACTTCTAACTGTCCGAATCCGGGTTCTCGAAAAAGATGCACGAGCGTGCCAAATGGCGGAAATTTCCAACCGTGGCCCAAACGGCGCTGAAGAGGCATGAAAATCGAATCATGAATGGACAAATGTGTGGCAACCAACCCGGATCTTTCTTGTTGTGTTCAGATGCGATTCGGACTCATTTCAGATTCGAAACTCTGTTATGGGGATTTTGCACTATCTTCGCCGGGACCCAACTTTGACGCGCTGGGAGAAGTGATTGCAATGCCCAAATCCGTGCACGGAGTGATGTGAACATAGACCAACTTCCCTAGCACAAGTCCATGTGGTCCGTGCTCTGATGGGATCCCGGATCCTCAACTTCTAACTGTCCAAATCCGGGTTCTCGAAAAAGAGGCACGAGCATGCCAAATGGCGAAAACTTCCAACCGTGGTCCAAACGGCACCGAAAAGGCATAAAAATTGAATCATGCATGGAAAAATGTGTGGCAAGCATCTCGGATCTTTCTTGTTGTGTTTACATACGATTCGGACTCATTTCGGACCCGAAACTCTGTTATGGCGATTTTGCACTATCTTGGCCGGGACCCAACTTTGACGCACTGGGAGATCTGATTGCGATGCCCAAATCCATGCACGAAGTGATGTGGATATAGAGCAACTTCCCTAGCACAAGTCCGTGTGGTCTGTTCTCTGATGGGGTCCTCGATCCTCAACTTCTAACTGTCCGAATCCGGGTTCTCGAAAAAGATACACGAGCGTGCCAAATGGCGGAAATTTCCAACCGTGGCCCAAACGGCGCCGAAGAGGCATGAAATTCGACTCATGCATGGACAAATGTGTGGAAAGCAACCTGGATCTTTCTTGTTGTGTTTAGATGCGATTCGGACTCATTTCAGACCCGAAACTCTATTATGGCAATTTTGCACTATCTTCGTCAGGACCCAACTTTGACGTGCATGGAGATCTGATTGCGATGCCCAAATCCATGCACGGAGTGATGTGGACAAAGAGCAACTTCCCTAGCACAAGTCCGTGTGGTACGTTCTCTGATGGGGTCTCGGATTCTCAACTTCTAACTATCCGAATCCGGGTTCTCGAAAAAGATGCACGAGCGTGCCAAATGGCGAAAATTTCCAACCGTGGCCCAAACAGCGCCGAAGAGGCATGAAATTTGAATCATGCATGGAAAAATGTGTGGCAAGCAACCCGGATCTTTCTTGTTGTGTTCAGATGTGATTCGGACTCATTTCGGACCCGAAACTCTGTTATGGCGATTTTGCACTATCTTCGCTGGGACCCAACTTTGACACGCTGGGAGAACTGATTGCGATGCCCAAATCCATGCACGGAGTGATGTGGACATAGAGAAACTTCCCTAGCACAAGTCCGTGTGGTCGGTTCTCTGATGGGGTCCCGGATCCTCAACTTCTAACTGTCCGAATCCGGGTTCTAGAAAAAGATGCACGAGCGTGCCAAATGACGGAAATTTCCAACCGTGGGCAAACGGCGCCAAAGAGGCATGAAATTTGAATCATGCATGGACAAATGTGTGCCAAGCAACCCGGATCTTTCTTGTTGTGTTCAAATGTGATTCGGACTCATTTCGGACCCGAAACTCTGTTATGGCGAGTTTGCACTATCTTCACCGGGACCCAACTTTGACGCACTGGGAGAACTGATTGCGATGCCCAAATCCATGCACGGAGTGATGTGGACATAGAGCAACTTCCCTAGCACTAGTCCTTGTGGTCCGTTCTCTTATGGGGTCCTAGATCCTCAACTTCTAACTGTCCGAATCCGGGTTCTCGAAAAAGATGCACGAGCGGGCCAAATGGCAGAAATTTCCAACCGTGGCCCAAACGGCGCCGAAGAGGTATGAAAATCGAATCATGCATGGACAAATGTGTGGCAAGCAACCCATATTTTTCTTGTTGTGTTCACATTCGATTCGGACTCATTTCGGACCCGAAACTCTGTTATGGTGATTTTGCACTATCTTGGCCGGGACCCAAATTTAACGCGCTAGGAGATCTGATTGCGATGCCCAAATCCATGCATGGAGTGATGTGCACATAGAGAAACTTCCCTAGCACAAGTCCGTGTGGTCCGTTCTCTGATGGGGTCCGGGATTCTCAACTTCTAACTGTCCGAATCCGGGTTCTCGACAAAAAAGATTCACGAGCGTGCCAAATGGCGGAAATTTCCAACCGTCGCCCAAACGACGCGGAAGAGGCATGAAATTCGAATCATGCATGGACAAATGTGCAGAAAGAAACCCGGATCTTTCTTGTTGTGTTTAGATGCGATTCGGACTCATTTCGGACCCGAAACTCTGTTAGGGCGATTTCGCACTATCTTCGCCGGGACCCAACTTTGACGCGCAGGGAGAACTGATTGCGATGCCCAAATCCATGCACGGAGTGATGTGGACATAGAGCAACTTCCCTAGCACAAGTCCGTGTGGTCCATTCTCTGATGGGGTCCCAGATCCTCAACCTTTAACTGTCCGAATCCGGGTTCTCCAAAAAGATGCACAAGCGTGGTAAATGGCGAAAATTTCCAACCGTGGCCCAAACGGCGCCAAAGAGGCATGAAAATCAAATCATGCATGGACAAATGTGTGGCAAGCAACCCGGATCTTTCTTGTTGTGTTTAGATGCGATTCGGACTCATTTCGGATCCGAAACTCTGTTATGGCGATTTTGCACTATTTTTGCCAGGACCCAACTTTGACGCGCTAGGAGAAGTGATTGCGATGCCCAAATCCATGCACGGAGTGATGTGGACATAGAGAAACTTCCCTAGCACAAGTCCGTGTGGTCCATTCTCTGATGGGGTCCCGGATCCTTAGCTTCTAACTGTCCGAATCCGGGTTCTCGAAAAAGATGAACGAGCGTGCCAAATGGCGAAAATTTTCAACCGTGGCCCAAACAGCGCCGAAGAGGCATGAAATTCGAATCATGCATGGAAAAATGTGTGGCAAGCAACCTGGATCTAGCTGTGTACCATGCAGATCAACAAAACCAATTACTTTAAGAAAAGACCTACTTCACATGACGAGAACCAAGGAGCTACAATTGCATCCGATCTAGCTCTACCATGTGGTGGAGCTAGATTGCATCGATCTAGCTCTGTACCATGCAGATCAACAAAAGCAATTACTCCAAGATGAGATCTACTTCACATGACAAGAACCAAGAAGCTAGAATTGCATTTGATCTAGCTCTACCACGTGGTAGAGCTGTATCCAACCTAGACCACATCGTAGAGCTAGACTGCTTTGAGGTCTAGCTCTACCATGTGGTGGAGCTAGAAATGCATTTGAGGTCTAGCTCTACCATGTGGTAGAGCTAGAATGCATTGATCTAGCTGTGTACCATGCAAATCAACAAAAGCAATTACTCCAAGAAGAGACCATGACGAGAACCAAGGAGATAAACAAGTGTGTTGATGAATGGCGCTGGGACCCAACTTTGACGCGATGGGAGAATGCACGAGCGTGCCAAATGGCGAAAATTTCCAATCGTGGCCCAAACGGCACCGAAGAGGCATGAAAATCGAATCATGAATGGACAAATGTGTGGCAACCAACCCGGATCTTTCTTGTTGTGTTCACATGCGATTCGGACTCATTTCGGATCCGAAACTCTGTTATGGCGATTTTGCACTATCTTCGTCAGGACCCAACTTTGACGCACTGGGAGAAGTGATTGCAATTCCCAAATCCGTGCACGGAGTGATGTGGACATAGAGTAACTTCCCTACCACAAGTCCGTGTGGTCCGTTCTCTGATGGGGTCCTGGATCCTCAACTTCTAACTATCCGAATCCGGGTTCTCGAAAAAGATGCACGAGCGTGCCAAATGGCAAAAATTTCCAACCGTGGCCCAAACGGCACCGAAGAGGCATGAAAATCGAATCATGCATGGACAAATGTGTGGCAAGCAACCCGGATCTTTCTTGTTGTGTTCAGATGCGATTCGGACTCATTTCGGATCCGAAACTCTGTTATGGCGATTTAGCACTATCTTGGCCGGGACCCAACTTTGACGCACTGAGAGAACTGATTGCGATGCCCAAATTCATGCACGGAGTGATGTGGACATAGAGCAACTTCCCTAACACAAGTCCGTGTGGTCCGTTCTCTCATGGGGTCCTGGATCCTCAACTTCTAACTGTCTGAATCCGTGTTCTCGAAAAAGATGCACGAGCATGGTAAATTGCGAAAATTTCCAACAGTGACCCAAACGGCGCCGAAGAGGCATGAAATTCGAATCATGCATGAAAAAATGTGTGGCAGGAAACCCGGATCCTTCTTGTTGTGTTCAGATGCGATTCGGACTCATTTCAGATTCGAAACTCTGTTATGGCGATTTTGCACTATCTTCGCCGGGACCCAACTTAAACGCGCTGGGAGAAGTGATTGCGATCTCCAAATGCATGCACAGAGTGATGTGGACATAGAGAAACTTCCCTAGCACAAGTTCGTGTGGTCCGTTCTCTGATGGGATCCCGGATCGTCAACTTCTAACTGTCTGAATCCGAGTTCTCGAAAAAGATGCACGAGCGTGCCAAATGGCCAAAATTTCCAACCGTGGCCCAAACGGTGCTGAAGAGACATGAAATTTGAATCATGCATGGACAAATGTGTGGCAAGCGACCCGGATCTTTCTTGTTGTGTTCAAATGCGATTCGGACTCATTTCGGATCTGAAACTCTGTTATGGCGATTTTGCACTATCTTCGCCGGGACCCAACTTTGACGCGCTGGAAGAAGTGATTGCGATGCTCAAATCCATGCACGGAGTGATGTGGACATAGAGCAACTTCCCTAGCACAAGTCCGTGTGGTCCGTTCTCTGATGGGGTCGCCCATACAAAGAGAAGAATCAATTCACTATGCATACCCAGATTGTCTCACAAATGTTTTGTTGCATAAATGTAGCTGTACCACATGGTAGAGCTAGAACACTCTAAAGTCTAGCTAGGGTGGAACCATGTGGTAGAGCTAGAATTAAATGGGTGTGACTAGTAAGGTCAGCCATAGCATAGAACCTTGAAAGGCCTAGTAGGTAAGAGTAAGTGATTTTTGACTCTTCAAGTCAAGATAGAGGTACGATACTAAATGGAAGGTTTGTCATTTCAAGTCCTCTTGCACTAGTTTAAGTCATTTCAACTCCAGCTTTATATGTGGTAGAGCTAGAATGCATTTCTCCAGCTCTAGCATGTGGCAGAGCATTCAAATTATCCCGCCCAATTTTAAATTCAAATTATCCCGCCCTTTAAGAATTTAAAATGGTCTTGCTCTTTTTCAGATTTTCTTTGATGTCCATGTCGCTTATGTAATACAAACCTACTTTCCCATCTTGTCATTGACAACTAGCACTTGGATATCACCGCATCCATTATCAAATTTAACGATACAACAAGATACACATATTTTTGTCTCATATTAAATCATTATCAATGATTAGGTTTAAAGTTTTGAACATGTCAATTAGAATTCAGATCATACACATTAACATAGAGTAGAAAATAAAAGTATGCAAGAATTCAAAAAATCAAGAATGGTTGAAGAGAAAAAACCTGATACAGATTTGGGTTGCACTTCTTAGCAATGGTGATGTTGAAACTGATACCGGGGAGAAGATATTGAAACTGATACGGGCAAGAAGATTGGGTAGTGAAAAGCTGGTACAGGCCAGTAGAGAGCAGAAGCAGTAGATAGTCAAGAATCTACTTGAAGCTGAGCCAATATCTCCAGAGCAGAGGGGTGCACAGGGATGACCTCCCAGGCAATACTGGTGAACTCCACCAGGTGCATAGAGCTAAGGATAGTGAAGAAAACATGGGAAGGGTTACGAGAGGATCGTCGAAGATGATTACGATAAATGACAGGATAAAAGTAGTGACATGGGCATAGATAGGGGCATAGATGGAGGCTTCAAAGGGGACAATCCTCTACATCATGTACTAAATCCATCTACTAGATCCATATTTCTTGTGATGAGGGCTTGGAGAGTGGATTCGTTTGGGTTATTATCAATGTTACTTCGTCATGGTGTGTTGCCTTCCAACCACTAGTATCACCTTCTCGTTCCCATATCCACATTTTCTATACAGCAAAATTTCAATTAAAACCATATTATGAACTATGTTTCAGTATCTTATCATACATTGGGCTCTATGCATTGAGAGATATGTGCATGTGAGATCTCTATGCGCTGAGAGTTCTATGCATTTGAGAGCTCTATGCATTGAGAGCAATGTGTATGTGAGAGATCCATGCATTAAGCTCTTACATGTGAGAGATCTTATGTATTGAGCTCATGCATGTGATCACTCTAGGCATAACAATCTCTCACATGCATGAGCTCAATGCATGTGAACTCTATGTAGCTCTCATGTATGAGAGCGCTTACACTCATGAAAATGAGAGCTCTCATGCAAAAGAGCTCTTAATAAATGCGAGCTCTCATGGATAGAGAACTCACATGCATATAGAGATATCATGCAGTGCACGAGAGCGCGTACACTCAATGCAAATAAATGAAAATAAGAGATCTTATGCATAGAGATCTCTTGTAGCCATGAGATCTCTAATGCTCTTATAAAAAACTCCCATAGCACCCTTGTGGGTTGCAACATAAAAAAGAGAGCATTGGGTTTAGAGCTTACCACAACTCGGTAGGTGGTGAGGACCTAACACCAAAGCATGGTCAGGACGTGAGGTCAAGAGAATAACACAATAGAGAATTATTTACATACTTTTATTTACTATGATGCATGTGTTATCGCTTATGCATAGAGGGCTCTCATGCATATAGATCTAGGATATATCTACGCAAGGTGTGAGAGCTCTCATGCATAGAGAGTTTTCATGCATTGTGAGAGATCTTACATAAAGCTCTCAAGCGTGGATCTCTGGCTCTCCTCTTGTGGAGTCTATCTGAAGATTCATTTTTTTACGTAATTTAGATGGATGATATCAAAACATTTAAGTAGCTCACACCATTGAACGATCAACATAGTTTAAAAAGACAACACAAGTTTTTTGAGATCCACAATAGAACAAGTAGGTAACAACATAACTAGCTTTGAGAAAGATGTTATTCATGCTTCTCAAGATTTATAGGATTTCTTGGAAACTCTAGTTGAGACATGAAAAGGATTTTAAGTATATTAGTGCATAGTAGTAGCTTCAAAAGGGCAAGAAGTCAAGACAAGGAAGGGAAATCGAAGGCTTAAGATATTAAGAGAAAGGGTATTAGGAGATCCTTGCTTCATCATCATGCTCTCAAGGAGACTCATGCTAAGAGGTTTGGACCAAAGAGTCATAGAAGCATACTAGCACGGGTGAGGAGAAAATATATCATGAGCTAGAGTGCCTAAGGCACGTCTTTAGATTACAACTTTAGTAGCAAAATTTTCCCACACTCCGATCCCATTGGGTATTGTAATTCCCATTATTAACTACATCAAATTGAACTTTGGTTGTTCTTGTACAATACAAGAGAGATATTTATGGGTATCCATAGTGGTTCCTTACAAGATATCGTGTGTGTAATCACTTTGCGGAGTGGTTAAAGGCACCAACACTAGTGGGAAGGAGTGGACTTATCATGGCCAAGTTTATGCTCGGTAAGAAGAAGGGATTTATGCCCTTTGGATTTTAAATTCCATGAGCTGTACATTTACAACGGCCAAGAATGGGGAGAATAATGGCTAAATTATGTATACTAGAACAAGCACGCAATGGGAACTCTTTAACGTGTTCTTATATTCATGAAAGCACTAAATCTTCAAGAACCACCAAACTCCCCACACAAGAGCTACATATAAAAGGATATGTTCAATATAGCATGGGAGGCATTTATAATAACTTTATTGATATCCATCCATTTCAACATCTAGAATGTAGCCTATGTGATAATGTTCCAAATCTTGTATACCTTAAATTTCATTTTCAAACGTATTTAAGAAATTTCATGTGCAAGAGAAACCTTTGTGACAATGGTCTCAAGAGTTATGATATGAAATAATTTAATTATTCATAGTGATTGTTGCCTTAAATGGAAATAATGGCATTGTACACTTGGTGGATATTCTAGAAGGACGTAGTTCCACTAAGATTAAGTGGTCAAAGACATTGTGCATACCAAAAAGACCCTTGTTTTGGGTGGGTTGATTGTATCCTTGTAAAACTACTTGGTAAAATGTAGTACATGGTGATACATTTTCAAAGTACTAGCTAGGAGCTAGATCCTAAATCATCATTAGAATAATAATATATTTTCATTGAAGCGGTGTACATATCCTTGAAAGCCATATATGCCTTGAATTACAAAAGATATTTGAGAATAGTGGGCCTTTTATTTACACACATGAGGTAATAGATAATAGCTTGAAACAGAATTACAAAAGATATTTGAGAATAGTGGGGCATTTTATTTCCCTACTAGCATGTTGTCTCATAAATTAATTCATTGTCTTGTAAATTAATTCATGACAAATTTTAGAAAAAGAATAATCAAAATAATCCAATTATTTAAGCTACACCATAATCAATATTGAGAAACACTCAGCTTTTTAGTGTGATGTAGTAGGGACTCCAATATATACATGTTTGTAATATCTCGTAAATTAATCAATGACATGTTTTAGAAAAGACATAATAAAGATAATCCAATTATTTAAGCTACACCATACATCAACATTGAGACACAATGAGCTTTTTAGGGTGATGTGGTAGGGACTCCAATATATACAACATGTTTGTAATGGCTCTAGACATTCATCAAGATACCATACTATCATTATGCCAAGTACTTAGATGAACAATTGTTACCTAGGGGATAGCACCTCACCTATATCCAACCAATAGAAAAGTCTTTATTATAACTAGATATTTTTATGGGTATGTAGATTGTATAAACACTACTCAATTACCACCCATATCGAGGTAATAATTTGTTCAATTTTTTATTTCCGTATGAAGGTTCCCTTTGAAAAGGTTTTGAGGTTTAAGAGAAAACATATCCTAGCAATAAAATTTGAGTCTCATGTTTTTGGAAGCCATCTCATAGGTGTGTTTTAGTGTTGTTGTGATTACAAAAGAATAATGTTAAGTTATCAATCCTAATAACTCTCTAAAAAAACGTGTAAATTAACATTATACTTGATAATAAAGTATACCAATCAAGATATATTTTTGTAGGTGGGAGTAGTAATATTTGCTAGCATAACATTAGTTTTTGCAAAAGATAGTATCTAAGCCATGCGATGGTATGGGTTACATTTAAAATTGCCAAGAGATAGTTGTATACTTAAACCCCTTAGTCCATAATATTGTATTACAAAAGTAGAAAGAGTTTTCTCCTCTATTGGGTAGAATTCCCATTCCAAATTCTTACAATACCCAATATAGTATCTACTTGATTTGTGGGTATGCTTAGTAATTGCAATACCGAATCCAGTATCTACTTCATTTTATGAGTATGCGTAGTAGGAAGATTCCATTGCACTTGTATTTTTCTAAGAAAATCCATCTAAAAAATATTTTAGTAGAGATTATTAGTAAGATAATGCACCCTTGTAGGTATAGGAAATTTATAAGCCGATAAGCTAGTAAACTAGTAAGTCCTTAATTTTGCAAGTGTTAAGCCTAAAAGTCATTTTATGCTTGAAATAATAGCAGCTATAGGTAAGAGAGCAAGTATTTGTATCACAAATAGTCATGCATCTGAAGTGGCATAATATTTATAGGGGTGGGAATGGTGAGTTATTTTTCTTTTTTCTAATGGTGTATAAATTATACATGCAAAGCAACCTTAGAAGTTACATACCTTAGAGGTTTTAAAATTTTAGCTCCCTGATTAGTTGCAAAAAACCTTATCCTTAGGCCATAAACATGTTTTGTATATATAAAAACTAAAGCTTATAATAATCCATAAATGAGGGCATCGACAATATAAGTGAAGTTGATAGCCTAGAGGTGTATACAACAACTCGGGTTTTTTTTTAAATTGTTGATAATGTAGTGAACTTATTAAGATTGATTTGTCTTTTGAACACTATGGTCAATAACTTTTTAGCTCCTCCTAGCGAGTCTCATTAGCGCATACTTTAATTAAGCAAAAATTAAGTCTTTCTAAAATCAATTAAGTAATAATCAACCCTTTACCTTTCATTTAAAGGGTGAACATGCATTTTGAATACAATGTTGATGCATGTATGTCCAAGCATAGTATCTTTCTCTCAAAGAAATGTGATCGTGGAATGGCTACATT
The DNA here is from genome assembly GCF_041138505.1 of Cibotium barometz. Classification (NCBI taxonomy): domain Eukaryota; kingdom Viridiplantae; phylum Streptophyta; class Polypodiopsida; order Cyatheales; family Cibotiaceae; genus Cibotium; species Cibotium barometz. The sequence goes on from NC_141067.1 coordinate 23,289,394, forward strand.
TGAGCAGAATGTGTGTCCAAGCATTATATCTTTCCCTTCAAGAAATGTGACCGTGCAATGGCAAGAGACTAATGACATGTAAGGACCTATCAATGTACGATTGGCGGGGGAAAGGCTTGAGGAGTTATCATCGGCAAGGCCATAAATGTAACCTCTAGTTGTCATCATCTATTTGATAACTTGACTGGTTGGTGCATTGTATGTTTCAGCATATTGTTCACTAATATAGGCTTCAATATATGTAGCCTCTAGTCGTTGTCTATTTGATAACTTGAGCGGTTAGTACATTGTATGTTTCAACATATTGTTTAATAATATATCTTCATTATATGGAGGCTTTTGGGCATAAGATTGATAATATGAAAATCATTGCTTGAAAAAGTGTGTGGTTTACTGATGCAAGGAACAATAGTCACATAATTTTAGATATGTATGTATACATCATGTCGGATACTCACCATATATTAGTCTAGTCAAGAGATAACAAGGTGTCATTGCAAACATATGGCACTCAATGTTAAATATAATATTAGTAACTTTAGATAAAAAGCCATGTTACATTTCCCAAGGGTATGGGTGTATCGTATGTCTCCCATCCACCAAGGAAAGTTTTAGTATTTGTCTACATTATATAAATAAAAGAGAATGAGAATATACTATTACATTGATGTGGATGAGATTTACTTGTTCATGTAACTTCAATAGAAACCATGTAATGGAAAGGTCCCAAAAATATTGGTATTTAATACTATAAGATATCTTGCCAATAAACTGATCAAATTGTAGTCACAATTTTTTGATAATGAGTCTACTAAAAAATAATGATCATGTCCGGCAGCAGAGCAGGACTGGGAAATTGCCAATATCATATGGATAAGTCTCATTTTTGAAGTAATAACCATATGTAAGAGAACCCTTTGTGACGATTGTCAAGAGTAGACATATAGAATGATAGTCATTCATAGTGATTGTTGCTTGAAAATGGAAAGGATGGTATTATATACTTGGTGGATGTGCTAGAAAGATGAAATTGTGGACGGCTATCCCAAAAATGTATGTACGCATGTGTGTTCTGTTTAGCACCATATATAAGAGAAACCTTTGTGACAATTGTCAAGAGTGGCCATATAGAATGATATAGTTATTCACAGTGATTGTTGCCTGAAAATGGAAACAATGACATTATATACTTAATGGATGTGCTAGAAGGACGAAAGTGTAGATGTATATTTTAAAAAATGTGTGCACTCATGTGTGTTGTATTGAGCACTATCCTTCAACATGGCTAAGTCTACCCTTCACGTCTAGAAAGTGATAGAATTTAATATGGCGATTAATTAATGAATACTTTTTCATCAAGGTGGAAATATATAAACCTCAACTTCTCTTGCATGTTGATGATGTGAATGGAGATTTCATAGCATGTAATCGATGCCAATTATGATAAGGTTGATGTTTTGAAGCTTTGTGTGAGAAAGCTCTCATGGAGTCAAGATTGCAGTCTAGTTTTTGTAACATTTTGAGAAATGCCACTTTTTAATGGTATTGTGCTCAATTTTCTTGCAATGCCATTAAAAGGTTAGTTTGGATAATAGAGCAACTATGAAATTATGTAGAACCACATCTTGTGAGTTTTCACCAATATATATATATATATATATATATCTCGCACCCCCCTCTCTCTCCCCCAACCGCGTGATTTTTCACCAATATACCTCTCTCTCTCTCTCTCTCTCTCTCTCTCTCTCTCTCTCTCTCTCTCTCTCTCTCTCTCTCTCTCTCCTTTTAAAAACATTACGAGAGACTACGTAAAACTTACAAGTTTGTTTAATACTCATGCCTCTTGAAAAGTGTTATAAGGCCTCCTTTTGTTGTAAAATAAACAGAAGGTCTTATTTTCCCCACAACAATTTTAATTGACAATGGCTGCTTTCAAAAATCAATTGTTTTTCGATACTGCATGTAAGCATTTTGCATACCTGAAATCGAAAACATGTCCTCAAGCTTCCACGAAAGCTTTTTGAAAATTTTCTTCCTTCAACAGATATAAGAGATGTTTGCTCTATTCTTCTCATTAGGTTTCTTGATTGTAAAACATAGTAGTTCAATCAATTCTACTTTAAGCCAACTCTCAAAATCCAATACCTCTAAGTTTTTGCAACTTCTTGATATGGTTAACATAACTTTCTTCAAGAACATTCCTAGACACTTCTATCACTAAAAGATACTCCAACTGTGGCATGTGCTAGGCACTAGTGGCTAGGCATTCTTCATTACAAGTTGAAAGTGCACTGAGATGAGTGAGAGGTTAACAATGCAACCCAAAAGCTTCTATGGCTGGTTTTGAGAAGAAATTGCAGGTGTCCAGACTTGTGATGGAGGCTAGCTTGGGAGCAACTTCGCATACACACACTCTCGAAATAAAATTGTCACCAACGTAAAGTTTCTGCAGTGAGTAACCTCCTCTACATACACAAATAGGAGTTGAAAGATTTTAGCCCACCTCACCCAACATCTTAATAGACTGAAACATCACAAAAATGAGGGACAACCAATGCCAAGATACATTATGGTGACTGCATCAACTGTATACCTAGGCTCTTCAAAAGGTACACCTAAATATAGATTATCTTTGGCATTTTCTAAGAATTGAATAAAACTAATGATAAAGATAGAATGAATGTAAGGCTATTTGTCTAGTGCAAATGAGTAACACAAAGAAATCCACATGTTTTTTCCTTGTCAAACTGATCTTATTATAGACTAAGACTGAGATAAAATTATTGACAAAGATAGAATAAATGTTTAAGTGCATACAAGTAACAGACATAAATAGAACCCCAAAACATTTTTTAGGGTAGTATTAATTAATTGGTGTTTGTTACCCACCAAGGAGTTTGCAAGGTTATGTAGAAAATTTTTAAATATACAATTTTAGCAAGAGAATAATTTCCCCAACTTTTTTTGCAACCTGTCTTACACCCTACCACTCCCTTTATAGGATGATTTTGAGGTCGTCTTCAGTCTTCAACCCAAAAACAACTCCTTCACCATTTCCATGCCTCTAATACTCCACCCCTTTTCTCTCCTCCCTGATCTCATCGTGTAATGGGTGGGGTCCTCAAGAACAGCAACTGGGATAGAGATTAAAGAGAGAGGAAGAGAGCACGACCATAGCTCAGCGAGGAAAGCTATAGAGGGTGCATGAGATAGAGAGGGAATGGAGCAAGTGATACTTTAGTAGATAATGACAACGAGACGATTGAGCTAGAGAGAGAAAGCGATGTAAGGTTGCATAGAGAGAAAGTGATGTAAGGTTGCATAGAGAGAAAGTGATGTAAGGTTCTCTTCTACTGCGACTCCTCTGAGAGAATGGGCAAAGGGAGGAGATAGGGGGCGGCATAAATGGAAAGAGAGAGAAGACGGTAGACGGAGAAGCAAGGTGGCTAGGTGGTGTAGGTAGGATTAGGTTATAGTGTTGTATTAATTAAATACCACGTCAAATTCATTTAATCAATACAACATAGATAAAAGTTATGAATATACAACACACATGTTATGCTTGGTCTCCATAATACAAACGCGGACTTGTGTTGTATATTGAACTCCGAACTACCCCTCCCCAAGTCACAGAATTACACCGCTGCCCCTCTCCCGCACCGATTGCCCCCAAGTTTCTCTTTCGTCTCCCCCTCTCCGCTTCCTCTTCCGCCACCGCTTGACGGGTGGGACTGTGCGATGGCAGTCTCCCTGTCGCGACATTCGGTATTGTCACCTAATTTTGGCCCTTGGCTTGCCTTATTCTTCTAAGGACTCTTCAAGCCTAGAGGTGGTTTGTTCATTTTCTTACATGTGGCAATGACAATCCCTCTGATGTCGGCATACTACTATCTTCATTACAAGGGAGGGAGTCTCGAGTATGCCCACAACAGGGATAGAGAAGAGTCAGCCTTCATGGAGAGCAGGATCAATGATCAGGAGAGTAGTCGCAATCTCTGTGGGCAAATGCAAACCTGGGAGAGGCTGCATCGGGCAGGTCTCACTCCTCCCATGCCTAGTTATTCAGATTATCTCTTGGAACATTCATGAGTGTAAGATCCCTGTTCCCACCGAGCAATGGATTCGGGGTACTGGCAGCGGAAGTAGCACTTCTCGCGCGGGACAGGGGTCCCACACTCGGGGCCTCGCCCACGGATATCCGGATAAGAGACTAATCCGTCGGTTGTTCCAAAACCGAACCCGGAAAAACTTCCTTTACCGGAAAGCACGGGCGATTCCACCAGGATAACTTTTTACTCTAACGTAGTCAAGATCATTTCTGATCGAGATGATCCGATTACATCTATAAGATACTTAGTCAGTTCAAGGAAGAAACTTGCACTTAGATCATTGGGATCAACGCTTTTTTCCCCATTCAAGAGGCACAGCCGTTGATTCCTATCCATAGAACAGTTTCTGTCCGGGATTTATTTTTTTTTTCTATCGTAAAAACAAAAGTTTGAGTCTCGATTTACGGATCCATCAGTCCAGCCTAACCCCATCCAATCCCATGGGTTAGCCAACCGCCCAACCACTGTAGTGATGGGATCCAATTAAAAATTTGGTTAGGTTTTGTCCCGGGTACCAAGGAAAAGAGTTCCAAGGCCCCCTAGCCGGATGTTCATGCAAAATAAAACTAGTCACACCACTCACACACCCAATATGAAATTGCCTTTTTCAACCAGATTCAACCAATTTAAAACAATCCTTTAATAAAACCATAGTATCATTGATCACCATCTTCCAATTTATCCAATTGATTCTTAATTTCCCATCATTCCTTCATCAGAGTATCTATGGCATCATTGGCAACTAGAACGCTCAGGAGCCGTTTCGATAGTTCCTAGCCCATAATACTTGGCAATATAATCACTTAACAAGATGGACTCTCGTTGAAGATCAGCAAGATCAACCAACAGATCCATATAAGGAGCCATGGACTCATCCATTGAAGACCAGCAAGGTCAATCAACCAGATCCATGCTCGATTTCAGAAAACAACTCCAACTCTGTTCCAATATCTTCCTCGACGCACGCGTGGGTATCCTAGGCAACCCAGAGCCCGAGCACCGTATGGTCAGCACCCTCTAGGATCCTTCGCAGGTAACCTAGCGCTTCACGCATAGGCCGCTTCCTTGGCCCCTCATCCACCGTACCGGAAGCTCACCATTTTAATCGCACCGAGGCTGGTCAAGACCTCGGCCGACCTTGCTACGCGAGACGTCCTTCATTGACTCCCCGTCAGCAGTTGCAACTTTACCATCACGACTTTAATCACAAGACGGTCAAAATGCTCCCCCCAGCATTCTTGACATAAAACAATCATTTACAAACAGCATTTACAAACAGTATTTACAAACAGTTTACAACACAATTTCTATTTTAACTTTCATTTTTCCACATTATCCTTCATCAATCTACATTACTTATTCCATATTCCATTTATATGTATACTCATCCCATCACATCATTTCTATCTCATCACTTCAGATTCCCTCACATCGCATATCGTATATTCACATCCATACATCCACATCTATATGCGTACATTCACATCTACATGCATACATCTACATCTCTATGCATACATCCACATCCACATTCACATTCACCTCCATACATCTACATCTACATGCATACATCCACATCTCCATTCACATCTACATCTATACATCTACATCTACATGCATCCATCCACCTCCACATCCACATCTACATCTATACATCTACATCTACATGCATACATCCATATCTCCATTCCCATCTACATCTATACATCTACATCTACATGCATCCATCTACCTCCACATCCACATCTACATCTATACATCTACATCTACATGCATACATCCATATCTCCATTCCCATCTACATCTATACATCTACATCTACATGTATCCATCTACCTCCACATCCACATCTACATCTATACATCTACATCTACATGTATACATCCACATCTCCATTCACATCTACATCTATACCTCTACATCTACATGCATCCATCCACATCTCCATTTACATCCTCATCTACACATCTATTTCTACATGCATACATCCACGTCCCATGCATACATCCACCTCCACATTCACACTCACATCCATACATCTACATCTACATGCAACATCCACATCTCCATGCATAATAAAATTCTTTTAATTAATCTAGGATGATAGTTCCTAGAATATGGTAGGAATTCCTCTTTTTATACTTTGAATGAATTTATTTTATGCGTAATTTCTATAAAAATTTTGCCATAGCTCCGCTACTATGACTGATAAATCTCAATTTTTTTCTAAGGGATAAAGCTCATTATTAAAGAAATAATTAGAATGGTCTCTAATTGGATCATCAATCCATAATGGTCTCTAATTGGATCATTAAGAAAACAATTAGAATGGTCTCTAATTGGGTCATCAATCCATAATGGATTGAATCATCAATGTGCATAAACTAAAAGCATAGCAAAAAGCCATTAATTTGGCCTCAAACATAGCTTAATCTTGGATTAAGGAAAGGCTTTATGAAAAGCTTCATTTGGATTGAGAATGGTTCATGAGTATGACCATTTCTTGAGTGAGAGAGAGAAATTACATAAAAACCATTAGAATTTAAACATAAATGGAAATTAACTTCTATAGCATTTATTAAATTATGTAACTCTTCACTACTATTCACCAATTAACTTCAATAGCATTTAAAAAACCATACCAATTAAACTTCTCAAGCTTGAGAGGGGTTGAGAAGAGAGAATCATTGAGAAATCATAGAAAAGATCAAAATTCAATATACTTACCTTATGATTTGCTTGATTCTTTATTCACGGTAGAGGCCCCCAACCAATCAATTGGTTTAGTATGTTGATGGAGCCACCAATGGGGATTGAAGAAAGAGAGAAGTGTCAAAAACTAGTGAATTATTAAAGAATTCACAGTTCTTGGCTTAGGTGGAGTAACATAGCATAAGACTCTATATATTTTGGCTTAGATGGAGTAGAGTAACAAAGCATAAGACACTATCTAATTTGGCATTAGGTGGAGTAGAGTAACAAGGCATAAGACACTATATATTTTAGCTTAGGTGGAGTAGAGTAACAAAGCATAAGAGACTATATTTTGGCTTAGGTGGAGTAGAGTAACAATGCATAAGACATTATATATTTTTCAACAAGGGGAGGCTTCTATTTATAGGAAAATTTGAGCTCCTAACCAAACAAACTGATTCTAGAATTTTCCAAGTCAGTTTGGTTGAATTTGGACTAGATTTGGACCTAGTTTGGTTACTTTTTGATTCGGTTTGGTTCCATTTTGATTTGGTTTGGTTCAAGAGAGATGAGAGACAAAAATATCACATTATTTTTGAGTTTAAAACTCATTCAAGCATGTGAAATATGCACCTCCTTTAAAGAATTCCCCTTCCTTACATATGTGTCAAAATTTTATTGCTCATAGTTTTTTACTAATAAACCTTGTACATTTTCAACTCTTCATCTTATGTGAAATATGCACCTCCTTTAAAGAACTCCTCTTCCTTACATATGTGTCATAGTTTTTTTACTAATAAACCTTGTACATTTTCAACTCTTCATCTTATGTGAAATATGCACCTCCTTTAAAGAACTCCCCTTCCTTACATATGTGTTTATTTACTAATAAACCTTGTACATTTTCAACTCTTCATCTTATGTGAAATATGCACCTCCTTTAAAGAACTCCCCTTCCTTACATATGTGTTTATTTACTAATAAACCTTGTACATTTTCAACTCTTCATCTTATGTGAGCATTTACTCATTTTTGGGTATCTTCTTTTACAAATTGGATTTATCTCCTCCCTACACATGGATTGATGCTATTGGCCCATAGGAACCTTAATTGGACCATAGTCTAAAGATTTATGAAAATCTAGACCCTTAGGCTAAGGTTCTTTATACCAATTTCCAATTAATTCCAATTGCACATTGGAAAATTCTTTTTAAATTTCTGTTTCAGGGGAACTCATCTGAATTATAAGAGATATTTTTCTATCCAAAAATATTCAAAATCTGAATATTCTCTCTCTAGAATATTTTCTCTCTCTAGGTTAAAACAGTCACAAACAAGATTTCTTATATGTCAGAAAAGGAATTGATTACAGGGGAATATACTAGACATCAAAAAGGGGTTGGGAGAGGAATCTTACATTCTACCCCACTTAAAAAACGCGAGATGTCCTCATCTCGCAGGTGGAGTATGCTCTCTTTCATCATCTTTTTCTTCTTCAATCACATTCAACGTTACGCCTTGGAAGTGGACGGTCGATTTTTCCCTGGTATTCTGCTGGATTATGGATGACTTGAGAATTGTCGGTTAAGCCCTTGGTTTTTTTTTTTTTTTTTTTTTTTCAATTGCAGTAGGGATCTGCCCTTCTTTCCTCTTCTACTTCTTCTGCAATTGTGACTGCTCTGGCTGCTGCAGTCTGAGGTGGAATTCTTTCTCTTTGGTTGCCCCTATTCTGGAAAGGAGTTCTGAGGTTACTCTGGGTAGAGGTAGATGGTTGATTTGGAGTTCTTCTGGGGTTATCCTGGCTTGGGCGAGACTGGTATGAAGGGATTGGTCTCTGAATTCGGGTTCCTAGACTTCCCTGTCCCCTTGACATGGCAGGAGTTGGGCAGTCTTTTAACTGATGACCAAAACCTTGGCATCCAAAACACCGGTTCTCGCTTCTGAGTTCGTCGTTCTGAATCCTTAAAATAGGTGGTCCTCTTGAGAAGTATTCTGGGAGAAGGGTCTTCCTTCACTTTGGAATCTTTCTGCATCTTGATTCTGAACCGGTCCTTGCTGCCTCTTTGGGGGTGGAAAGTTTGAAGTACCTTCCTGGGCTTGGAATCTTTTAAAGTTAGAGGGTGCAGGCTTTGGCGGGACCTTTACTACAAAGGCTTTGGCAAAATCCTTTGCCATTTTTACTGCTTCAGCCATGGACACTGGTTTGGCATTTTTGACCAGTGTGTCTAAGGGTTCGTTCATTCCCCGAATGAACCTGGCCATGAGCTGTTCTTCGTCAAGAGGTGGTGAATATTTGAGCAGAAGGGCAAAGGCCTGGTGATATTCCTCGATGGATTTGCTCTCCTGCTTTAGTTCTAGGAATTCGTTCATTTTGGTTTCTAAAAATCCAGGAGGGCAAAATCTCTTTCTTAGATAGGTTTTTAGATCATTCCAGGATTGAGTATTTCTGTCCAGACGATTGGTGTCACAATGGTTCCTCCATGCTACCCTGGCTGTTTCCACTATTTTCAACCGGCCAAGAGCCATTTTGCTCAACTCATTATAACCTGTGACGTCAAAATACTCTTCCATGGCTTCCACCCATTTCTCCACAGCCTCACCCAGGTTCTCCCCTTCTCCTTTGAAGGGTCCTGGCTGAGTCCTATGAAGAGCCTTGCGAACATCAGGGTCAAGTTCGTTATCTTCAGAGACAGGGTCTAGCTGCTGACGGCTACGGTTTTCTCGTCTCATGATTCTGTCAAAATTTATATATTAGAGAGAGAATAGTTATAAGATCGGAAGGGAGATTCTTACTTTTGAATACTTCAATAATTGGGGAGAAATTTTACATTCTACCCCACTTAAAAAAGTGCGAGATGTCCTCATCTCGCAAGGTAGAGGATAACTCTTTTTCTTAAGATCCAATTTTTATTCTGGGGTTGCTTATATTCTGGTCAACCCAACAGAACACTGGGATAAATATCCCTTATATAGAACTCATAATTAAATAACAATTCATTCAGATCTTATCATTCATATCTTTAACATGATAATGGTCCATTAGACCGAAAAGTTTCCTTCGGAACATTCCTCCACACGGAAATTTCAGTCAAGCAAGTTCTCAATTTGACATCCCTTAACTTGATCTACCGGTCAAGTATTAACAGTAGCAATCTGACAGCACAACCCACTAATCTCATAGTGATTTGCTGAATTCGTTATCATCATTCTAGTTATGAATATCATCACATGGACTCGTCCCATTCCCCCTCATTGTGGTTTCATTATATTTCAACTAATTTTTAAAAATCAACATTTTTCAATCAGCATTTTCAATCAGAATCCAAATCAATTCATTCATTCTCAAACAGAATTAAAAATCATATCAATCACATTCAAAATCATCATCTAGATAGTATTAACGCTTATAATTTCAAGTCTTAGATTTACTCGTATATACTGTCAGTAAAGAGCTGCAGTATACCCTCGGTATATACGGGTAGTCACGGCCCTTGGAATTATAAGGTAAATACTATCATGTCTAGGCCTCAAGCAAGTCAGGGTTTCTATATAATTGCGGTACTTCCATCTGAAGACCCAATTACCAAAATTACGAGTTTCAGTTTGAATATCAAATTGTATAAATTATCTCACACAATTATAATCTTTTTGTGTCTCTTGATAAATTTTTGATATATTTGTCTTCTCAGTTGATCTTTATTAACCAAAGGCTCTGATACCAACTGTAAGATCCCTGTTCCCACCGAGCAATGGATTCGGGGTACTGGCAGCGGAAGTAGCACTTCTCGCGCGGGACAGGGGTCCCACACTCGGGGCCTCGCCCACGGATATCCGGATAAGAGACTAATCCGTCGGTTGTTCCAAAACCGAACCCGGAAAAACTTCCTTTACCGGAAAGCACGGGCGATTCCACCAGGATAACTTTTTACTCTAACGTAGTCAAGATCATTTCTGATCGAGATGATCCGATTACATCTATAAGATACTTAGTCAGTTCAAGGAAGAAACTTGCACTTAGATCATTGGGATCAACGCTTTTTTCCCCATTCAAGAGGCACAGCCGTTGATTCCTATCCATAGAACAGTTTCTGTCCGGGATTTATTTTTTTTTTCTATCGTAAAAATAAAAGTTTGAGTCTCGATTTACGGATCCATCAGTCCAGCCTAACCCCATCCAATCCCATGGGTTAGCCAACCGCCCAACCACTGTAGTGATGGGATCCAATTAAAAATTTGGTTAGGTTTTGTCCCGGGTACCAAGGAAAAGAGTTCCAAGGCCCCCTAGCCGGATGTTCATGCAAAATAAAACTAGTCACACCACTCACACACCCAATATGAAATTGCCTTTTTCAACCAGATTCAACCAATTTAAAACAATCCTTTAATAAAACCATAGTATCATTGATCACCATCTTCCAATTTATCCAATTGATTCTTAATTTCCCATCATTCCTTCATCAGAGTATCTATGGCATCATTGGCAACTAGAACGCTCAGGAGCCGTTTCGATAGTTCCTAGCCCATAATACTTGGCAATATAATCACTTAACAAGATGGACTCTCGTTGAAGATCAGCAAGATCAACCAACAGATCCATATAAGGAGCCATGGACTCATCCATTGAAGACCAGCAAGGTCAATCAACCAGATCCATGCTCGATTTCAGAAAACAACTCCAACTCTGTTCCAATATCTTCCTCGACGCACGCGTGGGTATCCTAGGCAACCCAGAGCCCGAGCACCGTATGGTCAGCACCCTCTAGGATCCTTCGCAGGTAACCTAGCGCTTCACGCATAGGCCGCTTCCTTGGCCCCTCATCCACCGTACCGGAAGCTCACCATTTTAATCGCACCGAGGCTGGTCAAGACCTCGGCCGACCTTGCTACGCGAGACGTCCTTCATTGACTCCCCGTCAGCAGTTGCAACTTTACCATCACGACTTTAATCACAAGACGGTCAAAATGCTCCCCCCAGCATTCTTGACATAAAACAATCATTTACAAACAGCATTTACAAACAGTATTTACAAACAGTTTACAACACAATTTCTATTTTAACTTTCATTTTTCCACATTATCCTTCATCAATCTACATTACTTATTCCATATTCCATTTATATGTATACTCATCCCATCACATCATTTCTATCTCATCACTTCAGATTCCCTCACATCGCATATCGTATATTCACATCCATACATCCACATCTATATGCGTACATTCACATCTACATGCATACATCTACATCTCTATGCATACATCCACATCCACATTCACATTCACCTCCATACATCTACATCTACATGCATACATCCACATCTCCATTCACATCTACATCTATACATCTACATCTACATGCATCCATCCACCTCCACATCCACATCTACATCTATACATCTACATCTACATGCATACATCCATATCTCCATTCCCATCTACATCTATACATCTACATCTACATGCATCCATCTACCTCCACATCCACATCTACATCTATACATCTACATCTACATGCATACATCCATATCTCCATTCCCATCTACATCTATACATCTACATCTACATGTATCCATCTACCTCCACATCCACATCTACATCTATACATCTACATCTACATGTATACATCCACATCTCCATTCACATCTACATCTATACCTCTACATCTACATGCATCCATCCACATCTCCATTTACATCCTCATCTACACATCTATTTCTACATGCATACATCCACGTCCCATGCATACATCCACCTCCACATTCACACTCACATCCATACATCTACATCTACATGCAACATCCACATCTCCATGCATAATAAAATTCTTTTAATTAATCTAGGATGATAGTTCCTAGAATATGGTAGGAATTCCTCTTTTTATACTTTGAATGAATTTATTTTATGCGTAATTTCTATAAAAATTTTGCCATAGCTCCGCTACTATGACTGATAAATCTCAATTTTTTTCTAAGGGATAAAGCTCATTATTAAAGAAATAATTAGAATGGTCTCTAATTGGATCATCAATCCATAATGGTCTCTAATTGGATCATTAAGAAAACAATTAGAATGGTCTCTAATTGGGTCATCAATCCATAATGGATTGAATCATCAATGTGCATAAACTAAAAGCATAGCAAAAAGCCATTAATTTGGCCTCAAACATAGCTTAATCTTGGATTAAGGAAAGGCTTTATGAAAAGCTTCATTTGGATTGAGAATGGTCCATGAGTATGACCATTTCTTGAGTGAGAGAGAGAAATTACATAAAAACCATTAGAATTTAAACATAAATGGAAATTAACTTCTATAGCATTTATTAAATTATGTAACTCTTCACTACTATTCACCAATTAACTTCAATAGCATTTAAAAAACCATACCAATTAAACTTCTCAAGCTTGAGAGGGGTTGAGAAGAGAGAATCATTGAGAAATCATAGAAAAGATCAAAATTCAATATACTTACCTTATGATTTGCTTGATTCTTTATTCACGGTAGAGGCCCCCAACCAATCAATTGGTTTAGTATGTTGATGGAGCCACCAATGGGGATTGAAGAAAGAGAGAAGTGTCAAAAACTAGTGAATTATTAAAGAATTCACAGTTCTTGGCTTAGGTGGAGTAACATAGCATAAGACTCTATATATTTTGGCTTAGATGGAGTAGAGTAACAAAGCATAAGACACTATCTAATTTGGCATTAGGTGGAGTAGAGTAACAAGGCATAAGACACTATATATTTTAGCTTAGGTGGAGTAGAGTAACAAAGCATAAGAGACTATATTTTGGCTTAGGTGGAGTAGAGTAACAATGCATAAGACATTATATATTTTTCAACAAGGGGAGGCTTCTATTTATAGGAAAATTTGAGCTCCTAACCAAACAAACTGATTCTAGAATTTTCCAAGTCAGTTTGGTTGAATTTGGACTAGATTTGGACCTAGTTTGGTTACTTTTTGATTCGGTTTGGTTCCATTTTGATTTGGTTTGGTTCAAGAGAGATGAGAGACAAAAATATCACATTATTTTTGAGTTTAAAACTCATTCAAGCATGTGAAATATGCACCTCCTTTAAAGAATTCCCCTTCCTTACATATGTGTCAAAATTTTATTGCTCATAGTTTTTTACTAATAAACCTTGTACATTTTCAACTCTTCATCTTATGTGAAATATGCACCTCCTTTAAAGAACTCCTCTTCCTTACATATGTGTCATAGTTTTTTTACTAATAAACCTTGTACATTTTCAACTCTTCATCTTATGTGAAATATGCACCTCCTTTAAAGAACTCCCCTTCCTTACATATGTGTTTATTTACTAATAAACCTTGTACATTTTCAACTCTTCATCTTATGTGAAATATGCACCTCCTTTAAAGAACTCCCCTTCCTTACATATGTGTTTATTTACTAATAAACCTTGTACATTTTCAACTCTTCATCTTATGTGAGCATTTACTCATTTTTGGGTATCTTCTTTTACAAATTGGATTTATCTCCTCCCTACACATGGATTGATGCTATTGGCCCATAGGAACCTTAATTGGACCATAGTCTAAAGATTTATGAAAATCTAGACCCTTAGGCTAAGGTTCTTTATACCAATTTCCAATTAATTCCAATTGCACATTGGAAAATTCTTTTTAAATTTCTGTTTCAGGGGAACTCATCTGAATTATAAGAGATATTTTTCTATCCAAAAATATTCAAAATCTGAATATTCTCTCTCTAGAATATTTTCTCTCTCTAGGTTAAAACAGTCACAAACAAGATTTCTTATATGTCAGAAAAGGAATTGATTACAGGGGAATATACTAGACATCAAAAAGGGGTTGGGAGAGGAATCTTACAATGAGATAGACAAGTCCCGCTTTTGCGCAAGAGAGGGGTTCTTCACACGGAGATATGCTCTATGTAGGGGAGGAGGGTGGAATTCAGGTACTATGTCCATGCATCCTTTTGTACCCAGGCAAGCGATAGGGTCATGTGGGATTTTCTCTAGATTACAGGAATGCAATGGCGGGGTTTGCAGGATCAGGAGGCGACCTGGCACTATTGAGTATGACCCCCCCATGGGTACGAAAGCACACACGAGAGAGGTGGTCTCCCTCGGTCTTTGCAAAGATTTTTGCACTACCCCCTCTCGATTGAGGGGGGAGCTCCTCCCTCTCGATTAAGGTGGTCTTCCCTGGTTTGCTGAGATTTTTGAGCTCGCCCCCTCTCGATTAAGGTGGTCTCCCCCAATCTACAGAGAGATTTTTGAGCTCCCCCAGTCTTCTCACCCCCTAGTGGAGGTAGAGGGAGAGAGAGAGAGAGAGTGTGGTAGCACACACGAGAGGTGGTCTCCTCCAGTTTGTAGAGATTTTTGACCTCCCCCCTCTCAAATGAGGAGCTGAGTGATGCCCTCTAGGCCTTGCCTTGTGGTGGCAAGTGGTAAGTGCCCCAGAGCAGATGGACTCCCGGTTTTCCTCTTCCACTGGGACAGATTTTTGACCTCCCCCCTCTCAAATGAGGAGCTGAGTGATGCCCTCTAGGCCTTACCTTGTGGTGGCAAGTGGTAAGTGCCCCAGAGCAGATGGACTCCCGGTTTTCCTCTTCCACTGGGACATCATGTAGGATGGCTTTTGGGCCGCCTTCAATGAGATCATGAGCATTGGACTCATGCTGGAGGTGCTTTCAAGAAGGGGCTCATTCACTTGATTCTCATGGAGGGTGGTGACCATTTAGAAGTATCATAGTGGCACTCACCAAAGCCATTAGCGGCCACCTACAACCTCAGCTCCTAGATCTAATTCATGGCATAGAAACATGTTTCTTTCAAGCTAGCAGCAGCTTGGATAACATCTTCACCTGTTGGGAGGTGATTACCATGGCCTGCTTTTGCCGGGAGGATATGGCAATGTTCTCTTGGACTTGAGACAGTATGTGATAGAGTGAATTGGGATTTTCGGCACCATGCTTTTGATATGGGATTCTTGGCCGAATGGATCTGTGGAGTCTTTGCACTTTACTCTACCGCCCACAGGCGGGTCCTCATTTAGGGTGCCAAAGGGAATTACCCAATCAGTCCGTCTCGTCGTAAGGCATGCTGTGTCACCCCCTTTCTTTTCCTCTTTGTAGCTAAGGCGGTGAGGAGTCTCTTGGCCATCCAGGGGACTAGGTTGCAAGGTCTTCATCTCCCCATCTGCTCGATAGAGGAGCTTCTAGACTTTGAGTTTACAGATGATACCACCGCCTACCTCTCATGAGAGTAGGAGAATCTACAAAGATTCGTGCAACCCCATCGAGGTTTTCTGCCTAGCTTTAGGAGCTCGGTTCAATTGGCACAACTCATGTGGTTTTTGGGTTGGATCCTCACCCACCTCGGCTTGGAGATCAGTTTAGTCTTTTTAGTGGATTCCTCACCACAGTACCCCAGTCAGATATTTGGGATGTCAGGTGGGGATTGATCTTGCCTGAGCAATAGCTTGCCCCTCTTCTTTTGAGCATTATTCAGAAGAAGCTCCTTTACTCGAGCACTGCCGGATCTCCCCTCCCTCGGTCGCCACTTGTGGTAGCCAACCAGGTGCTCTTGGCCACCATGTGATACATTACCTCTTGTTGGGTGTTCTCCCGGGCATGCCTTGGTCAGGTTGAATGATGAGCTTTCCTAAGAGGGCACTGCTATGAATAGCTAGATCAAATGCCTAATCTACCACGATGATGAGGCTAGATAATAATCCTCTAGGCCACCTTGGCCTGCATAAGATGGCACTGTGTCCCTATCCCCAAAGAAAGTTTCGGATCATCCTAGAAGGCTTTCCTCCTTGCTTGGCTTTCTGCCTACATGATGTCCCTTAGTGGATCCTTAATGTGCAATGGATCTTCGCAGAAGCCTAAGCCCAAGGTCTCTTCTCCTTTGAGGACCATTTCATTGTGAGTTTGATCAGAGCTTGGAGCCACCTCAAGCTAGCTCTCACCTAGTTACATCTGACCTTTGACAATGAGAGACTTTGATAGCCATTGATTTGGATTCTCCTCTTCAAGATGCCCAGTGGTCTCCCCTTGGCACTCGCTCTCACATTGCGTTGGGACCCCTCAGCATGAGTCCTACTTAGTCTCTGGGAGAGTGGGCCAGCTTCAATAGGCTCCCCCTAGAGACACACGGCAGGGCCATGATCAGATTGTTAAGGCACACCATTCGACTCAGCCACCCCCCCCGCCCCGCGGGCCTCCCCCCGATTGGCGCAGCCCCCTTCAGGATCTTGCCTCCCCGGAGTGGTCAGGTGCTTTCACTCGCCATCATATCCCCCTAGCGATCCTTGGCTCCGATGGGGGGCCCACACTCATCTTGTCCATTGGTTCCCCAGGGCTAGCTGACCCTCTTTCCCTTTGAGGATTACAATGGTGGATCTCTTTAGTGGGTGAGGATTCTTGGCTTTCATAATCATCATTGACACATCGACCCTCCTCTGACCAAGGTGGCTCGCGAAAGTTCTTGGTGAATATAGTTTTGGGAGAGCCATCTTTTGACTCGATGTAGGTGAGTGGGAGTGGCAGGACCCTTTAGCCCTTTTAGCTTGGAGAGCCCTACCAACCCCTTTTTTCATTACACGGCCAGGATAGGTCGTAGGATCAAGATTCATGAGATAGATGGCATCCCGATATAGCGAAGGCTGGTTCAGACCACTAGGCATCCCGTAGCATTTCCTCCCATTTCCTCTATGATTTTTGGAAGTGTCTATGGGATTACTATCGGCCTAGGAAGGTGACACTCTTCCTTTGGCAGATAGCCCATCACAGCATCCATGTTGGCACTTGGTTGGCCATTGGAGGAGCAATGACAACCACCCATGGAGTCGCAAACATTGGCATTGCTTTTGGAACTGTCCTACGTCAACTAGATGATTTTCTCAAGAAAGAGCTACATGAGGTGGTTGAGTTAATGATGATTTCTCATAGAAAAGAATTAAAGAAAGATAGATACATCATAAGAGGAAAAAAGTTCGGACCATTTGGAGATTCCGCACGGTTTGGCCAGTATTTGGGAAATGAATCCGATATCGCTTTTCAGTGTTTTTTATTTAAAAAAAACGTATAATCTCTATTTTGGTTAAAGAACATGTTTTTAAGAAAAGTTTTCTATCTTTATTTTTTGGTACATGGTAATCTAACTAATTCTTATGGGCTACTTTTTGGGCTATTCTTTCAGAGCCTTGAGGCGATTTCGTGCAGGAAGAGAGAGAGAGAGAGATTTTGAGATTTGGGCTAGTCGGTACTGTATCGCACAGAGAATGATATTGAAGCCCTCTAGGAGCCATGTGGTAGAACCCAAAGAGGATGAGATTAATAAGGAGGCATATCTGGGATAGCCACGTGTCTAGTGTGGAGGTTGGGTGGACGGGAATTGGAGAAAATCCGTAGATTGGCTAGATTTTCTGTTGATGCTTATCTCTCTGATTTTGAGTAATTGTATTAGCGATTATTATGTATTTTTGGATTCTTTGACATAGAAAAATGATTATATTGTTAGTGGAAATGTCTCCTTTCTCTTGAGGTATGATGTGATTTTTTGAAAATTTGAGAAATATTGTGAATATTTGTGATTATTTAAATGAAACAAAACATGGGGTATGTTACAGTTGGTATCAATAGAGTATCGACAGAGAATGAGATTGAAGCCCTCTGAGAGCCATGTGGTAGAACCTAGAGAAGACAAGATCGAGAAGGAGGCATGCCTAGGATAGCCATGACATCCAATGTGGAGGTTGGGTGGATGGGTGTTAGAGAAAAGCCCTAGATTGGCTAGAATTTTTGTTGGTGATTCGCTCTCTGATTTTGAGTAATTGTATTGGCAATTATTAAGTGTTTTTGGATTCTGTGACACATAAAAAATGATTATTGTTATTGGAAATGCCTTCTTTATCTTGAAGTGTGATGTGATTTTTTAAAAATTTGAGAAATATTGTAGATATTTGTGATTATTAATATGGAACAAAACATGGGGTACGTTCCATAGGTGTCAATCCTAGCCAAGGTGGTCCATGCCAGTGGTATAAGACAAAGAGGAAGAGGTGCATATCCCATCAATGCACACTGTTTCAACTGTGGTGAATGGGGTCACATCAGCACTTATTGTGACAAACCTCCTAGTCTGGGGGTGAAATGTTTCCCTTACCTCAAAACCTCAACAATAGAACCAATGATTACGGGGTAGACAATTAAAGATCCATGAAAGCCGGGAATTAGTGGTCTCACTCATAAAGAGAAAGGGAAAGCACTGAGCCTATCCATAACATTATGCCAGTAACAAAAAGGGCTAGAACTCATGAGGTCGAAAAAGTGGGTGTAAGTAGAAAGAAAGGAGAATAGGTTGTCCAAGAGAACCAGCCAACCGTTAGAAAAAGCAAAGAGGTTTTGGAGGCATTTTCATACCTTTCATTTACCCTTGGGAGGCAATCAAAAGGATTACAACATGGCAACTGATTTGACCAATGAGAAAGTGGACATTACTTTTGAGAAATTGTTGGCCCTTTATCCTAAATTGAAGAAAGAGTGGAAGAAGTTGGTCAAGTAGAAGAAGCTAGGAGAAAATGAACCAAAGAAAGGGAATGTTATAGTCATTTCACTGGAAGAGCTTCGCACAGCTATCCAACAGTAGTCGAGGTGTAGCATAAAGGGTATACTATTGGGCTTACATTGATGGAGGTGCTCAAATTTGTGTACTTACTCAATCGTGTATGGAAGATTTGGGTCTTCAACTTGCTGCACATTCTGGGTTTATAATTGGATTAGCTAACCATGCAAAAGTGAAATCTCTCGGGGTAGTTATTTATGGGTATGGAAGTTGATGTATTTGGGTTCCATTGTACAGTAGATTGCCATGTTATACCTGCTAGTTTAGGTGCATTTCTGCTCATATTGGGGAGAAGGAAAGTAGGGGCAATTCAAAACTGGGAAAGTTTAAGAAACCATCATAGTGCAAAACAGTAATGGGGGATGGAAGAGATGTGATATGTCTAGTCAAGAGAAACTCATTAATGTCAGTGAAGATGAGACAAGTGAGGGAGAGATGGGAAAGAGTGATGATGAGAGTGAAGAAGAACGCGAGGAATGTAGTCTTCAAGAAGAAGGACATGTATTTTTTTGCTGAAAGAAAAAGATTCACATGTGATGCAGGTTCAGAAGACAGATACAGTAGTTGAGAAAGACGGCACCGTAGAGGCCGTGGAAGGTCTAATGCAACCTAAGGCACCTACTATAGTAAACGAAGACTTAATAAGGGGGTTTCTAAGCTTATACTTAGCTCCTTTTGATCATGCAAAGTATCTTAATGTTCTTTCCATACTCCCAAGCCTATTTATCACGAGATCAGAGGCTTCAGTGGCGAGGCCCCGAGAATTGAATTAAAGGAACATGCTAAGCCTATTTTTCAAAGACTACGAAGGATGGGGAGAGAGAAAATATAGTTTCTTAAGGAAGAGGTGATTAAATTCTCGAAGGTTGGGTTTATTTACCTAGTGGAGCATTTAGACTGGGCCACCCTAGTGGTCATAATTCTGAAAAACGATGGACGATGGCAGTGGGTGTGTGTGGATTCCAAGCCCTTGAATGCTGCAACCAAAAGGAACCCTTATCCTTTACCCTTCCTTGATGATATTCTTGACTTGCAGGTCATGAGCGGTATAGTGTATGTGATGGCTTTCAAGATATTTCTAGATTGCCATTGCACTAGAGGTCCAAACGAAAAAACCTTCATAACACCTTGGGGATATTTTTGCTATAGGGTGATGCCTTTTGGTCCAACAAATGCACCTTCATGGTATCAGCAAAGGGCAAAAGAGGTGTACTCCCTAATTCTTGACAAGTTTGTTAAGGTTTTCCTTGATAATACTTGCACCTATAGCTCTAGGATGGAGCACTATGCTCGATTGAAACAAGTATTTCAAAGGCTTGACAAAAGGGGTGGGCAGTTGAATCCAAAGAAGTGTTTTTTAGCATAACCTAGAGAGAAACTCCTTGAACATGTGGTATCTCAAAATGGAATTGAACCTGATTTTGACAAAGTGGAACCTCAGATTGTTGGCTTCTCCTTCTACTTCCAAGTAGTTACACACTTTCATACAGAAGGTAAAATATATGTCAAGGACTATTCCTTTAGCATCTCAGCTTTTGTTTCCTCTGCAATAAGTGGCAAAGAAATATCCTCTTTGATGCACTAAATAATGTGAGGAAGTATTTCAAAAGGTGAAGGAAGTGTTGGGATAAGTCACCAGTGTGCAAGCACCCAAATTCAAGAAAATGTTTTCTGTGAACCCATTAGTGGGTCCAGATGCATTGGGAGCTATTCTAATTTAACAAGTACAAGGCTGAAGGTATTTGCAACCAGTCTATTATGCTAGCAAGGTGAACACTCAAGTAGAAAGAAGCTATACTAAGGTGAATTTAATTCCTTTTAGCTTTGTGTATGCATGTAGACGATTTAGTTTACATCCTAAACCTTTTCATTGAATTAACTATCTACACTCTTTTGCCACAATTGGTCAACAATATTAATTTAGCCAAAAGTATGATAAGGTCGATAATTCAATTGCAAGAGTTCAATTTTTCTTTCTTAGTGGAAGAATCTACTTGAGCGCTTCATTGGGTAGATCTTCTTACCTACAAGGAAGGTCCAATATTGGTCAAAACTTTGGAGAAAGAGGAAAATTTAATTAAGGAGATGGAACCGGACAATGCATACACTGTATATTTTGATGGCTCTTTTAAAAAGAGTCTCAATGAGGGTTTGTCATCCAACATTCACAAGGACATATAGTGAAATGGTAGAGTCTTCGTTTGAAAGCTACAAGTAATAATAAGACATAATACAATATCATACATCAAGGTTTGCTTGAATGTTTGGGATTAGGAATAAGGACATATAGTGAAATGGCAGAGTGTTTGGTTGAAAGCTACAATAAGGTAGAATACAATGCCATACATCAAGGTTTGCTTGAATGTTTGTGATTAGGAATAAGAAGATTAATGATCAAAGGGGATGCTTTGTTGATTGCCAAATCAGGTGGTGCTAGGTGTTTGGCAAACCAAAAATGCCAAGCTCAAGGCTTTAGTCAACCAAATAAAGAAACTTCTTTGTCATTTTGAAGCATGGAGACTATGTCATATATAGAGAGAAAAAACCATCTTGCTCATGAGATGTTCAAGAAGCTATCACCAAGGTTGTGTATGCAATGAAGGTGAAGGGCTCCTTATATCTTGGATATGAATATCTGGCCAAGAACGAAGAATTTCTTATGGGGAAGAATCCATCCACATTTTCCAAAAGCAAAGAAGTGCCAATTTTTGAAGAATAGCCAACAATACATCCTTGCTGATGAATCTTTGTACATGAAAGGTTTTGATTTGGTATTGATGAGAAGAGTGTCCTAGTGTGAAGAGCTTTGCCACATTTTAGAGGAGAACCATGAAGGGGCTTGTGGAGGGCATTTTGCCTTCAAGATAACTCTTCAAAAAGTCCTATAAGAAGGATATGCATGGCAATCTATCCAACAAGATGTTCAACATTGGTGTAAATATTGCCATCAATGTCAACACAAATGAACAAAAGAATCCTCAGATAAGATCCTAGGAATGTGATGCTTGCAAATGATATTTTTGAATGATGGGGGATCAATGATATTCGTCCATTGCCAATTACTACAAGAAGAAAATGCTATATCCTTAGATCCGTCAATTATTTGTCTCGTTGGGCTAAGGCAAAGGCAATAAAACAAGTGAATGCCAAAGAAGTAGACAAGTTTGGGTATGAAGATGTGTGTTGCTGCTTTGGTGTACCATTGGAATTGTTGTCTCACAGGGGACATGCATCGATGTATTATGAGATGAAGCAATATATAAACAATAGGCCAAATAGAATCTTTGGGCACGTGCTGACCAATGTACATGCCATAGGCTAAATATAAGCTTTTGACACCTACTCGGCCACAGTTTAATGTGTGTGAAAACTTATGGCCATTTATATAACCAATTTTCTCTTATAATGCAAGTACACTCTCCCATTGTGTAATTGAGCTTTCCCTTGAACCTAGATGTTAATCCATTTTATGGTTAACAAGGTTGCCACACCCAACTGTATGCCAAAGAATGAGTAATCTATATCAAATGTCAATGATGGACATACCAAATGCATGTATAAAAAAGCCATGCATCAATGTGGTGTCCGAATCTCAAACTTGGATGGGAGTCTATAAAGGTCCGATAGATAATTAATGGAATTTCCCGCTCCAAGAGCATGTGCTCCTTAGTGTTTTAATGCATCAATTTATTATGCATTGAGGTGAGTAGAGGTGAACGGCTCCCTTGAAGCTATCTCCTAGCCTTAATAATCACCCTCCATTGATTTGCTCATTTCGTCTTCCTCTTTGTCCCTAAAGTATGGAAGTATGTCCATGATGCAGTGGGAAATAGTGACTTTGATGCACCTATCCATTCTCCTCCTTTACATACGTTGATGGGAGTCCCTCAAAGCTATTCTTAGCCTTAATAGTTTTTCTCCATTCATGTGCCCATTTCATCTTCCTCTTTGTCCCCGAAGTATGCCCATAATGAAGCGGTAGATAGTGACTCTAATGCATCTATCCATACTCCTCCTTTACATACTTTTATGGGAGTACGATCATCTAATTCACTTTATCATGGAGATCCACCATCTTCCGCATGTGATTGTGGAATTCATCATCACCTATGGTCTCTTCATCTGAGTCTAATGAGAGTAGCTTTGATTTTGGTGGAAGAGGACATGTAGTGTATTGGGCACGTTGTCGTGACGTGGGCGGTGTCGCTGGGAACACACTGGGTGTCTGGCTGTGAGAGTTACATCCAAAATCCCTTACAATCCAACTAATATGCTCTGTATCCCTCGTACCTTAAACCTTCATCCCAAGAAATGCCCCAACAGCCTTCAAACAAGACAACATGCTCATCCACAACTAATACCATGCAATATAGAATCATCCAAAACAACACCCAAACATCATAGAAATATCATCGTGTATCACCATCATCCCATTTACCATATGTTCAAACCAAATCCTCAGTCATCTTTGCACTTGCTAAAAAAGATGTCTCAACAACCCTGAGACAGGGGACTCATACACGAGAAGAACAAAAATATAGACATGAAAGTGAACATCCACAAGTGGACTCAAGAAAATAGAACCTCAAACTTGCATCCTCATCATATGACTCAAAATCTCACATCGCTGGCTTGCTCTTCTCCAGTTGCCTTCAGAGCCCCGCCGTCCTCTTCTTACGAGCCGGCCTTCCATGTATACAAGTTCACAGTCCTAATAATGAAGGAGCAGACCCTGGAATTTCAGCGTGGATTTTCTTTCACTATTGGCTTCAGCTGCTCCAAGGGCGGCCTTCACCACTCTGCTCCTCTTCTGTATAAATACCCAGCCCTCTCATCATCTTCTACAGCGGCTGTTGCGCCCATCAGTTACCTGCTGAGGTTGTCTGGCCTTCCCAGTCACTCTCCTCTGTGGCTTCAGCTGCCTCCCCTCTTTATCACACACGAAACCCCCTCTGTGGCTTCAGCTGCCCGGTTTCACAGCGTCCAAGAGCCCCCCCAGTACGTCTGCATCTGAGAACTCCACCCACACTCTTCTCTATCAGGCGGCATCCTTTTTTTTCTATCTCTTCCTCTGCAGATGGCTGCCACTACCCCTTCTCACCAGCAGCCTTCAGCGCCTCACACCCGCTGTGATCCTTTTGTGGTTGCTTTTTCCAGGTACCCCAACACACACAGGGCGGCTCCTTTCAGCGCCTGCAATGGCGACCCCTCCACTGTCTTCTACCCAGCGGCTCGCTTCCTCAGTCAGACGATCCCCTCCTTTCTCCTCAGGCCGCCAGCTCGCCAACCTATCCGTCTTCTCACTATTCCCACGATCACCAAGGCCTCCTCTTACCAAGCGGCTTCCCGCCTCTGGTCCCTGAGAATCACCAAGCGGCCACCTTCCTTTTTCTGCAGCAACTGCTGCGCCCTTTCTCCTAGAATTCCCCTGGCCCAGCCTGTTTTTCCCACGAGGCCGTATCCCTTTCTCCCTGCATCCCGCGGTTCACCCCACCACCTCTCCTTCTCGTAACTTCTCTTCACGTGCTGGCCAGCTACGCTTGCCGTAGTTCTACTTCCACGTGTCTGCTTTTTGGGCCACGTTTTTATCATTTATTTCTTGCATTTGTTTAAAACCTAATGAATGGCCACCATCCCTCTTATCCTTTTCACACCAAATGTTCAAAGCAACCTTGGCCCCTCTAATCATTAATTGCTCCCCATGCCATACCTCTTCAAGACGCAGCATACAAGTGCCCGCTCATTTCTTTGGGGACGCGTACACACTGAGACGGCCATCAAGCAGCTAAAGTCACCCCTACTGACCTTACTCCAGACAGGCTTGTAACAAGCTCAGCACCAAACCATTTCACCTGTACACCTGGCGACGCCCTCAA
The DNA here is from genome assembly GCF_041138505.1 of Cibotium barometz. Classification (NCBI taxonomy): domain Eukaryota; kingdom Viridiplantae; phylum Streptophyta; class Polypodiopsida; order Cyatheales; family Cibotiaceae; genus Cibotium; species Cibotium barometz. The sequence goes on from NC_141067.1 coordinate 23,314,692, forward strand.
AAGCAAAACTCTCCACACACCATACATCCCGTATGTACACAGACACTTAATCCCATGCATCTGGATTTGCATTTGATGGCCTCACATGCATGGTTTCACACCATAGACGTGCCGTGGCACGACATCCACCCCCTCTAAACCTGCACATCCTCTGGTATGTGCCACACAGGTCCTGGAATTCAGTGTCCATGCATTATTTGCACACCAACATTGGTATATGTACAAGCCTCAGCAATCACATCTGAATGGTTCTGCTTTCCCTCCTGGATCAAATACCAATCGCTTTTGGCATATGTGCCATATCCTTTGCTCATATGAAGCCCTTTCCCAACTTAGATTCCCTGCATATGCATAATTACCCTCATCATTCAAAGTGGGATGCACCTCAAAATGATTTGCTTCAAAATTTTCCTCAGGCCATGTTTGAAGCCTTTGCACCACATATTGTATGGCCACACCAAGTAACAACTGCATTAACAGCATAGAATACACACTTGGTAACATCCCATCCAAATCTACCTTGCCTGGATCCAGCTCACCCACTGACAAACATTCATTCTTCTTATCCAATGACGGAAAAGCATCAACACATACAAAGTCCAACAAGGCATCATCGAGAATAGCCTCCAGCTCTGAATCATTCTCATCACAATCATTTGGCTCACATAACACCTGCACATCCTCACTTGCAACCGACAGTTGACTAGCATCAAGCATAGAAGAGCCCAAAGCTGATGGGGATCTACTATATACCATGAAATCATCCAATGCATCATCTAAGATAGCATCCAATCCAGGATCAATCGCATTGACGCCATTATCATCTTGCAATCCCACATGTTGATTATCATGAACATTCATACCCCCATAACTATATCCATTTGGTTGCTCATATGCAGCCTCTTGAGGCTCTGTGACCACACTTTGCATATCATGCATGTTATCTCCCAGTATTTCTTGATACCTGTCTGCAGATGGGCTTAGATTTATGGGTCCCTCACCCGTGTACCCTTGAATCTGTATGTCATTGAACCCTGTATGATCCAAAAAGACAGATTCAATTTCCCTCTCCAAATCATCATCATAAACAGGCTTCCAAGCTCGAGATTGTTGCTCACAAATGTGGTTGCAAGGTAACCCTGACACTGATGACATAGCATCACCCTGTTTATTGTTGGAACACCCTGTTAGCATTCCAGAATAACCCAAATCCAAAGAACCTTGGCAACCAGCTTCAGAAGCAACATCACTGTTGGAATCACCCATATCACTCACCCCCTCTAAATCAATCACACATACTTGTGGCCCGTCTGCATATTCATGTACATCATCCTGCTTATAAGCATCATAACCAGATAAGAATGCAGTAATGATAGCATCTTCTTCTTGTCTTAGATCTTCAAACTCTGCAATCATGCTTTCAGCAAGAAGCATTGGTTCCTGCTGTTCTTCACACATATGATACGACACCTGAGGAATACCCTTCAAATGAGCACTTTCGTCATGAGAATCCTCAAGTTTACACAGCTTACATGCTTCACAGTCCTCTTCCTCGTGTACTGGGTCTTGAGCACCTGTCCTGAAGCTCTCTGAATCAAGTGCCTCCTCAAGCATAGGCATACACACATCATTTGGTATGATCATAGGACCCTGTATGTCTGCACCTTCAAACAAAGAAGACAGATTATACTTGCACAGTTCACCCATTGCATCTTTATGAGGCTGTAGCAAAGCATCCCTTTTTGCACTGTGAAGGCCTTGTTGCTCACTAATGGCTTTTTGCAGTCCCAATTTAGCATAAACAGCCTCCACAATCTCTGTATCAGCCTTGAATAGCAATTGATTGTCCTCCATAAGACATGCATCAACAACAGCTTCTAAATTGGCTCGGATTGTTGCTGGAACACTATCACAGCTCACATTATACCTGGAACTTGCATAAATAAGTGCATCTGCAAAATCACTCCATCGTTCGGAGTGATACTCTGCTAGTTCCAGCACTTCATCTTTTAAATCAGGACTTACAAGGTATGCAAAAGATGCAATCATCATATTTTTTGGAACCCTTTGATTCTTCATCTCTGTCTCGTAACACCTTAGATAGCTTTCTGGATCATAACCATCAAATATATTGACCCTGTCATATACCAATTGCACCGCAATTTCCACCGCTTCCTGATTTTGCTTTTCTTCTTCAATCTTCTTGAACCGCTCTTCAAGCTCTTTCATCTCTGCATATAAATGCTCCATTTTGCTAGCCATCTCTACGTACTCTCACCCCAGCGGTTTCACGTCGGGTTCACCAAAGCTGTCGTGACGTGGGCGGTGTCGCTGGGAACACACTGGGTGTCTGGCTGTGAGAGTTACATCCAAAATCCCTTACAATCCAACTAATATGCTCTGTATCCCTCGTACCTTAAACCTTCATCCCAAGAAATGCCCCAACAGCCTTCAAACAAGACAACATGCTCATCCACAACTGATACCATGCAATATAGAATCATCCAAAACAACACCCAAACATCATAGAAATATCATCGTGTATCACCATCATCCCATTTACCATATGTTCAAACCAAATCCTCAGTCATCTTTGCACTTGCTAAAAAAGATGTCTCAATAACCCTGAGACAGGGGACTCATACACGAGAAGAACAAAAATATAGACATGAAAGTGAACATCCACAAGTGGACTCAAGAAAATAGAACCTCAAACTTGCATCCTCATCATATGACTCAAAATCTCACATCGCTGGCTTGCTCTTCTCCAGTTGCCTTCAGAGCCCCGCCGTCCTCTTCTTACGAGCCGGCCTTCCATGTATACAAGTTCACAGTCCTAATAATGAAGGAGCAGACCCTGGAATTTCAGCGTGGATTTTCTTTCACTATTGGCTTCAGCTGCTCCAAGGGCGGCCTTCACCACTCTGCTCCTCTTCTGTATAAATACCCAGCCCTCTCATCATCTTCTACAGCGGCTGTTGCGCCCATCAGTTACCTGCTGAGGTTGTCTGGCCTTCCCAGTCACTCTCCTCTGTGGCTTCAGCTGCCTCCCCTCTTTATCACACACGAAACCCCCTCTGTGGCTTCAGCTGCCCGGTTTCACAGCGTCCAAGAGCCCCCCCAGTACGTCTGCATCTGGGAACCCCACCCACACTCTTCTCTATCAGGCGGCGTCCTTTTTTTTCTATCTCTTCCTCTGTAGATGGCTGCCACTACCCCTTCTCACCAGCAGCCTTCAGCGCCTCACACCCGCTGTGATCCTTTTGTGGTTGCTTTTTCCAGGTACCCCAACACACACAGGGCGGCTCCTTTCAGCACCTGCAATGGCGACCCCTCCACTGTCTTCTACCCAGCGGCTCGCTTCCTCAGTCAGACGATCCCCTCCTTTTTCCTCAGGCCGCCAGCTCGCCAACCTATCCGTCTTCTCACTATTCCCACGATCACCAAGGCCTCCTCTTACCAAGCGGCTTCCCGCCTCTGGTCGCTGAGAATCACCAAGCGGCCACCTTCCTTTTTCTGCAGCAGCTGCTGCGCCCTTTCTCCTAGAATTCCCCTGGCCCAGCCTGTTTTTCCCACGAGGCCGTATCCCTTTCTCCCTGCAGCCCGCGGTTCACCCCACCACCTCTCCTTCTCGTAACTTCTCTTCACGTGCTGGCCAGCTACGCTTGCCGTAGTTCTACTTCCACGTGTCTGCTTTTCGGGCCACGTTTTTATCATTTATTTCTTGCATTTGTTTAAAACCTAATGAATGGCCACCATCCCTCTTATCCTTTTCACACCAAATGTTCAAAGCAACCTTGGCCCCTCTAATCATTAATTGCTCCCCATGCCATACCTCTTCAAGACGCAGCATACAAGTGCCCGCTCATTTCTTTGGGGACGCGTACACACTGAGACGGCCATCAAGCAGCTAAAGTCACCCCTACTGACCTTACTCCAGACAGGCTTGTAACAAGCTCAGCACCAAACCATTTCACCTGTACACCTGGCGACGCCCTCAAAAGCAAAACTCTCCACACACCATACATCCCGTATGTACACAGACACTTAATCCCATGCATCTGGATTTGCATTTGATGGCCTCACATGCATGGTTTCACACCATAGACGTGCCGTGGCACGACAACGTTCATCACTTGGGTTATTATTGTACTCAGCTTGAGTTTGACAGAGGCTTTTGTGCAAGTTCTCAGACAAACCTACTTTGACATGATCACATTGTGTGTACTCTCTTACTTGTCACTTTTATTATTTTGTTTATAAAGACATTCTCAACAAGTAGTTTTTTCTACTCACAACTAGTGACATCTTCTAATTGTAGTGACTCCTACTCTCTCAGTAACTCGAGCTCCTCTCATGTGATAATGAAGCGAGGATAGCTTCACCACTCAATGTTAATTGACTTTGACACTTAGGAGGGATGGCATAGTACAGAGCAAGGACCAATTATAGAGAAGACTTAGGAGGGATGTCACATTGCAATGAGGACCAATTTTCAAGATGAGTGATGATGAATATAGTCTTACTTTTGATTCCTTTGTAAAATATGTCTCATCTCATCTACTTATAATTGTAGAGAAATTGAGGCATGGATTACAAAACAAATTGGAAAGAGTTCAATCATTGTGGGGACATATCTATATTATAGCTTCATCCAATATTATAGGGATGCAAATTGTGGTCTTTACATTGCTCAAGGCATTCATGTTCTCAAGGGACACAAAGTAATTCTTATGAGTTTTTATGGTCAAGTCCCTATGCTTTCGACATTTGGATTAGGGTTGCAACGTATATGATCTAGTATGGCCACACACAAGATGCGTTTAAATGCAACTTGGCCTTGGACTTGGACTTGGGTGATGCGATACCTCTATAGTCTTACTAAGCAGCTTGGGCTTGGCCTTGGGTGATGTGATACCTCTATACTCTTACTAAGCATCTTCAGTAGGAGGCAAGCTCTAGTTCTTCATGGTTTGGGTGGTGGATGGCTCTTGACCTAGCCACCATGACATAATTGGGTTGATTTGTTTTCACATTTTACTTGTAAATCAGGTTCTTGGCACCCTCTTACTTGTATCTCTAAATTACACTTTTTTTTGGAATAAAGAATTCCTAAAGAAGTGTCGGCCACCGGCCCCAATGTGGTGTAATGTTTCTCTTATGTGTTGAGTGAGAGTGGTATCATGTTATTTGAAATTATTCTCTTTCATCGTTATTTAATCACGAGGTTAAGGGCTCTCTTGTAAGATTCCTCCCTCCGTCTTTTGAGGTGTGCAGGTGTAAGAACCTCCCATTCTGATCTTATAATTATATTCCTCTGTGAAATAAAAGAAAGATCCTGTTTTACCCTGTTTTGGCCTAGAGAGAGAAAATGTTTTAGAGAGAGGTTATTCAATTTTTAGATATTTTTGGATGGAAAAATATCTCTTCTTATTAAAATAAACTCCCCCAAAAACAGAAGTTCAAAAACAAATTCAGAAGGTGCATAAAAAATAAATTATAATCTATTCAAAAGGCCTTAGCCAAAGGGTCCAGATTTTTTGAAAATTTTAGATTAAGGTTCTGAGGGGCCAATTAGATTAATCCAAATGTAGGGAGGAGATAATTTGAATAAATAAAGAAAATCCCCCCAAAAAATGAGTAAAAACTCACATAAGATGAAGAGTTGACTAAGGACAAGGTAATAATAGTTAAAAAAGAAGAGATATTTAGAGAAAATGATGCATTTTTGACACCTCAGTGTGGGGGAATTCCCCTCATGAAGGAGGTGCCTATTTCACATGTGTGGTTAAGTTTTAAACTCACAAATAATGAGATATTTTCATCTTTCCTCTCTCCTGCTTCATCTAGATCCAAAAAGTAAGCTAAAGTGTCCTAAAAATGGTAAAAAATTAACCAAACTAATCTGGAAAATTCTAGAATCAGTTTGCTTGGTTAGAGGCTCACTTTTTCCTATAAATGAAGATGTTTATACAAGTACCCTAGTGAGCCGGGCAACAAGGTCTACTACAATACATGCCTTTCATTAAACTTGTTTTTTACCATTTCCTCTTCAAAAGAATTAGTGGCCACTCTTGTTACAAACAAGAGTAGATCCCTCAAACCATCAAGCCAAAGGAAAGCTCACAAAACTCCTAGTAAGTTAGAAATTCTAGTTTTTCTTATTCTATTTTATGGTTTTCTGATTTTTGCTTTCTTTAAAATGAAAATGGATGTTATGCCTTGCTGGAAAGGCTTTCCCCCTTCTCTTCATTATTAAATTCACCCTTTCTTTATCCTAGATGTGTATTCAAATTGATGGAATTAAAATTTTCATATTGTTTACTCTAAATAAAGTGGAAATTGATTAGATTAGAATGATTTAAATCATCTTGGATAATTTCTAGTAAATTTAAGAGTGAAAAATTTAAAAAATGATCAGCCATACCAAGGAGGTTCTGGCAAATTTTTTTAAATTTGGTTAAATAAGTTTTATCTTTTTGTTATTCAAAAAGAGTAATTTCCACCGCTTGTGTATTCTAAAAGTGTTATTTTTATTCTATGCATAGAAAAATGCATATTAGAAATATTTTTATTATAAAAGTGATATTTTCATTAGAATTTATTTCTATGCATAGAAAGATGCATATTGGAAATATTTTGATTATAAAAGTGTTACTTTCATCAAAATTTATTTTTATGCATAAATAGATGCATAAAAGAATTTTTTTATTATAAAAGTGTTACTTTTCATATTGTTAATGGTTTTTTGATTTTTGCTTTCTTTAAAATAAAAATGGATGTTATGCCTTGCTGGAAAGGCTTTCCCCCTTCTCTTCATTATTAAATTCAGCCTTTCTTTATCCTAGATGTGTATTCAAATTGATGGAATTAAACTTTTCATATTGTTTACTCTAAATAAAGTGAAAATTGATTAGATTAGAATGATTTAAATCATCTTGGATAGTTTCTAGTAAATTTTAAAGTGAAAAAATTAAAAAATGATCAACCATACAAAGGAGGTTATGGCAAAATTTTCTTAAATTTGGTGAAATAAGTTTTATCTTTTTATTATTCAAAAAGAGTAATCCCCACTGCTTGTGTATTCTAAAAGTGTTATTTTTATTCTATGCATAGAAAAATGCATATTAGAAATATTTTTATTATAAAGTGTTATTTTCATTAGAATTAATTTCTATGCATAGAAAGATGCATATTTGGAATATTTTGATTATAGAAGTGTTACTTTCATCAAAATTGATTTTTATGCATAAATAGATGCATAAAAGATTTTTTTTATTATAAAAGTGTTACTTTCATTAAAATTGAATTTATGCATAAATAGATGCATAAAAGAATTTTTTTATTATAAAAGCGTTACTTTCATCAAATTTTGATTTTATGCATAGAAAGATGCATAAAAATTTTTATTTTTATTTCAAAAGAGTTATTCTATTTTATGCATAGAAAGATGCGTAAAGAAATTAATTTTTACTTCAAAAGAGTTATTCTGATCAATTTTGATTTTATGCATAGAAAGATGCATAAAGAAATTTATTTTTATTTCAAAATAGTTATTCTCATTAAAATTCAATTTTATTTTTATTTCAAAAGAGTTATTCTATTTTATGCATAGAAAGATGCATAAAGAAATTAATTTTTATTTCAAAAGAGTTATTCTCATCAATTTTGATTTTATGCATAGAAAGATGCATAAAGAAATTTATTTTTATTTCAAAATAGTTATTCTCATTAAAATTCAATTTATGCATAGAAAGATGCATAAAAGTTTTTATTTTATTTTCAAAGTGTTATTCTCCTTAAAATTGAATTTATGCATAAATAGATACATAAACACGTTTTTATAAAAGTGTTGTTTCCCACTGAAGTTGTTCTTATGCATCAAATCTTTATATCAAAAATAAGAATTCTCTTCCATTCTATAAATAGATATGATGAGATGTGATATGCGAATGAGATAGATGGGAATGAATGGATGGATGGATGTGATGAGAATAGATGTGATGATATGTCATACAAATCAGATAGATGGGAATGGATGGATGGATGGATAAGATGAGAATAGATGTGATGAGAATGAGAGGAAAATAGATGTGATGAGATGGAAAAGAATCAGATAGATGGGAAAGAATGGATGGATACATGGGAAAGAATCAAATAGATGGGAAAGAATGGATGGATAGATGTGATGAGAATGAGAGGTAAATAGATGTGATGAGATGTGATGTAAATCAGATAAATGTGAATGAATAGATGAGATGTGATGTCATGTGAATCGGGATATGAATAAATGATAAGGGATGTGAATGAATGTGATAACCTGTGAATCAGGATGTGAATAAATGATATAGGATGTGAATGAATGTGATAACCTATGAATCGGGATGTGAATGAATGTGATAGCATGTGAATCGGGATGTGAATGAATGATAAGGGATGTGAATGGACGTGATGTGATGTGAATCGGGATGTGAATGAACGATAAGGGACGTGAATGAATGTGTTAGCATGTGAATGTGTTAGCAAGTAAATGTGTTAGCATGTGAATAGGGATGTGAATGAATGCGATGTGATGTGAAATGGATGTGATAAGATGCGATGTAAACTGGATAGATGTTAATGTATGTGAAGTGATGAGATGTATGGGTAGATGCAAGTGGATGAGATTTGATGAGGATAAATGAGGAAATAAGTGATGAAATAGAAAAAGATGTGATTAGATGAGAATGGGAATACTTATGAAATTAATGTGGATTGACATGAATGGATGTATGAATGATGTGGGTTGATGTGTGGATAATGTGGATTGACGTGAATAGATGTATGGATGATGTGGGTTGATGTGTGGATGATGTGGATGATGTGGATGGATGTATGGATGATGTGGATTGACGTGTGGATTGATGTGAATGGATGTATGGATGATGTGGGTTGATGTGTGGATAATGTGGATTAATGTGAATGGATGTATGGATGATGTGGATTGATGTGGATGATGTGGATAGATGTATGGATGATGTGGATTGATGTGTGGATAATGCAATTGGATGTGATTTGATGTGGGAATGATGTGATGTGATAGGGATCGATGAAGAAAATAAAATTTGTGGGAAGATGAGAAAAGATGGGGACTAATGTGAAAGGATGTGGAGTGATGAGAAAAGATGGAAATATTGTTGGAACTGTATTTGTATGTGAAATCTGTTTAAATCACTGTATTATGTCAAGAATCGTGGGGAAGCATATTCACCGTCTTGTGAATGAGGTCGTGGAGACCTATTTGTTACAACTGCTGAGACGGAGAGTCATCGGAGGACGTCTCGTGTAGCAAGCTCGGCCGAGGTCTTGACCAGCCTCAGTTCGATTTAAATGGTGAGCTTCCGGTATGGTGGATGAGGGACCAAGGAAGCAGCCTATGAGTGACGCGCTAGGTAACGTGCGAAGGATCCTAGAGGGTGTTGACCATACGGTGCTCGGGCTCTGGGTCGCCGAAGATACCCACAAGTACGTCGGGGAAGATATTGGAACAAGGAGTAAGTGTTGTTTTCTGAATTCGGGCATGGATCTGGTTGATTGACCTTGCTGGTCCTCAACGGATGAGAACACGGCTCTTTTATATGGATCCATTGGTTGATCTTACTGATCTTCAACGGAGATTTCATTTTGATATGTGAATATATTACCGGTTACTATGAGCTAGGAACTATCAAAAAGGCCCCTGAGTGGACAGGTGGTGAGCGTTCTGGTGGTTGCCAATGATGCCATAGGTACACCAATGAAGGAATGATTGGAAATAAGGATTCAACCGGAGATTTTGATGATTATGATTAGTGACACAATGGTTTCATTAAAAGATTGTTTTTTAGAAGATGTTGATTCTGCGAAAAAGGCAATTTCATATTGGGTGTGTAAGTGTTTTGACTAGTTTTAAGTTTGCATGAATTTCCAGATAGGGGGCCTAGGAACTCTTTTCCCTGGTACCCGAGACAAAACCTAACCAAATTCCTAATTGGATCCCATCACCACACTGGTTGGGTGGGTGGTTAACCCATGGGAGTGGATGGGGTTAGGCTGGACTAATGGATCTGTAAAATGACACTAAATTTCTGTTGGTAAGATAGATGAAGTAAATCCCGGATAAAAATTATTCTATGGAAAAGAATCAACGCCTGTGCCTCTCAATGAGGAAAAAAGCGTTGGTCTCTATGATCCAAGTGCAATCTTTTCCTTGATCTGACTATGGGACTTACGCGTTCGGTCAAATCAGTTCAGTTAGTTAAGGCTTTTGACTACGTTAGAGAAAAGTTATCCTGGAGGAATCACCCGTACTTTCCAGGGGCAAGGGAAGTTTTTTCCGAGCTCGGTTTTGGAAGAACCGATGGATTAGTCTCTTGTCTGGATATCCGTGGTGGGCGAGGCCCCGAGTGTGGGAGCCTGCCCCGTTCAAGAAGTGCTACTTCCACTGCTAGCACCCCCACATTTGTTGCGCAGTGGGGTCAGGGATCTTACAGCTGGTATCAGAGTGATTTGGCTAAAGTGGATCAACCAAGAAGCCAAGAATGTCATAAATTTATGACATTGAAGTAGTAGTAAAAGGTTGGAATTGTGTGATGAAACTCATGCAAATTGATATTCAGAATGAAATTCCTAATTTGATAATTGGGTCTTCAGATGGAAGTACTGCAATTGTATGGGATACTGGACTTCCTTGAGGCCTAGACATGATGGTATTTACCTTATAATTCCAAGGACCGTGACTACCCGTATATACCAAGGATATAACTGCAGCTCTTTACTGGCAGTATATACAAGTAAATCTAAGATCTTGAAATTATAAGCTAAAATGCTATCCAGATGATGAATTCGAATGTGGTTGATATGATTTTAAAATTTTGCTTGAGAACTAATGAGTTGAATTGGATTCTGATTAAAAAATGATGATTCTTGAATTTTTGGTTGAAAAGCGATCAGCAAAGCAAACCACAACGAGGATGAATGGGATGAGGACCTGTGATGATGTTTTTAGCTGGAATGATGTTAATGACTTCAACAAATCACTATGAGATTATTGGATTGTGCTGGCAGATTGCTGCTGTTAACACTTGACCCAGTGGATCAAGTTAAGGGATGTCAAATTAAAAATCTGTATAATTGAAAATTTCCATGAAGGACTGTTCAGATAGAAATTTCGATCTAATGAACCATTTTTGTGATAAGAATTTGAATGTTACGATCTGAGTGAATTATTATCTGATGATGAGTTTTATATAAGGGATCTTTATCCCAGGATTCTGTTGGGTTCACCAGACTAAAAGGAACCCCAGAAGCAGTTCGATCTTAAGGAAAAGAGTTCTCCTCTAATTTTGCGAGATGAGGACATCTCACGTTTTTTAAGTGGGGTAGGATGTAAGATTCCTCCCTCCAGATTTTGAGGTGTGCAGGTGTAAGAACCTCCCCTTCTAATCTTATAATTATTCCCCTCTCTGAAATAAAAGAAAGATCCTATTTTATCTTGTTTTGGCCTAGAGAGAGAAAATATTCTAGAGAGAGATTATTCAATTTTTAGATATTTTTGGATGGAAAAATATCTCTTCTTATAAAAATAAACTCCCCCAAAACAGAAGTTCAGAAGGTGCATTAGTAATAAATTATAATCTGTTCAAAAGGCCTTAGCCTAAGGGCCCAGATTTTTTGAAAGTTTTAGATTAAGGTTCTGAGGGGCCAATTAGATTAATCCAAATGTAGGGAGGAGATAAATTGAAGAAATAAAGAAAATCCCCCCAAAAATGAGTAAATACTCACATAAGATGAAGAGTTGACTAAGGACAAGGTTATTAGTTAAAAAAGAAGAGATATTTAGAGGAAATGATGCACTTTCTCCTATAAATGAAGCCTCCCCCTTTGTAAATGGTTAATAGTGTTTTATGCACTGTTACTCTACTCCTCCCCAGAGCCAAAAACAGTAAATTCATTGATAATTCATTTGTTTTTGACCATTTGCTCTTCAAAAGAATTGGTGGACACTCTTGTTGCAAACAAGAGTAGATCCCTCAAACCATCAAGCCAAAGAATAGCTCACAAAACTCCTAGTAAGTTAGAAATTCTAGTTTTTCTTATTCTATTTTATGGTTTTCTGATTTTTGCTTTCTTCAAAATGAAAATGGATGTTATGCCTTGCTGGAAAGGCTTTCCCCCTTCTCTTCATTATTGAATTCAGCCTTTCTTTATCCTAGATGTGTATTCAAATTGATGGAATTAAACTTTTCATATTGTTTACTCTAAATAAAGTGGAAATTGATTAGATTAGAATGATTTAAATCATCTTGGATAATTTCTAGTAAACTTTAGAGTGAAAATTTTGAAAAATGGTCAGCCATACAAAGGAGGTTATGGCAAAAATTTCTTAAATTTGGTGAAATAAGTTTTATCTTTTTATTATTCAAAAAGAGTAATCCCCACCGCTTGTGTATTCTAAAAGTGTTATTTTTATTCTATGCATAGAAAAATGCATATTAGAAATATTTTTATTATAAAAGTGTTATTTTCATAAGAACTTATTTCTATGCATAGAAAGATGCATATTGGGAATATTTTGATTATAAAAGTGTTACTTTCATCAAAATTGATTTTTATGCATAAATAGATGCATTAAAAAAATTTATTATAAAAGTGTTACTTTCATTAAAATTGAATTTATGTATAAATAGATGCATAAAAGAATTTTTTTTATTATAAAAGCGTAACTTTCATCAAATTTTGATTTTATGCATAGAAAGATGCATAAAGAAATTTATTTTTATTTCAAAAGAGTTTTTCTCATCAATTTTGATTTTATGCATAGAAAGATGCATAAAGCAAATTATTTTTATTTCAAAAGAGTTATTCTCATCAATTTTGATTTTATGCATAGAAAGATGCATAAAGAAATTTATTTTTATTTCAAAAGAGTTATTCTCATTAAAATTGAATTTATGCATAGAAAGATGCATAAAAGATTTATTTTTATTTCAAACATGTTATTCTCCTTAAAATTGAATTTATGCATAAATAGATGCGTAAAGAATCTTTATATCAAAAATAAGAATTCTCTCACATTCTATAAATAGGTGTGATGAGATGTGATGCGAATGAGATAGATGGGAATGAATGGATGGATGGATGTGATGAGAATAGATGTGATGAGAATGAGAGGTAAATAGATGTGATGAGATGGGATGCGAATCAGATAGATGGGAAAGAATGGATGGATGGATGTGATGAGAATAGAAGTAATGAGAATGAGAGGTAAATAGATGTGATTGTTGGAATATATGATCAATGTCATGGTCTAAGGTTAAGGCACACAATGAAATGTAAAAGGACCATGTAATATGAAGAGAATCTAGGTGAGTGAAGGGTAAACCCCCACTTGAGATAGGCGAGTTTGAGAAGATGCTCTGGAGGCTATATTCTAGGGAGCCATGTGGGGGGAGATGGCCTTGGATGCCCTTGATAATATGTAAGCAGTGATGTCACTCAACCATGTACACCTTGACTATAAAATGGTGGCCCTCCTAATGAGAAAAATACGAATTTCTATGCTATGAGAAGCTCCTTATTATGCTATCATTGTGTTCTCTTAATCCTTGATTAAGTGCTAGTTAATTACATTTTTGCATGTGACCACCATGGTTTATCTTGAACCACCATAGCTCTTTTATCACTCCTTGCTCACATTAAGCTTGTATTATCACTCATTATGCTTTTCCCAACATGGTATCAGAGCCATGATTATCCTTAGGCACAATAATTAACCACATTAATTAGATTTCTCATTTTTTCAAGCTTTCCATTAAAGCTCCAACTCACCCCCTGCTCAAATCACAAGCTTTTTGATTCAAAAGAAAGCTAACAGCCGGCTCCATCGACGCCTAGCTCCATTTGAGCTCCCACGAACTCCACGCGGCGCAATCAACTCTGCAACAACAGCACGCTTTTGCGCAGCGAAATTCGTCAAATTAGCGCCGTACGATGAATGGTTTGCTAATTCCTCTTGTGAGCATAACATTGATGCTATGAAGCTCCCACGTGTTGATTTTCATGAGCAATGGTCCACTGTAGCTGCTGTTTGAACTAATTTATCAGTGACAGTACATGCTGTGTTGCAGAGAAGATTTCCAGAGATTGAAGCAGCATCTTGACATGTTTGAGTGTTGAGTTTAAAGCCAACACCTTGGTTTTCACTTGGTTTAAAGCATTTTATGTTTCTCATTTGGGAAGGGCTTCATTCAATTGCTCAAAGCTCACTCTATTTTTGGGGCAGTTTTTTTCTCTTTGAATTAATCACCTCCACTAATCATCATATACTTAATAGTAATTATCTATTGAGATGACATTCTAATATGCATATTGAGTTGAATACCTCTTTGCGATCATGCCTTCGGATGCGGAATCATCTAATGAAGCTTATATCAAGAAATCATTGAAACCCAAAAGCAAAACTAGAAAACCTAGGATGAAAATCAAGTCTAGGCCCAGTTATTATTACTATGCAAAGGCTTATGGGTTTGGGGAATTCTTGAGTAATATTATGCATCTATATGGTGAAGGGGGATTCTAGCTTTTAATACTTTGCATTGTTTAAATCCAATCATGGAGTCAACTTACATATCATCCTCTTTCATCAAGAAATTCAACGGTCATGACTTCCAACACCATATTAGTGAATTTGGGAATTTCCCAATTCCCATTTTTGAATACTTAAAAAAGGGGACATGGATAACATGTTTGTAAGTTTCTCAAAACCCTATCATATGACCTATCGTTGGAAAGCGCTTGAAAAATGGAATCTAAAGAGCTATAAAGCGCTCATTTTGGATTAGTGGTGTTCAAGTTATGGCTAATCCAAACTTTTGACCACGTGTCCCAAACTTGTAGGAAATTCCCATATTCCCCAATATGGTGTTTTCCACACTTGGCAAGTCAAAATGACGTTTTTACTAATGAAAGAAGGAGTTTGGGGCATAGTCAATGGTACTATACCTAAACCTGCCACACGAGAAGGAGAAGTCTCTTGGCAAACCAAGGATGAGAAAGCATTAGCTCTCATTGCCCTTGGAGTTGAAGATAGTTATATACATTACATTGGAACATCTTCACAAATTGCTTGGAATTCACTGGATAAATCCTTTGGTGCTCAAGGCCTCCACAGCAAAATCAGTCTCAAAGTAGACTTTTACAGTCTAGAGTACAAGGTTGATGAGACACTTGCATCTCACATCAACACCATGAAGAGCTTGATGGCCCAGCTCGAAGCCATCAATGAACCAGTCAAGGAGAGCGATGCCATAGCCATCCTCCTAAAGTCAATGCCATCCGAGTATGATACACTCATGTCGACCTTAAAGTACATGCAGGATCCCACTTTGGAGGGAATAGAGAGTGTTCTCTTGGAAGAAGAGAAGAAGTTGAAAGGTAGAGCCATTGATCTTGTCTCAAACCAGGCATACCTTGTTCAAAAGCAAGCCGGCAAACCACTCCAATGTACACATTGTGGAAGGACAGGACATCTTGCCAAGAATTGCTACCACAAAGACAAGCCAAAGCGAATATGCACCAAATGTGGAAAGCCAGGTCACCTCGCCGACAAATGTTACACCAACCAGGCAAATATGGCAAGCACTTCGAATGATTCCGAAGAAGCAATTCAAGCATGTAACAATGTTACTACCTCTTTTGATGAAGCGGTAGATGCAGAATGGGCTTTCTAAAGCCAACAATGTTTATGCCCTCTCTTACCCAAATGTTTATGTATGGACACCTCTAACCACCGATGATGTAGGTTATGTGTTATTTTTATGATGCCCACAATATCTCTCAGTAGGCCATGTAGCCCTCAAGGGGGGATTGATGGGGAGTTGGGTCTCCATGACCAACAAATGATGATGATGCCCATGGATATGATGATGATGATGCTATGATGATGATGGGGTATGGGAGAGGAATGTTTTCATGTAGGAATGTTTTCATTTCGCAATGTAGAAGCTATGCTCCCTATGAGCGATGCTAATTTCTTTTATGTACTGTAGAGCTATACTCCTTATGAGTTAAGCTTTTTCTTTCATGTAATGTTTGGATCAAGGGAGGGCAATATACCATGCCATGATCAAGGGAGGGTGTTGGAATATATGATCAATGTCATGGTCTAAGGTTAAGGCACACAATGAAATGTAAAAGGACCATGTAATATGAAGAGAATCTTGGTGAGTGAAGGGTAAACCCCCACTTGAGATAGGCGAGTTTGAGAAGATGCTCTGGAGGCTATATTCTAGGGAGCCATGTGGGGGGAGATGGCCTTGGATGCCCTTGATAATATGTAAGCAGTGATGTCACTCAACCATGTACACCTTGACTATAAAATGGTGGCCCTCCTAATGAGAAAAATACGAATTTCTATGCTATGAGAAGCTCCTTATTATGCTATCATTGTGTTCTCTTAATCCTTGATTAAAGTGCTAGTTAATTACATTTTTGCTCATGTGACCACCATGGTTTATCTTGAACCACCATAGCTCTTTTATCACTCCTTGCTCACATTAAGCTTGTATTATCACTCATTATGCTTTTCCCAACAGTGATGATATATCATATAAATCGGATAGATGGGAATGAATGGATGGATGGATGTGATGAGAATAGATGTGATGAGAATGAGAGGAAAATAGATGTGATGAGATGGAATGCGAATCAGATAGATGGGAAAGAATGGATGGATGGATGTGATGAGAATAGATGTGATGAGAATGAGAGGTAAATAGATGTGATGTAGATCAGATAAATGTGAATGAATAGATGAGATGTGATTTCATGTGAATCGGGATGTGAATAAATGATAAGGGATGTGAATAATTGTGATAACCTGTGAATCGAGATGTGAATGAATGATATAGGATGTAAATGAATGTGATAACCTGTGAATCTGGATGTGAATGAATGATATAGGATGTGAATAAATGTGATAGCATGTGAATTGGGATGTGAATGAATGATAAGGGATGTGAATGGACGTGATGTGATGTGAATCGGGATGTGAATAAACGATAAGGGACGTGAATGAATGTGTTAGCATGTGAATCCGGATGTGAATGAATGAGATGTGATGTGAAATGGATGTGATAAGATGCGATGTAAACTGGATAGATGTTAATGTATGTAAAGTGATGAGATGTATGGGTAGATGCAAGTGGATGAGATCTGATGTGGATAAATGAGAAAATAAGTGATGAAATAGAAAAAGATGTGATTAGATGAGAATGGGAATACTTATGAAATTAATGTGGATTGACGTGAATGGATGTATGGATGATGTGGGTTGATGTGTGGATAATGTGGATTGACGTTAATGGATGTATGGATGATGTGGGTTGATGTGTGGATAATGTGGATGATGTGGATGGATGTATGGATGATGTGGATTGACGTGTGGATTGATGTGAATGGATGTATGGATGATGTGGGTTGATGTATGGATAATGTGGATTGATGTGAATGGATGTATGGATATGATGTGGATTGATGTGGATGATGTGGATGGATGTATGGATGATGTGGATTGATGTGTGGATAATGCGATTGGATGTGATTTGATGTGGGAATGATGTGATGTGATAGGGAGCGATGAAGAAAAAAAAATTTGTGGGAAGATAAGAAAAGATGGGGATTAATGTGAAAGGACGTGGAGTGATGAGAAAAGATGGAAATGTTGTTGGAACTGTATTTGTATGTGAAATCTGTTTTTCAATGACTGTTTTATTTCAAGAATGCTGGGAAAGCATTTTGACCATCTTGTGAATGAGGTCGTGGAGACCTATCTGTTAAAGTTGCAACTACTGACGGAGAGTCATCGCAGGACGTTGTGTGGACAAAATAGGAGTTGGTAATGTGTACATACGTGTGCATGGCGTGTGTGAAGTTTTGCTTTTGAGAGCATTGCCAGGTGTAGAGAGTAGATGGTTTTGATGTGAGCATGTACAGGCCTGTTCGGACGTGGTCTACTGGAGGTCCATGGGATGTGGTATCAGCTGCTCGGTTGCCTTGGTTGTGTGCGCGTCCCCTTAAATAAGTGGGCACTGAAGGTTGCAATTTAAGACTACGTGGAAGTATAGGGCCAATGTAGACTTTAACATGGTGTGAAAAGGATAGTTGGATTGTGGCCATTTTCCAAGCCCAGAATAAAGAATAAAATGATAATCAATGTGGCCATAAATAAACGAGGTTGGCGTGGAGGTCTGAGTGGCTGCCAAGGCAGAGGACTAGAAGACGCGAAAACGTGAAGCTAGCCGCCTGGTAGAAATGAACGACGGGCTGGCAACAGAAGTGGTGGCCGAGTATAGAGGGAGGTGAAGGCGGGTTGTTGCTGCCTTGGGGATGAGTGGAGGGCCGCAGAGCGTACAGGTGAAGAGTAGTCGCCTGGTGGATGAAGGGTCGCCTTCCTGAGGTGCTGCAGACCCGAGAGAGCAGTGGGGGTGCAGACAGGTACATGCAAGGAGTTGACGCCTGGAGGGGATGTGACCCGCCTCGTTGATGATAGAGGCTCTCTGGTGATACTACAGAGACAGGCGAAGAGGTGTGAAGAATCGAGAGGCCGCCTCGTTGAGGAAGGAGATTGCCCTGGTGATTCAACTTGAAGAGGTGGTGCCTTTGGGGTCGTCAGTAAAAGAGGAGGCAACTTGCAGGCGAAGACAGAGGAGCTGAAGCAAAAGTGGATAGTGGCGGTCGTGTAGAGGGGCTGGTTCTAGGGCACAGCTGCAGGTCTGCAATAGAGAGGTGCTGGCGTTAAAGGCCGACGTGGAAGCCTTAGCAATGGGCATGGGAGGAACAGGGAGAGGACGGGGCTACTATTTAAGCAATGTCCAATGCTGGAACTGTGGGGAGCGAGGACATATCAGCCCTCAATGTGACAAACCGCCCAGAGCAGAGGTGGTGGAATGTATCCTGTGATGCAGAGGACTAATGATAGATCGGGGGATCATAGTGTTGAAGTAAAAGATCCAAATCAACCCTCTACCAGTGGAGTTAAATGGGAGGATAAAGGAAAGGGACCAGCTCTCAGCCTGATAGGAGTAGAGGCCATTCCAGAGATTATGCCTGTGGCAAAGAGGACGAGAAGTACAATGGCAAAACCTGAACCATCTTCTAAGAAAGGTAAACATGTCCAATTTGATATAAGCCCTCAACCAGAGAAGAAGAAGAGGAAGCCAAGAAATCCTGATATTTGTCCATCGGTTGATGCTTGGTGTGGAACTGTGAGTGTTGGAGAAGCATATGTTGATGGCGGTGCACAAATCAGTGTAATGACTCAGTCCTGTATGGAGAGATTGGGGTTAAAGCTGAATGCTAGTTCCGATTTTAGACTCCGTTTGGCAAATCATGCAAAAGTGAAGTGTCTGGGTATATGTACAGAAGTGCCAGTGACTGCTTTTGGTGTGGTTTGCAACATAAATTGCCATATTATGCCGGCTGGTTTGGGAGCTTATCCACTAATTTTGGGCAGACCTTGGCTCAAACAGGTGGGTACCATCCAAAATTGGAAAAGGGGAACTATAACAGTACATAATAAGAGAGGAAGAGCCAGGAAGTTCAATATGAGTAGTAAGCGGGAAATGAAGAGTGAGCCTGAAGAAACAAGTGCTGATGAGTATACAGATAGTGAAACTGAAGAAGAGAGTTCTACTTCTGATGATGAGAGCCAGGTATCATTTATAATGAAGGAAGAAAATGAGCATGTGATGCAAGCTGAAGAGGAGTTAAGGGAGGAAGAAGAGAGCAGACTTGAAGATATGGACAGTCTGATGCAGCCTCCATCACCCAGTGCAGAGAAAGAGAAGCTGTTACAGGGCATGCTGAATCCTAAATTGCAGCCAGTGGAGAAAGAAGAGTATATGAAGGTAATACATAAATTCCCTCATTTGTTCATTACTTCATATGAAGAGATCCGAGGATTCAAATGTGAACCAATGCCTATAGTATTGAAAGAGGGTGTGAAGCCAGTGTTTCAGAAATTATCTAGTGGTCTTTACTCCAAAGCATACAGGTGGGTGGAGAGTCTGTATTGATTACAAGCCTCTGAATGCTGCAACAAAAAGCAATCACTATCCTCTGCCTTTCATTGATGATATTTGGATAGGGTAGCTGGATATGAGAGGTATAGTGTATGCGATGGCTTCTCTGGGTATTTTCAGATCTCAATTGCTGAGGAAGACTAGGCTAAAACCACTATCATTACACCGTGGGGTTGCTTCTGTTTTATCGAGTAGTACCATTTGGTTTGAAAAATGCACCCTCGTGGTATTAGAGAAACACTGACAGAGTACTTGCACCTCTTACAGATCATTTTGTGAGAGCTTTTTTGGATGATATATGTGTATATAGTTCTCAAAAGGAGCATGGTAATAAATTGGAGCAAGTATTTTCTAAAATGGATGATGCAGGTGGACAGCTAAATCCAAAGAAGTGTCATTTAGGATATTCAAAGGTGAAGCTGTTGGGGCATATGATATCTCATAATGGAATTGAACCTGATCCAGAGAAGACAAAAGCTCTTGTTTTATTATCTGCACCATCAACATCCAGACAGCTGTCTGCAGACTTTTGTCCAGAAGGTAAAATATATGGCAAGATTTGTTCCTTTAATGTCTCAACTGCTTTACCCTCTTCAGCAGGCTATGAAGAAAGAACCATTGCAATGGAATGAAGAATGCGAGGAAGTGTTTGAGAAAGTGAAAGAAGTATTGGGAAGTATTTCCAGTGTAAAAGCTCCGGATTTCTCTCAGGTCTTTTATGTGAATCCATCTTTTGGTCCGGATGTAGTTGGAGCAATCTTAATGCAGAGAGGAGATGAATCCAGATATATGAAGCCTGTGTATTATGCAAGTAGAGTGAAGACAGAAGCAGAGAGGAAATACACTGAGGCTGAATTGGTTTTGTCAAGTCTGGTGTATGCTTGCAGGAAATTCAAGTCATATCTCCTGATGAGACCATTTGTGGTACTGACAAACTATACTTTATTCCCTCAGCTGGTGAATGGTACTTCACTCTCAAAAGGTATGATGCGATGGTTAGTGGAGCTTCAAGAGTATGATTTCTCATTTTTGATTGAAGATACTTGCAAGGCAACTTTGGCAGATCTTCTAACATATAAAGACGGCCCGATACTGGTGAAGGAAGTAGATTCAAAGATAGAAAAAGAGGAACAAATTATCATTCCTGGAGCTCATGTTTTATTCTTTGACGGTTCATATAAGAGGAGTATACATCAAGCCACCAGGGGGTATATAATCCAGGATTCAGAAGGCAAGCTAATTCTAAAGAATGGAATACATCTGAAAGCTGAAAGTAACAATGAGGCTGAATACACAGCATTGTTTCAAGGGCTGCAGGCTGCTTTAAAACAAAAAATTCAAAAGCTAATCATAAAGGGAGATTCTCTATTAGTAGTAAAGCAGGTCTTGGGTAGCTGGCGAGCAAAGAATCCGAGATTAAAAGAATGTCTAGCTAATGTTAGAAGGCTGCTACATCAATTTACAGCATGGAGTATTCAACATGTGCAGCGGGAGGAAAATCATATGGCACATGAGTTGGCTCAGGAGGCAATTAATCAGGATCCAGTAATTGCAAAAATCGAAGAGCCATTATACAGAGGGAGGGAATACCTGTCCAAAGTGGTGGATTACTTACTCTCAGGTCGCTTGCCTGAAGAGCTCAAAAAAGGCCAAAAGTATCATTTTATCAGGAAAAGTAAGCATTATGTCATGATTGGAGATGAATTATACATGCAAGGAGCTGATCAGGTATTAAGAAGAATTCCCTGGAGGGAAGAAATTTATTATATTCTATCTTCAAATCATGAGGGAGCATGTGGGGGTCATTATGCATTTAAGATCACCTTGCAGAAGGTATTATTGGAGGGTTATGTATGGCCTTCCATCCAGAAGGATATTCAGCACTGGTGTAGGTCTTGCCATGAGTGCCAGAGAATGGGGAAGAGAATCTTAAAAATGGAGCTGAGAAATATAATCCTGGTATATGACATTTTTGAAAGATGGGGAGTGGATGCAGTTGGACCACTTCCCAAGATAGCCAGAGGAAAGTGTTATGTGCTTACTGCAGTGGATTACCTATCAAAATGGGCAGAAGTGAAGGCAGTGAAGAGAGTGGATAGTAAAGAGGTGGCTTATTTTGTGTATGAACATATATGCTGCAGATTTGGTATTCCTCTGGAGATATTATCAGATAATGGTCCTGAATTTCGAGGAGAGGTAGTTGACCATTTATGCAGAAGATTGAATATCAACCACAAGTACTCCACTCCTTCATCACCCTCAATGCAATGGTTTGAATGAAAGATTCAATGGTGAATTTAAGCTGATAATAACCAAAATGACAGAAGGCCATATCAAGAATTGAGAGATGAATCATGTATTATGGGCATACAGGGTTGCAGTAAAATCTGGTACACAATTCTCACCCTTTCATTTAGTTTATGGGAAAGAAGCACTCATGCCTATTGATGTGGAAATTCCAGCTTTGAAATTCCTGGTTGAAGAAGGGCATGAGCCTATTAATTGTTACAGAGAAAGATTACTAGCCTTGCAAATAGTCCAGTTGGACAGAGAGCTAGCATTTGATCACTATGCGGCTATGCAATTGAAAAGACAAGAGAGAGAGAATGAGAAGGTGGAGCAGAAAGAAATTGAAGAGGGTGATCTGGTTCTCAGGTATAATAGCAAGCTGGATAGTACTTTTCATACTGCATTCCAGACAAAGTGGGAAGGTCCGTATAAAGTTGAGAGAAAATTTGATAATGGGAGTTATCAGCTTGCTGATTTGAATGGAAAGAAGCATAAAAGGAGAGTGAATGGTTTACGGCGACTGAAGAAATATTTTGCTCAATTGATGTTAGCCGTGAAAGAAGAAGATCAGGAAGCTTGTGATGCATATCAGGAGGTTGTGAAAGATACAGAGGAAAATCTGAATATGTCATCCCTGTTTGTACAGCTGCTGGACATGAATGTCTCAGTAGAAGTGGGGGGTTGCTAAATATGTGTGGACAAAATAGGAGTTGGTAATGTGTACATACGTGTGCATGGCGTGTGTGAAGTTTTGCTTTTGAGAGCATTGCCAGGTGTACAGAGTAGATGGTTTTGATGTGAGCATGTATAGGCCTGTTCGGACGTGGTCTAGTGGAGGTCCATGGGATGTGGTATCAGCTGCTCGGTTGCCTTGGTTGTGTGCGCGTCCCCTTAAATAAGTGGGCACTGAAGGTTGCAATTTAAGACTACGTGGAAGTATAGGGCCAATGTAGACTTTAACATGGTGTGAAAAGGATAGTTGGATTGTGGCCATTTTCCAAGCCCAAAATAAAGAATAAAATGATAATCAACGTGGCCATAAATAAACGAGGTTGGCATGGAGGTCTGAGTGGCTGTCAAGGCAGAGGACTAGAAGACGCAAAAACGTGAAGCTAGCCACCTGGTAGAAATGAACGGCGGGCTGGCAACAGAAGTGGTGGCCGAGTACAGAGGGAGGTGAAGGCGGGTTGTTGCTGCCTTGGGGACGAGTGGAGGGCCGCAGAGCATACAGGTGAAGAGTAGTCGCCTAGTGGATGAAGGGTCGCCTTCCTGAGGTGCTACAGACTCAAGAGAGCAGTGGGGGTGCAAACAGGTACATGCAAGGAGTTGATGCCTGGAGGGGATGTGAGCCGCCTCGTTGATGATAGAGGCTCTCTGGTGATACTACAGAGACAGGCGAGGAGGTGTGAAGAATCGAGAGGCCGCCTCGTTGAGAAAGGAGATTGCCCTGGTGATTCAACGATGAAGAGGTGGTGCCTTTGGGGTCGTCTCAGTAAAAGAGGAGGCAACTTGCAGGCGAAGACAGAGGAGTTGAAGCAAAAGTGGATAGTGGCGGTCGTGTAGAGGGGCTGGTTCTAGGGCGCAGCTACTGCAGGTCTGCAATAGAGAGGTGCTGGCGTTGAAGGCCGACGTGGAAGCCTTAGCAATGGGCTAGTGATAGAGGAGCGTGGAGCGCAGAAGGCGTCAAAGGGTGAACTGGAGCTGCTGGGTCAAGGGAAACAAGTGGAGGCTGGCGAAGTGTAAGGGAGCCGCCTTGTGTACAAGGAAGTGGAGAAAGGCAAAGACACAGGCTGGTGTGGGCCTTAGGAGATGCTGGCGATCGGATGCTGAAGACAGGGCAGTGTAGAGGGCACGTGTGGCCGTAAAGAGGATCGTGTAGAAGCTGGTGGGACTGATAGCATTGCAGAGCTTGGGTTTGAAGTGTGGCTAGCAGAGGATCAGCACAGAGAGCCAAAGAGAGAGAGTGTGTGTGTGGTTTTTGTGGATTTCTATCTCCTGGAGTTTCAGGTCAGGGGTGTTGCTTTCTGTTGATTAGCAGTGGGGCTGGTGTTTGAGATATACAATTCTGTAAAGATAAGGATCTGTTCTAAAATATAAATCTTGTTCATGCTCTTGGGTCTGGTGTTCTGGTGTGTTTATATGCGTGTGTGGAAGTGTGGCACCCTATAAGGGCGTAAACAGCTTTACCACTTGCCATCAACGTCTCGTCGGCCGAGGTCTTGACCAGCCTCGGTTCGATTTAAATGGTGAGCTTCCGGTACGATGAATGAGGGACCAAGGAAGCGGCCTATGAGTGAAGCGCTAGGTGACCTGCGAAGGATCCTAGAGGGTGCTAACCATACGGTGCTCAAGCTCTGGGTCACCGAAGATACGCACAAGTACGTTGGGAAAAATATTGGAACAATGAGTAAGAGTTGTTTTCTGAATTCGGGCATGGATCTGGTTGATTGACCTTGCTGGTCCTCAACGAATGAGTCCATGGCTCTTTTATATGGATCCATTGGTTGATCTTGCTGATCTTCAATGGAGATTCCATTGATAATGAGATATTTTCATCTTATCTCTCTCCTGCTTCATCTAGATCCAAAAAGTAAGCTAAAGTGACCTAAAAATGGTCAAAAATTGACCAAACTGATCTGGAAAATTCTAAAATCAGTTTGCTTGGTTAGAGGCTCACTTTTTCCTATAAATGAAGCCTCCCTCTTTGTAAATGGTTAATAGTGTTTTATGCGCTGTTACTCTACTCCTCCCCAGAGCCAAAAATAGTGAATTCATTGATAATTCATTTGTTTTTGACCATTTCCTCTTCAAAAGAATTGGTGGCCACTCTTGTTGCAAACAAGATAGATCCCTCAAACCATCAAGCCAAAGGAAAGCTCACAAAACTCCTAGTATGTTAGAAATTTTACTTTTTCTTATTCTATTTTATGGTTTTCTGACTTTTGCTTTCTTTAAAATGAAAATGGATGTTATGCCTTGCTGGAAAGGCTGTCCCCCTTCTCTTCATTATTGAATTCATCCTTTCTTTATCCTAGATGTGTATTCAAATTGATGGAATTAAACTTTTCATATTGTTTACTCTAAATAAAGTGGAAATTGATTAGATTAGAATGATTTAAATCATCTTGGATAATTTCTAGTAAATTTTAGAGTGAAAAATTTGACAAATGGTCAGCCATACAAAGGAGGTTATGGCAAAATTTTCTTAAATTTGGTGAAAAAAAGATTATCTTTTTATTATTCAAAAAGAGTAATTCTCACTGCTTGTGTATTCTAAAAGTGTTATTTTTATTCTATGCATAGAAAAATGCTTATTAGAAATATTTTTATTATAAAAGTGTTATTTTCATTAGAATTAATTTCTATGCATAGAAAGATGCATCATGGGAATATTTTGATTATAAAAGTGTTACTTTCATCAAAATTGATTTTTATGCATAAATAGATGCATAAAAGAATTTTTTTACTATAAAAGTATTACTTTCATTAAAATTTAATTTATGCATAAAAGAATTTTTTTACTATAAAAGTGTTCCTTTCATCAAATTTTGATTTTATGCATAGAAAGATGCATAAAGAAATTTATTTTTATTCCAACAGAGTTATTCTCATCAATTTTTATTTTATGCATAGAAAGATGCATACATAAATTTATTTTTATTTCAAAAGAGTTATTCTCATCAATTTTGATTTTATGCATATAAAGATGCATAAAGAAATTTATTTTTATTTCAAAAGAGTTATTCTCATCAATTTTGATTTTATGCATAGAAAGATGCATAAAGAAATTTATTTTTTATTTCAAAAGAGTTATTCTCATTAAAATTGATTTTATGCATAGAAAGATGCATAAAAGATTTATTTTTATTTCAAAAGTATTATTCTCCTTAAAATTGAATTTATGTATAAATAGATACATAAACAATTTTTTATAAATGTGTTGTTTTCCACTGAAGTTGTTCTTATGCATAAATAGATGCGTAAAGAATCTTTATATCAAAAATAAGAATTCTCTTACATCTATAAATAGATGTGATGAGATGTGATGCGAATGAGATAGATGGAAATGAATGGATGGAAGGATGTGATGAGAATAGATGTGATGAGAATGGATGGATAGATGTGATGAGAATAAGAGGTAAATAGATGTGATGATATGTCATACGAATCAGATAGATGGGAATGAATGGATGGATGGATGTGATGAGAATAGATGTGATGAGAATGAGAGGAAAATAGATGTGATGCAAACAAGATAGATGGGAAAGAATGGATGGATGGATGTGATGAGAATAGATGTGATGAGAATGAGAGGTAAATAGATGTGATGTAAATCAGATAAATGTGAATGAATAGATGAGATGTGATTTCATGTGAATCCGGATGTGAATAAATGATAAGGGATGTGAATGAATGTGATAACCTGTGAATCGAGATGTGAATGAATGATATAGGATGTGAATGAATGATATAGGATGTGAATGAATGTGATAACCTGTGAATCGGGAGGTGAATGAATGATATAGGATGTGAATAAATGTGATAGCATGTGAATCGGGATGTGAATGAATGATAAGGGATGTGAATGGACGTGATGTGATGTGAATAAACGATAAGGGACCTGAATGAATGTGTTAGCATGTGAATCGGGATGTGAATGAATGAGATGTGA
Source organism: Cibotium barometz (assembly GCF_041138505.1). Taxonomy (NCBI): domain Eukaryota; kingdom Viridiplantae; phylum Streptophyta; class Polypodiopsida; order Cyatheales; family Cibotiaceae; genus Cibotium; species Cibotium barometz. The sequence goes on from NC_141067.1 coordinate 23,341,752, forward strand.
TGTGAAATGGATGTGATAAGATGCGATGTAAACTGGATAGATGTTAATGTATGTAAAGTGATGAGATGTATGGGTAGATGCAAGTGGATGAGTCTTGATGTGGATAAACGAGAAAATAAGTGATGAAATAGAAAAAGATGTGATTAGATGAGAATGGAAATACTTATGAAATTAATGTGGATTGACGTGAATGGATGTATGGATGATGTGGGTTGATGTGTGGATAATGTGGATTGACGTGAATGGATGTATGGATGATGTGGGTTGATGTGTGGATAATGTGGATGATGTGGATGGATGTATGGATGCTGTGGATTGACGTGTGGATTGATGTGAATGGATGTATGGATGATGTGGGTTGATGTGTGGATAATGTGGATTGATGTGAATGGATGTATGGATGATGTGGATTGATGTGGATGATGTGGATGGATGTATGGATGATGTGGATTGATGTGTTGATAATGTGATTGGATATGATTTGATGTGGGAATGATGTGATGTGATAGGGAGCGATGAAAAAAAAAAAATTTGTGGGAAGATGAGAAAAGATGGGGACTAATGTGAAAGGATGTGGAGTGATGAGAAAAGATGAAAATATTGTTGGAACTGTATTTGTATGTGAAATCTATTTTTAAATAATTGTTTTATGTTAAGAATGTTGGGGAAGCATTTTGACCGTCTTGTGAATGAGGTCGTGGAGACCTATCTGTTAAAGTTACAACTGCTAATGATAGAGAGTCATCGGAGGACGTCTTGCATAGCAAGGTCGGCCGAGGTCTTCACCAGCCTCAGTTCGATTTAAATGGTGAGCAGTACGGTGGATGAGGGACCAAGGAAGCGGCCTATGAGTGAAGCGCTAGGTGACTTGCGAAGGATCCTAGAGGGTGCTGACTATACAGTGCTCGGGCTCTAGGTCGCCAAAGATACCCACAAGTATGTCGGGGAAGATATTGAAACAACGAGTAAGAGTTGTTTTCTGAATTCGGGCATGGATCTCGTTGATTGACCTTGTTGGTCCTCAATGGATGAGTCCATGGCTCTTTTATATGGATCCGTTGGTTGATCTTGCTGATCTTCAACGGAGATTCCATTTTGATATATGAATATATTGCCGGTTACTATGAGCTAGGAACTATCGAAAAGGCCCCTGAGTGGACAGGTGGTGAGCGTTCTAGTGGTTGCCAATGATGCCATAGGTACACCGATGAAGGAATGATTGGAAATAAGGATTCAACCGGAGATTTTGACGATTATGATCAGTGACACAATGGTTTCATTAAAAGATTGTTTTTTAGAAGATGCTGATTCTGTGAAAAAGGCAATTTCATATTGGGTGTGTAAGTGGTGTGACTAAGTTTGCATGAATTTTCGGCTAGGGGGCCTGGGAACTCTTTTCCTTGGTACCCGAGACAAAACCTAACCAAATTTCTAATTGGATCCCATCACTACAGTGGTTGGGCGGTTGGCTAATCCATGGGACTGGATGGGGTTAGTAGGCTGGACTGATGGATCCCTAAAATGAGACTAAATTTCTGTTGGTACGATAGATGAAGTAAATCCCGGATAAAAATTTTTCTATGGAAAAGAATCAACGGCTGTGCCTCTCAACAATGAGGAAAAAAGGGTTGGTCTCTATGATCCAAGTGCAATCTTTCCATTGATGTGACTATGGGACTTACGGGTTCAGTCATATCAGTTCAGTTAGTTAAGGCTTTTGACTACGTTAGAGAAAAGCTATCCTGGAGGAATCGCCCGTGCTTTCCGGGCAAGGGAAGTTTTTTTCGAGTTTAGTTTTGGAAAAACCGATGGATTAGTCTCTTGTCTGGATATCCGTGGGGGCGAGGCCCCGAGTGTGGGACCCTACCCCATGCAAGAAGTGCTACTTCCGCTGCTAGCACCCCCAAATTCGTTACGCAGTGGGGTCAGGGATCTTACATCTCTAATCCACCATGTATTACGTTAGATTCCATTTCCATTATGTTGGGAAGAGGGTAGTGGAAGAACTCTTTTATGTTAGAGTGATCATTAACAAGAGGCCACACACCATCACATATTAGAAATATAGCATCTTATTGAGGTCCATTTGAGGATTGATCCCATTAAGGTTTTGGAGATAAAAGAAGTAGAGATGAAGAATCTCAAGAAGAATTTAAATGTTCAAGAAAAGCTTCTCAAGTGACAAAAGGAATATTTGGAAACTCAATGGGTTCTTTAAGTTGAAGAATCATCTCAAATTGGGCAAGATATATCTACGTTTTTTGTGATTGGTTAAATAGATAAGGAGTAAATCAGGAGAATTGGATTTCCCTTTTTTTGTATTTGGTTAAATAGATGAGTAAATCACTCAAATTGGCTTTCACTTATCTTCTAAAGAGGAGGTATGTGACCATGGGACACCATGATGGTGATGTTATTTTGGTTAATCCACCTTGTCTTGGCATCTTGGATAGGGGGGGGGATGTGTCCATGGGCCATGATTGTTAAGACCCTAAGATGTCTCTAGATAATTGTCATGCATAAACATGCATAAACTAGGCATAAACTCATCCACCCAACCACCCTTGAGCCCAAGGGATGCACACATGAATTACAATGAAGTACCTCATACCTTTACTTTGATGTCCCATACCACCAAGAGGTATGACTCCAATCCAGCAGCATGTAGCTATACTGTGAAATGGCATGAGAGTAGATATAATCCTCTAAACAAGAGAACATAACATAACCTAGCCTCCCTTGTGTGTGCCCCATGCCCCTATTATATAGGAGGGCCCTCAAGTGACTCTTGACTCTCCATTTCCCATGTGTGACCCTTGGATGCCTGACCCTAACCTCAAGCCTTAAGATTAGTCCTAACCCATGCTCCAATAGAGCTTGTTCCCATGCTCCCATTCTCACAAGCCTAATGTGGATTAGCATCCTAGTATACGCGTATAATGTGCACATAACATACTTTTCCTCTCTCAAAACATTTCACTCTTACAATGAAAATAAGGAAATCTACGCGCTGAACAATCTCAACCAAATCCCAAGTTGAATCCACTGTTTCCCTATCTTTCCACCTAATTTTAACCTCAGGGATTAGTCAACTACAAAGTTTCCTTTCCCTGAATTCAAGTACCTTTTCAGGTTCATGTGGAACATAGGATAAATCTTTGACTTCAACAAGTTCTTGAGGAGTAACTATGTTATCCTCACCTCTCCTAGTTTCTCTTTCAATCTACTGACATGAAAGACTGGATGAACTCTAACATGTGGAGGCAGTTTTAGTTCATACGCAACCATGCCAATCGGATGTATAACTCGAAATGGACCACAATATCTAAGAGATAATTTCAAGACTTTTTCGGTTGATAAAGTTTGAGAATCTTTAGGAACTTTAAAATAAACCAACACTCCTGGTTCAAAAGACCAAGGTGAGCGTCCTCTATCAGCATAAAACCATGCCCTATCCTGAGCACTCTTGATAGAATCCCAAGCTTCGGTCAGCATTTCCTACATATCACCCAATAAATCCCTTGATGCATCAAGCTGAATGTCCTTAAAACTGACATCAATAGGTGCCTTGGGTTGATACCCACACATAAGCATAAACGGACTAGAACCAGTAGTCATATGTTTAGAAGTGTTATAGGCAAATTCCATCATTGGAAGATACTTTTCTCAGTTTGATGATTTTCCAGAGACATATGCACGAAGCATATCCTCTACAATCTGATTCACACGCTCTATTTGCCCATTAGACTCTGCGGATGATTAGAGCAACTCATACTCAAAGTAGTTTCCTTGTTGTAAACCATTCGGAAACCATTTTTAAACCATTCGGAAACCATTCGGAATGCCCAGCAGACTCTGCGGGATGATTTGAGCAACTCATACTCAAAGTAGTTTCCTTGTTGTAAACCATTCGGAACCAGGGATTCATCGGCGGCCTGACATACCCACATCTGCACAAGGAATCCTCGGCATCGCGAGTTACCCATATCAACATAAGGAGTCATCAACATCTCGATGAATCAAATATGTACATCCGTAAACCATTAGGTGGACTGTATGAATCACCTAAAGGATGGAACTAGAAAAAGAAATGCCAACAAAGGAAGAATCCAAAATTCCTTAATCCGAACACAACAAGATAAACTCGTTGAACTCTAAAGAAAAAGATTTCAACAAGTGAATATGCCGACGATATTACACTCATCAAAACATGCAAGCTATAGATGAAAGAAGTTTATCTAGAGAATGCCTATACTACAACTTCAAGTGAAGTCAAAAAATGAGATTGTCTTTGAATGTTGAGGTCAACATGCCAAGTGATGTAAGCAAGACAACAATCTTCAGCCCAAATTATCCAATAAGATAATATGTGTGAGGGATCACCACCATGATACCACCCATACATACCTTACCAATTTGGAACTCCCTAGTATGCCCTCTAGGAAATATGAATAAAATCCTGTATTAAAGGAATAAGATGGCCTTATCCCAGACTTTCACATACTAAAACTTGTCTCTATATACCTGAGACCACATCAAGGAATAACTCTTTTCGAGTACCTCATTAGAAAAGAATTTTAATTATTGGCACCTTTCTAATGATAACTACCCAATAAACACAATAAAGTTGAGGTAGAAAAATAACAATTCACGTAGACACAAGAAACTAGGTATCTAAATTGGAATATGTATAAGAGTACAAGGAATATACTCCAAAATTACGTGCAAAAAACGAAGGCAAATGCTATCTTCAAAGCACATGATATTATCCAAAAGATCCTTATAAAACCATGGATAGAAGCACCTTGAATCCATGAAAACCATAGTTGATCATGCCATCTAATGGTCATTAATCATGTCAAAAGAAGCATTAAAATTGGTGGCCAACTCATCAATCCGGAGTATATAAACGTGGTGTCATTCAAGCAAAACTCCAAAGTAAGCAAGAGAAACACATGTGTGTAGCACTCATTAAAAACCCCTAGACACAAGTGATCTAGGCAGAACCTGATGAGTCCATATAAAACTTGGAAAACATCCAATAAAATCCACCAAAACAAACAGATCAACTAACCCATGATAGAATTTGTCTTAGGCTTAAGAAATTAAGCATAGACCACACTTAAACAAGTGCAAAATAAATTATCATTGTAAGATTCCTCCCCCAACCCCTTTTTGTTGATGTCTAGTATCTTCCCATGTAATTAAATCCCTCTTCAGGAATATAACAGATCTTGTTTCTAACTGTTTTAACATAGAGAGAGAAAATTCTAGAGAGAGAATATTCAGATTTTTAATAATTTTGGATAGAAAATTATCTCATCCTATTAAAATAAGTTCCCCTCAAACAAAAATTCAAAAAAAACTTTCCAATATGCAATTGGAATTAATTGGAAATGGGTATAAAGAACCTTAGCCTAAGGGTCTAGATTTTCTGAAATTTTAGATTATGGTCCAATTAAGGTTCCTATGGGCCAATAGGATCAATCCATGTGTAGAGAGGAGATAAATCCAATTTTGTAAAAGAAGATACCCAAAAATGAGTAAATGATGAAGAGTTGACTATATACAAGGTTTATTAGTAAGAAACTATGAGCAATATTAAAAATATGAGATATTTTGGGTATAATGATTCCATTTTGACACCTAGGTAAGGAAGGTGAGTCCCTTCAATGCTCACACGTAAGATGAAGAGTTGAAAATGTACAAGGTTTATTAGTAAGAAACTATGAGAAATATTAAAAATATGAGATATTTTGGGTATCCAAAAATGAGTAAATGCTCACATAAGATGAAGAGTTGAAAATGTACAAGGTTTATTAGTAAAAAACTATGAGCAATATTAAAAATATGAGATATTTTGGGTATAATGATTCCATTTTGACACATATGTAAGGAAGGGGAGTCCATTAAAGGAGGTGCATATTTCACATGCTTGAATGAGTTTTAAACTCATAAAAATTGAGATATTTCATCTCTCCTCTCTCCTAATTCAAGTCTAGTTGCAAAAAGTTAGCTCAACTTACCTAAAAATGGTCAAAAATTGACCAAACTGAGTTGGAAAATTCTAGAATCAGTTTGTTTGGTTAGGAGCTCACTTTTTCCTATAAATAGAGGCCTTCCCCTTTGTTGAAACTCAACAATGTTTAATGCATTGTTACTCTACTCCAGCCAAGCCAAGAACTATGAATTTATTAATAATTCATTAGTTTTTGACATTTCCCTCTTCCAAAGATTGGTGGCCACTCTTGTTCAAACAAGAGTTGAACCCTCAAACCATCAAGCCAAAGGAAAGCTATCAAAGTCATTAGTAAGTTGGTGATTCTTCTTTTCTTGCACTTATTTTATGGATGTTTATGGTTTCAAATGATTTTTATGCTTTATGTCTTCTCTATAATGTTAGGCCTCATTACAAAAGGCATTCCTCTCTCTTCTCTAAGCAAAACCAACCTTTCTCTATCCTAGGTGAATGGTTAATTGATTAATGTCAAGTTTTTATAATGTTGTTTCAATCTAATGAAACAAATGTTTACTTTAGGATAATTTCAATACTTTTGGTGCATTTTAATTAGTTAGAAATTTGAAAAATGGTCAGCCATACAAAGGAGGTTATGGCAAAATTATTTAGAAAGTATTGAAATAAAATTCATCTTTCTAAAAGAATAATCCTTAGGGTTTCTATATTCTAAAGTATCATTTTCATGCATAAAAGATGCATTTTGAGTACATGCATAAAGGATAAATTATTATTTTAATGTAAAAGTGTTACTTTTATCATATTTGGATTTCATGCATAGAGGTATGCATAAAAATTAATTATTTTATTATTAAAGTGTTACTTTTATCATATTTGGATTTCATGCATAGAGGTATGCATAAAAATTGATTATTTTATTATTAAAGTGTTACTTTTATCATATTTGGATTTCATGCATAGAGGTATGCATAAAAGTTGATTATTTTATTATAAAAGTGTTACTTTTATCATATTGAATTTCATGCATAGAGGTATGCATAAAAGTTGATTATTTTATTATAAAAATATTACTTTTATCCTATTCGAATTTCATGCATATAGAGGTATGCATAAAGGTTGATTATTTTATTATAAAAGCGTTACTTTTATCATATTGAATTTCATGCATAGAGGTATGCATAAAGGTTGATTATTTTATTATAAAAGTGTTACTTTTATCATATTTGAATTTCATGCATACAGATATGCATAAAGGTTGATTATTTTATTATAAAAGTGTTACTTTTATCCTAATTGAATTTCATGCATAGAGGTATGCATAAAAGTTGATTATTTTATTATAAAAGTGTTGCTTTTATCATATTTGAATTTTATGCATAGAGGTATGCATAAAGGTTGATTATTTTATTATAAAAGTGTTACTTTTATCATATTTGAATTTCATGCATAGAGGTATGCATAAAGGTTGATTATTTTATTATAAAAGTGTTGCTTTCATCATATTTAAATTTCATGCATAGAGGTATGCATAAAAGTTGATTATTTTATTATAAAAGTGTTACTTTTATCATATTGAATTTCATGCATAAAAGTTGATTATTTTATTATAAAAATGTTACTTTTATCCTATTTGAATTTCATGCATATAGAGGTATGCATAAAGGTTGATTATTTTATTATAAAAGTGTTACTTTTATCATATTGAATTTCATGCATAGAGGTATGCATAAAGGTTGATTATTTTATTATAAAAGTTTTGCTTTTATCGTATTTGAATTTCATGCATAGAGGTATGCATAAAGGTTGATTATTTTATTATAAAAGTGTTACTTTTATCCTAATTGAATTTCATGCATAGAGGTATGCATAAAAGTTGATTATTTTATTATAAAAGTGTTACTTTTATCATATTTGAATTTCATGCGCATAGAGGTATGCATAAAGGTTGATTATTTTATTATAAAAGTGTTACTTTTATCATATTTGAATTTCATGCATAGAGGTATGAATAAAGGTTGATTATTTTATTATAAAAGTGTTGCTTTTATCATATTTGAATTTCATGCATAGAGGTATGCATAAAAGTTGATTATTTTATTATAAAAGTGTTACTTTTATCATAATTGAGTTTCATGCATAGAGGTATGCATAGAAGAAAATTTTTATACTAAAAGTGTGATTTTCATCATAAATGGATTTTATGCATAAGTTAGATACATAAGAGAAATTCTTTTATTCTAAAAGAGTAATTCCTACTAAATTGAATTTATGCATAGGAAGATGCATAAAAGATTGATTTTAATGCAAAAGTGTCATTCTCATTTAAAATGAATTTATGCATAGGAAGATGCATAAAAGATGGATTTTTTAACTCATCTTATCACATCCTAACTCATCTCATATGCATCTTATCTCATCTTATCACATCTCATACACCTCTTATTGATCACATCTCATACACCTCTTATTACATCTTAACTCATCTTATCACATCCTAACTCATTCTTTATGTATACCTCTATGCAAGAATTTTAATTGTGATAAAAATAACACTTTTACATAGAATTAATCCAAATAGAAATAACTACTAATACGAGGTACAATCACATTAATAACATGTGAATAACCCGCATCTATCTAATGTCAACTCGTGAAAACGTACTTCAACAATAAATAACCCTCGAAAATATTAAATTCTTGAGAAAAAAGAATTATCATGATTTTTTCATTTTTCCCTAATTTTCTAGGGCCTCAAAATACGCTAATTTTGAATTCCATTAAACCTATATTATGGCATTCCAACCTATATTTTTCCAAAAAACATTAACAATTAGATTTGCCAAAATACCATTGATATTTTAAAAATTGCCAATTTCTAAAAATAATTTCTAGAATATTCATAATTTTTCCTAAGAATCCCATCGTTCATGAAATTTCCAATTCTGCCTGACAATTTTCAAATCCAATGAAAATTTATAATTTTAATGGATTTTCTAATTTTCTGGGTAAAAAATAGATTTTTAAAGGAATTTAAATGGTCGCGGGTGCCCGAATGGACACACCACTTGCCAATAACCAATCCCACATTTTTCCAAAATTTAAAATAACCTTTGTTTAATTTTTCACTAATTTCTATGAATTTTTTAAAATTTTTAATTTACCTCAAACGCATTAGAATACGAATGGTCCAAAAATTTCAGAATCCAATGGTCTTCTCAGAATACAGAAAGCCAACAATTTCAGGAAAATGAAAAGACAAAAAAAAATCAGAATGTGAAAGATCAAAAGTTTCTAGAATTCGAAAGGTCAAAAGATCCGCGGGATTTGGAAAGTCAATAGGTTTCCTGGGAAAGCGAAAAGCCAAAAGGCTCTAGCAAAATAAAATTTTAGAAAAAATTCAGAGAAGCTTTTTTTTTCCGCCCACCCCATGCCCCTATTATATAGGATGGCCCTCAAGTGACTCTTGACTCTCCATTTCCCGTGTGTGACCCTTGGATGCATGACCCTAACCTCAACCCCTAAGGTTAGTCCTAACAACCCATGCTCCACTAGAGCTTGTTCCCATGCTCCCATGCTCACAAGCCTAATGTGGATTAGCCTCCTAGTATACGTACATATAATGTGCACATAACAATGATGGTGACCGTGCTTTGCTCAAAACAACTTGCTTTTTCTCCTAATGTTGTGGCTGCTTGGATAGGGAGACGTGTCCATTGGTGACCTTGATTTGGCCAAATAACCTTGTTTTTCTCCCAATGGTGTGGCACCTCGGATAGCCATAAAGTATGCCAGGAATGTGGTGGCTACATATGTAGAAGTTCATTCTCTCAGTATCTCCTTCTTAACCAAAACTGTTCTATGTTACTCATGGTATTTCAACAAAAGAACATGTAAAAGGACATGATGATTTGCAACACACTAGAAGGCAAAGAGCCTAGTGATGCCTTGGATAACCCTAAAGAGAAGGTAAAGGATTATGTTTGGAGCCTATGGATAGCCATAAAGTAAATATTGGTTAGTGCATGAAGAATGGACAAGGGCAAAGCTGAAATGTAAGGTTTATTGAAAATAGCGACAAGTGATGTTATGTAAGGAGCAAGGGGGAGTATTATGTGACCCTCAAATGATATAAGAGTTTTACTAGTCATAGGACTAAGGACGTATGGTTGGACCGCGTCTCTGAAATAACTTTGGGCAAAGGCCCCCACAACTTTGGTATTTATTAGACTTTGTGGGCTAGTCATATGTGGTTCAAGATATAGGTATCTAGAAACATAAATCTAGACATTCTTATGGTGCTTGTGCCTAGTGGGCTTTTTGGTACAAACCTTTGAGGCTCTACTCCTATGTCGCACATACTGAAGATACAAATAAAGAAGAATTTGTACATAGTACTACACTCTTAGAGATGTGTATCTATCATGACATTTTCTGGAGACAAACTTAGCATAGAAAGAATTTACCCTAACATTTGTCTAAGAATAACTCTCAGTTTGCGACCAACATTAATGTAATGTGCTAGCATTAAATGCTAAAAGTGCTGACATTTAATGCTATATTTCCATGGTCGTGGGAATAATTTAATGGTAGGTCAATAGTGCTAGAGCTGACCAACCAACCACCACATAAGGAGGCTATATAAAAGATCTCCCCTTCTCTTGCAAAAAACATCTCATTCCTCAAGAGGTCATCAAGCATCTTAGTGAGCACGTGTGCCTAAAAGCCTTAGATGTCAATACTAGATAAAATGGGAAAAATCCCTCAAAATGGGAATGCATTTAAAAAATTTGTTTTGGCCATAACTTGAACATGCAAACTCCAAATTTGTCGGACAAAGTAGATCTAGATTCTACTTTTCAAGCTCTTTCCAATGATATGTCACATGAATATGTTTTGACAAACTTTTGGATGAGTTTACAATACCCCCACTTTTTTCATGGGAATGGGATTTTTCCCACTTTATCTAATATTGACTTTTAGGGTTTCTAGAGCATAGAAGTCAACCTTCAAGCACCCCCTACTTCATCCTTTAGGCAACATAGAAGATCCTCTCATCTTCATATTGTTCAACCAATGTTTGATCTTCCTCGTCCTTTGTGTTTGGTAGTCCACATCATCATTCATATCATTGTACTAGTTATCCAAAGTAATACAAGCAAATACTTTTGTTTACAGGAGGGGGGGTTCAATGTGGGTAATTGGGACCCAATCTAGTGCTGAATCTTATCTTCTATCTTAAATAAAGTGGATTGCATAAACTCACAAGTTTAAAGAAGGCTTTGTTATGTGGTACAATGATCAACCTATTGTATGCTAAATGAATGAATGAAGAATGACCCTATACCGCTTTTTTAAGGATTTTGATAGTAGGTTGTATGCTAGTTGGCCATCCCTTTTCACCGCATACAACAAGGTCACCAAACATGTTCATGTTATGCCCAAAATATGTCCCAACCATTAGTGAATGTCTTGGGTAACTCCAGGCACCTATTAGGCTACCAAAATTGTTATAATGTTCCCATAATCTTCCTCCGACTTTTTCTCTAAGGAGGCTACAGGTAATAATCATGTCTACATGATGGCACGGTGCATTGGATTGTGTATGTGACACATTCACTTGGGTATTTTGGCATCCCTAAAATCGTTGAAACTTTTGGGCATCCTTGTATGCTTAGAACAAGAAATATCCATACCCAAAACTCTCACAATCCAATGTCTTGAAAAACAACAATTTATGAAAGGATAATGTATGTAATAATTTCCATGGAGTATGTCATGGTAGAAAATAATAGGGTGAAAGCATAATAAGGTGGTAGACTTTCTACCAGTTGCATTGGTTGCTACCACACTTGAAGACAACCAATATTAGTGGATTTAATATCATCATAAGATGTATTTAGAAATTTATCTAGTGCATTTTAGATATAGTAAATGTGCAACAAGATTAAACAACCATGTTTTAATTCTCTAACTCTACATAAAAGTGTTTTATAATCATTTGTAAACCATTGTCTAGGACATAGGTTTTTAGTCCACCTTATCATGCTTTCACCCCCTTCTAGTCTTGCATGTGGCAGATTCACTAGCTCATCCAGTCCTTCCACAGTTTCATGAAAGAATTTGTCATAATCCAGACTGTGTAGGAATGAAGTCTCTAGTATCACCTCTATTGAGATATCAAGCTCATCTAGTGAGGCAGTGGGGACACTCATGACCCGCCTGGGGGATAGGCCCCACACTTACACCACTCGCATGGTTGGTGAGATCATTGGGTGATATGCAGCGAGTGGGATGACAGGCTGTGTGACAGCCATTCTAGAGACTGGCATAGTTATAGCGCCAGCTCATTTAGTTGGGTTCACACTATAGAGAACCCTAGTATGTATTTGGTTAAGTACCTTTTCATATTTGTGTGTACTCTTATCTTTGTATATGGTGTGTTGAGTGTTGTGTGAAAAAGATTTTCAGCCTCTCACCTTGTGTGTTCTCTTTTAGGGTTTTGTGAGTGTGTGTGTGCTTGTAAGAGCTCAAGCTCTCTTCTCCCCTGCATCTTTTCATGGTATCAGGCCTGGTTCATGCTAAGGACTAAGTTGCAAGCAAGAGAAGCACAGAAAGAGGTACAAGGGTAAGAGCTTCATCTACTCTTCCCTATTTGTGTTGGCGACTACACCCTGTGTCAGGAGCTCTACAGGCGGCACCGGCAAACAATCTCTGATTGAGGAGCTTTCTTCGCGGGAGTAAAGCTATAGGGCAACTATTTTGTCCTATTGGACACAAATTTGTTGGGCCGAAAACACGTTTCGGGTGCTTTAGGACCTCCGTTTTTCAGAAAGCAAGCGATTTCGAGCACTGCGCGGATAAGTCATCAATTCTCTGCAGAACTCTGTTTTAAGAACTGCAGGAAGATAGATTGGTTGTGTAGACATTGTGTGTGAGGTCAAACAGTTGCCATTGGGTGTATGTATGCACATTGAGACCACTGGGTGTGACATTTGAGTGTAGTACAGTACCGCTGCTGCAAAAAATATAGCAGTTTGTGCAGGACAAACCAGAGTGCTGTTTTTGGTAAATTTGTCTGTCTAAAAAATATCAAATGATGCCATAAACCAGATTGTTGTTGCTGAGAAGCTTGACAAGAACAACTTCCACGGAGATGAGATCTTTAGGGATGCACAACAACGGTATCTCGTTAAGATTGCGGACTTTTTCTCAGAGCTTGATAGAGCACCTCTAGTCAATGACTAGGGTAACATGTACATGGGTGGAGATGGTGTTCGCTACGAAGTGACCTATCATCCAGAGAATGTAGACAAATTAGGGGGGCTCTCTAAGAGTGAGTTCTTAGACTTATCAAAGCCTTCCAGAGCAAGGGAGTCTAGAGATGATTGGCTCATTGAGCCGGACATGCCTAGACCAAATGCCCAGTTCTCAAAGCCATCCATAGATGATTTACTTTTTGTAGATCGAAATTTGGAAAGGGACAGGAAAGGCAAGAGCAAAATGGATCAGGGGGTTGAGAACCAATGGGAGTTTGTACGACAAATTCCAGTGACAAAGGTCTTTCAGGATGGCCCACTTCAAGAGGTCTATAAGGACTCTTTAGAAGGATATTATGCCACAACTAGATTTCCAGAGCTAGATCTTCCTCTAGCACTTGTGGTGGTAGTCGAGAAGCTTGCAGGATACGAGAACCGAATCGTTGATAAATGGGAAACTGGTAAAGAAGTACAAAGGGTCGGGAGATCCATATGACCATGTAGCAGCATTTAGGCAAGCAGTTGGAGCTAAGCAAGTGACTGACAAGCATACGCAAATTGAAGGATTTGGGCTCACTCTTGAGGGAAAGGCCCTTGCTTGGTTTCAGGAAGTAGAGGCTTCAGACAAATCTTCTTTACAAGTTTTGGAAGAGAGATTCATTGTTGCTGCTTTTTCCTTGATGGGGATTCAGCATGACACAGTAGCAAACATCTACTCTTTCAAGCAAGGCAAGACTGAGAGTGTTAGAGACTGTGTAAATAGATGAAGCAGTACATTAATCGTTGCCCAGAAGATGAGAAGCCCACCCAGAGTCGATTAATTTCTCTCTTCTTAAAAGGACTCAAAAATTCAACACTGCACACACATCTCTATGAAAAGAAGCATACAAATTTCAATGAGTGTTGCCATGATGCTATGGATTTCACAGATAACTTCAAATTCCAAGATGGTACTGGCCCTGAGATGCAACCTAGAGATCAGTGGGGTGATGACCAAAGTTAAGGGTCTAGCGCACTAGTAAATCCAGACCAGGTAGCTAACCGAGTACTAAGGAGATTGGGACAAACTTATTGCCCACCCATACAGCCACAACAACAGTAGCAGCGAATGAGGAGTGTACTACCTACAGGTCCTCATCTTTGTGGAGCATGTGGCGGTAACCAATAAAACCGAAGAATGTAATACCTTTTCTCCTCTAGTCACAAACCAACCCACAAAGAAGTGGTGCCAGGCCTGTGCTTGGAATTATACCCACACCACAGAGAAATGTACTCGCATTGCAAGAATGAGACAAGAGCGGGAGCAGCAAAGGGGTGTAGTGGCTCCACAAATGCATCAATAGTATACTAATTTTGAACGTAAGAAATCGATGGCATAAGAGCAAGCATGACCTGTACTTGGAGCTCAACCTCCTGCTCCTGGGACTGCTCCTGTGAGGTTTGTTGACTACGACAATTCAAATATGTGTAGAGACTTGGTAAACCCAAGCTATGTGGACGAGGAATATGCATCATATTCATCGATGGCATAAGAGCAAGCATGACCTGTACTTGGAGCTCAACCTCCTGCTCCTGTGAGGTTTGTTGACTACGACAATTCAAATATGTGTAGAGACTTGGTAAACCCAAGCTATGTGGAGGAGGAATATACATCATATTCATCCTGGAAAATCTCTTTGAAAGTCCCGCATATCCAAGCCAAGCACTGGAGCCTCAACCGGGGGAATAAAATTCTTTGATGTTGCTAGGCGGCTACCAACCTACTGAATCTCATAGTAGAGGCATCTGCCATCCTCAGTGCAAGCTCTGACAGCAATCAGGATCTCCAACTGTGTAAAGGCTCCCATCCACCGTGGGGCCACTAGCTCAAAAGGCGTGAACCACTCCTCTATGAGTGCCTCCTGAATATCATCCCTCATAATCAACCCCCCTCTGAAGTGACTCAGCCTCTCCACCTGGATCTCCTCTGGGAGACTGCAGAAGGCCTACTAGTCTCCAAAACTACGTGCTGGGCCTGCCGCTAAAGGTCCCAAGGCTAGACGAGGCCGAGAACCCAGCATATGACCCTGCTCTGTGCGAACCGCTGGGCTCCAGATGAGCGGCTGTCTGGCCCGCTCCTCAACACAAGAAGGAGGTCGCTGAGAGAGCCCCGGTCTCAGCAACTCCCAAGATCTCAAGATGCTCAAAGCAAATCTGTCCTCCCATCCTCTACTGAGGCTTGTCCTCCTCATCTCTATGAAGATCCAGCGAATCTCTGGTGAACCACTCCCCATGACTTATCATGTGGTTCGAAGCACTTGAATCAACGTACCATACATCATCTTTATGTGCTCCTTCAACATTTTCAGACATGGCATTAACAACATACTGCGTAACAAACAACCTTTCATTATCCTCATTGTTTGTGCTCGAGGATGCATAGTTGTTTTGCTGCAATTTCCCATTTTGTATGTCAGCCTACTTCTTATAACAATCTATCTGCACATGTCCAGGCCACAATAAAAGTATCCACGTGTATCATTATACTACCTTTGCTAATTTCCATGACCTCTTTGACTCCCCCTGCCTCTGAATTGGCCTCTTCCACCTACGTGTTGTTGTTGTTGTGTATTCTGGGACTGTTGTTGCTGCTGCTGCTGTTGGCCATAATTTTGATTACCTATTCGGCCACCTCCTTGGCTGCATCCACGGCCTCCTCTACCTCATCCTCTTCTTGAACTTGTATAGAAGGCCTATTGCTTTGAATTATTTTTGTTTTGTGAAGACTGTTGGTCTTCACCCAAGCTTTTCTCTTCTATAATCAACATAGACACCAAATCTATGAAATTGGGAATGTTTTCCCGAGTCTGAATAGACGTCTTGAACACCTTGTATTGTGGTCCGAGACCACGTAGACAAACTTCCACCTTATCATCATCATCTACTCAAACACCAATAGATACAAGGGATTCCATAATACCCTTGATCTTCAATGCATAGTCATTCACAGACATACTCTTTTTCTCCACAGTATGAAGTTCATTCTTCAACTGTATCTTTCGTGCCTTGGTATTCGTTTCATAGAGTTTTACCAAGGTGTCCCATGCCTCCTTGGGGGACTTGGCATCCTGTATGTGCCCAATCATGGTGTCTTGTATACTAATCGAGAGCCACTACATAACTTTTCTGGCTCCTTGCTTCCAATCCTTGAACTCTTTCACATCTGCAGAGCAGTCGGATTGATCTCCGGTATCTCCAATGCCTCTTCATGCTCACCTTCTATGTAGTCCCAGTAACCCTTTCCCATCAGGAAATTTGTCAACCTGAACCTCCAAGAATGGAAGTTGTTCTTGTCAAGCTTCTCAGCAATAATCTAGTTTATGCCATCATTTGACATCTTGCCAGACACACAAATTTACCAGAAATAGAACTCTGGTTTTGTCCTGCACAAACTGCTGTATTTTCTGCAGTGGTACTATACTACACTCAAATATCACAACCAGTGACCTCAATGTGCATACATACACCCACCAATGGCAACTGTTTGACCTCCTTGTAGCACACACTGCGAGGTCCCTCTGCCCCCTCCGTGCACCGTACTCCCGGTAGTAGCTGATAGTGGAAGCAGTCCCCTCATGCGCGGGGCAAGGTTTCTCACTCGGGGCCTCGCCCCCACGAATGTCCGGGCACGAGACTAGGTTGGTTGTCACTCCAAAAACCAAAACCGGGAAAACTTCCCATGCTCGGAAAGCAGGGACGATTCCACCTTTTTGAATTTTCTTAACGAATTTTTCTAACAAGATCAAAACCTAAACTATCCTTCACTTGAATAAACCAGATAGAAGGAAACTATCGCTGATATAATTTGATTATCTGAGCAATTCAACACTTTTTTCCTAATCAAGATCAGGCACAGCCGTTGTTCCACTCAATTGAGAAATTTATCAGGGAATTAACTAACTACTCGAATCCTAGCGTAATCCTAAGATTTTTCAGTTTGATTATTAAAACTCCACTGATTCCAGCCTAACCCCATCCGGCCCATGGGTTAGCCACCACCCTACCACTGGAATCGGTAGAACCAAACAAGTACTCACCCACCCATAATTGAATGCCTTTCTTAACTTTAACTTTAGCTTTAGAAAACAGGTACGCACACACTCCTCTTTAAAACTTTAATATAAAAATAATCCATTGACAAAACAAATATGGTCACAGATTTCATAACTCAAAAATTCCATTCAATCCCTTGTTTCACAAAAAGAGTACCACTCTGGACTCTCCGTTGGGACCAGCTACTCAGCAACGAGATCCAGTAACAAATTACAATAATCATTTCGTCAACATTCACAACATACGCATGGGTGTCCTAAGCACCGCGAGCCCGTGCATCGCCTGGTCAAACCCTCCAGGATCCTCCTTAGGTGTCCTGGTACTTCACTCAGGGACCGCTTCGTTGGCCCTCGCCCATCGTACCGGAAGCACACCATTTTTCACCATACCCAGGCTAGTCAAGACCTAGGCAGGTTTTTGCCGCGTGAGCTGTCCCTTGAACACTCCCCACCAACTGTTGCAATTGAACTTCCCTTAGATAAACACATATGCCAAATGCTCCCTCCAGCATTCTGGTGCCAACATTCTGGCGCCAGCATTCTGGCATAAGACAGTCCTTTAAGAAAATAGGGTTTCTTTGCAAGTTTTCAATTTTTGATTTTGTTTTTGAATACAATGGTTATATCTTAATTCTGTATCCCAATACCTCTAGATCACAGGTCTCAACTTAGTTTCAGATTCGGTGGGTGATTTGAGTGCATTTTTCCTGAACTGGGCACATCGTCATTGATTGAAACTGACGAAGGAATTAAGTCTTGGTCAAAAGTCTGAATCAGAGTTTGAGTCTGGAAAGGTTCTTCCTAAACTATCTTTCTCAAAAGGTAATATTTTAATTTCTCTTTTTCTAAATTTTGTTTATTGAATATTTGCTTACAGATTTCTAAACTAAACATGAATTCATAGGAGGAAATAAAATAATCATTTATCTCGATCTCCTACTTTGATAGTTTATTTGAATTCTCTCATTCCCATCTTAGTGAATATGAAACGGTAGAATTTCCTCTCACATATTATCTACTTATTCATTTTTCTAATTTTTGCAAAAATTAACAGAGGATTAAAGAGAACCCTTATTTAATTATAAAAATTCTATATGCATCTAATTATGCATAAAATCCAATTCTGATGAAAGTGACACTTTTATCATCATAAAAATCATTTATGATAAAAATCACTCTTTTAATATAAAAGAATTTCTTTTATGCATCCATTTATGCATAAAAATCGTTTATGATGAAAATCGCACTTTTAATATATAAAAATCTTTGATGCATATATTTATGCATACAAATCATTTATGATGAAAATCACTCTTTTAATATATAAAAGAATTTCTTTTATGCATCCATTTATGCATAAAAATCATTTATGATGAAAATCACACTTTTAATATTCAAAAAATCTTTTATGCATATGATGAAAATCACTCTTTTAATATAAAAGAATTTTTTAATGCATATATTTATGCATAAAAATCATTTATGATGAAAATCACTCTTTTAATATAAAAGATCTTCTTTTATGCATCCATTTATGCATAAAAATCATTTATGATGAAAATCACACTTTTAATATAAAAAAAACTTTTATGCATACAAATCATTTATGATGAAAATCACTCTTTTAATATAAAAGAATTTCTTTTATGCATCCATTTATGCATAAAAATCATTTATGATGAAAATAACACTTTTATAATCAAAATAAAAAATTTCAATATGCTTCCTTCTATGCATAGAATTTAATTCTAAGAAAGTAACACTTTTTTTTAATAAAATATTTTTAGTATGCAATTTTTCTATACCTAGGATGAAAAATAACATTTTAAGAATACATATACGATGGGAATTACTCTTTTTGAATTAAAAAAAAGTAAAACTTATTTTACACAATTTTAGAAAATTTTGCCATAACCTCCTTTGTATGGCTGACCATTTTTCAATTTTTAACTCTCTAAAATCAATTAGAATTTCACCCAGAGTATTTAAATCTTTCTAATGTAAACATTTTCTACTTATTTAAAAGAAACATTATGAAAAAACTTGATTTTATCCATTAATCATTCATCTAGGATAAAGAATGGTTGGATTTACTAAAGAAGAGAGGGAAATGCCTTTTTTCAATCCATATTCATATTAGAGAAGACAAAAATCATAAAAAACCATAAAATGAAATAGAAAAGAGAAGAATCTCCAACTTACAAGGAGAATTTGAGAGCTTTTCTTTGGCTTGATGGTTTGAGGGATCTACTCTTGTTGAAACAAGAGTGGCCACCAGTCTTTAGAAGAGGGAAGGTCAAAAACTAATGAATTATGAGTAGATTCACAGTTTTTGGCTCTTGGGAGAAGTAGGGTAACAGTGCAAAAACACTATTGAGCTTTAACAAAGGGGAAGGCTTCTATTTATAGGAAAAAGTGAGCTTCTAACCAAGCCAATTGATTCTAGAATTTTTCAGATCAGTTTGTCAATTTTTTACCATTTTTGGGTCAGTTTAGTCTACTTTTTGGATCTAGTTGAAACAGGAGAGAGGAGAGATAAAAATATCTCATTATTTAGGAGTTTAAAACTCTGCCACACATGTGAAATAGGCTCCTCCTTCATGATTGGTATTCCCCCATACTGAGGTGTCAAAAATGCATCATTTCTTCTAAATATCTCTCTTTTTTAACTATTAACCTTGTCCTTAGTCAACTCTTCATCTTATGTGAGTATTTACTCATTTTTGGGGAATTTTCCTTTTATTCTTTCATTTATCTCCTCCCTACATTTGGATGAATCTTATTGGTCCATAGGAACCTTAATTTAAAATTTTAAAAAAATCTTGACCCCCTAGGATAAGGCCTCTTGAACAGATTGAATGAATGAGATGTGATGTAAATTGGGATAGATGTGATATGTGGTGTGAATGAAAATGATGTGATGAGATGTGGATATGGGTAGATGTGAGTGGATGAGATCTGATGCGGATAAATGAGAACAGATGTGATGAGATGGAAAATGATGTGATGAGAATGGGAATACATATGAAATAAATGAGGATTGATGTGGAAAGACAAGAGTTCGTTATAGAAATTGTATTTATGACATGTTCTTAAATGACTATTTTATGTCAAAAATGTTGGGAAAGCATTTTGACCATCTTGTGAATGAGGTCGTGGAGACCTATCTGATAAAGTTGCAACAGGTGATGGAGAGTCAACGAAGGACGTCTTGCGTAGGACCAGCCTCAGTTCGATTTAAATGGTGAGCTTCCGGTATGGTGGATAAGGGACCAAGGAAGCGGCCTATGAGTGAAGCGCTAAGTGACCTGCGAAGGATCCTAGAGGGTGCTGACCATACGGTGCTTGGGCTTTGGGTCGCCGAAGATATCCACACATGCATCGGGAAAGGTATTGGAACAAGGAGTAAGAGTTGTTTTATGAATTCAGGCATGGATCTAGTTGATTGAACTTGCTGGTCCTCAACGAATGAGTCCATGGCTCTTTTATATTGACCTGTTGGTTGATCTTGCTAATCTTCAACGGAGATTCCATTTTGATTTTTATAAGTGAAAATATTGCTAGTTACTACTATGAGCTAGGAACTATCGACGAAAAGGCCCCTGAGTGGAAAGGTGGTGAGCGTTCTGGTTTTACCAATGATGCCATAGGTACATTGATGAAGGAAAAATTAGAAATCAGGATTCAACCAGATATTTTGGAGGATTATGATCAGTGATACTATAGTTTCATTAAATGATTGTTTTAAAGATAGCTGAATTTGTGAGAAAGGCAATTTCATATTGGGTGTGTAAGTGGTGTGACTAGTTTTAAGTTTGTATTTGTATGAATATCCGGCTAGGGGGCCTGGGGACTCTTTTCCCTGGTACCCAAGACAAAACTTAACCAAATTCTTAAATGGATTCCATCACTACAGTGGTTGGGCAGTTGGCTAACCCACGGGACTGGATGGCTGGACTGATGGATCCCTAAAATGAGACTCAATTCTGTTATGGTACGATAGATGAAGTAGATCCCGGATAAAAAATTTTCTATGGAAAAGAATCAACGGCTGTGCCTCTCAATGAGGAAAAAAGCATTGGTCTCTATGATCCAAGTGTAGTCTTTTCCTTGATCTAACTATGGGACTTACCGGTTCGGTTGTGAGATCAGTTCAGTTAGTTAAGGCTTTTGACTATGTTAGAGTAAAAAAATATCCTGGAGGAATCGCCCGTGTGTTCTGGGTGAGGGAAGTTTTTTCGGGTTCGGTTTTGGAAGAACCGAGGGATTAGTCTCTTGTCCGAATATCCGTGGGGCGAGGCCCCGAGTGAGGGACCCTGGCCCACGCAAGAAGTGCTACTTCCGCTGTTAGCACCCCTCAATTCATTGCGCGAAGGGGACAGGGATCTTTCGGCTAGTATCACAGCAAATTGGCTAAAGTGAATAAACCGAGAAGCCAGAAATGTCAAAAATTTATGAAGTAGCAGGAAAAGGTTGTAATTGTGTGATGAAATTCATACAAATCGATATTCAGAATGAACATAAATAGGTAATTGGGTCTTCAAATAGAAGTACCGCAATTGTATGGAATCCCTGACTTGCTTGAGGCCTAGACATGATATTTTCCTTAAAATTCCAAGGACCGTGACTACCCGTATATATCGAGGGTATAATTGCAGCTCTTTACTGGCAGTATATACGAGTAAATCTAAGACCTTGAAATTATAAGCAAAAATGCTATCCAGATGATGAATTCGAATGTGGTTGATATGATTTTAAAATTCTGGTTGAGAACCGATAAGTTGATTTGGATTCTGATTGAAAAATGATGATTCCTGAATTTCGATTGAAAAGCGATAAGCTAAGCAAAACCACAATGAGGATGAATGGGATGAGTCCCTGTGATGATGTTCATAAACTGGAATGACGTTAATGGCTTCAACAAATCACACTGAGATTAGTGGATTATGCTGATAGATTGCTATCGTTAACACTTGACCCAGTGGATCAAGTTAAGGGATGTCAAATTAAAAATCTGTATAATTGAAATTTCCATGGAGGACTGTTCAGATGGAAATTTCGGTCTAATGGACCATTATTGTGTTAAAGATATGAATGATATGATCTGAAAGAATTGTTATCTGATGATGAGTTATATATAAGGGATCTTTATCCGTGGATTTTGTTGGGTTCACCAGAATATAAGAAGGAACCCCAGAATAAGTTGGATCTTAAGGGAAAGAGTTGTCCTCTAAGTTGCGAGATGAGGACATCTCACGTTTTTTAAGTGGGGTAGGATGTAAGATTCCTCCCTCCAGCTTTTGAGGTGTGCAGGTGTAAGAACCTCCCCTTCTGATCTTATAATTATTCCTCTCTGAAATAAAAGAAAGATCTTGTTTTACCATGTTTTGGCCTAGAGAGAGAAAATATCTAGAGAGAGGTTATTCAAAATTAAGATATTTTTATGCATAGAAAGATAAATAAAGAAATTATTTTTATTTCAAAAGTGTTATTCTCATTAAAATTGAATTTTATGCATAGAAAGAGGCATAAAGGAATCATTTTTATTTCAAAAGTATTATTCTCATTAAAAATGATTTTTATGCATAGAAAGATGCAAAAAGGAATCATTTTTATTTCAAAAGTGTTATTCTCATTAAAATTGATTTTTATGCATAAAGGGATTATTTTTATTTCAAAAGTGGTATTCTCATTAAAATTGATTTTTATGCATAGAAAGATGCATAAAGGAATTAGTTTTTTTAAAAAAAAGTGTTATTCTCATTAAAATTGATTTTTATGCATAGAAAGATGCATAAAGGAATTATTTGTATTACAAAAGTGTTGTTCCTAATAAATTTGATTTGATGCATAAATAGATGCATAAAAGGATTTTATATATATATATGAAAGTGTTATTCCCATTGAAGTTGATTTTTATGCATAAATAGATGTATAAAGAATTTTTATATCAAAATTAGAATTCTCTTAAATTTTATGTTTAAATTCTATGAGTATTTGATAAATGACTAATTAAATACTCTAAGAGAGAAATATCTATCTTTTTATATTCACACGGATTGTAAAAAGGAAATTCAGGAAATCTATTGAGATGGAAACATTCAGATAAATGATTAACCATTTTCTCATTGGAATTCGTAACTAATTTAGAAATTAGTTAAGTGAATATTCAAAGAAAGAAATTTAGTAAAATAGTAACTGCATTATCAAACCTTTTTGAGAAAGATAGTTCAGGAAAAATCTTATCCGACTCGAACCTTGAATCAGACTATGATCAAACAGACTATGACCAAGACCAAACTCTTTCGTCAGTTTCGAGGAAAGAAGGAGTGACTTCTTTAGAAAAATACACTCAAAACTCCCGCCATATCTCAAACTAAGTTTGAGACCCTTCGAATTGATCTGTGGATTAAGGTTATAGAATTCGAGGAATTTTGGTATGAAATTTAGAATTTTGATCAAGAAGTTTTTGGGATATACTCCCTATATTCAAAAGAAAATCAAACTGAAAACTGCATAGAAATGAGATGTGATGTGAATAGATGTGATGATATGTGATGTGAATAGATGTGAGGAGATGTGATGTGAATAGATGTGATGAGATGTGATGTGATGATATGTGATGTGAATCGATGTGATGAGATGTGATGTGAATGAGATAGATGTGAATGAATGGATGAGATGTAAAGTGATGTGAATCGGGATGTGAATGTGTATGTGAAGAATGGATATGGATGTGTATGTGAAGAATGGATGTGGATGTGTATGTGAAGAATGGATGTGGTGAGTATGTGAAAGAATGGATGTAGATGTATGTAAAAGAATGGATCTAGATGTGTGTGTGAAGAATGGATGTGAATGTGTATGTGAAGAATGGATGTAAATGTGTATGTGAAGAATGGATGTGGATGTGTATGTGAAGTATGGATGTGGATGAGTATGTGAAAGAATGGATGTGGATGTATGTGAAAGAATGGATGTGGATGTGTATGTGAAGAATGGACGTGCATGTGTATATGAAGAATGGATGTGAATGTGTATGTGAATAATGGATGTGGATGTGTATGTGAAGAATGGATGTGGATGAGTATGTGAAAGAATGGATGTGGATGTATGTGAAAGAATGGATGTGGATGTGTATGTGAAAGAATGTGATGTGATATAAAGAGATGTGATGTGACATGAATATATGTGGATGTGAAGTGATAGATATGAATGTATGGATAGATGTGAGTAGTCGTACATGTGAACGATTGGATGGATATGGATGAATGAGATATGTGTATGAATGAGATATGATGTGGATAGAAGTGATGTGATATAATGTATGTGATGGGATGGTTATGAGAATGAATGTGGTGGATATGAATGAATGAATTTGATGGATATGAATGAATGTGACGTGATGGATGTAAATGGATGTGATGTAAATGAATCTGAAGGTGGACGTGAATAGATGTGATGTGATGTGAATGAATGTGACGTGATGGATGTAAATGGATGTGATGTAAATGAATCTGAAGGTGGACGTGAATAGATGTGATGTGATGTGAATCGGGATGTGAATGAATGAGATGTGAATAGGGATGTGAATGAATGAGATGTGATGTAAATTGGGATAGATGTGATATGTGATGTGAATGAAAATGATGTGATGAGATGTGGATATGGGTAGATGCGAGTGGATGAGATCTGATGCGGATATGGGGTAGATGCGAGTGGATGAGATTTGATGCGGATAAATGAGAATAGATGTGATGAGATGGAAAATGATGTGATGAGAATGGGAATACAAATGAAATAAATGAGGATTGATGTGGAACAATGTGGAAAGATGAGAGTTCGTTATAGAAATTGTATTTATGACATGTTTTTAAATGACTGTTTTATGTCAAAAATGCTGGGGAAGCATTTTGACCATCTTGTGAATGAGGTCGTGGAGGCCTATCTGATAAAGTTGCAACAGGTGAAAGAGAGTCAACGAAGGACATCTCGCGTAGCAGGTTGGTCGAGGTCTTGACCAACCTCGGTTCGATTTAAATGGTGAGCTTCTGGTACGGTGGATGAGGGACCAAGAAAGCGACCTATGAGTGAAGCGCTAGGTGACCTGCGAAAGATCCTAGAGGGTGCTGACCATACGGTGCTTGGTCTCTAGGTCATCGAAGATATCCACACGTGCATTGGGGAAGGTATTGGAACAAGGAGTAAGAGTTGTTTTCTGAATTCGGGCATGGATCTGGCTGATTGAACTTGCTGGTCCTCAACGGATGAGTCCATGGCTCTTTTATATGGATCTGTTGGTTGATCTTGCTGATCTTCAACGGAGATTCCATTTTGATTTTTATAAGTAAAAATATTGCCAGTTACTATGAGCTAGAAACTATCGAAAAGGCTCCTGAGTGGACAGGTGGTGAGCGTTTTTGCCAATGATTCCATAGGTACACCGATGAAGGAAAAATTAGAAATTAGGATTCAACCGGATATTTTGGAGGATTATGATCAATGATACTATAATTTCATTAAATGATTGTTTTAAAGATAGCTGAATTTAAGAAAAAGGCAATTTCATATTGGGTGTGTAAGTGGTGTGACTAGTTTTAAGTTTGCCTTAATATCCGGCTAGGGGGCCTGGGAACTCTTTTCCCTAGTACCCGGGACAAAACTTAACCAAATTCCTAAATGGATTCCATCACTACATTGGTTGGGCGGTTGGCTTACCCCCACGGGACTGGATGGGTTAGGGTGGACTGATGGATCCCTAAAATGACACTCAATTCTGTTATGGTACGATAGATGAAGTAAATCCCGGATAAAAATTGTTCTATGGAAAAGAATCAACAGCTATGCCTCTCAATGAGAAAAAAAGCGTTGGTCTCTATGATCCAAGTGTAATCATTTCCTTGATCTGACTATGGGACTTACGCGTTCGGTCGTCAGATCATTTGAGTTAGTTAAGGCTTTTGACTACGTTAGAGAAAAAATATCCTGGAGGAATCACCGGTGTTTTCTAGGTGAGGGAAGTTTTTCGAGGTTTGCGGTTTTGGAAGAACCGAGGGATTAGTCTCTTGTCTAGATATCCGTGGGCGAGGCCCCAAGTGAGGGAC
Source organism: Cibotium barometz (assembly GCF_041138505.1). Taxonomy (NCBI): domain Eukaryota; kingdom Viridiplantae; phylum Streptophyta; class Polypodiopsida; order Cyatheales; family Cibotiaceae; genus Cibotium; species Cibotium barometz. The sequence goes on from NC_141067.1 coordinate 23,368,180, forward strand.
CCTCGCCCCACGCAAGAAGTGATACTTCTGCTCTTAGCACCCCTTAATTCGTTGCGCGCAGGGGACATGGATCTTTTAGCTGCTCGTATGAGAGCAAATTGGCTAAAGTGAACCAACCGAGAAGCCAAAAATGTCAAAAATTTATGAAGTAGCAGGAAAAGGTTGTAATTGTGTGATGAAATTCATACAAATTGATATTCAGAATGAAGATTCATAAATAGGTAATTGGGTCTTCAAATGGAAGTACCACAATTGTATGGAATCCCTGACTTGCTTGAGGCCTAGACATGATGATATTTACCTTAAAATTCCAAGGATCGTGACTACTCGTATATACCGAGGGTATAATTGCAGCTCTTTATACTGGCAGTATATACGAGTAAATCTAAGACCTTGAAATTATAAGCAAAAATGCTATCTAGATGATGAATTCAAATGTGGTTGATATGATTTTAAAATTCGAATGTGGTTGATATGAGTTTAAAATTCTGGTTAAGAACCGATGAGTTGATTTGGATTCTGATTGAAAAATGATGATTCTTGAATTTTGGTTGAAAAGCGATAAGCTGAGCAAAACCACAATGAGGATGAATGGGACGAGTCCCTGTGATGATGTTCATAACTGGAATGACGTTAATGACTTCAACAAATCACTATGAGATTAGTGGATTGTGCTGATAGATTGCTACTGTTAACACTTGACCCAATGGATCAAGTTAAGGGATGTCAAATTAAAAATCTGTATAATTGAAATTCCCATGGAGGATTGTTCAAATGAAAATTTTGGTCTAATGGACCATTATTGTGTAAAAGATATGAATGATATGATCTGAGAGAATTGTTATCTGATGATGATATATTTTTTTGGGTTCACCAGACTATAAGGAACCCCAGAATCAGTTGGATCTTAAGGGAAAGAGTTGTCTTCTAAGTTGCGAGATGAGGACATCTTACATTTTTTAAGTGGGGTAGGATGTAAGATTCCTCCCTCTAGCTTTTGAGGTGTGTAGGCGTAAGAACCTCCCCTTTTGATCTGATAATTATTCCCCTCTCTGAAATAAAAGAAAGATCTTGTTTTACCATGTTTTGGGCTAGAGAGAGAAAATGTCTAGAGGGAGGTACTTCAAAATTAAGATATTTTTGGATATAAAAAATCCTCCTAGTGTCTAAAATGGTTTCCCTTGAAATAGAAATTCAAAAAGAACTTTCCAATGTGCAATTGGAATTAATTGAAAAATAGGTATAAAGGACCCTAGCCTAAGGGTCCAGATTTTCAAAAAAATTTGGATTATGGTCCAATTAAGGTTCCTATAGACCAATAAGATTAATCCAAATGTAGGGAGGAGATAAATTGAAGAATAAAAGAAAAACCCCCAAAAATGAGTAAATGCTCACATAAGATGAAGAGTTGACTGAGTACAAGGTTTATTAGTTATAAATTAAGAGAAATCTAGAGGAAATGATGCGTTTTTGACACCTCAGTGTGGGGATCTCTCCTCATGAAGGAGGCACCTATTTCACATGTGTGGAGGAGTTTTAAACTAAAAAATAATGAGATATTTTTATCTCTACCCTCTCCTGTTTCAACTAGATCCAAAAAGTAAGCTGAACTGACCCAAAAATGGTCAAAAATTGACAAAACTGATCTGGAAAATTCTAGAATCAAATTGCTTGGTTAGAGGCTCACTTTTTCCTATAAATAGAAGCCTCTCCTTTGTAAAAGCTTAATGGTGTTTATGCAGTGTTACTCTGCTCCTGTCTTGAGCCATTTAGATTGATTTTTTTTTAATAATTCAATTCTTTTTGGCCTAATCCTCTCCAAAGTGAATTGGTGGCCACTCTTGCTTCAAACAAGAGTAGAACCCTCAATTCCTCAAGCCAAAGGAGAGCTTACAAGCTCTATGTAACTTAATTTTCTTACTTGTTTAATTTTAAATCTATGGTGTTTTTGATTTTTATGTTTTGCAGTTAATTGAATTAAATTCAAATGCTATGCCTTTGATAAAAAGGCCACCCCCTTCTCTTCTTTACATTCCAACCTTTCTTAATCTAGAAAGATTAACTAATGGATTAATCAAACTCTTCTTATTGTTTACTCTCTTGAATTGAGAAGTGTGTGTAGATTAGACTTCTATGAATCTAATTTGGGTTAATTTAATTCAATTAAAGAATGATAAAAATGAGAAATGGTCAGCCATACAAAGGAGGTTATGGCAAAATTTTCCAAAATTTTATGGAAAAGAAAGTTTGTTTTTATGTTATTCCAAAAGAGGAATTCCCATCACTTTTTGGATCTAAAAGAAATATTCTGATTACTCCATGTACATATTCACTTATGAATATGCATGGATATCACTGATATTAATTATTAAAGTTGCTTTTTATGCATAAAAAGATGCATAAAGGAATCATTTTTATTTCAAAAGTGTAATTCTCATTAAAATTGATTTTTATGCATAGAAAGATGCATAAAGGAATCAATTTTATTTCAAAAGTGTTTTTCTCAGTAAAATTGATTGTTATGCATAGAAAGATTCATAAAGGAATCAATTTTATTTCAAAAGTGTTATTCTCATTGAAATTTATTTTTATGCATAGAAAGATGCATAAAGGAATCAATTTTATTTCAAAAGTGTTATTCTCATTGAAATTGATTTTTATGCATAGAAAGATGCATAAAGGAATCATTTTTATTTCAAAAGTGTTATTCTCATTGAGATTGATATTTATGCATAGAAAGATGCATAAAGGGATTATTTTTATTTCAAAAGTGTTATTCTCATTAAAATTGATTTTTATGCATAGAAAGATGCATGAAGGAATCATTTTTATTTCAAAAGTGTTATTCTCATTAAAATTGATTTTTATGCATAGAAAGATGCATAAAGGAATTATTTTTATTTCAAAGTGTTATTCTCATTAAAACTAATTTTTATGCATAGAAATATGCATAAAGGAATTATTTTTATTTTAAAAGTGTTATCGTCATTAGAATTGATTTTTATGCATAGAAAGATGCATAAAGGAATTATTTTTATTACAAAAGTGTTGCTCATAATAAATTTGATTTGATGCATAAATAGATGCATAAAAGGATTATATATATATATATATATATGAAAGTGTTATTCCCACATTGACGTTGATTTTTATGCATCAATAGATGCATAAAGAATTTTTATATCAGAATTAGAATTCTCTATCTTTAAATTCTCTGAGTATTTGATAAATGAATAATTAAATACTCTAAGAGAGAAATTTCTATCGTTTTATATTCACATGGATTGTAAAAAGGAAATTCAGGAAATCTATCGAGATCGTAATATTCAGATAAATGATTAATCTATTCCTCATTGGAATTCGTAACTAATTTAAAAATCAGTTAAGTGAATATTCAAAGAAAGAAACTCAGTAAAATAGTAACTAAATTATCAAACCTTTTTAAGAAAGATAGTTCAGGAAAAATCTTATCCGACTCGAACCTTGAATCAGACTATGACCAAGACCAAACTCTTTCGTCAGTTTTGAGGAAAGAAGGAGTGATGAGTTTAGAAAAATACACTCAAAACTCCCACCAAATCTAAAACTAAGTTTGAGACCCTTCTAATTGATCTATGGATCAAGGTTATAAAATTTGAGGAATTCTGGTATGAAATTCAGAATTCCGATCAAGAAGTTTTGGGGATATTGATTCAAGAAATACTCCTTATATTCAAAAGAAAATCAAACTGAAAACTGCATAGAAATGAGATGTGATGATATGTGATGTGAATAGATGTGATGAGATGCGATGTGAATCAGATAGATGTGAATGAATGGATGAGATGTAAAGTGATGTGAATCAGGGATGTGAATGTGTATGTGAAGAATGGATGTGGATGTGTATGTGAAGAATGGATGTGAATGTGTATGAGAAGAATGGATATGGATGTGTATGTCTCAAGAATGGATGTGAATGTGTATGTAAAGAATGGATGTGAATGTGTATTGGAAGAATGGATGTGGATGTGTATGTGAAGTATGAATGTGGATGAGTATGTGAAATAATGGACGTGGATATATGTAAAATAATCAACGTGGATGTATGTGAAAGAATGGATGTGGATGTGTATGTGAAGAATGGATGTGAATGTGTGTGAAGAATGGATGTGCATGTGTATGTGTATGTGAAGAATGGATGTGGATGTGTATGTGTATGTGAAGAATGGATGTGGATGTGTATGTGAAGAATAGATGTGGATGAGTATGTGAAAGAATGGATGTGGATGTATGTGAAAGAATGGATGTGGATGTGTATGTGAAAGAATGTGATGTGATGTGACATGAATATATGTGGATGTGAAGTGATAGATATGAATGTATGGATTGATTTGAGTAGTCATACATGTGAACGATTGGATGGATGTGGATGAATGAGATGAGATGTGTATGAATGAGATATGATGTGGATAGAAGTGATGTGATATAATGTGGATAGAATGTATGTGATGGGATGGTTATGAGAATGAATGTGGTGGATATGAATGAATGAATTTGATGGATATGAATGAATGTGACGTGATGGATGTAAATGGATGTGATATAAATGAATCTGATGGACGTGAATAGATGTGATGTGATGTGAATTGGGATGTGAATGAATGAGATGTGATGTAAATTGGGATAGCTGTGATATGTGATGTGAATGAAAATGATGTGATGAGATGTTAATATGGGTACATGCAACGTGGATGAGATCTGATGCGGATAAATGAGAACAGATGTGATGAGATGTTAATATGGGTACATGCGAGTGGATGAGATCTGATGCGGATAAATGAGAACAGATGTGATGAGATGGAAAATGATGTGATGAGAATGGGAATACATATGAAATAAATGAGGATTGATGTGGAACAATGTGGAAAGACGAGAGTTTGTTATAGAAATTGTATTTATGACATGTTTTTAAATGACTGTTTTATGTCAAAAATGCTGGGGAAGCATTTTGACCATCTTGTGAATGAGGTCGTGGAGACCTATCTGATAAAGTTGCAACAGGTGTGGAGAGTCAACGAAGGACATCTCGCGTAGCAAGGTTGACGAGCCTCGGTTCGATTTAAATGGTGAGCTTCGGTACGATGGATTAGGGACCAAGGAAGCGGCCTATGAGTGAAGGGCTAGGTGACTTGCGAAGGATCCTAGAGGGTGCTGACCATACGGTGCTTGGGCTCTGGGTCACCAAAGATATCCACACGTGCATCGGGGAAGGTATTGGAACAAGGAGTAAGAGTTGTTTTCTGAATTCGGGCATGGATCTGGTTGATTGAACTTGTTGGTCCTCAACGGATGAGTCTATGGCTCTTTTATATGGATCTCTTGGTTGATCTTGTTGATCTTCAACGAAGATTCCATTTTGATTTATATAAGTGAAAATATTGCCAGTTACTATGAGCTAGGAACTATCGAAAAGGCCCCTGAGTGGACAGGTGGTGAGCGTTCTTGTTGCCATTGATGCCATAGGTACACTGATGAAGGAAAAATTGGAAATTAGGATTCAACTGGATATTTTGGAGGATTATGATCAGTGATACTATAGTTTCATTAAATGATTGTTTTAAAGATAGCTGAATTTGTGAAAAAGGCAATTTCATATTGGGTGTGTAAGTGGTGTGACTAGTTTTAAGTTTGAATATCCGGCCAGGGGGCCTGGGAACTCTTTTCCCTAGTACCTGGGATAAAACTTAACCAAATTCTTAAATGGATTCCATCACTACAGTGGTTGGGCGATTGGCTAACCCACAGTACTGGATGGGGTTAGGCTGGCTGATGGATCCCTAAAATGACACTCAATTCTGTTATGGTACGATAGATGAAGTAAATTTCGGATAAAAATTATTCTATGGCCGGAGAAATGGGGGCAAGGGGGGAGATGTGCAGTGGAGATGAGGCATGGAGGTGGTGATTTGAGGGCCCGCGGGGCGGCGCTGGAGGGGAAAAGAATCAACGGTTGTGCCTCTCAATGAGGAAAAAAGCGTTGGTCTCTATGATCCAAGTGCAATCTTTTCCTTGATATGACTATGGGACTTACGGGTTCGGTTGTTAGATCAATTCAGTTAGTTAAGGCTTTTGACTACGTTAGAGTAAAAATATCCTGGAAGAATCGCCCGTGTTTTTCGGGTGAGGGAATTTTTTTCGGGTTCGGTTTTGGAAGAACCGAGGGATTAGTCTCTTGTCTGGATATCCGTGGGCAAGTCCCAGAGTGAGAGACCCTGGCCCATGCAAGAAGTGCTACTTTCACTGTTAGCACTCCTGAATTCGTTGCGTGGAGCGGACAGGGATCTTTCAGCTCGTATCAGAGCGAATTGGCTAAAGTGAATCAACCGAGATATTTACCTTAAAATTTCAAGGACCGTGACTACCCGTATATACTGAGGGTATAACTGCAGCTCTTTACTCACAGTATATACGAGTAAATCTAAGACCTTGAAATTATAAGCAAAAATGCTATCGAGATGATGAATTCGAATGTGGTTGATATGATTTTAAAATTCTCGTTGAGAACCGATGAGTTGATTTGGATTCTGATTGAAAAATGATGATTCCTGAATCTTGGTTGAAAAGCGATAAGTTGAGCAAAACCACAATGAGGATGAATGGGACGAGTCCCTGTGTGATGATGTTCATAACTGGAATGACGTTAATGACTTCAACAAATCACTATGAGATTAGTGGATTGTGCTGATAGATTGCTATTGTTAACACTTGACCCAGTGGATCAAGTTAAGGGATATCAAATTAAAAATCTGTATAATTGAATTTCCAATGCAGGGATGTTCAGATGGAAATTTTGGTCTAATGGACCATTATTGTGTTAAAGACATGAATGATATGATCTGAAAGAATTGTTATCTGATGATGAGTTCTATATAAGGGATCTTTATCCCAGGATTCTATTGTGTTACTAGACTATAAGGAACCCCAGAATTAGTTGGATCTTAAGGGAAAGAGTTGTCCTCTAAGTTGCGAGATGAGGACATCTCCCGTTTTTTTAAGTGGGGTAGGATGTAAGATTCCTCCCTCTGGCTTTTGAGGTGTGCAGGTGTAAGAACCTCCCCTTCTGATCTTATAAATATTCCCCCCCTCTCAAATAAAAGAAAGATCTTGTTTTACCATGTTTTGGCCTAGAGAGAGAAAATGTCTAGAGGGAGATAATTCAAAATTAAGATAATTTTGGATATAAAAAATCCTCCTAGTGTCTTCAAAATTAAGATAATTTTGGATATAAAAAATCCTCCTAGTGTCTAAAATGGTTTCCCTTGAAACAGAAATTCAAAAAGAACTTTCCAATGTGCAATTGGAATTAATTGAAAATAGGTATAAAGGACCTTAGCCTAAGGGTCCAGATTTTAAAAAAAAAATAGATTATGGTCCAATTAAGGTTCCTATGGACCAATAAGATTAATCCAAATGTAGGGAGGAGATAAATTGAAGAATAAAAGAAAAACCCCCAAAAATGAGTAAATGCTCACATAAGATGAAGAGTTAATTGAGTACAAGGTTTATTAGTTATAAATTAAGAGATATTTAGAGGAAATGATGCATTTTTAACACCTCAGTGGTGTGGGGATCTCCCCTCATGAAGGAGGCGCCTATTTCACATGTGTGGAGGAGTTTTAAACTAAAAAATAATGATATATTTTCATCTCTCCTCTCTCCTGTTTCAACTAGATCCAAAAAGTAAGCTGAACTGACCCAAAAATGGTCAAAAATTGACGAAACTGAACTGGAAAATTCTAGAATCAGCTTGCTTGGTTAGAGGCTCACTTTTTTCTTTAAATAGAAGCCTCCCCCTTTGTAAAAGATTAATGGTGTTTATGCACTGTTACTTTGCTCCTGTCCTGAGCACAGATTGAATTTTTTAATAATTCAATTGTTTTTAGCCTAATCCTCTCCAAACTGAATTGGTGGCCACTCTTGCTTCAAACAAGAGTAGAATCCTCAATTCCTCAAGCCAAAGGAGAGCTTACAAGCTCTATGAAAGTTAATTTTCTTACTTGTTTAATTTTAAATCTATGATGTTCTCGATTTTTTATGTTTTGCAATTAATTGAATTAAATTAAAATGCTATGCCTTTGAAAAAAAGGCCACCCCCTTCTCTTCTTTACATTCCAACCTTTCTCAATCCTAGAAAGATTAACTCATGGATTAATCAAAATCTTCTTATTGTTTACTCTCTTGAATTGAGAAAATTGTGTAGATTAGACTTCTATGAATCTGATTTGGGTTAATTTAAGTCAATTAAAGAATGATAAAAATGAGAAATGGAAAGTTTGTTTTTATGTTATTCCGAAAGAGTAATTCCCACCATTTTTGCATCTAAAAGAAATATTCTGATTACTCCATGTACATATTCACTTATGAATATGCATGGATATCACTGATATTAATTATTAAAGTTTCTTTTTATGCATAGAAAGATGCATAAAGGAATCATTTTTATTTCAAAAGTGTTATTCTCATTAAAATTGATTTTTATGCATAGAAAGATGCATAAAGGAATCAATTTTATTTCAAAAGTGTTATTCTCATTGAAATTGATTTTTATGCATAGAAAGATGCATAAAGGAATCATTTTTATTTCAAAAGTGTTATTCTCAGTTTCTACCTATGAAACCCTAGATCCAACAAGACCTCCCTCTCAAATCTTAAGTCACTATGTTATGGAGGGATATCAAATGTACCCAGTGTACTTAGCAACCCCAATTTTGTGGGCCAAAGACATGAATAGGATGACAAAATGACCACCTATATAGTGCTATGAATGCGCAAAACCTCACTGAAAGGTAGAGTGTCCCAACAAAAAAGAGATGGCGAGTACCTCTGTAGATACTCCCGCCCTAACTCCATTGTGTGTAGGATGTGGTATTGACCATATGTATAAGGCTGTCCCGTGAAAACCAGGAATAACACAGGAAGGGATCACGAAGCTAATCCCAGCACTAGCCTTAACTTGTTGAGTGTTAGAGACGTCCTCATCAGAGTAGTCCCAGTTAACGCTGTAACTAGACTGCAAAATAGGTGTAGAAGGCTGCAACTCACATTGCAGTAGAGGCATCAACCTCACGAGACTATGGCCAAGCAAGTGCCCCTCAACAAGCATGAGCAACTAACCATTTCAAGAAAGAAAACCACAAAGATCGGAAAGGGTGAGAGACGGGTGGTTATCAGAAGCAGTTCAAAAGACGTCACGATAACTCATGCATCAACTTCTTCATCTAAAGAGGAATATTTACTATGCTTTGCCACCTGAGCTAGAGAACCCATCAACACGCGCCAACTACCAAAAAAGCTCACTGAATATCCTACACCCATAGAGGAAAAGGAGAGACTCTTGGCAGCCCAACAGTTGGTCTAGGATTACCAAGCACAAATTGAAGATGAGCCTCCTATAGCCTATCTTGAGCCATGCCCATCGGTCTCAAATTTGAGACCTAGTAAAGAAGCTTAAGTATATATCATAGAGAGCTCCCAGATCAACCACCCCCCACAAAGGCTAACAAAAGTAGCAACTTCCATTTCAGTAGAGCTACCCCCTAGTAGGGAGACAGGGATGAATATCTTAGAAATCTGGGGGATGACCATCTTAGGAGAATGAGTACTCAAAACCCTATTCACATCCGGTACACTCAAAAGAGCTTAAGACAAAGCCAAACCAACCTTGGGATAGCCTCCGTTCCAAGAGACATTGTAGTCTCTCCTCCTTCCTCTCTTCTGAGATCCAAATCCCTATTGGCACCTTTCTCCAAGGAAGCCCAAGATTATGGAATGATCTAAAGGATTGGATGGAGGGAAACCTTGAGCATGAATCTACGGAGCTTGAGAACTCCAATGCATCTAAGGAAGAGGAACTCGTTATACCCCATGAGATAATTGGCACCCCCACAATTCAAGTGAATAAGCTTGGACAATACTTCGAAGGTGATAAACTCAATGAGGCTTTACCAATAACCTTTGATGGCCTCCAAGGTGTAGCAAACTTGGATGGGGGAGCACAAGTAAGTATTGTTACAAAACAATGCTAGGAAGAAAAATGGGGAGCTCCTACCATGGATGACACCACATTGCTGGTTAAACTTGCTCATGGATCCACAACTAGACCCATCGGTCTACTGAGGGACCTCAAAATTAAGATCCTGGGAACTACTTACCACCACCACATCTTTGTGTGGTGATGAACTTTGGACGTCAGTCAATTTCTTACGACTGCATCCTTGGCAAACCATTCATCTGAGGGAATAAAAAATGCTTCATGACTAGGATACCAACCACATATATAGTCGAAGAAAAGATCAAACATTCAAGATCAATCTACACACGTGGAAGGTACACCCCATGAGTGCGGCGGACCATTTGCAGAGGACTCTATCACAACAATGCAATCCACCGCAGTCCATCTGTGTCAGACGTGTCACAAGACACTTGAAGATGAGAAGGAGAGTGGGAGTGGGCACCTCTTCCAGTGCTGGAAGACTCTAAGAACTGGATGTATATCCATGCTACCCTAGACATTTTGCCAAGACTCTAAGAACTGGATGTATATCCATGCTACCCTAGACATTTTGTCGAGACGCACTGGTACAATGTTTCCTATGGTAGACACTCAGGAGATTACATCTCTATACCTGCCCAATGTAACCACCTAAGAACTTGAATAGGCTACTAGAGCAAAGCCATCAAGGGGCACACGCTCCCATAGAACTCACAGGCCTGAGGGATTCCCTAGGCTAGAATGATACGTGTTCTCAAAAGATTTAGATACCCACTGGGTAAATTATGTTGGGGCGGTGGAAGCACATGACCACTTCAATAAGATGTGGAAAAAAGGGTTTGCTAATATCTCTCTTTTGGTCCACATGATCATCCCACACCCAGCAGGGCCGGCCCGTCAAGTCCAAACCAGAATCAGAGAGACTTTGTACACTCACCGCAGACAGCATGCAATAAAAAGTTAGCACTGGCTCAAAAAGAAGCCAAAAGGCTAGTCGATGAAATAAGTGCTAAAGCCAAAGAGACCAAACAAGTGCTTAAACATTTCAATACCTTCCAGATGGATGGCTGATTAGTCCAATATGATTTAGCCCAAAGGTCCAAAACTGGACAACTAGGGACATCTTATGATGGTCCCAAGGTCAAGGAGATAAATCTTGTAGGCCTAGGTGAAGACCCGAGCTGAGTATATATTGGAGAAGACCTCTCCACAGTGAAAGATACCAATCTCATCACTCTGTTGACAGAGTTCTAGGATTGCTTCACCTAGAAGTACACGGACATGAAAGGTGTACCTTCCAAAGTAGTCTAGCACATCATTCCAATGGTTGAAGGATCAATGCCAGTCAAACAATGAGCTTATCCAATGAAACCCAAAATACTCCAAGATGGTCTGCAAAGAGATTGAAAGACTCATTAATGCCGGATTCATCTACGAAATAGAGCATATGGAATGGGTATCACCCATTGTGATAGTGCCCAAGAAGAGTCTGTGTAGACCTCAAAAAGGTCAATGCCACTACCATGAGGGATCATTATTCCTTTCCTTTCACAGAACATGTGCTAGAATGAGTAGTAGGGAAGGAAGCCTATAGATTCCTTGAAAGATTCTCTAGATACAATCAAGCGCAGATCAATCCCAAGGATCAGCACAAAATAGCCTTCGCCATTGAATGGGGCACATATGCATACTGTGTTATGCCTCTGGTACCTTCCAATGTCTCATGTGCATGGCTTACAAGGAATATCTTCAAAAATTCCTTGCGGTCTTTATGGAGTTGCTCCCCCATGCCAAGAACTTTCCCCTTCACCACCCACCATCATTCCGTCACCACACTCCCACAAATCCATCCCCCTAGAAAAGAGTTCGCTCATCATTCCAACCACATCAATGCCTCTCACACCCTCCCTAGAACCACACTCGGCAGCAACCCACTCTCATATCCTAGTTTCACCAATTGCTAATCCACCAATCCAAATGCTACATGTTTTGAAAAGGTGTGCAAAACCTTTGTAGGACACCTTTTAAAAAAATTTGTTGGACATTTTATGTAGATTACTCACGCTTTGGCATACAATTGGGTGTGGCAACCATAAAATGGGTTAACATCTAGTTTTGAGGAAACCACTCACCTCTACTCCTCTCAAGGTTTTGTAACCCTTCAGGTCTCCAAGCTTAACACCATCATGGGTAGCTTACCGTTGGCCTTCTCCCGTGAGCCTTGTCACATCATCGCATTACACTAAGGGCACTACTCCCTCCTCTCACCTCAAATCACTCATATACACTCACTTTAGAGAGAAGATTAGAGAGGGGTTTAGCAATAGGTATAGCTACATTGCACAATAGGAGAGTTTCCTTGCATTATGAGGGAAATTTCCTTATATGCATGGCTATAGGTATTCACACACACACTTAAACTATGGCTTGGCAAGTGCCCAAAGCTTTGGTTTGGCCTATTTCTTGTACATTTCTTCATCTCATAATACATTGATCCATTACAACATGAGGGAGTGCATCCTAGCTCACTATTACACGCTCTTGTTGTTGGAGTGAGAAATGCCATTAATTATCCATCGGGTGCCCATCCAAGTTTGAGATTTGGACACCAATGCTCCATGGCTCATTTGTACATAAGTTTGGTGTGTCCATCCTCAAAATTGTTGGAGTTAGAAATGGCATTATCCATCAAGTGCCCATCCAAGTTTGAGATTTGGACACCTATGCTTCATGGCTTGTTTGTACATAAGTTTGGTGTGTCCATCCTTAATTTGATGTAGATTACTCATGCTTTGGCATACAATTGGGTGTGGAAACTTGTTAACCCCATAAAATGGGTTAAAATCTAGCTTCAAGGGAGCCCACTTCATGGGTTAAAATCTAGCTTCAAGGGAGCCCACTCACCTCTACTTATCTCAACGTTTCGTGGGGATCTTCCCAATGTCTCATCTTATAACCCTTGATTTCGCCAAGATAAACACTACTATGGATAGCTTACCATTCACCTTCTCCCACAAGCGTTGTCACACCATTACATTACACTACAGACATTGCTCCTCCTCTAATCTCAAATCACTCATGCACACTCAATAGCATGCATTAAAGATAACATTAGAGAGAGTTTTAGCAAGAGGGGAATCTCAATTGCACAATGGGAAAGTGTGCTTGCATTATGAGAGAAATTGCCTTACATATACAGGGCCATAAGTGTTCACTGTGGGGTCGAGTGGGTGCCCAAAGCTTCTATTTGGCCTATTTCTTGTACATTTCTTCATCTCATAATACATTTTAGATGCATTACACCACTAGGGAGAACATCCTAGATCACTACCAGATGCTCTTGGTGGTTGAGGAGTGGAAAATGTCATTAATTATCCATCAGACCTTTATGGGCACTTGTCTGAGTTTAAGATTTGGAAATCATTTCTTTCTCGCTTGTTTATAAATGAGTTTGGTAGCTTTATCCTTGAACTTTAATGTAGATTACTCATTCTTTGGCATACAATTGGGTGTGGCAACCTTGTTAACCATAAAATGGGTTAACAACAACAACAGATGAGCACATGAGGAGATAAATTATTGGCCACTTTGAAAAGGGAGGAAATATAGCAAGATTGGTAAGTTAATCAATCTCTCTATTTATAATTGTCTTGCATGCATTCTCATTTATATGAATTAACTTGTGTTTTGATTGGGAAAAACTCTAAGGTAAAGATTATGCACATGCTCCCACAGTTAATGAGATTAGAGATGGGTTCATTCACACAGATATACATGGGTGAGGAGGCAGTTCCATGGAGTTGAGCCATTAGTTGAGGTATGTACATATTCTTTTGAAATACACTTCTTGCATATTAGTTTTTCATTAAATCCATGTATGCATATTCTTTTAAATACACTTCTTGCATATTAATTTTATTATTAAATCTATGTATTATCATTAAAATAATATATATTATGTGTTAATATATGTTAATTATTTTAAACCATTACAGGAGGCCAATGTAGGGGTGTCTCCATCACATTCTATGTGAGTGGTGAGGCTGACAATGAGGATAAAACATGACATTAAGACATCTATGCGGTCAGGGGGACAATGAGGATGAAACATCACATGATAGACATCATATGGCTTCTAAGGATATTAGGAGACAGGACTTACATTAGGTTGCTTACACTAGTATTATAGATAGCTAGTTTTTTGTCACTTTGCCACTTTTTACACTAATATAACAATAGATATTTGTATTCGACCATTATGATTATGGTAGAGCTTATAAATATCTCTACTAGTTTTCCATCACTGCACTACATTTTACATTGATATAGCAATAAATATTTATATGGATTTGACCATGTCTTGTAGAGATTCAATCATGGATATTTAAACATGCTGTGGATGTAGTATAGTATTTCACCACAAATATATACTCATATATTTTGTCACTTTGTTTTTTATCACCCTATCCTCTTAATGTATATTTCTATTCATTATTTTACAAGATGTATATGTTCATTCATTAATATACAAGATGTATATCTTCTTTCATTTTATTGTACAAGACGCATATCTTTATTTATTTTATTATACAAGATGTATATGTTAATTCATTATTGTACAAGATGATTAACTAAAATAAGAAAAGAAAGCTCATTGTTTAAATACTGATCTAAAAAAGAGATGAACAAGAAGATGCACCACCGGATCTCCCATCCCTCACTGGCCACATGTGGTAGCCAACCACGTGCTCTTGACCACCAAGTTTGGGTGTCCTCCCGGGCATGCCTTGGTCAGGTGGTGGAGAGGATGATCCGAAACTTTCTTTGGGCAGGGACACAGTGTCGTCCTATGCAGGCCACGGTGGCCATAGGGTGTTTATTTAGCCTCATCATCACCATGGTGGATTAGGCATCATTGATCCAGCTATTCAGAGCAGAGACCTCTTGGGCACTCATTGTTTGAGGTCTTCCACCTAGGGGGTGAGCCCTAGAAGACCTTCCTCCTTGCTTCGCATTTGGAGATAGATTCCAACCAGGAGAAAAGCTAAAAACTCTTAGCAAAAATTGCAAAAAAACAAAGAGACCAAAACAAAAACTAAAGTCTCAAACAGATTCAAAAGAGAGTGTCGGAAGTGCAAAGATAAAGGTTGAACGAAAAACTCTGATGCAAGATTGCAAAAGAGAGCTCAAAACCGCATGGTCTTCAATTAGTGATGACTCAAGTGGACAAGAACAAGGTCTCAATGTTCCCCCCAACTTCACACAGTACACTCTTCAAGATCGGAAGATTGTTCTTCAACAGCCCATGAGACAAAAGCCAAGCATGCCAGGGGTTTCATATGATGGTCCAGAAGATGCAAAAAATTTGATATCGCTGAGCCAAAAAAAGAGTCTCGCTATGTGTGGATTGCCACAGACTTGTCCTTAGATGAGGAGAAGTTATTACTTCAAACAATAAAGGAGTATCGCGATGTTTTTGCTTGGAGTTATAAAGACCTCAAAGGAGTTGATCCAAGTATATGTCAGCATACAATTCCATTGCGAGAGGATGCAAAGCCTTCCAAGCAACGTCCTTATACTTACAATGAGAATTTTGCACAAAAGATAAAAGAAGAAATAGACAAGCTCTTAGAGGCAAAATTTATCTATGAGATTGAACACACTGAATGGGTCTCCCCTATTGTAGTGGTGCCCAAGAAAAATGGAAAACTTCGAGTATGTGTAAACCTCAAGAAGGTAAATGCAGCCACTGTACGTGATCATTACCCACTTCCAATTACGGATCATGTTTTGGAACGTGTTGCAGGGAAAAAGGCATATAGTTTCTTGGATTGATTCTCCGGTTACAATCAAGTGTCAATTGATCCGAAGAATCAACACAAGACAACCTTTGCTACTGAAGATGGCATCTTTGCCTATCCTGTTATGCCATTTGGTCTAACAAATGCACCTGCAACCTTTCAGCGGTTAATGAGTCATGTATTCAAGGAGTACCTTAGGCTATTTCTTGAGATCTTCATGGATGATTTATGTGTTCACTCACAAGAGCATGATGATCATATAGAACACCTCAGACTTGTGTTTCAAAAGTGTCAAGTTTATCGTATATGCTTGAATCCTGACAAGTGCAAATTCATGGTAAGACAAGGGAAAATTTCGGGCCATATTGTTTCTCGCAATGGCATTTCAACAGATATGGATAAAATTGATGTCATTGTCTCATTACCTCGGCCTATCAACCCTAAAGGGGTACAAATATTCATGGGACATTGTGGCTATTATCGTCGATTCATCTACATGTACGCTGTCCTAGCGAGACCATTATATGCTCTTCTTGTAAAGTTTAATTGGACTAACAAGTGTGAGGAATCCTTTGAAAAGTTGAAGCAAGCATTAGTGTCTGCACCCATCTTACGGGCACCAGATTGGAACCAAATCTTTCATGTCCATATTGATGCTTCAAACTTTGCAATTGGATGTATTTTGGCTCAATCGGGAGAACATAATAAGGATTTCCCAATCTCATATGCTAGTCGACAGTTAAACAATGCTGAGAAGAATTATACCACAACAGAAAGGGAAGGTTTGTCCATGATATATGCAGTGAAAAAGTTTCGCCATTACCTTTTGGCAAACATATTTATATTTTTTGTGGACCATCAAGCATTGTTATATTTGGTGAATAAGCCTTGTGCAACTGGAAGGATTGTGAGGTGGTTTGTCATCCTTCTTGAGTTTGATTTTGAAGTGGCAGTCCGAAAAGGAACAACTCATCTTAGCGGCAGATCATTTGTCTCAAATCACCTCTGGAGAAGCTCCTGTGGGTGTGGATGATGATATGTTAGATTCAACACTTTTCCTTGTAGAGACAGCTCCTAAATGGTCTGAACCCATCTTAGAAATTTTGACAAGTGGGCAGATACAACTAGCGGGTCCTAATGTGGACCTATGACGACCATTCAAGTTAATCTCAGGGAGATTATATCGTCAGGGTAATGATGGAGTGTTGCGGCTTATACCTAACCCCTTGACCAATATGAGGAGATCTTGGAATGGGCACATGAGGGTATTGGTGGAATCCATGCACATCAGCTCTACTTGTGTGCGACGTATAACTCAGGATGGGCAATGGTGGCCTACCATGCATGCGGATGCTGAAAAATTTGTTCGTAACTGTGCTTCATGTCAAATTCAACAACCAATTCATAATGTCACATTATTCCAAATTTCAACTACACCAAGTTGGAGTAAGTATATTGTGGACTATCATCAACATGGTCATACTGATCGAACAATTCCTAAATATCGAAAGCATGCTATTGAAGTTGAAGCGGCCAACTATATGCTGATAGAGGGCCAACTCTACAAGAGGGGCAAGGATGGCAACTTGTGCATGTGTGTATGTGAAGCTGACTACTTGAAAATCTTGACTCATGCACATGCAGGTGTTGGGGGTGGACACTTTTCGGGCCATACCACAGCTAAGTTGATTAGGTGGTCTGGGCTTTGGTGGCCAACCTTACAAATGGATGCCAAAGAATATGTAAAACGTTGTGACGATTGTCAAAGGACCAAACCTCCCATCACAAAGGACAATATGCCATTGCGGCCCATGTTAAGCACACGTGCTTTTGCCAAATGGGGTATTGATTTTATCGGTCCCATCAAACCTCTAGCTTGTCACACGCATGCCGAATATATTATAGTCACAACTGACTATTTGACCAAATGGGTAGAGGCAAAGGCTACAATAAAAAATGATGCCAGAACCACAGCCAAGTTCTTGTATGAGTACGTGTTTACACGCTATGGCTTACCTATTGAAATCGTTAGTGATCAAGGTGTGCACTTTGTGAATGAGGTCATAGAGTTTTTACTTCAAGAATTTATGGTAATTCACAAGCGTTCTGCACCCTATCATCCCCAGACCAATGGTCAAGCTGAGAGTACTAAAACAAGATTCTCTACACAGCACTCACAAAGATTGTTGAGGGACATAGGACTGATTGGGAGCAAAAGTTACACTCAGTTCTTTGGGCATATAGAACAGCCTATAAAACATATGTGGGCACAACCCCATTTGAGCTTGCTTTTGGGCTAGATGCAATTCTTCCCATTGAATTTCTTGTACCTACTCTACGCGTTGCTAAACAATTGGACTGGATTGAAATGAGCTTTCTCAATGCATTGATGAATTGGAAAAGCTTGATGAGACCCGCTTATTGGCAGTAATGGGGATGTATGCCGAGAAGAGGAGACAAAAGCAATGGTATGATCTAAATGTAACAACTGGCCAATTCAAAAAAGGGGACCTTGTGCTCTTGTACACACTTAAGAAGCATAATCAAAAGCTCAAGAAACGTGGCCTAGGACCGTTTGTGATTAATGAGCTTACTCCTAGTGGTGCAGTGCGTTTAGAGACACTAGAAGGTGAGCAAATGCCTAACTTCATTAATGGAAGTCATCTCAAGAAATACAATGAACCATTAACTGAAGCCATGCTTCAACAAATGCATGCTGCCCACACACGGAAAGAAGCACATGACCTACTTAAACATCGGGCTCAAGAAGAAGCTAAAGCTAGAGTTACAAAAGCCAAGGAGCGTCGCAAGGCTTCTGTGTTGACCTTACAGTTGGCTACTGATGAACAATATGTCGATCCTTTCAATATTCACATGTGTCTTCATCTTCATGAGACTACCTACTTTGTCTCTGCCTTAATTGACTGTGGTGCAGATTATAATGTTCTCTCATTTGACACATGGGTAGCCTTGGGACAACCAACACTTGTGCACATTCCTATTGACTTACGAAGCTTCTCAGGTGAAGATAACCCTATAGAGGGAAAATGTGTCATTATGACGTCCATTCAGGATCACCAGATGTCAGTTCCCTTTTATGTGGCTAGTAAGTCCAAGGCAGTGGTAGAGGTTGCTCTTGGTCAATCATGGTTAAGTGCTACCAATTGTTCATTAGATTGGAAGAATAGACAATACAAATTGCAAATTGATTCTGATTGCATCTTGGGATCTGCTGCTCCACGAGTTTTATCATGTCAAAAGGGTGATAGTTCTACCTTACACAACCCAATTTCAGCATCTGCTCTTCAAGCTCCAAGACAAATGATGTGGATAATTGATGAGTCCTCAAATGAGGGCCATGCGGCTGGCATGTTCCAACTACTCTATTCACTGCTCAAAGAAGGCCAGGCAAGAAGGAATTGTCAATTTGGCTACCCAAAGATGCGTACAAACTTGTACCATCTAGCCTAGTTGTTGCTAAACCTCCTAAAAAGCATATCTTTTCCAAGCCTAAACCTTAGATTGTTACTCATTGGGTCCCAAAGCATGTTCTTAAAGCACAAGGCTATTATGAGGGTGCAACAGCACTTTGGCTTGTGTATCAACAATAAGATTCCAAAAGCCACTCTTGGTTTTTCATATCAATGGGTGCAAAGAAAATCAACACAACCTCTTCAAGATAGGATAGGTGGTTGTAATAGCACCTACAAATCTACTTGTGTTGACCTTCCCCAAACATGTATTAAATCACCAGTTGTCCCAACTTCTCCTTGTTACACAATTCCACCATCAACTTGTGTACCTAGACAAATCCAACTTTACATGAGTCTCCTTTGAGCATAGATTCTAGCACTTCACTGCCTAAATCCTCTTATCTTGCTCAAATTCCTCGACAATTGCTATCCTTCCCACCTCTTAAGAAGGACATACCCAAAACCAAAGGATTGTGTTCTTTTTGAGATGATCTTATCTACATTGTTTTTGATAGGGATTGTAATGATGGATATGAGTGTATAAAGTTTGAAGTTTCTAAATTTCATTGTTCTACGCCCAGATACCTCCTGATGGATACTTGGCGAGATACATGCCCACCATGCATTGACCCTGATAGTACTCAACCTGAATATCGCGGGGGTTATAGTGCTCCTCCTTTGCAAACTCATTCTAGGTACTTTTATGCTCCCTTAGGTGAAATTTGTTGTGGGCATCACTTTGTCACTTTATTCTATCAACAGCATCATCCATTTCCACATTGTCAAGAGTGTGCACGACTCGTATTAGTGTGCACGACTCGTATTAGGGAAGCTTCACACATTTGTTGGCTATGCCGCTCTTACTTTCGACGATATGGCACAGGCTTAATGAAACAAATTGTGGGAATTACACCCCAACGCCATAACCTTCTTGATGTGAGAGTACCAGACCGAGGATCAAATCAACATAGATTACCTGAGGAGGTTCAAGCACAACAATGGAGGGATATATGCATAAATGACTTGCAACCACCTATCTTGCAAGCCCTTCTTCCCCCAGCCTCAACATGTCCATTTTGGATCACTATGAGCACCTATATTGAGAAATTCCAAAATCGGAATTGTCTGCTTAACCTTCCCATAGAACCAATGCCATATTTTAGCGAGGAAGCACTCCTTCCTCTACCACCTTCTCCAGAGGCTGGCTTTTGTACAGGGTTGTCCTTGCATCCTGAAGTGATTGATACCATCTTTCCAGCAGAAGTGGACACGGATCCATCGCCAGTGCAAGGAGATCTCAGCTAAACAAGAGCATACAAACACGCTCTAACAGTCCACCTACCATGCACACAAATTAGGAAGGGGGGAGACATGCAATGCCTACAAAGAGCAAAGAGAAGCACTCTGCACATCAGCAATGCATCACGACAAACGCAAAACATCAACGAGCACTACAACACCTTTTGTTTCTACCGCGCCCGAGGACGTGCACGATTTAGGAAGGGGAGAATGTTCACTCACGGGAACACGGATTATGGAAGGAGGCCGGAAGCAATTAATGCGAGAGAGTGGGATTGTAGCCATGGGAACATAAAGACACATAATTTTTTCATATTTTTGTGTCGAAGTGCAATGTAAATCGTTTTAGGCCAATGTGGGTTCTAAATGAGAGTTCTAAGTGTATTAAGCAAGGCTCACTTATGGGGTTGTCCGCCCATGTGTGAAAGAGTCTAGGGTTAGTGACATCTCTATAAAAGAGATGTTAGCTAAAGAAAGAGGATGTTTTTAACCATTCTCATAAGCTATTGAGTGAAGCTCTTGAGCTCTCAAGCTATGGCAACTCTCTAACTCTCTCTATTGTACTCGAATGAGCATCAAGCTCTAATGAGTATAGCTCCACTTCTTTCTCTTAATCTGTTTTAGCATCATTGAAGTAGATTAATCTATGATTAGTTGAATGCTTCTTTCTTTCTCTTGTGTATGCATGCTTGTAGTGTGTGTGTGTGTAGTCTCCATTGATGCAAGCTCTTGCCCACTTCATTGGCAATGAACTATTCATGGGGGATAGACTCTCTCTATGAGCTTGTGGGTTTGTGAATGTTACATTCTATGCTTGCTTAAGCTTGTGGGTTAGTAGATGCACGCTTATGAGTTTGCTGGCATTAGGGAAAGCTAAGATTTAATCAATGTTTGAATGAGATTAAGAGATTGCCATGCATTGCTTGTTCTCTTGATTAGTGTAGTGGGTTTAAGGGATTGAGAGTCTATTGATTAAGGTGTTGAATGGTTTAATCGTCAAGTGGTGGTTCGTGTATGTGAGCTCTCCCCCACCGCAAGAGGGAAAAACCTTCATGCACTAATCGGGTCGAGTCCTCGGATTGACATTGTGTTTCTCAACACATTTGTTGATCGGTAGTACTCTATGAGCACTATATTGCACGGTAGAGAGAACCGCTCTTCAAGCTCACTCCACCTCTTCTTAAGTCACCCAAGAAGAGATCCAATAGCTAGGTAGAGACTAGGTAGAGAGCAAGAAGGAAGGAAGCTATGGAGAGCTCAACCTTCACCTCATACAACTAGAATGCAAAAGGGACTTGGTAGATAGGAAAGAGAGGGTAGAGAAGAAGAGAAAGGAGAGCATTACCATCCCTACTTACATATTACACCAACAATCAAACATGCAAGAAAGAAAAACACAAGCTAACATGCATCCTCAAGCTCAAATAAGAGAGAGAGAAGAGGCAAGCTCAAATTTTAAGATTCCTCTCTCCAGCTTTTGATGATGTAAAGATGTAAGAACCTCCCACTTCAGTCTCTTGTAATCTTCCCCCCTTTCAGAATGGAAAAAGATCTTGTTTGACCTTGTTTTGGCCTAGAGAGAGATAACAAAAATTTGAAATATTTTTGGATATGTATTTTCTTCCAATCAATAGGAAGTGATCCCCTAAAACAGAATTTTAATCACAAATCTCTAAGTTGCATTAGATTTGGATAGTGGGTGAACCAAGGAGCCCCCTAGTTCAAAGTACTAAGCCTTATTAAATTATTTTGAATTTAAAAATATGATTTCCTTATCCAAAAAGGTTGGAAAATAAAATTTAAAAATGGGAAATTTTGGAATTATCCACAAAAAAATAGTAAAGAAAGTCTCACATGAGGTGAAGATTCAATAATCATGAGTTTCAGACATTTGAAGGAGACTTTTGGGAGGCCTTGCGACACCTCAGGAGAGAGAGAACTCCTCATCAAGGAGGCGCCTAGAAATCACATCAAGGAGGACATTTTTAATTTAAAAAAATCATGAGGTAGCTAGATATTTCATCTCTCATCTCTCCTCTTCCAAACTAGATCAAAAAGTGGGCATAACTAGTCTAAAACTTGTCCAACTTGGATCAAACTGAAGCTGGGAGCCTCTAGATCCCAGTTGGGCTTGGTTGGTGGACTCTCTCACCTATAAATAGAACACCATTTATTTGTATTTTCATCTTAGAGTATTTCCATGCTAGTGTAATTTTCAGTTTAGTGTATTTCCTTCTTTCCTCTTCCTTGCCTCTCCATTGTGAAGCTTTGGTGCTTCCTCTTCCCTTGGTGGCTAAGCCTCTTCTTTGAGGGCTACATAACTTCTTGAAAGGTAAAGAATCAAGCACACCAAGGGTAAGCCTAAACAATGATGTTTATTCTCTTCTTTAGATGTTAATCTTCTTCCCAACCTCTCTCATGCTTGGGAAGCATTTTATCTCATGGTTTCCTCTTAAAAACCATGCCCTTCTTGATTTATGTTGTTGTTTAAATGAAGTAATGGTTATGTTTATGCTTAGGTTTAGACATAAACTAATTTTTATAAAGTAGAATTTTGAGCATTTTCAATTCATAGAAAATGGGGAGAAGTTATGGCCAAAAATTTATCATTAGAAAATAAGTTTATGCATAAATTAAATTTTATGCAAAAAGTGGAATTTTGAGCATTCTCATTTCATAGAAAATGCAGAGAAGCTATTGCAAAATTTTTATCATTAGAAAATAAATTTAAGCATAAACTACTTTTTATATTAAAGTAAAATTTTGAGCATTCTCATTTCATAGAAAGTGCGAGAGAGCTATGGCAAAATTTTTATCATTAGAAAACAAAATTAAATTTTATGCCAGAGGTG
The DNA here is from genome assembly GCF_041138505.1 of Cibotium barometz. Taxonomy (NCBI): domain Eukaryota; kingdom Viridiplantae; phylum Streptophyta; class Polypodiopsida; order Cyatheales; family Cibotiaceae; genus Cibotium; species Cibotium barometz. The sequence goes on from NC_141067.1 coordinate 23,391,635, forward strand.
GAGTTTTGAGCATTATTCATTTTAGAAATTAGGAAGAGGTTATGTACAATTCTTCTCTAAATTTTAAATTGGATTATGAATAATTATTATGTGTGCATAAATATTTTATGCTAAAAGAGATATTTTCATGATATTTTATTTTGGAAAAATAGAGAAAAGAATGTGAAAATAATGTATGTATGTGAAAGGATGGATGTGGAAGTATGTTAAAGAATGGATGTGGATGTATGTGAAGGATGGATGTGGATGTATGTGAAAGAATGGATGTGGATGTATGTGAAGGATGGAAGTGGATGTATGAGAAAGAATGGATGTGGATGTATGTGAAGGATGGAAGTGGATGTATGAGAAAGAATGGATGTGGATGTATGTATGTGAAAAGATGGATGAGGATGTATGTGAAAGGATAGATGTGTATGTGTATGTGATAAGTATGGATGTGGATGTATGTGGAAGAATATATGTGGATGTGTATGTGATAAGTATGGATGTGGATGTATGTGGAAGAATATATGTGGATGTGAATGTGATGGATATGAACGAGGATAGAGGCGATGAGATGGAAGTAAATTGGATAGATATGAATGATAAAGGATGTGAATGAATGATATGGGATATGAATAAATGTGTTAGCATGTGAATCAGGATGATAAGGCATGTGAATGAATGTGATAACCTGTGAATCAGGATGTGAATGAATGATATAGGATGTGAAATGGATGTGATAAGATGCGATGTAAGCTGGATAGATGTTAATGTATGTGAAGTAATGAGATGTATGGGTAGATGCAAGTGGATGAGATCAGATGAGGATAAATGAGGAAATAAGTCTTGAGGTAGAAAAAGATGTGATTAGATGAGAATCGAAATACTTATGAAATTGTGTGGATGGATGTATGAATGATGTGGATTGATGTGAATGATGTGGATTGATGAGTGGATGATATAAATTGATGAGTGGATGATATAAATTGATGTGGATGATGTGGAATGGTGAGTGTATGATAAGCGAATGATGTGGATGATGTGGATTGATGTGGATGGATGTATGGATGATGTGGATTGATGTGTGGATGATGCGATTGGATGTGAATTGATGTGGGAATGATGTGATGTGACAGGAATCGATGAAGAAAATAAAATTGTGGTAAGATGAGAAAAGATGGGGACTAATGTGAAAGGATGCAGAGTAATGAGATGGAAATATTGTTGGAACTGTATTTATATGTGAAATCTATTTTTAAATGACTATTTATGTCAAGAATGCTGGGAAAGCATTTTGACTGTCTTGTGAATGAGGTCGTAGAGACCTATCTGTTAAAGTTGCAACTACTGGACGGAGAGTCAACGGAGGATGTCTCGCGTAGCAAGGTCGACCGAGGTCTTGACCAGCCTCGATTTGATTTAAATGGTGAGCTTATGGTACAGCGGATGAGGGACCAAGGAAGCGGCCTATGAGTGAAGCGCTAGGTGACCTCCGAAGGATCCTAGAGGGTGTTGACCATACAGTGCTCGGGCTCTGGGTCGCCAAAGATACCCACAAGTACGTCGGGGAAGATATTGGAACAAGGAGTAAGAGTTGTTTTCTGAATTCGGGCATGGATCTGGTTGATTGAACTTGCTGGTCCTCAACAGATGAGTCCATGGCTCTTTTATATAGATCTGTTGGTTGATATTGCTGATCTTCAACGGAGATTTCATCTGGATATTTTTATGTGATTATATTGCTGGGTACTATGAGCTAGGAACTATTGAAAAGGCCCCTGACTAAACAGGTGGTGAGTGTTCTGGTTGCCAATGATGCCATAGGTACACCGATGATGGAAGGAATTGGAAATTAGGATTCAACTGAATAATTAGAGGATTTTGATCAGTAACACTATGGTTTCATTAAATAATTATTTTAAAGATTGTTGAATCTGTGAAAAAGGCAAGTTCATATTGGGTGTGTAAGTGGTGTGACTAGTTTTATGTTTGCATGAATATCTGGCTAGGGAGCCTGGGAACTCTTTTCCATGGTACCTGGGACAAAACCTAACCAAAATTCCTAATTGGATTCCATCACTACAGTGGTTGGGCAGTTGGCTAACCCATGGGACTAGGCTAGACTGATGGATCCCTAAATCGAGACTCAATTTCTGTATAGTACGATAGATGAAGTAAATCCAAGACAAAAATTGTTCTAGGGAAAAGAATCAACAGGTGTGCCTCTCAATGAGGAAAAAAGCGTTGGTCTCTATGATCCAAGTACAATATTTTCCCTGATCTAACTATGGGACTTACGGGTTTGGTCAGATCAGTTCAGTTAGTTAAGGCTTTTGACTACGTTAGAGAAAAGTTATCCTGGAGGAATCGCCCGTGCTTTCCGGGCAAGGGAAGTTTTTTCGGGTTCGGTTTTGGAAGAACCGATGGATTAGTCTCTTGTCTGGATATCCATGGGGGCGAGGCCCCAATGTGGGACCCTGCCCTGTGTAAGAAGTGCTAGCACCCCTGAATTCATTGCGCGGTGGGTTCAGGGATCTTACAGCTGGTAATAAAAAGTGTGTTTCACTAACGATAATGTCTTGTGTACCCCAAGGTGTCCAGCAAAAGGGGCGTTGTGGCACTCCTTAAGAATCTTGGACCTAATGGTTGGGATCTGTGGTACACAAATTTTGTCATTACGGAATAGTAAACCATTCTGAATCATCCATTGGCCTCCTACAGTCTGAATGGTAGGCTGCTCATTCATCAAGTCTTGGTCAATAAATGAGCTCCCGTCCTGGATATTCTGCCAAAATGGACCAAAATAACTATCAGTCCTACAAAGCCCTCTCAATGACTAAAATAAGTCAGTAGAAATCTCGGTGAACGACAAAGTATTCACCTCTCTAATTCGACTAAGCACATCTGCAACACTATTCATGGACCATTTTCTATAACGAATCTCAAAATCAAAATCTTGCATTAATTCAGCCCATCGAGCTTTCCTTCCTCTCAAATCATCCGCATCACACACATACTTGATTGACTGATGATCAGTCTCAATACCACAAACTTGGAGCCATATAAATAATGTCTTCAAACCTTGAGAGCGTGAATCATAGCATAAAGCTCCTTCTCAAGGGTTGGCCAACGAGATTGAGTGTCGTCTAGCTTTTTACTTTCAAAAGCAACAGGTCTACCATCTTGAAATAGAGTAGCCGCGATGGCATAGTCACTAGCATTAGTTTCAAGAACATAAGGATCGGGTCATGCTAAGATAGGTGCTTCCTTGACTTTATCTTTCAAAAGTCTAAAGGCCATATCCAAATCGTTATTCCAAGTGATAGGCTGATTTGACTTACGTCCACGACCTTTCAACAAGTCGGTCATCAGTAGTGTGAGCTAAGAGTACTCCCGCACAAGATTTCCGAATAATAACAACAAAACGAAGAAAAGAACAAAGTTGTTTCACTGTCCGTGGTATAGGCCAAGCCAAAACCTTCTGAACTCGGTAGTAATAGTCAATGCTCAATCCATCTCTAGTGATCTTGTGTCCCAAGTAAATGATGTGTGTCATGAAAAACTTACATTTACTTAATTTAGCATACAGTCGATTCTGTCTTAAAATAGTTAAGACAATTGTGAGGTGTCTAACGTGATCCTCAAGAGCATGACTATATATCAAAATATCATCCAGGAACACCACCACAAATTTTCCCAAATGTTCACGAAAAAGATAGTTCATCATCTGTTGAAAAGTGGCTGGAGCATTGGTTAACCCAAAAGGTAATACGAGAAACTCGTAATGGCCATACCTAGTCCAAAAGGCGGTTCTTTTGACATGCCTTTCATGTATACGTATCTGGTGATAGCCACTACGTAAATCTATCTTCGTGAAATATTTTGCTCCTACTAACCGGTTGATCAGGTCATCTGAAATAGGGAAAGGATAACGGTTCTTAATTGTCAGTTTGTTCAATCTCTTGTAATCTATACACATTGTCTAGGTGTTGTCCTTCTTTCTCCTAATAAGCAACACAGGTGCACCCCAAGGTGATTTACTTGGACGGATCTGGCCCATCCTCAAATAATCTTTGAGTTGTTTGGCCAACTCATCTTTGTCAGCTTGGTTCATCCTGTAAGGTGGAATACTAACAGGGTGAGCACCAGGGAGAATCAGGTTCTACTGCCCTTCGAGGTGGTAAGGCCGATGGCAGTTCCTTAGGAAATACATCTTGAAACGAATCAAGTATCTTCTGTAATTCTTTGCTTTCAAATACACTTAATTCATTGACATCCATAGAAGGTATGAGAAATGAAGAAAGTGGAATCAATATACAATGGAAAGCAGTATACAAGAGAGATGTATACAATCACCTAAAATACTATACTGGGTGTTCCTATGTTCAAAAGAAAAAATATGACTAGACTAATCTATCTAGACTTGAAGAGTCTTAAACCACTCAATCCCTAATAACAAGTCTACATGTTCTAGGTGCATAATATAGCATTTCAGAGTATCTTTGTAGTCTTGAATCCGGATCGGTAGCATCTCCACCTTTCGATCCCATACTTGTCGAGGCGTACCTCATAGGTATGATCGCTGGCTATTGTATCAAGACCCAATTTCTGCACAAGTTTGTAATTAACAAAATTGTGTGAGCTACCAGGGTCTAGAAGAATGTGGATTCTATGGCCATTCTCTTCTCCATAAACTCGGAGAAGATCATGCAAGCCAAAAACTTTAGAGTTGAACAGACAATCAAAACATGTACTAGGGTGAGAAAGTACAGTAATAACTGACAACTGGTTAGCTGCCTTTGGCTTGGGTCTTGCATTGGTCTTTGCACCCTTTTGCTTCGGGCACTCGTTACGCATATGTCCTTTTTCTTCACAGATGAAGCAACGTCCCTCCTTCTTAAGCTTCAAAGCCTTAAGAAGACGTTTCTTCTTCACTGTTGTCAAAGTTGAATTCTTTGAAGGTTGGTCCGAAGACTTTCCTTCAGTTGTGCTAGCCCCATCGGTGCGGACAACTTCCTTCTGTGCTTGTTCCCCTGCTCGGTAAATGGGTTTAGACTTGGAAGAGACCATTGTATCATCATAGATACGAGCAGAATGAATGGCTTTGTCCAAAGTTTTGCATTTGTTGTTTTTAACCTGTTAACGGTATGAGTCAGGTAAACCGGCTACGAAGAACCCCAAAAGAGTTGTGGGATCCATCTTTGTAGCTTTCATTTGCAAGTCCCTAAATTTATGGAGATAGACCTCATAAGTGAGGTTCTGCGAGGTCATGGTCAAAGTAGTAAACCAGGCAACAACATCATAGTCATCCTCTTTCTTGAGGAATTCTTTCTTGAAGACGTCTTCGAACTGTGCCCAAGTCGTTGGTTTAGGGTTGAGTTCCTTCCACCAAAGCAAAGCTTTGCCTGAGAGGAAACCTGCTGTGGTGCTAATTAGATCTTTTTCCCATCGTCATATGGATGGAACTGAAAATGGACTTGCCACTTATGTAGCCAAGTATCCACTATCTCCTTGTTGGTACGCTGCTTTTGCTCGCCCCCAAACTGTTCCGGAGTAATATTGGGGCCCAAAGCAGATTCCAAGGTATCCATACCCGAAAGAGTAAATAGGGTAGTGGTCAACAAAGAGATGGAGTTCTGTAAAGCCTGCATCTGCGCGGCGATTTGTGCTTGACGTTTCGAGGAAGAAGCTTCGAGAGCAACTTTAAATTCTTGGAAATCTGATTTTGACACATAATCATCGAAAAGATTGGCATCGGTGTCTTCCAATAGCCACCAGATAGCAGGTCTTCACGTTCGATAAAGGGCTCCAACTCGGGTTCTTAGGTCAACATCTTGAAGAGGTCAAGAGGAGAGAAAATATTTATCTTGCACAAGGAGAGTGCTAGAGAGCTTGAGAGCTTGAGAACTTGAGAGATGTGTCGCAAGAAGCCCGCTTAAGGGGAATTTATAGGCTTCCCCAAAAGCTTACTTAGCTTTTTCTTTTGTGGTTTTTTTTTGGCAATATATATATATATATATATATATATATTCTATTTTCTTTAAAAAAGAAAAAAAAACACTTATAAAGCAACAAGTGGGTTTTTTTTTTGTACACACCCGGGGCCCACTCAAGTGGGTGGAGCCGATTTCCCCTTCCAACAATTAGCCAATTATCATGGTTGGGCAAGAGCCACGTACCATCGGGCAAGAGCCACGAATTAGGCATCCCCCATGACCACCGCGATGAGCGCTGGAACAGCGGAGGGGTCTCGTATGGATCCTCCTATCTCGCGTGATCCACCACCCGAGGAGGAGGAGTCACTCGAGTGTTCAAGGGGCAGTCCCTTTATAACATGAGAGAGCCTAGTGGGACTTGAACTCATGACCTAGAGGTTACAAGTCACAAGCTTGACCACCACACTAACAAGTGGGTTTTTTAAACCCCTTTGGCGTGGGTTTTTTTGTTGTTTTGTTTTAAAAAAAAAACAAAAGCTAAAAAAAACTTACGCAGGTATGCTTTTTTTTTCCACCCGCCTATAATCAGCGGCCGCCTGCCTGCGTGGACTCCGTGCGCACGTGCCTGCGTGTACCCGCCTGCCCATGCACACACTTGGCTGCTTGCACATATACACACAGGGTTCGACACCTGCCTGCGCACAAGCGCCTGCTTGCGTCTGCACACATACCCGGTGGCCTGTGCGGGGAGATGACCGATTACGCATGGCTGTGCATACAGTTCGTGTGCCAGACCCTCTTGCTGCCCACATGCGCCCGCCTGACTGCCCGTGTGCAAGATTCGTCTGCCCGCGTTCGCCAGCCTATGTGTACCAGCCCTCTTACTTGCACCAACCTGTCCGCTTGCGTGTAGTGCTGCTTGCGACTGGTGTGGTGACCTTGCGGCGGCTGGCGTGTTCATACATGTAGGCTGCACAGCCCTTAGGCGATACACAGACATGAACAGCCTTCGCTTCTTCTTCTCTTTCTCTCTTACAAACAGCCGACATGCTTTTTCGTTTTCTCTCTCTCATAGCTGTTCACACAGTTGCAAAAAACGCATCCAGCCTTCTTCTTTGTAAAAGCAAACAACCCAACTAGACCCAAACCTTTTCACAGGTTCCCACGATGAAAAAGCAACATGCCGAATTTGAAAAAATAGCAGTAGGCATAGAAAAATAGCAAGCTTCTCGAACTCATATCTTTTCTTCGACCTCTTTTCTCTACCTACCGACTTGCTCGTTCATGAGGCTTGCTTTGATACCACTGTCAAAACCCCAAAAAGGATCTCCTCCTATAGAACGCTCCTGAAACAAGACTCGAAACCTGCAAACAAACCAAACAAACATCTCATCCTGAAAAGGCAAAGGATAGTGATGTCTTCTAGTGGCTGCATTTAAGGGTTTATAATCTACACATACTCTCCATTTGTTTCCTTTTTTAGGCACTATAACCACATGGGACATCCAATCTGATTCAAAAACTCTATAAATGAATCCATCCTGCTAAAGTTTGTTTCCAGCACTTGCCCTTGGATAGTCCAAAGCCTCCTAAGCTTCTGTGCCATTGGCCTTACCCCCCTTTTCAATTCAATCTCATGTACCACATTGGAAGTCCTTCTCATTTGGGCATATTCCCTCGCAAATAACTTTGGATACTTATCAAAGAGAACCTCGTATTGCTCCTTTTCTTTCATAGTCAAATTTTTATCAACCATCTGTTGAGAGGTAGCGATTGCGGTTGTGCAATGCTACATTGATATGGGTGATGGGTGAGTTGTGGAACACCTCGATTAAGAGAGGGTGTTGAGAGATGTAATCGCGGTGTTGTGTATGTGGGAAAGCACCCTAGAGGTGCAAGATATTGTGGCAAGATAAGAATGCCACATGTAATATTGTATGGTGTGTGTGTTGACCAAAAGAGTGGAAAAGGAAGTGCCGCATGGATGATGATGTGTAAAGTGGGATAAGGCTAGAAAGCCTATATCATTGTATGGTTCACTTGAGATAGAGCAATAGAATTGAGTGTTAAGTGTGCATTCTCTCTCTCTCTCTCTCTCTCTCTCTCTCTCTCTCTCTCTCTCTCTCTCTTATGGAGTCCTTAGTGCAGTTTAATCCACCCTAATTATGTTGCTTAATCTGTCTATCACCATGATCAATCCCATTTTAGGATTGTTTAACAAGGTTGAGGAATGATGCAGGTACACATGTATCATTTAAAGGGAAGGAAAAGGTCGATCAACCTTTTATGCCTGATTTGTCAGCAGGTCACTCATATGTGGATGGTGACTCTAGTGGCTCTGAGAGCAGAGTCTTGATGAGGAGTTTGGTATTTCGTCTATTGTTACTCTTGGTGTAAGGAGAATCAGGGCTATTTTGAGGACACCTGGCAGTGATCCAGGTGTACGCAGGTCTACGAGAGTTGGATACCTTGTTGACAGGTTGAGATATGATGGATATATAGCCCATCATTATGCTTACATGGTAAAAGCAATATAGGAGGTTGAGCCCACTTGCTTTGCTTTGAGCAGGCGATTGGAAATAAGAAATGGGAAGATGCCATGGATCAGGAGATGGCAGCATGAACTGGTTCTAAATGGTTCATGTCATGAACCGCCCTACTACTTCACGACGTGAAACAATAACCTTCCCCTGGCTTGGACATGTTGTCCAAGTATGGTATGACATGTTGTCCAAGTATGGTATGACAGGTTGTAAGCCTATTTCACTGCCATTGGAGCAGAACACAAAGCTTTTCGCAGATACACGTGAGCTTTTGGAGGACCCCAATACATACAGGTGCAGAGTGGATATAGTTTGATCTACATGACCATTACAAGGCCAGACTTGAGCTATGTTGTTGGACTTGTGAGTCAGTTTATGCAAGCCCCTAGGAAGCCACACTTGGATGCGGCTAGACAGATCCTCAGGTACATAAAGTCCACATTTGATTATTATGGACTTTTCTATGAGGCTGGTACAGAGATATAGTTGCATGGGTACAGAGATGCTGATTGGGCTAGTAGTATTGCAGACAAGAGATCTACCAATGATTTTATGTTCTCATTTGGCAGTGCTGCTGTGAGTTGGAGCAATAAGAAGCAGCCAACAGTTTCCTTGTTGAGTACAAAGGCAGAGTACAGAGGTGCTGCTATGGTAGCTTGTGAGGTAGCTTGGTTTCAGAAGCTACTTGGTGACATGGGAGAGCCCGTTGGATAAGGCACTTGTCATACATTGTGACAACATGAGCAGCATACAGTTGTAACCTAGTATATCATGCTAGAACGAAGCACATTGAGGTGCATTATCACTTTGTGAGAGAGAAGGTTCTAGTAGGAGATGTAGATCTGGTATATGTCAGCAAAGAGGATCAGATAGCTGACATCTTCACGAAGGCATTGGGCACAGAGAAGCTCCACAGGTTTAGGAGCTTACTTGGAGTGCAGTGTGTGGAGTTGAGCTCGAGGGGGAGTGTGAGATATCAAGCTCAACTAGTGCTACAGCGGACATTGATGACCCGCTTGGGTGATAGCTTCCGAATCTACACCATTGGCATGGTTGGTGAGATTATGGGTGATATGCGGCCAGTGGGATGATAGGCTGTGTGACAGCCATTTTGGATTACTAGAGACTCGCATAGTTATAGCGCTAGCTCATTTAGTCAGGTTCACATTATGGACCGACCCTTGTATGTTGTAATAGTTGAGTACTAACCCATATAGTGTGTACTAACCCATATAGTGTGTACTCTTATCTTTTTGTTATGTTGGTTGAGTAGAGAAGAAGAAGATAGAAGAAAATTCAGCTATCCATCTCTCTCTCTTGTGTCTTGCTCTCTCTTGTATGTGTATGTTTGCTTACTAGGGTTTGAAGCTCTCCCTCTCCCCCACATTCTCTTTACCATCTTCATCAACGTCTCTTCTGGAACATTGAATCTCTCATCCTGGGCATCAACATGTCCTATCAGATTACCAGCTCTACCCTTCCACCTGATCGGAGGCACCTATATCCCACACATATCCATTTGCATCTCAAACAAAATGTTGGTCCAAGCCCTCGTCTCATCAGCTTCTTCTGTAGATTCTAAAGAGAAGGCACCATAACTTTCAAAGGAGGTAGAACTAGCATTTGTATCCACTTTCGTATCCTCTCTAAGCTCCATGATCCTCCCTGCTTTCAAATCATATTTGATCCTCTTATCCTTTGGTTTATCAACAATAGATCTACACATTCCCTATACCAATCTTGCCTTTGATCTCATTGCTTAACCATGGCCTTCCTAAGATTATAGGGTATGCCCCAATCCCAGCTGTCATGACATGCATATCAAAAGGTAGCGTTAGCCTTTTTATGCTTTACATCTGACGACAAAACAACATATGGTTCCTAACCTTCTTCCAATTGAAAACCTCCCATTCCAATCTTTCTTCTCCTTGCCCTAAACTTTCCTTGTTTACTAGATTCACCCTGATCCATGGGAGCTTTCCCCTTCTCTGATCTCCTCTTAGCTCTATCTTCCCTATCTACTACTTCAAATTCTGACCTTTGCAACCTTTTCCTTTTATTAGCTGTCACATCAACCTCATCTGTCTCCTCTAGAATAGCTTCTAAAATGTTCACATTGTCCAAGGGACCTTGAGCTTGACCCTGTAGTGGCAATTGATTCCCATTTTTCCTATTTATGTGGTCAACACATCTATCCCCTTCGTGTCTACGAAGCAGCCGAACTGAGTGTAGATAATCCATAGGACCCATCAAACACACCAGCAAATTTCAAGCTGTTTAGCACATGCACCGCAAAAGATGGGCAACAAGGACAGTAGTGTGGGCCAACAGTCCGTACAGCTTTGTGGCTGGGAACACTGTGGGCCAGCCGTACATTCCATAGTATAGGCCATGTAGGGGTTGGAACTTGGGACTGGTCGTGGGCTGGTTGGGCGGTCAGGAGTAGCGGTCGAGCAGGCCGACCCCATTAGGACCCCGCCCCCTATAAGTAAAGAGCCCTTGCTTGCCATATTTCTCATCCCCCAGACATTGAAGTTGAAACATCAAGAACACTGCACAAAAGCAGATAGCATCAGTCACGCCTTTAGTCAGCAGCCTAGAACTCAGCCACCAACGTTCAGTCCATACAGGTCAGTTCAGTTCAGAGGACCAATCTCGGTCACTATCATTTTACTCATCATAATGTGGAAATACTAGCAACCACACCATAAGGTGGGGCCCTTAAGTGGGTTAGTCGGGACCCACTGGGGTGCACAGTCTATCTCTCTTTCTCTGTCTCTTGTCTCTTCCAATTGAAGTTCTGTATTTGCGCAGGGCGCCCATAAGAAAGAATACTGTGCGGCAAGTGTCAACTGGGTGGGAAAAGCATTAAGATTAAAACCCTACTACTTAAAACGAAAAACATTATAAGCCCTAGAAACATGTGCAAGCAGCTTCTAGGTGGCCTTCTTGCAAAAGCAAGACCTTAAGAAGTCTTTCCCACCCTCTCTTCTCCTCATTCTTTCGTTTTGTTTTTTTTCTAGAAAAGAGATCCTTCTATTAGTAAAAAATCAGTAGCCCGAGGGCTAAATGTACATGCTCATAACCTCATAAGACGCAAAAAAACAAATAGGGGACGGAAGATTCCCTCTATTGTTTGCCCACTCTCTCGGAGAGAAACTACCTCATACAAGAGGGGAAGAGGGGGGAGGGAGAGCCATGCTGGCCGCTTGTAGTGCCAAGTAATCTCGTCGGCCTGATCAGTGAGAAAGGGAACCTTTGCGTAATGTGCGCAGGAAGGCCTCTTGCCATTTATGCATGCAATCAGACCCACCCTAAAGTTCCCCCCTTGACTGTGGAGGGTATGAATGATGTTAGTCCAAATCGAGCAGATGGAATTTGTTGGAGAGGTGAGAGTACCCTCAATGGCCTCATTGCAATGGGCCCACCATATATGACACATAGCTATGCTACTGATGATGATCTCCCATCTCGGAAGTAGTGTTGGCTCTGCTGAGGTGTGAGGGTTGGAAACTATATCAATCCTGTAGTGAGAGAGTCAGAGGGCTTGCCTATCTGCTACCTCCTCATAGATGAGACCGAGGCTAGACTCAATCATCCAGGCTGCACCCGGGTGATAGTACACAGTGCAAACCGTGGCACTGCGGACCGCACTGTTGTGTATAGGTAAAGGATCCTCTGCCAAACCTATTGCGCTTTGGGAAAGTCCCAAAGACCTGTTGCGCTTTAGGATAGTTCCAAAAGCAATGCCAATGTTTACGACTCCATGGGTGGTTGTCGTTGCTCCTCCAATGGCCAACCAAGTGCCAACATGGAGGTTGTGATGGGCTATCTACAAAGGAAGAGTGTTACCTTCCTAGGTCGATAGTAATCCTATAGACACTTTCAAAAATCATAGAGGAAATGGGAAGAAATGCTACGAGATGCATAGTGGTCTGAATCGGCCGTCGCTATCAGGATGCCATCTATCTCATGAAAATTGATCCTACGACCTATCCTAGCCGTGTAATGAAAAAAGGGCTTGGTAGGGCTCTCCAAGCTAAAAGGGCTAAAGGGTCCTGCCACTCCCACTCACCTCGATCGAGTCAAAAGATGGCTCTCCCAAAACTATAGTCACCAAGAACTTTCGCGAGCCACCTTGGTCAGAGGAGGGTCGATGTGCCAATGATGATTATGAAAGCCAAGAATCCTCACCCACTAAAGAGATCCACCATTGTAATCCTCAAAGGGAAAGAGGGTCAGCTAGCCGTGGGGAACCAACGGACAAGATGAGTGTAGGCCCCCCATCGGAGCCAAGGATTGCTAGGGGGATATGATGGCGAGTGAAAGCACCTGACCACTCCAGGGAGGCAAGATCCTGAAGGGGGTTGTGCCAATCAGGGGGGGGATGACGACTGTGGGTGAGTCGAATGGCGTGCCGCCTTAACAATCTGATCATGGTCCTGCCGTGTGTCTCTAGGGGGAGCCTATTGAAGCTAGCCCACTCTCCTAGAGACTAAGTAGGACTCATGCTGTGAGGGGTCCCAACGCAATGTGAGAGCGAGTGCCAAGGGGAGATCACTGGGCATCTTGAAGAGGAGAATCCAAATCAATGGCTATCAAAGTCTTTCATTGTCAAAGGTCAGATGTAACTTAACTAGGTGAGAGCTAGCTTGAGGTGGCTCCAAGCTCTGATTAAACTCACAATGAAATGGTCCTCAAAGGAGAAGAGACCTCGGGCTTTGGCTTCTGGGAAGATCCATTATTGCACATTAAGGATCGAGGGTCCACTAAGGGACATCATGTAGGCCAAAAGCCAAGCAAGGAGGAAAGCCTTCTAGGATGATCCAAAACTTTCTTTGGGGACATGGACATAGTGCCATCTTATGCAGGCCAAGGTGGTCTAGAGGATTATTATCTAGCCTCATCATGATGGTAGATTAGGCATTTAATCTAGCTATTCATATAGCAATGCCCTCTTAGGAAAGCTCATCATTCGACTTGACCAAGGTATGCCCGGGAGAACACCCAACAAGAGGTAATGTATCACATGGTGGCCAAGAGCACGTGGTTGGCTACCACATGTGGCGACTGAGGGAGGGGAGATCCGGCAGTGCTTGTGTCATGTACACAGTTTGTATCTGTGTGCTACACGCACACAAGACTAGCTTCGAGGTTGGGGAAGCTTGGAGGTAGGCATGCTAATTGGCGAGTTGAGTTAGGGATAGACTAACAGGCGGGCGCCCAAGTATGGACGGGTGGGCACCCAAGTGTGGATGTTCGATGACCGGCCAAGAGCCTATAAAAGGGTGGCCAAGGTTAGTCATTAGTCATATAGAGTCTCGCGTGAGATTGTGAGAGCTCTATGGTCATGAGGCTGGATCTAGTGCAGACGTGCACCTGCTTCATGCAGCCGAGGCCAGAAGCAGTCTCGAGGCCCGCAAGGGTAGCTTCGTGGCGGTATGGGACGTCACAAGGTAGAGATTGGTCGGTATGTCCATCTAGTTAGCTCAACTCGTGGCTCGGTGAAGACAACCAAGACTTGTGGGCTTGCCCACGGCTGTCAAGGTTGGGAGGTGAGACAGGCCTGCACCCCCAAAGCTGCAGGGAGTGAAAGATACTCTGCTTGTGATGGGTTTAGTGGTTATTTCCAAGTCAAGATAGCTCAAGAGGATCAGATGAGGACAAGTTTCATTTCTCCTTTGGGAGTGTTTTATTATAGAGTGATGCCTTTTGAACTCTTGAATGCATATGCAAGCTTTTAGAGTTGGATGGATAAGATACTTGGTCCTTATTTGCATATTTTTTATTAGGGTTTGTATGGATGAAATATGTGTTAACAATGATAGGTTGCTTCATGTTAAGAAGTTGGATCTTGTATTTCAAAGGCTTGATGAGGATGGGGCTCAGTTTAATCCAAGTAAGTGTAAGCTCACAAGAGCAAGGGTAGTGCTACTTGGGCATGAGGTTAGTGAAAATGGGATAGCCTCTGACCCTTCTAAAGTGGAAAATCTGCTGCAAATGGAAAGTCCCAAGATAACGAAGGAGCTCATTAGCTTTATTCAAAAGATGAGATATTTATCTAGGTCATTATGTATGCTAGCTGAATATCTCTATCCCTCACAAAAGATAAGCCAACAAGACCCATTTTTTTGGAGTGTTGTTGAAGAATAACTCTTCCACAATATCAAGGACCTTCTTTCCACCTTACCATATAATGATGCCACCATATTGGACATGAACCTTTTATTTGAGTCTCAGTGTAGGTGAGAATGCAGTTGGAGCAATTCTCATGCAGAAATGAGTGAAGCAATCCTATATGAGGCCTGTGTACTACATCAACAGAACCATGGGAAATGAAAGGTATTGGCATGAGGTGGAATTTTTGGTGTGGACATTGGTCTAGGCACTCAAGAGACTAAGCTACTTGATTTACATGCCTTTTGTGGTCTTAACATCTTGCAGCTTGCTACCCCATCTACTAAAGTGGACCTTGGTGAGGAGTTTGACATGAGTTTCATCAAAAAGGACAGTGTGAGGGCACATATGGCAGAAATGTTAACCTAAATAAAAGTGTAGGTGAAGTTCAAACCAGTTAAAGATGTTGAAAAACAAGTAGTTCCCAACAACAGTTTACATGAGTTACAGGGTGCTAAGGGAACCATGTTCTTTGATGGTGCTTTCAAAAGGAGTATGGGCAAGGAGGGGCTAGATATGTATTTTTGAATGTTGAGGGAAAAGAGGACTCGTGTGGTTGCCATGAGATAGAAGTGAAGAGCAATAATGAAACAGAGTATAGTAGCTTGTGCTTGGGACTTGAGGAGTGCAAAAGGAAGAAAATCAGAAAGTTGATGGGGTAAAAGGAGGTGCAATGGTAATCATAAGGCAAATCCAAGGAGTTTGGAAAGTTAAAAAGGATGATATGAAACAGTGGTTCTTCAAAGCCAAGAGACTAGTTGAGAGTTTTCAAGCTGCTCAAATTTGGCATATATCCAAGGATCAGAATAGAAGAGCTCATGAGCTGGCTGAAGAGATACTTGTTCCAGCTGTGCATGGGATAAAGTTTCAAGGACCTTTATATCAAGGAAGAGAGTCTTTACATGAGGAGGAACATGCTCTGCTTATTGGTTTTTCAAGAAGGGATTTGCATTACAAGAAGTGACTAGAAGGGCCATGAAGTATGTGGTGCTGATAGGAGAGAAGTTGTATCACAAGGGATCTGAGTGCTTCAAGCACACACAAAGTGCCTAGAAGAGCCATGAAGTATGTGCTAATAGGAGAGTAGTTGTATCACAAGGGATCTGATGGGGTTCTAAGGAGAGTATCAGATACAACAACGTTTAACATGTCATGAGGAAGGTTGTGGAGGACATTATGGGGTAGATATCATTATAAGGAAGATCTTGGGAGCTCAATTGATGTGGCCAAGTATGAATAGGGATGTCACCCACTAGTGCAGAAGTTGTGTTGAATGTAAAAAGGATGTTGGTACAAGACCCATGCAGCATGTTATGAGTTATGGGGCATTTAAAAAATGGGGAGTAGATTTCATAGGACCTCTTTCAAAGAACCAAGAATAAAAAGTTTTACATCATCAACTATAATAGATTATTTGACCATGTGGCTGGAGGGAAGGGCAACCAGTAAAACAAATGCATCTTCTCTCCATCTTTTCAAAGTGGTATTGAGGCGTGTGTGAGTAGTTACCATGTTATTGCATCAATAGGATTGAAATTGGCTATTATACACCTTTCTCTTTTACTGGAACCCTAGGTGCGAAGAAGTGAAAGTTTTTAGATGGAGGTAGTTGACTCATTCCGAATGGAGTTCGATTGGTTTGTGTTGATTATGCTTCCTTCATGGATGAGAAATGTTACCATACCTTGGGAGTTGCTTGAGGAAATCAGAGATTCCAAATTGTATAATGATGATGAAGTAGATTAATACCTCCTTTTGTACTTCAACCACACATCCATCTTGATGTTTTGTATTTAAATAAACGCTTGCTATTATCTCATATATTTGGGATATCTACTACAATTTTATAAATCTAGTTGAGAACTATTACTTTAATTAAAAATAGCATATTTTCGTATTCATGTCTAGGTTATATTGTGCTTTTGGAGGGTGGATGTGAAAAAGCATTAATTGTATATACCTTGTGGCTAGGTGTTGTGATTCTATTGATGTTCCAATGTGTAAGGTTGGGTTTGCTATATAGAGGCCCTAGTTTTGTTTTTCTTAGACTAACACTATTTTGGTGCCCCCACCCTTGAGGAAGAATGCCTTTTGAAGCATGGTGAGGAAGTGGAAGTGTAGAAGAGAAGTGTAAAGATTTTCTTGAGTTTATGGGGTTACCCAAAGAATATGCTTCCTATTTCTTAGAGAAGCTGGAATTCATAGCCTTGATTAAGGACAAGGCCGAACATGATGTTTTGTTAAGGATCTTGGTGTTTTGTTTACTTATGTGACCTCTTTTTGTGGAGCTACTACTCCACCACGAGATCCTAAGTATCAGGATGTGAAAGCAGCCTTCCTATTACAATGTGCAAGGACCAAAAACCCTGACAAATCTTGGAGGGAGTTGATCAACTACCAACAAGAGGAAAACTAGGATGTGGATCATTACCTCACTCACTTCGAAAAGCTTTGGAGCCAATGGAAAGAGGCTCTGGACAATGAAGCCCCCCCCAAAGTGCTAAAAAAGGAACGTTTCATAACTAGCCTCAGGTCAGATCTTAGACTTAAGGTGGAATTAAAGAATCCTTCAGCTTTCAAAGAAACTATCTAGCTTACTATGGAGAACGAGTGGAGAATAAAGAGATTGGGACAATTGGGAATAAAGGAGGAAGTGAAAGGAGAGAGAGAGTAGTAGACTCAAGGACTTCACAACAATATCCCACAACAACCTCAACTAGATGATTTCCTCAAGAAAGAGCTACATGAGGTGGTTGAGTTAATGAAGATAATGATTTTTAACTTGGTAGGTGGAGGAAGAGGAAGAGGAAGGGGCCAAGCCAATGGGAAAGGATAAGGTTGTAACGTACTCATATGTATGTATTTTTGGGTCAAGTTGACTTGGTGATTTTTAGCATCTATATCAATTGTTTAGAAGTGGAAAATACTTGGGGGACATAAAAGATTGATTTTAGTCACAAATTGAGTGATTTTAGAGATGTCAATTTTTGGTCAATTTTGGGGTTTTTATGCCTATTTTGTGCTATCATCTGTAAGTGATTTCTATACCATACCTAACCATGTTAGGTAATGCATAAGAGACTCATAGTGGGTAGTTTAGACTAAAGGAAACTTATATGGGGGTTTACATAGTTAATATTTATGCACAACGGCTCCGCCGGGGGGGGGGGGGGGGTGGGGTCATTCATAAATATGTAAGCATAGCATGCGGGTTCAACCGAAGGGATTTTAAAAATCCCTTTTTTACACATTTTTTACATACACAAGGGTACCATTTAAAGGAGGTATTCATAGGTTGAATAGAAAAAGGATATGTTTTATTCATATGAAAAATTCACAAATCGAGATTTTCATGGTTTGGAACTTTAAAGATCGGTATATATATTTTTTATCTTTAAAAGATTGTTTTTTATATTTAAGTAAGTAAGTAAGAAAGTATGTATGTATGTATGTATATATGTTAGTATGTAGGTAGCTCTTGCATGTATATATGTATGTATGTATGTAGGTAGCTCTTGCATGTATGTATGTATATGTATATTTTGTATGTGTATATGTATGAGGTGCATGAATTTAGATAGGTATATGTATATATGTAATTATATCAATAAGTATGATGTGGATCAAAAGACTTTGCAATTAATATTTTTATGGACTAGATATTTAAAAGACTAAAATTTATATTGTTGATCTTTCAAAGCTTGTTATTTATATGTAAGTAAGTTCTTGGTCCTTTACAAAGCTCATAGTAAGTTCTTGGTCCTTTGCAAAGCTCGGACTACTTGTTCATTGCTCCAAAAAGCTCGGCAAAAAAAGCTCGCAAAAAAAAAATCCCCCAATAGAAAGTAAAGGATGATGTTCGGAGCCTATGGATAGCCATAAAGCAAATATTGGTTAGTGCATGAAGAATGGACAAGGGAAAAGCTGAAATGTAAGGTCTATTGAAAATAACGACAAGTGATGCTGGGTAAATGTTAGGAGCAAGGGGGAGTATTATGTGACCCTCAAATGATATAAGAGTTGTACTAGTCATAGGACTAAGGACCTATGGTTGGACCCCATCTGAAACAACTTTGGGCAAGGGCCCCCACAACTTTGGTATTTATCAGCCTTTGTGGCTAGTCATATGTGGTTGAAGATATAGGTGTCTAGAAACGTTAAAAAACTAGACATTCTTAGGTGATTATGCCTAGTGGGCTTTTTGGTACAAACCTTTGAGGCTCTACTCCTCTTTGTGGCACATACTGAAGATACAAAAAAGAAAAATTTGTACATAGTACTACACTCTTAGATCTACGTATCTATCATGACATTTTTCGAAGACAAACTTAGCATAGAAAGAATTTACCCTAACTCTTAAATTTTAATAATATGCTAGCATTAAATGCTAAATGTGTTGACATTTAATGATATATTTCCATGGTCATGGGAATAATCTAATGGTAGGCCAATAGTGCTAGAGTTGACCAGCCGAGCACCACATGAGGAGGCTATATAAGAGATCTCCCATATCCTAGTGAGCATGTGTGCCTAAAAGCCTTAGGGTTTCTAAAGCATAGAATTCAGCCTTAAAGCACCCCCTGCTTCATCCTCTAGGCAGCACAGAAGATCCTCTCATCTTTAACTAGCATATGTACATATCGTCAGCAGATCTAGACTTGCATGTTTGACTTCATAGAGACTTCTACCATGGTATTAGGTTAGCATATTGTTCAACCAATGTTTGGTCTTCCTCGTCCTTGTGTTTGGTAGTCCACATTATCATCCATATCATTGTACTAGTTATCCAAAGTAATACAAGAAAATACTTTTGTTTGCAGGAGGGGGGCGGGGGGGCTTCAATGTGGGTAATTGGGACCCAATCTAGTGCCGACTCTTATCTTCTATCTTAAATAAAGTGGATTGCAAGAGGGGGGGGGCTTCAATGTGGGTAATTGGTACCCAATCTAATGCCGACTCTTATCTTCTATCTTAAATAAAGTGGATTGCATAAACTCACAAGTTTAAAGAAGGCTTTGTTACGTGTTACAATGATCAACCTATTGTATGCTAAATGAATGAATGAAGAATGATCCCAACCATTAGTGCATGTCTTGGGCAACTCATCCCAACCATTAGTGCGTGTCTTGGGCAACTCCGGGCACCTATTAGGCTACCAAAATGTCTCTAATCTGCCCATAATCTTCCTGCGACTTTTGCTCTAAGGAGGCTACAGGGAATAATCATGTCTACATGGCACAGTGCACTGGATTGTGTATGTGACACATTCACTTGGGTATTTTGGCATTCCTAAAATCATTGGCGTCCCGGTATTCTTAGAACAAGAAATGTCCATGCCCAAAACTCTCACAATTCAATGTCTTGCAAAACAACAATTTATGGAAGCATAATGTATGTAATAATTTCCATGGAGTATGTTATGGGTGAGTCTGACAAGCGCACGCCCCTCTTCAACAAAGATACGACCTCCTGCTGCTAAAAGGATAATTTGTTTAATAATTTCGACCCTGTCACGCTTCTTTTCTGCCTTCTCACAAAATGTACAATAGAGATACAATAATTTGATTATCAAGTGCAAATTTCGAGCTGTTTAGCACATGCACGCAAAGATGGGCAGCAAAGGACGGCAGCAAGGTGTGGGCCACCCGTACAGCTTCGTGGTAGTCCGTATAGGCCATGTAGGGGTTGGGACTGCTGGTCTTGGGCTGGTTGGGCAATGCTTTTTCAGGCCGACCTCATCTAGGATCTCAAACATATTTCTCATCTCTCAGACATTGAAGTTCAAGCATCTCGGTCAGCCTAGAGGTTAGTTAAGTTCACAGGACCAATATCGGTCACTATCATTGCACTCATCATAATCTCATCGGTCCGATCATTGAGAAATGGACCCATGTGCGTAGGAAAGACTCTTACCATTTATGCATGCTGCCCTAAAGCTTACCCCTTGACCATGGAGGGTATGAATGACCAAATGAAGCAGATGGACTTTGTTGGAGAGGTGAGAGTACCCTCGTTGGCCTTGCTACAGATGGGGCCACCATATATGCCAGTTAGCTATGTTGTTGATGATGATCTCCCTTCTCAGACTACTGCTTGGAGACCAAGGCTCTTGTGAGGTGTTGGGGTTGGGAGCTGTATCGATCCAGAAATGAGAGAGTCAGAGGGCCTGCCTTTCTACTACTCCTCATAGATGAGAGCGGGGTAGGCCTTAGTCATCCAAGCTACCTCCCAGGTGATAGTACATGGCACACACCATGGCACAGACCGCATTGTCATGTATAAGCAAAGGATCCTTTGACATACCTATTGCACTTTGGGACTGTCCCAAAGACTTGTTGCGCTTTGGGTCAATTCCTTCTTTGGTGGGCCAACCAAGTGCCGATAGGGAGGCTATGGTGGGCTAGGTGCTCCGAGAGGAAGAGTGTTACCTTCCTAGGTCGACAGCTATCCCATAGACACTTCCAAAAATCACAAAGGAAATGGGAGGAGATGCTACAGGATGCCTAGTGGTCTGCCGCCGCCAGTGCCCGCCTATCGGGATGCCATCTATCTCATGAAGCTGGAACCTATGGACCTATCTTAGCCGTTTAAAGAAAAAAAGGGGGTGGTAGGGATCTCCAAGATAAAAGGGCTAAAAGGGTGTTGCCATTGCTACTCACCTAGATCCCACTAGACACGAGTCAAAGGATGGCTCTCCCAAAAAAAGTGTCGCCAAGAACTTTCGGGAGCCACCTTGGTCGGAGGAGGGACGATGTGCCACTGATGATCATGAAAGCCAAGAATCCTCACCCACTAAAGAGATTCACCATTGTAATCCTCAAAGGGGAAGAGGGTTAGCCAACCCTAGGGACCAATTGACAAGATGAGTGTAGGCCCCCCATCGGAGACGAGGACTACTAGAGGGATATCATGGTGAGTGAAATTGCCTGGCCACTCCAAGGAGGCACGATCCTTAAGGGGGCTCGGCCAATCATGCGGGCCATGGGGATGATGGCTAAGTCGAATGACATGGATAATCTGATCATGGCCCTGCCATGTGTCTCTAGGGGCATCCTCTTGAAGCTAGCCCACGCTTCCATAGACTAAGTAGGACCAGCGCTGAGGGGTCCTCATGTAATGTGAGTGAGAGTGACAAGGGGATACCACTAGGCATCCTAACAAGGAGGTTCCAAATCAATGGCTATTAGAGTCTCTCCTTGTCAAAGGTCCGATGTAACTAGGTGAGAGCTCGCTTGAGGTGGCTTCAAGCTCTCATCAAACTCACAATGAAATGGTCCTCGAAGGAGTAGAGGCCGCGGGCTTAGGATTGTGTGAAGATCCACTGCACATTGGGGGTCCATGGTCCACTAAAGTTTTGTATTCTCTCACATCGTTCCCTCTCATCTTGTTTACGGATTCTCTTATGGCTCTTATAGCATTTACGTTTAGGTCGGCTTCGAGGGATCTCTACTTGAACGTCCCTTCCTCTCAAGAGTAGGCGTGCCTTTCCTAACTCTTCCTTGGGGATTATCACATCATCATCAAAATCAGAGTCCCATCCATCTTCCTTATCAGCATCATTAGCAGATTCGAGTGTTAAATCCTCCACTGAGACTTCCTCTACATGCAGTGCTGTTGTGGATGCATCCCCATAGTACAAATCATTTAGAAGGTCACATGGTTGTACCATTCGTATAGGAATAATGTCATATCCATTTGAGTCACAAAATTGAATTGGCTTAGGTAAAGCACATGTCGATAATGTTGCAAGGACATGACTCCATTCTAGGGGATCAATTAAGTGCTCAGGGAAGGGTTATGGAATGTATGCCTCATCTGATACACTTCGATTACCCTTAAGTCTCTCAGTGTTGAAATCCTTACATGAGGCTCCACACATCCACAGATTTTCTCGCCCATCTGACAATGTAACTCTTAAGCCCTCAGATGAAGCAGAATCAAACTCATCTATTGGAGACCGCGTTACATCACGATATGAGTGATTCTTTAGGTTGACCCTTGTGATGACAGAATCATGTCGAAGGTACAAATAATTGTATCCCCAATCTTGAATCATTTGAAATTGTCGCATGAATGGTCTACCCAATATCACTTCATAGTTTGGATGCTTTCCAAAATCCACTACTGCAAATGTGTGCTCATATATTCAATCCCACATGTGGTGACCAATATGTTCTCTAGCATCCCAATGGGATGTTCTTAGCTTCCATCTGCTAGCTGCAAGCGCATCCTGGTACTCCTAATAGCTGGTTTGCCCCACTTTTCCCAAATGGACCTTGTCACAATGCCCACTCCTCCACCACTATCAAGTATTGCAGTTGAAGCTACTTTTCGCACTTCTAATGGGAGGGTAGCATTTCCCTGATCGTCCTCACAAAATTTTCCTACTTTGTTGATAGGAACTGGCATAACTTGCTTTGTCTCAGGGTGTATAGTACATTGATGGTGACCCTTTTGTAGCAATACCTGCTCTGACGACAAACATGTGGCAATATCATTCCACAACTCTGGTCGAAGCTTTATCAAATCAAGCAAAGGTAAGGTACAAGCCACTGGTGATGACAAAATAGCTTGCACAAAAGACGAGTGAAATAGAATAAATTTGAAGTGTGATTGCTCGCTGAAGCTCCCGCCCCCATCCCTGCTCGCGCTACCTGCACACCTGCCCCCCCTGCCTTCTTGCCTGCTCTTTCCTCGTGCCCCCCCTTGTCCCCCCCGCCTGTCTTCACTACTGCGCCCCCCTCCCTTGCTGCACTGCCCGTTGCCCCTCCTATTGCCCCCCTGCCTGCCTTCGCTACTGCGCCCCCTCCCTCGCTGCACTGCCCACCGCCCCTCCTCGCCTTCGCGCCCCCTCCTTCTTTCGCGCCCACCTCCACTCTGCAGTGCCCCGTCCCCCCCTCTGCCAGCTCTTTCTCCGCCCCTCCCCTCTTGCGCGCAGCTCCTGCCCCCTCCCCCTAGGGCTTCTCCTTCGCCGCTTCACCCCCCCCTCCTTTTTCTTGTTGACTTCCGCCCCCAAGGGGGTTTTTTCCTTTTTCTCTGGCCTTCGCCTTCCGCCTCTCTGTGTGCAGCTCGGTTCTTGCAGGATCTCCGCTTTCGCCTCACCTTCGCCATAGCTTCAGACTCTAATGGAGGCTCCTCACGCCCCGCCTCAGAGGGACTCATCCGCAGCCCCCTTGCCCGCCCCTGAGGACACCCCCATCAGGCTTTCTCTTTCGCGCCAGAAGAGGAAGCGAGCCTCACCGCAGAGGTGGAACGCCTCCAGGCTCATTCCACCATTTGTCGTATAGTCGGCACTCGCCCCAGCAGAGGGGAGATCCGGGATCTTCTCCAGGCCCGCCTTCTTGCAGATGTGGGCAAGATCCTGGACGTACACCTACTGGGCCGTGGACATTACCAGATCGAGTTCGAGACCGCCCAGAGCGTGGCCAAGGTCCTTGCCATGAGTCCCCTTGACATCAGGGGTGCTCGGGCTTTCTTCAGACCTTGGCAACATGGCTTTGACCCAGCAACGGCGGCGGCTGAGCAAGGAGAGCGCCTTTTCCATATTATAGTTTGCTTCCCTGGACTCCACCGGGAGTATCTTCCGCTCCTCTCTAGGCTAGGAGCATTGGTGGGCTCGGTACTAGAGACTGGCCCCACAGCAGCTTCAGTGGTGGCCAGAGCAGCTGGGCTACCTTCGGTCAGAGTTTTGGTGTCTGACATCTCCTCCCTTCCTAAGGTCATTCAGCTACCTAGGATAGGGGGGGGATGGATTGATCAGAGAGTGGAGTTCTCGGGGCTCCCTAACCAGTGCTTCATTTGCAGGCAGGTCGGTCATCTGGCCAAGGCCTGCCCTCGCAGGAGACCCCGACCCTCACCACAGCAGCAGGCCCCTGATGGCCCACCCACAGATGCGGCTCGGCAGGCTGCCTCCGGGACACCTGCTCAGGCCACAGAGACCTCGGAGTGGTAGCTTGGACAGGGGCGCCGCTGAGGGAGACAGCCGCACAGCAGCACGCTCAGAGACCGCTGCAGCAGTAGCCACACTCTCAGCCTCACTGGGTTTCCGTGAGGAATAGCTTTGCTCCCCTCCAGGAGGAGACCCCTGCGGCGACGACTGAGGACCAGGAGATGCCAGCACCCCCTCCTTCACCCCCCCACCCCCGTCCCCTCCCACCGCCTCGCTTCCACCTTCGCCTCCTCCCGTCCCTGCTCCAATTTTGGCAGCGGCTCCCTCTCCACCCCCCTCGCCCCCCTCTCCTCCCCCCCCGCCCGCCTCACCTTCCCAGGAGGCCCTGGCAGTCCCCTGGCGTTCACCTGCAGTCCGAAGGGCGCTGAGCACCGACCTCGCTCGAGCACCACAGAGGAGACCTACCATGCCGATTCGGGCTTCACGGATATCATCTATCCGCAGTCGGCTGAGTCGCCTCGGCATTAGACAGCGCTCGGAGGCTTTTGATTGCGCCTTCACACAGCTTTTTGGAGCAGAGGGCCCCCATGAGCCAGCACCCATCCGAGTTCATGTAGTGATACCTCCGGCCCGCAGGGAGGAGGCACTTGATTCAGTGGTGGCCTTCTCGTTCCCTCTATGTGGCCCTTGCGACCGGGAGTGGACTCTAGAGCTCGCTCTTAGCACTTTGAAGACTCAGGCAGTTGAGTTTTCTCATCATGTGAGTGATCTGGAGGTGACAGATGTGATAGGCCGACTATGGGAGTTGGCTCATTTTTTCTTGGATCTCGGGAGTGTGGATGCCTCAGGGATTCATCATTTGGTCGTTTGCATAGTGGCAGACTTAGCACGTGACCCTTGATATGTATGTATACACGAGGTTGCTCTGTCAGAGCGGGAGGCAGTCGCCATGGGCCACAGCCACCACTGGCGCCTGATCCGTGATTCTTGCAGTACACCGGGTGGGCAGATTTGGAGCCGCTCGGATGGGGACTACTCTCCATCCAAGCCGCTTGTCGAAGGCCCGCCGTACGGCTGAGACAGCATCCACCTCAGAGCAGGTCATCCATGAGGATCATCTCATGGAATGTACAGGGCCTTGGCGGAGCACATTTTATACGCTATCGTGGTTGCTTGAGACAGGAGCTTCAGAGATGCCTGGTTGGTGGCAGCATTGATATTTTGATGATGCAGGAGCACCACTTGGGTGAGAGCAGGATCCGGAGATATGGTTCGGTGATGCCTGGTAGATGGGACACCTTTTGGTCTGCAGGTTTGGTCCTTTGGGTGGACAGGGAGGAGTATGCATGGTCATTGCAGATGTATGACGGTAGGCCATTGTGGATCGAGGGATCATTGTGCCTGGTAGAGCACAGTATGTCATTCTGAGGATGCATGATGAGCTATTGGGCATGCTCAACGTCTATGCGCCCAATCATGCTAGTGCCAGAGCAGAGTTCTGGACCCAGGTTACGGATGCATTGCCAGAGGCCGCACATTTGTCGGGGGAGACTTCAACATGCTTGAGGACCCGGCCGATAGGGTGGGAGGCAGTCATGTTACAGTGCACGGCACGGAGCTTGTAGCTTGGGACCAGTTTTGCATGTCACCGAGGATCACTGATGCATGGCAGCATGGGGCCTTCTCCCGCTCTTAGGATAGTCTTAGTTTCTCTCAATCGGATCGCCGGCAGGGAGGGACTAATCTATCACGGATTGATCGCTTTTATGTGGGCGACTGGTTAGGGGAGCGAGGGGGCTTCGTCAGCATTCTTGCTAGCACCTCATTTTCAGATCATTTTCCAGTTATCTTGACATTGGAGGAGAGGACACGGGAGCCCAGCTTGCAGTTGAGGATCCCAGCGAGGGTACTTACAGATCCCAGTCTCGCTGAGGACATTGAGAGGATCTGGCATGATAGTCAGTGCTCTGACCAGGATGCAGCAGGCCAGTGTGCCCAGGGACTCATCGAGCTTAGCTCTTTTTTGCACGCTGCAGCTTTGACACGGCTGGGAGAGATTTGCGAGCGGGAGCATCGGCTGAGACGCAGCCTTGCTTCACTACAGCGCCTTCAGGAGCAGCAGCCTGCATGTGAGTGGGTGGCGTTGTCAGGCGTTTTTCTGAAAGGTGTTTTGGGCTTGTGTACATACGTGTGCATGGTGTGAATGAAAACTTGGCGTGGAATGCGTTGCCAAGTGTACAGGGTGGACGTTTTTGTTTTGAGCTTGTGCAGGCCTGTCCGGTGAGAGGTCCACTGGAGATGATATTAGCTGTTCGACCGCCTGGAAATGTGTGTGTGTCCAAGTATGAGTGGGTACTGGAAGCTGCATTTAAAAGGTGTATGGAGACATGGGCAATTAAAGTTGAAAGAGGACCAAGGTAGCCTTGAGAATTGGTGTGAAAAGAAATATAATTGGTGGCCATCTTTAAAAAAATAAAAAAATGATATATTAACGTGGCCAATATGTGAAAGGCCACATGGCTACTTGTTTGGTTGCCAAGTAGAGGCCAACGCGTGAATGGCGAGTTCTGGAAGCTGGCGAGGATTGAAAAGTGAGGAAGCCGCCTTGTTAGTTTTGGTTCTCTGGCGCAGCCACAAGTATATGCAAAGGAGGGTGACTGGTGAACGCGGCGTGGAAGCGCAAGGGGCCCGCCAGAGCTGCAGGTTCTAGCTGGTAGAAGCCGACGGGTTGGCGACGGTGGGTAGCGTGGCTGACAGTGCAGCAGGAAGGCCTCTCTGGAGCGGACAGAGCTGACGTTGTGAGGTAGTGTGGCCGCCTTGCAGAGCTAGAGGGCCCGGGTTAGTTTGTGGAGAGAGAGCCGATGTTGGAAGTGAAGGCCGTCGTGTAGAGACTGGGGGGCTTCTCGGACGGAGAGCAGGGGATGCGCACCTGACTGACGACTAGGCAAATAGAGGGATGCCAGAGGGTGGTCGAGGTGCGGCTGGCGGCTGCTGAGGTGATGTGGCGTGGTGAGAGACCAGAGGGAGCTGGTGATAGCAAGAGAGAGGTGCAGCGGCGGTGGCTGGCAGGTGATCTACGAAGGCTGGTGTGGGCCGCGTAGGTGAAGCTGGAAGTGGAAGCTGCCGTGAAGAGTTGGGTTTAGGACAATGGTCAGCAGAGCAGGTGCCGAGTGAAGAGAAGAGAAGGACAGTGTGGCTGCTTGGCTGGTGGGGCCGGTAGCATTGCAGAGAAGTGGTAGAGGAAGTGGGTTTGTTGTGAAGTGGCAGAGGATCAGCATAGAGAGTGAGAGAGAGGTGTTTGGGTAGCTGCTATGCTGGCGACACACATAGAAGTGATGGGCTGCAGAGAGTTGAGGGTTAGTTGGTGGGGCGCCTTCTAAAGAGAGAGTGGCCGGGTTCTTTCTGGTGTGATTGGCACAGCATGTAGGCGAGAGGTTTGTGGTGATTGGGGATGTGGTGTATCCTCGGAAGTGATGACAGGTCAGAGTGTTGATGGTTCGTGTGTTCATGGCTGGATGGCTTGGTCGTCAGATGCAAGGTTGCAATTCCTGAGGTGGTGTGGCCGTGGTGGAATTCTCTTGGCAGTAAATCCAGGCCTGAGTGAGTGTTTGTTATGGTTGTGTGAGTAAGGCTTCTGTGTCGGGAGAAGCTTGTATGAAATGTTGTGACTGGGAATATATTGCTGGGTGTTTATCTTGGTCTATGGTGCCCCTGTTTTGTGCTGTCTGTGCGTGGGTTGGGTGGTGAAGTGTGAGAAGTGTTCCAGCCGATGGCTGGTGGTGCCTCCGTTGTGTTGTTATTTTCCAAGTTTGGGAGGTGAAGGGCTATAGAGGCAGTGGTCTTTTCTTCTTTTTTTCACCTCACATTCTTCTGGTGCCCCCACTGAGGATAGCTCTGGTGTTGTTCTTTGCCTGGAAGGGCGTATGTTCCACTGAGGAGAGCTCAGGGATTGTTACAGGTTTTCAGGATGTGGTCTTATCCTGAATTTCATGGCAGGAAGGGTGAGGATGTGTGTGATTTCTTGGAGCAAATGGAGTTGGCATGCATTAGCAATCATGTTACAGATGAAGAGCAGGTTCTAAAGCTGATAAAGATTTTCTTGAAGGAAGATGCCCGAAGAGCTGGCTTAAGGGTTTTGAAGCACATGATGCGGCATATGAGCTGCATGGTGTTTTGACCTTAGACAGGTTGAAAGAAGGACTTTTGGAGCGTTTTCAGCAAGCGGAGGATTCTAGTGTGCTTTGGCAGGAGTTGAGCATCTTGAAGCAGGTTCATGGGCAATCACTGGATGATTTTGTGAAGGTATTTACATGTTTGTGGAGTAAGTGGTGTATGACATTGAAGTAGGAAGTTCCTCCTATGTTTCTGAAGAAGAGCTTGTTTATTGATGGTTTGCTACCCCATTTGAAGGTCAGGGTTGAGTTGAAGAATCCCAAGTCATTTGATGATGCAGTTAGGGTTGCTAGGGAAAAGGAAGGCAAGATTTTGAAGCAGATGGAGATGGGTATTTATCCGTATGAAGGTGTTGTGTCTACAAGGGATATGCAGGTAAATTTGGTTGAGGTGAATAAGAGTTCTATGCAAAGTTTGATTAAACAGGAGCCTCAAAGGCCGATACAAGTACAAAGGGGGATGTTCTATATGCCTTCTGATTTTTTTCCAAAGTCTTTAAAGCAGGTGAAGGTGAATGAAAAGCAGGTGAAGGAGAAAAGTGAAGACAAGGAGTTGCCAGTGGATTCTTCTTTGGATTTGGACGTCATAGCTGTACATGACAGTGATTTGGAATGCTCTATTGGAGATCATTCAGATCTGGATGACATGCATGCACATGGAAGTAAAGAGGATGATGCCTTGGGATTGGCTGATGATAAGAAGGAAAAGGAGCTGGATACAGAATGCTTTGAGGATGATTCTTTGTCGGATTCTACAAGGGAGGAGGATGGGGTAGAGACTTCTGATGAAGTGAAGACGGTTTGTGATGTGGATATGGAGAGTATGGAGGAAGATCCTATTATCTTGGATTTTCTTGGACAGCTGGATGATGGTATGGTACCTGTGATGAATGATATGGATGTTTTCCCATTTGATGCATTAGGTGCTGGGGAGTTTTTGGACGATGATACTAGGGGGGTTGGCAACACTCAAGAAGGTATGCATGTAGATTTGGCTGATGAGGAGCGTTGTGAGGTGAGTATTGTGCTTGAGGATGATATATGGGAAGTTGCTAGCCTTGATGAACAGGAGCCAGATATGGACATGGATGCAGATATGGTTGAGAGTGTAGCTAAAGCTTCTTTGCGTGTTGCTGAAATGTTAAAGGCAAAGTTCATGGATGACAAGGGTTCTGAACCAGTTGAGCTGTATGGTTGTGAAGAGATGCCTGAATTACAAGAGCAAGAAGTGCTGGTGGGACACTCCCATTGGAGAGGATGTGGATTTTTGTGTGCAGAAAGGTCAAAATGCTGGAACCTGGCCTTCACTGGTATTGATGAATGGGATGCTAGATGCTGCAATGCCACAGGTTTTGAAGACGAGGAGGTTTGTTATGGGTGAAGTGGACGTAAATGATTTTGTAATACATATGGTTGATGTTTGGTATGTAGTGATGCAGCCATGGTGTTTCAAAGATGTCGGGGAATGGGATGGTGAGTTGGAGCTGTTTCCTTTTGATCCTGGTGGATAGCTATTGGATTTGTCTTTTGCTCTACTGAGCATGAATGCTCTAGCAGATGGGGGGGTTCGCAAAGTATGTCAGGCATTTTTCTGAAAGGTGTTTTGGGCTTGTGTACATACGTGTGCATGGTGTGAATGAAAACTTGGCATGGAATGTGTTGCCAGGTGTTCAGGGTGGACGGTTTTGTTTTGAGCTTGTGCAGGCCTGTCCGGTGAGAGGTCCACTGGAGATGATATTAGCCGTTCGGCCGCCTGGAAATGTGTGTGTGTCCAAGTATGAGTGGGCACTGGTGGAAGCTGCATTTAAAAGGTGTATGGAGACATGGGCAATTAAAGTTGAAAGAGGACCAAGGTAGTCTTGAGAATTGGTGTGAAAAGATATATAATTGGTGGCCATATTTTAAAAAATAAAAAAATGATATATTAACGTGGCCAATATGTGAAAGGCCACATGGCTACTTGTTTGGTTGCCAAGTAGAGGCCAGCGCGTGAATGGCGAGTTCTGGAAGCTGGCGAGGATTGAAAAGTGAGGAAGCCGCCTTGTTGGTTTTGGTTCTCGGGCGCAGCCGCAAGTATATGCAGAGGAGGGCGACTGGTGAATGCGGCGTGGAAGCGCAAGGGGCCCGCCAGAGCTACAAGTTCTAGCTGGTAGAAGCCGACGGGCTGGTAACGGTGGGTAGCGTGGCTGACAGTGCAGCAGGAAGGCCTCTTTGGAGTGGACAGAGCTGACGTTGTGAGATAGTGTGGCCGCCTTCTTGCAGAGCTGGAGGGCCCGGGTCAGTCTGCGGAGAGAGAGCCGACGTTGGAAGTGAAGGCCGTCATGTAGAGACTGGGGGGATTCTCGGACGGAGAGCAGGTGATGCGCACCTGACTGACGACTGGGCGAACAGAGGGATGCCAGAGGGTGGTCGAGGTGCGGCTGGCGGCTACTGAGGTGATGTGGCATGGTGAGAGACCAGAGGGAGCTGGTGATAGCAAGAGAGAGGTGCAGCGACGGTGGCTGGCAGGTGATCTACGAAGGCTGGTGTGGGCCGCGTAGGTGAAGCTGGAAGTGGAAGCTGCTGTGAAGAGTGGAAGTGGAAGCTGCTGTGAAGAGTTGGGTTTAGGACAGTGGACAGCAGAGCGGGTGCCGAGTGAAGAGAAGAGAAGGACAGTGTGGCTGCTTGGCTGGTGGGGCCGGTAGCACTACAGAGAAGTGGTAGAGGAAGTGGGTTTGTTGTGAAGTGGCAGAGGATCAGCACAGAGAGTGAGAGAGAGGTGTTTGGGTAGCTGCTACTGGCGACACACACAGAAGTGATGGGCTGCAGAGAGTTGAGGGTTAGCTGGTGGGGCGTCTTCTAAAGAGAGAGTGGCCGGGTTCTTTTTGGTGTGATTGGCACAGCATGCAGGCGAGAGGTTCGTGGTGATTGGGGATGTGGTGTATCCTCGGCAGTGATGACAGGTCAGAGTGTTGATGGTTCGTGTGTTCGTGGCTGGATGGCTTGGTGGTCAGACGCAAGGTTGCAATTCCTGAGGTGGTGTGGCCGTGGTGGAATTCCCTTGGCAGTAAATCCAGGCCTGAGTGAGTGTTTGTTATGGTTGTGTGAGTAAGGCTTCTGTGTCGGGAGAAGCTTGTATGAAATGTTGTGACTAGGAATATATTGCTGGGTGTTTATCTTGGTCTATGGTGCCCCTGTTTTGTGCTGTCTGTCTGGCGTGGGTTGGGTGGTGAAGTGTGAGAAGTGTTCCAGCCGGTGGCTGGTGGTTGTGTTGTTATTTTCTAAGTTTGGGAGGTGAAGGGCTATAGAGGCAGTGGTCTTTTCTTCTTTTTTTCACTTCACAGCGTCATAACTGAGCCAGGCACGCCAGGAGGTTAGAGAGGCAGAGGAGTAGAGACATGAGTTTTACTATCGTCGTCAGGCCTCTCAGTGAACACAGCTTGGTGATAGAGTGACTGGGGAGTTTTTTGAGATCATTGGACCCCGCCATGCTCGAGCAGGAGTCCGTTAGCTTGGTAGACCGGATGGATCGGTAGCTACTGAGCCTGGGGAGATCAGAGCCATTGCCACTGCATTCTATAGAGACCTGCTTTCAGCGGAGCCAGCCACTGAGGATCAAGATGCTTGCAGACAGACTGTGTGGGCCCATGTGCAGAGGAGGGTCACAGATCGTATGCGTACAGTTCTTGGTGCGCCTCTTTCAGAGATTGCGCTTGCCGAGGCCTTGAGGGTCCTGCCGTGACATAGTTGCCCATGTGCAGAGGAGGGTCACAGATCGTATGCGTACAGTTCTTGGTGCGCCTCTTTCAGAGATTGAGCTTGCCGAGGCCTTGAGGGTCCTGCCGCAACATAGTTGCCCAGGGGAGGACATACTGACCCCGACCTTTTTTATGCGCTATTGGGACCTTTTGGGGCCAGGCCTCCGCAGGGGCTTTCAGTATGTTTTGGACTCTAGGGTGATGCCACAGAGCTTTTCAGAGGGCTTGATCTTTCTTATCCCCAAGGGGGAGGGAGTATCAGATGATATTCGACATTGGAGGCCTATTACGATTCTCAATACTATCTACAAGGTCTTAGCAAAGGCCTTGAGTTTGAGGATCCACCTTCTTGGGGGAGTTGATTCATGATACCCAAACAGGATTCGTTAAGGGGCGCAGTATCCTTGACATCTTTACTTTCTGGGAGGCGACGGCCCGAGCTAGATTTCTTGGCGAGGACTTGGTCGTGATGCTTCTCGATTTTGAGAAGGCATACGATAGAGTTGATTGGGGTTTCTTAGAGGGCACTATGCTTCGCCTGGGCTTTGAGCCAGGATGGATCAGAGGGGTGGCGGCTCTGTATTCCACAGCTCATAGCCAGGTGTTGATTGCAGGAGGACGGGGGCCGAGTTTTGAGCTGACCAGATCAGTCCGTCAGGGGTGTCCCCTTGCCCCTTTTCTTTTTCTCTTCTTTGCGGAGGCTATGAGCATGTATTTGACGACAGAGGAGGTTGGTTTGAGAGGAAAGCTCCTAGTCCAGGGGGAGGACCTGCTCGATGCTGAGTTTGCAAACGACACAGGCTTATTTTTGCATGGTCAAGAGGCCAATCTTCTTCGGGCAGAGCAGTCGCTCCAGGTTTTTAGTGCAGCTTCGGGAGCATTGATCAATTGGCGCAAGACAGTGGCCTTTTGGATCAGTAGTGCTCCCACTCCGGCATGGAGCCTGGACCCCGGTTTTAGATGGATTCCTCCTAGCACAGCAGTGCGGTATTTGGGATGCCAGATTAGACTAGATTTGTCACCTGAGCAGCAGATTGCCCCGCTTCTTCTGAGCATTCAGAAGAAGCTTTTGTATTGGAGTACAGCTCGACTATCCTTGGCTGGGAGGGTGGTGGTGGCAAATCAAGTGCTGTTAGCGACCATGTGGTACATTACGTCTTCCTGGATCTTCTCGAGCTCTTGCATCAGCCAGGTACAGAGGCTGATCAGGAACTTTCTTTGGTCTGGGCGGGACGGTCAGCCAGCCCGGGCAAAGGTTGCATGGGCAGTTATTACACTTTCGCTGGCTCAGGGAGGCTTGGGCATTATAGATCCACTCGATTAGAGTAGAGCCTTACTGGGGAAGCTTATTGTTCGGGGGCTGCTTCCAGGCGCTGAGCCTTGGAAAGAGCTTCTCTTGCAGCGGTTGCAGGCTCGGGCTCCCCCAGGAGGGGCCCATGTTGGAGATGTGCCATTGTCTATGCAGGATGGCAAAGTGAATTACCTTGCAGATGTACTTCATGTTCTGAATATAACAAAGAATCTAGTTTCACTTGGCCAGATGATTGAGCAGAGTTTGCAGGTTTGGTTTAACCCTGATGGTTGTTATGTTGAAGACTTCAAAGACAAGTGTAGGTTGGTTGCAAAAGGCAACAGAGTGGGCATAATGTTTACATTGAATGTAAACATGCCTGAAGTGAGTGCTACGATGTTTGCAAATGGTTCAAGAATTGTTGTACACACAGACATTTGGCATAAAAGAATTGGGTATGTGAATGTGTAGAGAATGAAGTCTATGTAGACTAAAGGAATTGTGACAAGGCTCCCAACGTTTAAAGTTGAAGGTATGCAGAAAATATGTGAAGCATGCCAATTTGGAAAGCAAACAAAGCATGTATTTCCACGTGACAGAAATGTGAGCAGAAATGCACTAGATGTTGTGCATTCAGATGTATGGGGTCCTATGAAGACCATGTCTATGGGAGACTGTAGGTATTATGTGACATTTATTGATGACCACACAAGGAAAGTGTGACATTTATTGATGACCACACAAGGAAAGTGTGGGTATACTTCATGAAGGACAAGATTGAGGTGTTCACTCATTTTCAGATGTATGGGGTCCTATGAAGACCATGTCTATGGGAGACTGTAGGTATTATGTGACATTTATTGATGACCACACAAGGAAAGTGTGGGTATACTTCATGAAGGACAAGTTTGAGGTGTTCACTCATTTTCAAAATTTCAAAGTTATGGTTGAAAAGCAAACAGGGAAATGTGTAAAGTGCCTAAGGTCAGATGGAGGGGGAGAGTACTTCTCCAATGAATTCTCTGAATTTTTACAGAAGAGTGGTATTCAGAGGCAATTTGCATGCAAATACACTCTGTAGCAAAATGGAGTTGCTGAGCAGGGAAAAACAGGCACATTGCTGAGATTGCGCGAGCATTGATGGGAGAGAAGAATATGCCGCATAGCTATTAGGCTGAG
This sequence comes from Cibotium barometz, assembly GCF_041138505.1. Taxonomy (NCBI): domain Eukaryota; kingdom Viridiplantae; phylum Streptophyta; class Polypodiopsida; order Cyatheales; family Cibotiaceae; genus Cibotium; species Cibotium barometz. The sequence goes on from NC_141067.1 coordinate 23,426,544, forward strand.
GCTGTTCCAACAACAGTTTACATCATGAAAAGGACTCCAACTGCAGCCATACATGATGTAACTCCAAAGGAGAGGTTTACTGGCAGAAAACCTGATTTGTCTCATCTTAAAGTCTTTGAATGCATTGCATATGTGCATGTGCCAGATGAGCTGAGAACTAAGCTGGATCCAAAAGCTGAAAAAATGTGTGTTTATTGGGTATTCCCTTGAGCAAAAGGGATACATGTGTTATAGCCCTGCTACACGTGAGTTGAGGGTAAGCATGGATGTTGATTTTGATGAGATGAGCAGCTGGTATGTTACTGAAAAAGAAGCTGTTGGGGCTGATGTGAGTGGAAATGTGGTTGCACAGAATGCAAGTTAGCAATCACAGTCTTTGAGTGGACCAGGAGTCCTCATCTAGTGGTTCAGTTGATAGACCATGGAGTGGCAGGCTGCGTCATAATACTAGTCCTGCTTCGCACATCACATAAAGGCAAAGAGAAAGTGGTTGAGCCCCTTAGTATGCCTGGCATTTCGGTAGGGCTTTCTCATGTGTTGATGGAGAGTCTAGTGGCTCAAAGATGAGCCTTGATGAGGATCTTGGGATACCAGCTATGAGAACACCTGGTGTAAAGAAGGCTATGGAAGCCATGAATGCAAAGCTGCGAGAAGATCTGGGAGAGTGAAGAATCTTGTGCAGAGGTTTACGTATGATGGTTATGTGGCACATCACTATGCATACATGGAAAAAGTTGTGTAGGTTGTAGAGCCCACATGCATTGATGAGGCTGTTGGAAATGTGTGTTGGGAGAAAGCTATGGATGAGGAGATGGATGCACTATATGGAAATGAGACTTGGGATTTAGTGAAATTGCTTGAAGGCAAGAAAGCCATTGGATGCAAGTGGGTGTACAAAGTAAAACATAACAGTGATGATGGAAGAATAAGCAGGTATTAAAGGCTAGATTGGTAGCCAAAGGATATGCGCAGACATATGGCATTGATTATGAGGAAACTTTCAGCCTAGTTGCCAAGATGGCAACAATGAGAGTTGTGACAGCAGTGGTTGCGTCAAAGCAATGGTCTTTACATCAGATGGATGTAAAAAATGCATTCTTGCATGGGGATTTGCAGGAAGAGGTGTATATGTTGCAGCAGCCACCTGATTATGAGGATGAGTCACCCCGAGCATGTTTACAGGTTGAAGAAAGCCTTGTATGGCTCAAAACAAGCACCAAGAGCATGGTCTGACAAGATTTCTGAATATCTTTTCATTATTGGCTTTCATGTAGCAATGCAGATTTCTCGTTGTATGTGAGACACAATGATAGAGGTGTTGTGCTTGTTGTCATCTATGTAGATGACTTGATCATTACGGGAGACCATGATGCAGAGATCTTTGATGTAAAGATCTTGCTTAGACAATGAAGGATCTAGGGGAGCTCAAATATTTCTTGGACATTGAGGTGATTAGGTCACCACATGGTATTGGATTACTGCAGAGACAGTACGGCTTGGACATGTTGTCCAAGTATGGTATGAGAGGCTGTAAGCCTATCTCAGTGCCATTGGACCAGAATGGCAAGTTGAGTGCAGATTCAAGAGATATTTTGGAAGATCCTACTATGTATAGGCGCATAGTAGGAAGCTTGATCTACATGATGATCACCAAGCCAGATTTGAGCTATGCTGTTGGGTTGGTGAGTCAGTTTATGCAAGTTCCTTGGAAGCCGCAATTGGATGCATTGAGATGCATACTGAGGTATGTGAGCTATACTTTGCATTGTGGACTATTTTATGAAATTGGGACAGAGATATGTGTACATGGGTACACAGATGCTGATTGGGCTGGTAGTATCTCAGATAGAAGATCTACTAGTGGCTTCATGTTTTCTTTGGGGAGTGCTGCTGTGACTTGGAGCAGCAAGAAGGAGCCTACAGTTGCTTTATCCATTACAGAGGCAGAGTACAGAGGTGCTGCTATGGTAGCATGTGAGGTAGCTTGGTTGAGAAAGCTACCTGTAGATTTGGGTCTATCAGTGGGATAGACAAGTTGTCATTTTCTGTGACAACATTAGCAATATACAATTGGCCACCAGGAACCCAGTTTTTCATGCTCACACGAATCATATAGAGGTCCACTACCATTTTGTCAGAGAGAAGGTTTGGTCAGGAGACATTGACCTTGTTTATGTCAGCACACAGGATCAGGTCGCTAACATCTTCACCAAAGCATTGGGTACAGAGAAGCTCCGCAGATTCAGGGCTTTGCTTGGTGTACATGAGATGGAGTTGAGCTCAAGGGGGAGTGTTGAGATATCGAGCTCATCTAGTGAGGCAGTGGACACTGATGACCCGCGTAGGGGATAGGCCCCACACTTACACCACTGGCATGGCTGGTGAGATCATGGGTGATATGCGGCCAGTGGGATGATAGGCTGTGTGACAGCCATTCTTGAGATTGGCATAGTTATAGCGCCAGCTCATTTAGTTGGGTTCACACTATAGAGAACCCTAGTATGTATTTGGTTGAGTACCTTTTCATATTGTGTGTACTTTTATCTTTGTATATGGTGTGTTGAGTGTTGTGTGAAGAACAAGAAGATTTTCAGCCTCTCACCTTGTGTGTTCTCTTTTAGGGTTTTGTGAGTGTGTGTGTGTGTGCTTGCAAGAGCTCAAGCTTTCTTCTCCCATGCATCTTTTCACACTAACCAAGTCCAATTGGGTTCTAGAATTTTCGAGGTTCAGTTTGACTCAATTTGGACAAGATTTGGACCAATTTGGCTCCCTTTTTGATTTCAGGAGAGAGGAGAGATACAAATAAAATAATTTTTTGAATTAAAAAACCCTTCCATACATGTGAAAAGGGCACCTACCTCAAAGGTCCCCCTCTCCTTACCAAGGTGTCAAAAATGCATCATTTCTTCAAAATATCTCATTTTTTTAGTAATATCTTTTAATTTTTAACTAATAAACCTTGTACTCAGCCAACTCTTCATCTTATGTAAGAATTTACTCATTTTTGGGTAGTTTCTTTTATTCTATGGATGTATCTCATCCCAACACTTGGATTAATCCAATTGGCCCATTGGAACCTTAATTGGACCATAATCCAAAAATTTCTGAAAATAGAGACCCTTAGGCTAAGGTCCCTTATACCATTTTCAATTAATTCCTAATGCACATTGGAAAGTTCATTTTGAACTTCTGATTCAGAGGAATCCATTTTAGACATTAGGAGAATTTTTATATCCAAAGATATCTCAATTTTAGATTATCTCTCTCTAGATATTTTCTCTCTCTAGGCCAAAACAGGGTAAAACAAGATCTTTCTTCTATTTCAGAGAGGGGAATAACTACAAGAACAGAAGGGGAGGTTCTTACACCTTTACACCTCAAAAGTTGGAGGGAGGAATCTTACATCCTACCCCACTTAAAAACGCGAGATGTCCTCATCACATCACGTTCACATCTATTTACATCACTTCACATCCATTCACATCTACCCAAGTCCACATCACATCACATATCATCTATCCACATCATATCTCATCCATTCATATCTAACTAGATCCATATCACATCACATCACATCCATTCACATCTCATTACATCACATCCATTCACATCTCATTACATCACATTCACATCTCACCACATCCACATCCACTCACATCTCATCACATCCATCACCCCCATTCACATCCCACATTCATTCATGTCTCGTCACATACATCCTCATCTTATCACATCTTGTTCACATCCATCCACATCACATCACATTCATTCCATCCACATTACATCACATCCACATCTATCCATATCACATATCATTCATTCCACATTACATCACATCCACATCTATCCATATCACACCACATCCATTCACAGCTCATCACATTCATCCACATCCATTCATTCATTCACATTCACATCTATCCACATCCATCCATTCATTCACATGCACATCTATCACATCACATCTCATTCTCATCCATTTACATCACATCACATCCTTTCACATACAGGGATTTCATATTCACGTGATCACAGCCTTTTTTCTTGTGATCACAGCTATTGTTCACAAATCTCAATGTTCACAAAACTCACAGTTCTCAAATCCTAGAGGGTGGGATGACCTGGTAACCCACAATTGGCCCGCCGGGCTACAAGTCTGGACCGCCGGGACCGCCGGGCGCGCAGAAGCCCGCCGGGCCCGACTCCCGGCCCGGCGGGCTATATTGTGGTATAAAAGGGTGGTCCAGGGGGTCACTGTTCACAGAATCTTCCTTGTACTTGGTGTCAGTGGTGCTAGTGTGATCAATTTGAGGTAATTTTTAAGTTGAAAGTGTTGGTGTCATTTAATTTTTTGAATACGCTTAAGTTTAACGTTGTTTGTGATGCATGTGCATGTGTCGTTAAATGTTAAGAGGCCCGCTGCAGATGGCCGAGCGATTGGCTAGGTCTGCTGATGTGCACTCTTAATATTTAACTTATGTAGAAGTTTTCGTTGTGGCACGGTATCTGCAAATGGTCGGTTTACTGACTAGGTTTGCAGTTACCAAGTTACAATGCGGCTTTGTTTTTGTTAAATGCTTTGAGAGCCCGCTGCAGATGGCCGGTTTACTGGCTAGGTCTGCTGATGTGCACTCGTAGCATTTGACATGTGTGATGCTTTGCTACTTAGTACGGTATCTGCAGATGGTCGGTTTACTGACTAGGTCTGCTGACACCAAGCTATGTGGTGAAGTTTGTTTTTGTTATTTGGTTTGATAGTCATCTGCAGATGGTCGGTATACTGACTAGGTCTGCTGACGATGTGTCAAAGCATTTAACTTGTGCCATAGTTTTCATCTTAATGCGATATCTGCAGATGGTCGGTATACTGACTAGGTCTGCTGACGTCAAGTTAAGTCGTAAACTTGTGTTTTGTGTTTGTTTTTGACGATGACTGTGATTATTTAGTTTGCATGACATGAGTCATAAGTGTGTTGGATGTAGAAATCTCTTAGTTAGCTTACAAATAGCATTTTTTGTGGTTATAAATGTTGCAACTATTTGTCAATTATATTGTGCAGATTGATGGCGACGCTTGCACTTACTCCTGAAATCAAGAAATCAATTCGTATCAAACTCGTTACCCTCATTAGTTGCTTGTCACCTAATCACATCGAGGGTATTGTGTCTGATAGGAATCGATTTGAGCAAATATTAGGTGAGGTTGTCCGCGCAGTGAAAAATATCCATGAGGGTGCTGATGGAGCAGCCATCAAGCATTTTGTTACTAGCATTGTGGGCAACATGCCTAGATGCGCTGTTGACCTAGGTGACGACAGACCAGCGGAAACAAATGAATCCAAGCTGGAGCACTTCCACACAAAATGGAAGGTAGAGAAAGAGAGGTCCAAGCGTGCAAAGGCCATAGACACCCAAGCTATCCTGAGCAAGAGAGCTCGCAAAGAGCTGGACCGGCCTGCTGATGAACAAGAAGATTTATCATCTGGTGCACGTGAGGTCTCTAAAGGCACCCACTTGCAGCGCACAATGCATAATACTAACTGCAGCATGACAATTGGGTTGCCTGCAGAGGCCATCATCACAGAAAAGAAGATGGGCTCTGGATCGTACGGCGTTGTACATAAATGCCATATTCAAGGTGTCTCCTGGTTTCCAGAAGGCATTTCTTATTGTGCAAAGCAATTCCTTGGTAGCCGAAGGGCTCAATTGAAGTCTTTTGCTCAGGAGGCTTCAATCGACCTAACCCACAGGGGCATAGTGCGCGCCATTGGGCACACAAGGAAGGAGCCATGGATACTGCTCTTCCCCCTCTTTAATGGGGGAAGTCTTGGAGATATAATGGAGTGTGTTCCGCCTCCTAAGGGGACCCTCAGTTCCATGCTTGCTGCAGGCAAAGGCAACAGATACAAGAAAAAACAAGTGGCTCCTCATGAAATGGAGCGATACAAGTCTTTGATTTTTCATGCTCCCGAGCTTATCTGTGCCCTTGTGAATACCATGGCCTTTGCACATGCTGAAGGGATCATCCACAATGATTGCCACCCCTGGAATATAATGATAGATTTCACCAAAGAAGGGGTGCCACGGGTAGGCATCATTGACTGGGGTCTTGCATTGAGGGATGGGATTGAGTTCAAACCCACAAATATCGCCAACAAAGCAGAGCACGATCAACGCCCCTGGAGAGCCCCTGAGCTCGCAGATGTAAGGTCCCCTTGTCCATGGAGCAAGGCATCAGATGTCTTCTGCTTGGCTTGGGTGATTGAAAAGTTTACATTATTTTGTGCTGAGTTTGCAGAAATGACCAAAGTGCCGTGGGTGGGTAAAACTGCCATCCACACAAATTTGATTAAGGAATGGACGGCTGCCTATATGACGCCATCAAAGGAAGATAGGAAGACCATGGCAGATTTTGAGGAGCAATTGAAGAATTTGGAAGTGTCACCTGCTGCATGCTTACGTCCACTATCTGAGATGACACCACACTTATTATAAAGCCTCTTGTAAATGATATGTTTTGGTTGGCTATCTATTCCATGACCTGCCTTTAATCGACTGACACTATTTTGGTCCCAATTGTTAAATATTATTTTGATCCCAATTCTCTCTCTCTCTCTCTCTCTCTCTCTCTCTCTCTCTCTCTCTCTCTCTCTCTCTCTCTCTCTCTCTCTCTCTCTCTCTCTATGAGTATTTGAAAATAACAAGTTTGCAGTAAATAAACATTGATTTTATAAACTTATACCTAACATCTGAAAATAACTTTAAAGCTATTCCTAAATTAACATTGATTCTATAAACTTAAAGTGTACATACTTTTTCTCAGATGGCTGATAATAATGAAGCCGCAAAGAAGGCATTTGAACGCTTAAAGCAAATCTCGAGCAGTGGCACTGTGAATGATGCGGCACGTATTGCCGGACGCACCTCCAAATGGGCACCGGCCCATGGATTATAGTATGCCCAAGTAAACAAGAATGTGTCCAAAGAGATGGTCAAGAGCATCTGGCCTGACGTCTCCAATGATGCCATAAAAAAAGGGCGCTTGAAGCTGACACAATGTAGTGTTCCTTTAATTATCGAGCATGCGGAGCGCATTTTTGTGGATGTCATGGCCCAACCCATGCATCACGGTGACTGTCCCCTCTGGTTTGCTAAAATGCTATATGCACAATTTGTGCAGAATTCAGTTGTAGACTTTAGCTCTCGACCTCCTCATCTACATGTGGAAGACATTCGGAGTGAGTCAATCACTATGCCTCGAGATGAGTTGCAACTGGCCATTCTTGGAGCCTCAATGGAAGTTCATCACACGGTTGATGAGCTTCAAACTCAAATCAACCAAATTAGAGGCACCCAAGGCCCTCAACAGACGGAAGCAGCACCAGAGCGCGGGCAAGCACCTGAAAGTTCAAGCGCTAGAGATATACTAAGAGAGAACAAGCTCTTGAAGAGACGCATAACGCAAATGGAGGAGCAAGGCCATGCAAACTCTCCTATGACGGCATTTGAACACCCGAATAGTTTGGAGCAACCACCTCTACATGGGCACGAAAGTGGCGGACCATGCCCTATTTGTTATAGTTTCTTTCACTCATGGTCTGGCCACTACACTGTCCCATGTGGGCACATGTACCACTTGACCTGTCTTTTGCAACACATGGTCAACAGTACTACGTGTGCTTTGTGCGGCAAAGAATTTCACAAAAATTTGTATATATGTTTTAAATTGGGTGCCGACTATGATCGGTTGACCAATGCACGACACATGGACGAGTTAGAGCCGCATTTAAACTTATCTCTCTCTTAAATGCAACCCTGGAATTTAACAAGATTCGGCAACTTTGTTCAAAAGATTTCCAATGCTCTCTCTCTATCTCTCTCTCTCTCTCTCTCTCTCTCTCTCTCTCTCGCACACACACAAACACATGCACACAGATTACTTTGGAGTGTGTCAAAACTAACATGATTTCGTATTCTAAGTTTAACATGACATGACTAAAAACCATACCCTCTAAATTGACACTAACATGTTTGATATCCAGTTGTTGCAAGACGGATTACTTTGGAGTGTCTCAAAACTAACATGATTTCGTATTCTAAGTTTAACATGACATGACTAAAAACCATACTCTCTAAATTGATCACCAACATGTTTGATATCCAGTTGTTGCAAGACGGATTACATTGGAGTGTGTCAAAACTAACATGATTTCGTATTCTAAGTTTAACATGACAAGACTAAAAACCATTCTCTCTAAAATGTTCACCAACATGTTTGATATCCAGTTGTTGCAAGACGGATTACATTGGAGTGTGTCAAAACTAACATGATTTCGTATTCTAAGTTTAATTTGACATGACTAAAAACCATACTCTCTAAATTGATCACCAACATGTTTGATATCCAGTTGTTGCAAGACGGATTACATTGGAGTGTGTCAAAACTAACATGATTTCGTATTCTAAGTTTAACATGACAAGACTAAAAACCATTCTCTCTAAAATGTTCACCAACATGTTTGATATCCAGTTGTTGCAAGACGGATTACATTGGAGTGTGTCAAAACTAACATGATTTCGTATTCTAAGTTTAATTTGACATGACTAAAAACCATACTCTCTAAATTGATCACCAACATGTTTGATATCCAGTTGTTGTAAGACGGATTACATTGGAGTGTGTCAAAACTAACATGATTTCGTATTCTAAGTTTAACATGACAAGACTAAAAACCATTCTCTCTAAAATGTTCACCAACATGTTTGATATCCAGTTGTTGCAAGACGGATTACATTGGAGTGTGTCAACTAACATGATTACATCAAACGTGACGAGCGTCTGCGGGTGGCTTTACTAACACCAAAATCGGGTTGCAAGTTTTCTTCTATCTCTTCAATAAAGCACAAGTTATCGCTCGTATGTGGGACATTAGGCTCTACATCTCCATTCTCTTCACTTGTAACTGCTCCAATTACGTTCAGAACTAGAATTTGAAGCACATTGCGCAAGCACTCTCACACCTAAGCGTCGCAAAGTTGGAACACTTCCCCCATTCAACATCCACCATTTCCAAGCAGGCTGTTCCTTAGCAAGCTTTTGCACAAACTCCAAGGCAAATCTACCTTCTTTCAATTTATACTTGGTTAGCTCAATTACCGCTGTTGCTTGCTCATCTGGACCTTCATAAAATCGCTCCACAACATCATAGAAATCATCGATTACCTCCTCATCTAGGGCATTCACGTCCATATGCCAGTATTCTGGGTCAAGACAATATGCAACACTATGCAATGGACTATGTGCTCCTACCCACCGAGCGCTTACATACTTGGCCAAGATATTTCTCCTTGCTCTGGTGAATGGAGGACTCCAATGCTTGACAACAGTTTTAGTGGGCTCCTCTGGGTTTGCGAGGCTTTCTTGAATGGACCACCACGCCATCCAAACCTTCCCGATATTTGGCAATCTAGAATCCAACTGGCGCAAAGCAAGCATAACTGGCATCATAACATGATAACAATCTGCTGCTTCCTCCCATAAACTACGATCCGATATCAAAGATCGCATGTACCTCACCTTTTCTTTAACCTTTTCGGACTGGTCAACCTCCCACTCAGAGAAGCCAGCACACACAAAGGTTTCCATCACTGCATTCCTATTTCTTAGGAGAGATTGAAGCATATAAAAATTAGTGCAAAATCTGGTTTCACAAGGCAACTTTAGCATAGTTTCCATGCGTTGACGATACATATCTAAAACACGTTGCCGTTTGAGCACAAATTTGACAATCTTACTTGCACTATCGATAATCTCCTTGAACCACTCTGTATCAGCATTTTTGTACCAATCTTGTAACACCAAGTTAAGGCTATGAGTGTTACAACCAAATGTATAGATATTGGAAAATCGAGATTCCAACATATGACCTGCTGCTCGACAATTAGCTGCATTATCCATAATCACTTGAAGTACATTTTCAGACCCAACTTGGTCGATAGCATCACCAATGATATCGGCGATAAATTGACCAGATTTAACTTCCCCGGAGCTATCAACAGCTTTGATAAAGCATTCCCCACGAGGACATACCAACATTACATTTATCAATGGACGTCTTTGGGCATTCGACCAACCATCACTGACAATTGTGCATCCAGACTGATTTGTGGTGTCAATTATGAGTCTTTGAACGCTTTCCCGTGTGTTGTCATAGCACTTGTCAAGTAATTGATTTCGCATGTGGTGATAAGTTGGTGGACAAAACCCAGGTCCATATTCTCCAATCTTCTTCCAAGCCATCTTCCATGAATCTTTCATGACCATAGACAATGAAGAACCAGTAAAGAAGATCGCTTTCGCTAAAGCAAGTTGAGCATCCTCTAAAGCAGTGGCACGAAAGCTGTCAACTAGATTAGTTTGTCTGGTACGAAACATACCCACCTGAAACTCAGGAGATGCATCCATCGGTATTGAGACATCTGGACCTTGGGTGTCATTTTGGCAAGTAGTATGTGTTGGAGTCACTCCTTGGTTGGAGATCCCTCCACTTGATGCTGCCAAATTCGGCGATTGGTGATTTCTTGCACAGAGATTGGGCCTCTTGTTTTGTGATACTTGTTTACTTATCAAAGCTCTAAGGCGCTTTGCAGCATCATCAGCTCCTGCACCCTTGCATTTACCTCCGGGATTTTTTGTGTTAGTGCCAAGCAAATGCTCCCTTATTCTGGGAGCACCCCCAGATTTTACCAAGCCACAAAAATTACACTTCCATTCGACAAATCTAGAAAGATTGGAAGCAAATTGCCATTCAGGTCCCGGTGATTTTCCTCCGCTCCTCCTCTTGCCACTTTGAGACGCAACATTCAAAGTTTGTGCTGTCATATCTCGTTGCAAGGAAACTCCACTAGTTTCTAATGGTCTGTTGCTTCGTTGGGTTGATGTGCCGCAATTAGAAGCAACCATTGTAACACCTAAACAACACATCATGCAAGATTTGAGATCCAAAACAACCTGAGTAAAACCAAAATATGCAATTATAAAGTCTAAAACCCACTTCTTGCCAATGCAACCGAACGTTTGGTGAGATGCATTTGAGGCAATCCATCCCTAAATAGAGATGATGTCCCGAACATCTCACCACCTATATCCTCCTCTAGAGAAGCTCCTACCCAGACCAAATGGCACTCGAGTAGACCACCCAAGAGGAGGTAATTGCTAGTCGACCTAAAGAAATCAAACGTTTGGTGAGATGCATTTGAGACAATCCATCCCTAAATAGAGATGATGTCCCGAACATCTCACCACCTATATCCTCCTCTAGAGAAGCTTCTACCCAGACCAAATGGCACTCGAGTAGACCACCCAAGAGGAGGTATTGCTAGTCGACCTAAAGAAACCAAACGTTTGGTGAGATGCATTTGAGGCAATCCATCCCTAGATAGAGATGATGTCCCGAACATCTCACCAGCTATACCCTCCTCTAGGGAAGCTCCTACCCAGACCAATTGGCACTCGAGTAGACCACCCAAGAGGAGACATTGCTAGTCCACGTAACAAATACGATAAACCATTTACAATCAAAATCTTATAAAATACAAAATATTATTAACAAGCTTCAAACAAAAATCCAGAATATTTATACTCACCTCTTGTGTCTTTTAGCCTGAGGTGAGCCACCCAAGTACGTTGGTAAAGTACATTTGGAAGTGAGGGGAAACCCTTTATATAGGTCTCTCCAAAACGGCGAAATTTTTGGCGCAAAAAAAGGCCCGCCGGGCTAGATAAGCAGCCCGCCAGGCTAAATAGTGGCCCGCCGGGCCAAGCTAGTAGCCCGCCGGGAAAACCGGGATAGCAAGTTTCTCCCGGTTGTGTGAATATCTATGATATTAACAAGTGTGTGAGAGTGTTATTAACTAGTGTTATTACCACTTCGCGGTTAACGTGATCACGTGAATGAAATCCCTGTTCACATATCATCACATCTCATCACATTCACATCCACATCTATTTACATCACATCACATCTCATCGCATTCACATCCATATCCATTTACATCTCATCCAAAGCTCATCACATCACATTTACATCTTATCACATCACATTTACATCTCCTCTTATCACATTCACATCTCATCTAATGACATCGCATGCATTTACATCCCATCACATTCATTCAGATCCACATCACATCTTATCACATCCACTTTTAGTATCGTTTTCTACTTTTGATACTGATTGGACTTTTCTAAGTTTCTCCCAATTGCTTGGCCTAGTTAAAGGTACTTTTTCTCGATCCCATTGGATCTACATATCAGATTGTTGTTGAAGGTTTAAAAAGGAAAAATAAACCTTATCAGAATTGAATAGTAAAAACTCAGAAAGAGCATTTACATATTGTATTTTCATTCCTTAAGCTTCAAAATTTATTCTAAATTTCTGTTTACTCATTGGATCCTTGATCCTCCCAGGGATTCCAAATTCTCTTTTCTAAATAAGTATTATCCAAGTTTTCTCGATGGATATTTTCATATTCTTTCTCAAATTTCTAAAGTAAGATATATTCAATATTCTTCTTTTTGAGTAAAAGATTCATGGGATTTATAAAAATCAATTCTACCCATATTTTCCACTAAAAATAATAATACTCAAAATTTTCCTTTTTATAAATACTCATAATTTGAATTATGCCAAAAATTCATCTTTTTCCATTTAATTACTTGGATCTCAAATATCATGGGAATTTCTCTTTTTGCATAAAAATAAATTTACCAAAATTTTCTCTTTTCTTTCAATTGAATATTTATGCATAATAACTAAAAATTTATTTCCCATGAATATGATGAAAATCATTATTTTTGCATAGGATGTCCAATCCTAGAATATGGTAGGAAGTCCTCTTTTAGCATTATGCATAAAAATAAGATATGTATTATTTTCTAAAAATTTTGCCATAGCTTCGGTGCTATTATTGGTAATCCTCAATTTTTCCCAAAAGAGTAAAAGGCTTTAATGAAAATATGATAGTAGTTCCTCTTTTATACTTAGCATCAAACTATGAATTTAAATCATAATTTTAATCATAATTATAAACATAACTGAGTATCCCACTAGATTAAGCTAATTTGAACATTCCTCTTTTCCCAAATTGTTAGGATAATCCATTTCTCATTTAGAATGAATTAAAGTAGTTTTTAACTACTCATAAACAATCTAAAAGAGTTTACCATTATTTTAATAGCACAAAATCATGAAAATATCATTTTCTTAATCTCTAACTTATCAAGCCTAGAGTTTAGCTTTGAATTAAGAGACTATCATTGAGAAGCATCCTTTTCCAAGGGATTTAGCCATAAAGATGGCTATTCTTTTTAGAGAGAGAGTTTTACTTAAAGAAAGCATTACAAATAAGCATAAAGATTAACTTTCTCTTAATTAAACATTAAGACTTTAGGGAAAGCTTGATTTGAATTAAAACAATCATTTAGAAAGCTTCTTAAGCTTGCAAGGGGTCGAGAAGAAGAAAGTCATTGAGATAAATTGAAAAAAACACCATTTAAATCAATTTTACCTCCAAGTTTGGCTTGATTCTCTCTTAGCAGTGAAGCCCCCGACCAATCAATTGGTCCACCAAGAGGAGAAGAGAAACTCCAAGAGTTGTTGTAGAGAGAGAGAGAGAAGCTCCAAGCCCCCAAGAGAGGAAAATTTAAGGAATAATAGAAATATGATTATTTTAATATAATATTGGCATGGTATAGCTCCAATATAAAAATACAAAGGAATGAGGGTTTATTTAGGTGAGGGAGGCCACTAACCAAGTCCAACTGGATTCTAGAAATTTTTTAGGTTCAGTTTGACTCAATTTGGATAAGATTTGGACAAGTTTGACTCCCTTTTTGATTTGGTTTGATCCAGGAGAGAGGAGAGATAAAAATATCATAATTTTTTGAATTAAAAAACCCTTCCACACATGTGAAAAAGGCGCCTACCTCAAAGGTCCCCCTCTTCTTACCAAGGTGTCAAAAACGCATCATTTCTCCAAAATACCTCTTTTTTTTTAGTAATATCTCTTAATTTTTAACTAATAAACCTTGTACTCAGTCAACTCTTCATCTGATGTGAGCATTTACTCATTTTTGGGTATTTTCTTTTATTCTATGGATTTATCTCATCCCAAAACTTGGATTAATCCAATTGGCCCATTGAAACCTTAATTGGACCATAATCCAAAAATTTCTGAAAATGTAGACCCTTAGGCTAAGAAGGTCTTCAATTAATTCCTAACGCACATTGAAAAGTTCATTTTGAACTTTTGATTCAAGGGAATCCTCTTTGGACATTAGGATGATTTTTATATCCAAAGGTATCCCAATTTTGGATTACCTCTCTCTAGATATTTTCTCTCTCTAGAAGTCAATATTAGATCAAATGGAAAAATCCCTCGAAATGGGAATGTATTTAAAAAATTTGTTTTGGCCATAACTTGAACATGCAAACTCCAAATTTGTCGGACAAAGTAGATCTAGATTCTACTTTTCAAGCTCTTTCCAACGATATGTCACATGAATATGTTTTGACAAACTTTTGGATGAGTTTACCATACCCCCACTTTTTTCATGGGAATGGGATTTTTTCCACTTTATCTAATATTGACTTCTAGGCCAAAACAGGGTAAAACAAGATCTTTCTTCTATTTAAGAGAGGGGAATAATTACAAGAACAGAAGGGGAGGTTCTTACACCTTTACACCTCAAAAGCTAGAGGGAGGAATCTTACAATACTTGTCAAAGTCACCACAACAAATCTTTATAGGATTGTTGCAATGAAATCCATCTCAACTTATGGCAAAATGCTTGCATGTGGCACAATGCATGGGTTATTGCATTGCACTTCGTGCCACTTCTGGTGTCTATGAACTTGCATGTAGGACTATTATAACATATAATGTATAAGCCATTATCAAACCATACACACCATTCTACTTGGATTATACAAGAACCATACACACCATTCTACTTGGATTATACATTCGATGCACTCCATGTTCATTTATAAGACCACAATACAATCTGAGAAATATAAAAAGAACCTAAAGATGCTAGTACCTCTCGGTATCGATCTTGTATGTACAAAGTCAATAAATCTTGTCATGAGTCATGCAAATCATAGACTTGTCCTCCCACTTAAGGTCGTAGAGAGCCATGAAGAAATCCTCTCCATGTGTTGGATTCACGATACCCAAGTATTTGTACCCTCTATCCTTAAGACGCTCCTCCTCCTTCTTGGTGGTTTCTTCTAATTTCATCTCTAAATCTCTTCCATTGAGTCCCAATGATTTAAGACGCTCTTCTTCTTTGATAAGGAAGCCATTAAATTTGTCTTGCGGGATACATACAAGCACACTAAACATTCCAAGCCACACTTTGCAAGAAATATGAAAACCAAGGTTGAGAAACGATTACCTTCCAAACTAATTGCACTGTAATAATGCATAGAGAGTTGTACCAAGGTCAGATGTCATGTTGTAGACGTTAAAGAGAATGTGGGGGAGAGGGAGAGCTTCAAACCCTAGCAAGAAAACACACACGCACAAGAGAGAGCAAGACACAAGAGAGAGATGGATAGCTGAATTTCCTTCTATCTTCTTCTTCTCTACTCAACCAACATAACATAAAGATAAGAGTACACACTATATGGGTTAGTACTCTACTACTACAACATACAAGGGTCAGTCCATAATGTGAACCTGACTAAATGAGCTGGCGCTATAACTATGCCAGTCTCTAGTAATCCAAAATGGCTGTCACACAACCTATCATCCCACTGACCGCATATCACCCATAATCTCACCAACCAGGCTATCACCCAAACGGATCATCAATGTCCGTTGTAGCACTAGTTAAGCTTGATATCTCAACACTCCACCCTTGAGCTCAACTCCACACACTGCACTCCGAGTAAGCTCCTAAACCTTTGGAGCTTCTCTGTGCTCAATGCCTTCATGAAGATGTTAGCCACCTGATCCTCTGTGCTGACATATACCAGATCTACATCTCATGCTATGCTCTTGTTGTCATAATATATGACAACTACCCTATCCACAGGCTCTCCCATGTCACCAAGTAGCTTCTAAAACCAAGCTACCTCACAAGCTACCATCGCAGCACCCCTATACTCTGCCTATGTACTCGACAAGGTAACTATTGGCTTCTTCTTATTGCTTCAACTCACAGCAGCACTCCCAAATGAGAACATAAAGCCACTGGTAGATCTCTTGTCTGCAATACTACCAGCCCAATCATCATCTGTGTAACCATGCAACTGTATCTCTCTACCAGCCTCATAGAAAAGTCCATAATCAAGTTAGGACTTTATGTACGTGAGGATCCGTCTAGCTGCATCCAAGTGTGGCTTCCTAGGGGCTTGCATAAATTGACACAAGTCCAATAGCATAGCTCAAGTTTGGCATTGTAATGGTCATGTAGATCAAACTACCCACTATGCACTTGTATGTAGTGGGGTCCTCCAAAAACTCACCTGTATCTATTGAAAGCTTTGTGTTCTGTGTTGAGATATCAAGCTCATCCAGTGAGGCGGTGGATACTGATGACCCGCCTGGGGGATAGGCCCCACACTTACACCACTGGCATGGTTGGTGAGATTATGGGTGATATGCGGCCAGTGGGATGACAGGCTGTGCGACAGTCATTCTAGAGACTGGCATAGTTATAGCGCCAGATCATTTAGTTGGGTTCACACTATAGAGAACCCGTGTATGTATTGGTTGAGTACCTTTCATATTGTGGGTACTCTTATCTTGTATATGGTGTGTTGAGTGTTGAGTGTTGAGTGTTGAGTGAAGAAGCAGATGATTTTCAGCCTCTCACCTTGTGTGTTCTCTATTAGGGTTTTGTGAGTGTGTGTGTGTGCTTGCAAGAGCTCAAGCTCTCTTCCCCCTTGCATCTTTTCATGGTATCAGAGCCTGGTTCGTGCTAAGGGCTGAGCTGCAAGCAAGAGAACCACAGGAAGCAGTACGAGGGTAAGAGCTTCAACTACTCTTCCCTATTTGTGTTGGTGACTACACCCTTATCGGGAGCTCTACGGGTGAGCATGAAGAGGCACCGGAGATACCGGATATAAATCCTACTGCTGCAGATGTGAAAGAGTTTAAAGACGGGAACCAAGGAGCCAGGAAAGTCATGTATTGGCTCTCCATTAGTATACAGGACACCATGATTGGGCACATTTAGGATGCCAAGTCCCCCAAGGAGGCACGGAGATACCGGACATAAATCCTACTGCTGCAGATGTGAAAGAGTTTAAAGACGGGAACCAAGGAGCCAGGAAAGTCATGTATTGGCTCTCCATTAGTATACAAGACACCATGATTGGGCACATTCAGGATGCCAAGTCCCCCAAGGAGGCGTGAGACACCTTGGTAAAGCTTTATGAAACAAATACCAAGGCACGTAAGATACAGTTGAAGAATGAACTTCATACTGTGGAGAAAAAGAGCATGTCTGTGAATGACTATGCGTTGAAGATAAAGAGTATTGTGGAATCCCTTGCAGCTATTGGTGTGTCAGTAGATGATGATGATAAGGTGGAGGTCTGTCTACGTGGTCTTGGGCCACAATACAAGGCGTTCAAGACGTCTATTCAGACTCGGGAAAACATTCCCAACTTTACAGATTTGGTGTCTATGCTGATTATAGAAGAGAAGAGCTTGGGTGAAGACCAACAGTCTTCACAAAACAAAAACAGTTCAGAGCAACAGGCCTTCTACACAAGTTCAGGAAGAGGACGAGGTAGAGGAGGCCGTGGACGCGGTCAAGGAGGTGGCCGAACAGGTAATCAGAATTATGGACAGCAGCAGCAACAACAACAGTCCCAGAATCAACAACAACAACAACAACAAGCAGGTGGAAGAGGCAAATTCAGAGGCAGGGGGAGTCAAAGAGGCCGTGGAAATTGGCAAAGGCAATATAATGATGCATGTGAATGCTATTATTGTGGTAAGCCTGGACATGTGCAGGCAGAATGTTATAAGAAGCAGGCTGACATGCAAAATGGGAAAGTGCAGCAAAACAACTATGCATCCTCCTCAAGCAGAAATAATGAGGATAATGAAAGGTTGTTTGTTATGCAGCATGTTGTGAATGCCATGTCTGAAAATGTTGATGCAGCACAAAAAGATGATGTATGGTATGTGGATTCAGGTGCTTTGAACCACATGACAAGTCATGGGGAGTGGTTCAAGGAGATGAAAAACCCGGAAAGACCAGGTTTTGTGGAAACAGGGGATGACACTGCTCATCCAATTGCCCATGTTGGAGATGTGCCATTGTCTATGTAGGATGGCAAAGTGAAGTACCTTGCAGATATACTTCACGTTCCGAACATAACAAAGAATCTGGTTTCAGTTGGTCAGATGATTGAGCAGGGTTTGCAGGTTCGGTTTAACCCTGATGGTTGTTATGTTGAAGATTTTAAAGACAAGTGCAGGTTGGTTTTGCAAAAGGCAACAGAGTGGGCAGAATGTTTACATTGAATGTAGACATGCCTGAAATGAGTGCTGCGATGTTTGCAAACGGTTCAGGAATTGTTGCAGACACAGACATTTGGCATAAAAGAATTGGACATGTGAATGTGCAGCGAATGAAGTCTATGCAGACTAAAGGAATTATGACAGGGCTGCCAAAGTTTAAAGTGGAAGGTATGCAGAGAATATGTGAAGCATGCCAATTTGGAAAACAAACAAAGCATGTATTTCCACGTAATAGATATGTGAGCAGAAATGCACTAGATCTTGTGCATTCAGATGTATGGGGTCCTACAAAGACCATGTCTATGGGAGGCTGCAGATATTATGTGACATTCATCGATGACCACACAAGGAAAGTGTGGGTATATTTCATGAAGGAGAAGAGTGAGGTGTTCACTCACTTTCAGAATTTCAGAGTTTTGGTTGAAAAGCAAACAGGGAAATATGTACAGTGCCTAAGGTCAGATGGAGGGGGAGAATACTTTTCCAATGAGTTCTCTGAATTTTTGAAGCAGAATGGTATTCGGAGACAGTTTACATGCAGATACACTCCACAGCAAAATGGAGTTGCTGAGCGGAAAATAGGCACATTGCTGAGATTACGCAAGCATTGATGGAAGAGAAGAATATGCCGCACAGTTATTGGGCTGAGGCTGTTTCTACAGCAGTATACATCATGAACAGGACTCCAACTGCAGCCATACATGATGTAACTCCAGAGGAGAGGTTTACTGGCAGAAAACTAGATTTGTCTCATCTGAAAGTCTTTGGTGGATGCATTGCATATGTGCATGTGCCAGATGAGCTGAGAACTAAGCTGGATTCGAAAGCTAAAAAATGTGTGTTTATTGGATATTCCCTTGAGCAAAAGGGATACAGGTGTTATAACCCTGCTACACATGAGTTGAGGTTAAGCAGGGATATTGTCTTTGATGAGATGAGCAGCTGGTATGCTGCTGAAAAAGAAGCTGTTGGGGCTGATGTGAGTGGAAGTGTGGTTACACAGAATGCAGGTCAGCAATCACAGTCTTTGAGTAGACCAGGAGAGTCCTCATCTAGTGGGTCTGTTGATAGACCATGGAGTGGTAGGCTCCATCATAATACCAGTCCTGCAAATGTGATTAGTACATCACGTAAAGGAAAAGAGAAAGTGGTTGAGCCCCTTGGTATGCCTGACATTTCTGCAGGGCATTCTCATGTTGATGGAGAGTCTAGTGGCTCAGTTATGACTTATGAGCCTTGATAAGGAGCTTGGGATCCCAGCTATGAGAACACCTGGTGTAAAGAAGGCTATGGAAGCCATGAATGAAAAGCTGCGAAGATCTGGGAGAGTGAAAAATCCTGTGCAAAGATTTACCTATGATGGTTATGTGGCACATCACTAGGCATATATGGCAAAGGTTGGGCAGGTTGTAGAGCCCACATGCATTGATGAGGCTGTTGGAAATGTGTGTTGGGAGAAAGCTATGGATGAGGAGATGGATGCACTATATGGAAATGAGACTTGGGATTTAGTGCAATTGCCTGAAGGCAAGAAAGCCATTGGATGCAAGTGGGTGTACAAAGTTAAACATAACAGTGATGGAAGCATAAACAGGTATAAGGCTAGGTTGGTAGCCAAAGGATATGCGCAGACATATGGCATTGATTATGAGGAAACTTTCAGCCCAGTTGCCAAGATGGCAACAGTGAGAGTTGTGATAGCGGTGGCGGCGTCAAAGCAATGGTCTTTACATCAGATGGATGTAGAGAATGCATTCTTGCATGGGGATTTGCAAGAAGAGGTGTATATGTTGCAACCACTTATGAGGATGTGAGTCACCCCGAGCATGTTTGCAGGTTGAAGAAAGCCTTGTATGGCTTAAAGCAAGCACCAAGAGCATGGTCTGACAAGATTTCTGAATATCTTGTCACTATTGGTTTTCATGTAGCCAATGCAGATTTCTCGCTGTATGTGAGACATGGTGATAGAGGGGTTGTGCTTGTTGTCATCTATGTAGATGACTTGATCATTACGGGGGACCATGATGCAGAGATCTTTGATGTAAAGATCTTGCTTAGACAGAAGTTTGAGATGAAGGATCTGGGGGAGCTCGGATATTTCTTGGGCATTGAGGTGATTAGGTCACCACATGGTATTGGATTACTGCAGAGGCAGTATGGCTTGGACATGTTGTCCAAGTATGGTATGACAGGCTGTAAGCCTATCTCAGTGCCATTGGATCAAAATGGCAAGTTGAGTGCAGATTCAGGAGAGATTCTAGAGGATCCTACTATGTATAGGCGCATAGTAGGAAGCTTGATCTACATGACGATCACCAGACCAGATTTGAGCTATGCTGTTGGGTTGGTGAGTCAGTTTATGCAGGTTCCACGGAAATTGCATTTGGATGCAGTGAGACGCATACTGAGGTATGTGAGGTCTACTTTGCATTGTGGACTATTCTATGAGACAAGGACAGAGATATGTGTACATGGGTACACAGATGCTGATTGGGCTGGTAGTATCTCTCAGATAGAAGATCTACCAGTGGATTCATGTTTTCTTTGGGGAGTGCTGCTCTGTGACTTGGAGCAGCAAGAAGCAGCCTACGGTTGCTCTATCCAGTACAGAGGCCGAGTACAGAGGAGCTGCTATGGGAGCATGTGAGGTAGCTTGGTTGAGAAAGCTACTTGCAGATTTGGGTCTATCAGTGGATAGACAAGTTGTCATTTTTTGTGACAATATTAGCAGTATACATTTGGCCAGGAACCCAATCTTTCATGCTCGTACGAAGCATATAGAGGTCCACTACCATTTCGTCAGAGAGAAGGTCTTGGCAGGAGACCTTGACCTTGTTTATGTCAGCACAGAGGATCAGGTAGCTGACATCTTCACCAAAGCATTAGGTACAAAGAAGCTCCACAGATTCAGGGCTTTGCTTGGTGTACATGAGATGGAGTTGAGCTTGAGGGGGAGTGTTGAGATATCGAGCTCATCCGGTGAGGCGGTGGACACTGATGACCCGCCTGGGGGATAGGCCCCACACTTACACCACTGGCATGGTTGGTGAGATTATGGGTGATATGCGGCCAGTGGGATGACAGGCTGTGCGACAGTCATTCTAGAGACTGGCATAGTTATAGCGCCAGATCATTTAGTTGGGTTCACACTATAGAGAACCTGTGTATGTATTGGTTAAGTACCTTTCATATTGTGGGTACTCTTATCTTGTATATGGTGTGTTGAGTGTTGAGTGAAGAAGCAGATGATTTTCAACCTCTCACCTTGTGTGTTCTCTATTAGGGTTTTGTGAGTGTGTGTGTGTGCTTGCAAGAGCTCAAGCTCTCTTCCCCCTTGCATCTTTTCATTCTGCTCCAATGGCACTGAAATAGGCTTACAGCCTGTCATACCATACTTGGACAATATGTCTAAGCCATACTGCCTCTGCAATAGCAAAATGCCATCAGGTGATCTCACCACCTCTATGCCCAAGAAATACCGCAACTCACCCAAATCCTCTCACCACTGCTGCATCACTATCACCAGTGATAATCAAGTCATCCACATAGATGACTAATAGCATGATCCCTCTATCTGTCTTTTTCACATACAGTGAAAAATCTTCATTGGATATCTGAAATCCAATGCTAACAAAATACTCCCCGATCTTGTTTGACCATGCTCTGGGTGCCTGCTTCTTCATGCCATAAAAGGCTTTGCGTAACCTGCGTAACCTGCACACAAAATCTGGATGTGCATCACTCTCGTAACCTAGTGGCTGCATATTGTACACTTCTTCTTGCAAATCACCATGTAAGAAAGCATTCTTTGCATCCATTTGATGTAAAGACCAATCCTTCGCTCTAGCCATAGCAATGACAACTCTCATTGTTGCCATTCTTGCAACCGGGCTGAATGTCTTCTCATAGTCTATGCCATAAGTCTGTGCATAGCCCTTGATAACCAATCTTGCCTTGTACCTGCTCACTGAACCATCAACATTGTGCTTGACTTTATACAACCACTTACATCCAATTGCCTTCTTTTCCTTAGGCAAAGGCACTAACTGCCATGTTGCATTTTCATCCAATGCTACCATCTCCTCATCCATGGCATCTTCCCATTTCTTATTTCCAATTGCCTTCTCAAAGTAAGTGGGCTTAACCTCCTGTATTGATTTTACTGTGTAATCATAATGATGGGTTGTATATCCATCATATCTCAACCTGTCACAACAGGCTATCTAACCCTCATAGACCTGCGTACACCTGGATCACTGCCAGGTGTCCTAAAAAACAACCCTAGTTCTCCTTACACTAGGAGTAACCACAGACAGAATGCCAAGCTCCTCATCAAGGCTCTGCTCATAGCCACTAAAGTCACCATCCGTATATGAGTGACCTGTTGACAGATCAGAAACAAAAGGTTGATCTACCTTTTCCTTCCCTTTTCGTGATACATGTGTACCTACATCATTCCTCAACTTGCCTGACCATGGGCTAACATTGGATCTACTGCTCGAGGACTCCCCAGGTCCACTCAGCACATGTGATTGCTACTCTACATGTGGTGCAACATCAGCACTTCTTACATCTTCATCTTTTATTTCCTTCACTTACTGGTGCATACCAGCTACTCATCTCATCGAAGATAACATCTGTGCTTACTCGCATCTCACGAGTGGTAGGGTTATAGCATCTACTATACCTTTTTGCTCCATAGCATAAGCAATGAGGATGCATTTCTCTGCCTTTGGATCCAACTTTGTTCTCACTTCATCAGGAATATGTACATATGCAATACACCCAAACACTTTCAAGTGAGACACATCCGGTCTTATGCCTGTAAACTTCTGTTCAGGAGTCATACCATGAACAACTGTAGTGAGTGTCCTATTCATAATGTACACAATAGTTACTACTACTACTTCTGCCCAAAAGTAATGTGGCATATTTTTTTCAGCCATCAAGGCACGTGTGCCACTTTTGTAATGTGCCTATTTTTCCTTTCTGTAACACCATTCTATTACGGAGTGTACCTGCACGTAAACTGCCTCTTGATTCCCTGCTTTCTGAGGAAGTTGTTGAACTCATTGGAGAAATATTCTCCCCCACCATCTGATGGAATTTTATTTGCATGCCTTTTTCCTTCTTGACCAAGGCTTTAAATCTCTGAAAGTGAGCAAACACCTCACTTTTCTCCTTCATGAAATAAACCCACACTTTCCTAGTGTGGTCATCAATGAATGTAACATAGTACCTACAACCTGCAATTGTTGTAGTCTTGGTCGGCCCATACATCTGAATGTATGACATTCAATGGCCTTTCACTGACATGCTTTTCATGTGGGAAAGCATGTTTGGCCTGCTTATGAAGTTGGCATGCTTCACATACCTTATGCATATCGTCAATCTTAAACTTTGGCAAACCTGCAATAATATTTTGGGCCTTTATAGACTTCAGTCGCTATACATTCACATGACCAATGTGCTTGTGCCATATGTCAATATCTGCAACAATGACACCTGTTTCATGCGCAAACATGGATGCCTTTATCTCAGGCATGTTCACATCCAAAGTAAACATCCTGCCATTTTTGTTACCTTTTGTAACCAAGCAACACTTATTTTTGAAGTCTTCCATAAAACATCCTTTGAGGATTAAACCTCACTTGCAGACCCTGGTCAACCTTCTGTCTAAGAGAAACCAGGTTCTTTGTAATATTTGGAACATGTACATTAGCCAAGTACTTCATTTTGCCATCCTGCATAGACAATGGCACTTTACCAACATACATAGTGGGATGTGCAGTATCATCACCTGTTTCTACATAACCTGGTTTTTCCATTTTCTGCATATCTCTAAACCACTCAGCATGACTCGTCATGTGGTTGAGGTGCCAGCACAACTCTACCCATACCCCTACCCCTACCCCTCCCAGCTCTCGACCAAGGCTTTGAATTATCTATAGAATATCGGCTGGCATGTGGTGAATAGTGCACACCTTTGCCTCTGCACTGAAGCTCTTCCTCTCTATTTTGCAAAGGGCCTCCTCATTTTATACCACAGGTGCCACAAGCATATGCAAGTGATGGCCACCACTGGCATATGCCAGTTTGAGGATTCTCATGTTGCCTTCCTTATTGAGTTCTCCTTCAAAGAAGCTGCAACTGTCAAAGCCTTTTTCAAAGCCCATGGCCCCGCGGATGCCGATGAAGCAGCCCCTACCCCTGACGACTAAGATGGCGGTGGTGACGACGGCCATGACAGTCTCCTAACCCCACCCCCACGATCCTCCTCTCACCTAGCTCGCCCTCCACCACCAGGTTTCTCTACCCCCCATACCCTCACCCAACCCCCACCATCCCCACCCCCTCTGGCACAGCCACCCTCCCACTCTTCCATTCACAACCTCCTTCTCCCCCCATTCATTTTCCCACCCCACCCTTACCACCCTTTTTAACACTGCCAGCTGGGAATACACAACGCATTCTGCGACCTTCTTTCCACTTCCACAAAAACCCCACCCCTCTTCGATGCAAGCCTTACCATGGGACCCTCCACCCCTACACCCCCATCGTTGACATGACAGTCCTCCCCACACAACCTCGAAGAACGTGAGCTTCTATGCTGCTGACCACTAGAGCATGAGGAGGTGAACTCTCTGCTCAACCCTTTTAACTGGCTTGACCCCCTTGATTGCATAGAGTTCAAGCAGGTGATTGCCATCCTACTCGGTTGACAACTCCAGGAAGAACCCATCACCTACATAATAGACCGCATGAACATCCATGTCCCGCACCCTTACCTTGAAGCCAATAACTTCCAGTGGTGGCGAGAACACCCACCAAGAGAGCACGGAGGATACCACCAGTCACCTATTGCTCTCCCCATCACGTTTAACCTCATGGGTGAGCAGCTGGCCTGGAGGCGCCCCTTCCTTTTCAAACCTTTCATTTGGGAAACTTATTGCAATGCGCCCCATGCACTCCGGAGCCCGGACTACCTCCCTATATAAAGACAGTGGGCGTGAAATGTTTTCCCACGAGGAGCAAAATCAAAACCCGAAGCTGAAGTTCAACTTTCCTTGGTTCGCTCCTCCGACACTGCAGCAAGCAGCCCTGCATGAAAGACACATTGATCTGGCACTTCAAAGAATTCATCCATTTTGCTACGACCAAGTCCCAGACCCAGCCATGATCGCAATGATCAGATTTTTTCACTTGATCATCACGTTGCTGGATTCATTCCCCGATTGGGACCACAACCATGAAGGTGCGCAAGGTCAACCTTCAATATCAACAAAGTCCCAACCCTCAAGTAGATATTTAGCTACTGTTAGTGGATCATGTGGATGCAGGTGCCTAGTGCCTGCAAACCTTTACAGACATGATGGAGATGACCTTTTGGACCAGCTACCACAAGGTCTTCTATCAAGCCCCCCTTCCAAAACGTGGTCATTACAAGTTTGTGGTCATGTCTTTTAGCTTAACCAATGCACGGGCTACCTTCAACAAGATGATGTCTCGAGTTTTCACCGTACTCATTCATTAAATATCTATTCATTTTTTTGGATGACATTCTTGTTTTTTCTACCACTGTAGAACATCACGAGAAGGATATGTAGAAGGTCTTGCAACTTTTGCGGGATAACAAACTCTACATCAATGTAAAGAAAATAATATTTGGAATTCAAGAAGTTTAGTACGTGGACTATGTGATCAGTTTTGAGAGAATTTTCCTTGACCCTAAGAAGATAAAGGCAATCCTCGATTGCGATGTTCCAAAGATAGCCGAAGAGATGCGATCCTTTGTGAGCCTTTACCAAGCGTATATCTCACATATAGGTTGGTTTTCTAACCTTGTAGCACCATTGATAGATTAACTAAAGGGAGTGAAGTCTAGATAACAAAAGGTTATAGTATCACAGGTAAGGATCTATAGCCATTCTTTACTTTGCAAAAGGTGGCTTCTAAAGCACTAGTTCTCAAACTCACATCATGGGATGATCCCTTTGAGGTGATCATCGATGCTACTAATCTCTCCATTGGAGTAGTATTACAACAAGTAACGAGACCCATGGCATATTATAGCGCAGGAAGTTGAATGATATAGAAAAGAATTATTCTATCTATGACAAAGACAAGAGACTAATCCATCGGTTCTTCCAAAACCGAACTTAAAAAAACTTCCCTTGCTCGGAAAGCACGGGCGATTCCTCTAGGATAACTTTTCTCTAACGCAGTCAAAAGCCTGAACTAACTGAGCTGATCTGACCGAACCCGTAAGTCCCATAGTAAAATCAGGGAAAAGATTGTACTTGGATCATAGAGACCAACGCTTTTTTCCTCATTGAGAGGCACAGCCGTTGATTCTTTTCCATAGAACAATTTTTATCCAGGATTTACCTCGTCTATCATACTATACAGAATTTGAGTCTTGTTTTACGGATCCATCAGTCCAGCCTAACCCCATCTAGTCCCATGGGTTAGCCAACCACCCAACCATTGTAGTGATGGGATCCAATTAGGAATTCGGTTAGGTTTTTCTTGGGTACCAGGGAAAAGAGTTTCCAGGCCCCCTAGCCGAATATTCATGCAAACATAAAACTAGTCATACCACTTACACACCCAATATGAACTTGCCTTTTTCACAGATTCATTAATCTTTAAAACAATCATTTAATGAAACCATAGTGTTACTGATCATAATCCTCTAATTATCCAGTTGAATCCTAATTTCCAATTCATTCCTTCATCGGTGTACTAAGGGCATCATTGGCAACCAGAACGCTCACCACCTGTTCACTCAGGGGCCTTTTCAATAGTTCCTAGCTCATAGTACCCAACAATATAATCACATAAAAATATCCAGATGGAATCTCCGTTGAAGATCAGCAAGATCAACCAACAGATCCATATAAAAGAGCCATGGACTCATCCGTTGAGGACCAGCAAGGTCAATCAACCAAATCCATGCCCGAATTCAAAAAACAACTCTTACTCCTTGTTCCAATATCTTCCCCAGCATACTTGTGGGTATCTTCAGCGACCCAGAGCCTGAGCACCGTATGGTCAGCACCCTCTAGGATCCTTCGCAAGTCACCTCGCGCTTCACTCATAGGCCGCTTCCTTGGTCCCTCATTCACTGTACCACAAGCTCACCATTTAAATCAAACCGAGGCTAGTCAAGACCTCGACCGACCTTGCTACGCGAGACGTCCTCCGATGACTCTCCGTCTCAGCAGTTGCAACTTTAACAGAAAGGTCTCCACGACTTCATTCACAAGACGGTCAAAATGCTTCGCCAGCATTCTTAACATAAAACAGTCATTTAAAAACAGATTTCACATACAAATACAGTTCCAATAATATTTTCATCTTTTCTCATTACTCCACATCCTTTCACATTAGTCCCCATCTTTTCTCATCTTACCATAATTTTATTTTCTTCATCGATCTCTATCACATCACATCATTCCCACATCAAATCGCATCCAATCGCATCATCCACACATCAATCCACATCATCCATACATCCATCCACATCAATCCACATCACCCATACATCCATCCACATCAACCACATCAATCCACATCATCCATACATCCATCCATATCAATCCACATCAATCCACATTATCCATACATCCATCCACATTATCCACACATCAATCCGCATCATCCACATAAATCCACATCACCCATACATCCATCCACATTATCCATACATCCATCCACATCAACCACATCAATCCACATCATCCATACATCCATCCATATCAATCCACATCAATCCACATTATCCATACATCCATCCACATTATCCACACATCCATTCACATCATCCACATAAATCCACATCATCCATACATCCATCCAATCAATCCAGATTACCCACACATCAATCTACATCATCCATACATCCATCCACATCAACCACATCAATCCACATCATCCATACATCCATCCACATCAATCCACATTATCCACACATCCATTCATATCATCCACATCAATCCACATCATCCATACATCCATCCACATCAATCCACATTACCCACACATCATTCACATCATCCACATCATCCATACATCCATCCACATCAATCAAGATTACTCACACATCAATAACATTATCCACACATCCATTCACATCATCCACATCAATCCACATTACCCACACATCAATCCACATTATCCACACATCCATTCACATCATCCACATCAATCCACATCATCCATACATCCATCCATATCAATCCACATTACCCACACATCATTCACATCATCCACATCAATCCACATCATCCATACATCCATCCACATCCGTTATCATTCATTCACATCACGATTCACATACTAACACATTCATTCACATCCTATATCAATCATTCACATGCTAACACATTCATTCACATCCTATATCATTCATTCACATCCCGATTCACATGCTAACACATTCATTCACATCCTATATCATTCATTCACATCTCGATTCACATGTTTACATCCTGATTCACATGCTGTCACATTCATTCACATCCCTTATCATTCATTCACATCCCTTATCATTCATAACTATCCAATTTACATCACATCTCATCGCCTCAATTCTCGTTCATATCCATCACATTTACATCCACATGTATTCTCCCACATACATCCACATCCATACTTATCACATACACATCCACATCTATCCTTTCACATACATCCGCATCCATACTTATCACATACACATCCACATCTATCCTTTCACATACACATCCATATCTATCCTTTCACATACATCCACATCCATTCTATCACATACATCCACTTCTACTCTTCACATACATCCACTTCTATTCTTCACATACATCCACATCCATCCATCCATTCATTCACATTTATCTGATTCACATCACATCTCATCACATCTATTTACCTCTCATCCTCATCACATCTATTCTCATCACATCCATTCTCTATTCATTCCCATCTATTTGATTCGCATCCCATCTCATCACACCTATTTACCTCTCATTCTTATCACTTCTATTCCCATCACATCCATTCTCTATTCATTCTCATCTATCTGATTCATATCACATATCATCACATCTATTTACCTCTCATTCTCATTACTTCTATTCTCATCACATCCATTTAGAGAATGTAAGAGAATTCTTATTTTTGATATAAATATTCTTTACACATCTATTTATGCATAAGAACAACTTTAGTGGGAAATAACACTTTTATAAAAATCCATTTAGGCATCTAATTATGCATAAATTCAATTTTAAGGAGAATAACACTTTCGAAATAAAAACAAATCTTTTATGCATCTTTCTATGCATAAATTCAAAATTGATGAGAATAACTCTTTTGAAATAAAAATAAATTTCTTTATGTCTCTTTCTATGTATAAAATCAAAATTGATGAGAATAACTCTTTTGGAATAAAAATAAATTCTTTATGCATCTTTCTATGCATAAAATCAAAATTGATGAGAATAACTCTTTTGAAATAAAAGTAAATTCTTTATGTATAAAATCAAAATTGATGAGAATAACTCTTTTGAAATAAAAAAAAAATTCTTTATGCAGCTTTCTATGCAGAAAATCAAAATTGATGAGAATAACTCTTTTGAAATAAAAATAAATTCTTTATGCATCTTTCTATGCATAAAATCAAAATTAATGAAAGTAAAAAATTCAATATGCATCTCTCTATGCATAGAATTTAATTTTTTTAGAAATAACACTTTTATAATAAAAATATTTCTACTATGCATTTTTCTATGCATAGAATGAAAATAACACTTTTAAAATACACAAACGATGGGGATTACTCTTTTTGAATAATAAAAGATAAAACTTATTTCACAAAATTTAAGAAAATTTTGCCATAACCTCCTTTGTATGGCTGACCATTTTTCAATTTTTCCTATTCTTAAGTTACTTAAAAATGATTCCCAAGTGGTTTAAAGCATTCTAAACTAATCAAATTCCAGTTTTAAAAGAGAAACAATATGAAAAGTTGAATTCCAACAATTAGATTACTTATCTAGGACAAGGAAAGGCTGAATTTAAGAAGAAGAGAGGGGGAAAGCCTTTCCAGCAAGGCATAGCATCATTTTGCATTTTAAAACAAAACAAAAATTAGAAAACCATTAAAAGGAATAAGAAAAAGTAGTATTTCTAACTTACATGAATTTCTGGGAGCTTTCCTTTGGCTTGATGGTTTGAGGGATCTACTCTTGTTTGCAACAAGAGTAGAGCTTTCCTTTGGCTTGATGGTTTGAGGGATGGGAGCTTTCCTTTGGCTTGATGGTTTGAGGGATCTACTCTTGTTTGCTTTCCTTTGGCTTGATGGTTTGAGGGATCTACTCTTGTTTGCAACAAGAGTGGCCACCAATTCTTTAAAAGAGGGAATGGTCAAAAACTAATGAATTATTACTAAATTCATAGTTTTTTGACTTTGGGGAGAAGTAGAGTAACAGTGCATAAAACACTATTAACCATTTACAAAGGGGGAGGCTTCATTTATAGGAAAAAGTGAGGCTCTAACCAAGAAAACCGATTCTAGAATTTTCGAGATCAGTTTGGTTAATTTTTGACCATTTTTAGGTCAGTCTAGCTTACTTTTTGGATCTAGTTGAAGCAGGAGAGAGGAGAGATGAAAATATCTCATTATTTGTAAGTTTAAAACTCAACCACACATGTGAAATAGGTGCCTCCTTCATGAGGGGAATTTCTCCACACAGAGGTGTCAAAAATGCATCATTTCTCTAATTATCTCTTCTTTTTTATCCTTGTCCTTAGTCAACTCTTCATCTTATGTGAGTATTTACTCATTTTTGGGGGGATTTTCTTTATTTCTTCAATTTATCTCCTCCCTACATTTGGATGAATCTGATTGGCCCCTAAGAACCTTAATTTAAAATTTTTCAAAAATCTGGACCCTTGGGATAAGGCCTTTTACACAGATTATAATTGATTTCTAATGCACCTTCTGAAAATCTTTTTGAACTTTTGTTTCAGGGGAATTTATTTTAATAAGAAGAGATATTTTTCCATCCAAAAATATCTAAAAATTAAATAACCTCTCTCTAGAATATTTTCTCTCTCTAGACCAAAACAGGGTAAAATAGGATCTTGCTTTTATTTCAGAGAGGGGAATAATTATAAGATCAGAAGGGGAGGCTCTTACACTTACACACCTCAAAAGCCGGAGGGAGGAATCTTACATCCTACCTAATTTAAAAAATGCGAGATGCATTCATCTCGCAACATTAGAGGACAATTCATTTCCTTAAGATTCAACTGATTCTCGGGTTCCTTATAGTCTGGAGAACCCAACAGAATCCTGGGATAAAGATCCCTTACATAAAACTCATCATTAGATAACAATTCACTTAGATCATAATATTCAAATCCTTATCACAATAATGGTCTATTATTAGACCAAAATTTCTATCTGAACAGCCCTTCATGGAAATTTTCAATTTTACAGATTTTTAATTTGACACCCCTTAACTTGATCCACTAGGTTAAGTGTTAACAGCAAAAATCTGCCAGCACAATCCACTAATCTCATAGTGATTTACTGAAGTCATTAACGTCATTTCAGCTACGAACATCATCACAGGGACTCATCCCATTCATCCTCATTGTGGTTTTGCTCAGTTTAATACATTTCAATCAAAATTTAGGAATCATTTTTTTTAATCAGAATCCAATTCAACTCATAAGTTCTCAACTAGAATTTTATAATCATATCAACCACATTCGAATTCATCATCTAGACAGCATTTTAGCTTATAATTTCAAGATCTTAGATTTACTCGTATATACTACCAATAAAGAGCTGCAATTATACCCTCGGTATATACGGGTAGTCACACTCGTTTGGAACTATAAGGTAAATACCATCATGTCTAGGCCTCAAGCAAGTAAGGGATTCCACACAATTGCAGTACTTCCATCTGGAGATCCAATTACCAATTTACGAATTTCAGTTTGAATATCAATTTGTATGAATTTTATCACACAGTTACAACCCTTTACTGCTTCTTCACAATTTTTTGACATTTTTGGCTTCTCGGTTGATCCTCATTAGCCAATTTGCTCTGATACTAGCTGTAAGATCCCTAACCCCACTGCGCAACGAATTTGGGGGTGCTAGCAGCAGAAGTAGTACTTCTTGCGCAGGGCAAGGTCCCACACTCGGGGCCTCGCCCACGGATATCCAGACAAGAGACTAATCCATCGGTTCGAACGCAGAAAAACTTCCCTTGCCCGGAAAGCACGGGCGATTCCTCCAGGATAACTTTTCTCTAACGTAGTCAAAAGCCTGAACTAACTGAACTGATCTGACCGAACCTCTAAGTCCCATAGTTAGATCAGGGAAAAGATTGTACTTGGATCATAGAGACCAACGCTTTTTTCCTCATTGAGAGGCACAGCCATTGATTCTTTTCCATAGAACAATTTTTATCCAGGATTTACCTCGTCTATCGTACTATACAGAATTTGAGTCTCGTTTTACGGATCCATCAGTCCAGCCTAACCCCATCCAGTCCCATGGGTTAGCCAACCGCCCAACCACTGTAGTGATGGGATCCAATTAGAAATTCGATTAGGTTTTTCCTGGGTACCAGAGAAAAGAGTTTCCAGGCCGCCTAGTCCGATATTCATGCAAACATAAAACTAGTCACACCACTTACACACCCAATATGAACTTATCTTTTTCACATATTCAACAATCTTTAAAACAATCATTAAATGAAACCATAGCGTTACTGATCATAATCCTCTAATTATCCAGTTGAATCCTAATTTCCAATTCATTCCTTCATCGGTGTACTTAGGGCATCATTGGTAACCAAAACGCTCACCACCTGTTCACTCACGGGCCTTTTCAATAGTTCCTAGCTCAAAGTACCCAACAATATAATCACATAAAAATATCCAGATGGAATCTCCGTTGAAGATCAGCAAGATCAACCAACAGATCCATATAAAAGAGCCATGGACTCGAGGAACAGCAAGGTCAATCAACCAGATCCATGCCCGAATTCAGAAAACAACTCTTACTCCTTGTTCCAATATCTTTCCCAAACGTACTTGTGGGTATCTTCGGCGACCGAGAGCCCGCGCACCGTATGGTCAACACCCTCTAGGATCCTTCGTAGGTCGCCTAGCGCTTCACTCATAGGCCACTTCTTTGGTCCCTCATCCACTGTACTGGAACACCATTTAAATCAAACCGAGGTTGGTCAAGACCTCGGCCGACCTTGCTACGCGAGACGTCCTCCAATGACTCTTCGTCTCAGCAGTTGCAACTTTAACAGATAGGTCTCCATGACCTCATTCACAAGACGGTCAAAATGCTTCCCCAGCATTCTTGACATGAAACAGTCATTTAAAAACATATTTCACATACAAATACAGTTCCAACAATATTTCCATCTTTTCTCATTACTCCACATCCTTTAACATTAGTCCCCATCTTTTCTCATCTTACCACAATTTTATTTTCTTCATCCATCCCTATCACATCACATCATCTTCCCACATCAAATCATATCCAATCGCATCATCCACACATCAATCCACATCATCCATACATCCATCCACATCAACCACATCAATCCACATCATTCTTACATCCATCCACATCAACCACATCAATCCACATCATCCTTACATCCATCCACATCAATTCACATCAATCCACATTATCCATACATCCATCCATATCAATCCACATTATCCACACATCCATTCACATCATCCACATCATCCATACATCAATCCACATCAATCTAGATTACCCACACATCAATCCACATCATCCATACATCCATCCACATCAACCACATCAATCCACATCATCCATACATCCATCCACATCCATCCACATCAATCCACATCATCCACACATCCATTCACATCATCCACATCATCCATACATCCATCCACATCAATCCACATTACCCACACATCATTCACATCATCCACATCAATCCACATCATCCATCCACATCAATCCAAATTACCCACACATCAATCCACATTATCCACACATCCATTCACATCATCCACATCAATCCACATTACCCACACATCAATCCACATCAATCCACTTTATCCACACATGCATTCACATCATCCACATCAATCCACATAATCCATACATCCATCCACATCAATCCACATTACCCACACATCATTCACATCATCCACATCAATCCACATCATCCATATATCCATCCACATCCGTTATCATTCATTCACATCACGATTCACATACTAATACATTCATTCACATCCTATATCAATCATTCACATCCCGATTCACATGCTAACACATTCATTCACATCCTATATCATTTATTCACATCCTGATTCACATGCTAGCACATTCATTCACATCCCGATTCACATGTTTACATCCTGATTCACATGCTTACATCCTGATTCACATGCTATCACATTCATTCACATCCCTTATCATTCATTCACATCCCTTATCATTCATAACTATCCAATTTACATCACATCTCATCGCCTCAATTCTCGTTCATATCCATCACATTTACATCCACATGTATTCTCCCACATACATCCACATCCATACTTATCACATACACATCCACATCTATCCTTTCACATACATCCACTTCTACTCTTCACATACATCCACTTCTACTCTTCACATACATCCACTTCTATTCTTCACATACATCCACATCCATCCATCCATTCATTCACATTTATCTGATTCACATCACATCTCATCACATCTATTTACCTCTCATCCTCATCACATCTATTCTCATCACATCCATTCTCTATTCATTCCCATCTATCTGATTCGCATCCCATCTCATCACACCTATTTACCTCTCATTCTCATCACTTCTATTCCCATCACATCCATTCTCTATTCATTCTCATCTATCTGATTCATATCACATATCATCACATCTATTTACCTCTCATTCTCATTACTTCTATTCTCATCACATCCATTTAGAGAATGTAAGAGAATTCTTATTTTTGATATAAAGATTCTTTACACATCTATTTATGCATAAGAACAACTTCGGTGTGAAATAACACTTTTATAAAAATCCATGTAGGCATCTAATTATGCATAAATTCAAATTTAAGGAGAATAACACTTTCGAAATAAAAATAAATCTTTTATGCATCTTTCTATGCATAAATTCAAAATTGATGAGAATAACTCTTTTGAAATAAATTTTTTTTTCTTTATGCCTCTTTCTATGCAGAAAATCAAAATTGATGAGAATAACTCTTTTGAAATAAAAATAAATTCTTTATGCATCTTTCTATGCATAAAATCAAAATTGATGAGAATAACTTTTGAAATAAAAATAAATTTCTTTATGCATCTTTCTATGCATAAAATCAAAATTGACGAGAATAACTCTTTTGAAATAAAAATAAATTTCTTTATGCATCTTTCTATGCATGAAATCAAAATTGATGAGAATAACTCTTTTGAAATAAAAGTAAATTCTTTATGCATCTTTCTATGCATAAAATCAAAATTGATGAAAGTAAAAAATTCAATATGCATCTTTCTGCATAGAATAACTCTTTTGAAATAAAAGTAAATTCTTTATGCATCTTTCTATGCATAAAATCAAAACTGATGAAAGTAAAAAATTCAATATGCATCTTTCTATGCATAGAATTTAATTTTAATAGAAATAACACTTTTATAATAAAAATATTTCTACTATGCATTTTTCTATGCATAGAATGAAAATGAATCTTACATCCTACCCCACTTAAAAAACGTGAGATGCCCTCATCTCGTAACATTAGAGGACAATTCATTTCCTTAAGATCCAACTGATTCTCTGGTTCCTTATATTCTGGAGAACCCAACAAAATCCTGGGATAAAGATCTCTTATATAAAACTCATCATTAGATAACAATTCACTTAGATCATAACATTCAAACCCTTATCCCAATAATGGTCTATTAGACTGAAATTTCTATCTGACCAGTCCTTCATGGAAATTTTCAATTTTACAGATTTTTAATTTGACACCCCTTAACTTGACCACTAGGTTAAGTGTTAACAGCAGAAATCTGCCAGCACAATCCACTAATCTCATAGTGATTTGCTGAAGTCATTGATGTCATTCTAGCTATGAACATCATCACAGGGACTCGTTCCATTCATCCTCATTGTGGTTTTGCTCAGTTTAATACATTTCAATCAAAACTCAGGAATCATTATTTTTCAATCAAAATCCAATTCAACTCATCAGTTCTCAACCAGAATTTTAAAATCATATCAACCACATTCGAATTCATCATCTGGACAGCATTTTAGCTTATAATTTCAAGATCTTAGATTTACTCATATATACTGCCAGTAAAGAGCTGTAGTTATACCCTCGGTATATACGGGTAGTCACGGTCCTTGGAACTATAAGGTAAATACCATCATGTCTAGGCCTCAAGCAAGTTAGGGATTCCACACAATTGCAATACTTCCATCTGGAGACCCAATTACCAATTTACGAATTTCAGTTTAAATATCAATTTGTATGAATTTTATCACACAATTACAACCCTTTACTGCTTTTTCAAAATTTTTTGACATTTTTGGCTTCTCGGTTCATCCTCATTAGCCAATTTGCTCTGATACCAGCTGTAAGATCCCTGATCCCACTGCGCAACGAATTTGGGGGTGCTAGCAGTGGAAGTAGCACTTCTTACGCAAGGCAAGGTCCCACACTCGGGGCCTCGCCCCCACGGATATCCAGACAAGAGACTAATCCATCGGCTCTTCCAAAACCGAACTCAGAAAAATTTCCTTTGCCCGGAAAGCACGGGTGATTCCTCTAGGATAACTTTTCTCTAACATAGTCGAAAGCCTGAACTAACTGAACTGATCTGACCAATATCTTCCCCCGACGTACTTGTGGGTATCTTCGGCGACCCAGAGCCTAAGCACCGTATGGTCAGCACCCTCTAGGATCCTTCGTAGGTCACCTAGCGCTTCACTCATAGGCCGCTTCCATTGGTCCCTCATCCAATGTACCGGAAGCTCACCATTTAAATCAAACTGAGGTTGGTCAAGACCTCGGCTGACCTCGCTTACGCGAGACGTCCTCCGATGACTCTCCGTCAGCAGTTGCAACTTTAACAGATAGGTCTCCACGACCTCATTCACAAGACGGTCAAAATGCTTCCCCAGCATTCTTAACATAAAACAGTCATTTAAAAACAGATTTCACATACAAATATAGCTCCAATAATACTTCCATCTTTTCTCATTACTCCACATCCTTTCACATTAGTCCTCATCTTACCACAATTTTATTTTCTTCATTGATCCCTATCACATCACATCATTCCCACATCAAATTACATCCACACATCAATTAACATCATCCATACATCCATCCACATCATCCATACATCCATCCACATCAACCACATCAATCCACATCATCCTTACATCCATCCACATTATCCATACATCCATCCACATCAATCCACATTATCCACACATCCATTCACATCATCCACATCAATCCACATCATCCATACATCCATCCACATCAACCACATCAATCCACATCATCCATACATCCATACACATCAATCCACATTATCCACACATCCATTCACATCAATCCACATCATCCATACATCCATCCACATCAATCCACATTACCCACACATCATTCACATCATCCACATCAATCCACATCATCCATATATCCATCCACATCAATCCAGATTACCCACACATCAATCCACATTTTTCACACATCCATTCACATCATCCACATCAATCCACATTACCCACACATCAATCCACATTATCCACACATCCATTCACATCATCCACATCAATCCACATCATCCATACATCCATCCACATCAATCCACATTACCCACACATCATTCACATCATCCACATCAATCCACATCATCCATACATCCATCCACATCCGTTATCATTCATTCACATCCCGATTCACATACTAACACATTCATTCACATCGTATATCACATCCTGATTCACATGCTAACACATTCATTACCATCCTATATCATTCATTCACATCCTGATTCACATGCTAACACATTCATTCACATCCTATATCATTTATTCACATCCTGATTCACATGTTTACATCCTGATTCACATGCTTACATCCCGATTCACATGCTATCACATTCATTCACATCCCTTATCATTCATTCACATCCCTTATCATTATAAAAATGGGATCAAGGTGAACCTATCCAAGATTATGTTAAAACCCCCTCATATGACATATCGTTGGAAAGATATTTAAAAATAGAATCTAAATCTACAATCTCCGACAAATTTGGAGTTAATATGATCAAGAGATGGCCAAAACTATATTGAAAAGTTGATTCCCAAAGTGTGAGATTTTTTTCAAATTATCTAATATTGTCTTATATCATCACATCTATTTACCTCTCATTCTCATTACTTCTATTCTCATCACATCCATTTAAAGAATGTAAGAGAATTCTTATTTTTGATATAAAGATTCTTTACACATCTATTTATGCATAAGAACAACTTCAGTGGGAAATAACACTTTTATAAAAATCCATTTAGGCATCTAATTATGGATAAATTCAATTTTAAGGAGAATAACACTTTCGTAAGATCCAACTGATTCTCTGGTTCCTTATATTCTGGAGAACCCAACAAAATCCTGGGATAAAGATCTCTTATATAAAACTCATCATTAGATAACAATTCACTTAGATCATAACATTCAAACCCTTATCACAATAATGGTCTATTAGACTGAAATTTCTATCTGCATTAGGACCTCAATGGAAGGCTTCTTGGGCCCTTTTATTTGGCAGTTTAAGGAGTCAAA
The DNA here is from genome assembly GCF_041138505.1 of Cibotium barometz. Classification (NCBI taxonomy): domain Eukaryota; kingdom Viridiplantae; phylum Streptophyta; class Polypodiopsida; order Cyatheales; family Cibotiaceae; genus Cibotium; species Cibotium barometz. The sequence continues at coordinate 23,465,988 of NC_141067.1, forward strand.
CCTTTTCTCTTAAGAATAAACGTTTTCTAATTAGAAGCTTCAAAATGGCTACTTTATTCGAATTTGAATTTTGGGGGGAAAATGGAATTTAAAATCTAGCAAACAAAACCATATCATGTAACATATCTATGGAAAGCTCTTGATGCGTAGATCACGGATCTATAATCTCCGCTCAAATCGGAGCTTGTATGTAGAAGTTATGGAGGTCCGAAAATTGTAAAATTGCCTTTTTGGGGGGAAAAGTGCACCCTTTGACCACTCTTACACCTCTCTTACAAACCCAACATTTCAGTCCACATGGCAACCCCCCATTTGGCTATTCCTTAATCACCTTGATTAGGCTTGGGCAAATTAAAGGGCCCAAGAAGACCCCATTCACTTCCTAATGGACCAGTCCTTCATGGAAATTTTCAATTTTACAGATTTTTAATTTGACACCCCTTAACTTGACCACTAGGTTAAGTGTTAACAGCAGAAATCTGCCAGCACAATCCACTAATCTCATAGTGATTTGCTGAAGTCATTGATGTCATTCTAGCTATGAACATCATCACAGGGACTCGTCCCATTCATCCTCATTGTGGTTTTGCTCAGTTTAATACATTTCAATCAAAACTCAGGAATCATTATTTTTCAATCAAAATCCAATTCAACTCATCAGTTCTCAACCAGAATTTTAAAATCATATCAACCACATTTGAATTCATCATCTGGACAGCATTTTAGCTTATAATTTCAAGATCTTAGATTTACTCATATATACTGCCAGTAAAGAGCTGTAGTTATACCCTCGGTATATACGGGTAGTCACGGTCCTTGGAACTATAAGGTAAATACCATCATGTCTAGGCCTCAAGCAAGTTAGGGATTCCACACAATTGCAATACTTCCATCTGGAGACCCAATTACCAATTTACGAATTTCAGTTTAAATATCAATTTGTATGAATTTTATCACACAATTACAACCCTTTACTGCTTTTTCAAAATTTTTTGACATTTTTGGCTTCTCGGTTCATCCTCATTAGCCAATTTGCTCTGATACTAGCTGTAAGATCCCTGATCCCACTGCACAACGAATTTGGGGGTGCTAGCAGTGGAAGTAGCATTTCTTACACAAGGCAAGGTCCCACACTCGGGGCCTCGCCCCCACGGATATCCAGACAAGAGACTAATCCATCGGCTCTTCCAAAATCGAACTCAGAAAAATTTCCTTTGCCCGGAAAGCACGGGTGATTCCTCCAGGATAACTTTTCTCTAACATAGTCGAAAGCCTGAACTAACTGAACTGATCTGACCAATATCTTCCCCCGACGTACTTGTGGGTATCTTCGGCGACCCAGAGCCTAAGCACCGTATGGTCAGCACCCTCTAGGATCCTTCGTAGGTCACCTAGCGCTTCACTCATAGGCCGCTTCCATTGTACCGGAAGCTCACCATTTAAATCAAATTGAGGTTGGTCAAGACCTCGGCTGACCTCGCTTACGCGAGACGTCCTCCGATGACTCTCCGTCAGCAGTTGCAACTTTAACAGATAGGTCTCCACGACCTCATTCACAAGACGGTCAAAATGCTTCCCCAGCATTCTTAACATAAAACAGTCATTTAAAAACAGATTTCACATACAAATACAGCTCCAATAATACTTCCATCTTTTCTCATTACTCCACATCCTTTCACATTAGTCCTCATCTTACCACAATTTTATTTTCTTCATTGATCCCTATCACATCACATCATTCCCACATCAAATTACATCCACACATCAATTAACATCATCCATACATCCATCCACATCAACCACATCAATCCACATCATCCATACATCCATCCACATCAACCACATCAATCCACATCATCCTTACATCCATCCACATCCATCCACATCAATCCACATTATCCACACATCCATTCACATCATCCACATCAATCCACATCATCCATACATCCATCCACATCAATCCAGATTACCCACACATCAATCCACATCATCCATACATCCATCCACATCAACCACATCAATCCACATCATCCATACATCCATACACATCAATCCACATTATCCACACATCCATTCACATCAATCCACATCATCCATACATCCATCCACATCAATCCACATTACCCACACATCATTCACATCATCCACATCAATCCACATCATCCATACATCCATCCACATCAATCCAGATTACCCACACATCAATCCACATTTTTCACACATCCATTCACATCATCCACATCAATCCACATTACCCACACATCAATCCACATTATCCACACATCCATTCACATCATCCACATCAATCCACATCATCCATACATCCATCCACATCAATCCACATTACCCACACATCATTCACATCATCCACATCAATCCACATCATCCATACATCCATCCACATCCGTTATCATTCATTCACATCCCGATTCACATACTAACACATTCATTCACATCCTATATCACATCCTGATTCACATGCTAACACATTCATTACCATCCTATATCATTCATTCACATCCTGATTCACATGCTAACACATTCATTCACATCCTATATCATTTATTCACATCCTGATTCACATGTTTACATCCTGATTCACATGCTTACATCCCGATTCACATGCTATCACATTCATTCACATCCCTTATCATTCATTCACATCCCTTATCATTATAAAAATGGGATCAAGGTGAACCTATCCAAGATTATGTTAAAACCCCCTCATATGACATATCGTTGGAAAGATATTTAAAAATAGAATCTAAATCTACAATCTCCGACAAATTTGGAGTTAATATGATCAAGATATGGCCAAAACTATATTGAAAAGTTGATTCCCAAAGTGTGAGATTTTTTCCAAATTATCTAATATTGTCTTATATCATCACATCTATTTACCTCTCATTCTCATTACTTCTATTCTCATCACATCCATTTAAAGAATGTAAGAGAATTCTTATTTTTGATATAAAGATTCTTTACACATCTATTTATGCATAAGAACAACTTCAGTGGGAAATAACACTTTTATAAAAATCCATTTAGGCATCTAATTATGGATAAATTCAATTTTAAGGAGAATAACACTTTGGAAATAAAAATACATCTTTTATGCATCTTTCTATGCATAAATTCAAAATTGATGAGAATGACTCTTTTGAAATAAAAATAAATTTCTTTTTGCCTCTTTCTATGCATAAAATCAAAATTGATGAGAATAACTCTTTTGAAATAAAAATAAATTCTTTATGCATCTTTCTATGCATAAAATCAAAATTGACGAGAATAACTCTTTTGAAATAAAAATAAATTTCTTTATGCATCTTTCTATGCATGAAATCAAAATTGATGAGAATAACTCTTTTGAAATAAAAGTAAATTCTTTATGCATCTTTCTATGCATAAAATCAAAATTGATGAAAGTAAAAAATTCAATATGCATCTTCCTGCATAGAATAACTCTTTTGAAATAAAAGTAAATTCTCTATGCATCTTTCTATGCATAAAATCAAAATTGATGAAAGTAAAAAATTCAATATGCATCTTTCTATGCATAGAATTTAATTTTAATAGAAATAACACTTTTATAATAAAAATATTTCTACTATGCATTTTTCTATGCATAGAATGAAAATGAATCTTACATCCTACCCCACTTAAAAAACGTGAGATGCCCTCATCTCGTAACATTAGAGGACAATTCATTTCCTTAAGATCCAACTGATTCTCTGGTTCCTTATATTCTGGAGAACCCAACAAAATCCTGGGATAAAGATCTCTTATATAAAACTCATCATTAGATAACAATTCACTTAGATCATAACATTCAAACCCTTATCACAATAATGGTCTATTAGACTGAAATTTCTATCTGACCAGTCCTTCATGGAAATTTTCAATTTTACAGATTTTTAATTTGACACCCCTTAACTTGACCACTAGGTTAAGTGTTAACAGCAGAAATCTGCCAGCACAATCCACTAATCTCATAGTGATTTGCTGAAGTCATTGATGTCATTCTAGCTATGAACATCATCACAGGGACTCGTCCCATTCATCCTCATTGTGGTTTTGCTCAGTTTAATACATTTCAATCAAAACTCAGGAATCATTATTTTTCAATCAAAATCCAATTCAACTCATCAGTTCTCAACCAGAATTTTAAAATCATATCAACCACATTCGAATTCATCATCTGGACAGCATTTTAGCTTATAATTTCAAGATCTTAGATTTACTCATATATACTGCCAGTAAAGAGCTGTAGTTATACCCTCGGTATATACGGGTAGTCACGGTCCTTGGAACTATAAGGTAAATACCATCATGTCTAGGCCTCAAGCAAGTTAGGGATTCCACACAATTGCAATACTTCCATCTGGAGACCCAATTACCAATTTACGAATTTCAGTTTAAATATCAATTTGTATGAATTTTATCACACAATTACAACCCTTTACTGCTTTTTCAAAATTTTTTGACATTTTTGGCTTCTCGGTTCATCCTCATTAGCCAATTTGCTCTGATACCAGCTGTAAGATCCCTGATCCCACTGCGCAACGAATTTGGGGGTGCTAGCAGTGGAAGTAGCACTTCTTACACAAGGCAAGGTCCCACACTCGGGGCCTCGCCCCCACGGATATCCAGACAAGAGACTAATCCATCGGCTCTTCCAAAACCGAACTCAGAAAAATTTCCTTTGCCCGGAAAGCACGGGTGATTCCTCCAGGATAACTTTTCTCTAACATAGTCGAAAGCCTGAACTAACTGAACTGATCTGACCAATATCTTCCCCCGACGTACTTGTGGGTATCTTCGGCGACCCAGAGCCTAAGCACCGTATGGTCAGCACCCTCTAGGATCCTTCGTAGGTCACCTAGCGCTTCACTCATAGGCTGCTTCCATTGGTCCCTCATCCAATGTACCGGAAGCTCACCATTTAAATCAAACTGAGGTTGGTCAAGACCTCGGCTGACCTCGCTTACGCGAGACGTCCTCCGATGACTCTCCGTCAGCAGTTGCAACTTTAACAGATAGGTCTCCACGACCTCATTCACAAGACGGTCAAAATGCTTCCCCAGCATTCTTAACATAAAACAGTCATTTAAAAACAGATTTCACATACAAATACAGCTCCAATAATACTTCCATCTTTTCTCATTACTCCACATCCTTTCACATTAGTCCTCATCTTACCACAATTTTATTTTCTTCATTGATCCCTATCACATCACATCATTCCCACATCAAATTACATCCACACATCAATTAACATCATCCATACATCCATCCACATCAACCACATCAATCCACATCATCCATACATCCATCCACATCAACCACATCAATCCACATCATCCTTACATCCATCCACATCCATCCACATCAATCCACATTATCCACACATCCATTCACATCATCCACATCAATCCACATCATCCATACATCCATCCACATCAATCCAGATTACCCACACATCAATCCACATCATCCATACATCCATCCACATCAACCACATCAATCCACATCATCCATACATCCATACACATCAATCCACATTATCCACACATCCATTCACATCAATCCACATCATCCATACATCCATCCACATCAATCCACATTACCCACACATCATTCACATCATCCACATCAATCCACATCATCCATACATCCATCCACATCAATCCAGATTACCCACACATCAATCCACATTTTTCACACATCCATTCACATCATCCACATCAATCCACATTACCCACACATCAATCCACATTATCCACACATCCATTCACATCATCCACATCAATCCACATCATCCATACATCCATCCACATCAATCCACATTACCCACACATCATTCACATCATCCACATCAATCCACATCATCCATACATCCATCCACATCCGTTATCATTCATTCACATCCCGATTCACATACTAACACATTCATTCACATCCTATATCACATCCTGATTCACATGCTAACACATTCATTACCATCCTATATCATTCATTCATATCCTGATTCACATGCTAACACATTCATTCACATCCTATATCATTTATTCACATCCTGATTCACATGTTTACATCCTGATTCACATGCTTACATCCCGATTCACATGCTATCACATTCATTCACATCCCTTATCATTCATTCACATCCCTTATCATTATAAAAATGGGATCAAGGTGAACCTATCCAAGATTATGTTAAAACCCCCTCATATGACATATCGTTGGAAAGATATTTAAAAATAGAATCTAAATCTACAATCTCCGACAAATTTGGAGTTAATATGATCAAGAGATGGCCAAAACTATATTGAAAAGTTGATTCCCAAAGTGTGAGATTTTTTTCCAAATTATCTAATATTGTCTTATATCATCACATCTATTTACCTCTCATTCTCATTACTTCTATTCTCATCACATCCATTTAAAGAATGTAAGAGAATTCTTATTTTTGATATAAAGATTCTTTACACATCTATTTATGCATAAGAACAACTTCAGTGGGAAATAACACTTTTATAAAAATCCATTTAGGCATCTAATTATGGATAAATTCAATTTTAAGGAGAATAACACTTTGGAAATAAAAATACATCTTTTATGCATCTTTCTATGCATAAATTCAAAATTGATGAGAATGACTCTTTTGAAATAAAAATAAATTTCTTTTTGCCTCTTTCTATGCATAAAATCAAAATTGATGAGAATAACTCTTTTGAAATAAAAATAAATTCTTTATGCATCTTTCTATGCATAAAATCAAAATTGACGAGAATAACTCTTTTGAAATAAAAAATAAATTTCTTTATGCATCTTTCTATGCATGAAATCAAAATTGATGAGAATAACTCTTTTGAAATAAAAGTAAATTCTTTATGCATCTTTCTATGCATAAAATCAAAATTGATGAAAGTAAAAAATTCAATATGCATCTTTCTGCATAGAATAACTCTTTTGAAATAAAAGTAAATTCTTTATGCATCTTTCTATGCATAAAATCAAAATTGATGAAAGTAAAAAATTCAATATGCATCTTTCTATGCATAGAATTTAATTTTAATAGAAATAACACTTTTATAATAAAAATATTTCTACTATGCATTTTTCTTATGCATAGAATGAAAATGAATCTTACATCCTACCCCACTTAAAAAACGTGAGATGCCCTCATCTCGTAACATTAGAGGACAATTCATTTCCTTAAGATCCAACTGATTCTCTGGTTCCTTATATTCTGGAGAACCCAACAAAATCCTGGGATAAAGATCTCTTATATAAAACTCATCATTAGATAACAATTCACTTAGATCATAACATTCAAACCCTTATCCCAATAATGGTCTATTAGACTGAAATTTCTATCTGACCAGTCCTTCATGGAAATTTTCAATTTTACAGATTTTTAATTTGACACCCCTTAACTTGACCACTAGGTTAAGTGTTAACAGCAGAAATCTGCCAGCACAATCCACTAATCTCATAGTGATTTGCTGAAGTCATTGATGTCATTCTAGCTATGAACATCATCACAGGGACTCGTCCCATTCATCCTCATTGTGGTTTTGCTCAGTTTAATACATTTCAATCAAAACTCAGGAATCATTATTTTTCAATCAAAATCCAATTCAACTCATCAGTTCTCAACCAGAATTTTAAAATCATATCAACCACATTCGAATTCATCATCTGGACAGCATTTTAGCTTATAATTTCAAGATCTTAGATTTACTCATATATACTGCCAGTAAAGAGCTGTAGTTATACCCTCGGTATATACGGGTAGTCACAGTCCTTGGAACTATAAGGTAAATACCATCATGTCTAGGCCTCAAGCAAGTTAGGGATTCCACACAATTGCAATACTTCCATCTGGAGACCCAATTACCAATTTACGAATTTCAGTTTAAATATCAATTTGTATGAATTTTATCACACAATTACAACCCTTTACTGCTTTTTCAAAATTTTTTGACATTTTTGGCTTCTCGGTTCATCCTCATTAGCCAATTTGCTCTGATACCAGCTGTAAGATCCCTGATCCCACTGCACAACGAATTTGGGGGTGCTAGCAGTGGAAGTAGCACTTCTTACACAAGGCAAGGTCCCACACTCGGGGCCTCTCCCCCACGGATATCCAGACAAGAGACTAATCCATCGGCTCTTCCAAAACCGAACTCAGAAAAATTTCCTTTGCCCGGAAAGCACGGGTGATTCCTCCAGGATAACTTTTCTCTAACATAGTCGAAAGCCTGAACTAACTGAACTGATCTGACCAATATCTTCCCCCGACGTACTTGTGGGTATCTTCGGCGACCCAGAGCCTAAGCACCGTATGGTCAGCACCCTCTAGGATCCTTCGTAGGTCACCTAGCGCTTCACTCATAGGCCGCTTCCATTGGTCCCTCATCCAATGTACCGGAAGCTCACCATTTAAATCAAACTGAGGTTGGTCAAGACCTCGGTTGACCTCGCTTACGCGAGACGTCCTCCGATGACTCTCCGTCAGCAGTTGCAACTTTAACAGATAGGTCTCCACGACCTCATTCACAAGACGGTCAAAATGCTTCCCCAGCATTCTTAACATAAAACAGTCATTTAAAAACAGATTTCACATACAAATACAGCTCCAATAATACTTCCATCTTTTCTCATTACTCCACATCCTTTCACATTAGTCCTCATCTTACCACAATTTTATTTTCTTCATTGATCCCTATCACATCACATCATTCCCACATCAAATTACATCCACACATCAATTAACATCATCCATACATCCATCCACATCAACCACATCAATCCACATCATCCATACATCCATCCACATCAACCACATCAATCCACATCATCCTTACATCCATACACATTATCCATACATCCATCCACATCAATCCACATTATCCACACATCCATTCACATCATCCACATCAATCCACATCATCCATACATCCATCCACATCAATCCAGATTACCCACACATCAATCCACATCATCCATACATCCATCCACATCAACCACATCAATCCACATCATCCATACATCCATACACATCAATCCACATTATCCACACATCCATTCACATCAATCCACATCATCCATACATCCATCCACATCAATCCACATTACCCACACATCATTCACATCATCCACATCAATCCACATCATCCATACATCCATCCACATCAATCCAGATTACCCACACAGCAATCCACATTTTTCACACATCCATTCACATCATCCACATCAATCCACATTACCCACACATCAATCCACATTATCCACACATCCATTCACATCATCCACATCAATCCACATCATCCATACATCCATCCACATCAATCCACATTACCCACACATCATTCACATCATCCACATCAATCCACATCATCCATACATCCATCCACATCCGTTATCATTCATTCACATCCCGATTCACATACTAACACATTCATTCACATCCTATATCACATCCTGATTCACATGCTAACACATTCATTACCATCCTATATCATTCATTCACATCCTGATTCACATGCTAACACATTCATTCACATCCTATATCATTTATTCACATCCTGATTCACATGTTTACATCCTGATTCACATGCTTACATCCCGATTCACATGCTATCACATTCATTCACATCCCTTATCATTCATTCACATCCCTTATCATTATAAAAATGGGATCAAGGTGAACCTATCCAAGATTATGTTAAAACCCCCTCATATGACATATCGTTGGAAAGATATTTAAAAATAGAATCTAAATCTACAATCTCCGACAAATTTGGAGTTAATATGATCAAGAGATGGCCAAAACTATATTGAAAAGTTGATTCCCAAAGTGTGAGATTTTTTTCCAAATTATCTAATATTGTCTTATATCATCACATCTATTTACCTCTCATTCTCATTACTTCTATTCTCATCACATCCATTTAAAGAATGTAAGAGAATTCTTATTTTTGATATAAAGATTCTTTACACATCTATTTATGCATAAGAACAACTTCAGTGGGAAATAACACTTTTATAAAAATCCATTTAGGCATCTAATTATGGATAAATTCAATTTTAAGGAGAATAACACTTTGGAAATAAAAATACATCTTTTATGCATCTTTCTATGCATAAATTCAAAATTGATGAGAATGACTCTTTTGAAATAAAAATAAATTTCTTTTTGCCTCTTTCTATGCATAAAATCAAAATTGATGAGAATAACTCTTTTGAAATAAAAATAAATTCTTTATGCATCTTTCTATGCATAAAATCAAAATTGACGAGAATAACTCTTTTGAAATAAAAAATAAATTTCTTTATGCATCTTTCTATGCATGAAATCAAAATTGATGAGAATAACTCTTTTGAAATAAAAGTAAATTCTTTATGCATCTTTCTATGCATAAAATCAAAATTGATGAAAGTAAAAAATTCAATATGCATCTTTCTGCATAGAATAACTCTTTTGAAATAAAAGTAAATTCTTTATGCATCTTTCTATGCATAAAATCAAAATTGATGAAAGTAAAAAATTCAATATGCATCTTTCTATGCATAGAATTTAATTTTAATAGAAATAACACTTTTATAATAAAAATATTTCTACTATGCATTTTTCTTATGCATAGAATGAAAATGAATCTTACATCCTACCCCACTTAAAAAACGTGAGATGCCCTCATCTCGTAACATTAGAGGACAATTCATTTCCTTAAGATCCAACTGATTCTCTGGTTCCTTATATTCTGGAGAACCCAACAAAATCCTGGGATAAAGATCTCTTATATAAAACTCATCATTAGATAACAATTCACTTAGATCATAACATTCAAACCCTTATCCCAATAATGGTCTATTAGACTGAAATTTCTATCTGACCAGTCCTTCATGGAAATTTTCAATTTTACAGATTTTTAATTTGACACCCCTTAACTTGACCACTAGGTTAAGTGTTAACAGCAGAAATCTGCCAGCACAATCCACTAATCTCATAGTGATTTGCTGAAGTCATTGATGTCATTCTAGCTATGAACATCATCACAGGGACTCGTCCCATTCATCCTCATTGTGGTTTTGCTCAGTTTAATACATTTCAATCAAAACTCAGGAATCATTATTTTTCAATCAAAATCCAATTCAACTCATCAGTTCTCAACCAGAATTTTAAAATCATATCAACCACATTCGAATTCATCATCTGGACAGCATTTTAGCTTATAATTTCAAGATCTTAGATTTACTCATATATACTGCCAGTAAAGAGCTGTAGTTATACCCTCGGTATATACGGGTAGTCACAGTCCTTGGAACTATAAGGTAAATACCATCATGTCTAGGCCTCAAGCAAGTTAGGGATTCCACACAATTGCAATACTTCCATCTGGAGACCCAATTACCAATTTACGAATTTCAGTTTAAATATCAATTTGTATGAATTTTATCACACAATTACAACCCTTTACTGCTTTTTCAAAATTTTTTGACATTTTTGGCTTCTCGGTTCATCCTCATTAGCCAATTTGCTCTGATACCAGCTGTAAGATCCCTGATCCCACTGCACAACGAATTTGGGGGTGCTAGCAGTGGAAGTAGCACTTCTTACACAAGGCAAGGTCCCACACTCGGGGCCTCTCCCCCACGGATATCCAGACAAGAGACTAATCCATCGGCTCTTCCAAAACCGAACTCAGAAAAATTTCCTTTGCCCGGAAAGCACGGGTGATTCCTCCAGGATAACTTTTCTCTAACATAGTCGAAAGCCTGAACTAACTGAACTGATCTGACCAATATCTTCCCCCGACGTACTTGTGGGTATCTTCGGCGACCCAGAGCCTAAGCACCGTATGGTCAGCACCCTCTAGGATCCTTCGTAGGTCACCTAGCGCTTCACTCATAGGCCGCTTCCATTGGTCCCTCATCCAATGTACCGGAAGCTCACCATTTAAATCAAACTGAGGTTGGTCAAGACCTCGGTTGACCTCGCTTACGCGAGACGTCCTCCGATGACTCTCCGTCAGCAGTTGCAACTTTAACAGATAGGTCTCCACGACCTCATTCACAAGACGGTCAAAATGCTTCCCCAGCATTCTTAACATAAAACAGTCATTTAAAAACAGATTTCACATACAAATACAGCTCCAATAATACTTCCATCTTTTCTCATTACTCCACATCCTTTCACATTAGTCCTCATCTTACCACAATTTTATTTTCTTCATTGATCCCTATCACATCACATCATTCCCACATCAAATTACATCCACACATCAATTAACATCATCCATACATCCATCCACATCAACCACATCAATCCACATCATCCATACATCCATCCACATCAACCACATCAATCCACATCATCCTTACATCCATCCACATTATCCATACATCCATCCACATCAATCCACATTATCCACACATCCATTTACATCATCCACATCAATCCACATCATCCATACATCCATCCACATCAATCCAGATTACCCACACATCAATCCACATCATCCATACATCCATCCACATCAACCACATCAATCCACATCATCCATACATCCATACACATCAATCCACATTATCCACACATCCATTCACATCAATCCACATCATCCATACATCCATCCACATCAATCCACATTACCCACACATCATTCACATCATCCACATCAATCCACATCATCCATACATCCATCCACATCAATCCAGATTACCCACACAGCAATCCACATTTTTCACACATCCATTCACATCATCCACATCAATCCACATTACCCACACATCAATCCACATTATCCACACATCCATTCACATCATCCACATCAATCCACATCATCCATACATCCATCCACATCAATCCACATTACCCACACATCATTCACATCATCCACATCAATCCACATCATCCATACATCCATCCACATCCGTTATCATTCATTCACATCCCGATTCACATACTAACACATTCATTCACATCCTATATCACATCCTGATTCACATGCTAACACATTCATTACCATCCTATATCATTCATTCACATCCTGATTCACATGCTAACACATTCATTCACATCCTATATCATTTATTCACATCCTGATTCACATGTTTACATCCTGATTCACATGCTTACATCCCGATTCACATGCTATCACATTCATTCACATCCCTTATCATTCATTCACATCCCTTATCATTATAAAAATGGGATCAAGGTGAACCTATCCAAGATTATGTTAAAACCCCCTCATATGACATATCGTTGGAAAGATATTTAAAAATAGAATCTAAATCTACAATCTCCGACAAATTTGGAGTTAATATGATCAAGAGATGGCCAAAACTATATTGAAAAGTTGATTCCCAAAGTGTGAGATTTTTTTCCAAATTATCTAATATTGTCTTATATCATCACATCTATTTACCTCTCATTCTCATTACTTCTATTCTCATCACATCCATTTAAAGAATGTAAGAGAATTCTTATTTTTGATATAAAGATTCTTTACACATCTATTTATGCATAAGAACAACTTCAGTGGGAAATAACACTTTTATAAAAATCCATTTAGGCATCTAATTATGGATAAATTCAATTTTAAGGAGAATAACACTTTGGAAATAAAAATACATCTTTTATGCATCTTTCTATGCATAAATTCAAAATTGATGAGAATGACTCTTTTGAAATAAAAATAAATTTCTTTTTGCCTCTTTCTATGCATAAAATCAAAATTGATGAGAATAACTCTTTTGAAATAAAAATAAATTCTTTATGCATCTTTCTATGCATAAAATCAAAATTGACGAGAATAACTCTTTTGAAATAAAAAATAAATTTCTTTATGCATCTTTCTATGCATGAAATCAAAATTGATGAGAATAACTCTTTTGAAATAAAAGTAAATTCTTTATGCATCTTTCTATGCATAAAATCAAAATTGATGAAAGTAAAAAATTCAATATGCATCTTTCTGCATAGAATAACTCTTTTGAAATAAAAGTAAATTCTTTATGCATCTTTCTATGCATAAAATCAAAATTGATGAAAGTAAAAAATTCAATATGCATCTTTCTATGCATAGAATTTAATTTTAATAGAAATAACACTTTTATAATAAAAATATTTCTACTATGCATTTTTCTATGCATAGAATGAAAATGAATCTTACATCCTACCCCACTTAAAAAACGTGAGATGCCCTCATCTCGTAACATTAGAGGACAATTCATTTCCTTAAGATCCAACTGATTCTCTGGTTCCTTATATTGTGGAGAACCCAACAAAATCCTGGGATAAAGATCTCTTATATAAAACTCATCATTAGATAACAATTCACTTAGATCATAACATTCAAACCCTTATCACAATAATGGTCTATTAGACTGAAATTTCTATCTGACCAGTCCTTCATGGAAATTTTCAATTTTACAGATTTTTAATTTGACACCCCTTAACTTGACCACTAGGTTAAGTGTTAACAGCAGAAATCTGCCAGCACAATCCACTAATCTCATAGTGATTTGCTGAAGTCATTGATGTCATTCTAGCTATGAACATCATCACAGGGACTCGTCCCATTCATCCTCATTGTGGTTTTGCTCAGTTTAATACATTTCAATCAAAACTCAGGAATCATTATTTTTCAATCAAAATCCAATTCAACTCATCAGTTCTCAACCAGAATTTTAAAATCATATCAACCACATTCGAATTCATCATCTGGACAGCATTTTAGCTTATAATTTCAAGATCTTAGATTTACTCATATATACTGCCAGTAAAGAGTTGTAGTTATACCCTCGGTATATACGGGTAGTCACGGTCCTTGGAACTATAAGGTAAATACCATCATGTCTAGGCCTCAAGCAAGTTAGGGATTCCACACAATTGCAATACTTCCATCTGGAGACCCAATTACCAATTTACGAATTTCAGTTTAAATATCAATTTGTATGAATTTTATCACACAATTACAACCCTTTACTGCTTTTTATAAATTTTTTGACATTTTTGGCTTCTCGGTTCATCCTCATTAGCCAATTTGCTCTGATACCAGCTGTAAGATCCCTGATCCCACTGCGCAACGAATTTGGGGGTGCTAGCAGTGGAAGTAGCACTTCTTACACAAGGCAAGGTCCCACACTCGGGGCCTCGCCCCCACGGATATCCAGACAAGAGACTAATCCATCGGCTCTTCCAAAACCGAACTCAGAAAAATTTCCTTTGCCCGGAAAGCACGGGTGATTCCTCCAGGATAACTTTTCTCTAACATAGTCGAAAGCCTGAACTAACTGAACTGATCTGACCAATATCTTCCCCCGACGTACTTGTGGGTATCTTCGGCGACCCAGAGCCTAAGCACCGTATGGTCAGCACCCTCTAGGATCCTTCGTAGGTCACCTAGCGCTTCACTCATAGGCCGCTTCCATTGGTCCCTCATCCAATGTACCGGAAGCTCACCATTTAAATCAAACTGAGGTTGGTCAAGACCTCGGCTGACCTCGCTTACGCGAGACGTCCTCCGATGACTCTCCGTCAGCAGTTGCAACTTTAACAGATAGGTCTCCACGACCTCATTCACAAGACGGTCAAAATGCTTCCCCAGCATTCTTAACATAAAACAGTCATTTAAAAACAGATTTCACATACAAATACAGCTCCAATAATACTTCCATCTTTTCTCATTACTCCACATCCTTTCACATTAGTCCTCATCTTACCACAATTTTATTTTCTTCATTGATCCCTATCACATCACATCATTCCCACATCAAATTACATCCACACATCAATTAACATCATCCATACATCCATCCACATCAACCACATCAATCCACATCATCCATACATCCATCCACATCAACCACATCAATCCACATCATCCTTACATCCATCCACATCCATCCACATTATCCATACATCCATCCACATCAATCCACATTATCCACACATCCATTCACATCATCCACATCAATCCACATCATCCATACATCCATCCACATCAATCCAGATTACCCACACATCAATCCACATCATCCATACATCCATCCACATCAACCACATCAATCCACATCATCCATACATCCATACACATCAATCCACATTATCCACACATCCATTCACATCAATCCACATCATCCATACATCCATCCACATCAATCCACATTACCCACACATCATTCACATCATCCACATCAATCCACATCATCCATACATCCATCCACATCAATCCAGATTACCCACACAGCAATCCACATTTTTCACACATCCATTCACATCATCCACATCAATCCACATTACCCACACATCAATCCACATTATCCACACATCCATTCACATCATCCACATCAATCCACATCATCCATACATCCATCCACATCAATCCACATTACCCACACATCATTCATATCATCCACATCAATCCACATCATCCATACATCCATCCACATCCGTTATCATTCATTCACATCCCGATTCACATACTAACACATTCATTCACATCCTATATCACATCCTGATTCACATGCTAACACATTCATTACCATCCTATATCATTCATTCACATCCTGATTCACATGCTAACACATTCATTCACATCCTATATCATTTATTCACATCCTGATTCACATGTTTACATCCTGATTCACATGCTTACATCCCGATTCACATGCTATCACATTCATTCACATCCCTTATCATTCATTCACATCCCTTATCATTATAAAAATGGGATCAAGGTGAACCTATCCAAGATTATGTTAAAACCCCCTCATATGACATATCGTTGGAAAGATATTTAAAAATAGAATCTAAATCTACAATCTCCGACAAATTTGGAGTTAATATGATCAAGAGATGGCCAAAACTATATTGAAAAGTTGATTCCCAAAGTGTGAGATTTTTTCCAAATTATCTAATATTGTCTTATATCATCACATCTATTTACCTCTCATTCTCATTACTTCTATTCTCATCACATCCATTTAAAGAATGTAAGAGAATTCTTATTTTTGATATAAAGATTCTTTACACATCTATTTATGCATAAGAACAACTTCAGTGGGAAATAACACTTTTATAAAAATCCATTTAGGCATCTAATTATGGATAAATTCAATTTTAAGGAGAATAACACTTTGGAAATAAAAATACATCTTTTATGCATCTTTCTATGCATAAATTCAAAATTGATGAGAATGACTCTTTTGAAATAAAAATAAATTTCTTTTTGCCTCTTTCTATGCATAAAATCAAAATTGATGAGAATAACTCTTTTGAAATAAAAATAAATTCTTTATGCATCTTTCTATGCATAAAATCAAAATTGACGAGAATAACTCTTTTGAAATAAAAATAAATTTCTTTATGCATCTTTCTATGCATGAAATCAAAATTGATGAGAATAACTCTTTTGAAATAAAAGTAAATTCTTTATGCATCTTTCTATGCATAAAATCAAAATTGATGAAAGTAAAAAATTCAATATGCATCTTTCTGCATAGAATAACTCTTTTGAAATAAAAGTAAATTCTTTATGCATCTTTCTATGCATAAAATCAAAATTGATGAAAGTAAAAAATTCAATATGCATCTTTCTATGCATAGAATTTAATTTTAATAGAAATAACACTTTTATAATAAAAATATTTTTACTATGCATTTTTCTATGCATAGAATGAAAATGAATCTTACATCCTACCCCACTTAAAAAACGTGAGATGCCCTCATCTCGTAACATTAGAGGACAATTCATTTCCTTAAGATCCAACTGATTCTCTGGTTCCTTATATTGTGGAGAACCCAACAAAATCCTGGGATAAAGATCTCTTATATAAAACTCATCATTAGATAACAATTCACTTAGATCATAACATTCAAACCCTTATCACAATAATGGTCTATTAGACTGAAATTTCTATCTGACCAGTCCTTCATGGAAATTTTCAATTTTACAGATTTTTAATTTGACACCCCTTAACTTGACCACTAGGTTAAGTGTTAACAGCAGAAATCTGCCAGCACAATCCACTAATCTCATAGTGATTTGCTGAAGTCATTGATGTCATTCTAGCTATGAACATCATCACAGGGACTCGTCCCATTCATCCTCATTGTGGTTTTGCTCAGTTTAATACATTTCAATCAAAACTCAGGAATCATTATTTTTCAATCAAAATCCAATTCAACTCATCAGTTCTCAACCAGAATTTTAAAATCATATCAACCACATTCGAATTCATCATCTGGACAGCATTTTAGCTTATAATTTCAAGATCTTAGATTTACTCATATATACTGCCAGTAAAGAGCTGTAGTTATACCCTCGGTATATACGGGTAGTCACGGTCCTTGGAACTATAAGGTAAATACCATCATGTCTAGGCCTCAAGCAAGTTAGGGATTCCACACAATTGCAATACTTCCATCTGGAGACCCAATTACCAATTTACGAATTTCAGTTTAAATATCAATTTGTATGAATTTTATCACACAATTACAACCCTTTACTGCTTTTTCAAAATTTTTTGACATTTTTGGCTTCTCGGTTCATCCTCATTAGCTAATTTGCTCTGATACCAGCTGTAAGATCCCTGATCCCACTGCGCAACGAATTTGGGGGTGCTAGCAGTGGAAGTAGCACTTCTTACACAAGGCAAGGTCCCACACTCGGGGCCTCGCCCCCACGGATATCCAGACAAGAGACTAATCCATCGGCTCTTCCAAAACCGAACTCAGAAAAATTTCCTTTGCCCGGAAAGCACGGGTGATTCCTCCAGGATAACTTTTCTCTAACATAGTCGAAAGCCTGAACTAACTGAACTGATCTGACCAATATCTTCCCCCGACGTACTTGTGGGTATCTTCGGCGACCCAGAGCCTAAGCACCGTATGGTCAGCACCCTCTAGGATCCTTCGTAGGTCACCTAGCGCTTCACTCATAGGCCGCTTCCATTGGTCCCTCATCCAATGTACCGGAAGCTCACCATTTAAATCAAACTGAGGTTGGTCAAGACCTCGGCTGACCTCGCTTACGCGAGACGTCCTCCGATGACTCTCCGTCAGCAGTTGCAACTTTAACAGATAGGTCTCCACGACCTCATTCACAAGACGGTCAAAATGCTTCCCCAGCATTCTTAACATAAAACAGTCATTTAAAAACAGATTTCACATACAAATACAGCTCCAATAATACTTCCATCTTTTCTCATTACTCCACATCCTTTCACATTAGTCCTCATCTTACCACAATTTTATTTTCTTCATTGATCCCTATCACATCACATCATTCCCACATCAAATTACATCCACACATCAATTAACATCATCCATACATCCATCCACATCAACCACATCAATCCACATCATCCATACATCCATCCACATCAACCACATCAATCCACATCATCCTTACATCCATCCACATTATCCATACATCCATCCACATCAATCCACATTATCCACACATCCATTCACATCATCCACATCAATCCACATCATCCATACATCCATCCACATCAATCCAGATTACCCACACATCAATCCACATCATCCATACATCCATCCACATCAACCACATCAATCCACATCATCCATACATCCATACACATCAATCCACATTATCCACACATCCATTCACATCAATCCACATCATCCATACATCCATCCACATTACCCACACATCATCCACATCAATCCACATCATCCATACATCCATCCACATCAATCCAGATTACCCACACAGCAATCCACATTTTTCACACATCCATTCACATCATCCACATCAATCCACATTACCCACACATCAATCCACATTATCCACACATCCATTCACATCATCCACATCAATCCACATCATCCATACATCCATCCACATCAATCCACATTACCCACACATCATTCACATCATCCACATCAATCCACATCATCCATACATCCATCCACATCCGTTATCATTCATTCACATCCCGATTCACATACTAACACATTCATTCACATCCTATATCACATCCTGATTCACATGCTAACACATTCATTACCATCCTATATCATTCATTCACATCCTGATTCACATGCTAACACATTCATTCACATCCTATATCATTTATTCACATCCTGATTCACATGTTTACATCCTGATTCACATGCTTACATCCCGATTCACATGCTATCACATTCATTCACATCCCTTATCATTCATTCACATCCCTTATCATTATAAAAATGGGATCAAGGTGAACCTATCCAAGATTATGTTAAAACCCCCTCATATGACATATCGTTGGAAATATATTTAAAAATAGAATCTAAATCTACAATCTCCGACAAATTTGGAGTTAATATGATCAAGAGATGGCCAAAACTATATTGAAAAGTTGATTCCCAAAGTGTGAGATTTTTTCCAAATTATCTAATATTGTCTTATATCATCACATCTATTTACCTCTCATTCTCATTACTTCTATTCTCATCACATCCATTTAAAGAATGTAAGAGAATTCTTATTTTTGATACAAAGATTCTTTACACATCTATTTATGCATAAGAACAACTTCAGTGGGAAATAACACTTTTATAAAAATCCATTTAGGCATCTAATTATGGATAAATTCAATTTTAAGGAGAATAACACTTTCGAAATAAAAATACATCTTTTATGCATCTTTCTATGCATAAATTCAAAATTGATGAGAATGACTCTTTTGAAATAAAAATAAATTTCTTTTTGCCTCTTTCTATGCATAAAATCAAAATTGATGAGAATAACTCTTTTGAAATAAAAATAAATTCTTTATGCATCTTTCTATGCATAAAATCAAAATTGACGAGAATAACTCTTTTGAAATAAAAATAAATTTCTTTATGCATCTTTCTATGCATGAAATCAAAATTGATGAGAATAACTCTTTTGAAATAAAAGTAAATTCTTTATGCATCTTTCTATGCATAAAATCAAAATTGATGAAAGTAAAAAATTCAATATGCATCTTTCTGCATAGAATAACTCTTTTGAAATAAAAGTAAATTCTTTATGCATCTTTCTATGCATAAAATCAAAATTGATGAAAGTAAAAAATTCAATATGCATCTTTCTATGCATAGAATTTAATTTTAATAGAAATAACACTTTTATAATAAAAATATTTCTACTATGCATTTTTCTATGCATAGAATGAAAATGAATCTTACATCCTACCCCACTCAAAAAACGTGAGATGCCCTCATCTCGTAACATTAGAGGACAATTCATTTCCTTAAGATCCAACTGATTCTCTGGTTCCTTATATTCTGGAGAACCCAACAAAATCCTGGGATAAAGATCTCTTATATAAAACTCATCATTAGATAACAATTCACTTAGATCATAACATTCAAACCCTTATCACAATAATGGTCTATTAGACTGAAATTTCTATCTGACCAGTCCTTCATGGAAATTTTCAATTTTACAGATTTTTAATTTGACACCCCTTAACTTGACCACTAGGTTAAGTGTTAACAGCAGAAATCTGCCAGCACAATCCACTAATCTCATAGTGATTTGCTGAAGTCATTGATGTCATTCTAGCTATGAACATCATCACAGGGACTCGTCCCATTCATCCTCATTGTGGTTTTGCTCAGTTTAATACATTTCAATCAAAACTCAAGAATCATTATTTTTCAATCAAAATCCAATTCAACTCATCAGTTCTCAATCAGAATTTTAAAATCATATCAACCACATTCGAATTCATCATCTGGACAGCATTTTAGCTTATAATTTCAAGATCTTAGATTTACTCATATATACTGCCAGTAAAGAGCTGTAGTTATACCCTCGGTATATACGGGTAGTCACGGTCCTTGGAACTATAAGGTAAATACCATCATGTCTAGGCCTCAAGCAAGTTAGGGATTCCACACAATTGCAATACTTCCATCTGGAGACCCAATTACCAATTTACGAATTTCAGTTTAAATATCAATTTGTATGAATTTTATCACACAATTACAACCCTTTACTGCTTTTTCAAAATTTTTTGACATTTTTGGCTTCTCGGTTCATCCTCATTAGCCAATTTGCTCTGATACCAGCTGTAAGATCCCTGATCCCACTGCGCAACGAATTTGGGGGTGCTAGCAGTGGAAGTAGCACTTCTTACACAAGGCAAGGTCCCACACTCGGGGCCTCGCCCCCACGGATATCCAGACAAGAGACTAATCCATCGGCTCTTCCAAAACCGAACTCAGAAAAATTTCCTTTGCCCGGAAAGCACGGGTGATTCCTCCAGGATAACTTTTCTCTAACATAGTCGAAAGCCTGAACTAACTGAACTGATCTGACCAATATCTTCCCCCGACGTACTTGTGGGTATCTTCGGCGACCCAGAGCCTAAGCACCGTATGGTCAGCACCCTCTAGGATCCTTCGTAGGTCACCTAGCGCTTCACTCATAGGCCGCTTCCATTGGTCCCTCATCCAATGTACCGGAAGCTCACCATTTAAATCAAACTGAGGTTGGTCAAGACCTCGGCTGACCTCGCTTACGCGAGACGTCCTCCGATGACTCTCCGTCAGCAGTTGCAACTTTAACAGATAGGTCTCCACGACCTCATTCACAAGACGGTCAAAATGCTTCCCCAGCATTCTTAACATAAAACAGTCATTTAAAAACAGATTTCACATACAAATACAGCTCCAATAATACTTCCATCTTTTCTCATTACTCCACATCCTTTCACATTAGTCCTCATCTTACCACAATTTTATTTTCTTCATTGATCCCTATCACATCACATCATTCCCACATCAAATTACATCCACACATCAATTAACATCATCCATACATCCATCCACATCAACCACATCAATCCACATCATCCATACATCCATCCACATCAACCACATCAATCCACATCATCCTTACATCCATCCACATTATCCATACATCCATCCACATCAATCCACATTATCCACACATCCATTCACATCATCCACATCAATCCACATCATCCATACATCCATCCACATCAATCCAGATTACCCACACATCAATCCACATCATCCATACATCCATCCACATCAACCACATCAATCCACATCATCCATACATCAATACACATCAATCCACATTATCCACACATCCATTCACATCAATCCACATCATCCATACATCCATCCACATCAATCCACATTACCCACACATCATCCACATCAATCCACATCATCCATACATCCATCCACATTAATCCAGATTACCCACACATCAATCCACATTTTTCACACATCCATTCACATCATCCACATCAATCCACATTACCCACACATCAATCCACATTATCCACACATCCATTCACATCATCCACATCAATCCACATCATCCATACATCCATCCACATCAATCCACATTACCCACACATCATTCACATCATCCACATCAATCCACATCATCCATACATCCATCCACATCCGTTATCATTCATTCACATCCCGATTCACATACTAACACATTCATTCACATCCTATATCACATCCTGATTCACATGCTAACACATTCATTACCATCCTATATCATTCATTCACATCCTGATTCACATGCTAACACATTCATTCACATCCTATATCATTTATTCACATCCTGATTCACATGTTTACATCCTGATTCACATGCTTACATCCCGATTCACATGCTATCACATTCATTCACATCCCTTATCATTCATTCACATCCCTTATCATTATAAAAATGGGATCAAGGTGAACCTATCCAAGATTATGTTAAAACCCCCTCATATGACATATCGTTGGAAATATATTTAAAAATAGAATCTAAATCTACAATCTCCGACAAATTTGGAGTTAATATGATCAAGAGATGGCCAAAACTATATTGAAAAGTTGATTCCCAAAGTGTGAGATTTTTTCCAAATTATCTAATATTGTCTTATATCATCACATCTATTTACCTCTCATTCTCATTACTTCTATTCTCATCACATCCATTTAAAGAATGTAAGAGAATTCTTATTTTTGATATAAAGATTCTTTACACATCTATTTATGCATAAGAACAACTTCAGTGGGAAATAACACTTTTATAAAAATCCATTTAGGCATCTAATTATGGATAAATTCAATTTTAAGGAGAATAACACTTTGGAAATAAAAATACATCTTTTATACATCTTTCTATGCATAAATTCAAAATTGATGAGAATGACTCTTTTGAAATAAAAATAAATTTCTTTTTGCCTCTTTCTATGCATAAAATCAAAATTGATGAGAATAACTCTTTTGAAATAAAAATAAATTCTTTATGCATCTTTCTATGCATAAAATCAAAATTGACGAGAATAACTCTTTTGAAATAAAAAATAAATTTCTTTATGCATCTTTCTATGCATGAAATCAAAATTGATGAGAATAACTCTTTTGAAATAAAAGTAAATTCTTTATGCATCTTTCTATGCATAAAATCAAAATTGATGAAAGTAAAAAATTCAATATGCATCTTTCTGCATAGAATAACTCTTTTGAAATAAAAGTAAATTCTTTATGCATCTTTCTATGCATAAAATCAAAATTGATGAAAGTAAAAAATTCAATATGCATCTTTCTATGCATAGAATTTAATTTTAATAGAAATAACACTTTTATAATAAAAATATTTCTACTATGCATTTTTCTATGCATAGAATGAAAATGAATCTTACATCCTACCCCACTCAAAAAACGTGAGATGCCCTCATCTCGTAACATTAGAGGACAATTCATTTCCTTAAGATCCAGCTGATTCTCTGGTTCCTTATATTCTGGAGAACCCAACAAAATCCTGGGATAAAGATCTCTTATATAAAACTCATCATTAGATAACAATTCACTTAGATCATAACATTCAAACTCTTATCACAATAATGGTCTATTAGACTGAAATTTCTATCTGACCAGTCCTTCATGGAAATTTTCAATTTTACAGATTTTTAATTTGACACCCCTTAACTTGACCACTAGGTTAAGTGTTAACAGCAGAAATCTGCCAGCACAATCCACTAATCTCATAGTGATTTGCTGAAGTCATTGATGTCATTCTAGCTATGAACATCATCACAGGGACTCGTCCCATTCATCCTCATTGTGGTTTTGCTCAGTTTAATACATTTCAATCAAAACTCAGGAATCATTATTTTTCAATCAAAATCCAATTCAACTCATCAGTTCTCAACCAGAATTTTAAAATCATATCAACCACATTCGAATTCATCATCTGGACAACATTTTAGCTTATAATTTCAAGATCTTAGATTTACTCATATATACTGCCAGTAAAGAGCTGTAGTTATACCCTCGGTATATACGGGTAGTCACGGTCCTTGGAACTATAAGGTTAATACCATCATGTCTAGGCCTCAAGCAAGTTAGGGATTCCACACAATTGCAATACTTCCATCTGGAGACCCAATTACCAATTTACGAATTTCAGTTTAAATATCAATTTGTATAAATTTTATCACACAATTACAACCCTTTACTGCTTTTTCAAAATTTTTTGACATTTTTGGCTTCTCGGTTCATCCTCATTAGCCAATTTGCTCTGATACCAGCTGTAAGATCCCTGATCCCACTGCGCAACGAATTTGGGGGTGCTAGCAGTGGAAGTAGCACTTCTTACACAAGGCAAGGTCCCACACTCGGGGCCTCGCCCCCACGGATATCCAGACAAGAGACTAATCCATCGGCTCTTCCAAAACCGAACTCAGAAAAATTTCCTTTGCCCGGAAAGCACGGGTGATTCCTCCAGGATAACTTTTCTCTAACATAGTCGAAAGCCTGAACTAACTGAACTGATCTGACCAATATCTTCCCCCGACGTACTTGTGGGTATCTTCGGCGACCCAGAGCCTAAGCACCGTATGGTCAGCACCCTCTAGGATCCTTCGTAGGTCACCTAGCGCTTCACTCATAGGCCGCTTCCATTGGTCCCTCATCCAATGTACCGGAAGCTCACCATTTAAATCAAACTGAGGTTGGTCAAGACCTCGGCTGACCTCGCTTACGCGAGACGTCCTCCGATGACTCTCCGTCAGCAGTTGCAACTTTAACAGATAGGTCTCCACGACCTCATTCACAAGACGGTCAAAATGCTTCCCCAGCATTCTTAACATAAAACAGTCATTTAAAAACAGATTTCACATACAAATACAGCTCCAATAATACTTCCATCTTTTCTCATTACTCCACATCCTTTCACATTAGTCCTCATCTTACCACAATTTTATTTTCTTCATTGATCCCTATCACATCACATCATTTCCACATCAAATTACATCCACACATCAATTAACATCATCCATACATCCATCCACATCAACCACATCAATCCACATCATCCATACATCCATCCACATCAACCACATCAATCCACATCATCCATACATCCATCCACATCAACCACATCAATCCACATCATCCTTACATCCATCCACATCCATCCACATTATCCATACATCCATCCACATCAATCCACATTATCCACACATCCATTCACATCATCCACATCAATCCACATCATCCATACATCCATCCACATCAATCCAGATTATCCACACATCAATCCACATCATCCATACATCCATCCACATCAACCACATCAATCCACATCATCCATACATCCATCCACATCAATCCACATTACCCACACATCATTCACATCATCCACATCAATCCACATCATCCATACATCCATCCACATCAATCCAGATTACCCACACATCAATCCACATTTTTCACACATCCATTCACATCATCCACATCAATCCACATTACCCACACATCAATCTACATTATCCACACATCCATTCACATCATCCACATCAATCCACATCATCCATACATCCATCCACATCAATCCACATTACCCACACATTATTCACATCATCCACATCAATCCACATCATCCATACATCCATCCACATCCGTTATCATTCATTCACATCCCGATTCACATACTAACACATTCATTCACATCCTATATCACATCCTGATTCACATGCTAACACATTCATTACCATCCTATATCATTCATTCACATCCTGATTCACATGCTAACACATTCATTCACATCCTATATCATTTATTCACATCCTGATTCACATGTTTACATCCTGATTCACATGCTTACATCCCGATTCACATGCTATCACATTCATTCACATCCCTTATCATTCATTCACATCCCTTATCATTATAAAAATGGGATCAAGGTGAACCTATCCAAGATTATGTTAAAACCCTCTCATATGACATATCGTTGGAAAGATATTTAAAAATAGAATCTAAATCTACAATCTCCGACAAATTTGGAGTTAATATGATCAAGAGATGGCCAAAACTATATTGAAAAGTTGATTCCCAAAGTGTGAGATTTTTTCCAAATTATCTAATATTGTCTTATATCATCACATCTATTTACCTCTCATTCTCATTACTTCTATTCTCATCACATCCATTTAAAGAATGTAAGAGAATTCTTATTTTTGATATAAAGATTCTTTACACATCTATTTATGCATAAGAACAACTTCAGTGGGAAATAACACTTTTATAAAAATCCATTTAGGCATCTAATTATGGATAAATTCAATTTTAAGGAGAATAACACTTTCGAAATAAAAATACATCTTTTATGCATCTTTCTATGCATAAATTCAAAATTGATGAGAATGACTCTTTTGAAATAAAAATAAATTTCTTGTTGCCTCTTTCTATGCATAAAATCAAAATTGATGAGAATAACTCTAATTGAAATAAAAATAAATTCTTTATGCATCTTTCTATGCATAAAATCAAAATTGACGAGAATAACTCTTTTGAAATAAAAATAAATTTCTTTATGCATCTTTTTATGCATGAAATCAAAATTGATGAGAATAACTCTTTTGAAACAAAAGTAAATTCTTTATGCATCTTTCTATGCATAAAATCAAAATTGATGAAAGTAAAAAATTCAATATGTATCTTTCTGCATAGAATAACTCTTTTGAAATAAAAGTAAATTCTTTATGCATCTTTCTATGTATAAAATCAAAATTGATGAAAGTAAAAAATTCAATATGCATCTTTCTATGCATAGAATTCAATTTTAATAGAAATAACACTTTTATAATAAAAATATTTCTACTATGCATTTTTCTATGCATAGAATGAAAATAACACTTTTAGAATACACAAACGATGGGGATTACTCTTTTTGAATAATAAAAGATAAAACTTTTTTCACAAAATTTAAGAAAATTTTGCCATAACCTCCTTTGTATGGCTAACCATTTTTTAATTTTTTCTATTCTTAAGTTACTTAAAAATAACTCCCAAATGGTTTAAAGCATTCTAAACTAATCGAATTCCACTTCAAAAAGAGAAACAATATGAAAAGTTTAATTCCAACAATTAGATTACTTATCTAGGATAAAGAAAGGCTGAATTTAAGAAGAAGAGAGGGGGAAAGCCTTTCCAGCAAGGCATAGCATCATTTTGCATTTTAAAACAAAACAAAAATTAGAAAACCATTAAAAGGAATAAGGAAAAGTAGGATTTCTAACTTACATGAATTTCTGGGAGCTTTTCTTTGTCTTGATGGTTTGAGGGATCTACTCTTGTTTGCAACAAGAGTGGCCACCAATTCTTTAGAAGAGGGAATGGTCAAAAACTAAATGAATTATTAATAAATTCACAGTTTTTTGACTCTAGGGAGAAGTAGAGTAACAGTGCATAAAACACTATTAACCATTTACAAAGGGGGAGGCTTCATTTATAAGAAAAAGTGAGCCTCTAACCAAGCAAACTTATTCTAGAATTTTCTAGATTAGTTTGGTCAATTTTAGCTTACTTTTTGGATCTAGTTGAAGCAGGAGAGAGGAGAGATGAAAATATCTCACTATTTGTGAGTTTAAAACTCAACCACACATGTGAAATAGGTGCCTCCTTCATGAGGGGAATTTTTCCACACTGAGGTGTCAAAAATGCATCATTTCTCTAAATATCTCTTCTTTTTTAACTAATATCCTTGTCCTTAGTCAACTCTTCATCTTATGTGAGTATTTACTCATTTTTGGGAGGATTTTCTTTATTTCTTCAATTTATCTCCTCCCTATACTTGGATGAATGTGATTGGCTCCTAAGAACCTTAATTTAAAATTTTTCGAAAATCTAGACCCTTAGGATAAGGCCTTTCATTAGGGGAAGGTTGAGGTCTATAGGGGCCCTTTAAGATGCTATGTGATTAAAAGGTTATTAAGGAAACGGGCCAATCATGTGATGCCATGTATACAAAAATGTTGGGTGATTAAGGTGGTCAAAAGATTCTCTAGAAGATGCCTTTTTGAGAATGGGGGGAAAGTTTTTGAAATTTCGGACATCCATAACTTCTACATATGAGCTCAAAATTTGTCGGAGATTAGAGATCTAAAATCTACTCGCTGAGCTCTTTCCATAGATATGTCACATGATATGGTTTTGCCCACTCAATTTTAAATTCAATTTTGGCAGGAAACTTTGAAATTCAAACTTCTAGCCATTTGAAGAATAAGAAGGTATCTAAAGTCAAAGAAACTTAACATTTTAACAAAAAGTCATTAAAATCATAATATGGCAGCTTAAAGGGCCCCTATAGACCTCAACCTTCCCCTAATGTGTGAATAGATTATAATTGATTTCCAATGCACCTTCTGAAAATCTTTTTGAACTTCTGTTTTGGGAAATTTATTTTAATAAGAAGAGATATTTTTCCATCCAAAAATATCTAAAAATTGAATAATCTCTCTCTAGAATATTTTCTCTCTCTAGGCTAAAACAGGGTAAAACAGGATCTTCCTTTTATTTCAGAGAGGGGAATAATTATAAGATCAGAAGGGGAGGTTCTTACACGTGCACATCTCAAAAGTCGGAGGGAGGAATCTTACATTCGTATCTAGTGTGTGGTTTGCCATAGACCTTACTTCAAATCGGGATTCGAAGTTTACATCTCACTTGTTGGCGAGATTTGTTTAACAACTTTGGTACCAAATTTCAATTGTCTAGTGCATTTCATCCCTAGACGGATGGCCAAATAGAGATTTACAACCATTTGACTTTCAATGTGCTTAAAGCATACTGCCATGATCAGCCAAAGTGGGAGCTTTATCCCTTGTTGCTGCAGAAAAATCTTAGTGACACACACTCATCAAGTGTTGGCAGAACTTCTTATGAGACAACCTTTGGTCGAAGATTTTCATCCCCCCTTCTCAGTTGGATGATCTGTCCTTCCTTGGAATCCAACAAGACATCAGAAACGTTTTTAGCCATCATTGAGTCAATCAAAGAGGACCTTACCAAAGCTCATGAGGCTTATATACTAGAAAGGCAAATGAAACAAGGAGATATGTCAACTTTAAAGATGGAAACTGGGTATACTTAAGGATCATGAAGCAAAGACTCAAGAAAGTGGCCAAGCGCTGTCCCCCAAAGTTATCATTCAAGAGTTTTGCTCCTTTTCCCATCACCAAGAAGTTAAGTGATCACCATGCAACTCAGATTGCTAGATAGTTGGATGGCACATAATGTCTTCCACGTCTCATGGTTAAAGCCTTATATCAGACCTTCATTTACAAAATGTCCCAAAAGAGCAGCACCCAAAAATGGTTGATGAAGCAGAAGTGAAAGAGCCAGAGAAGATCCTAATAGGATATTTAATCGTATGCCATGACCCCTTTGTAAGCCCTAGTCCGGGACATGTTGGGCACCAGCTTTGAAGGGCAGTCTCCCAGCCACCATAGAGGTCTATCAAGTCAGTCCTCTTAACCCACTTTAGAGAATTCAACAAGTAGTCCTCATGTAGATGTCAACCTTAGGTTTGTTAAAATATACAAGTGAATAGGGTGTGTGCGGGAACAAGCCCTTGGTTAGAGGCTGTAAAAGAGGATGTGTAAATGTGAAAGAACTTGTGAAAAAGGTGAGAAGAATCTACTGGGAGAGAATAAAGGGTAGCATGAGAAGATTTAGGAAGTGTGGAGATATTCTGGGAAAAGTGAAGAGGTTTAGAGAATGAAGCAAAAGAGGTGGAGATATTCTGGGAGAGGTGGAGATATTCTGGGAGAGGTGGAGTGAATCAAGGAGAAATCAGTGGGATTTGATGCTTGGATGTAAACTCTATAAATTGAGGCATTGGCCTAATGAGAATTTGCTGGTTTTTGATTATCCATGCCTACATTAAGTTATTTGCTAATTACTCACTAATTACTCACTAATTACATCTTAATTATTTACTAATCACTTTGTTAATGATGTTGATTCTAGTATTTGATCCACCATAGCTCATCACATTGCTCTAATTTCAACATGGTATTAGAGCCATGTCTAGAATCCATCAGGTTTATGAGCCCATTATCTAATTAATCAAGATTAGTAGATAATTAAGAAATAATCAAATTTTTAGTTATTTTTCAACTAGCCTCTGTACCCCCAGCCAGTGGAGGAGCTCCTTGTCCTTGCACACATCAAATTAGCCAAAAGTATAAAGAAAAATACAGCGTGGGCATGTGCATCAAAAGCATTGCATTTGATGGCCTCCTATGTGTCATACTATTGAAGTATCTCCCTTTTTGTTACACCATAGCTTCAAAAAATGAGGCATAGTCTATAGTAGCTTGCTCTACCCTCCATAGGGACTGTGTTGCTCTTATTGGTTTGTTGCTCATAAGGCTCATAGCTCTTGTGTTCCTAGGTTTCTAATTCTACAAGTAGAGTCACTAATTACTATTGTACTGGTCTATTTCTTGGAGGAATGGGTTGAGATTGTAATAATACCAGAGGTGGGTATGGTAATTGTGGCAATCTAAATATACCTCTTAGTAAGGAGTTTGGTAGGAAGCCCTTTTAGGTACTCAAACTAGACTCAAGGGGCTACACTCACCTCAAAGGAATTGAAGCAAATCAGCGCAGAACGTCGGGGCGGCGGCGGCAGCCCGATTTGCAGGCGTCGTTTTTCAGAAGGAAAATTCAGATTTCTTCTTGCTCAGTTGCAATGGCTGTAATTCCTCATAGATCTAGGGGTTTTCAAGCATGCTCTACAAGCTGGTGAAGACAGAATTCAATTTGATCAAGTCTACAGTGAGATCCAAGCTCTTCATCAAATCTGCAGGTGACTTTGGTAAAACAGAGATTAAGCTTTCAATATTTGGTCAAATCTTGTGTTTCTTGGCTTAATCCTCTACTAGACTCATTGCTATTGATGGCTTTGAAAGCATTTGAGCTCATTTGAAGTCTAAGGCCCCAAATCTGGACTCCCCGCATACTCTGTTTTTTGCACATAAAATAGTGGATTAATTTGCTAATCAATGATTAATCAGTGCTAATCACTATATTTTAGTGCAATTGAGGATTCAAATTAACCATTAGGTATCTGATACAGATCCCTTTAACTTCAGATTGCAATTCGGAGTTGGTTTGATACTCCAACCATTCCGTACAAATTGGTTACCCTTGATTTAATGTAATTTCTGGTGATTTTATGCTGATAAATTTGTTGTAATCATCTATTAAACACCAGATTGAGTTGTAAAAGGGTAGACACTGCCCTTGAATCTTGAAGTTGGATCAAGAGGTAAGACCCCCTTCACATCATCATGAGTACAGCATAAGAAATAGCCAAATTTAATGGGGAGCAGTTTTACACATGGCAGACAAAAACCATGTATTTGCTCATGAGGAAAAATCTGTGGGGGCTAGTTGAGGGAAGAGATGAATGCCCAGAGACAAGAGGGGAAAATGAGTGGAAGAGCAGGAATGAAAAAGCATTGGGACTTATTGCACTCAGTTTAAATGATGAAATCATTCATCACATCACAAGGATACAATGGGCAAAAGATGCATGGGATGAACTCAATAAATTATTTGGCACACAAGATAAAAATTCAAAGATAAATCTGTTAATGCAATTCTACAAATTGGATATGAAGGAAAGTGAACCTTTAATCACACACGAACAAATATAAAAGTATTAAGCAACAACTGGCAGCTATTGGCAAAAAGGTAGAAGATGATGAGGCACTAGCAGTGCTTCTGAAGAGTGTGGACAAAGGTGAATATGAAAATATTGTAGCAACACTAAAGAATGTACCTGAATTGAAGCTACACGAGATAGAAGTAGCTCTACTAGAGCAAGAGAGCAGAGGCAAAGAGAAGAAATGGCTCGACTCAATAGCAGGAGAAGAAAAAGCATTCTTCACCCGAGGAGGATTCTCTCGAGGATGAGGATGAGGAAGAGGCAGAGTAGGAGGAAGGACCTTCACTTGCTACAAATGTGGAAAGCCAGGACACATGGCAAGAGACTACTACAGCAAACCTAGTGGAGAAGGAACGACTTCAGCAAACTTCATGGAGGCTCCAAAGGAAGTGGAGTCGGATCATCTTTTCTGAGAGAGAGAGAGAGAGAGAGAGAGAGAGAGAGAGAGACCCCACAACCCAATGTAACCTGCCCCAACAAAGTAAAACCACCTCCTCTGAGCCACCGATGATGTAGGCCGTGTGGTAGATGTATGCGTGAGCACTTTAGTCAAGGTCGCGGGCAACTATAGTAAGCCTTGGACACATAGAGAGAGAGAGTGTCAAGGACTATGAGTTTAGGGACTTGAAGCACTGGTTGTGGGCTATTAAGTAAGAGAGAAACTTGGTACAGGGTCCAGGTGTGCTAAGTTAACTTGAGGAGAGGTGTGCTAGACACTGGTCGCGCAGACTATCAAGTAAGAGGGAAACTTGGTATAGGGGCTAGGTGTTCTAGGAGTATTCACTTGAGGGGAGGTGTTGAAATATACAAGTGAATAGGGTGTGTGCGGGAACAAGCCCTTGGTTAGAGGATGTGTAAATGTGAAAGAACCTGTGAAAAGGTGAGAAGTGAATAGGGTGTGTGCGGGAACAAGCCCTTGGTTAGAGGCTGTAAAAGAGGATGTGTAAATGTGAAAGAACCTGTGACGAGGTAAGAAGAATCTACTGGGAAAGAATAAAGGGTAGCGTGAGGAGATTTAGGAAGTGTGGAGATATTCTGGGAGATATTCTGGGAAAAGTGAAGAGGTGGAGAGAATCAAGCAAAAGAGGTGGAGATATTCTGGGAGAGGTGGAGTGAATCAAGGAGAAATCAGTGGGATTTGATGCTTGGATGTAAACTCTATAAATTGAGGCATTGGCCTAATGTAAACTCTATAAATTGAGGCATTGGCCTAATGAGAATTTTTTGGTTTTTGATTATCCATGCCTACATTAAGCTATTTGCTAATTACTCACTACATCTTAATTATTTGCTAATTACTCACTACATCTTAATTATTTGCTAATCACTTTGTTAATGATGTTGATTCTAGTATTTGATCCACCATAGCTCATCACATTGCTCTAATTTCAACAAGGTTAGAATGCATTAGAGCATGTTAGTTGCACGGGCCAGCCCTAATTCTATCCCCAAGGCCAACCCATGGAGGGGTTTGATGAATACCCTTAGCCATGCATTAGGCCCAGTTGGTAGCTCTTGAAGTGGCATGGGGAGTAGTCGACTAGGTTTGATAGCACTCGGCTGGTATCATCTAGGAAACCTCATGACCATGTTCAGCATTTTATGCTAATTATCCTAGTCATGGCAAATAAAAATAGACCATGGTAGTATAAACCAGCCCGTTGACCAGCACCTAGTGTGTGCTTAGGCAGCCTACCTTTGCATACTTTCAGAATTCCTTTGTGCTCTCAAGCCCAAGGCATCTGAAGCTAAGTCTCTTCCTAGAGTTCTAAGCACACCAATGCTCATTCTTGGGCCAGTGTATTCTCTTCGTAGATAGCTTCATAGTCTCGTGATGCACAAGTCTTCTTTACATTTGGTCACTTTGTCCTTGCATTTGGTGGTCAGTTAGTCAGATTGTCCGCTCAGTCTTGTGGACACATTAGGAATTTTTTAAGGTCATTTTTGGGCCTTGTAAGGAAGTTTGACCGGAGTATTCTCTCCAAAAAGGGGCACCGGATAAAATTTTTGCAAACGAACTCCAAATTTGTCGGACCTCACATATTTAGATTTTACTCTTCGAAAGCTATCCATTGATATATAACATGATAGGGTGGACAAGATAGATACCTAGAAGATTCCTTTTTGCCTGGGAAAGATTCACGTTACTACTAACATGAATCTTTCCCAGGCAAAAAGGAATCTTCTAGGTATCTATCTTGCCCCTTCTCAGAACCCTATCGTGTTATATATCAATGGATAGCTTTCGAAGAGTAGAATCTAAATATGTGAGGTCCGACAAATTTGGAGTTCGTTTGCAAAAATTTTATTCGGTGCCCCTTTTTGGAGAGAATATTCCGTTCAAACTTCCTTACAAGGCCCAAAAATGACCTCAAAAAATTCCTAATGCAATTCATCTTGTATTCTCCAAAAAAAATAGAGCAAATACTCTTTCTTATAGGGAGGCTTTCAGTGGGTAATTTGGGACCCCATCTGTTTAATATTTAACTTCTCACACAATAGGTCCATGAGCTCAATTGGGAAACCTGGTCCCCTGTGAGACAACAATTCCAATGGTACACCAAAATAGCAACACACATCTTCATAGCCAAACTTGTCTACTTCTTTGGCATTCACTTGTTTTATTGCCTTTGCCTCAGCCCAACAAGACAAATAATTGACGGATATAAGGATATAGAATTTTCTTCTTGTAGTAATTGGCAATGGACGAATAGCATCGATGCCCCATCATTCAAAAATATCATATGCAAGCATCACATTCCTAGGATCTTATCTGAGGATTCTTTTGCTCATTTGTGTTAACATTGATGGGGAAATATTGACACCAATGTTGAACATCTCTTTGGATAGATGACCATGCATATCCTTCTTATAGGATTTTTGAAGAGATATCTTGAAGGAAAAATACCCTCCACAAGCCCCTTCATGCTTATCCTCCAAAATGTGGCAAAGCTCTTCATGCTAGGACACTCTCTCAATACCAAATCAAAACCTTTCATGTACAAAGAATCATCAGCAAGGATGTATTGTTGGCTATTCTTCCAAAATTGGAACTTCTTTGCTTTTGGAAAATGTGGAGGGATTCTTCCAATAAAAAATTCTTCGTCCTTAGCATGTTCACATCCAAGATATAAGGAGCCTTTCACCTTCATTGCATACACAGCCTTGGTGATAGCCTCTTGAGACATCTCATGAGCAAGATGGTTTTTTCTCTCTCTATATGACATAGTCTCCATAATTCAAAATGACTAAGAAGTTTCTTTATTTGGTTGACTAAAGCCTTGAGCTTGGCATTTTTGGTTTGCCAAAAACCTAGCACCTGATTGGCAATCAACAAAGCATCCCCTTTGATCATTAATCTTCTTATTCCTAATCACAAACATTCAGGCAAACCTTGATGTATGGCATTGTATTCTACCTTATTGTAGCTTTCAACCTAAGACTCTACCATTTCACTATATGTCCTTATTCCTAATCGCAAACATTCAAGCAAACATTGATGTACGACATTGTATTCTGCCTTATTGTTACTTGTAGCTTTCAACTAAAGACTGTGCCATTTCACTATATGTCCTTGTGAATGTTGGATGACAAGCCCTCATTGAGACTCTTTTTAAAAGAGCCATCAAAATATACACTGTATGCATTGTCCGGCTCCATCTCCTTAATTAAATTTTCCTCTTTCTCCAAATCTTTGACCAATATTGGACCTTCCTTGTAGGTAAGAAGATCTACCCACCAATGAAGCTCGAGTAGATTCTTCTACTAAGAAAGAAAAATTGAACTCTTGCAATTGAATTATCCACCTTATCATACTTTTGGCTAAATTAATATTGTTGACCAATTGAGGCAAAAGAGTGTAGCTAGTTAATTCAATAAAAAGGTTTAGGAAGTAAATAGGATCTACATCGTCTACCAAGCTAAAAAGAATTGAATTCACCTTAGTATAGCTTCTTTCTACTTGAGTGTTCACCTTGCTAGCATAATAGACTAGTTGCAAATACCTTGAGCCTTGTCCTTGTTAAATTAGAATAGCTCCCAATGCATCTGGACCCACTGATGGGTTCACATAAAACATTTTCTTGAATTTGGGTGCTTGCACACTGGTGACTTCTCCCAACACTTCCTTCACCTTTTGAAAGACTTCCTCACATTATTTAGTCCATTGAAGAGGATATTTATTTGCCACTTATTGCAGAGGAAACAAAAGCTAAGATGCTAAAGGAATAGTCCTTGACATATATTTTACCTTCTGTATGAAAGTGTGTAACTACTTGGTAGTAGAAGGAGAAGCAAACAATCTGAGGTTCTTCATTTTGTCAAAATCAGGTTTAATTCCATTTTGAGATACCACATGCTCAAGGAGTTTAACTCTAGGTTATGATAAAAAACACTTCTTTGGATTCAACTGCCCACCCCTTTTGTCAAGCCTTTGAAATACTTGTTTCAATCGAGCATAGTGCTCCATCCTACAGCTATAGGTGCAAGTATTATCAAGGAAAACCTTAACAAACTTGTCAGGAATTAGGGCGTACACCTCATTGGCCCTTTGCTGATACCATGAAGGTGCATTTGTTAGAACAAAAGACATCACCCTATACCAAAAATATCCCCAAGGTGTTATGAAGGTTTTTTTGTTTGGTTCTCTAGTGCAATGGCAATCTGGAAATATCTTGGAAGCCATCACATACACTATACCGCTCATGACCTGCAAGTCAAGAATATCATCAAGGAAGGGTAAAGGATAAGGGTTCCTTTTGGTTGCAACATTCAAGGGCTTGGAATCCACACACACCCACTGCTATCGTCCATCGTTTTTCAAAATTATGACCACTAGGTTGGCCCAATCTAAATGCTCCACTGGGTAAATAAACCCAGCCTTCAAGAATTTAATCACCTCTTCCTTAAGCACCTAAATTTTATCTCTCCCCATCCTTCTTAGTCTTTGAAAAATAGACTTAGCATCTTCCTTTAATTGAATTCTTAGGGCCTCTCCAGTGAAGCCTCTGATCTTGTGATAAATAGGTTTGGGAATATGGAAAGAAGATTAAGGTACTTTGCATGCTCAAAAGGAGCTAAGTCTAAGCTTATCACCCCCTTATCAAGTCTTCATTTACTATAGTAGGTGCCTTCTGTTGCATTAGACCTTCCATGGCCTCTACGGTGCCCTCTTTCTCAACTACACCTATCTTTTGAACCTGCATCACATGTGAATCTTCTTCTTTAAGCAAAAAAATACTTGTCCTTCTTCTTCAAGACTACTTTCCTCACGTTCTTCTTCACTCTCTTCATCACTCTCTCCCTCACTTGTCTCATCTTCACTAACATTAATGAGTTCCTCTCGGCTAGACATATCACATCTCTTCCATCCCCCATTACTGTTTTGCTCTATGATGGTTTCTCAAACTTTCCCAGTTTTGAATTGCCCCTACTTTCCTTAACCACGGTCTCCCCAATATCAGCAAAAATGCAACTAAACCAGCAGGCATAACATGGCAATCTACTGTACAATGGAACCCAAATACATCAAATTCCATACCCATAAATAACTACCCCGAGAGGTTTCACTTTTGCATGGTTAGCTAATCTAATTATAAACCCAGAATGCGCAGCAAGTTGAAGACCCAAATTTTCCATACAAGAGTGAGAGAGTACACAAATTTGAGCACCTCCATCAATGTAAGCCCAATCGTATACCCTTTATGCTAGGCCTTGACTACTGTTGGACAGATGTACGGAAGCTCTTCAAGTGAAAGGACTATAACATTCCCTTTCTTTGGTTCGTTTTCTTCTAGCTTCTTCTGGTTCACCAACTTCTTCCACTCTTTCTTTAATTTAGGATAAAGGGCCAACAATTCCCAAAAGTAATGTCCACTTTCTCATTGGTCAAATCAGCTGCCATGTTGTAATCCTTTTGATGGCCTCCCACCAAGGGTAAATCAAAGGTATGAAATTGCCTCCAAAACCTCTTTGCTTTTTCTGATGGTTGGCTGGTTCTCTTGGACAACCTATTTTCCTTTCTTTTTACTTACGCCCACTTCTTCGACCTCATGAGTTCTAGCCCTTTTTATTACTGGCATAATGTTATGGATTGCCAACCAGGCTCAGTGCTTTCCCTTTCTCTTCATGAGTGAGACCACTACTTCCAAGCTTTCATGGATCTTTAATTGTCTACCCCATAATCATTAGCTCTATTGTTGAGGTTTTGACATAAGGGAAACATTTCACCCCCTAGATGAGGAGGTTTGTCACAATAAGTGATGATGTGACCCCATTCACCACAATTGAAACATTGTGCATTGATGGGATATGCACCTCTCCCTCTTTGTCTTACATACCACTGACTTGGACCACCTTGGCTAGGATTGACACCTATGGAATGTACCCCATGTTCTGTTCCATATTAATAATCACAAATATTCACAATATTTCTCAATTTTTCAAAAAATCACATCACACTTCAAGATAGAGAAGGCATTTCCAATAACAATAATCATTTTTCTATGTCAGAGAATCCAAAAACACATAATAATCGCCAATACAATTACTCAGAATCAGAGAGCTAATCACCAACAGAAAATCTAGCTAATCTAGGGCTTTTCTCTAACACCCATCCACCCAACCACCCAACCTCCACATTAGATGTTGTGGCTATCCTAGGTGGTATGCATCCTTCTCCACCCAACCTCCACAATAGATGTTGTGGCTATCCTAGTATGCCTCCTTCTCCATCTTGTCTTCTCTAGGTTCTACCACATGGCTCTCAGAGGGATTCAATCTCATTCTCTGTTGATACTCTATTGATACCAACTGTAACATACCCCATGTTCTGTTTCATTTAAATAATCACAAGTATTCACAATATTTCTCAAATTTTCAGAAAATCACATCACACCTCAAGAGAAAGAAGACATTTCCACTAATAATATAATCATTTTTTAATGTCAAAGAATCCA
The DNA here is from genome assembly GCF_041138505.1 of Cibotium barometz. NCBI lineage: Eukaryota > Viridiplantae > Streptophyta > Polypodiopsida > Cyatheales > Cibotiaceae > Cibotium > Cibotium barometz. Next base: position 23,505,976 of record NC_141067.1, read on the forward strand.
AAAATACATAATAATTGCCAATACAATCACTCAAAATCAAAGATATAATCATCAATAGAAAATCTAGCCAATCTAGGGATTTTCTCCAATGCCCGTCCACCCAACCTCCACACTAGATGCATGGCTATCCCAGGTATACCTCCTTATTAATCTCATCCTCTCTGGGTTCTACCACATGGATCCTAGAGGGCTTCATTATCATTCTCTGTGTGTGACAGGTAAACAATACCAGTTGGCCCAAATCTCAAAATCTCTCTCTCTCTCTCTCTCTCTCTCTCTCTCTCTCTCTCTCTCTTCCTACATGAAATCGCCTAAAGGCTCAGAAAAAATAGCCCAAAAATCAGCCCACAAGAATTAGTTAGATTACCATGTATGTAAACAATAAAGATAGAAATCTTTTCTTAAAAACATGTTCTTTAACCAAAATAGAGATGATACGTTTTTTTTAAATTAAAAAACACTGAAAAGCGATATTGGATTCGTTTCCCAAATACCGGCCAAACCGTACGGAATCTCCAAATGATCCAAACTTTTTTCCTCTTATGATGTATCTATCTTTCTTTAATTCTTTTCTATGACAAATAAAGTTATCTACCCCCTCATGCAAAGCGTTATTGGAAATTAAGGGTCAATTTGGTGTCCGTGCCCTATTTCGGGCGCCCGTTGTGCTCGCGGGGTTCATTATAACTAAACCCTCTATATCACGTGCATTCAAGGCCTCTTTAAAAAATCCCTTATCTGTGAATTTTTCATGAATAAAACATATCCTTTTTCTATATTCAACCTATGAATACCTCCTTTAAATGGTACCCTTGTGTATGTAAAAAATGTGTAAAAAATGGATTTTTAAAATCCCTTCTATTGAACCCGCATGCTATGCTTACACATTTATGAGTGACCGACCTCCCCCCTCGTTGTGCATAAATATTAACTATGTAAACCCCCATATAAGTTTCCTTTAGTCTAAACTACCCACTATGAGTCTCTTATGCATTACCTAACATGGTTAGGTATGGTATAGAAATCACTTACAGATGATAGCACAAAATAGGCATAAAAACCCCAAAATTGACCAAAAATTGACATCTCTAAAATCACTCAATTTGTGACCAAAATCAATCTTTTATGTCCCCCAAGTATTTTCCACTTTTAAACAATTGATATAGATGCTAAAAATCACCAAGTCAACTTGACCCAAAAATACATACATATGAGTACATTACAACCTTATCCTCTCCCATTGGCTTGGCCCCTTCCTCTTCCTCTTCCTCCACCTACCAAGTTAAAAATCATTGTCTTCATTAAATCAACCACCTCATGTATCTCTTTCTTGAGGAAATCATCTAGTTGAGGTTGTTGTGGGATATTGTTGTGAAGTCCTTGAGTCTACTACTCTCTCTCTCTCCTTTCACTTCCTCCTTTATTCCCAATTGTCCCAGTCTCTTTATTCTCCACTCGTTCTCCATAGTAGGCTAGATAGCTTCTTTGAAAGTTGAAGGATTCTTTAATTCTACCTTAAGTCTAAGATCTGACCTGAGGCCAGTTATGAAACGTTCCTTTTTTAGCACTTTGGGGGGGGCTTCATTGTCTAGAGCCTCTTTCCATTGGCTCCAAAGCTTTCCAAAGTGAGTGAGGTAATGATCCACATCCTCGTTTTCCTCTTGTTGGTAGTTGATCAACTCCCTCCAAGATTTGTCAGGGTTTTTGGTCCTTGCACATTGTAATAGGAAGGCTGCTTTCACATCCCGATACTTTAGGATCTCGTGGTGGAGTAGTAGCTCCACGAAAGAGGTCACATAAGTAAACAAAACACCAAGATCCTTAACAAAACATCATGTTCGGCCTTGACCTTAATCAAGGCTGTGAATTCCAGCTTCTCTAAGAAATGGGAAGCATATTCGTTGGGTAACCCCATAAACTCAAGAAAATCTTGAGCCATGGTGTCTTCTTGTTGGACTTGAAAATATAATCTTTACACTTCTCTTCTACACTTCCACTTCCTCACCATGCTTCAAAATGCATTCTTCCCCTCAGTGGGGGCACCAAAATAGTGTTAGTCTAAGAAAAACAAAACTAGGGCCTCTATAGCAAACCCAACCTTACACATTGGAACATCAACAGAATCACAATACCTAGCCACAAGGTATATACAATTAATGCTTTTTCACATCCACCCTCCAAAAGCACAATATAACCTAGACATGAATAGGAAAATAGGCTATTTTTAATTAAAGTAATAGTTCTCAAAACTGGATTTATAAAATTGTAGTGGATATCCCGAATATATGAGATAATAGCAAGTGTTTATTTAAATACAAAACATCAAGATGGATGTGTGGTTGAAGTACAAAAGGAGGTATCAATCTACTTCATCATCATTATACAATTTGGAATCTCTGATTTCCTCAAGCAACTCCCAAGGTATGGTAACATTTCTCATCCATGAAGGAAGCATGATCAACACAAACCACTCGAACTCCATTCGGAATGAGTCAACCACCTCCATCTAAATACTTTCGCTTCTTCGCACCTAGGGTTCCAATAAAAGAGAAAGGTGTATAATAGCCAATTTCAATCCTATTGATGCAATAACATGGTAACTACTCACACACGCCTCAATACCACTTTGAAAAGATGGAGATAAGATGCATTTGTTTTACTGGTTGCCTTTCCCTCTAGCCACATGCATTAGGAATTTTTTGAGGTCATTTTGGGCCTTGTAAGGAGTTTGACCGAAATATTCCCTCCAAAAAGAGGCATCGGATAAAAATTTTGCATACGAACTCCAAATTTGTCGGACCTCACATATTTAGATTCTACTCTTCAAAAGCTATCCATTGATATATAACACGATCGGAGAAGAGACAAGATAGATACCTAGAAGATTCCTTTTTGCCTGGGAAAGATTCACGTTAGGTCCGACAAATTTGTAGTTTGTTTGCAAAAATTTTATCCGATGCCCCTTTTTGGAGGGAATATTCCAGTCAAACTTCCTTACAAGGCCCAAAAATGACCTCAAAAAATTCCTAATGGTCAAATAATCTATTATAGTGATGATGTAAAACTTTTTATTCTTGGTTCTTGAAAGAGGTCCTATGAAATCTACTCCCCATTTTTTAAATGCCCCATAACTCATAACATGTTGCATGGGTCTTGTAGCAATATCCTTTTTACATTCAACACAACTTCTGCACTAGTGGGTGACATCCCTATTCATACTTGTCCACATCAATTGAGCTCCCAAGATCTTCCTTATGATATCTACCCCATAATGTCCTCCACAACCTTCCTCATGACATGTTAAACGGTGCTATATCTGATCATGATATAATACTCTCCTTAGAACCCCATCAGATCCCCTGTGCTACAACTACTCTCCTATTAGCACATACTTCATGGCCCTTCTAGCCACTTTGTGTCTGCTTGAAGCACTCAGATCCCATCAGATCCCTTGTGATATAACTTCTCTCCTATCAGCACATACTTCATGGCCCTTCTAGTCACTTCTTGTAATGTAAATCCCTTCTTGAAAAACCAGTAAGCAGAACATGTTCCTCCTCATGTAAAGACTCTCTTCCTTGAAATAAAGGTCCTTGAAACTTTATCCCATGCATAGCTGGAACAAGTATCTCTTCAGCCAGCTCATGAGCTCTTCTATTCTGATCCTTGTATATATGCCAAATTTGAGCAGCTTGAGAACTCTCAACTAGTCTCCTGGCTTTGAAGAACCACTGTTTCATATCATCCTTATTAACTCTCCAAACTCCTTAGATTTGCCTTATGATTACCATTGCACCTCCTTTTACCATCAACTTCCTGATTTTCCTCCTTTTGCACTCCTCAAGTCCTAAGCACAAGCTACTATACTTTGTTTCATTGTTGCTCCTCACTTCTATCTCATGGGGGGCAACCACACCAGACCTCTTTTCCCTCAACATTCAAAAATAAATATCAAGCCCCTCCTTGCCCATACTCCTTTTGAAAGCACCATCAAAGAACATGGTTCCCTCAGCACCCTGTAACTCATGTAAATTGTTGCTGGGAACTACTTGATTTTCAACATCTTTAACTGGTTTGAACTTCACCTACACTTCTATTTAGGTTAACATTTCTGCCATATGTGCCCTCACGTTGTTCTTTTTGATGAAACTCATGTCAAACTCCTGACGACCAAGGTCCACTTCAGTAGATGGAGTAGCAAGCTGCAAGATGTTAAGACCACAAAAGGCATGTAAATCAAGTAGCTTTTTCTCTTGACTACCTAGACCAATGTCTACACCAACAATTCCACCTCATGCAATTACCTCTCATTTCCCGTGGTTCTGTTGATGTAGTACAGAGGCCTCATATAGGATTGCTTCACTCCTTTCTGCATGAGAATTGCTCCAACTGCATTCTCACATACACTGAGACTCAGATAAAAGGTTTGTGTCCAATATGGTGGCATCATTATGGTAAGGTGGAAAGAAGTTCCTTGATATTGTGGAAGAGTTCTTCTTCAACAACACTCCAAAAAAATGGGTCTTGTTGGCTTATCTTTTGTGAGGGATAGAGATATTCAGCTAGCATACAGAATGACCTAGATAAATATCTCATCTTTTGAATAAAGCTAATGAGCTCCTTGGTTATCTTGGGACTTTCCATTTGTAGCAAATTTTCCACCTTAAAAGGATCAGGGGCTATCCCATTTTCACTAACCTCATGCCCAAGTAGCACTATCCTTGCTCTTGCAAGCTTACACTTGCCTGGATTCAACTGAGCCCCATCCTCATCAAGCCTTTGAAATACAAGATCCAACTTCTTAACATGAAGCAACCTATCATTGTAAACACATAGGCCATCCATACAAACCTTGATAAAAATATGCAAATAAGGACCAAGTATCTTATCCATCCAACTCTAAAAGCTTGCATATGCATTCAAGAGTTTAAAAGGCATCACTCTATAATAAAACACTCCCAAAGGAGCAATGAAACTTGTCTTCTTCTGATCCTTTGAGCTATCTTGATTTGGAAATAACCACTAAACCCATCACAAATAGAGTATCTTTCACTCCCTGCAGCTTGATCCAAAATCTCATCCTGAAAAGGCAAAGGATAGTGATGTCTTCTAGTGGCTGCATTTAAGGGTTTATAATCTACACATACTCTCCATTTTTTTCCTTTTTTAGGTACTATAACCACATGGGACATCCAATCTGATTCAAAAACTTTGTAAATGAATCCATCCTGCTGAAGTTTGTTTCCCAGCACTTGCCCTTGGATAGCCCCAAGCCTCCTAAGCTTCTGTGCCATTGGCCTTACCCCCCTTTTCAATTCAATCTCATGTACCACATTGGAATTCCTTCTCATCTGGGCATATTCCCTCGCAAATAACTTTGGATACTTATCAAAGAGAACCTCATATTGCTCCTTTTCTTCCATAGTCAAATTTTTATCAACCATCTGTTGAATGAGAGGTAGCAATTGTGGTTGTGCAATGCTACATTGATATGGGTGATGGGTGAGTTGTGGAGCACCTCGATTAAGAGAGGGTGTTGAGAGATGTAATCGTCGTGTTGTGAATGTGGGAAAGCACCCTAGAGGTGCAAGATATTGTGGCAAGATAAGAATGCCACTGTCCACATGTAATATTGTATGGTGTGTGAGTGTTGACCAAAAGAGTGGAAAAGGAAGTGCCACATGGATGATGATGTATAAAGTGGGATAAGGCTAGAAAGCCTATATCATTGTATGGTTCAATTGAGATAGAGAAATAGAATTGAGTGTTGAGTGTGCATTCTCTCTCTCTCTTATGGAGTTCTTAGTGCGGTTTAATCCACCCTAATTATGTTGCTTAATCTATCTATCACCATGATCAATCCCATTTTAGGATTGTTTAACAAGGTTGAGGAATGATGCAGGTACACATGTATCACGGAAAGGGAAGAAAAAGGTAGATCAACCTTTTATGCCTAATCTGTTAGCAGTTCACTCATGTGGATGGTGACTCTAGTGGCTCTGAGCAGAGCCTTGATGAGGAGCTTGGCATTCCGTCTATTGCTACTCTTGGTGTAAAGGAGAACCAGGGCTATTTTAAGGACACCTGGCAATGATCCAGGTGTAAGCAGGTCTACGAGGGTTAGATACCCTGTTGACAGGTTGAGATCTGATTGATATACAGCCCATCATTATGCTTACATGGTAGAAGCAATACAGGAGGTTGAGCCCACTTGCTTTGAGCAGGCAATCCAGGTGTAAGCAGGTCTATGAGGGTTAGATACCCTGTTGACAGGTTGAGATCTGATTGATATACAGCCCATCATTATGCTTACATGGTAGAAGCAATACAGGAGGTTGAGCCCACTTGCTTTGAGCAGGCAATTGGAAATAAGAAATGGGAAGATGCCATGGATGAGGAGATGGCAGCATTGGATGCAAATGCAACATGGGAGTTAGTGCCTTTGACTAAGGAAAAGAAGGCAATTGGATGTAAGTGGGTGTATAAAGTCAAGCACAATGCTGATGGTTCAGTGAGCAGGTACAAGTCAAGATTGGTTGCCAAGGGCTATGCGCAGACTTATGGAATAGACTATGAGGAGACATTCAGCCCAGTTGCAAGAATGGCAACCGTGAGAGCTGTCATTGCTATGGCTGCAACGAAGGGTTGGTCTTTACATCAAATGGATGTAAAGAATTCTTTCTTGCATGCTGATTTGCAAGAACAAGTGTACATGGTGTAGCCACCAGGTTATGAGAGTGATGCACATCCAAATTTTGTGTGCAGGTTATGCAAAGCCTTGTATGGCTTGAAGTAGGCACCCAGTGCATGGTGAAACAAAATCGGGGAGTATCTTGTTACCATTGGATTTCAGATATCCAATGCACATTTTTCACTATATGTGAAAAAGACAGATAGAGGGATCATGGTATTAGTCATCTATGTGGATGACTTGATTATCACTCGTGATAGTGGTGCAGACATACATGATGTTAGGATACTTTTGAAGCAAAAGTTTGAGATGAGGATTTGGGTGAGCTGTGGTATTTCTTGGGCATAGAGGCGGTGAGATCACCTCATGGCATTTTGCTATTGCAGAGGTAGTATGGCTTGGACATGTTGTCCAAGTATGGTATGATAGGCTGTAAGCTTATTTCAGTGCCATTGGAGCAGAACACAAAGCTTTCCGTAGATATAGGTGAGCTTTTGGAGGACCCCAATACATACAGGCGCATAGTGGGTAGTTTGATCTACATGACCATTACAAGGCCAGACTTGAGCTATGTTGTTGGACTTGTGAGTCAGTTTATGCAAGCCCCTAGAAAGCCACACTTGGATGCGGCTAGACGAATCCTCAGGTACATAAAGTCCACATTTGATTATGGACTTTTCTATGAGGCTGGTACAGAGATATAGTTGCATGGGTGCTGATTGGGCTAGTAGTATTGCAGACAAGAGATCTACAAGTGATTTTATGTTCTCATTTGGCAGTGCTACTGTGAGTTGGAGAAATAAGAAGTAGCCAACAGTTGCCTTGTCGAGTACAGAGGCAGAGTAGAAAGGTGCTGCTATGGCAGCTTGTGAGGTAGCTTGGTTTCAGAAGCTATTTGGTGACATGGGAGAGCCCGTTGGATAAGGCAGTTGTCATATATTGTGACAACATGAGCAGCATACAGTTGGCCCCAGTAACCCAGTTTATCATGCTAGAACGAAGCACATTGAGGTGCATTATCACTTTGTGAGAGAGAAGGTTCTAGCAAGAGATGTAGATCTAGTATATATCAACACAGAGGATCAGGTAGTTGACATCTTCACGAAGGCATTGGGCACAGAGAAGCTCCACACATTTAGGAGCTTACTTGGAGTGCAGTGTGTGGAGTTGAGCTCGACGGGGAGTGTGAGATATCAAGCTCAACTAGTGCTACAATGGACATTGATGACCCGCCTGGGTGATAGCTTCTGAATCTACACCATTGGCATGGTTGGTGAGATTATGGGTGATATGCGGCCAGTGGGTTGATAGGCTGTGTGATATGCGGCCAGTGGGATGATAGTTTGTGTGACAACCATTTTGGATTACTAGAGACTGGCATAGTTATAGCGCGAGCTCATTTAGTCGGGTTCACATTATGGACCGACCCTTGTATGTTGTAGTAGTTGAGTACTAACCCATAGTATTTTAGGTGATTGTATATATCTCTCTCAGGGACCTCTTGTAAATACAGTTGATTTTGGTAATATAATGGATTCTTCTTTATATACTACTTTCCATTATGTATTGATTCCACTTTCTTCATTTCTCATACCTTCTATGGATGTCAATGAATTAAGTGTGTTTGAAAGAAAAGAATTATAGAAGATACTTGATTCGTTTCAAGATGTATTTTCTAAGGAACTGCCATCGGACTTACCACCTGAAAGGGCAGTAGATCATCGTATTAACCTGATCCCTGGTGCTCACCCTATTAGTATTTCACCTTAGAGGATGAGCCAAGCTGAGGAAGATGAGTTGGCCAAACAACTCGAAGATTATTTGAGGATGGGCTGGATCTGTCCAAGTAAATCACCTTGGGGTGCACCTGTGTTGCTTAGGAGAAAGAAGGACAACACCTCGAGAATGTGTATAGATTACAAGAGATTGAACAAGTTGACAATTAAGAACCGTTATCCTCTCCCTAGATCAAATGACCTGATTGACTGGTTAGCAGGAGCAAAATATTTCACGAAGATAGATTTACGTACTGGCTATCACCAGATATGTATTCATGAAAGGCATGTAACGATCTGGATATGGCCTTCAGACTTTTGAAAGATAAAGTCATTCTCATGTGAAAGTTCATCCTGTATTTCATGTCAGTAGACTTAAGAAAGTACTGGGTGGAACAGACCAGTTAGTTACTCCTCAAGAAATCATAGATGTCCAGGACATGACATTTATTCCACACAAACTTGAAAAGATTCTTAGATTTCATGAAAGAAGATTGTGTAATATGCTTATCACGGAATACAAGATCAAGTGGAAGGATCGTGTTAAGGAGGACGCTACATGGAAGACATTGACTACTCTTCAAAGAGATTACCCTGGCTTTTTAGTGAGCTCAGGAGTGAGCTCTTAGAGGAAGGGGAGTATGTCATGTGCACAGTGTGTATCTACCGTGTGCTACACGCACACATGACTAGCTTCGAGGTTGGGAAAGCAGGCTGATTGGCGAGCTGAGTTAGGGATAGACTAACAGGCGGACACCCAAGTATGGATGGGCAGGCGTCCAAGTGTGGAACACCCGATGACCGGCCAAGAGCCTATAAAAGGGTGGCCAAGGTTAGTCATTAGTCATATAGAGTCTCGCGTGACTTTGTGAGAGCTCTATGGTCACGAGCCTGGATCTAGTGCAGACGTGCACCTGCTTCATGCAGTCGAGGCCGGTAGCAGTCTCGAGGCCCATAAGGGTAGCTTTGTGGCGGTATGGGACATCACGAGGTAGATATTGGTCGGTACGTCCATCTAGTTAGCTCAGCTCATGGCTCAGTGGGGATAGCCAAGACTTGTGGGCTTGCCCATGGCTGTCAAGGTTGGGAGGTGAGTCAAGCTTGCACCCCCGTCATGTTTGTTTAGTTTGTTTGCAGGTTTCGAGTCTTGTACCAGGAGCGTTTTACAAGGAGATCCTTTGGGGTTTTGAGTGCTCGAGTAAAGGAGCTTCTTCCGAATGCTCAAAAGAAGAGGGACAAGCTATTGCTCAAGCAAGATCAATCCCCACCTGACATCCCAAATATCTGACCGGGGTACTGTGGTGAGGAACCACTAAAAAGACTAAACTGATCTCCAAGTCGAGGTGGGTGAGGATCCAACCCAAAAACCACACGAGTTGTGCCAATTGAACTGAGCTCCTGAAGCTAGGCAGAAAACCTCGATGGGGCTTGCACAAATCTTTGTAGATTCTCCTACTCTCATGAGAGGTAGGCGGTGGTATCATCTGTAAACTCAAAGTCTAGAAGCCTCTCTATTGAGCAGATGGGGAGATGAAGACCTTGCAACCCAATCCTCTAGATGGCCAAGAGACTTCTCACCACCTTAGCTACAAAGAGGAAAAGAAAGGGGGTGACACAGCATGCCTTATGAGACGGACCGATTGGGTAATCCTAAACCCATCCCTTTGGCACCCTAAATGAGGACCCGCGTGTGGGTGGTAGAGTAAAGTGCAAAGACTCCCCAGATCCATTCATCCCCAAGAATCCCATATCAAAAGCATGGTGCCGAAAATCCCAATTCACTCTATCACATACTTTCTCAAGTTATCCTCGTGGCAAAAGCAAGCTGTGGTAATCGCCTCCAAACAGGTGAAGATGTTATCCAAGCTGTTGCTCGCTTGAAAGAAACCTGTTTCTATGCCATGAATTAGATCTAGGAGGTGAGGTTGTAGGTGGCCACTAATGGCTTTGGTGAGTGCCACTGTGGTACTTCTAAATGGTCACCACCCTCCATGAGAATCAAGTGAATGAGCCCCTTCTTGAAAGCACCTCCAGCATGAGTCCAATGCTCATGATCTCATTGAAGGCGGCCCAAAAGCCATCCTACATGATGTCCTAGTGGAAGAGGAAAACCGGGAGTCCATCTGCTCTGGGGCACTTACCACTTGCCACCACCACAAGGCAAGGCGTAGAGGGCATCACTCAGCTCCTCATTTGATAGGGGGAGGCCAAAAATCTCTACAAACTGAAGGAGACCACCTCTCGTGTGTGCTGCCACACACAACTAGGGGGGTGAGAAGACTGGGGGAGCTCAAAAATCTCTATAGATTGGGCGAGACCACTTTAATCTCAGCAAACTAGGGAAGACCACCAGCTCCCCCCTCAATCGAGAGGGGGTAGCGCAAAAATCTTTGCAGAGACCGAGGGAGACCACCTCTCTCGTGTGTGCTCGCGTACCCATGGGGGGGTCATACTCAATACTGCCAGCTCATTTCTTTGTGTTACTCATTTGCACTAGACAAAGAGCTTTACATTCATTCTATCTTTATCATTAGTTTTATTCAATTCTTAGAAAATGCCAAAGATAATCTATATTTAGGTGTACCTTTTGAAGAGCCTAGGTATACAGTTGATGCAGTCACCATAACATATCTTGGCATTGGTTGTCCCTCATTTTTGTGATGTTTTGGTCTATTAAGATGTTGGGTGAGGTGGGCTAAAATCTTTCAACTGCTATTTGTGTATGTAGAGGAGGTTACTCACTGCAGAAACTTTACGTTGGTGACAATTTTATTTCGAGAGTGTGTGTATGTGAAGTTGCTCCCAAGCTAGCCTCCATCACAAGTTTGGACACCTGCAATTTCTTCTCAAAACCAGCCATAGAAGCTTTTGGGTTACATTGTTAACCTCTCACTCATCTTAGTGCACTTTCAACTTGTAATGAAGAATGCCAGTGCCTAGCACATGCCACAGTTGGAGTATCTTTTAGTGATAGAAGTGTCTAGGAATGTTCTTGAAGAAAGTCATGTTAGCCATATCAAGAAGTTGCAAAAACTTAGAGGTATTGAATTTTGAGAGTTGGCTTAAAGTAGAATTGATTGAACTACTATGTTTTACAAGCAAGAAACCTAATGAGAAGACTAGAGCAAACGTCTCTTATATCTGTTGTTGAACGAAGAAAATTTTCAAAAAGCTTTCGTGGAAGCTTGAGGACATGTTTTCGATTTCAGGTATGCAAAATGCTTACATGCAGTATCGAAGCAATTGATTTTTAAAAGCGGCCATTGTCAATCAAAATTGTTGTGGGGAAAATAAGACCTTCTTCTGTTTATTTTACGAAGACAAAAGGATGCCTTATAACACTTTTCAAGATGCATGAATATTAAACAAACTTGTAAGTTTTACGTGGTCTCTCGTAATGTTTTTAAAAGGAGAGAGAGAGAGAGAGAGAGAGAGGTATATTGGTGAAAAATCACGCGATTGGGGGAGAGAGAGAGAGGGGGGTGTGAGATATATATTGCTCTATTATCCAAATTAACCTTTTAATGGTATTGCAAGAAAATTGAGCACAATACAATTAAAAGTGGCATTTCTCAAAATGTTACAAAAACTAGACTGCAATCTTGACTCCATATGAGAGCTTTCTCACACAAAGCTTCAAAACATCAACCTTATCATAATTTGTCACTAAGGTTTCTCTTATATATGGTGCTAAACAGAACACATATGCATACATACATTTTTGGGATAGCCGTCCACACTTTCAAAACATCAACCTTATCATAATTTGTCACTAAGGTTTCTCTTATATATGGTGCTAAACAGAACACATATACATACATTTTTGGGATAGCCGTCCACACTTTCATCTTTCCAGCACATCCACCAAGTATATAATATCATCGTTTCCATTTTCAAGCAACAATCACTATGAATGACTATCATTCTATATGTCTACTCTTGACAATCGTCACTCACAAAGGGTTCTCTTACATATGGTTATTACCTAAAAAATGAGACTTATCCATATGATATAGGCAATTTCTCAGTCCTGCCGGACATGATCATTATTTTTTAGTAGACTCATTATCAAAAAATTGTGACTACAATTTGATCAGCTTATTGGCAAGATATCTTATAGTATTAAATACCAATATTTTTGGGACCTTTCCATGACATGGTTTCTATTGAAGGTACATGAACAAGCAAATCTCATCCACATCAATGTAATAGTATATTCTCATTCTCTTTTATTTATATAATGTAGACGAACACTAAAACTTTCCTTGGTGGATGGGAGACATACGATACACCCATACCCTTGGGAAATGTAACATGGCTTTTTATTTGAAGTTACTAATATCATATTTAACATTGAGTGCCATATGTTTGCAATGACACCTTGTTATCTCTTGACTAGACTAATAAATGGTGAGTATCCCACATGATGTATACATACATATCTAAAATTATATGACTATTGTTCCTTGCATTAGTAAACCACACTTTTGCAAGCAATGATTTTCATATTATCAATATTATGCCCAAAAGCCTCCATATAATGAAGATATATTATTAAACAATATGTTGAAACATAGAATGTACCAACCGCTCAAGTTATCAAATAGATAACGACTAGAGGCTACATATATTGAAGCCTATATTAGTGAACAATAAGATGAAACATACAATGCACCAACCACTCAAGTTATCAAATAGATGACGACAACTAGAGGCTACATTTATGGCCTTGCGGTAGATGATAACTCCTCAAGCCTTTCCCCCACCAATCGTGCATTGATAGGTCCTTACATGTCATTAGTCTCTTGCCATTGCACGGTCACATTTCTTGAAGGGAAAGATATTATGCTTGGACACACATTCTCCTCAAATGTAGCCATTCCATGATCATATTTCTTTGAGAGCAAGATACTATGCTTGGACATACATGCATCAACATTGTATTCAAAATGCATGTTCACCCTTTAAATGAAAGGTAAAGGGTTGATTATTACTTAATTGATTTTAGAAAGACTTAATTTTTGCTTATATATTTTAAAAAGTATGTGCTAATGAGACTCGCTAGGAGGAGCTAAAAAGTTACTGACCATAGTGTTCAAAAGACAAATCAATCTTAATAAGTTCACTACATTATCAACAATTAAAAAAAACCCCGAGTTGTTGTATACACCTCTAGGCTATCAACTTCACTTATATTGTTGATGCCCTCATTTATGGATTATTATAAGCTTTAGTTTTTATATATAGAAAACATGTTTATGGCCTAACGATAAGGTTTTTCGCAACTAATCAGGGAGCTAAGATTTTAAAACCTCTAAGGTATGTAACTTCTAAGGTTGCTTTGCATGTGTAATTTATACACCATTAGAAAAAAGAAAAATAACTCACCATTCCCACCCCTATAAATATTATGCCACTTCAGATGCATGACTATTTGTGATACAAATACTTGCTCTCTTACCTATAGCTACTATTATTTCAAGCATAAAATGACTTGTAGGCTTGACACTTGCAAAATTAAGGACTTACTGAGTTACTAGCTTATCGGCTAAATTTCCTATACCAACAAGGGTGCATTATCTTACTAATAATCTCTACTAAAATGTTTTTTAGATGGATTTTCTTAGAAAAATACAAGTGCAATGGAATCTTCCTACTATGCATACTCATAAAACGAGGTAGATACTGGATTCGATATTGCAAGCGCTATGGAATCCAATTACTAAGCATACCCACAAATCAAGTAGATACTATATTGGGTATTGTAAGAATTTGGAATGGGAATTCTACCCAATCGAGGAGAAAACTCTTTCTACTTTTGTAATACACTATTATGGACTAAGGGGTTTAAGTATACAACTATCTCTAGGAAATTTTAAATGTAACCCATATCATTGCATGGCTTAGATACTATCTTTTGCAAAAACTAACGTTATGCTAGCAAATATTACTGCTCCCACCTACAAAAATATATCTTGATTGGTATACTTTATTATCAAGTATAATGTTAATTTACACGTTTTTTAGAGAGTTATTAGGATTGATAACTTAACATTATTCTTTTGTAATCAAAACAACACTAAAACACACCTATGAGATGGCTTCCAAAAACATGAGACTCAAATTTTATTGCTAGGATATGCTTTCTCTTAAACCTCAAAACCTTTTCGAAGGGAACCTTCATACGAAAATAAAAAATTCAACAAATAATTACCTCGATATGGGTGGCAATTGAGTAGTGTTTGTACAATCTACATACCCATAAAAATATCTAGTTTTAATAAAGACTTTTCTATTGGATGGATGTAGGTGAGGTGCTATCCCCCCCTAGGTAACAATTGTTCATATAAATACTTGGCATAATGATAGTATGGTATCTTGATGAATGTCTAGAGCCATTACAAACATGTTGTATATATTGGAGTCCCTACCACATCACCCTAAAAAGCTCATTGTGTCCCAATGTTGATGTATGGTGTAGCTTAAATAATTGGATTATCTTTATTATGTCTTTTCTAAAACATGTCATTGATTAATTTACAAGATATTACAAACATGTTGTATATATTGGAGTCCCTATAGTACATCACACTAAAAAGCTGAGTGTGTCTCAATATTGATTATGGTGTAGCTTAAATAATTGGATTATTTTGATTATGACTTTTCTAAAACTTGCCATGAAATTAATTTACAAGACAACGCGCTAGTGGGGAAATGAATTAATTTATGAGACAACATGCTAGTAGGGAAATAAAATGCCCCACTATTCTCAAGTATCTTTTGTGATTCTATTTCAAGCTATTATATTTTACCTCATGTGTGTAAATAAAAGGCCCACTATTCTCAAATATCTACTATTCTCAAATATCTTTTGTAATTCAAGGCATGTATGGCTTTCAAGGATATGTACACCGCTTCTATGAAAATATATTATTAATTTAACAATGATTTAGAATCTAGCTCCTAGCTAGTAATTTGAAAATGTATCACCATGTACTACATTTTACCAAGTAGTTTTACAAGGATACAAACAACCCACCCAAAACAAGGGTCTTTTTGGTATGCATATCTTTGACCACTTAATCTTAGTGGAACTACATCCTTCTAGAATATCCACCAAGTGTACAATGCCATTATTTCCATTTAAGGCAACAATCACTATGAATAATTAAATTATTTCATATCATAACTCTTGAGACCACTGTCACAAAGGTTTCTCTTGCAAATGAAAAGCTCAAATGCCTCAGATCCACATGCTTGTGGATAAAGGGAACATCTCGATGAGTGTCTCTATAAAATTACAAATACGTAGGATGTATAAGATGGATGGATACCAAGAAAGGTATCATAAATTCCTCCCATGCTATTTCATATGCTTCTATAGAGGCAACTCTTGTGTGGGGAGTTTAGTGGCTCTTAAAGAGTTAGTGACTTTCATGAAAATACTTGTGGGGCTTGTTCTAGTATTCATATCCTTGTAATTTAGCCATTAATCTCCCCCTTCTAGGCCATTCTAACTTTAAACTCTTGTAGCCTGGATGGATACCAAGAAGTTATCATAAATGCCTCCCATGCTTTTTTGAGCATATGCTTCTATAGGCAACTCTTGTGTGGGGGGTTTCGGGGCTCTTGAAGAGTTAGCGACTTTTATGAAAATAATTGTGGGGCTTGTTCTAGTATTCATATCCTTGTAATTTAGCCATTAATCTCCCCCCTCTAAGCCATTCTAACTTTAAACTCTTATAGCCTTTATTTGTTGGTTTAGGCTTTTCTACATATTGACAAATTTCTACTACCATGCAACTTGCAAGTCATATGTCGCAACTAATCTCGATTTGCCAAAAGAGGAGACATATTCTCTTGAAAATCAATGGTTGAAGTAGAAAAGTGTCCATTGCTTTAGTGAAACACATAATGATATAAGAAAAGAAGACTAAGATAAAGGTAGGGTGCAAAGGACGGGTTTTCTTCACAAATATATAACGTTAACTAAGAATGGCAATAATCTGACAAACAACTATTTGTTAGACATCATCCCCTACTTACTGGCTTCCTATTTTGTGTCCTATTTTAGCCTCTAGGGCTGACCATGTTAGTCAGAGGGGCTGGTCACCCCTCACATATATTTTACCCATATTTATTCCCCATTTATGTTCCTGGGTATTTTTTCCTAGTCGTGGAGGTACTTTTGCTCCAGTTGGTTGCCTTCATGTAGGTGTATATATAGTCGGCGTACCTCCCTCATATTTCATTGCTTGCCTAGCTTGTCTAGCTATAGTCCCTCACATATGAGGTTCCCCCTCTTTCTCGGGACATGTATTCCTTTTGATGATGATATTGAGAGCAGGTTCTCACTTGTGTTTCCTTTCCATCTCTCTCTCTCACTCTCTCTACTGTGTTTCCACTTTCCCTTTTTCCGCTGCACATTCTATCATGGTATTAGAGCGCCGGTGATTGTAAGCGTTGGATGCTCCCTCCTCTACCTCTTCAAATCTGCGTTTTTCTACCTATGGACAGATTTGCGTTGTTTGCTTTTTGAAGCTTGCGTTGAAGCTTTTCAAGGGCTGATTCATCCCTCTTTTAGTGGGCTGTAGTTCCTCCTCTCAGGGCATCAATTGGCAACCTCTAGGCAGCCTGACACGGGCGTGTTTTTCTGGACAGCATACCTGCCCTTCTTGGCGGCACCTTCCAGGGTTCTTAGACATTTTTTTAAGGTCTAGACAACAACATAGTTGTCCCAAACAGGTGGATTTTTGGCATGTTTGGGCTTGCTTCCCCTAGCCCTAATCTTCAAGCTCTCTGGGCTCCCTTTTCCTTGTCCCTTCTGGTTATCATGTGCCATCCCTCCCCCCTTGGTTGTTAGTTCTTGGTATGAGGCTTCAGCATTGCCATATTCAGTCTATTCTACAGCCCCTTATACCTCTGCGTTTTCAGATTCGCAGCCATGGTTGCTACGTTTTTCTTAACCAATCTTGCTTGTAGCTCTACCTTCACTTGGGCTTCATCTGTTGGACCCGAAGGTACCTTCTCTTCAACATTTTTCCTCATAGGAGGTGTGGACACTGATTGACCTAAATTTTCAGGCTTGTAGCCCTTGTTTGGCTACGTTTTCTTCTCCAGTACACAGATCACTTGCAAAGGGGGTTTCTTGTTTGGATTGTTGCTTTGGAGGAAGTTTGGTACTTGAGGAGGATTCTGAATTTAAGATTTTAGTCAACGTTTTGCTGATTTCGGAGCATCTTTACCTCTGTTTTGTTCCTGGCCTACACGGTTTCCCAGTTTCTACATGTTCCTTGCCTTCTGTTGTTGGCGGTGGAGTGCTATTTTTTGCTAGGGATAGCAGTGTTTTGGCTGCGTTTTGCTTCTCACAGGAGTTTTCTACACTCAGAGGGAGCCTATCTCCAGCTACTTCACTTGAGGATCAGTTTCGAGAGTTGTTTTGTTTCTGTGGAGACTTTCTTCTGTGACAGGAGTTTACAGATTTTGGAGGAGAGCAGTGATATTTTTAGAGATCCTGAGCAGAGTTTATTTTGTCCAAGCTTGTGTTTTTTGCAGTATTTGCAGAACAAGGAGGATGTTTTTGCCCTTGCGGTGTGATCCTTTCACATGGATCCTTTATTTGTTGTTGATTCTTGGGATCTAGTTCTACTTCTCAAACAATCTTCTGCTATCTGTGATGCTTTTGAGGACTTTGTTACCACTTAGTTTATATTCCTGCTTCCCTTGATCATTATGAGGAGTCTACCTCTGCCTCTCTTTGTGATGCTTCTGAGGATGCCCTCCCCTACCGGTTCTGTAGGCTTGTTGTCTTGGAGGATGGTTTTTTGGACCCGGTGGGATGCTTTGGATCTATGGTTGGTAACTGTGCCTGGGGCACAACGGTACTTCCATAGTTTTTTGGATTTAGATCATAATTAGGTTGGGCTTATATCTGTTAGACGATATCTTTTTTCAAAGGGAGATGTGGAGTCCTTTCATCTTTCGATGCCCACCTCTGTGGCGTGTACTTATGTACAGCATACATTGGGCAACTCATGGTACAGAGTTTGAGCAGATGGACCCCATCTTTTCTACAAAGTCTTTACAACTTGCGATGCAAACCTTTTCAGAGGATGCTTTTGTATAGCATTTGGCTACTCTTGGTATAGAGTTGGAGTAGATTGACTCTATTTCTTTTTAGGGTTCCAGTGAGGAGCAGTTTGCTTCTCCCAGGATTGGTTATGTACAGGATCTGATCTTGGTTGGTTATGAGGTTTTTCTTACCTTCTCCAGTCTGGATACAGGACATTCGACTTCAGGGAGTGTTCTTACACTTGGTTTTGAAACCATTATTTGGAGCAACATGTCACAACCTACTTGGTTGTTTTCTTCCAGAGGAGCGGTATATCTGGCAACTTGTTCTATTGCTTTTGTAGCTGAGTTGCTGAGGAGATTGCTTGTAGAGCTTTCCTGGTACTTGTTTCTACAATCTTTCATCTTTGAGATCGAGGATGGCGTCTCTGGCTTCTTGGAGTTTGCTCAACATCTGATGCTGAGAGGGGGTGTTAGACATCATGCCCTACTTTTGCTGGCTTCCTATCTTGTGTCCTATTTTAGCCTCTAGGGCTGACCATGTTAGTCAGAGGGGCTAGTCACCCCTCACATATATTTTACCCATATTTATTCCCCATTTATGGTCCTGGGTATTTTGTCCCACTAAAGGAGGTACTTTTGCTCTAGTCGGCTGCCTTCATGTAGGTGTATATATAGTCGGCATGCCTCCCTCATATTTCATTGCTTGCCTAGCTTGTCTAGTTGCAGTCCCTCATATACGAGGTTCTCCCCTCTTGCTCGGGACATGTATTCCTTTTGATGATGATATTGAGAGTAGGTTCTCACCTGTGTTTCCTCTGCATCTCTCTCTCTCACTCTCTCTCCTATGTTTCCACTTTCAATTCTTCCACTGCACATTCTATCACTATTAAGAATGGCTAGAAAACAAAGTTGTTAAGAAAGCAAATACTTACAAAACTATTTCTTGGAGAGGGCAAGACCTACATACAATCCCACTGAACGAGAGAATAAGATTAAAAAGTATATACTCTAAAGAATAAAGAATTCTGTATACAATGAACATCACCTATAACCTCACGTTTGAGGATAACCTCACGTTTAAGGATAAATGCTAGCTACAATATACTAGACATGTGACCTTGATGTTGCTTCCTTGCATGTAGGCATCAATTATAAATGCATGATTATACTCGAGTGCATGAGAGATGGATTTGTTATTAGGCCTAATTATAATGTTTTCTATTTATAGGTGTACATTTTTTTTTGCTTTTGCTACTAAGTAGTCATCTTTAAAATATGTAGACCTAGAAAGGAGAGAAATCATAGAACCAAGTTTCTATCATCTATTTCTAGAACCTCAAAAGCATTTTGTAAGACAATTGGTGGCTTGCAAAAAGGGACACTTACTAAGGCATCTTACTTGAAAGGTGCCCACAAGACGAATGTTCAATGTGCTCACTATTTAAAGAAAAATGGGGCACATTTTGGCACCATGGGTGCATAATTTTATAATATTCACCTTGGACACACTATACTTAAGATCATCATGCCCATTGGTCACTTGCTATTGCTAGGTGCTCCTACTACTGATTCTTTATGTGATAGGCATAAATTCAAGTAGTGACCTATAGCACAATTTGTTCAAGCAATGACCTATGGGACCTATGGCACAATTTGTCTACTTTACCTGCCATAGCTAAGGTCTTAAGAAGAGAAATACTTTGCACATTATTCGATGCACATTGAAATTCACCATGAGATCATACTCCATGTTCAAATTTCAATAGTAAATATTTAACAACTTTATACCTTTATAATTCACTCATCCATATACTGACAATGCATCATGACTAGAACCAAAGCCTAAAATGAGATTATCACAAAACGAAAATGGAAGGGATTTTTATAAAAGCCTCCAAGGAAAATGGCAGGGATACTTCAAGATGTCCTAAAAATAGAGAAATTGTAATGACTATAGATCTAACAATTAAAAAAAACGGTAGTAACCATATCATGCCAGTACAAAAGGTGCTAACTTCTCTCACTTAAGAAATACTCCATTTGTGGCATGTGTTGGGAAATGGCTAGGCACCCTTCATTATTGCTGCTAAAAGGTACGCTCATATGAGTATGCAACTTTCAATGCTGCCAAACACTTCCATGGCTAAATTTGAGAAGAAATATTGCTAGTTGGATGTCCAAATAAGTGATGGTGGGTACCTGGTGAGTGACTTCGCATACACACTCTTTAGACATAAAATTGCCACCAATGCAAAGCCGCCGCAGTCAGTGACATCCTCTGCAGTCACAAACAAGAGAGCGTTAAAAGACTACATGGTAACTCATTAGCATTTTAGTAGATTCAAACATCCAAAATATCATGCATACAATGTAAAGAGCTACAATAAACATGCATACAATGTAAAGAGCTACAATAAACATATACCTAAGCTCCTCAAAAGATGCATCACAAATATCATGCATACAATGCAAAGCGACAGTAAGCACATATCGAAGCTCCTCAAAAGCTGCAGCTCAGTATAATTTAATTCTGACATGAGCACTTTTTCGCTCATTTGTCTAGAATAGCAACAAGTCATAGCTAAGAATGCTAGGTTGCACTTTTTCGCTCATTTGTCTAGAATAGCAACAAGTCATAGCTAAGAATGCAAACCTAGCAGCCTATGAGTTAACAAGGGTGATAGATACACCAATGGTGAGTCATGTCCCTTCTCTTCAATGTCCAATAAGCATCATTTAAGAATGGAATTTGGGACCTTGGTAGGCAGCTTGGAAGTAGAGTTTACAGCACAAAAAGACTCTATAATAATGTTTTAGGTGAAGAAGAGAAGCATCTTATGACTATATGAGAAACGAGTTTGAAGAATAAGGATGTTTTCTACTTCAAGAGCACAGAGAGGACTAAAAACTCAAACTTCTGATTGTTTTTGACGACTCTTTGGGCAATTGAATGAATGAGACAGTTAATGGTGGTGTTGCACATAACACCGGAACAGGAATGAATGAATGAGACAACTGCTGACATGATACCTCTTTATGAAACTCGGCAATATTGATAACCTAGCTGCTCTTCATCATCGTCGACCCTGCACAAGAAAGATCGGGTCAGCAGAACACAGCCAAACGTAAGGCCAAACCCTAATAAAGACCAGTCGCTTATAGCCCTAATAAAGACCTGTCGCTTATAGCCCTAATCGTGGGATCAATCAAGGCTCTAGACACGGTCGATGATTTGTGACCCTTAGATGAGCAGAAAACGCTCACCGCAGCAACACCTCCGGTTATGTTGAGTTAGTTATAATTAGCGATTATGTTGAGTTAGTTATAGTTAGCGATTATGTTGAGTTAGTTATAGTTATAGTTAGTTATAGTTCTCCAACCGCCGTCTAATGACTCATCAGATCACGAACGCATTAAGGGAGGGAGGATTCACACTTGCCCTCTTGGCTACTAAAAGTGATTCTCATTGTACTTCAAATTGTACACGAACAAGCGAAGTGCACGTCCACCTTTGATGCCTAGTCACACAAGCCTGAAGTCCCAAATGTTGGCCCCGTGTGTGTGTGTGTGTGAACCTCTTTTTATGTGCGTATGGTGGGACAACGAGCAGATGTCACACCAATGACCCTTGGGCTTGAGACCTAAAATAGGAAATAGCAACCACGACACGAATTGTCCAAATCAAGTGCCGCATAATACAAACGACCTACGGTATCTTTTTTTATTGAAAACGCTTTTTGAAAACAACACGCTAATAAATGTCTTCAAAGGACATGTGTATTATTTCTCCTAATGAGTTGAGTCCGTGCCTCCCTCTGCTGTGCCTAATGTAAAGAAGGTTTCGAACTTCTTTCATCAATTTCAACCCCAAGGCTCAACCACTTTGGCCCTTGAATATAGGGGGAATGGCATATTTATAAACTTGTATGTTTGCCTACTCCATGTAAAGAGAGTAATAGCCACCTACAATTGTAATAGCAGTTCTCTTCTCAAACATCTTAACTAGAGTTTTTGTCCATGGGTAGTTGTGAATCCATATTAAGGTAAACATGAAATTTCAACTACATGAGGATGCAACAAATAAAAGAAGAAAAGATCGCACACATCATTCAGATGATTAAACCATTAGCCATACAATGCATATGATAAAATTACAACCATTCAAGGATTAACTCTAGTTTATAACATATAGTCACTTTTTTGGTGCTCTTGAGATAGGCGTGATATGGTATTTTCCTTTATTATGCAAAGTTAAATGTTTTTTAAAAGAGAGAGAGAGAGAGAGAGAGAGAGAGATCAAACTACATGTATTTTATATGTGGCCCCCTGTAAATACTTGTAATAATCCATCTTAACTTGCGAAGATTTGTGAAGCCTTAACAAAGAAAGCAGCGAATTGGGAAGTGAGGGAGGATAAGTTAGATTATTTAAGAGGATGGCCATTTCGTCATAACTAAAGACCCATATTATAACATTTGTAATTTCTAGCAGCCCTAAAAAATCAATAATCCATCTTGACTTGCCAAGCTTTGTGAATACTTTATGCAGAAAGAAGCAAGGGAGGATAAATTACATTTAAGCTGATGGGAATATCGTAACTAAAGACCTAAATTACAACTCAAAGGCATAGCTTGTGACCCTAAAAAGTTATTAAAGGGACAAAATCTCAACATTACAAGACATTTGTTACAATTACAAGTCATTTATTATAATGATTGTGAGTTGATTTGGTTAGGAGTCACTGTCACCACTGCTGAAAGTCTGAAGTTTGTAATTATGTGAATGAACCCCAGAGACTATGAATGTACACTACACATGTACAACTATGGTGGATGGAATACAATACAATATACTATTATGAATACTTGTCATCCTCACAAACTATGTTGGGGTGTTTACTAATGGTTATGAATGGGTAAAAAATGGTTATAATGCAAACGACAGGTCTCTTAGCGGTTAGTATTGATTGAAACCCCATTCACTCAACCAATGCTTAGTGTGAAACTCGATTTCTCGAGGGATAGTAACAAGTTGAGTCCAATCAATAAGAGAAACTACCCATCCATCCAAAATTGGTTATCTTGCTAGGGAGTCTAGAGACAAGGTGGAGAGATTGCTAGTGTTTAACATCAAATGATTAGGAGTCACAAAGTGCAGGATTAGTAGTTGTAAGTAAAGAATTGAGAAGGATGAAAGGGAAATAAAGGAAGAAGATAAGCAAGGAAGAAACAAGACATAAAGAAAGCTTACAAGGAGAGAATTGAGAAACCTAGGAAGGACGTGAGAAGAATCTACTGGATGAGAGAATCAAGGATAGCATGAGTGAATATAGGGGTGTGGAAATATTCTAGGAAAAGATGCCCCAGATGTAGGGAAGGTGGCACAATGGTTTTTGAGTATCCATGCCTACATTATACTATTAGATTAGCTGTGCACTAATCTTGCTTTAATCACTCTCTAATTGCTTGTTAATCATGTTGATTCTTGCAATTGATCCACCATAGCCCTTCACATTGCTGCAAATTCAACTTGGTATCAGAGCCTAGATTAGGACTCAGCTAATTTTTTACGCCTAATCACCCTATTAATCATGGATTAGGAGTTAATCTTTGTTTTAGTTATTTTCAACTAATCTTTTGCACCCCCAGTTGGTGGAGGGGCTTGATCTCCCTCCAATATTTAAATTAGCTAAAAATCTCTTAGCCACATCTAGGTAACATCCCCACGCATCGGCCTACCACATTAGTTCCTCAAACCGCCGAACAGATGCAACCGGGAAGCGATGATTCGCTGGCGCCTTTTTAAAAAAAAAATTACAAAATGGTAATCATACCTTGGAATTGGAACCATTGGAGCTAGTCCAAGATGTTTTTGGGTGTTCTGAACACGCTGGTAGCCTTAGAATCTTGAAATTCACAAGGAGAAGCTACATCAAGCTCTGGATTAAATCTGCAAGTGACTTTGGTAAAGCAGAGATTAAGTATTGATTATTTGGTCAAATATTATGTTTTTGGGCTTGATCCTCTACTAGAATAACTGCTATTGATGCCCTTAAAAGGATTTGAGCTCATTTGAACTCTAAGGCACCAGATCTAGCCTCGTCGTACACTCTATTTTTTACACACAAAACAAGGGATTAATCTCACTAATTAGTGATTAATTAGCACTAATCACTACATTTTGGTACAATTGATGGTTCAAACGATCTCTATCACTTTAGATTGCGATTTGAAGTTGGTTTGATGTCCCAACCATCCAGTACAAAACCAACTATCCTTGGCTTTATGTAATTTTTTGAAGTTGGTTTGATGTCCCAACCATCCAGTACAAAACCAACTATCCTTGGCTTTATGTAATTTTTGGTGTATTCATGCTTGTAAACTTGTTGTAATCATCATTAAACACGAAATTGGAGTTGTAAAAGGGTAGACACTGCCCTTGAATATTGAATTGGATCAAGAGGTAAGACCCCCTTCACATCATCATGAGCATTGCACAAGAAGTAGCTAAATTCAACGGGGAGAAATTCCATACATGGCAAATAAAAACCATGTATTTTCTCATGAGGAAGAATCTATGGGGACTAGTTGAGGGAAGAGATGAATGTCCAAAGGAGAATGGGGAGAATGGGTGGAAGAGAAGAAATGAGAAAGCATAAGGACTCATTGCACTTAGCTTAAATGATGAAATCATTCACCACATTGTAGGGATGATACAATAAGCTAAAGATGCATGGGATGAACTTAACAAATTATTTGGCACTCAAGCAAAGACTTCAAAGATAAATCTACTAATGAAATTCTACAAACTTGACATGAAGAAAAGTGAACCTCTAACCACATACTTGAACAAATACAAAAGCATCAAACAACAACTTGCAGCCATGGGGAAGAAAGTAGAAGATGACGAGGCATTAGCAGTGCTTCTAAAGAGTGTGGACAAGGGAGAGTATGAGAACATTGTGGCAACCTTAAAGAATGTACCAAATTTGAAGTTGCATGAGATAGAAGGAGCTCTACTAGAGAAAGAGAACAAGGCCAAAGAGAAGATTGGACCCAACAACTAGAGAGGAGAAAGCACTCTACACCCAAGGAGGCCTCACACGACTATGAGGATGAGGAAGAAGCAGGGGAGGAGGAAGGACCTTCACTTGCCACAACTGCGGGAAGCCAGGAAACATGGCTAGAGAGTGTCAAGGACTATGAGTTAGGGACTTGAGGCACTGGTCGCGGGCTACCAAGTAAGAGGAAAACTTGGTATAGGGTCCAGGTGTGCTAGAATTATTCACTTGAAGAGGGAGGTGTTGAAATATGCAAGTGAAAGGGTGTGTGCGGGAACAAGCCCTTAGCTAGAGATTGTAAAAGGGGGTCCATAATTGAGTGTGTGGCAGTGAAAGGGTGAGAAGAATCTACTCGATGAGAGAATCAAGGGTAGCATGAGTGAATATAGGGGTGTGGAAAGATTCTAGGAAAAGGTCCCCCAGATGTAGGGGAGGTGGCACAAATCAAGGAGAGATCAGTGGAGAGTGGGTGCTTGGCACCTTGCGGATGTAAAAGCTATAAATTGAGGCATTGGCCTAATGAGAATTTTCTAGTTTTTGAGTATCCATGCCTACATTATACTATTATATTAATTGTACACTAATCTTACTTTAATCACTCTCTAATTGCTTGCTAATCATGTTGATTCTTGCATTTAATCCACCATAGCCCTTCACATTGCTACAAATTCAACTTGGTATCGGGCATATCGCAATATGTGGGCCTATGGACAACATCTTCAAGTCAAAAGGATTGATAATATGCATCTTACTCAAGACTCATGCATTGTTGCATCATTTCAACAACAATCTCGTGTAAGCTCCCGTGATACAAACCTTGTCAATCACGAGCTAGGTTACGTTGGGGATCTAGAGGGAATATATAAAGTTAATTATCATTTTATGAAACAGGTATAGTCATTCTAGAAATTGATTCTATCTCTCACATGTTGGTGTATTCGGTGCTAATTCAAGAACATGTTTATTATAGGTCATTTTGAAGGTTTGCTAGTTCTCTACACAATATAGAGGCAAATATGCTACCGTGAAAAGAGAGCCCATGGGTTTTTGTTCTATCGACTCCTCCAAATTTCTACAAGGTAGCAAAGAACCTTACCTTCTTCCAATGCATTGTGAACAAGCATTCTTTTACAAGAATCCAAATGGCAATCCATGGTGGCAAATTGTGCAAGTCAATCCTTGAGGTCAATGGATTTTTGATAGCACATTGGCCTCCTTGCGTGAGGATAGCAACCATATTGATATCTAGGAAGATACATCATTGCCCGAGTAGGAGTACACATATCTCGACCTCATCGTGATGGTGATTGCTCAAGGAGATAGGCCAAGACCATCTAATGTGAATGAGGAATGAGAGGAGGAAAGACGAGGATGAGAAGGATGAAGACCTACCTGAGTTTGGCATTGAGCAAGTAATTGAGCTTGTAACATCAACCTTTCCTATATCACCTGGGCTGGACCTAATAGAAGTGGAACTATAAGAAGCTAGCAAGGACAATGATAAACCACACTTTTACATTGACATGTTTCTCGAGTCTAGTCCTTGAAACTTAGGTGTTATCCTACTTCCTCCCCTACATTGAGATCAGAGAAAAATAACACAGCATGAAATAGGTGAGTGAATCTATATATAATGGTGAGTGAACATATGTACAAGATCCCTCTGATGTGAGGTGACTACCGACACGCCGGGAGCTTGCAATGCATGTCGGCGGGTGTTACTTGAGTATGCTAGTAGCTATCGACATGCACGGAGAGCTACGGGCATGGACCAGGAGCACCCACCCTGGGTGCTTCCTAGGCATGATGAAAGCTTCTAATGCATGTTGGTAAGTACTGACATGCCGAGAGCTCCCAATGCATGCCAATAGCTTCCAAAAAATGCGTACCGAGAGAACCGAATGCATGCCACTAGCTTCCAATGCATGCCAATAACTACCGACATGCACTGGGAGCTACCAACATGCACCAAAAGCACCCCAATGCATGCCGAGTGCTACCTAAGTATGTCAGTAGCTACTAGCATGCATCGCAAGAACCCAATGCATGCGAGGTGCTACCTAGGCAATCAAGTATCTTTAAATGCATGCCGGATGCTACCTAAATATGCCAGTAGCTATCGGCATGCATTAAGAGATGCACCAAGAGCTCCCAATGCA
Source organism: Cibotium barometz (assembly GCF_041138505.1). Lineage (NCBI taxonomy): Eukaryota > Viridiplantae > Streptophyta > Polypodiopsida > Cyatheales > Cibotiaceae > Cibotium > Cibotium barometz. The sequence continues at coordinate 23,533,735 of NC_141067.1, forward strand.
TGCCAGGTGCTACCTAAGTATTTCGGTAGCTATCAGCATGCACCGAGAGCACCAAATGCATGCTAGTAGCTTCCCAATGCATGCCAATAACTACCGACATGCACCGAGAGCTATCGGCATGCACCAAAAGCACCCAATCCATATGTTGGGTGCTACCTAAGTATGTTGATAGCTATCAACATGCCTTGGGAGCACCCAATGCATGCCGGGTGCTACCTAGGGAGGTGGGTATTGTTTGGGACATCATAGCATAGCGGAGGCTACACTCCAACCCACACACTTTGTCAATCCGTGAATGCAACCCGGTTAGCGCATAGAGGCTATTCCGAATGGGCGAAGATTAGTTAACCACACACTAATGACTTCTAGTCCTACTCAATCCTTCTTCAACACTCAAGCAATCAATCTAACATAATCAAAGCATCAAGATTAGGCTACACTTAAGCACAAAAATGCAACTTAGTGGTACAGTGGTGAGTATTCCCGCCTGTCACGCGGGTGACCCGGGTTCGTTCCCCGGCAGCGGCGCCATTGTTTGGGACATCATAGCATAGCGGAGGCTACACTCCAACCCACACACTTTGTCAATCCGTGAATGCAACCCGGTTAGCGCATAGAGGCTATCCCGAATGGGAGAAGATTAGTTAACCACACACTAATGACTTCTAGTCCTACTCAATCCTTCTTCAACACTCAAGCAATCAATCTAACATAATCAAAGCATCAAGATTAGGCTACACTTAAGCACAAAAATGCAACTTATGCAAAGAACCTAACATGCAAAGAGCTATCACACAAGCCTCAACTACATATCATTTCATGCACAAGCTTCATCACATGCACTCTACAAATCAGATTTTAGCATCAAAACATCATTAAGAAATCTAGATTAGCAAGTGTGTAGACCATAACCTCATATCATTGAAAATGTAGAGAATAGAGAGTACAAGATTGAAGCAAGAATGGAGATGGAGAGCCTTGGGAGAGCACATGAGAAGGAGCTATGGAGCAAGCTCTCTCTCTATGAGCCTCTCAACCAAATGACCAAAGAGTGCTTTTAGCTCTCAAATGGGCCACCTTTTATACAAAAACTCTAGAACTCCCAAAAGTTCCCATGTGGGATTATTGTCAAGCCCTCTCCCACATTCATCTACAACTTGGAATTCTTTACAAGAGCCCTAAGTGTCTTTTTTGTTGCATCCTTGTATTGATCTTCATTCTTCATTTGTCATGCAACACTCCCCCCTTCCTATTTTGCGCACGTCCTCAAGCGCGGTAGTAGTAAGAGCTGCAACAAAAAGGCAATGGATACAAGTAAAGTCTTTTATTGAAAAAAAGAAAAGAAAAGAAAAGAAAAGAAAAACCAGCAATGATAATTTCACACGTGAGCATACAAGTGCAAGGTTGATTAAAGTTTTAATGAGTACTAAAATAGTTGAGTAAAGACTAGTCAAAGTGAGACTTAAGTGGTAGATAGTGCTATGCAAAGGCAAGTGTGCTTTGTACACCGCCGGTTATGATCTTAGTCTCAATGTCCTACAAGTATTTAAGTTATTCCTAAGTGGCAAACCTACTCCTAAATATGAGCAAAGGTGATTGGAACTCTCTCTTTTTTTTTTTCTTTTTTTTTTTTTTGATGTGTGTGTAGAAGGTGATAAAGATTAAGGTTCCATCCCAAAGAGACCCAAGCAATGGCCAAGAGACCTCCGCCAAGAGAATCTAAAGACCGCTAAGTATCTCAAGGGCGACAGACCCTTTTTCTTTCTTTTATGACCTAAGGAGTACCCCATGAAGATGAGGGCATCGGTCTCGAGGGCCCATAGTGTACCCCAGAGTCCTACCAACATCTATCAAGGCGATAGATTCCTTGAAGGTCTTTTTCTGAAGCTTTTAGACGTCAGTGTTTACCCCATGGAAACCAAGGCATCGGCCCCAAGGTGCTGAGACAACCCCAGGTCCTACCAAGCATTTCTCATGGCTGTAGACACGTCATGTCTCAATTTACTTTGTATATATATATATTTTTTTGGGGTATAATTTTTATTACTCCGAGCACCTAGCTCATACCTAAGAGGTAGCTACCACTAGGGATAACTAATATACCTTGAAAGCATAAGAACTTAGCATACTCCATTGGTATATATCCTACACTGTCTTTAAATAGAAATATCTTTTACTAAGTCTTCTAAGAATCTAGAATTCACTCACCATATTTTAACAACTAATCAAAAACTTAAACCAGCCAACATTGTGTGAACATGCAAACCATATATTCAAAAGATAAAAGCACATAAAGAAATAAAGATTAAGATTTGAATACACCTGTTGTAGTGCCCGTTGATGTTGTTTGTTTGCATTGATGAATTGCTGATTTTGTGCAGATTGCTCCTCCTTGATCTTTGTAGGCGTAGCATGTCTCCCCCCTTCCTAATTTGTGTGCACGGTAGGTGGACTATTGGGGCGTGTTTGATGCTCTGTTTTAGTGGAGATCTCTGTAAAATTTTTATTAACAAGCAAGAAAAGAAAATAAAGGAATAAAATTTGTTATTGGTGCCAATCACCGAATATAGCCGAGGGGAAAAACCCAATGGGAGAAAAGTGCCCTGGCTTGTCGATCTTATTGTTGAGTCACTGAGCTTACCCTTGCCCTGGTGGTGGAGATCATCTCAAAAAGAACACAATCCTCTAAGGGCATAAGGAACCACACTATGCAAACATTGATCTACCAAAGAGCTTCAATTGTAGTGTTAATGCCTTATCTTTGGTTTTGGGTATGTTCTTCTTAAGATGTGGAAATTTTAGCAATTGTCGAGGAATTTGAGCAAGATAAGAGGATTTAGGCATTGAAGTGCTGGAATCTATGCTCAAATGAGACTCATTTGGACTTGTCTTAGGTACACCAGTTGATGGTGGAATTGGGTAATAAGGAGAAATTGGGACAACCGGTATTTCAATACATGTTTTAGGAAGATCAACACAAGTAGATTTGTAGGTGCTATCACAGCCACCTATCCTATCTTGAATAGTTTGTGTTGATTTCTTTTGCACCCACTGATATGGAAAATCAAGGGTGGCTTTTGGAATCTTTCTGAAACACTCTTTTACCCCTGGCAAAGCATGGCATTTTGGAAGCCAAATTGCTGTTGCACCCTCATAATAGCCTTGTGCTGTAAGAACATGTTTTGGGACCCATCGAGTAACAATCCGAGGTTTAGGCTTGGAAATGATGTGCTTCTTAAGAGGCTTAGCGACTGGACTAGATGGTACAAGTTTGTACGCATCTTTGGGTAGCCACATTGATAATTCCTTCTTACCTGGCCTTCTTTGAGCAGCAACTAGAGTAGTTGGAACATGCCAGCCATGGCCCTCACTTGAGTACTCATCAATTATCCACATCATTTGTTTTGGAGCTTCAAGAGCAGATTTCGAAAGTGGGTTGTGTAAGGTAGAAACACCACCCTTTTGACATGATAGAGCTCGTGGATTAACAGAGACTTCCTCTACTGGCAGTGCTGTTGTGGATGTATCCCTATAGTACAAATCATCTAGAAGGGCATGTGGTTGTACCATTCGTATAGGAATAATGTCATATCCATCTGAGTCACAAAATTGAATTGGCTTCGGTAAAGAACATTGTCGATAATGTTGCAAGGACATGACTCCATTCTAATGGATCAATTAAATGCTCAGGGAAGGGTTGTGGAATGTATGCCTCATCCGATACACTTCGATTACCCTTAAGTCTCTCAGTGTTGAAATCCCTACATGAGGCTCCACACATCCATAGATCTTCTCGCCCATCTGACAATGTAACTTTTGAGCCCTCAGATGAAGCAGAATCAAACTCATCTATTGGAGACCTTGTTACATCACGATATGAGTGATTCCTTAGGTTGACTCTTGTGATGACAGAATCATGTCGGAGGTACAAATAATTGTATCCCCAATCTTGAATCATTTTAAATTGTCGCATGAATGGTCTACCCAATATCACTTCATAGTTTGGATGTTTTCCAAAATCCACTACTGCAAAGGTGTGCTCATATTCAATCCCACATGTGGTGACCAATATGTTCTCAAGTAACCCAAGGGAATGTTCTAAGCTTCCATCTGCTAGCTGCAAGCGCATCCTGGTACTCCTAATAGCTGGTTTGCCCCACTTTTCCCAAATGGACCTTGTCACAATGCCCACTCCTGCACCACTATCAAGTATTGCAGTTGAAGCTACTTTTCGCACTTCTAATGGGAGGGTAGCATTTCCCTGATCGTCCTCACAAAATTTTCCTACTTTGTTGATAGGAACTGGCATTACATGCTTTGTCTCGGGGTGTATAGTACACTCATGGTGACCCTTTTGTAGCAATACCTACTCTGACAAACATGTGGCAATATCATTCCACAACTCAGGTCAAATTTTTATCAAATCAAGCAAAGGTAAGGTACAAGCCACTGGTGCTGACAAAATAGCTTGCACCATACTCATATCCTTCTCCTTTGTCAACCTTTTATGCATGGAGGGTATCCTCAAGGTTTGAGAACAGTTCTCATATTCTCCCAGATATGATGGTAAGGTTTTCATTGTCTGCTTACTTCTAGGAGAAACAATTGTTTGAACTTCCTCGTGGATGCTTGGACGTCCAAAGTTGTTTTCCGTGCCCCTGGTAAAATCCACCTCAGAGAATGGAGGTGAACTAATAGAAGACATGTTCTCATTAACTTTCTCATGAACTGCGGCCCACATCTCATTTGCCATGTCCTCATTAGCATCAATAACTTCATCATTGCATGTCTGAAGCCTCTAATGCCTGAAACCAAGCAAGGGCCTTTCCCTCAAGAGTGAGTCCAAATCCTTCAATTTGAGTATGCTTATCAACCACTTGCTCAGCTCGAACTGCTTGCCTAAATGCTGCTACATGGTTGTATGGATCTCCCGACCCTTCATACTTCTTTACCAGTTTCTGAAGAGTTGATGGCCTTACTTGTCTTGAATACTCATCATAGGGCCTACGGCCTCTCACTCTTAGTGGGAATTGTTCCTCTCTTTGGTAAGATGGTCCACATGCATCCAAAATTGGTGTGGGTCCCCTATTACCAGCCTCACCAAACCCCTCCAAAGATCTTGTCACCCACATTTCAGGAGGTGCATTTATGGGAGGCCGAGTTGGCTCCCCTACCCTCCGATTGTTATAGTGAGAAAGATGTTGTTGTGGTGTGACCGGTGGTCGCACATTTGGTGTCGGATAATGTCTTGGTGCTAGAGTTGGGCTACTAGCAGTGGTCCACTTGGATGTTGAAGGTCCCTCTCTAGTGAACTCTCGTAGGGGAGGAGCAACAGTTTCTCCAAGAAAGGCTGTCTCTCCTGGTTTGGCTGTATTTGTTGAGAACACTTCCATGAATAATGGTTGTCCTTTCCACGTGAGTTCCCGAATCTCTTTCCAATCTAAGGTTCGGTATTCATTGGCCCATTTATCAATTATTCTGTTCATGTGTCCTGCAAGCTTCTCAACTACCACCACATGAGCTAGAGGAAAATCTAGCTGTGGCAATCTAGTTGTGGCATAATATCCCTCTAACGAGTCCTTATAGACCTCTTGAAGTGGGTCATCCTGTAAGACCTTTGTTACTGGAATTTGTCGTACAAACTCCCATTGGTTCTCAGTCCCCTGATCCATTTTGCTCTTGCCTTTCCTATCCCTTTCCAAATTTAGATCTACAAGAAGTAAATCATCTATGGATGGTTTTGAGGACTGGGCATTGGATGGTCCAGGCATGTCCGGCTCGATGAGCCAATCATCTCTAGACTCCCTTGCTCTGGAAAGTTTTGATAAGTCTAAAAACTCGGTTTTAGAGAGCTCTCCTAATTTGTCTACATTTTCTGGATGGTAGGTGACTTCGTAGCGAACACCATCTCCACCCATGTACATGTTACCCTGGTCATTGACTAGAGGTGCTCTATCAAGTTCTGAGAAAATGTCTGCGATCTTAACAAGATACCGTTGTTGTGGATCCCTAAAGATCTCAGCTCCTTGAGCATTTGTGTAGACATATTGGAGTCTCACATTGAGTGTTAACCCCATGGTGTCGGCTTCAAATGGATTAAAAGATCTTGCGGGTGTCCTATTTGGGGCTACGGACTGACTATTTGACGGCCCAAGATTGTCCATGGACAATGAACTAGTTGTTCTGGAGGAAAGGGTATCGGATTGGGATTCAGAAAGGGTTTCAGCAATATCTGCCAAATTGCCTACCGATTTGGTCCCACTTTCCTGCGTAGGTACTCTAGAAGGTGCCCTAGGCCCTATGGCAGAATCTATAAGACGTCCCGACCGCAAGTGCATAAGGTCAATTTTTTTTGTTTTTGTATGTGTTTTTGTTTTGTTTTGTTTTTGTTTTTGTTTTTGTTTTTGTTTTTTTTTTTAAAAATAAATAAATATATATATATATATGTGTATATATATATATATATATATTTTTTAACCTACCTAATCACTAACTAAAATGAGTATGTGTGGCGTAACGATCTATCCTATTTTTTTATTATTATTTTTTAAATGATTTTTTTAATGATTTTTTTAATGATTTTATGATTTTATGTTTTTACTTTTTTTTAATTTACACAAAAATTATGAATCACACTAAAAAATACTAATTATGCACAAAGTTACAAAAACTTAAAAAATGCAAGTTACACTAATTATGCAAAAAATTTAAAAAAATGAAGAATTACAAAATATGCAAAAAAGTAGACTCCTAAAAAACACTTAATTTATAGAATTTATTTTTATTTTTTTATTTTCTTTTGTTTTTTTCTCCTTTTGTTGTTTTTTTTTGGTTTGTTTGTTTGTTTTTTTTTAAAACTAATAAATTTCGTGCCAATTACAAAAAATATAAATCTACTAATTATGCACGCAATTACAAAATTCTAAAAAAATACAAATAAAAAATGCAAGCTACTTTAATTATGCAAGACTTTACAGAAATTTAAAAAATGAACAATGGATTCAAAATACAAAAATAAAAATTGTTTTTTTTCTTTTTTTCTCCTTTAAAAAAAAATAAATTTATTGTTTTATGGTTTTTTTTCTTTCTTCTTTTTTTTTCTTTCTTTTTTTTTATCTCTTTTTCTCTTTTTTTTAAAATATATTTTTTTGGTTGTTTTTTTATATTTATTATTATTATTTTTTATTTAAAAATATAAAAAAACATGAAAAATTAATAAAAATAAAAAAAATAAAAAAAATTTGAAAATGCACCTACCTTATCCGCCGCCTCGGCGACTCCCGGATTCTGCGCTGCCCCCACGCGCTCGCGTTCAATGCTTCGCGGCGCTCGCTTCTGCTTCTTCTTCGCTTCCAGTCTTCCACCGCTCGATGCAGCCAACGCCTTCTCCTGCTACGTTCGCTTCTCTCTTGCTACAACCAGTGCCGGTCGCCTCCACGCAGCTTCCTCTCACTTCCACTACGGCCGCTTCCTTCTTCTCGCTTTCAGCCTTCCACCTCTTCGCTCTCAGGCACCCCAGCTTTCAGCCGGCCGCCCACACGCCTTTGCTTCTCAAACCAGCCACGCCGTCCACTGTGCCTTCTACAGCTACTGCCCGCAGGTCTCTCGTCGACTTCTGCTTCTCCTGCAGCGCTCAGCCCCCTTCGATGCAGCGCTCCGTGCAGACAACGCTTGCTACGCTTCAATCGTATATATATATATATATATATATATATATATATATATATAAATGTTTATATATATATCTGGTGTTTGGCCGCCTTCACACTGTCGATGCAGCGCTCCGTGCAGACAACGCTTGCTGCGCTTCAATTGTATATATATATATATATATATATATATATATATATATGGTGTTTGGCCACCTTCACACTGCCATCTACACGCCGTCTTACAGATGCATGTAATAGATATAAATATATATATATATATATATCTATTTTTTTCTTTACTACGCTTGATGGAAACGCCTCCCCACACAATAACAAAACAACAAAACAAAAAAAGGCCGCCTCCAACACTTCCTACCTACCTCTCGCCAACCTCGTCAAAGATGCAAAAACTGAAAGTACTTAAATCTGATTAATGGCGGGATTTCTCTATCGCAATGGGGTTAATTTTTTTATTTTTTTTTTGCTTCTAATAAAAAAACCAAAAACACACAAGGCGCCCTTGAGATCACACACTCAATGCCCTTGCAAACTCTACTCTAATCTACCCTAATCCACGATTTTGCAATCAATGGAGCACTTAGTAAGAAGTAATGGTTAACACCCTTCACTAACTTAGGTGTGCGTTCCCCGGCAGCGGCGCCATTGTTTGGGACATCATAGCATAGCGGAGGCTACACTCCAACCCACACACTTTGTCAATCCGTGAATGCAACCCGGTTAGCGCATAGAGGCTATCCCGAATGGGAGAAGATTAGTTAACCACACACTAATGACTTCTAGTCCTACTCAATCCTTCTTCAACACTCAAGCAATCAATCTAACATAATCAAAGCATCAAGATTAGGCTACACTTAAGCACAAAAATGCAACTTATGCAAAGAACCTAATGCAAAGAGCTATCACACAAGCCTCAACTACACATCATTTCATGCACAAGCTTCATCACATGCACTCTACAAATCAGATTTTAGCATCAAAACATCATTAAGAAATCTAGATTAGCAAGTGTGTAGACCATAACCTCATATCATTGAAATGTAGAGAATAGAGAGTACAAGATTGAAGCAAGAATGGAGATGGAGAACCTTGGGAGAGCACATGAGAAGGAGCTATGGAGCAAGCTCTCTCTCTATGAGCCTCTCAACCAAATGACCAAAGAGTGCTTTTAGCTCTCAAATGGGCCACCTTTTATACAAAAACTCTAGAACTCCCAAAAGTTCCCATGTGGGATTATTGTCAAGCCCTCTCCCACATTCATCTACAACTTGGAATTCTTTACAAGAGCCCTAAGTGTCTTTTTTGTTGCATCCTTGTATTGATCTTCATTTGTCATGCAACAGGTATCTTCAAATGCATGCTGGATGGTACCTAATTATGCCAATAGTTGCAGGCATGCATCGAGAGCTTCCAATGCATGCCGGGTGCTACCTAGGCATGCCGATAGTTTCCAATCCATGCTGATGGAAACTGAGCTTGGACCGATGGTAGCTAACAACATCTCTAGGTGCATGTAGGATTGCATGTAGGGTAGCCCATAAGGCTACCCCAGGGCAAAGTCTTGTGCTCTTGTTGTGCTCTGTGTAGTAGAGAGGGATGTTGTCCCATAAGCTAATTCTCAAAATGCTGATGTGCTAAGTGTAGAAAAGAGGGCTATTGTCCCATAAGCTTAGCATAAAAATGTTGATTATATGTAGCAAAGAGTGGGCTGATGTCTCAAGGTATATTGCTGAAGGAAAATGCTATATATATGTTGTTAATGAAGAAGATGTGCTGATGTAGGGTAGACGCCAGAGCAGCACGGAAGCACAACAGTCCCGCACGGGACTAGAAATCTAAGGCTAAAACTGTAAATAGAATGTTCTTGCTCAGTGTTTCATATGGAGGTCTATAAATCTTCTCAAAGAGGATGAGGAGCCGGTCGTTTTTTAGTACTAGAACATTGAAAATGGACACCGTATGCAACAGTTATGACCCAAAACGTATTAGGCTACCTAGGCATGTTAGTAGCTTCCAATGCATGCTGATGGAAACTCACCTTGGAACCATGAGATCTGGAGTGGAAAATTGGTCCCATGTGAGTCCATTCTAGCCAGGATTCCACTCTATGCGTCCACGGCCAAGTCTGTATTGTCCTGCACATGAAGCAATGCCAGTGAGTGGGCTATTTTCCCAAGGTAATGCTACTGAAGGAAAACACTGCAGATATGCTATCAACAACGAATAAGATGTGGTGATATAGGGCATGCATCAACAACAGTAGCAACAACAGTCCTGCACGTGACTAGAAATATTAGGCTAAAACTCAAAGCAGAATTTACTTGCTAAATTTTTCATATGGACGTCTATATCTCTTCTCAAAGAGGACGACGATTTGGTTGCTTGGAGTACTAGAACATTGAAAATGGACACCTTATGCAATAGTTATGACCCAAAACGTATCATGCTACCTAGGCATGCCGGTAGCTTCCAATGCATGCTGATGGAAAACTATCTCGGAACCATGAGAGCTGGAGTGGAAAATTGGTCCCATGTGAGCCCAGTCTGGGATGAGTTAGCCACCACGGTTCCACTCTATGCGTCCAAGGTCAGGTCTGCATTTTCCTACACATAAAGCAATGCTAGTCCATGCTATGAGTCTCTTTGGAATGATGTTAGGCTCTGTGTATCTAGTTTGCCGACTGAGCGCCGGGCATCTGTAGGTGCATGTAGGATTGCGTGTAGTGAAGGGGCCAGCCCATAAGGCTACCCAAGGACAAAGTGTATCTACCGTGTGGCAGTACACACACACAAGTCTAGCTTCGAGGCTTGGGGTAGCTTGGAGCTAGGGAGGCAAATTGGCGAGCTAGGCTAGGGATGGACCGATGAGGGAGTGCCCATGTGTGGATGCCCGGTGACTGGCCAAGAGCCTATAAAATGGTGGCTAGGGTTGGTGAGTCAATTAGAGTCTCACAAAGCTATGTGAGGGCTCTTCGAGATAAAGGAGCCTAGATCTAGTGCAAACATGCACATGCTTTGTTACAGCCAAGGCCGACAGCAGTCTCGAGGCCATGAGGGTAGCCTCATGGTTGTATGGGATGTCATGGGGTAGAGGCTGATCAATACCTCTAGCTAGTTAGCTCAACTCGTGGCTTGGTGGGGATAGCCAAGACTTGTGGGCTTTGCCCAGGAGGACTGTTGTGGTTGGGTGGTGAGTCAAGCCTGCACCCCCTTCATGGTTTCATGGCTTTTTTTTGCAAGTATACCCTATGAGGAGACCTTGGGGATTTGATAGGATGAGTGTGGGGAATGATATCAAGTGATCTGTGTATCTGGTCTACAAGTGATGCCATACATCTGGCTGCATGTAGGATTGCATGTAGAGAAGGGGCCAGCCCATAAGGCTACCCTAGGGAAAAGCCTTGTGCTCTTGTTGTGGGCATGGGGGAGGTGTAGAACCACCCCCAAGGGGCTAGAAGGCCCCCAGGCTATGGCCACTAGCCTTGGCTTGGGCAGGAGGGGCTATCGACTAGCACTATGGCCCATGGACAACACAAATATCTAGCCCAATGGCTGCCTAGCAACTAGCGGGTTTGCTTGGGGTGGCCAAACCATACACAGACAAGGGGAAGCTCTAGTCCCACAGGTAATCAGGACCCAATACCGTGTCCTCTTCTCCCTCCCTTTCTTTCTCTCTATTTTTTGCACATCTACTTCAGTTTTGTGTGTTATTCGTGAGAGATTGTTGAATTCTGAGCATTAAAGCTACCGATTGGAGCCCGAAACTTTCGCATGTCATACCAACGAGCTCTCTATCGTTTTGGTGGTCTTCAGCCCAAGACCCTAGGAAGGTGTGGAGTTCAGCATTCAGTCGTATAGCAATTCATAAGTCAGCATTTAGCTAAAGTCGGCATCATCATCATCACATATCTTATTAGATCTCAGTTTTAACCATCTCATCTAATATAGTTGCATTGCATCTAATATAGGTGCATTGCATTTGCACTGAAACCATTGTCTATCTCTTAAGTATATTTTTAAGTATAATTTAGTTAAGACTTAGGTTGTCTTACTACGATCAATCCTTCGCATGTCACAGATAATCTATGCATCTGGTTTGCAACTAGATGCCAAACTTTTGTAGTGCATGTAGGTTTGCAAATAGAAAAGGTGGCTAGCCCATAGGGCTACCCTAGAGCAGAGCCTAAGGATCTTGCAATGGGCATGGGGTAGCTTAGAGGCACCCCAAGGGGCCAAGAAGGCCCCAAGCTGTTCCCACCATCCCTTGCATGGGCTAGTCGGCCAGCCCTAGGGGCCCTGGTCAGGAAGCCAATAGGGCTAGGACCTTGCCCAACCAGTCGGGTGAGTGTGGGGCAGTCCCGCATTGTTTGTGCATGGTTTCCCAGTAGCCTGGACACCCTCTCTCTCTCTCTCTCTCTCTCTCTCTCTCTCTCTCTCTATTCTTGTACACATCTATTTTATTCTTTCACACAAGGTTGCGTATTATTACCGTGAATTATCTCTCTTGTGCTTAAGTAGAATCGCACACTCCTGTAGAACACCTTTGTGCCTCTAGACGCCTCGAAACTCTTGCTTGAGCTATGCAAGGACAAACTTCTTGCTTCCCTCGTCCTAGTCCCTGCATTTAAATGAAAACTCTATGTTTATTAAGAAGTTAAATTACAATTTACAACCATCTCAGATTATAATCAAAGATCTCTTACCCCAGAGCTTGTGGACCTCAGGCTTATAAAGGTCCATGAGGTCTCAAAGCCGACAACGAAAAACCTTGCCTCCGTCTCGGTCCACTATGTGTCCCCACTTGTCGATGGAGCACTCTACACCCACGTCCCCTATATAGGATCGTGGCACTAAAGGCGGTGGGACTAGTTGCTCAGGTGGATCTGTGACACTCCGCTTGTCACTCCTATAAGGAAATGAAAACAAATAGCTATTAGACGTTAAAGTAACTAGAATAATATATAAAACATATTTCATATATGTGTCGGCGATTCCTCTGTGGAGGCTCCTAGGTGACAACACGAGGCCCTTGTGTACCTCTCATCTGTGTCTTGAACAATTGACCAAATATAAGTATTATAGCAATTTTCAAACAAATTATAGATCAAAAGAGATAAATTATAGAAATTATACATACTCATCTCGCTGTGTGGCACCACATCCTGCTTCTGATCCTAATCCTAATCCTCTGGTGCCACATCCAGTTTTGGATCCTGATCCTCCACGACAAGCTCAAGCTCCTAACCCAGACCCTCTTCCTCTTGACACTCCAACTCTAGATTCTCCTTCGAGAGATCTAGAGGTGCCCTTGCTAGGGAGGAATAGGGTCACAACAAGGAGAAAGAGAGTCGAGTGAGGGTAGCCTCTAACCCGTCAACACTCAACACAGTATACTCTCCCATGTCCTCCAAGACCTCTATCTCCTCTCTAATCAAAACCATACTCCGCAATACTCTCTTGATGTCTATCAAGAGACCTGAATTCTCAGAGTCAGCCATGGATATCTATGCACATGCAGAAGGAGATTGTATCTATTTACCTATAAGCATACACCCATAATACACTAGTACATATACGCAAGATAAAAGATGCAGACAATCACCATTAACACATTCTAAGTAAAATAAAACATACTCAAATACAACTCCAAATGACACCAACAAAAATAACAATAACATAATGTATCTCATAATGTCAAGAATGGCAACAACAACATAATATTAGACTATGAGGGATATAAAGCCGATAGTTCCATTAAACTATAGAAACAATATATTATAAAAGAGTACTTTAAAGATTGCATGCTCTTAAACATTCTATTGAGCTCGCTACACTATATCAGCGAGCCTAGCAAGAGATCTTGTTTCATGAGTGGAATCAATTAGCTTATTTTGTTTCCAGTCAGTGATGGCCTCTGAAATCTTCATCTTGGCTTTATTCATGTCAACAAGAGTTTTCCCGCCATGCACTATTGTGCCCCGATAAATATCCGCAACATATTGTTTCCTTTAAAGAGTTGTTCGGTAAGCATTGATGTTGTCTTCATATGTGGAGGCCAACAGGATATCATTGACAATCATTGTGAGTGTCTTGGGTCTGGCCATTGAATATAAACCTGTGCAAACTAATTACTTTGATTAAACATTGATGGATTTTTCCACATGATATACTATGACCAATAAGTTGCACTACTACTTACACCTTATTGCTCACACTTTGATCTCTCTCTCTCTCTCTCTCTCTCTCTCTCTCTCTCTCTCTCTCTCTCTCTCTCTCTCTCTCTCACACACACACACACACACATATATTCAAATAAGTGCCCATGTGTCCACGATACCTTGATTATCTACTCAATTCTAATGTTAACCATGATTCTTTTGCAAGACATGATCTATGGAGAGGAGTGATTATCTAAACGAAATGATGGGTTTAACTTATATGCAAGTAGGAGTATTTGCTATGACGATAGCCCATGGGGAGGCTAAAATGATGGCTGACAGCCAATGGGCATGTGTAGGGCAACCCACTGGCTACCCAAGCCCTCCTATAAGATTCCTCCTCTTCAGTATCTAGAAGGTTAAGACATCATTGTACACTTTCCCTTGACTTTAATCTTTGAAATAGTTCATTTTCTCTTAAATTGACATAGAGAAAATGTTCTAGAGAGAGGTAATACAGTTTTGAGATATTTTTGGATACAAAGTTACCCTTTTATTTTAAGATGAACTCCCCTGAAACAAAAGTTTAGAAAGATTCTTCAAATGTGCATTAGAAATTAATTGAATATGTGCATTGGACACTTTAACCTAGGGGTACCTGTTTTTAAAAAATTATGGATTGAGATCCAAAGAGTGTTCTAATGGGCCTATGGGATAAATCCAAGTGTTTGAATAAGAAAAATGCAAGAAGAAAAGAAAATCCACCAAAAATGAGTAAATTTTCACATAAGATGAAGAGTTGACTAGTACTGGTACTTAATCTTTAAAAATGTGAATTTTGACACCTCAGGGGGGAGTGGGAAGCATGCTTCCGGGAGGAACCTAGAAGTCCCATCAAACCCCCATTTTTTAATTCAAAAATACTCCAAAAGCATGGGATATTTTATCTCTCATCTCTCCTCTCCAAACTAGATCAATAAGTGGGCATAACTAGTCTAAATCTCGTCCAATTCGGCCCAAAACTGAAGCTGGAAGCCTCTAGATCCCAGTTGGTCTCGGTTGGTGGCCTCCCTCACCTATAAATAGAACCCCATTCCTTTTTATTTTCATCTTAGTGTATTCGCATGTTGGTGTAATTTTCATTTTAGTGTAATTCCTTCATCCCTCTTCCTTGCCTCTCCATTGTGAAGCTTTGGTGCTTCACTAAACCTCTTCTTCTCTTGAAGACTATACTCTTCTCTTGGTGGCCAAGCCTCTTCCTTGAGGGCTACACATCTCCTTGCAAGATAAAGAATCAAGCCCAAATCAAGGGTAAGCCTAAACAATGATGTTTATACTATCTTCTTCTCCTCTACATGCTTGGGAAGCATTCTATCTCATGGTTTCTTCTTAAAACCATGCCCTTCTTGATTTATGTTATTGTTTAGATGAAGTAATGTTAATCTCCTATTCTTAAGTGTATTGTTTATGATTTATATTCACTCTTTATGAAGGAATACTCACTTCTTATGGTTAAATCCTTCTTGGAAGGTTAAACCGTAATTCTAATCTCATTTTCTTACCCTAAACTCTAAGCTTATCAAGCTAGAGATGAAGGTTAAACATTTTTATGTTTATTAACCTACTTAGAATGAGGTTAATTCATTTAAGCTTGTTTTTATGATAAGAAATCTTATATTTATTCATTTTACGAATGAAAGAGGGCTTATGATAACATTTATATATCTATTTTCATATGGAAGTTATATTTGAATATTTTTATTAAATAAACAAGATGTTTAGATGCATTTATGTTTATGTTTATGCTTAGGTTTATGCATAAATTAATTTTTATATTAAAAGTGAAAGTTTCACTATATTTTTATGTATAAATATTTATGTACATTATGCATAAATATTATTATGCTAAAAGTGGAATTTTGAGCATTCTCATTTCATAGAAAATGCGAGGAAGCTATGGCAAAAATTTTATCATTAGAAAATGAATTTAAGTTTATGCATAGTAAATTTTATGCTAAAAGTGAAGTTTTGAGCATTATTCATTTGCCATAAAAATAAAGAAGGTTACGCACAAATTTTTCTAGATTCATTAAATTTATGGGAATTATGGAAAGATTCATAAAAATTTTTCCTTTCATCAAAAAGTGGACTTTTGAGTATATTATATTTTAGAAATTACGAGAAGGTTATGTACAATTCTTCTTTAATTTTCAAATGGGATTATGAATATAATTCATTAGTATGTGTATATAAATATTTTATGCTGAAAGAGAAATTATGGGTATAATTGATTTTGTAAATCCCAAAAGGATGTATGCATAAATCTTTTATTCAAAAAGAGGAATATTGAGAATATTTTATTTTGGAAAAATTGAGAAAAGAATGTGAAAATATTCATAAGAATGCATCGAGAAAACATGGATAAATTTTTAATCAGAAAGAAGAATTACGAACATATTTAACTTTTGGAATTATGAAGTATACGTTTGGATTCTCGAAAAATAGAATCTTAAGTACGTTCTGAATGGGAAAAAGGTGAGTGAAAACTCTTACCAGAATTATTGGTTAAATCAGAAATTCCACCATAATCTGATTTAATGATTTATGGACAAGGGAATTACATAAAGGCTTTCTATGATGATTAAAGAATTGGTTGGGACTGACTAAAATAAACCTGATAAAGAATCTAATCCAAACCATATTCCGTCTCTTGGTTAAGTTTTTAACGGGAAAAGGATTTCCCAAAAAAAGACGAGAAACATGCTTAGTTGGATGAATGTAAATACTTGTGACTGACTTATTCCAAAATTCCCTGGGAAAGGAATCTGGAATTCTTGAAAGGATCAAGGATTTAAAAGTGAACGAAAATTCAAACTTCAATGAATTAAGAAGAGAAAAAAGTTTGTCTTTAACTAAGCCAAGTAATGGCCGAGACTTAGAAAGTTCTGTCAGTATGAAAAGTAGAGTAACTGTAATCTTAACCTCGTTGAATGTGAGACAAAAATTTTGATAGCTAGATCAAGGAAAGTTGATAATCAAACTTGATTCGCTCAAATCGAAAAGAGACCATCTTGTTTATGGAAATCCGAATAATATGTGAAATAATGTGGAATGATGTTGAATGATGTGAAATAATGTGGCATGATGTGGAATGATGTGGAATGATGTGAAACAATGTGGAATGATGTTGAATGATGTGAAATAATGTGGAATGATGTGGAATGATGAGAAATGATGAGAAATGATAAAGAATGATGTGAAATGATGTCAATTGATGTGGAATGCTATGGAAAGATGGGAATCTTGCTTGGAAATTGTATTTGCATATGAAACCTGTTTTTTTAAAGATTGTTTTATGTCAAAAATGCTGGGGGGAAGCATTTTGACTATCTTATGGAAAGAGATCGTGGACCTAGGTTGAGAATGTTGCAATAGCACGACGAAGAGTCAAAGAAGGACGTCTCGCGTGGCAAGGTCGACTGAGGTCTTGACCAGCCTCGGTTCAGTTAAAATGGTGAGCTTTCGTACAATGGATGAGGGGCCAAGGAAGCGGGCTATGAGTGAAGCGCTAGGTCACCTGTCTGCGAAGGATCCTAGAGGGTACTGACCATAAAGTGCTCGGGCTCTGAGTTGCCTAAGATACCCACGCGTGTGTTGAGGAAGAAATGAAACATTGAGTTGGAGTTATTTTCTGAACACGGGCCTGGATCTGGTTGGTTGACCTTGCTGGTCTTCAACAGATGAGTCCATGGTTCCTTTTGGTAAACTCGATCTCGTTGGTTGATCTAGCTGATCTTCAACGGAGAGTCCTTATGGATTTTATGGATAAAAGAGATCATACTCCTAGGTACTATGAGTTAGAAACCATGAAACGACCCCTGAGTGAAGTACTATTTTAGCATAGAGGGATTGATCAGATGGTGGACGCTCTGGTTGCCGATGATGCCATAGGAACGTCTTATCCTAGGGGTCCAAATTTTCTAAAAATTTTAAATTAAGGTTTTGAGGGGCCAATCAGATTCATCCAAATGTGTGGAGGAGATAAATAGAAGAAATAACGAAACCCCCCCCCCAAAAATGAGTAAATGCTCACATAAGATGAAGGCACAAGCTCACTCATAAGCACACAAGCTCAAAGCACACAAGCTCAAAGCACACTTCATTCTCAAGCACTTACTTCCCTAGCATGCACACAAACCTTGAAGCTTAATGGAACTTGAAATAAACATGCATTCTCATTCACTACTCAAGCAATGCCTTGCCCATGGATAAACTACAAGCTATGGAGAAGCTTAAGCTTGAATCCACTACCACACAAGGCCTAATAGAGAATCCACAAGCATCAACAAAGAAGCATACACACTAGAGAATAGAGATGAGAAGAGAGAAAAACATCCTCTCATTGCATTGAATTAGAAGAGCATTGCTCATACAATAGTGTAGATGGGGAGAGAGAAGAGCTTGCACCTCTATGAACAAGAGGGAAAGCTAGTCTCAAGAGAGCTCAAGCATGAGTTTAGCCCAAAGTGTGTGTGAGCTCTCAAATGAGCCACTATTTATACTAAAACTCCTAAAACTCCCAAAACTTCCCATGTGGGATTATTCTCAAGCCCACTCCCACACTCACCTACAACTTGGAACTCTTGTCACCTACAACTTGGAACTCTGTACAAGAGCCCTAAATAAGAATGTCAAGTCTCTTGTTTTCTTGCTTCCATATTTGTGCTGTATCCTTGCCTTGATCACCACTCGTCACACAACATTATCCCCTTCCTATTTTGCGCACGTCCTCGAGCGCATAAATGCCAAGGAAGAGTAGAATCTCCAGTGTGTACCTGCAAGCAAAATGATAGGTGGTTTGTGTGTTCTTTTTTTTTTTTGAAAGCAAAAGTACTGACAGACAATAACAAAACAAGCAATTTTACTGAATAAGACATGGCAATAAACGTCCAATTAGCTAGAGGAAGGAAACATTGAAGAAGTGTAGAGATTGAATAGGTTAGTTCAAGCCTTAATAATTACTACCTGGTAAAGAATGTTTTATGCCAAATGTATTGTTCTTTTCCTAGAAGGCAAAAGACACAGTTAATCGAGGGACTATCAAGAAGTATACTGAGCCTATGCTAAGTCAAAGATGTCGGTTTAACATTAATAAATCTAACATAATTATGTAGTGGCAGACTCTTGATATTGCTTAGTGTTTGGTTTAATATTTTAAGCACAACGGCGACCATCCTGGATTAGACAAGCATTTCTCTTGGTGCCTTTCTGTCCTTTTTTTTTTTGGGACAGGGCTCTCTTCAAGAGTATGTTTGCGCACCCGCGGTATGGCTATTCCTTACTACACAAGGCATTGGTCTGGGAAAGGTATAGACCTCCCTCGCCTACCATGAATAACAAGGCAATAGGCCACAAACATATACACTTTTCTTTTATTTTTGTCATGCCAGTTTTTGTTATGGAATGTTTAGTAGATTGTCCCTAAGCAATGTCCTAGTAAGGGCAAGATATCCACTAACCGTCCTATGATTAATTTAGTCTCTTTGTCCTAGGTGTGGAACTCTACCTTTAGCACAAAACACTAATTACTTTGTATTGCTAAACGGGTAAAAACAATTACGGTCAAACTTACACTATCAAGTCTAAAGCCACTAGAATGCTATCCCTACTCTAGACCAAAGGAGATGCATATTGCCATGCTTAGTAAAGTGAAATTTATAAACAATCAAGCAACAAGAAAAATACAGAAAACATTAGAGATTGGCATGAGTTCACCTGTTTCTGTTAAAGCGCTGGTTGGTGAAGAATTGTTGCACTTGATTGTATGACTGTCAGTTGCGGTACTGAAGCGGAAGATGTAGTTTGGTGCTTGTATCTGTTTTATTCCGACAAAAAAAACTAAAGAGAAAGAAAATTTAAAAGATAAAAAATAAGAAACATTGGTGCTAAACACCGGATTTGGCCGAGGGGAAAAACCCAATGGGAAAAAGTGCCCTGGCTTCTAGTTCTTATTAAGAGAGTACAAGTGTTAGTCTTGCACTGGGGGTGGATGTATGTCTGCATTCTCAGGTGGGTGGACATCAATAGCTTCAAGATGTAAAGATAACCCAGAACGTAATCCTACCCATGGAGAAGATGGCAAGGGAAGAAGTGCATCTTCACTAACAT
This sequence comes from Cibotium barometz, assembly GCF_041138505.1. Lineage (NCBI taxonomy): Eukaryota > Viridiplantae > Streptophyta > Polypodiopsida > Cyatheales > Cibotiaceae > Cibotium > Cibotium barometz. The sequence continues at coordinate 23,553,731 of NC_141067.1, forward strand.
ATGGTATGGGCACAGTAGGAAGGCTAAAGAGGCACCTATGGTTTTGAAACCGTTCTAAAGACTCACTCACATTGAGCCAAAACCGTTCTAAAGACTCACTCACATTGAGCCAAAACTGACATGTAGATTCATGGGGAAGAAGAACCTGCAAAATGGGAGGGGTTAGCAAATGAAGGGTGTCTTCGTGCCATGTTTGAGCTCTTTCCTCTTTCGGGAGTCTTTGTTGGTTGGGTCCACGTTGCGGCATCATAATTTCCCAGAGATTATGTCGTTGAGGTGTGACCCCCATGATCTGCAGCATCATACCAGTGCCATAGCAACGGAAGTATGTGCAACACTGCCAACATATATGGGAAGCATTCCCCAATACCATACGAGCACAGTCACGACAGTGTGGAAACGGATGATGTTGCTGGTAGTATAACTCCACAAATTGTTCCACAGCAATCCTCACCCACTGGGGCATAAAAATATCATAAAAATATCAGCATCATACCAGTGCCATAGCAACGGAAGTATGTGCGACACTGCCAACATATATGGGAAGCATTCCCCAATACCATACGAGCACAGTCACGGTAGTGTGGAAACGGATGATGTTGCTGGTAGTATAACTCCACAAATTGTCTTCCACAGCAATCCTCACCCACTGGGACATAAAAATATCAGGAATGCGTCTGAAAAGGTGCAATGCTGTAGCCCCCTTGATGGTCAAGGTGAGTGCTATCTAGGTCCAAAGATGGATTGCATGTGTCCATCCAAGTCTCCATTTGGTTATTCTACACAACACATAAGGAAGAGTTCAGATTTTTTTATTTAATGCAAGTTGAACGAAGAATGCTAGTATGTACAGGCATGACGAAAATAGAGCTAATAGATTCGATAGACAAAAAGTAGCTTTTGTAGCATGATAGCTCTTTCAAGAATGAGTTTGTTTTTGGATGTAACATTATGCAAATTGTTTTTGGGGTGTTGACGTATGGCACAGGTTCCTTTTTGTTGGACTCTTTTTGGTACCCATTTCAGAGTACGTGCAAGAGATTGAAGTTTAGTCGAAGGTGAGATTTTAGCGATAGGCATAGGAAATGCATTGGGACCAATAGGAGGAGGTGTGAATGGAGATGTTTGAACACTTCTGAGCTTTGGCAACCATATGGCAGCTGTGTTCTTGCCATCCCATTGGACTTTCAAAATTTTCTTGGGTCTTCAGAGTGCCCAACTCTAACACCTATGCCTGTAGACTTATGGCTGGTAATGTAATTTGATTAGGGAAAGAGTAGAATACCGACGACATTCCAAATAGTTGGAGTTGTAGGAAGAACGCTCTTTCCTTGATAGTCAGGGAGTCTACTTGTGTAGGAGCCTGATTGAAAGTTGTCGGCTTTGTAAGACAAACTTTGATATTGCTTGTGTTTTGAGGAATAGACTCTGAACTTGATTCGGTTGCAATATCCTCCTTCTGATGTGTTGCCTCTGAGATAGAAGTGAGTAAAGGTACCCACTTGCCTTTTTCTTCCCATGTCAGTTTGGAGTATCCCTTCCTGTTCGAGACCTTCTGATGATGTTCGATTGACGCGTCAGCTTGTGTTTCCACCTGGACTCTTTCAGGCTTGGTAAGACATGGTTTCCAGTATTGATTTGGTTTCTGTAAGTGAGGTGGTATTGACTGCTTTTGTTCTTGAGTAGATTCAGGAACATAATTATGTTTTGTTGCAGTAGTCCCTGCATTCTTCTTTTGGAGCCACAAGGTAGTAGCACCCTCGTAGTAGCCTTGTGCTTGCAGAACCTTCTTTGGGATCCGCCGTTGTGGAATGGTCTTGTTGGAGGTGAAACTGTTGGCTCTGATGAACCTCCTCTTTAGCTTTGTATTCCTTGGATGTTCCTTGGAACCAGCATTGGGTCATGGCTTCCAAGCTGCTTTAGGTAACCAGATTTGAATTCTAAATGCTTCCCCCCTTCCGTAGCCTTGTGCATATAAGAGAGATGTTGGCACATGCCATCCTTAAGTATTGTCATTGTCATTATTCACCCAAATCATTGGATCTTTTGAGGTTGTCTCTATCACAGTAGTGATGGTCTCCACCTTTTGAAAAGATGGGAGTGCCGAAGCACTTGATCCTGTAAGGTGAGTAGAATTTACCAACAAGGTGTATTGTTGTGAGTTCCAGTCCGTATCGCATCTGGTGGTTCTAATCCATGATCTGCCTAAAACAACATCCACCACTGCTTGGCTCTTGTTAGCAACATAAAAAGTCACGTGCATAGATTGATCCTGAATGGACATATTAATACAGCACTTGCCTAGGGCTGGGGTTTCATCACCAGAGAAACTCTGGAAGTTCAATGATGCATTGGTGAGCAAAGGTTGGCCTAATGATGTCCACGCTTCATAAGACAAAACATTGCAGTCGGCTCCCGAATCTATAAGTGTAGACGCTGTAAAGATTGCTCTTTGAGTAGGGATCCTTACTTCAATATGAAAGGGATCTACAAAGTCTTCATCATCATTCAAGTGGATGGCCATGATAGCTGCCTTGCAGCGCTCTCGTGCTAGTGCTACTCTAGCCTTAGCTTCTTCTTTTGCTTGAATTTGTAACAAAGCTTGAGCTTTACGTGTCTGACTAGCATGTATGCGTATCAGTATATCATCTGTTAGAGGTTCTTCATAGCGCTTCAAGCGGCTACCATTGATGAAGTTAGTCATTGGCTCTCCGTCTAAGGTTTCCAACCTTACTGCACCACTCGCACTAAGCTCGTTGATCACAAATGGACCAAGTCCTCGCATTTTCAGCTTGCATTTTTGTTTCTTCAATGTGTAAAGCAACACTAGATCACCTCTCCTGAAGCGACCTTTCTTCACATGCGTATCATGCCAACGCTTTTGGCGTTGTTTTTCAGCATACATGCCAATGACTGCCAATAGCCTGCCTTCATCTAGCCTCTCCAATTCATCGATCCATGAAGAGAATTCATGATCCGTCCACTCAAGTTGTTTTGCAACTCGAAGTGTAGGTAGAATAAATTCTACGGAAGGATAGCGTCCAATCCAAAAACTAGATTGAAAGGTGTCGTGCCTATGGACGTTTTGTAAGCAATTCGGTAAGCCCATAGAACTGAGTAAAGTTTCTGTTCCCAATCTGTTCTATGTCCCTCAACAATCTTTGTAAGCGTAGTGCAAAGAGTCTTGTTTGTGCTCTCAGCTTGACCATTTGCTTGTGGGTGATAAGGCGCTGACCTCTTATAGATTACCATAAAGTCTTCCAAAAGAAAGGTAATGATTTCATTGATAAAATGCACACCTTGGTCACTCACAATCTCAATAGGCGCTGACCTCTTATGGATGACCATAAAGTCTTCCAAAAGAAAGGTAATGACTTCATTGATAAAATGCACACCTTGGTCACTCACAATCTCAATAGGTAAACCGTAGCGTGTAAACACATGTTCGTATAAAAACTTTGCAGCGATCCTAGCATCGTTTTTTACTGTGGCTTTTGCTTCTACCCACTTCGTAAGATAATCTGTGGCTACAATGATATACTCAGCATGTGTATGGCGTGCTGGTGGTTTAATCGGTCCCACAAAATCAATTCCCCATTTGGCAAAAGCTCTAACCCCCATAATTGGTCTCAATGGCATGTCCTCATACTTGGTAGGAGGTTTGGCACTTTGACATTGATCACATTGTTTGACATACTCTATTGCATCATGAAAAAGCGTAGTCCACCATAATCCTGACCATAGTATAAGTTTGGTAGTTGTTTCTCCAGAGAAATGTCCACCCCCAACTCCTGAATGTGCATGAGTCAATACGCTAAGGTAGTCACTCTCACAAACACAAGTCCGTAGGTTTCCATCTTTGCCCCTTTTGTACAGCTGGCCTTCAATAATCAGAAAACTTGCTGCTTCTACCTCTATGGCTCTCTTTCTATGCCTAGGCATCTTATCGTCCGTATGACCCTGCGTCAAATACTTCACAATGTACGAACTCCAATTGGGTGTTGTTGAAATATAAAATAGAGTCACATGAGGAATGGGTTTCCTTTGTTGACAAATTTTACAATTCCGTACATACTCTTCTGTATCAGCATGAAGTGTTGGCCACCAATATCCTTCCCACAAAACTCTTTTAACCGTATCCTTTCCAGAGACATGTCTGCCTCCTAAGCTCACGTGGACATATGAGATAATCTCATCATATTGATCAGGATCAGGGCATAGACGAAGTATTCCATCTTTTCCTAATTTATACAATCGTCCAGAAAGAAGCTTATAAGGATCACAATGCTCTATGGTCATTATCTTTTCATTGGTGGGACTAATGGAGTTAACAAATCCTGTCGTTAAAACTTGAATGATGGGTTCTGCCCATCTTGGTGCTGTCTCAACCAACAATAGAGTAGTGTCAGGAATATCATCATCTATACCAATGGGTGCTTATCCTAGAAAGATGATCAGCCCACTGATGCATTTTTCCCTTCTTTACCGCTACTTCAAATTCAAATTCAAGTAGAATAACAAACCAGCGTATAATCCTTCCGGTTGCACATGGCTTGTTCACAAGGTAAAGCAAAGCTTGATGATCTACGAAGAATGTAAATTTGTTGGCCAAAAGGTAATGCCGAAACTTCTTCACAGCATAGATCATAGCTAAGCCTTCTCTTTCCGTGGTGGTGTAATTCTTTTCAGCACTATTCAACTGGCAGCTAGCATATGAGACTGGAAAGTCCATTTTGTTCTTGCCTGGTTGAGCTAAAATACAGCCAATTGCAAAAGCCGAAGCATCTATATGTACGTGGAATAAATTATCCCAATCCGGCGACCTGAGAATAGGTGCCATCACTAATGCTTTCTTTAGCTTTTCAAAGGCTTCTTCACAATCCTCTGTCCATTCAAATACAACAAGGAGTGTGTATAATGGCCGTGCTATTTCAGCGTACATGTAGATAAATCTACAATAGTAGCCGCAATGACCCATGAAAACTTGTACCCCTTTTGCATTGTAAGGTCTATGTAGCTCAACAATAACAGCTATCTTTTCCGCATCCTTGGATATACCATTCCTAGACACAATGTGGCCTAGAATCTTCCCTTGCCTAACCATAAACTTGCATTTATCAGGGTTAAGGCATATGCGATACACTCTGCATTTATCAAAGATTTTTTTGAGATGCTCTATGTGTTCTTCTCTGTTTATGGAATGCACACACAAGTCATCCATGAATATTTCAAGAAATAATCGCAGGTATTCTTTGAACACATGGCTCATCAACCTCTGAAAGGTGGCAGGAGCATTAGTTAAACCAAAAGGCATGACTCTATATGCAAACACTCCCCATTTTGTAGCAAATGCCGTTTTGTGTTGATCCTTGGGGTCAATAGATACCTGGTTGTAGCCCAAAAATCCATCAAGAAAACTGTATGCCTTCTTACCAGCTACCCTCTCCATCAGTGAGTGGAAGCGGATAGTGGTCCCGGACAGTAGCAGCATTTACTTTCTTTAGATTGACACATACTCGTAGTTTTCCATTCTTCTTAAGTACTACCACAATCGGTGAAACCCATTCTGTATGTTCAATCTCATAAATAAATTCAGCCGCTAACAGCTTGTCAATCTCATAAATAAATTCAGCCGCTAACAGCTTGTCAATCTCTTCTTTGATCTTTTTGGCAAAATTATCGTTATACGTGTAAGGACGCTGCTTGGACGGCTTGGCATCCTCTCGCATGGGAATTGTATGTTAGCAGATCTTTGGATCTACCCCCTTAAGGTCTTTGTAACTCCAAGCAAATATATCTCGATACTCTCTCAGAGAGTAGAGATTAGCAATTCTTCCTCCGCTTGGGTTAAGTCTGTTGTAATCCACACGCTACGTGGCTCTTCGCTTGGTTCTGCCAGGTCTATTTTCTTGGCGTCCTCAGGGCCATCATAGGAAACTCCTGGTTCCTCAGGTTTCTGTCGAATACGTTGTTGCAAGACTATTTTTCGATCTTGTATGGTGAATTTCTTGAAGTTTGAGGGGATATTTGTGGTATCCTCTTCTTCCTCTTCTTCCTTTGAGTCATCACTCATGGAAGACCATGCTGCTTTTAGCATTTTCTTCCGTTCTTGCACTAGAGCTTTACGCTCCACTCTCATGATGGTGTTTGTTCAGTCTTGACTCAATGCACAGAAGCCTTAGATTTTAGCTTCGGTTTCCGTTTCCTCTTCTTCTTTGGGTTGTCACTCTCCTTCTTGTTTAGCTTTTTCACTAATTGAAAGCCGTATCTCCATTTCATCTCGTCTTTGATGCAATCATCAGCTCCCAAGTAGTACAAGTACTCGTTCTTCCCTACAAAGGTTGGAGGTGGAATAAAGTCTTCTTTATCCACATCTTCTCTTTCTTTTTGTTGTTGTTGTCTCTTTTCCTTGACTTTTTGTTTGCGAAACTTCCGGTGACTCTTGCAAAACTTACGTTTTGGTTTGTCACTAGGAATACTCAGCAAGACCTCTCTGCCCTTTAACAACAATCTTATCTTCTCTAACTCTGATTCAGGGACTATGGCGTCGTCATCAGAATCCTTCCCATCAGAGGATTCTAAGCATCTATCCTCATCTCCTTCGTCAGCTGAGCTGTACTCAAGAGGGGATACTTCGTCTACAGATACCATATCTCCTAGCAATAATGATTTGTTTGCTTCATACCTAGGGGCTTCTTGAGGTTCCTCTGCATAGATCGATCTTAGCATTCTTACAGGAATAATGTCATACCCATCTGGATCACAGAACTGTGTTTGCCTTGGTAATGCACAAGTGTCTATGGTAGCTAAAACATGGTTCCATTCTAAGGGATCTATTAAGTTCTCAGGAAAAGGTATAGGAATATACGACTCATCCGTCACACTTCTGTCTATGGTAACATTTCCAAGTTGCAAGTCTCGACAAGATGCTCCACAGATCCATAGATCAGCTCTTCCTTCAAACATAGTTGCTCCCGATGCCTCTGAAGAAACGGAATCAAACTCATCCACAGGAGAGTGCGTCACATCTCGATAAGCATGGTTTTTCAGATTCACCCTCGTGGTTACATTCTCATGTCTGAGGTACAAGTAATTGTAACCCCAGTCTTGAATCATTTTGAATTGGCGCATGAATGGCCTTCCTAGGATCACTTCGTAATTTGTGTTCTTGCCAAAGTCTACGATAGCAAAGGTATGTCCGTACTCAATGCCACATGACTTGACTATAACGTTCTCAAGCAATCCTATGGGACTCTCTAGATTTCCGTCTGCCAATTGCAAACTCATCCTTGTACTTCTAACTGTAGGTTTTTCCCACATTTTTCATACAGTTTTTGTTGCTATTCTCACCCCTACTCCGCTATCTAGAATAGCTATAGATTCAATCTTGTTGATCTCCACAGGAAGCGTAGTATTTCCTTCGTCGTCTTCACAATGCTTGCCAACTTTGTTCACAGGAACCGGAATTGTTTGCTTAAGCATTAGCTCAGAAGCCTTTGCCTTCAACAACTCCTTAACCTGGATGTTCTGGTTCCACAATCCTTGCTCAGTTAATTGTGTAGCCACTTCTCCCCACAATCTTGGCCTAAGCTTTAAGAACTCTGCGAGTGGAATGGTACACGTAACTGGTGTCGACATTAAAGCTTGCAAACTCCCTATGTCTCGTTCCTCATGAGGTTGTCGTGTCATTGATGGTACTCGCATGATTCGGCTATATGCTTCGTACAGTCCTAAATATGAGGGCAGTGTCTTGCATGTGAGCTTGTTGCTCTGGGCTGAGACAACAGTCTGAGCATAATCTGGTAGAGATAAAGCATCAAATTCTTGAACCCTTTGATTCCAGAATTCTACTATAGAGAACGGTGGTGACTTGTGAGAAGGTGCTAGATCCTCAACTTGTTTTTGCACTGCTTCCCACATCTCCCTTGCTACTGCTTCCTCTATTTTAGGAATTTCATCTCCAAAATCCACGGTAGTCAATGGTTTTGACTCGTCTGCATTGGTATGAGGTAAATCATCTCCTTCAGGCATTTCTGGGAAATGTAGAGATACAACTTCACTTCCCTTTTCCATGCTTGGCGTGGCTTCTGGTATCGTCTCTAAGTTAGGCTTCAGAGAAGCAGGTCCTCTTGCGTACATAGGTGGTGGGCCTTCTATTAGAGTCTGAGTATCCCTAATCAACTGCTTATGGATAGCCAAGTTGATTGTCTCTTCACTCACGAGGGTTGGGATATTCTTGCAGCTTCTTAGAGGCAGCTCGGTCAGAGCTGTGATCCTACTATTATACACTTGAAGCGCTGCATCTAAAGGCTTGTACACCTTGTCCACAAGGACTGATCCTCCTGAGCTTTCATCAGACTCAGATGCTTTTCCCTTTTGCTCAGTTTGAGTTTTCTCTCCTATTTGTTTTGTTTTCAACATTCCTTCTAGCTCTTTTGGGATAGAATTTCCTCCATCAAAGCTCTTCTGCTCCTTCGACTTCTTACTCAAGAGTAGAATTTGGGATAGAATTTCCTCCATCAAAGCTCTTCTGCTCCTTCGACTTCTGCTCCTTCGACTTCTTACTCCTCTTGCTGCGTGATTTACGTCGAGTTGATTTCTTTCTCTCTTTTCCATCTTTGGATAGAACCTTAATCTCAAAGGGTTTCTCAACAACCTCTTTGACATTCTTTTGCGCTTGGGCTCTAGTCACTACTCTTAGCGACACTAGTTCGTTCTCCTCCTCAGATGTCGTGGGTGATGGAATCACTTCAACATAGTTGAGGGGCGCTTTAGCTTTTTGTGCTGCCGGATCCGCAGGCTTCAACAAGCAATCCTTTGGTAGATGGTCAATGCTACACCCTTGGCAAAACCTCTCTATAGGTGGAAACATAGATGTTGTGCCTATGTGTTATATGTACATTATGTGTGCTATGTTATATACACATTATGTGTGCATATACTAGGAGGCTAACCCACATTAGGCTTGTGAGCATGGGAGCATGGGAACAAGCTCTAGTGGAGCATGGGTTAGGACTAACCTTAAGGATTAAGGTTAGGGTCAGGCATCCAAGGGTCACACATGAGGAATGGAAAGTCAAGAGTCACTTGAGGGCCCTCCTATATAATAGGGGCATGGGGCACACTCAAGGGGGCTTGGGGCTTATGAGGCCAAGGCTATGTTATGCTCTCTTGTGTAGAGGTTCATATCTACTCATCTATCATTTCACACTTTAGCTACATGCTATTGGATTGGAGTTATACCTCTTGATGGGTCTCCGGATCCGTCATACCTCTTGACAAGCTTTTGCAGTGCAGATGGTCTCACTTTTCTAGAATATTCATCGTCATGTCTCCTATATGAGTCTCGGCCTCTAACTCTAGGCTCTTCAAATGTCAGTTCTCTTGGTCTATGGGGTTCTCTTGGAGGTACATATCCACTTGCTCGTGGTCCTTCTTCTCCCCTAGATTCTCTAATAGCCCCGGGTCTCCTCGTAGGATCAATCATTGGGAAGACTAGTCCTTGAGCAATTGTTCGCATAGAAGGTGCTGGTCGAGCCACACTTGGGGTTCTAGCCCATGGTGGTGCTAGTGTTTCTCCTCGAAAGGCAGATTCATCTGGACGTGCCGTGTCTAAGGTAGACACCTCAGTGAAAAGGGGCCTTCCTTTCCATGTCATTTCCCTAACCTCTGGCCATTCAAGGGTTCTAAAGTCGTTCCCCCATCTACATGAACACGCTTAGTGAAACCTTCTAGATGCTCTATAGTTATTGCATGCGTGACATGAAGCTCTAAGCTCGGGTGCTTAGTGGTTGCATAGTAGGTTTCTACCACATCCCTATACACCTCTTTAATTGGGTCGTCTTGATAGATTTTAACTACTGGAATTTCTTTTACTATGTCCCATGGGTTTTTCTTGGTCTCTTTTTCTTTTCCCGTTCTTTCTCTATCCTCCCAATTCCTGTCAGAAAACAATTCTTCAAGTAAAGAAATGGGCGTACCAGGTCTACGCGATGTTCCTGGCACATTTGGGTCCGATGGAAGCTCCTTCTTCTGCTTTGCTTGTGCGCTAGGTTGAAGTACACCCAAAGCATCCACTTGTTCAGGATTTTTGATGACCTCGTAGCGTACTCCATTCCTACCCATGTACATATCGTCTTGGTAGTTTACCGATGGTGTTGGTTCAAACGCAGAATGAATGTCTGCAATTTTAACAACAAACCGGCTCATTGGATCTTTGTAGATCTCACCGCCATGCGCGTTTGTATACAAGAAATGGAGTCTCATGTTGTCAATCAACTCCCCATCTGGGATTTCAAATGGATTAGCAGAATTTGCCATACCAATGGGTGTGGATGGTCTATTCATGCCAAATGACTCGTTTACGTCCATTGAAATATCACTCGCGGTTCTTGAGAGACTCTCTGTTTGAGACTCCGAAGATGTCTCGAGAATGCTCTCCAAGTTGCCAACAACCGATTGAGTACCGCTCCCTTGAGTGGTTACCCTAGATGGTGCACTAGTGTTACACGCTATTTTTAGCACGTTGCAGTGTCCAGTTTTGAATTTTTTTTAATTTATATATATATATATATATATAATTTTTATTTTTTTTATTTTTTTATAAACCCTACCTAACCACTAAATGCAACTAACATGAATATGTGTGTAAATATATATTTTATTTTATTTATTTATTATTATTTTTTAATAATTACACAAAAATACGAATTATGCTAAAAATACTAATTATGCAGATTACACTAATTATGCAAAAAATTATAAAAATACAAAAAAAATGCAAAAAATGTGGATTCCAAAGAAAACACATAATTTACAGAATTTTTTTAATTATTTTTATTTTTTTATTTTTTCAAAAAAATGCAAAAAACATGAAAATTGGTATGCGGAAATTGCAGATTTTGAAAAATTAAAGATTAACCAAAAAAAAAATAATAACCTGGCACCTTATCGCTTCCGAATCATGCGCCGGCACCTTATCGTTTCTCCTCCTTTGCTGCGTTCACGTCCGCTCTCCTCCTCTCTGCGCCTTATCCGGTCGCCTCCTCTGTTGCAGCCACGTCCGCTCTCTCTCTGCTGCGTTCAGCTCAAAGTTCTAAGCGTATTCCTACTGATCAATTTTTTTATTATAAGTGTTACTTTCATCAAAATTGATTTTTTAATGCATAAATAGATGCATAAAAGGATTTTTCTTTTATATAAAAGTGTTATTTCCATAGAAGTTGGAGTTGATGCATAAATAGATGCATACAGAATTTTTATATCAAAATAAGAGTTCTCTTTAATCCTATGTTTAAATCCCATGAATATTGGAAAATGAATAAGTAAATACTTAGTGAAGGAAAATTATACCGTTTCATATTCTCTAGGATGGTAATGAAAAAATTCAGAAAAACTATCGAAGTTAGAATTTTAGATAAATGATTAACTTATTCCTCATAGGAATTCGTGACAATTCAATTAAGCAAAATACTCAATGAATGAAATTCAGTAAAGTAGTAATTGAAATATTACCATTCGAGAAAGATAGTTCAGGGAGAACCTTTCCAAACTCAAACCTTGAATCAGACTATGACCAAGACATAACTTCTTCGTCAGTTTCAAGAAAAGACGATGTGACCAGTTCAGTAATCTACACTTAAATCACCCATCGAATCTGAAACTAAGTTGAGACCTTTGAATTTGATCTGAGGATCAAGAATTCAGAATTCGAGAAATTCTGCTTGGGAATCCAGACGTGTGATCTAGAAGTCTTGGGATACGGAATTAAGATATGCTCATTGTATTCAAAAGAAAATCAAAACTGAAAACTTGCATAGAGACCCTGTTTTCTTAAAAGATTGTCTTACGCCAGAATGCTGGAGGGAGCATTTGGTATATGTGTTTTCTAAGGGAAGTTCGGTTGCAAGTATCCCATGATGATGGCAATGAACATAAGAGGAATATTGCCTTCATCTCCGCATCAAAATTTAGCTTTTGAGCTTGAAGCTGACTAAGATGATGTTGAATTCATTAAGGTGGGATGCTATGGATCCACCCTCCTCCATCTGCAACTCAAATAGCTTCTTCATGAGGTCCACCTTATTGGAAGATGTCTCCTTCTCATACGTAGCACATAGCTTGTTCAACAAAGCCTCTGTAGTCTTTTCAGTGACCAACGGTAAAATAGACTCTCTCTGCCAAATGGAACCTGATAGTAGATCTCGCTAATGCATCCAACTCATTCCAATCATCCACAGACATGGATGCGGGCTTAGCACTTATCCCCTTCAAGGGTTTTAGCTGCTTCTTTTGAATAAGTACATCCTGGATCTGCTCCTTCCAAAGCGAGAAGTTCGTGCCATCGAACTTCTTAATGTTAAACAATGCATTCTCCGATGCCAAAGCCATCACAACGGCTGACAAAACAACCAGGATACACTGCACCAATGCACCAAATTCAAGCCCAAAAAATATCAACTGCAATACACATGTTCTGCTGTAAGTGACCTCGGGGCATCACAAAACCAGCCAATAACTTTTGCACGGTAACTCCAATGCAAAAAGTGTAAACAGAAGAAATGTAGCTTGTAGGAAACTCTAAAGCTTCTCAGTTTATAGTAGGTCCAAAATCCTTACAGATTGTTTTTAATTTTGCTGTTGAAAACAGCCACCTGCACACTTTTTACTGCTGTAGCAGCAGTTTGCATTACTACCGGCCTGTATTGGGCAGCTAATAACTTTTCAACCATAGCTCAGTTGTGATTGCTATAAAAAGCAAACTTGGAGAACTTTGATAGCTCTATAACTGTTCAGTTCAGTGCAGATCCCAGATCTTCACGGATTTGAAGTTATTCACCTTTAAAAGACAGCCTATGGCTCATTCACAGCAACTTCTAGCAGTTTTGTACACATCATAACTTTTGATGCATACTCCAGATGGAAATGCTTCCAAAAGTCAAATTGAAGTCTGCCCAGAGATCTCGGACCTCTGAGTTCACACCAAAGCCCATTCCGCACCATGAAAAAAAATATTCAGTCCCAAAAATGACTGTTCTGTCATAAAAACAGCAGCAACTTTTTAAAGACCTATCAATCAAGAATATCATTCATTTTCTCGTGGCCTTCAAACACATCAACTTTTGGGCATTCTCACCCTCATGTGTATGTTCCAGTTGAGATTACTAGTAGCTCAAGTGTATTCACCCTTCACCAAGCAGGCATAAACTGACCAATATGCATCAACTGATAGCATCAACCAAAATGCATCCAGTATCTCTGCATAATCACTCCCAAAATAGCATGATCACTGGCATGTGTCACTGTCACTGCCAACTGATGTACCTGCAAGAAAAATATGCACCTACTAACTAGAAAGAGAGAGCCAAGCTCTATGACGAGGGAATGAAATGGCCACGGAGACGATTGTGTGTTATGAATGCAGGGAGCTCGAAAGAGAATGTGGATGAAGACACACACTCTTCAACAATGCCAGTAAACAAACAAAGTCGTGCTCCACTCTTGACCTAATCCAAAGCTCTCTGCACGGGCTTACTCTAGCCCCAACAACACGGACCCGCGCATACAACTGGCCACTCACAAAAGCTTGTACATAGCCTGTATATGAAAAGAGCACAAAGAGAGCTGAAAAATTGCAGCTCCAGAATCGTACCTCAGATGGCAATTTTGACTGCACGAATGGCTCTGAAAGGGGGGTAAAACCCGATGAGCCCTAATGGAAAAGCTCATGGGACGCTGAATCTCCCGATGCCAAGCTCGGGAAGGGATCGCACCCCTAAAATACGCACGCGCACGAAAGCGAGAAGCAGGGATATAGACACACAATGCTTGACTCTGAATGCCAAGATCCAGGCTCCTTGCTCTTCTTTGCTCTCTCGTGGATCGAGCACAAGAGCTCTGATACCAGTTGTGTGAGAGCGAAATGCGAGAGAGAGAGAGAGAGAGAGAGAGAGAGAGAGAGAGAGAGAGAGAGCTTGTGGTGGGTGCACAATCCACCCAGATCAAGATAATGTTCTTATTAGAAGTATATTCCATATATACAAAGGGTAACTTGGCCATTGGCCTTTACCCCAACATCACGATCTCCCTCTCTGACTTTACACATTAGCGTTTGCTAATGGCCACACCTTGGGATAGCAGCTCGCTCTGCTATACAGCACATCACTTCAACGTTTTACAATTGGCTACAGTTGTTGGGCCTTCTCACGTGCATGCATTGGTCAAGTTCAATGATTGATCCACAACTTTTTGTGGGCTGGCAAGGACAGATTTGGAGCTAGTTTACTACCATCTTAGGATCATCTCAGACCAAGAAGCACTCTAAGATGTGGTCAAAGGCTCATATCAATGGATGTAGAGGCACTCTGAGGTGGTAGTGGTAGTGGAAGATGAGGTGATACAAGCTCTGGTGACAAGGGTGCTGCAGTACCTGAGGTGGTAGATGAACACTAGAGAGGGCTATCGTCTTGAGTGGTTTAGTACCATTCAGGTACCACAACACCCTTGTCACCAGAGTTTGCATCATCATCTGTATCATCATCACTTCATCTTCCACTTCCACTTCCACTACCACCTCGGAGTGCCTCTGCATCCACCGACGTGAGCTTTTGACACCGACTACCTCTCAGAGTTTTGCCTCACTTCAACACCGACCACCTCTCAGAGTGCTCCTTGGTATGAGATGATCCCAAGCTTGTAGTAGACTGCCTGCTGCAAATTTGTCCTCACCAGCCCACAGAAGTTTGTGAACCAATCGTTGAAGCTGACCAATGCATGCTTGTGAGAAGGCCCAACAAGAAGTGATATACCACATGGTGGCAAGAAGAATTTGGTTTGCCACCACTGCCTGGCTGGCTAAGGAAAGCCTCGTTGAACTTTATTGTAGCTTCTTCTGATTGCTTAGAAGAAGAGGGGCTAACTGCTGCTCTAGGGAGATATCAATGCCCACCTCACATAGGAGAACTGATGCTTTTATTTTCATGATGTAGTAGGCCATTCTAAGTGAAAGTGTCCCAAGAATGTCAGTAGTGAGTGAACCATAGGGCACACTCTAGCTAGTAGAAGCACACCAGTTCTAGGTTCCATAGTCTAGGGTCTCAACTTTGGGCAGGGTCAAAAAGATAAGAACGAGGGGGTCTCACCCGCTATTCATATTGGTGTGCTTCAAAGTTCATCATATAGTCCTATGAGTGGAGAATACTATGTGGCTATAGTAGTTCTTGGTCTTTAGTCGAGGAGGCTAGTAATTCTGAGTTGTTTAAGGTTGGGGGGCATATAAATGATTACTTGGTCACACTTCTTTTGGATTACAAGTGGCTCAGAGGGCTAAGTTGGAAGCTTTCTCGGTTGATAGAAAAGTGTCAGGATTTGTGTCAAACACGACTCACGATGTGAAGCACTTAGTTAAGAATGCACTGTTAAACATCAAGAAAAATAAATTCACTAGAGATTACATTTTTTGCAAGCCATGGCTTGAACATCAACTTAGGAGGTTCAAAGAAGTATCTCTCACACTAGTCAAGTTGGTAGAGGTAGCACGCCGAGGATCATGTGTTCACCTACTCATAATGTGGTGTGGCACAAAAATTGACCCATCACACACACGCAAACAGCATAGGGGACACAAGGCATGAAAGAGAAGGTTGGTGGCAAGTAGAGAAGTGTAAAATTTTAGGGCATGTGAGTGCAAAGTTTGGTCCCGATCCGGTATGATTTGCATGGTCATGCTTGGCTGTGTGTGAGTGGCCAGGGACTTGCCCAGCTAGGCGGCCAAGCACAGAGCTTGCCCACAAGGCTGAAAAGATGTAGGGGGCAAGAGAGCTTAAGCTCTTGCAAGCACACACACACTCACACAAACCCTAGAAAAGAACACACAAGGTGAGAGGCTGAAAATTCTTCTTCTTCTTCACACAACAAAAGAGGTCTACAAAGAAGATAAAGTGACTTACACACATAATGGAGTATATACAAGCATTCCATAATGTGAACATGCTAAGAGGAGTGGGTAGATGTGGACTAGTCAGTATAGTCTAGCTATAGAATCTCTGGCGAATATATGCCGGTGCCAGCTACCAAACCCACCGGTGATATAAATGTCGACGGTCATGTAGGCGCCTCGTGAGTGTCAACTTATGTTGAGCTTGACATCTCAACACTCCCCCTCAATCTGAACTCCATCTCATGAACTCTAAGCACATCTTGAAATCTGCGAAGCTTCTCAGCTCCCAAGGCCTTCGTGAAGATGTCAATGACCTGATCTTGTGTGCTGATGTAGGCCAAGTCGATATCGCCTTCCAAGACTCTCTCCTTGTGATGAAGTGGTAATGTACATCAATGTGTTTTGTCCATGCATGAAAGACTAGGTTCCTGGCCAACTGTATACTGCTAAGATTGTCACAATATATGACAACCTTTCTCTCCACATGCAACCTCAAATTAGCAAGTAGCTTGCGTAACCAAGCTACCTCACATGCTGCCATTGCAGCTCCTCTGTACTATGCCTCTGTACTCCACAAGGCAACTGTGGGTTGCTTCTTGCTGCTCCATGTCACAACAACACTCCCCAATGATAACATAAATCCACTCTGGTGGATCTCCTGTCTGAGATGCTACCTACCCAATTTGCATCTGTGTACCCATATAGCTCTAATGGCAAACTTGTTGCATAAAACAATGCATAATCAACAATCGCCCTCAAGTACCAAAGGGTGCATCACACACTATCAAGATGTGGTTTGCACAGAACCTGCATAAACTGGCTCTCTAAGCCAACAATATAGCTCAAATCTAGTGGGATCCTCTAACACATAACCTACATCCGCACTAAGCTTGCCATTTTGATCTCATGGCACTGATATTAACTTACAATCAGCCATCCTATACTTGGACAACATGTCTAATACATACTGTCTTTGCCAAATACCCTCAGGTGTGCAAATGACCTCAATTCCCAAAAAGTAGCGTAGATCTCCCAAATCCTTCATCTCAAACTTCCTTTTGAGAAGACTTTTCACATGCTCAATCTCTTCCAAGTTGTCACCCCCAACAATAAGATCATCTACATGAATGGTGATGATCACAATACCCTTATCACTCTCGCGCACATGCAAAGAGTGACATGGATCTGCCATATGAAAACTAATAGTGACAGAAGATACTCAACAATCTTGTCATGCCATGCTCGTGGAGCTTTCTTCAGCCCATATAAGGCCTTATGATGCTTACATACATACTCTGGGTGACCTGTATCCTCAAAACCTGTGAGGTCCCTATCCCCACCGCGTAACAAATTCAAGGGTGCTAGCAGTGGAAGTAGCACTTCTTGCACGGGGCAGGGTCCCACACTCAAGGCCTCGCCCCCACGGATATCCGGACAAGAGACTAATCTATCGGTTCTTCCAAAACCGAACCCGGAAAAACTTCCCTTGCCCGAAAAGCACGGGCGATTCCTCCTGGATATCTTTTCTCTAACGTAGTCAGAAGCCTTAACTAACTGAAGTGATCTGACCAAACCCGTAAGTCCCATAGTCAGATCAGGGAAAAGATTATACTTGGATTATAGATACCAACACTTTTTTCCTCATTGAGAGGCACAGCCGTTGATTCTTTTCCATAGAATAATTTTTGACCGGGATTTACTTCATCGATCGAACCAAAACAGAATTGAGTCTCAAATCAGGGATCCATCATTCCAGACTAACCCCATCTAGTCCCATGGGTTAGCCAACCGCCCAACCACTATAGTGATGGGATGCAATTAAGAATTTGGTTAGGTTGTCCTGGGTACCACGGAAAAGAGTTCCCAGGCCCCCTAGCCGGATATTCATGCAAACTTAAAACTAGTCACACCACTTACACACCCAATATGAAATTGCCTTTTTCACAGATTCAACAATCTTTAAAACAATCATTTAATGAAACCATAGTGTCACTGATCATAATCCTCTAATTATCCAGTTGAATCCTTATTTCCAAACATTCCTTCATCGGTGTACCTATGGCATCATTGGAAACCAGAACACTCACCCCCTGTCCACTCAGGGGCCTTTTCGATAGTTCCTAGCTCATAGTAACCGGCAAGTATTCACTTTAACAAAAATGGAGTCTCCGTTGAAGATCAGCAAGATCAACCAATAGATCCATATAATAGAGCCATGGACTCATCCGTTGAGGACCAGCAAGGTCAATCAACGAGATCCATGCCCAAATTCAGAAAACAACTCTAACTCCTTGTTCCAATATCTTCCCCGACGTACGTGTGGGTATCTGCGGTGACCCAAAGCTCGAGCACCGTATGGCTAGCACCCTCTAGGATCCCTCACAGGTCACCTAGCGCTTCACTCATAGGCTGCTTCCTTGGTCCCTCATCCACTGTACCGGAAGCTCACCATTTCAAGAACTCGGCCGACCTTACTACGCGAGACGTCCTCCGTTGACTCTCGGTCTCAGTAGTTGCAACTTTAACAGATAGGTCTCCACAACCTCATTCACAAGATGGTCAAAATGCTTCCCCAGCATTCTTGACATAAAACAGTCATTAAAAATAGATTTCACATACAAATACAATTCCAACAATATTTCCATCTTTTCTCATCACTCCACATCCTTTCACATTAGTCCCCATCTTTTCTCATCTTCCCACAATTTTGTTTCTTCATCGATCCCTATCACATCACATCATTCCCACATCAAATCACATCCAATTGCATCATCCACACATCAATCCACATCATCCATACATCCATCCACATCATCCACATCATCCACATCAATCCACATCATCCATACATCCATCCACATCAATCCACATTATCCACACATCCATCCACATCTTTCATACATCCATCCACATCAATCCACACGACAATCCACATCATCCATACATCCATCCACATCCATCCATACATCCATCCACATCCATACATCCATCCACATCCATCCACATCCATACATCCATACATCCATCCACATCCATCCACACGACAATCCACATCATCCATACATCCATCCACATCCATCCACATCAATCCACATTATCCACACATCCATCCACATCTTCCATACATCCATCCACATCAATCCACACGTCAATCCACATCATCCATACATCCATCCACATCAATCCATATTATCCACACATCATCCATACATCCATTCACGTCAATCCACATCAACCCACATCATCCATACATCCATTCACGTCAATCCACATTACCCACACATCAATCCACATTACCCACACATCAATCCACATCATCCACATTCATTTCATAAGTATTCCCATTCTCATCTAATCACATCTTTTTCTATCTCATCACTTATTTCCTCATTTATCCTCATCAAATCTCATCCACTTGCATCTACCCATACATCTCATCACTTCACATACATTAACATCTATCCAGTTTACATCACATGTTATCACATCTATTTCACATCACATCTCATTCATTCACATCCCGATTCACATGCTAACACATTCATTCACGTCCTTTATTGTTCATTCACATCACATCACATCACATCCATTCACATCCCTTATCGTTTATTAACATCCCGATTCACATGCTATCACATTCATTCACATCCCGATTCACATGCTAACACATTCATTCACATCCTATATTATTCATTTACATCCTGATTCACATGACATCACATCTCATCTATTCATTCACATTTATCTGATTCACATCACATCTCATCACATCTATTTACCTCTCATTCTCATCACATCCATCCATCCATTCTTTCCCATCTATCTGATTCGCATCCCATCTCATTACCTCTCATTCTCATCACATCTATTCTCATCACATCCATCCATCCATTCTTTCCCATCTATCTGATTCACATCCCATCTCATTACCTCTCATTCTCATCACATCCATCCATCCATTCATTCCCATCTATCTGATTCGCATTACATCTCATCACATCTATTTACCTCTCATTCTCATCACATCTATTCTCATCACATCCATCCATCCATTCATTTCCATCTATCTGATTCGCATTACATCTCATCACATCTATTCACCTCACATTCTTGTCACTCCTATTCTCATCGCATCCATCCATCCATTCATTCCCATCTATCTGATTCGCATCACATATCATCACATCTATTTACCTCTCATTCTCATCACATCTATTTACCTCTCATTCTCATCACATCCATTCTCTATTCATTCTCATCTATTTGATTCATATCACATCTTATCACATCTATTTATAGAATGTAAGAGAATTGTTATTTTTGATATAAAGATTCTTTACGCATCTATTTATGCATAAGAACAACTTGAGTGGGAAATAACACTTTTATAAAAATCCGTTTATGCATCTATTTATGCATAAATTCAATTTTAAGGAGAATAACACTTTCAAAATAAAAATAAGCCTTTATGCATCTTTCTATGCATAAATTCAATTTTAATGAGAATAACTCTTTTGAAATAAAAATAAATTTCTTTATGCATCTTTCTATGCATAAAATCAAAATTACTAAGAATAACTCTGTTGAAATAAAAATAAATTTCTTTATGCATCTTTTTATGCATAAAATCAAAATTGATGAGAATTACTCTTTTGAAATAAAAATAAATTTCTTTATGCATCTTTCTATGCATAAAATCAAAATTGATGAGAATTACTCTTTTGAAATAAAAATAAATTTCTTTATGCATCTTTCTATGCATAAAATCAAAATTGAAGAGAATAACTCTTTTGAATTAAAAATAAATTTCTTTATGCATCTTTCTATGCATAAAATCAAAATTGATGAGAATAATTAGTTTGAAATAAAAATAAATTTCTTTTTGCATCTTTCTATGCATAAAATCAAAATTGATGAGAGTAACTCTTTTGAAATAAAAATAAAATTCTTTATGTATCTTTGTATGTATAAAATCAAAATTGATGAGAATAACACTTTTGGAATAAAATTAAATTATTTATGCATCTTTCTATGCATAAAATGAAAATTAATGAGAGTAACTCTTTTGAAATAAAAATAAAACTCTTTATGCATCTTTCTATGCATAAAATCAAAATAAATGAGAGTAACTCTTTTGAAATAAAAATAAATTTCTTTATGCATCTTTCTATGCATAAAATCAAAATTGATGAGAATAACTCTTTTGAATTAAAAATAATATTCTTTATGCATCTTTCTATGCATAAAATTAAAATTAATGAGAATAACTCTTTTGGAATAAAAATAAATCTCTTTATGCATCTTTCTATGCATAAAATCAAAATTGATGAGTATAACACTTTTGGAATAAAAATAAACTCTTTATGCATCTTTCTATGCATAAAAGCAAAATTGATGAGAATAACACTTTTGGAATAAAAATCAATTCTTTATGCATCTTTCTACACATAAAATCAAAATTTGATGAAAGTAACGCTTTTATAATTAAAAAAATTCTTTTATGCATCTATTTATGCATAAATTCAATTTTCATGAAAGTCACACTTTTATAATTAAAAAAAATTATGCATCTATTTATGCATAAAAATTAATTTTGATGAAAGTAACACTTTTATAATCAAAATATTCCCAATATGCATCTCTCTATGCATAGAAATAAATTCTAAAGAAAATAACACTTTTATAATAAAAATATTTTTTGTATGCATTTTTCTATGCATAGAATAAAAATAACACTTTTAGAATACACAAGCGATGGGGATTACTCTTTTTGAATAATAAAAAGATAAAACTTATTTCACCAAATTTAAGAAAATCTTACCATAACCTCCTTTGTATGGCTGACCATTTTTTAAATTTTTCACTCTAAAATTTACTAGAAATTATCCAAGATGATTTAAATCATTCTAATCTAATCAATTTTCACTTTATTAAGAGTAAACAATATGAAAAGTTTAATTCCATCAATTTGATTACACATCTAGGATAAAGAAAGGCTGAATTCAATAATGAAGAGAAGGGGGAAAGCCTTTCCAGCAAGGCATAACATCCATTTTCATTTTAAAGAAAGAAAAATCAGAACACCATATCATAGAGTAAGAAAAAGTAGAATTTCTAACTTACGAGGATTTTTGTGAGCCTTCCTTTGGCTTGATGGTTTGAGGGATCTACTCTTGTTTGCAAGAAGAGTGGCCACCAATTCATTTGAAGAGGAAATGGTCAAAAACAAATGAATTATCAATGAATTCACTATTTTTGGCTCTAGGGAGGAGTAGAGTAACAGTGCATAAAACACTATTAACCATTTACAAAGGGGGAGGCTTCATTTATAGGAAAAAGTGAGCCTCTAACCAAGCAAACTGATTCTAGAATTTTCTAGATCAGTTTGGTCAAATTTTGACCATTTTTACGTCCGTTTAGCTTACTTTTTGGATCTAGTTGAAGGAAGAGAGAGGAGAGATGAAAATATCTCATTATTTGTGAGTTTAAAACTCAACCACACATGTGAAATAGGCACCTCCTTCATGAGGGGAATTCCCCACACTGAGGTGTCAAAAATGCATCATTTCTTCTAAATATCTCTTCTTTTTTAACTAATAACCTTGTCCTTAGTCAACTCTTCATCTTATGTGAGCATTTACTCATTTTTGGGGGATCTTCTTTTATTCTTCCATTTATCTCCTCCTTACATTTGGATTAAACCAATTGGTCCATAGGAACCTTAATTCAAAAGTTTTAAAAAATCTGGACCCTTAGACTAAGGTCCTTTTTACCTGATTTTAATTTATTCCAATTGCACATTGAAAATTTCTTTTTGAATATCTATTTCAGGGAAAACCATTTTAGACACTAGGAGGATTTTTATGTCCAAAAATATCTCAATTTTGAATTACCTCTCTCTAGATATTTTCTCTCTCTAGGCTAAAACAGGGTAAAACAAGATCTTTCTTTTATTTCAGAGAGGGGAATAATTATAAGATCATAAGGAGAGGTTCTTACACCTACACACCTCAAAAGCCGGAGTGAGGAATCTTACATCCTACCCCACTTAAAAAATGCGAGATGTCCTCATCTCGTAAAATTAGAGGAGAACTCTTTTCCTTAAGATCCAACTGATTCTAGGGTTCCTTATAATATGGTGAACCCAATAGAATCCTGGGATAAAGATCCCTTATATAAAACTCATCATCAGATAGTAATTCACTTAGATCAAAACATTCAAATCCTTATCACAATAATGGTCCATTAGACCGAAATTTCTATCTGAATAGTCCTTCATGGAAATTTTCAAATATACAGATTTTTAATTTGACATCCCTTAACTTGATCCACTAGGTCCACTAATCCACTAATCTCATAGTGATTTGCTGAAGTCATTAACATCATTCCAGCTATGAACATCATCACAGGGAC
The DNA here is from genome assembly GCF_041138505.1 of Cibotium barometz. Lineage (NCBI taxonomy): Eukaryota > Viridiplantae > Streptophyta > Polypodiopsida > Cyatheales > Cibotiaceae > Cibotium > Cibotium barometz. The sequence continues at coordinate 23,577,081 of NC_141067.1, forward strand.
TCATCCCATTCATCCTCGTTGTGGTTTTGCTTAGTTTATTACATTTCAACCAAAATTCATGAATCTTCATTTTTCAATCAGAATCCAAATCAACTCATCAGTTCTTAACCAGAATTTCAAATCATATCAACAACATTTGAATTCATCATCTGGATAGTATTAATGCTTATAATTTCAAGTCTTAGATTTACTCGTATATACTGCCAATAAAGAGCTGTAGTTATACCCTCGGTATATACGGGTAGTCACAGTCCTTGGAACTTCAAGGTAAATACCATCATGTCTAGGCCTCAAGCAAGTTAGGAATTCCATACAATTGCGGTACTTCCATCTGAAGAACCAACTACCAATTTATGAATTTCAGTTTGAATATCAATTTGTATGAATTTTATCACACAATTACAACCTTTTACTGCTTCTTCATAAATTTTTATCATTTTTGGCTTCTCGATTGATCCTCATTAGCCAATTCGCTCTGATACCAGCTGCGAGGTCCCTATCCCCACCGCATAACGAATTTAGGGGTGCTAGCAGCGGAAGTAGCACTTCTTGCACAGGGCAGGGTCCCACACTCGAGGCCTCGCCCACGGATATCCGGACAAGAGACTAATCCATCGGTTCTTCCAAAACGGAACCCGGAAAAACTTTCCTTGCCCGGAAAGCACGGGCGATCCATGATATCTTTTCTCTAACATAGTCAAAAGCCTTAACTAACTGAACTGATTTGACCGAGCTCGTAAGTCCCATAGTCAGATCAGGGAAAAGATTGTACTTGGATCATAGAGACCAACACTTTTTTCCTCATTGAGAGGAACAACCGTTGCCATAGAACAATTTTTGTCCACGATTTACTTCATCTATCGAACCAGAACAGAATTGAGTCTCAAATTAGGGATTCATCAGTCCAGCCTAACCCCATCCAGTCCCATGGATTAGCCAACTGCCCATGGGATCCAATTAAGAATTTAGTTAGGTTATCCCGAGTACCAGGGAAAAGAGTTTCCAAGCCCCCTAGCTGGATATTCATGCAAACTTAAAACTAGTCACACCACTTACACACCCAATATGAAATTGCCTTTTTCACAGATTCAATAATCTTTAAAACAATCATTTAATGAAACCATAGTGTCACTGATCATAATCCTCTAATTATCCAGTTGAATCCTTATTTCCAAACATTCCTTCATCGGTGTACCTATGGCATCATTGGCAACCAGAACGCTCACACCCTATCCACTCAGTTCCTATCTCATAGTAATCGGTAAGTATTCACTTTAACAAAAATGGAGTCTCCGTTGAAGATCAGCAAGATCAACCAACAGATCCATATAAAAGAGCCATGGACTCATCCGTTGAGGACCAGCAAGGTCAATCAAACGAGATCCATGCCCGAATTCAGAAAACAACTCTTACTCCTTGTTCCAATATCTTCCCCGACGTACGTGTGGGTATCTTCGGTGACATAGAGCCCAAGCACCGTATGGTCAGCACCCTCTAGGATCCTTCTCGCAAGCGCTTCACTCATAGGCCACTTCCTTGGTCCCTCATCCATACATCCATCCGCATCAATCCACATTATCCACACATCCATCCACATCTTCCATACATCCATCCACATCAATCCACACGTCAATCCACATCATCCATATATCCATCCACATCAGTCCACATTATCCACACATCCATCCACATCTTCCATACATCCATCCACATCAATCCACACATCAATCCACATCATCCATACATCCATCCACATCAATCCATATTATCCACACATCAATCCACATCATCCATACATCCATTCACGTCAATCCACATCAACCCACATCAACCCACATCATCTATACATCCATTCACATCAATCCACATTACCCACACATAAAAACACATCATCCACATTCATTTCATAAGTATTCCCATTCTCATCTAATCACATCTTTTTCTATCTCATCACTTATTTCCTTATTTATCCTCATCAGATCTTATCCACTTGCATCTACCCATACATCTTATCACTTCACATACATTAACATCTATCCAGTTTACATCGCATCTTATCACATCCATTTCACATCACATCTCATTCATTCACATCCCGATTTACATGCTAACACATTCATTCACGTCCCTTATCGTTCATTCACATCCCGATTCACATCACATCACATCCATTCACATCCCTTATCATTCATTTACATCCCGATTCACATGCTATCACATTCATTCACATCCTATATCATTCATTCACATCTCGATTCACATGCTAACACATTCATTCAAATCCTATATTATTCACTTACAACCTGATTCACATAACATCACATATTATCTATTCATTCACGTTTATCTGATTCACATCACATCTATTTACCTCTCATTCTCATCACTTCTATTCTCATCACATCCATCCATCCATTCTTTCCCATCTATCTGATTCGCATCCCATCTCATCACATCTATTCTCATCACATCCATCCATTCATTCATTCCCATCTATCTGATTCACATTACATCTCATCACATCTATTTACCTCTCATTCTCATCACATCTATTTACCTCTCATTCTCATCACATCCATCCATCCACTCATTCCCATCTATCTGATTCGCATACATCTCATCACATCTATTCACCTCACATTCTCGTCACTCCTATTCTCATCGCATCCATCCATCCATTCATTCCCATCTATCTGACTCGCATCACATATCATCACATCTATTTACCTCTCATTCTCATCACTTCTATTCTCATCACATCCTTTCTCTATTCATTCTCATCTATCTGATTCATATCACATCTATTTATAGATTGTAAGAGAATTATTATTTTTGATATAAAAATTCTTTACGCATCTATTTATGCATAAGAACAACTTCAGTGGGAAATTACACTTTTATAAAAATCCGTTTATGCATCTATTTATGCATAAATTCAATTTTAAGGAGAATTACACTTTGGAAATAAAAATAAGTCTTTTGTGCATCTTTCTATGCATAAATTCAATTTTAATGAGAATAACTCTTTTGAAATTTAAAAAAAAACTTTATGCATCTATCTATGCATAAAATCAAAATCAATGAGAATAACTCTTTTGAAATAAAAATAAATTTCTTTATGCATCTTTCTATGCATAAAATCAAAATTAATAAGAGTAACTCTTTTGAAATAAAAAAAAATTTCTTTATGCATCTTTCTATGCATAAAATCAAAATTAATAAGAATAACTCTTTTGAAATAAAAAATGTTTTTCTTTATGCATCTTTCTATGCATAAAATCAAAATTAATGAGAGTAACTCTTCTGAAATAAAAATAAATTTCTTTATGCATCTCTCTATGCATAAAATCGAAATTAATGAGAATAACTCTTTTGAAATAAAAATAAATTTCTTTATGCATCTGAGAATAACTCTTTTGAAATAAAAAAAATTTTCTTTATGCATCTCTCTATGCATAAAATCAAAATTGATGAGAATAACTCTTCTGAATTAAAAATAAATTTTTGTATGCATCTTTGTATGTATAAAATCAAAATTGATGAGAATAACTCTTTTGAAATAAAAATAATTTTCTTTATGCATCTTTCTATGCATAAAATCAAAATTAATGAGAGTAACTCTTTTGAAATAAAAATAAATTTCTTTATGTATCTTTCTATGCATAAAATCAAAATTGATGAGAGTAAATCTTTTGAAAAAAAAAATCTTTATGCATCTTTCTATGCATAAAATCAAAATTAATGAGAATAACTCTTTCGAAATAAAAATAAGTTTCTTTATGCATCTTTCTATGCATAAAATCAAAATTAATGAGAGTAACTGTTTTGAAATAAAAATAAATTTCTTTATGTATCTTTCTATGCATAAAATAAAAATTAATGAGAATAACTCTTTTGAAATAGAAATAAATTTCTTTATGCATCTTTCTATGCAGCATAAAATTAAAATTTATGAGAATAACACTTTTGGAATAAAAAAAAATTCTTTATGTATCTTTCTATGCATAAAATCAAAAGTAATGAGAATAACATTTTTGAAATAAAATTAAATTCTTTATGCATCTTTCTATGCATAAAATAAAAAATAATGAGAGTAACTCTTTTGAAATAAAAATAAATTTCTTTATGCATCTTTCTATGCATAAAATCAAAATTGATGAGAATAACTCTTTTGAATTAAAAATAAATTTCTTTGTGCAGCTTTCTATGCATAAAATCAAAATTGATGAGAATAACTCTTTTGAATTAAAAATAAATTTTTTAATGCATCTTTCTATGCATAAAATCAAAATTAATGAGAGTAACTCTTTTGAAATAAAAATAAATTTCTTTATGCATCTTTCTATGCATAAAAGTAAAATTAATGAGAATAACTCTTTTGAGATAAAAATAAAGTTCTTTATGCATCTTTCTATGCATAAAATCAAAATTGATGAGAATAACACTTTTGGAATAAAAATCATTTCTTTATGCATCTTTCTATGCATAAAATCAAAATTGATGAGAATAAAACTTTTGGAATAAAAATAAATTCTTTATGCCTCTTTCTATACATAAAATCAAAATTTCATAAAAGTAACGCTTTGATAATAAAAAAAAATTCCTTTATGCATCTTTTTATGCATAAATTCAATTTTAATGAAAGTAACACTTTTATATTAAAAAAATATGCATCTATTTTGCATAAAAATCAATTTGGATGAAAGTAACACTTTTATAGTCAAAATATTCCTAATATGCATCTTTCTATGCATAGAACTTAATTCTAATGAAAATAACACTTTTATAAAAAAAATATTTCTAATGTGCATTTTTCTATCCATAGAATTAAAAAAACACTTTTAGAATAGCGGTGGGGATTACTCTTTTTGAATAATAAAAAGATAAAACTTATTTCACCAAATTTAAGAAAATTTTTCCATAACCTCCTTTGTATGGCTGACCATTTTTCAAAATTTTCACTCTAAAATTTACTAGAAATTATCCAAGATGATTTAAATCATTCTAATCTAATCAATTTTCACTTTATTAAGAGTAAACAATATGAAAAGTTTAATTCCATCAATTTTATTACACATCTAGGATAAAGAAAGGTTGAATTCAATAATGAAGAGAAGGGGGAATGCCTTTCCAGCAAGGCATAACATCCATTTTCATTTTAAAGAAAGCAAAAATCAAAAAACCATATGATAGAATAAGAAAAAGTAGAATTTCTAAATTACTAGGAGTTTTGTGAGCCTTCCTTTGGCTTGATGGTTTGAGGGATCTACTCTTGTTTGCAAGAAGAGTGGCCACCAATTCATTTGAAGAGGAAATGGTCAAAAACAAATGAATTATCAATGAATTCACTGTTTTTGGCTCTAGGGAGGAGTAGAATAACAGTGCATAAAACACTATTAACCATTTACAAAGAGGGAGGCTTCATTTATAGGAAAAAGTGAGCCTCTAACCAAGCAAAAAATTGATTCTAGAATTTTTCAAATCAGTTTGGTCAATTTTTGACCATTTTTAGGTCAGTTTAGCTTACTTTTTGGATCTAGTTGAAGCAAGAGAGAGGAGAGATGAAAATATCTCATTATTTGTGAGTTTAAAACTCAACCACACATGTGAAATAGGTGCCTCCTTCATGAGGGAAATTCCCCACACTGAGGTGTCAAAAATGCATCATTTCTTCTAAATATCTCAATTTTGAATTACCTCCCTCTAGACATTTTCTCTCTCTAGGCCAAAACAGGGTAAAACGAGATCTTTCTTTTATTTCAGAGAGGGGAATAATTATAAGATCAGAAGGGGAGGTTTTCTTACACCTGCACACCTTAAAAGCCGGAGGGAGGAATCTTACAAAACTTGATGGCTGATCCATATACACCTCTTCTTGCAAGTCACCATGCAAGAACACATTTTTTACATCCATTTGATGATGTAAATCCCAGCCTTTATAGCTGCATCCATCACAATCACAACTCTCACAGTGGCCATAATGTCTCCTCATAATCAATCCCATTTGTCTGCGCATATCCTTTAGCTACCAATCTAGCCTTGTACCTACTTATACTGCCATCACTATTATGTTTCACCTTATACACCCACTTACAGCTAATACCTTTCTTGCCTTCAGGCAATGGCACCAAATCCCAAGTCTCATTTCCATACAATGCATCCATCTCCTCATCCATAGCTTTCTCCCAACACACATTTCCAATAGCCTCATCAAAACATGTGGGTTCTACAACAACCTACACAACATTTGCCATATAAGCATAGTGATGTGCCACATAACCATCATAAGTCAACCTCTGCATAGGGTTTTTGACTCTTCCAGATCTTCATAGTTTTGCATTCATGGCTTCCATAGCCTTCTTCACACCAGGTGTCCTCATTGCTGGAATACCAAGCTCCCCATCAAGGCTCATCTCCGAGCCCCACCATAATCTTCATCAATAAGAGAGTGCCCTGTAAAAATATCAGGCATACCAAGGGGATCAACCACTTTCTCTTTGCCTTCATGTGATGTAAAAACTACATTTTCAAGACTGGTATTATGATGCAGCATGCCACTCCATAGTCTATCAACAGAACTGCTAGATGAGGACTCTCGTGGTCCACTCAATGACTGTGATTGCTGACTTGCATTCTGTGCAACCATATTTCCACTTACATCAGTCCCAACAACATCTTTTTCAGTAGCATACCAGCTACTCATCTCATCAAATACAACATCCCTGCTTACCCTCAATTCTCGTGTCGCAGGATTATAAGATCTATATCCCTTTTGCTCAAGGGAAACCCAATAAAGACACATTTTTCTCCTTTTGGATCCAACTTAGTACGCAACTCATCTGGCACATGCACATATGCAATACATCTAAAAACTTTCAAGTGAGAAAATTAGGTTTCTTGCCACAGTAAACTTCTCCTCTGGTGTTACATCATGTATGGCTGCAGTAGGAGTCATGTTCATGATATAAACTATTGTAGACACAGCCTCGGCCCAATAGTTATGTGGCATATTCTTCTCTGCCTTCAATGCTCGTGCTATCTCTGCAATGTGCCTATTTTTCCACTCAGCAACTCCATTTTGCTGCAAAGTGTATCTACATGTAAATTGTCTCTTAATTCCATTCTTTTGCAAGAATTCAGAGAACTTATTGGAGAAGTATTCTCCCCCTCCATCTGACCTTAGGCACTTCACATGCTTTCCTGTCTGTTTTTCAATCATAACTCTGAAATTCTGAAAATGAGTGAACACTTCACTCTTCTCCTTCATGAAATACACCCACACTTTCCTCGTGTGGTCATCAATGAGTGTTACGTAGTACCTATAGCCACCCATAGACATAGTCTTCGCAGGACCCCATACATCTTTATGCACAACATCTAGTACATTCCTATTATAAGATTCCTCCCTCCAGCTTTTGAGGTGTACACGTGTAAGAACCTCCCCTTCTGATCTTGTAATTATTTCCCTCTCTAAAATAAAAGAAAGATTCTATTTTAGCATGGAGAGAGAAAATAACTAGAGAGAGATAATCCAAAATTGAGATATTTATGGATATAAAAATCCTCCTAGTGTCTAAAATGGTTTCCTTTGAAACAAAAATTCAGAAAGAACTTTCCAATGTGCAATTGAAATTAATTGAAAATGTGTATAAAAGACTTAGCCTAAGGGTCTAGATTTTCAAAATTTTTTTAGATTATGGTCCAATTAAGGTTCCTATGGGCCAATAGGATCAATCCAAGTGTGGGGAGGAGATAAATCCAATGAATAAAAGTAAATACCTAAAAATGAGTAAATGCCCACATAAGATGAAGAGTTGACCGACTACAAGGTTTATTAGTTAAAAACTATGAGATATTACTAAAAAATTTGAGATATTTTGGTATAATGATACATTTTTGACACCTTGGTAAGGAGAAGGGGGGACTTCAAGGAGGAACCTATTTCACACATGTGGTGGAGTTTTTAATTCAATAAAATTGTGATATTTTTATCTCTCATCTCTCTTGGATCAAACCAAATCAAAAGGGAGCCAAACTAGGTCCAAATCTTGTCCAAATTCAGCCAAACTGAACCTGGAAATTCTAGAACCTAGTTGGACTTGGTTAGAGGCCTCCCTCACCTATAAATAGATCCTTAGTCTTTTGTAAAAAAATCTGTGAGCTATACCATGCCAGTATTATACTAAAATAATGATATTTTTATCCCTTAAAAGTCCTCTACTTTTGGAGAGAGTGGAGCCTCCTTCTCTCTTCAACCATCCTTGGAGCTTTCCTTTCAACACACAAACCAATTGATTGGTTGGGGGCTTCTTCTGTGATAGAGAAGCAAAGAAAAACAAGAGGTAAAGTGTAATTTTATGGTTTTTCTCTACTATTCTCAATGTTTTCACTTCTCAACCCCTCTCAAGCTTGGGAAGTTTCTTAATTGAGTGTTTATAATGCAAATCAAGCTTTTCTTAAGAGTTGTAATGAATAATTAAGAAAATTTTACATTTATGCTTAAATTAGGATGCTTTTATGTTTATCTCTCTCTCCCCCAACAAAGAATGGTCATTCCTATGACCAATTCTCTATTCAAATGATGCTTTCCATGGAGAAATTCTTAATTCACAAATCAAACTCTAGGCTTGTGAAGCTAGAGGTTAAGAAAATGGTTTTTAATACTTATATGCTTGTAAATTATGGTAATATTATGAAATAAATCCATAAATTAGATTTAAGGTTAAAAGATAGTTATACTATCATAATTACATTACTAAGTCTTATTCTTTTCAAAAATATTGAAATTTGTTAGTAATAGTAGTGGAGCTATGGCAAAATTTTTAAGAAATTGATACATATTTCATTTTTATGCATAACGTGAAAAGAGGACTTCCTACCATATTCTAGGATTGAATATCTTAGGCTAAAAGAATGATTTTCATCACATTCAAGGGAAAACTAATCTTAAGGTTTATGTATAATTAAATAATTAAGAAAAGAGATAATTATGTTAATTTTATTTAAATGATAAAAGAGGGATTTCCATGACATTTGAAATTCAATCATTTAAATAGGAAAAATGAAATTCCTAGCATATTAGAATTAATGGATATTTTATTTAATTTTAAAGATGAGTTTTAGATAAATTTATTTTAATCATGAGAAATATTTAAATGATAAAAGAGGAATTCCTATCACATTTGGAATTCAATCATTTAAATAAGAATAGTGGAATTCCTAGCATATTGGAATTAATGGATATTTTATTTAAATTTAAAGATGAATTTTAGATAAATTTATTTTATGTCTGAGAAATATTTAAATGATAAAAGAGGAATTCCCATGACATTTGGAATTCAATCATTTAAATAGTAAAAGTGATAATTTAATTTTTAGTATAATTCAATTTATGAATATTTATCAAAAGTAGAAATATGGGTAGAATTGATTTTTGTAAATTCCATGAATTCTTTTATTCAAAATAGGAATATTGAATATAATTCATTTGATAATTGAGAAAGAATATGGAAATAGTCGTCGAGAAAAAGAACCTTTATCTAGGCCAAGCAATTGGCAGAAATTTAGAAAAGTCCCATTATTAGTATCGAAGTAGGAAAAGCTACTAAATGAGAATAAGATGTGAATATGGGATGCGATAGGATGTGATAAGATGTAAATGGGATGCGATAGGATGTGAATAGATGTGATAAGATGTAAATGGGATGCGATAGGATGTGAATAGATGTGATAAGATGTAAATGGGATGTAAAAGCTACTAAATGAGATGTAAAAGCTACTAAATGAGAATAAGATGTGAATGGGATGTAAATGGGATGTAAAAGCTACTAAATGAGAATAAGATGTGAATGGGATGTGATAGGATGTGAAAAGATGTAAACGGGATGCGATAAGATGTGAATGGGATGTGATAGGATGTGGTGTAATGAAAATGAATGTGGATGAGATGTGAAGTAAATGGATGTGGATGTGAATGATGAGGTGAGAATAAGATGAGAGGATATGTGAAAGGATGAGATGGGAAGTAAATGGATGTAGATGTGTATGTGGAAGAATGTGATGTAAATGGATGTGGATGTGTATGTGAAAGAATGTGATGTAAAGGGATGTGGATGTGAAGGTGATGTGGATGTGGATGTGGATGAGATGTGATGTGATGAAAAGAGATGTGAAGGCGATGTAGATGTGGATGAGATGTGATGTGATGGAAAGAGATGTGGATGTGGATGAGATGTGATGTGACGTAAAGGGATGTGGATGTGAATGTGATGTGGATGTAGATGACATGTGATAGAGATGTGGATGTGAATGTGAAGTGGATGTGGATGAGATGTGATGTGATAAGAGATGTGGATGAAATGTGATTTGATGTGAATACATGTGGATGTGAATGTAATGAGATGTGAAGTGATAAATGTGAATGTGAGTGAATGGATGGATGTGAATAGACATGCATGTAAATAAATGAATATGGATGCAATGAGATGTGAATGGTTGTGATGTGATATGATGTAAATTGGGATAGATGTGAATGGATTATATGTGATGTGAATGGATGTGAAGTGATGTGAATGGATGAGATGTGAATCAGGATAGATGTGAATGAATGAATGAGATGTGAGAGGATGAGATGTGATGTGATGCGGGATAGATGTGAATTGGATGAGATGTGATGTGATGTGAATCGGGATAGATGTGAATGGATGAGATGTGATGTGAGTGGATGTGATGTGAATCGATGTGATGTGATGTGAATGGATGGGATGTGATGTGATGTGGATCATCGGGTAGATGTGAACGGATGAGATGAGATGTGAATGGATGTAATGTGATGTGATGTGGATATGGGTAGATGAGAATGGATAAGATGTGATGAGGATAGATGTGATGAGATGTAACATGATGGAACTGGATGAGAATGAATGAAGGGCGATGAGAATACATATGATTGGATGTGGATTGAGTAAAGTAAGTTGATTTAGAAGAATGTGGAATAATGGGAAATGATGTGGACTGGTGTGAAAAGATGTGAGTTCGTTAGAAACTGTATTTATGACTTTTTTTAAATGACTATTTTATGTCAAGAATCCTAGGGAAGCATTTTGACCATCTTGTGAATGAGGTTGTGGAGACCTAACTGATAAAGTTGCAATAGCTGACGGAGAGTCAACGGAGGACGTCTCGCGTAGCAAGGTCGGCCGAGGTCTTGACCAGCCTCGGTTTGATTTAAATGGTGAGCTTCCAGTATGGTGGATGAGGGACCAAGGAAGCGGCCTATGAGTGAAGTGCTAGGTGACATGCAAAGGATCCTAGAGGGTGCTTACCATACGGTGCTCGGGCTCTGTGTCACCGAAGATACCCACACCTGCGTTGAGGAAGATATTGGAACAAGGAGTAAGAGTTGTTTTCTGAATTTGGGTATGGATCTGGTTGTTTGACCTTGCTGGTCCTCAACGGATGAGTCCATGGCTGTTTTATATGGATTTGTTGGTTGATCTTGTTGATCTTCAATAGGAGTTCATCAAGATTTTTATAAGTGAATATATTTCCGGGTACTACGAGCTAGAAACTATCGAAAAGGCCCCTGAGTGGACACGTGGTGAGCGTTCTGGTTTCCAATGATGCCATAGGTACACCGATGAAGGAATGATTGGAAACTAGAATTCAACTGCATATTTTGGAGGATTATGATCAGTGATACTATGATTTCATTGAAAGATTGTTTTAAAGTTAGCTGAATTTGTGAAATAGGAAATTTCATATTGGGTGTGTAAGTGGTGTGACTATCTTGAAGTAAGCATGAAGTGCTAGGGGGCCTGGGAACTCTTTTCCCTGGTACCCGGGACAAAACCTAACCAAATTCTTAAATGGATCCCATCACTTCAGTGGATGGGTAGTTGGCTAACCCATGGGGCTAGATAGGCTGGATTGATGGATCCCTAAAATGAGACTCAATTCTGTTATGGTACGATAGATAAAGTAAATCCTGGATAGTCCTTGTTCTATGGAAAAGAATGAACGGTTGTGCCTCTCGATGAGGAAAAAAGCGTTGGTCTCTATGATCCAAGTGCAAGTCTTTTCCTTGATCTGACCATGTGACTTATGGGTTCGGTCGCATTAGTTTGGTTAGTGATTACCTTGACTACGTTAGAATAAAAATATCCTGGAGGAATCGCCCGTGCTTTGTGGGCGAGGGAATTTTTTTCGGGTTCGATTTTTAGAAGAACCAAGGGATTAGTCTCTTGTCTGGATATCTGTGGGCGAGGCCCCGAGTGAGAGGCTTTGCCCCATGCAAGAAGTGCTACTTCCACTGCTAGCACCCCCAAATTTGTTGCGCGGAGGGAGCATGGATCTTTCAGCTAGTATCAGAGCAAATTGTCTAAAGTAGATCAACCGAGAAGCCAGAAATGTCAAAAATTTATGGAGTACCAAAAAAAGATTGAAACTGTGTGACGAACTTTATACAAATTGATATTCAAAATGAAGATTCATAAATAAGTAATTGGGTCTTCAGATGGAAGTACCGCAATTGTATGGAGTCCCTGACTTGCTTGAGACCTAGACATGATGGTATTTAGCTTGTAATTCCAAGGACCGTGACTACCGGTATATACCGAGGGTATAACTGCAGCTCTTTACTCGCAGTATATATGAGTAAATCTAAGACCTTGAAATTATAAGCAAAAATGCTATCCAGATGATGAATTCCAATGCTGGTTGATATGATTTTAGAATTCTCGTTCAGAATTGATGAGTTGATTTGGATTTTGATTGAAAAATGATGATTCCTGAGTTTTGGTTTTGAAAGGTGAGGAGTTGAACAAAACCACAATGAGGATGAATGGGACGAATCCCAGTAATGATGTTAATAACTGGAATGGCGATAATGACTTCAGCAAATCACTATGAGATTAGTGGATTGTGTTGATAGATTGGTGCTGTTATTAAGACAACCCAGTGGATCAAGTTAAGGGAAGACAAATTAAAAACCTGCATAACTAAAATTCCCATGGAGGAATGTTCAGATGGAATTTTCGGTCTGATGGACCATTATTGTGTTAAGGATATAAATGATATGATCTCAATGAATTGTTATCTCATAATGAGTTCTATATAAGGGATAATTATCCCAGGATTCTGTTGGGTTGATCAGACTATAAGGAACCCCAGAATCAGTTGAATCTAAAGGAAAAGAGTTTGTCCTCCACCTGTGAGATGAGGACATCTCATGTTTTTTAAGTGGGGTAAGATGTAAGATTCCTCCCTCCAGCTTTTGAGGTGTACAGGTGTAAGAACCTCCCCTTCTGACCTTGTTATTATTCCCCTCTCTAAAATAAAAGAAAGATCATGTTTTACCTTGTTTTAGCATGGAGAGAGAAAATATCTAGAGAGAGGTAATCCAAAATTGAGATATTTCTGGATATAAAAATCTCCTAGTGTCTAAAATGGTTTCCCCTAAAACAGAATTTTAAAAAGAACTTTCCAATGTGCAATTGGAATTAATTGAAAATGTGTATAAAAGACCTTAGCCTAAGGGTCTAGATTTTCAGAATTTTTTGGATTATGGTCCAATTAAGGTTCCTATGGGCCAATAGGATCAATCCAAGTGTGGGGAGGAGATAAATCCAATGAATAAAAGTAAATACCCAAAAATGAGTAAATGCCCACATAAGATGAAGAGTTGACTGAGTACAAGGTTTATTAGTTAAAAACTATGAGATATTACTAAAAAAATGAGATATTTTGGTATAATGATACATTTTTGACACCTTGGTAAGGAGAAGGGGGGACTTCAAGGAGACACCTATTTCACACATCTCGGGGAGTTTTTAATTCAATAAAATTGTGATATTTTTATCTCTCCTCTCTCCTAGATCAAACCAAATCAAAAGGGAGCCGAACTAGGTCCGAATCTTGTCCAAATTCAGCCAAACTGAACCTGGAAAATTCTAAAACATAGTTGGACTTGGTTAGAGGCCTCCCTCACCTATAAATAGATCCTCAGTCTTTTGTAAAAAAATCTATGAACTATACCATGCCTGTATTATACTAAAGTAATGATATTTTTTATCCCTTAAAAATCCTCTACTTTTGGAGAGGGTGGAGCCTCTCTCTCTCTTCAACCATCCTTGGAGCTTTCCATTCAACACACAAACCAATTGATTGGTTGGGGGCTTCTTCTATGATAGAGAAGCACACAAAAAAACAAGAGGTAAAGTGTAATTCTATGGTTTTTCTCTACTATTCTCAATGTTTTCACTTCTCAACCCCTCTCAAGCTTGAGAAGTTTCTTAATTAAGTGTTTATAATGCAAATCAAGCTTTTTTTAAGAGTTATAAAAAATAATTAAGAAAAGTTTACATTTATGCTTCAATTAGGATGCTTTTATGTTTATCTCTCTCTCCCCCAAAGAATGGTCATTTCTATGACCAATTCTCTATTCAAATGATGCTTCTCATGGAGAAATTCTTAATTCACAAATCAAACTCTAGGCCTATGAAGCTAGAGCTTAAGAAAATGGTTTTTTTATACTTATACGCTTGTAAATTATGGTAATATTATGAGATAAATCCATAAATTGGATTTAAGATTAAAAGATAGTTATACTATCATAATTACATTACTAAGTCCTATTCTTTTCAAAAATATTAAAATTTATCAGTAATACAGCGGAGCTATGGTAAAATTTTTAAGAAATTGATACATAATTCATTTTTATGCATAACATGAAAAGAGGACTTCCTACCATATTCTAGGATTGAATATCCTAGGCTAAAAGAATGATTTTCATCAAATTCAAGGAAAAACTAATTTTTAAGATTTATGTATAATTAAGTAATTAAGAAAAGAGAAAATTTGGTAATTTTATTTAAATGATAAAAGAGGAATTCACATGACATTTGGAATTCAATCATTTAAATAGGAAAAGTGGAATTCCTATCATATTGGAATTAATGGATATTTTGTTTAAATTTAAAGATGAGTTTTAGATAAATTTATTTTATGCATGAGAAATATTTAAATGATAAAAGAGGAATTCCTATGACATTTGGAATTCAATCATTTAAATAGGAGGAGTGGAATTCCTAGCATATTGAAATTAATGGATATTTTATTTAAATTCAAAGATGAATTTTAGATAAATCTATTTTATGTATGAGAAATATTTAAATGATAAAAGAAGAATTCCCATGACATTTGGAATACAATCATTTAAATAGTAAAAGTGAAATTATTAGCATATCAAATTAATGGATATTTTATTAAAGAAAATAGAAATTTTAGATAGATTTATTTTATGATAAAAGAGGAATTCCCATGACATTAGAATGCAATTAATTAAATGCAAAAAGAGGAATTCCCATGGTATTTGAGATCCAAGAAATTAAATGAAAAAAAGAGAAATTTTTAGTATAATTCAATTTATGAATATTTATCAAAAGTAGAAATATGGGTAGAATTGATTTTTGTAAATCCCATGAATTCTTTTATTCAAAAGAGGAATATTGAATATAATTCATTTGAGAAAATTGAAAAAGAATATGGAAATAGTCGTCGAAAAAAAGAACCTTTATCTAGGCCAAGCAATTGGCAAAAATTTAGAAAAGTCCCATTATCGGTATCGAAGTAGGAAAAGCTACTAAATGAGAATAAGATGTGAATGGGATGCGATAGGATGTGAATTGATGTGATAAGATGTAAATGGGATGCGATAGGATGTGAATAGATGTGATAAGATGTAAATGGGATGTAAAAGCTACTAAATGAGAATAAGATGTGAATGGGATGTGATAGGATGTGAATAGATGTGATAAGATGTGAATGGGATGTGATAGGATGTGAATAGATGTGATAAGATGTAAATGGGATGCCGATAAGATGTGAATGGGATGTGATGGGATGTGGTGTGATGAAAATGAATGTGGATGAGATGTGAAGTAAATGGATGTGGATGTGAATGATGAGATGAGAATAAGATGAGAGGATATGTGTAAGGATGAGATGGGAAGTAAATGGATGTGGATGTGTATGTGAAAGAATGCATTAGGGCCAAAAACATCTCAAAATGGGTTGTGTAAGGAATTTCGCTAACTTGCTAATTAGTAGAATGTTGACGGTCAAAACGGCTCCAAATTTGGCCGTTTTGGATATTTAAAGCGTATCTATGTGATTGAACACGTATCTAAGTACATATTTTAAAATCTAAAAAAATATATCGTTTTCATGCTACTCTTTAATAGCTCGTCTCGAAATTTGTCCTCTTTTAGTGACTTCGCGGCAAATACTTATTTCTCTTACTTTTGAATGACCATTCCCTCCGAACGCGCTCTCATCCATTCTCCAAAAAATTTCACTCCTCTGCTTCTCTAAGAATTTCACAAGCTACATCTCATTCTCATTCTTCTGCGTCTCTCATATTCTAATAGCTCTGCTAATATTTTTAGCTTTGTTAGTAATGAGTGATACATCTAATCGTAAGTTTCATTTGAATATCAAGCTCAACCAAGAGTATGCAACTACACGGAGTGTCTACCAAAGACCCCTTTCATGTGCGAATGAAGCTCAACATCTTCGCAACGAAGGAAAGAAGCATATTGACCTATGGACAGATGGAAGTCTATATCCACCGGATCCCAGAACAAGACGGTATCCTTCTTTTTACACACCACATGATTTGATTTGATTTGTTGGTGATGGGGTGGATGGCTTACTTGGTTATAGTTCAAGACTATCTCAATCACATGTAGAATATATTACATATCTTCAAAATACTTTATCTTTGAATGCAACAAAAATTATAGAACTTGAAAACAAAAAAGTGTCTTTGAAACAAGAAAATGATCAATTGAAAACCTTAAAAGAAACTCCAATAGGGTTAAGAGCACGAGGAAAACAAATGCAGGATGTAGTTAACTTGACAGAGAGATCTGGACAAAGGAAAAAAAGGTTAAAACTTGTAAGAGATCATGTTACTACCCTTCTAGGATTTGACATGTCTAATGCTCAGGAAAGGGTAAGATTTTTGAATGAGCTTATGGATAGGTCGGATATCTTGAAACTTTTGAAACTTCCTGAAAATCAAACTCAAAAAAAACTAGTCTTTCAACATCTACTAAAAGATATGGACTTATTGGTCCAGCCTTCCCAAATGCAAGAAGTTTGTGACACAGTGGGAGTGAGTAGAAAGGGATACAGAGCCATCTCTAAAACCTGGTTCAGGGTCCTTAAGTATTACAAAATCAAAGCTTTTGGGTTGCCTAGACCTCACAATGTTGGAAAATATAGAACTCTGTTAAATGAGGAAATTTCCAAACATTTCGGAGAGTAGTTCTATATTGAGGGAACAATGCCATATGAGAGTATTTCTATATTGAGGGAACAATGCCATATGAGAGACAAAAAAAAAATCGTCTTTTGAATACAACGTTTATAATAATATTTGGATGAACATTAGAAAAGTCCAATCTTTTATGGTGAGATATTACAACATTCGAGAAATAGATTGTGAAGGAAAACTTGTATTTGTTATAAAATTAGATAAAGCTCAAATCCAAAAATGTCAAAAAATGGAAAGAATATCTATATCCCTAATGAATAAAGCATTGGACTATAGTCAAGGTAAGCTTGATTCTCCATACCACAAAACTCAATCAGAAATGGAGCTATGGTGGATTGGATCAGCTCATGTGCCAGTAGAGAGTCATGAAACATTAAAGTGGCTCTTCTCACAAACAGACATTCCTTCAGTTATTCAGAGCCAAAATGCAGGTGAACACCTTCATGTAGACGACATAGGTGATTTCATTGTGGAATGGCATTTAAGTGCCGACCTCAAGGCGTTGAAGTGTATGTTTGGTGTATGTGGAGGAGCAAATACCAAATATCCATGTCTTTATTGCATGGCAAGCACAGGGACAAGAGAATGGCTTGCAGAAAATGAGATTGGAAAACCACCATCCAGAAATAATGTGAATGTTGTCAATTATCCAACTTCTGTTAAAATTTGGGATCCAATTCTACCAATACATTTAAAAAATGTGCATATATGTACATTGCATGCAGAGATAAGAATCTTGGACAAATTGCTCCGACTTCATCTGGACTATGCATATTCTATTAAGCCGACTAAACTTGCAGATGAGTGCATAGAAAAATGCGAAGCCTTGCTCTCTCAAATGGGTTTCCATGGTGGCGAAGTGCATCTTAAAAAAGATCCTGTTCTTTCTGGAGGTACAGGTGATGTTCTGCAAGATGTTTCAATGGGAGGAGCAAAAGCAAGAAGATTTTTGAGCAACCATGACACCAAACAAGTCAATGCAATGTGGAACTGCTGGAAACATCTATGTGTCATCACTACAAATGTCAAAAGTAGACCAGATGTAGCCAACAAACGTATGGAAGTTTGGAAAAAACTCGACAATTTTTTCAAAGTCCTAAGACAACAAGTTGGTTTAAATACTTATGCAGATGATTTCAAAAAAGCAATAAAGTTTTTAATAAAAGCTATCATAGATGCCTGGGGAGAAAAAGACATAACTTATTACTTGGTGAGTGTTCAGACTTATCAAAACAGTTAAAATTAAAGTGTAATTTCTTAAATTTACTAACAAAGAATTGTCTTTGTAGCATATTCTTTACTTGCATGGACCATATTTTGCTACAGAGGACCCCTTGCAACATGGAACACACAAGGAATGGAAAAGTCTCACTATCAAGCGAGAACTTCCTTTTTCAGATGTACCAGAACAGGAGGTGGTCAAAGAAGAAGCAATGCACTCACTACAAGGGATCGGGCTCATACCCGCGCTCCTAGCCGCTAAAAATGACTTGTGAAAAAAAGTAGCGGGCCCGTGTACCAGCGCGTGTATCATCGCGGCCACAGACATGCGTGTAAAAGTGCGTATATAGGACCTCTCAGACGTGCTTATACACGGGTGTATAGCCGCATTCTTTTCACAGACGCGTTGATACATGCGGCTATACACGCCTTTCTTTAATTTAGACGCGCTTATACACGGGTGTATAGCCGCATTCTGTTCAGTTCAGATGTACTCAGATGCGTTGATACCTGCGTCTATACACGCGTTTCTTTAATTTAGATGCGCTTATTCACGCGTAATTATCAGTTTTGACGCATCAATACACGCGTAGTTTACAGATTATCCGCATATATACACGCGAGTTTTAGCAGTTCTGACGCGTTTATACACGCGAACAGAGAGAAAAAAAAAATCCAGAGAGTGCTATTTGGTGCCTGAATACTGTTCCAGCATTCCAGCACCCAATAACACTCTCTGGATTTTTTTTTTTGTGCATTAGACCATCCACAAAGAACATATGCACGAGGGAGATTAAGACAAGAACGACATGAATGCATACATTGTCAATACACGATTCAAGACAGACATGAATGTAATACTATCGATTCACGATTCAATATTACTATCAAAATTTCATACATGTATACAAGGGAGTCCATATCTCGAAGTAGCCCATGGCTTCAGTTTACAAAAAAATATATACAACCACATCCTCAATATGGAATGTGATACTATAAGTCTGAGTACTACTCAGACCCAGATGATGACTCGGTGCTCCCTCCATGCTCAGATGAGCTCACATCGGTCGGAATGTCCGATGAGTAGTGCTCACGTCCACCCTCTGCAGTGGCGGCGGGTGGATTATCAGCAGCTTGTGCCTGTTCAAGTAATATATAGTATATAAGTATATATATATGTAATTCAATAAACCAAAATCATTCGTTTAAAATTTTCAAGTACTTGTCGACCGTATGGTCTCATGGCCATCTCAAACTGCGTGTCCGTAATACGTCCCTCGGCTCTGAAGATGGCCCACGTGTCACGTCTGCTATGCCGGCGAGCATACGCAGTATCGTGGGTTGTGGGCTTCCTCCCCGTAACCCGTTGCTGTATCATAATCAACACAATTTGTAAGATTAAAACAATCATAGAATCAATGAATTAAGTAAACAATCAAATAAAGTGGCAAGATACTTACGAACTCTGCCTCCCATGACTCGACGCCGCCAGATCCGAAATGCGAAGATCCAATGGTCTCCATCTGGATCCGTCTCGTGCCTCCACATGCTGCCTGCTCTTCACGCCACCCTCTGCTCGTTTCTTTGCCTCCTTCCACTCGCGTTTGTGCGCAGTGGGGGCAAGTTTCTCGGCAGGATAGCCACCCGCAGCTACATTTAGCCGGTCATCGTACGCGAGTTTTTTAAGGTGAGATCTTTTATTACTTAAGATCTCCCTTATTCGCGTCCTTCCCCATACATCCGAGAATGTAGCATGTGGGGGATTGGGGTACCGACTATGTTCTCCCTCTATCACCTCCCCAACTAATCGGCTATTTTGATCTTTAAATTTAATAAAACAATTTCTATATGAGTTTGATACTACCCCACGCATGTACTCCATTACCTCCCTCCCCCTCGCATCCATCACTATCCCGCCCCTATCCGTCACATCATAGCAGACCACTCTCTCCATCTCTCTCATCTCCTCCTCTTCCGAACTGTCTCCTCTAACTCTTCTCCCTCTATCTCCTCTCTCACCGCGTGCCCCACTCTTCCTACTGCTGCGGGTGGAGTCACGACTGGGGGATTGTCTACGTGACGGTGGCTGTGAGCCCTGACGTGACGGTGGCTCTGAGGGAGCACGTGATGGTGGCTGTGAGGGTGTGCGTGAGTGTGTCTGGGACGAGGTATGTCTCCTCGGTGGACGTGGAAGAGGAGAAGCTGCATGCCGTCTCATCGGACTCGGAGGAATAGACGGCACTGGAGTGCCCTGGATACTCGCGGTAGGGGTATAGACACCAGGCAGGGAAGGAGGGGGATGGGCATACATATACTCTGTAAGCTCAACTGGACCAGGATGGCGCCCAAAATGATTCAGCATCTCCATCAGCCAATTGCTGTACGCAAATGGATCGGATGAAGAACCTGGAATATCCATAAAGAACCTGCAACAAAAATCTTCATGTACATAATGGGCTGTTTCTTGACTCACACAAATATCATCATTCAAGTCAGCTGTGTTGCCTGCAAATCATGAATTCTGAAACGCAGTCTCGTGTATACACCCGTGCAGAAACGCGTGTATACACCCGTCAAAAAATGCATGTATACACCCGGCTAGAAACGCGTGTATATCCGCGTGAAAAGACTCTGCAACGCGCTTTTACACGCGTTTCTACACACGACCTGCGAAAAAAAAAATTCAAAAGGACCGACCTTCGACAAAGACAAAGTGTCCTTATAAAAGGACCATTGTCGCCCCTGTCAGAATCATTCACCCAATCGTGTGCACAGAAGCAAAAGGACGGAGACAAACCCAAAAAGCAAAGAGCAAATAGCATAAACAAATCTGAGGAAAGAGACAAGGCACAGGACAAACTGACTCACCTCTGAAAAAGTGAGTCTTCTTTCTTGCTCGGTTTCCTCCCGTGTGTGCTCCTTCTCTGCTCCCTCCTTGCACTTAGGTTTCGTTTCTGTTGGAAGAGGCGAAAACGAAAGCAGTGTTGATATGTTAGTTCAAAATCTATATTTGGGGAAGGCGGGCTATTTTTAGTTTAAACAGACCGTCGCGTTTATAAATGCATGTATATTCGCGTGTATGATATTTTAGCTGCGTTTATACACGCGTTTTGCAGGAATTACCCGCGTTAATACACGCGATTTTTAGGAAATAGCCGCATTAATACACGCAATTTTTAGGAAATAGCCGCGTCAATACACGCGATTTTTATACTTTCATTAAAAACATATTATGATTTTGTGTTTTCTGGTTTGTACATAGGATGTCATCAACCTCTTCAAGCAGTTCTGGGGAAGATGAGACAATGCGTCATCGTAATCGCGATGTGTGGTTGGGACAACGGATCAAATGTATGTGTAATCGATGTCAAGGATGCATTGTACGAGCACGTCGAACTACCTTGAATCACATCTCCATGTATGGAGAATGGAATCAAACAGGTTTAGAGGTGAGTAGATGTAAATTGATGGTATTCAAATGACTCATGGTATCCAAATTAAATTAATAGAGTTGTAATATATAAACTCTAATTGAAGCAGGATGCAGTACCACACCCTAACATGGTACCCTACGCGCGACGAGAGCACGCAAAGCGTCGACGAGATGATGTTGGAGCTTCGGGATCTATTGTCAGAGATGAGTGGGGAAGGGATGACAATAGCCCTGCACCCCACGAAGTTGTGGAAGAGGAGGTGCTTGATGATATGGTGCGGAATCTTTTTAAGGATGATCCCAAAGGTATGGACGACGATGATATGGAACAAGAGCATCTTTACAAGGCTTCATCGACACTGGTGTTTGAAGGGTGCACATTCTCTGTTTTACGTGCTTCACTTGAACTACTCAATATACAAACAGTTTGTGGATGGAGCAATGCAAGTCTTGACGCATTATTGAAGTAAGAATTCTAACTTACAAATTTGAATTAGTGGTTTAAGGTTTAGGATTTAAGACTAATTATAATTGATGATATTGGATGCAGGCTATTATCATACATGCTTCCAAAGGAAAATAGACTACCCACCTCAAGAGACATAGCGAGGCACTATGTGACATCTCTTGGAGGACTGGATTATGATCGCATACATGCATGCGTCAATGATTGCATTCTCTTTCGTGGGACGCATAAGGAGGCTCTACATTGTCCCACTTATGGTGAAGCAAGGTATAGAACAGATATGAAGAGTTTTGATGTACCTCGTAAAGTCTTGCGACACTTCCTCGCATCAAACACATGTTCAAGTGCAAATCCATAGCAGAGCTCATGTCATGGCATTCCTCACATCGATCGGATGATGGCATGTGGAGAATTCCCGCAGACACTCCTGCTTGGAAGCATATTGAAGATGAGTGGCCCAGCTTTAAAACAGAACCCAGAAACTTGAGACTTGGCCTAGGTATGGATGGAGTGAATCCATTTGGTTTCAAAAGCACCGCATACAGCGTGTGGCCAGTTGTGTTGGTGAATTACAACCTTCCACCATCAATGGCGATCAAGAAGGGACATCTTATGTTATCCCTTCTAATTCCAGGGAAACATAAAGTCAAGCATATGGATGTTTATCTTGAACCATTGATTGATGAGTTGGAGGAACTATGGAGAGGTGTTGCGGTGGTGGACATTAGTAGGCCTCCCTCCTCTCGACACTTCGACTTAAAAGCAGTGTTGATGTGGACAATGCATGACTTTCCAGGATACAGCGATTGTTCTGGTAAGAATTCTAATTACCTCCCTACTCTATTACTATTGGCTATATATATTAATTATACATATTGACTTTATTATTCTAACTTTTATTTATATTTTAACAGGTTTGAAAACATCGGGTAAACATGCATGTCCTGTTTGTGGCCCTTCGTTAGTACATGAGTATGCTGACGGTTTGTGTAAGACTATATTCGATAATCATCATCGATTTCTCCCCTCAGATCATCCTAAATATGTTGCTAGTAAGAGTAACATTCCTCCACAAACACTTCGTGCAAAAGATTGGAAGCGTATTTGGGAGTCTACAACTATTCTTCCTCCAGATGGCATGAACAGGTATAGTAATGTTTTTTCAATCTTGTTTTGTGTAGTCTCTAATTGGATTAAAGGTCACATAGAGCAATCCCTTGTGTAGGTACTCCATTTTTTTTCGGTTGCCATATTGGACCCATCTTAAGATCAACCATCTTCTTGATCCCATGCACATCTTCAAGAATGTGGGATCTGGTATTTGGGAACATATTATTGGTAAACGAGACAACGTTAGCGTACGTGAGGACTTGCGGGTCGCAGGACGTATGCGTCAAGCTTGGCCATGAGAGGTGGGTGGGCACGTTCGTCTTCCGCCTGCACCATGGATTATATAAAAGAAAGAGGAGAAGCAGGTAAAGCAGGCCATCACCACTTTGCATACTCCCACTGGATGCATGAGATCATTAAAGGGAGCCTTTACAACCACTAAGAAAAGAGGCGTTAAGCAACTATATGGGTTGAAGTCCCACGATTGGCACAAGATGCTTCAAGTAAGTGTTTTCCAAGTCTTGTACGTACGTTGAAATTAAATTTTGTAATTCCATAAACCATACATACATGTGCTCTTATGTGCGCAGTTCATACTACCTACTAGCATCGACCATTGTGCAAATAAGAGTTTGAAAAAATGTATTTATAAGATGGGCGAGCTTGTGAGGTATGTAAAACCCATGCTCAGATCACCCTTCATTATACCTTGCAAAATGAACGTGCATGAGGTATAACGTACTATTTATTTATTTTTCAGATATGTTAGTTCCAAAGCAATTGATCCAGCCACGTTGGATGATGCGCGTGTTATGGCAGTGGAGGTGGTTTGTTTGGTAGAGGATACTTTTCCGCAAACCATTCTCACAAGTCAACTACATCTCATTGTGCATTTAGTGGACGAAATCGCTTTATGTGGTACTGTGCATGCACGTTGGATGTTCTTCCTAGAGCGCTTCATGAAGACCTTAAAAGACTTTGTGAGGCAAAGTGCAAGGCCTGAAGGAAGCATGGCCGAGGGTTGGTTGATATAAGAGTCTCTTGTATATATTTCAGAATTTCTTGGTCAGGTGGACAGCTCTTTGCCACGACTATGGAGCAATGAAGAGGACTTGAGGATGACCTCTATTGTGCCTCAAGGAAAAGGACAGAGTAAAGTAATTGACAGAACATTGATTGATGATCTCAATTTCACTTGTATCCTTAATAGTGATCTGATGAGTAGATGGGTTACAAGATATGAGGATGCAAAGACAAAAAGGCAAGCAGAAAGAGCTCTCTTTCGGAGGCAACATGGCTCTCGGAAGGCGTACCCTAAGCATCTAGCAACACTTCCGAATGATATCCATGTTGATTGGTTGCAGGAGGAAATGGAGAGAGCAGAGAGCGACGAGGGGCTGCATATCACGGCGGAAGAATGGGAGTATGCACGAGGATGCATGTCAAAGGTACATAGAACTAATGTTTTGCATTAGTTGTAAGTGATTTGCTTTTAATATTTATTCACATTGCTTACACAAATATTGCTTCTATTTTGGTCCAGTGCACTATGTTCAATGCTATATGGTGTGAAGGCAAGCATTTTCGAACACAAAGAATTGATGAAAAGAGAAATACACAAGATTGCGGTGTCATTAGTAGCTTTGAGGGAGCTAATGGAAAAATGGATGATTATTGTGGCATAATCCAAGACATATTTAGGCTTGACTTTCGTCGCTTCTTTGTGTATGTTTTGGATGTCAAATGGCAAATGAACGTGGTGGAAAAAGGGCCTGATGCAACGATAAAACGCCATGCAAGTGGATATGTAACTATTGACTCTACAAAGTTCTGGCAAACAAAGAAAGATAGGCTCGTATTGCCACAACAATGTGAGCAGGTATGCATTTTTTTACTAATGTGTTTCATGTACATATATATCTAAGCTCGCGTACCCCTTGACTTTTGATATGCTAATTAATTACTGTACTATGTGTATTTGAGTAGGTTATCTATCTACCAATGGTGCATGACATTAAATGGTGGTACGTCATCCCTTTTGCACCACGTTCCAAAGTGATGTATAATACATTCACTGATATGGAGCATATGGAGGATGTAACAAGCCGCAATGAAGATGATGTCGAACATGCCATTGAAGATGTTGTGATCGATGATCAAGAAATAAGAGATGATCATGATAATGAGGATGAGCATGCCATTTCTCATGATCATGAGAATGACCCTACCATTGAGGATGATGGTGATGTTGATGAGGATGATCAGGACATTGATACCATTATCAATGGAGTATAGAATATCGATAGTGGAATAAATTTAATCGTAGCCTTACAAATTGATCAAATGGATATTGATGTTGATCGTTTGGCAAGGATGGATCTTATTGAAGATGAGATCGAACCCTAACCAATCCGTCACTGTACGTTCTAAATTGATGACATTTCTATCATCTCATATGCATGATTTATTTTTGAATATATTTCATTGTTGTAAATGCATGTAGTGGGACTGTGTAATGATGTATACTGTAATGTACTATGAGATGGTTTAAAGAAAATAGTTTTTAATTTTGTAAAGGAATTCAGTTTTTCTCCAGTTTCTCTCTGCCATGCGTGTATTAATCCGTGTATAGTGGCGTGTATTAATCCGTGTATAACAGCGTGTATTAATCCGTGAATATTACCGTGTATAGATGCGTGTATTATTGCATGTATATAAACGTGTTTATACACACGTTGATAAATGCAAATATACACGCGAACTTAAATGCTAAAATACATGCGCCCAATTCTATTCAAATACAAGCGCGACCATACACGCGCTCGTAATTTATCGCGTGTATGAAACGCGTGTATGGCAGCATTGTCTTGTAGTGACTTAAAGAATTATTCGATTGGTTCTACAGGAGGCAATTACAAAGGATGAGATCAAAGAACCAGCAATCTGAAACTACACAAACACCTCAAGATAGAGACTAATGATTTACTAACACATTTGTACCTCTTACAAAATATTTGCTGAATTATAATCAGTCCTTGCAAAATATTGTGTGTACATTAGTTTTTGATTCTCTTGGGACTATTTGGCATGTCACCTCTGTATCTCAAAAATTTTCTCCTTCTATAACCTCCAAGAAGATTGATATCTGACTTCTCAGCTCTGCAGCTGCATAGCTAGAGTAGCAAAGAAAGGATAATGCAACATATCCAAAAATTCTAAGAGCAGCAGCTCTCTCTAGAAGCAAGACCTTGTTAGCATTTATTTGAAGGGGAGTGTATCCCATGAACCTTGACAACACCTTCAAGGCAAATATTGGCAACTCAGCATCTTCAGAGAAGTTCATATGGAATGCACAGAAATGTTAGCCCCCAACACGATGAGGAAGAGCTCGACGGATGTTGGTAAAGCTCTTCATATATCTCAGCCTAGAGCTTTAAAAGGTGAAGGGGAGCACTTGGGAGACACATTAGAGAAGTGGGTCGAAGCTATGGAAGAGTACTTTGATGTCACTGGTTACAATGAAAAAAGTAAGGCGGCTCTTGCTAGGTTGAAGATCGTAGAAACAACCAGGGTAGCATGGAGGAACCACTGTGAGACAAACCGTTTGGATCGGAACACCCAAACATGGAATGATCTCAAAGCTTACCTCAGGAAGAGATTATGTCCTCTCGGCTTCCTAGAAACATAGATGAACGAGTTCCTGGAGCTAACCCTCATTCCTTTGTATTTTCATCTTTGAGTAATTTGCTAGTATTATCTTCATTTTAGTGTAATCCTATTATCCCTCTATTTTGCCTCTTCTTTTGGGAGTTTTGGAGCTTCTTAATTCTCCATCCTCTCTTGGAGATTACCCTCCCCGACTTGGTGACCAAACCTTGCTTTGTGGGCTTCACTTCTCTCCAAAAGAATCAAGCCAAAATTAAAGGTAAGCCTTAATTCAATGGCTTTTCTATCTTTCTCAATGACTTTCTTCTTCCCAACCCCTCTAGTGCTTGGGAAGCTTTCAATTAAATGGTTTTTTCTTGAAATCAAGTTTTCCTAATGATTCATAATGCTTCAATGGTTTAATACTAATCTTTATGCTTAATTATAGTATTTTTATTAGTAAATCTCTCTTTCTTGGAAAGATTAATCATCTTTATGGTTAGATCCTTGTTAGATGGATGGTTCTTAATGATAAACTCATTATCTTAAACAAAACTCTAGGCTTGACAAGCTAGAGAAAAAGATTAGGTGCTTTTATGATTTTAATCTAGTTAAAAATGATGATTAAATTCTTTAAGCTTGTTTATGATTTAGAAAAATCCTATAAAATCATTTTAAAGTTGAAAGAGTGTTATGCTAACATTTTATAAGAATTCTCCTATAGAAATGATGAATGGATGTTTTAAATCAAGGAGATTAATCATAATTATGTTTATAATTATGTTCATAATTATGCTAAGTATGCATAATAAAATTTTTAGTTTAAAAGAGGAGTTCCTCTCACATTTCAATTATGTGTATTCATTTAAGTTCAAAAATTGAACATTCTCAGTAATTGCACCAAACCGAAGCTATGGCAAAATTTTCCAGAAAAAAGAAAAATCTTATTTTTATGCATAAAAAGAGGAATTCCAATCATATTCTAGGCATAGATATTTTTATGCTAAAAGAATGATTTTTTTTACATTTATGAAAAATACTTCTATAGTATTTATGCATAATTGCTTAAATAGAGAAAAGATGAATTTTTCTTATATTTACCTTTATATATGTACATGCATAAATAAATTTTATGCTAAAAGTGGAGTTTTGAGCATTATTCAATAGTCAAAAAAATAAAGAAGGTTATGCACAAATTGGAGTTTTGAGCATTATTCAATAGTCAAAAAAATAAAGAAGGTTATGCACAAATTTTATAGAATCATTCAATTTATGAGAATTATGGAAATGATTCATTTAGATAAATGGATTAGTGTTGATAATAAAAGAGAAAATATGGGTATCATTGATTTTGTAAATCCCATGAATATTCAAAAGAAGAATATTGAGAGTATTTTATTTTGAGAAATTTGAGAAAGAATGTGAAAATATTGAATGGATGTGAATGAATGTGAATGGATATAGGAATAATGTGAATGGATATAGGAATGATGTGAATGGATGTGAATGAATGTGAATGGCTATAGGAATGATGTGAACGGATATAGGATTGATGTGAATGGAAGTGAATGGATGTGAATGGATATAGGAATGATGTGAATGGATGTAGGAATGATGTGAATGGATGTGAATGGATATAGGAATGATGTGAATGGATGTGAATGGATATAGGAACGATGTGAATGAAAGTGAATGGAAGTGAATGGATATAGGAATGATGTGAATGAAAGTGAATGGATGTGAATGGATTTAGGAATGATGTGAATGGATGTAGGAATGATGTGAATGGATGTGAATGAATGTGAATGGATATAGGAATGATGTGAATGGATGTGAATGGATATAGGAACGATGTGAATGGATATAGAAATGATGTGAATGGATGTAGAAATGATGTGAATGGATATAGGAATGATGTGAATGGATGTGAATGAATGTGAATGGATATAGGAACGATGTGAATAGGAATGGATGTGAATGGATATAGGAATGATGTGAATGGATGTAGGAATGATGTGAATGGATGTGAATGAATGTGAATGGATGTGAATGAATGTGAATGGATATGGAAATAATGTGAATGGATGTGAATGAATATAGGAATGATGTGAATGAGTGTGAATGGATATAGGAACAATGTGAATGGAAGTGAATGGATATAGGAATGATGTGAATGGATGTAGGAATGATGTGAATAGATATAGGAATGATGTGAATGGATGTAGGAATGATGTGAATGGATGTAAGAATGATGTGAATGGATGAGAATGAATGTGAGTGGATGTAGGAATGGTGTGAATAAATGTGAGTTTATATAGGAATGATGTGATTGGATGTGACTGAATGTATAAAATGTGGGATAATGAGAAATGAGGTGGAATAATGAGAAATGACGTGGAATGGGACGATGAGAAATGATGTGGAATGATGAGATATGATGAGAAATAATGTGAAAGGATGTGGGATGATAAGGAAAGATGGGATTTTTCTTTTGAATTGTATTCGTTTATGAAACCTGTTTTTAAAGATTGTTTTATATCAAGAATGCTAGGGAAGCATTTTAACTATCTTGTGGAATGAGGTCGTGGGGGGACCTGAGTGAAAAAGTTGCTAGCTGACGGGAGAGTCAATGAAGGACGTCTCGCGTGGCAAGGTTGGCGGAGGTCTTGACCAACCTTGGTTCGACTAAAATGGTGAGCTTCTGGTAGTACGGTGGATGAGGGACCAAGGAAGCGGCCTATGACTGAAGCGCTAGGCGACCTGCAAAGGAACCTAGAGGGTGTGGTGACCATATGATGCTAGGGCTTTGGGTCACCCAAGAAACCCACACATGCGACGAGGAAGAAAAATGAGTTGGAGCTGTTTTCTGAACACGGGCATGGATCTGGTTCATTGACCTTGCTGGTCTTCAACAGATGAGTTCATGGCTCTTTTGCATGGATATTGTTGGTCGATCTTGCTAATCTCCAACTGAGAGTCCATATGGTTTTTATGTGAACTCCTAGGTACTATGGGCTAGGAACTATTGAAAAGGCCCCTGAGTGAGCAGGTGGTGAGCGTTCTGGTTGCCGATGATGCCATAGGTACGCTGAGGAAGGAATGACTGAAATTCAATTTTATGGTTGGAAAGTATAAAAGTTGGAAATTGGATCTGCATATTTTGAAGGATTATGATTTGAAATACTATGTTTTCATTTCAAGTGTACTTTAAAGACAACTGAATCTGTAAAAGGCAATTTCATATTGGGTGCGTAAGTGGTGTGTCTAAATTGTATTTTGCATGAGTGCCAGCTAGGGGGCATGGGAACTCTTTCCCATGGTACCCGAGACAAAACATAACCAAATTTTCATAATGGATCCTATCAAAAAAGTGGTTGGGTGGTTGGCTAACCCATGGGACTAGATGGGGTTAGGCTGGACTGATGGATCCCCTATAACTAAAATTCGATAGTTGAAGTAAATCATGGATAATTGTTGTTCTATGGAAAAGAATCAACGGTTGTTCCTCTTTAATGAGGAAAAAAGCGTTGGTCTCTATGATCCAAGTGCAATTTCCTCCCTTGATCCGGTCATGTGATCCGTGGGTTCAGTCAGAATGCAAAAGGGAAGTTAAGGCCCTTAGACTACGTTAGAATAATTCGCCTCAATTTATAGTGTTTACATCCACAAGATGCCAAGCATCTAGTTCCACTGATCTCTCCTTGATTTGTGCCACCTCCCCTACATCTGGCTACTACAAGTGCTCGTGACCTTGACTAAAGTGCTCACACATACATCTACCACATGGCCTACATCAGCGGTGGCTCAAAGATGGTTTTACTCTGTTGGGGTAGGTTACATTGGGTTGTGGGGTTTCTCTCTCTTTCTCTCTTAGAAAAGATGATATGACTCCACTTCCTTAGGAGTCTCCATGAAGTTTGCCGATGTCAATCCTTCTTCAATGGGTTTGCTGTAGGAGCCTCTTGCCATGTGTCCTAGCTTCCCAGAGTTATGGCAAGTGAAGGTCCTTCCTCCTCCCCTGCCTCTTCCTCATCCTCATCCTCGTCTCATCCTCGTGAGAATCCTCCTCAGGTGTAGAATGCTTTTTTCCTCTCCAGTTGTTGGGTCCACCCTTTTCTTCTCTTTGACCTTGGTATCTTGCTCTAGTAGAGCTCCTTGTATCTCATGTAGCTTCAATTCTGGTACTTCTTTAAGGTTGCCACAATGTTTTCATATTCTCCTTTGTCCACACTCTTAAAAAGCACTTCTAGTGCCTTATCATCCTCTACCTTCTTACCAATGGCTACCGGTTGTTGCTTAATGCTTTTATATTTGTTCAAGTGTGTGGTTAGAGGTTCACTTTCCTTCATGTCAAGTTTGTAGAATTGCATTAGCAGATTTATCTTTGAATTTTTTGCTTGAGTGCCAAATAATTTATTGAGTGCATCCCATGCATCTTTAGCCTGTTGTATCCCTGTGATGTGGTGAATGATTTCATCATTTAAACTGAGTGCAACGAGTCCTAGTGCTTTCTCATTCTTGCTCTTCTACTCATTCTCCCCAATCACCTATGGGCATTCATCTCTTCCCTCAACTAGCCCCTCACAGATTTTTCCTCATGACCAAATACATGGTCTTTGTTTGCCATGTGTGAAATTGCTCCCCAATAAATTTAGTTATTTCTTGTGCCATGCTCATGATGATGTGAAGAGGGCCGTACCTCTTGATCCAAATCAAGATTCAAGGGTAGTGTCTACCCTTTTACAACTCAAATCTAGTGTTAAATGATGATTACAACAGATTTATCAGCATAAAAAATTACATAAAGCCAAGTGTACCTGATCTGTCATTGTTGAAGGCATAGTTCTCTTAAGTTGAATGTTGCTAAGTTAGATATGTAAGAAGTCGGATATGTAGTAAGTCAGATATATAAGCAGCAGGATATTTAGTAAGTCGGGACATATGCTAAAGTGGTAGGAATGTATGATGACTTTCTTGGGATCTTGGAAGTTAAGATAGGTAATGGTTATTCAAGAATAACATTTTGGAGAACGAGTAACGATTTTGAGCAAGGTAGAAAAGAAGGGGAAGCAATGTAATGAAGAGAGTGAATCAAGCAGAATTTTGAGTGTTTTATCTCGTGTGACCTTACTCTATCGAATCTCTGTCTGAGCATTGCGTTTTTGCTGTGTGTCTGAATGTCTGATTTCGCCTAATCAACATGTCTCTTATTGAGAAATGGTGTCTGCTTGTTATGATTCTATTTGCGTTGATGAACCCCAACACAATTGCGATCCTGCTGTGTTCACGGTGGTTTCAACCACAGTGGTTGATTAGGATGGAGCCTACAATAGGAGCATGCAAAGCAAGTGCTGCAGATTCCAGATTCAGGCACTGCTACAGATTCAGATGCTGTTTCGAAATCAGATTCAAGAGGCGAAATTTGATTCAGGAGGCGAAATCAGATTCTTGCTACGTTTTTAACCTTGTTAGGCTACGATCTACATGGTCGCTTGGAGCGGGCCCAACGATGGTGCAGTTTAAGCCATTCCAAAAATCAGAGTTCCACCTCTGAACCTGCTGCCTGCAGACTGCTTTGAACCTGTTGTAAACTGCTCTGAACTTGTTTTGCAGACTACTTTGAACCTGTTGCAAACTGCTCTGATTCTGCAGACTACTCTGATCTTGTAGCAGCAGACTACTCAGAACTTGCAGGTGAAGCAGAATCAGAATATGCAAGTGCAGCAGAATCAGAATATGCAAGTGCAGCAGAATCAGAATCTGTAGGTGCAGCAGAATTAGAATCTGCATATCCTTGGATGGAATGGTGGAATTCCTCATTCAAAGTGCTACTTCACATTGGAGGTTGACGTGTTCCAAGTAAGCCATCATTCAGATTTTGCATAATAAACACCTCAAATTCTGATTTTAGAAAGTTTTTAGCAATGTTTGAGCACCTATTTGTCATGAGTGGGGTGGATCTCGGTATAGCACCGCAGCTCTCCATTCCAAGCATACATATGGGCTCTATTTGGTGTGGTGCATTGAATATGAGAGCTCACATAGCTAATTTCTAACTTCAAATCTAGGTAAAAAGAAGTGTTTGATTTGCATGAGTCATAACCATGCAACAAATGAATGCTCATACATGTGTGAGCCATGTTCAAAAGGAGATCAATGCATGAAATTTTGCATGGTTGGTTTGAGCGCCAAACTTCACAAAATCATTTCAAAGTTCAAATATGCATCCAAAAATGGGTCTTGTGAGAAGATGGAGAGAGCTAGAGCGAAGCTAGAAGCCTTTGAAAAGGTTCTTGATGATGCATATGTATATTGTGAAAAGAATGAGGGTAGGAAGAAGAAAACTTGTTCAAGTCTTAAGCGGGTAGCTAGATTGCAAAAAGCATGTGAAGCATTGCATGAGAGTTATGAAGATGAGTTTGAGAGTGAATCAAGTGATGACTATCATGAGTGGGGATACCCAATGGGAGTGTCAATGATTGAGGGAGAGGGAGTACAAGTGGGAGTGAGCCAAAGATGCCACCAAGAACCCATAGATACCCCCAAGCCAACATCAGGCATTCAACCAAATGGGGAAATTCTTCACCATACGCATCCCAACAACCAAGATGATGATGAAATCATGTGCATGAGCAATGTTTTTGCATCACAAAACTCCAACTCTGAATTTTCAAAAATGGAATCAAATCAGATTTCAGTTCAAAGCTCTCAAAGAAAGTACTTTGAATTTGAGAATTCCATGTTTTTTGCAAGTTTCCTTCACCTAGTGCTGCAAGGTGAAGGGCATGTCTCAAATGATGCCCAAGATCATGAAAATCAGGCTAAAATGCATCAAAGTTCAAATCAGAGAAGTAACTCTGAATGTCCCAGAATTCAAATTTTATGCAAATCAGCAGATCATGACAAGGTGGATGTGCATGTTGATGAAGTGTTTGATGTTGAGGTTGATGTTCATGATGAAGATGATGTCATACAGTGTTTGATGTTGTGGTTGATGTTCATGATGAAGATGATGTCATACATAGTTTTCTTCATTTTTGTGATGATGTTGATGCCAAAAGTGGGTATCTTGTTCATGATGATAATCATATGCATCAAATGCATGATTGTGATGAGCATGATGACATTGAGAAATTTTTACTTTCAATTGATGAGGGATGTGATGATCTCTTTGATGTTGGAGAGCCCTCTGATGTCGCAAAACCCATCCTTTTTGTAAGTTTCCTTGACCTAATGATGCAAGGTGATGAGAAAGTGATGAGCCATGCTCAATCTTAGCAAGTTGGGGCAAAAAATCAGCAAAATTCAGATCAAGGTAGTCACCTTGAATGCCAAAATTTTTCAATGTCATGCAAAACAAATGAAAGCAAAGCTAACATGTTTGATGTTGATTCTTTGCAACATTCTATTCCAACTCTCATGGCTGAAAATGACTTTGAAAGTGATCCCATGGATCAAAATGGGGATTCTTTGATAGTTGAGGTGGATCAAAACCAACTTTCCACACTCTCTAATCAATGTTTTAGCATTCAAAAGAATTTTATCAGCAACAAGCAGGTGCAAATCTCATTCAAAGAGGCTGCTGTGTCGGATTCTTGGTATGACCAATTATTGATATTTTTGATTGACGACACTATCCCAGATTTAGAACAGAATGCTGTTCATTCAAGAAGCACATTCTGGTGCAGCTGTAAGATCCCTGTTCCCACTGAGCAACGGATTCGGGGTACTAGCAGCGGAAGTAGCACTTCTCACGCGGGACAGGGGTCCCACACTCGGGGCCTCACCCACGGATATCCGGACAAGAGACTAATCCGACGGTTATTCCAAAACCGAACCCGGAAAAACTTCCTTTACCCGGAAAGCACGGGCGATTCCACCAGGATAACTTTTTACTCTAACGTAGTCAAGACCATTACTGATCAAGCTGATCCGACTGCATCTATAAAGATACTCGGTCAGATCAAGGAATTTAAAAATTGCACTTGGATCATTGGGATCAACGCTTTTTTCCCCCATTCAAGAGGCACAGCCGTTGATTCCTATCCATAGAACAATTATTGTCCAGGATTTACTTTATCTATCGTAATAACAAAAATTGAGTCTCGATTTACGGATCCATCAGTCCAGCCTAACCCCATCCAGTCCCATGGGTTAGCCAACCGCCCAACCACTGTAGTGATGGGATTCAATTAGGAATTTGGTTAGGTTTTGTCCCGGGTACCAGGGAAAAGAGTTCCAAGGCCCCCTAGCCGGAAGTTCATGCAAATATAAAACTAGTCACACCACTTACACACCCAATATGAAATTGCCTTTTTACAGATTCAACCAAAAATAATCCTTTAATAAAACCATAGTATCACTGATCACAATCTTCCAATTTATCCGGTTGATTCAATTTCCCATCATTCCTTCATCAGAGTATCTATGGTATCATTGGCAACTAGAACGCTCACCACCTGTCCACTCAGGGGCCGTTTCAATAGTTCCTAGCCCATAATACTTGGCAATATAATCACTTATCAAGATGGACTCTCGTTGAAGATCAGCAAGATCAACCAACGGATCCATATAAAGAGCCATGGACTCATCCATTGAAGACCAGCAAGGTCAATCAACCAGATCCATGCCCAGTTTCAGAAAACAACTCTTACTCCTTGTTCCAATATCTTCCTCGACGCACGCGTGGGTATCCTGGGCGACCCAGAGCCCGAGCACCGTATGGTCAGCACCCTCTAGGATCCTTCGCAGGTGACCTAGCGCTTCACTCATAGGGCGCTTCCTTGGCCCCTCATCCACCGTACCGGAAGCTCACCATTTTAATCGCACCGAGGCTGGTCAAGACCTCGGCCGACCTTGCTACGCGAGACGTCCTCCATTGACTCTCCGTCAGCAGTTGCAACTTTATCAGTTAGGTCTCCACGACCTTGATCACAAGACGGTCAAAATGCTTTCCCAGCATTCTTGACATAAAACAATCATTTACAAACAGTCACAAAATACAGTTTCTATATCGAACTCTATCTTTCCACATTATCCCTCCTCAATCCACATTACTTATTCCACATTCCCTTCATATGTACTCATTCTCATCCATTCATTCATATCAACGACACATTATTTCCCATACACATTCACCTTCATTATTCTTCATACACATCCATGCATACATCCATTTTCACATCCTTACTCATACATCCACATCCACATACATACATCCATACATACACATCCACATGCATACATCCACATCTACATGCATACATCCATACATACACATCCATATGCATACATCCACATCCTCATTCGTACATCTACATCTACATGCACATTCATGCATCTTCATCCATACATCCACATTTACATGCACATTCACATCCATACATAATCTATTTTTTTCTTCCCATTCATATAGCCCCATACGCCTTCACATCTATTCTTTTAGATCACATCCATTTTCACCTTATGACAACCCATATACATCTTATCTTATCACATGTATTTCTTATCTCATTCCATACACATCTTAACACATCTTAACTCATCTTATCACATCTTAACTCATCTCATATACATCTTATCTCATCTTATCACATCTCATACACTTCTTATCACATCTTAACTCATCTTATCACATCTTAACTCATCTTATCACATCCTAACTCATCTCATATGCATCTTATCTCATCTTATCACATCTCATACACCTCTTATCACATCCTAACTCCTCTTATCACATCCTAACTCATCTCATATGCATCTTATCTCATCTTATTACATCTCATACACCTCTTATCACATCTCATACACCTCTTATCACATCCTAACTCATTTTTTTTATGCATACCTCTATGCAAGAATTTCAATTGTGACAAAAGTAACACTTTTATAATAAAATAATCATTTTTTTTCTGTAATATTTTTATAATAAAATAATAATTTATTTATTTTTTTCATTTCTATGCACGAAATTCAATATGATAAAAATAACTTTATATAATAAAATAATCATTTTTTTCTTTACAATTTTATAATAAAATAATAAAATAATAAAATAATAAAATATTCATCTTTTAGGCATACCTCTATGCATGAAATTCAATTATGTTAAAAGTAACACTTGTATAATAAAATATTTATCTTTTATGCATACCTCTATGCATGAAATTCAATTATGTTAAAAGTAACACTTTTATAATAAAATATTTATCTTTTATGCGTACCTCTATGCATGAAATTCAATTATGTTAAAAGTAACACTTTTATAATAAAATATTTATCTTTTATGCGTACCTCTATGCATGAAATTTAATTATGCTAAAAGTAACACTTGATATAAAATTTTATCCATTATGCATACTTCTATGCATGAAAATAAAAATGATAAAAGTAACACTTTTGATATAAAAATTTATCCTTTATGCATACTTCTATGCATAAAATAAAAATGATAAAAGTAATGCTTTTGATATAAAAATTTATCCATTATGCACACTTCTATGCATAAAATAAAAATGATAAAAGTAATACTTTTGATATAAAATTTATCCTTTATGCATAATATAAAAATTTAATTTCCTCATGATTCTAATGAAATTCTTTCAATTAATCTAGGATGATAATTCCTAGAATATGGTAGGAAATCCTCTTTTCATGCTTTGAATGAAATTATTTTATGTGTAAATTTTTATAAAATTTTGCCATAGCTCCGCTACTATTACTGATAAATCTCAATTATTTTTAAAAGATAAGGCTTATCTTTAAGGGAATGATTAGAATGATCCCTAATTGGATCATTAACCCTTAATGAAAATAATCATAAACTAAAAACATAGATTTAAAAAAACCATTAATTTGTTCTCAAGCATAGATTAATCTTGGATTAAGGAAAGCTTTACGAAAAGCTTCATTTGGATTGAGAATGGGTCATGAGTATGACCATTTCTTATGTTAGAGAGAGAAAAAACCATTAGAATTAAACATAAATGAAAATTTATGTAATTCTTTACTATCATCAATCAATTAACTTCAATAGCATTCAAAAACCATACCAATTAAGCTTCTCAAGCTTGAGAGGGGTTGAGAAGAGAGAAACATTGAGAAATTATAGAAAAAATTAAAATTCACCATACTTACCTTACAAATTGCTTGATTCTTTGTTCACTGTAGAGGCCCCCAACCAATCAATTGGTTTAGTATGTTGATGGAGCCACCAATGGGGATTGAAGAAAGAGAGAAGTGTCAAAAACTATTGAATTATTAAAGAATTCACAGTTCTTGGCTTAGGTGGAGTAGAGTAACAATGCATAAGACACTATATATTTTCAACAAGGGGAGGCTTCTATTTATAGGAAACATTGAGCTCCTAACCAAACAAACTGATTCTAGAATTTTCCAAGTCAGTTTGGTCACTTTTTGACCATTTTTAGGTCAGTTAAGCTAACTTTTTGGAACTAGACTTGAATGAGGAGAGAGGAGAGATGAAATATTTCAATTTTTATGAGTTTAAAACTCATTTAAGCATGTGTTTTAGGTGCCTCATTGAAGGCCCTCCTTTTCCTTACTGATGTGTCAAAAATGGAATCCTTACACTCAAAATATCTCATATTTTTATATTACTCATAGTTTTTTACTGTTAAACCTTGTACATTTTCAACTCTTCATCTTATGTGAGCATTGAAGGGACTCACCTTCCTTACCTAGGTGTCAAAATGAAATCATTATACCCAAAATATCACATATTTTTAATATTGCTCATAGTTTTTTACTAATAAACCTTGTACATTTTCAACTCTTCACCTTATGTGAGCATTTACTCATTTTCGGGTATCATCTTTTACAAAATTGGATTTATCTCCTCCCTACACATGGATTGATCCTATTGGCCCCTAGGAATCTTAATTGGACCATAATCCAAAGATTTCTGAAAATCTAGACCCTTAGACTAAGGTTCTTTATACCTATTTCCAATTAATTTCAATTGCACATTGGAAAATTCTTTCTGAATTTCTGTTTCAGGGGAATTCATTTTAATAAGGTGAGATATTTTTCTATCCAAAAATATTCAAAATCTGAATATTCTCTCTCTAGAATATTTTCTCTGTCTAGGTTAAAACAGTTAGAAACAAGGTCTTTATATTTCTGAAGAGGGATTGATTACAGGGGAATATGCTGGACATTTTGAGAGGCTGGGGAGGAATCTTATATTCTCTCCCACTTGAAAAATGCGAGATGCCTCATCTCGCAAAACTGGGGTAATTTCGCTAGATGCACGAATATGAGACTTAGAGAAAAATTTTAATCAAGATTACCCACCAAGAAAAGTCTCAAAGAGAGCAAGATTCAAGATAAGAACAAGATTTAAACTTTATTCATTCTCGGAACATATACAGTAAAGATAGAAGAACTCTTTACACTTCCATAAGCCCGTCCATCATATGGTCACAAAAGCAGCACTCACAAGCTGCGCACGTATAAGGTAACTCATCTATGGGAATAATTCTGTTGGTTATTGCCGCACCTATCTCAGTGGTATGAGGTGATCTAACGAAAGGACCTCTGAGAGGCAAGCCAAAAACGGGGTAAAGGCATATCTTATGATGAGGAAGAAAACACGCCAATAAGAAGACCCGCTCAGAAAACCCAAGATGTCTTGATCTCATGACGCAGTAGTATCGGGGACCCAAACCCAAAGCTTCAATAACCATGGCTAAGCGGACATTGTTACGAAAATGCTGCTGACCCCAGGGTGTTGCCCTAGTTATGTCTTGATAGGTCTGCCATTTGGTCTGAGCTACAGAAGTTCCCAAGTGAGGGACAAGTGATTGCTCATACTGTTCTATAAAATCCTTCTTCACAGAATCGCTTGCGTCTTGAAGGTGAGAAATCATCATGGATAAAACTAATTCCTGTTGCCAAGCCATGAAGGAGATTAAGAAAGAAGGAGATCGATGGGAGTAAGATTACTGTGAGCGACAAGTAAAAGTTACGACTTATATAAAGGAAGGAGCTAGCGTAACTTAGAAGCCAACGGTAACTTGCCACTGAAGTTTTACCGTCTTTCCATGATTTGGGTTTGGCACATTTTTCTATAGAAGGCATTAAGAATTTTGAGATGAGGAGATAAAAGAAGGCTAAGTTACCTATAGAAGGCATTAAGAATTTTGAGATGAGGAGATAAAAGAAGTTCGTAGGCTAAGTTACCTACTTTCTTTGGTCCACAATATCTGGGGGATAACTTCTTATACTTCCCAAGAGATAAAGAACTTCTTTTGGGCCGTACTCGAATGAAGACCAAAACCTTGATATCCAAAACATCGATTCTCACTTCTGAACTCATTGTTCTGAATCCTTAAAACAGGTGGGACTCCTGAGAAGTATTCTGGGGAAAGGTTCTTCCTTTTTTAGACAGAATCTTTCTTTTA
This sequence comes from Cibotium barometz, assembly GCF_041138505.1. NCBI lineage: Eukaryota > Viridiplantae > Streptophyta > Polypodiopsida > Cyatheales > Cibotiaceae > Cibotium > Cibotium barometz. Next base: position 23,617,718 of record NC_141067.1, read on the forward strand.
TTTTAGAGAGAGAATAATTATAAGATCAGAAAGGGAGGTTCTTACTCCTGTATACCTCGAAGGCTGGGGGAAGAATCTTACATTCTACCCCACTTGAAAAGTGCGAGATGTCCTCATCTCGCCAAGTAGAGGACAACTCTTTTTCTTAAGATCCAATTTATTCTGGGGTTCCTTATATTCTGGTCAACCCAACAAAATACGAGAATAATTATCCCTTAAATAAAAAATAACAATTCATTCAAATCATATCATTCATATCTTTAACACGATAATGGTTCATTAGACTAAAAAATTTCTTTATGAACATTCCTCCACAGAATTTTCAGACAAGCAAGTTCTCAATTTGTCATCCCTTAACTTGATCTACCGAGTCAAGAGTTAACAGTAGCAATTTGACAGCACAATCCACTAATCTCATAGTGATTTGCTGAATTCATTATCATCATTCCAGTTATGAATGTCATCACAGGGACTCGTCCCATTCATCCTCATTGTGGTTTTGCTCAGCTTATTACATTTCAACTAAATTTCAGAAATCATCATTTTTTTCAATCAGAATCCAAATCAATTCATCAATTCTCAAACAGAATTAAAAATCATATCAACCACATTCGAATTCATCATCTGGATAGCATTAACGCTTATAATTTCAAGTCTTAGATTTACTCGTATATACTGCCGGTAAAGAGCTGCAGTTATACCCTCGGTATATACGGTTAGTCATGATACTTGGAATTATAGGATAAATACCATCATGTCTAAGCCTCAAGCAAGTCAGGGTTCCATATAATTGCGGTACTTCCATTTAAAGACCCAATTACTAATTTACGAAATTAGTTTGAATATCAATTTGTATGAATTATATCACACAATTACAACCTTCTTGATTCTTGATAAATTTTTGATATATTTGGCTTCTTGGTTGATCCTCATTAACCAAAAAGCTCTGATACCAACTGTAAGATCCCTGTTCCCACCGAGCAACGGATTCGGGGTACTAGCAGCGGAAGTAGCACTTCTCACGCGGGACAGGGATCCCACACTCGGGGCCTCACCCACAGATATCCGGACAAGAGACTAATCCGACGGTTATTCAAAAACCGAACCCGGAAAAACTTCCTTTACCCGGAAAGCACGGGCGATTCCACCAGGATAAGTTTTTACTCTAACGTAGTCAAGACCATTATTGATCAAGCTGATCCGACTGCATCTATAAAGATACTCGGTCAGATCAAGGAATAAACTTGCACTTGGATCATTGGGATCAACGCTTTTTTCTCCATTCAAGAGGCACAGCCGTTGATTCCTATCCATAGAACAATTATTGTCCAGGATTTACTTTATCTATCGTAATAAAAAAAAATTAGTCTCGATTTACGGATCCATTAGTCCAGCCTAACCCCATCCAGTCCCATGGGTTAGCCAACCGCCCAACCATTGTAGTGATGGGATCCAATTAGGAATTTGGTTAGGTTTTGTCCCGGGTACCAGGGAAAAGAGTTCCAAGGCCCCCTAGCCGGAAGTTCATGCAAATATAAAACTAGTCACACCACTTACACACCCAATATGAAATTGCCTTTTTACAGATTTAACAAAAAACAATCCTTTAATAAAACCATAGTATCACTGATCCAAATCTTCTAATTTATCCGGTTGATTCAATTTCCCATCATTCCTTTATCAGAGTATCTATGGCATCATTGGCAACTAGAACGCTCACCACCTGTCCACTCTTCAGGGGCCGTTTCAATAGTTCCTAGCCCATAATACTTGGCAATATAATCACTTATCAACATGGACTCTCGTTGAAGATCAGCAAGATCAACCAACGGATCCATATAAAGAGCCATGGACTCATCCATTGAAGACCAGCAAGGTCAATCAACCAGATCCATGCCCGGTTTCAGAAAACAACTCTTACTCCTTGTTCCAATATCTTCCTCGACGCACGCGTGGGTATCCTGGGCGACCCAAAGCCCGAGCACCGTATGGTCAGCACCCTCTAGGATCCTTCGCAGGTGACCTAGCGCTTCACTCATAGGCCGCTTCCTTGGCCCCTCATCCACCATACCGGAAGCTCACCATTTTAATCGCACCGAGGCTGGTCAAGACCTCGGCCGACCTTGCTGCGCGAGACGTCCTCCATTGACTCTCCGTCAGCAGTTGCAACTTTATCAGTTAGGTCTCCACGACCTTGATCACAAGACGGTCAAAATGCTTTCCCAGTATTCTTGACATAAAACAGTCATTTACAAACAGTCACAAAATACAGTTTCTATATCGAACTCTGTCTTTCCACATTATCCCTCCTTAATCCACATTACTTATTCCACATTCCCTTCATATGTACTCATTCTCATCCATTCATTCATATCAACGACACATTATTTCCCATACACATTCACCTTCATTATTCTTCATACACATCCATGCATACATCCATTTTCACATCCTTACTCATACATCCACATCCACATACATACATCCATACATACACATCCACATGCATACATCCACATCTACATGCATACATCCATATGCATACATCCACATCCTCATTCGTACATCTACATCTACATGCACATTCATGCATCTTCATCCATACATCCACATTTACATGCACATTCACATCCATACATACATCTATCTTTTTCTTCCCATTCATATAGCCCCATACGCCTTCACATCTATTCTTTTACATCACATCCATTTTTACCTTATGACGATCCATATACATCTTATCTCATCACATACACTTCTTATCTCATTCCATACACATCTTAACTCATCTTATCACATCTTAACTCATCTCATATACATCTTATCTCATCTTATCACATCTCATACACTTCTTATCACATCTTAACTCATCTTATCACATCTTAACTCATCTTATCACATCCTAACTCATCTCATATGCATCTTATCTTATCTTATCACATCTCATACACCTCTTATCACATCTCATACACCTCTTATCACATCCTAACTCCTCTTATCACATCCTAACTCATCTCATATGCATCTTATCTCATCTTATCACATCTCATACACCTCTTATCACATCTCATACACCTCTTATCACATCCTAACTCATTTTTTTTTATGCATACCTCTATGCAAGAATTTCAATTGTGACAAAAGTAACACTTTTATAATAAAATAATTATTTTTTTCTGTAATATTTTTATAATAAAATAATAATTTATTTATTTATTTCATTTCTATGCACGAAATTCAATATGATGAAAATAACTTTTTATAATAAAATAATTATTTTTTTTCTTTACTGTTTTATAATAAAATAATAAAATATTCATCTTTTAGGCATACCTCTATGCATGAAATTCAATTATGTTAAAAATAACACTTTTGTAATAAAATATTTATCTTTTATGCATACCTCTATGCATGAAATTCAATTATGTTAAAAGTAACACTTTTATAATAAAATATTTATCTTTTATGCATACCTCTATGCATGAAAGTTAATTATGCTAAAAGTAACACTTTTGATATAAAATTTTATCCATTATGCATACTTCTATGCATGAAAATTAAAATGATAAAAGTAACACTTTTGATATAAAAATTTATCCATTATGCATACTTCTATGCATAAAATAAAAATGATAAAAGTAATACTTTTGATATAAAAATTTATCCTTTATGCATACTTCTATGCATAAAATAAAAATGATAAAAGTAATACTTTTGATATAAAATTTATCCTTTATGCATAATATAAAAATTTAATTTTCTCATGATTCTAATGAAATTCTTTCAATTAATCTAGGATGATAATTCCTAGAATATGGTAGGAAATCCTCTTTTCATGCTTTGAATGAAATTATTTTATGTGTAAATTTTTATAAAATTTTGACATAGCCCGCTACTATAACTGATAAATCTCAATTATTTTTAAAAGATAAGGCTTATCTTTAAGAGAATGATTAGAATTATCCTTAATTGGATCATTAATCCTTAATGGAAATAATCATAAACTAAAAGCATAGATAAAAAAACCATTAATTTGTTCTCAAGCATAGATTAATCTTGGATTAAGGAAAGCTTTATGAAAAGCTTCATTTGAATAATGGGTCATGAGTATGACCATTTCTCAAGTGAGAGAGAGAAAAAACCATTAGAATTAAACATAAATAGAAATTTATGTAATTATTTACTATCATTAATCAATTAACTTCAATAGCATTCAAAAACCATACCAATTAAGCTTCTCAAGCTTGAGAGGGGTTGAGAAGAGAGAAACATTGAGAAATTATAGAAAAAATCAAAATTCACCATACTTACCTTACAAATTGCTTGATTCTTTGTTCACGGTAGAGGCCCCCAACCAATCAATTGGTTTAGTATGTTGATGGAGCCACCAATGGGGATTGAAGAAAGAGAGAAGTGTCAAAAACTAGTGAATTATTAAAGAATTCACAGTTCTTGGCTTAGGTGGAGTAGAGTAACAATGCATAAGACACTATATATTTTCAACAAGGGGAGGCTTCTATTTATAGGAAAAATTGAGCTTCTAACTAAACAAACTGATTCTAGAATTTTCCAAGTCAGTTTGGTCACTTTTTGACCATTTTATGGTCAGTTAAGCTAACTTTTTGGAACTAGACTTGAATGAGGAGAGAGGAGAGATGAAATATTTCAATTTTTATGAGTTTAAAACTCATTTAAGCATGTGTTTTAGGTGCCTCATTGAAGGCCCTCCTTTTCCTTACTGATGTGTCAAAAATGGAATCCTTACACTCAAAATATCTCATATTTTTATATTACTCATAGTTTTTTACTATTAAACCTTGTACATTTTCAACTCTTCATCTTATGTGAGCATTGAAGGGACTCACCTTCCTTACCTAGGTGTCAAAATGAAATCATTATACCCAAAATATCTCATATTTTTAATATTGCTCATAGTTTTTTACTAATAAACCTTGTACATTTTCAACTCTTCACCTTATGTGAGCATTTACTCATTTTTGGGTATCATCTTTTACAAAATTGGATTTATCTCCTCCCTACACATGGATTGATCCTATTGGCCCCTAGGAACCTTAATTGGACCATAATCCAAAGATTTCTGAAAATCTAGATCCTTAGACTAAGGTTCTTTATACCTATTTCCAATTAATTCCAATTGCACATTGGAAAATTCTTTCTGAATTTCTGTTTCAGGGGAATTCATTTTAATAAGGTGAGATATTTTTCTATCCAAAAATATTCAAAATCTGAATATTCTCTCTCTAGAATATTTTCTCTGTCTAGGTTAAAACAGTTAGAAACAAGATCTTTATATTTTGAAGAGGGATTGATTACAGGGGAATATGCTGGACATTTTGAGAGGCTGGGGAGGAATCTTACATTCTCTCCCACTTGAAAAATGCGAGATGTCCTCATCTCGCAAACTGGGGTAATTTCACAAGATGCACGAATATGAGACTTAGAGAAAAATTTTAATCAAGATTAACCACCAAGAAAAGTCTCAAAGAGAGCAAGATTCAAGATAAGAACAAGATTTAAACTTTATTCATTCTCGGAACATATACAGTAAAGATAGAAGAACTCTTTACACTTCCATAAGCCCGTCCATCATATGGTTACAAAAGCAGCACTCACAAGCTGCGCACGTATAAGGTAACTCATCTATGGGAATAATTCTGTTGGTTATTGCCGCACCTATCTCAGTGGTATGAGGTGATCTAACAAAAGGACCTCTGAGAGGCAAGCCAAAAACGGGGTAAAGGCATATCTTCTGATGAGGAAGAAAACACGCCAATAAGAAGACCCGCTCAGAAAAACCAAGATGTCTTGATCTCATGATGCACTAGTATCGGGGACCCAAGATGTCTTGATCTCATGACGCAGTAGTATCGGAGACCCAAACCCAAAGCTTCAATAACCATGGCTAAGCGGACATTGTTACGAAAATGCTGCTGACCCCAGGGTGTTGCCCTAGTTATGTCTTGATAGGTCTGCCATTTGGTCTGAGCTACAGAAGTTCCCAAGTGAGGGACAAGTGATTGCTCATACTGTTCTATAAAATCCTTCTTCACAGAATCGCTTGCGTCTTGAAGGTGAGAAATCATCATGGATAAAACTAATTCCTGTTGCCAAGCCATGAAGGAGATTAAGAAAGAAGGAGATCGATGGGAGTAAGATTACTGTGAGCGACAAGTAAAAGTTACGACTTATATAAAGGAAGGAGCTAGCGTAACTTAGAAGCCAACGGTAACTTGCCACTGAAGTTTTACCGTCTTTCCATGATTTGGGTTTGGCACATTTTTCTATAGAAGGCATTAAGAATTTTGAGATGAGGAGATAAAAGAAGGCTAAGTTACCTATAGAAGGCATTAAGAATTTTGAGATGAGGAGATAAAAGAAGTTCGTAGGCTAAGTTACCTACTTTCTTTGGTCCACAATATCTGGGGGATAACTTCTTATACTTCCCAAGAGATAAAGAACTTCTTTTGGGCCGTACTCGAATGAAGACCAAAACCTTGATATCCAAAACATCGATTCTCACTTCTGAACTCATTGTTCTGAATCCTTAAAACAGGTGGGACTCCTGAGAAGTATTCTGGGGAAAGGTTCTTCCTTTTTTAGACAGAATCTTTCTTTTATTTTAGAGAGAGAATAATTATAAGATCAGAAAGGGAGGTTCTTACTCCTGTATACCTCGAAGGCTGGGGGAAGAATCTTACATTCTACCCCACTTGAAAAGTGCGAGATGTCCTCATCTCGCCAAGTAGAGGACAACTCTTTTTCTTAAGATCCAATTTATTCTGGGGTTCCTTATATTCTGGTCAACCCAACAAAATACGAGAATAATTATCCCTTAAATAAAAAATAACAATTCATTCAAATCATATCATTCATATCTTTAACACGATAATGGTTCATTAGACCAAAAAATTTCTTTATGAACATTCCTCCACATAATTTTTAGACAAGCAAGTTCTCAATTTGTCATCCCTTAACTTGATCTACTGAGTCAAGAGTTAACAGTAGCAATTTGACAGCACAATCCACTAATCTCATAGTGATTTGCTGAATTCATTATCATCATTCCAGTTATGAATGTCATCACAGGGACTCGTCCCATTCATCCTCATTGTGGTTTCGCTCAGCTTATTACATTTCAACTAAATTTTAGAAATCATCATTTTTTTCAATCAGAATCCAAATCAATTCATCAATTCTCAAACAGAATTAAAAATCATATCAACCACATTCGAATTCATCATCTGGATAGCATTAACGCTTATAATTTTAAGTCTTAGATTTACTCGTATATACTGCCGGTAAAGAGCTACAGTTATACCCTCGGTATATACGATTAGTCATGATACTTGGAATTATAGGGTGAATACCATCATGTCTAAGCCTCAAGCAAGTCAGGGTTTCATATAATTGCGGTACTTCCATTTGAAGACCCAATTACTAATTTACGAAATTAGTTTGAATATCAATTTGTATGAATTATATCACACAATTACAACCTTTTTGATTCTTGATAAATTTTTGATATATTTGGCTTCTCGGTTGATCCTCATTAACCAAAAAGCTCTGATACCAACTGTAAGATCCCTGTTCCCACCGAGCAACAGATTCGGGGTACTAGCAGCGGAAGTAGCACTTCTCACGCGGGACAGGGGTCCCACACTCGGGGCCTCACCCACGGATATCCGGACAAGAGACTAATCCGACGGTTATTCCAAAACCAAACCCGGAAAAACTTCCTTTACCGGAAAGCACGGGCGATTCCACCAGGATAAGTTCTTACTCTAACGTAGTCAAGACCATTATTGATCAAGCTCATCCGACTGCATCTATAAAGATACTCGGTCAGATCAAGGAATAAACTTGCACTTGGATCATTGGGATCAACGCTTTTTTTCCCATTCAAGAGGCACAACCGTTGATTCCTATCCATAGAACAATTACTGTCCAGGATTTACTTTATCTATCGTAATAAAAAAAATTTAGTCTCGATTTACGGATCCATCAGCCCAACCTAACCCCATCCAGTCCCATGGGTTAGCCAACCGCCCAACCACTGTAGTGATGGGATCCAATTAGGAATTTTGTTAGGTTTTGTCCCGGGTACCAGGGAAAAGAGTTCCAAGGCCCCCTAGCCGGAAGTTCATGCAAATATAAAACTAGTCACACCACTTACACACCCAATATGAAATTGCCTTTTTACAGATTCAACCAAAAACAATCCTTTAATAAAACCATAGTATCACTGATCACAATCTTCCAATTTATCTGGTTGATTCAATTTCCCATCATTCCTTCATCAGAGTATCTATGGCATCATTGGCAACTAGAACGCTCACCACCTGTCCACTCATCAGGGGCCGTTTCAATAGCTCCTAGCCCATAATACTTGGCAATATAATCACTTACCACCTGTCCACCTGTCCACTCAGGGGCCGTTTCAATAGTTCCTAGCCCATAATACTTGGCAATATAATCACTTATCAACATGGACTCTCGTTGAAGATCAGCAAGATCAACCAACGGATCCATATAAAGAGCCATGGACTCATCCATTGAAGACCAGCAAGGTCAATCAACCAGATCCATGCCCGGTTTCAAAAAACAACTCTTACTCCTTGTTCCAATATCTTCCTCGACGCACGCGTGGGTATCCTGGGCGACCCAGAGCCCGAGCACGGTATGGTCAGCAACCTCTAGGATCCTTTGCAGGTGACCTAGCGCTTCACTCATAGGCCGCTTCCTTGGCCCCTCATCCACCATACCGGAAGCTCACCATTTTAATCGCACCGAGGCTCGTCAAGACCTCGGCCGACCTTGCTGCGCGAGACGTCCTCCATTGACTCTCCGTCAGCAGTTGCAACTTTATCAGTTAGGTCTCTACGACCTTGATCACAAGACGGTCAAAATGCTTTCCCAGTATTCTTGACATAAAACAGTCATTTACAAACAGTCACAAAATACAGTTTCTATATCGAACTCTGTCTTTCCACATTATCCCTCCTCAATCCACATTATTTATTCCACATTCCCTTCATATGTACTCATTCTCATCCATTCATTCATATCAACGACACATTATTTCCCATACACATTCACCTTCATTATTCTTCATACACATCCATGTATACATCCATTTTCACATCCTTACTCATACATCCACATCCACATACATACATCCATACATACATATCCACATGCATACATCCACATCTACATGCATACATCCATACATACACATCCATATGCATACATCCACATCCTCATTCGTACATCTACATCTACATCTACATCCATACATCCACATTTACATGCACATTCACATCCATACATACATCTATTTTTTTCTTTCCATTCATATAGCCCCATACGCCTTCACATCTATTCTTTTACATCACATCCATTTTTACCTTATGACAACCCATATACATCTTATCTCATCACATACACTTCTTATCTCATTCCATACACATCTTAACACATCTTAACTCATCTTATCACATCTTAACTCATCTCATATACATCTTATCTCATCTTATCACATCTCATACACTTCTTATCACATCTTAACTCATCTTATCACATCTTAACTCATCTTATCACATCCTAACTCATCTCATATGCATCTTATCTTATCTTATCACATCTCATACACCTCTTATCACATCTCATCCACCTCTTATCACATCCTAACTCCTCTTATCACATCCTAACTCATCTCATATGCATCTTATCTCATCTTATCACATCCTAACTCATCTCATCACATCCTAACTCATCTCATATGCATCTTATCTCATCTTATCACATCTCATACACCTCTTATCACATCTCATACACCTCTTATCACATCCTAACTCATTTTTTTTATGCATACCTCTATGCAAGAATTTCAATTGTGACAAAAGTAACACTTTTATAATAAAATAATTATTTTTTTCTGTAATATTTTTATAATAAAATAATAATTTATTTATTTTTTTCATTTCTATGCATGAAATTCAATATGATGAAAATAACTTTTTATAATAAAATAATCATTTTTTTTCTTTATAATTTTATAATAAAATAATAAAATATTCATCTTTTAGGCATACCTCTATGGATGAAATTCAATTATGTTAAAAGTAATACTTTTATAATAAAATATTTATCTTTTATGCATACCTCTATGCATGAAATTCAATTATGTTAAAAGTAACACTTTTATAATAAAATATTTATCTTTTATGCATACCTCTATGCATGAAATTCAATTATGTTAAAAGTAACACTTTTATAATAAAATATTTATCTTTTATGCATACCTCTATGCATGAAATTTAATTATGTTAAAAGTAACACTTTTAATATAAAATTTTATCCATTATGCATACTTCTATGCATGAAAAAAAAAATGATAAAAGTAACACTTTTGATATAAAAATTTATCCATTATGCATACTTCTATGCATAAAATAAAAATGATAAAAGTAATACTTTTGATATAAAAATTTATCCATTATGCATACTTCTATGCATAAAATAAAAATGATAAAAGTAATACTTTTGATATAAAATTTATCCTTTATGCATAATATAAAAATTTAATTTTCTCATGATTCTAATGAAATTCTTTCAATTAATCTAGGATGATAATTCCTAGAATATGGTAGGAAATCCTCTTTTCATGCTTTGAATGAAATTATTTTATGTGTAAAATTTTATAAAATTTTGCCATAGCTCCGCTACTATAACTGATAAATCTCAATTATTTTTAAAAGATAAGGCTTATCTTTAAGGGAATGATTAGAATGATCCCTAATTAGATCATTAACCCTTAATGGAAATAATCCTAAACTAAAAGCATAGATAAAAAAAACCATTAATTTGTTCTCAAGCATAGATTAATCTTGGATTAAGGAAAGCTTTATGAAAAGCTTCATTCGGATTGAGAATGGGTCATGAGTATGACCATTTCTTAAGTGAGAGAGAGAAAAAACCTTTAGAATTAAACATAAATAGAAATTTATGTAATTCTTTACTATCATTAATCAATTAACTTCAATAGCATTCAAAAACCATACCAATTAAGCTTCTCAAGCTTGAGAGGGTTTGAGAAGAGAGAAACATTGAGAAATTATAGAAAAAATTAAAATTCACCATACTTACCTTACAAATTGCTTGATTCTTTGTTCACGGTAGAGGCCCCCAACCAATCAATTGGTTTAGTATGTTGATGGAGCCACCAATGGGGATTGAAGAAAGAGAGAAGTGTCAAAAACTAGTGAATTATTAAAGAATTCACAGTTCTTGGCTTAGGTGGAGTAGAGTAACAATGCATAAGACACTATATATTTTCAACAAGGGGAGGCTTCTATTTATAGGAAAAATTGAGCTCCTAACCAAACAAACTGATTCTAGAATTTTCCAAGTCAATTTGGTCACTTTTTGACCATTTTTAGGTCAGTAAAGCTAACTTTTTGGAACTAGACTTGAATGAGGAGAGAGGAGAGATGAAATATTTCAATTTTTATGAGTTTAAAACTCATTTAAGCATGTGTTTTAGGTGCCTCATTGAAGGCCCTCCTTTTCCTTACTGATGTGTCAAAAATGGAATCCTTACACTCAAAATATCTCATATTTTTATATTACTCATAGTTTTTTACTATTAAACCTTGTACATTTTCAACTCTTCATCTTATGTGAGCATTGAAGGGACTCACCTTCCTTACCTAGATGTCAAAATGAAATCATTATACCCAAAATATCTCATATTTTTAATATTGCTCATAGTTTTTTACTAATAAACCTTGTACATTTTCAACTCTTCACCTTATGTGAGCATTTACTCTTTTTTGGGTATCATCTTTTACAAAATTGGATTTATCTCCTCCCTACACATGGATTGATCCTATTGGCCCCTAGGAACCTTAATTGGACCATAATCCAAAGATTTCTGAAAATCTAGACCCTTAGACTAAGGTTCTTTATACCTATTTCCAATTAATTCCAATTGCACATTAGAAAATTCTTTCTGAATTTCTGTTTCAAGGGAATTCATTTTAATAAGGTGAGATATTTTTCTATCCAAAAATATTCAAAATCTGAATATTCTCTCTCTAGAATATTTTCTCTCTCTAGGTTAAAACAGTTAGAAATAAGGTCTTTATATTTCTGAAGAGGGATTGATTACAGGGAAATATGCTGGACATTTTGAGAGGCTGGGGAGGAATCTTACAGCAGCAGGTGGACATTTCTCAGGAGATATAACAAGAAAGAAAATTCTCCAGGTTGGATTGTGGTGGCCCAGAGTTTTGAAGGATGCACATGAGTATGCTAAGAGGTGTGTCATATGTCAAAAGACTGGTCAGCCAGATAATAAGGATAGAATGTCAGATCATCCTCTTCTGCCACTAGAGCCTTTCCAAAAGTTGGGGATGGATTTTGTGGGACCTTTTAAGCCTACAACAAGGAAAGGATGCACGTATATTTTGGTTACAACCAGACTATTGTACTAAATGGGTAGAAAAGCCAATCAATGGTTTTAGGCTGAAGAAGTTTCAAGGGAAGCCACCACATCTTGATTGGCCAGTTTCAACTTTGGTGCATGTTGAGGAAGTCAGATCCAACACACCAAAAGTTAACACAGCACAGAGATGGATGTTCTTAAGGCAGAACATAGGTGTTGAGATGATGCCAAGAAGCTTAATTGATGGCACAGGGTGTTTTGATCAGTTGTTGCAGAGCTTGAAATTTGCTAAAGCTTTTGTCAGGGTTTGTTTTCTTGAATTGTGCTGTGTTGGAAGTTGCTTAGTCGGACTTTACTGGCTCCGAGTTTTGAAGGTGGGGGCTGCATGCCCACTAAGAGTGATGATTACTTTATGGAGAGCACCTTCAATGCAGAAAGTGCAGGACCTGGAGAAGAACCAGAGTTTCAAGACACAAGTTGCAGGTTTGCTAGGCAAAATCAGTTGTTGAGATAGTTGCAGACCAAGTGCCTGATGTAGAGATGCATGGTGCAGAGCAGATATAGGTTGCTGAGCAGTTCAAGGAACCAGTTTCATTACAAAGTGTGGATGTAGAAGCACCAGACAAGGATGTTCAGGTTGCTGAACCTGATGATATGAAGGAGGTGGACCAGACTTTTGATGTTGCTACAACTGTTTGATGTAGCAGCATGATTTTACTTTTGTTGCCATTTTGAACTGATCAAGGGATGTGTGGATCCGAGTCAGATTTCTTTGAGATCTACCACCGGGACGTGCCATGTGTTGAAGGCATAGTTCTCTTAAGTTGAATGTTGCTAAGTCGGATATGTAAGAAGTCGGATATGTAGTAAGTCGGATATGTAAGCAATCGGATATTTAGTAAGTCGGACATATGCTAAAGTGGTAGGAATGTATGATGACTTTCTTGGGATCTTAGAAGTTAGGATAGGTAACGGTTATTCAAGAATAACGTTTTGGAGAACGAGTAACGATTTTGAGCAAGGTAGAAAAGAAGGGGAAGCAATGTAATGAAGAGAGTGAATCAAGCAGAATTTTGTGTGTTTTATCTCTTGTGTGACCTTACTCTATCGAATCTCTGTCTGAGCATTGCATTTTTGCTGTGTCTGAATGTCTGATTTTGCCTAATCAACATGTCTCTTATTGAGCAATGGTGTCTGCTTGTTATGATTCTGTTTGTGTTGATGAATCCCAACAGTCATGAATGGTTGGAGTACCAAACCATCTCTGAATTGCAATCTGAAGTGATAGGGATCTGTATTAGATACCCAATGGTAAATTTGAACCCTCAATTGTACCAAAATATAATGATTAATGCTAATTAATCATTGATTAGTGAAATAATCCCCTGTTTTGTGTGCAGACAACAGAGCGTGCACGGAGGCCAGATCTGGTGCCTTAGAGTTCAAATGAGCTCAAATCCTTTCAAATGCATCAATAACATTTATTCTAGTAGAGGATCAAGCCAAGAAACAAAAGATTTGACCAAACATTGAATGCTTAATCTCTGTTTTACCAAAGTCACTTGCAGATTCGATGCAGAGCTTGATGCCACTTCTCCTTGACGAATTTCACAAATCTGAGATCACCAGCATGTAGAGCACCGTTGAAAACCAGTAGGGCCAAAAGGAATGAGACCAATTCATTCTGTGTGAGTGTAGATCTCAAAATTCCTCCACAAATGAAGCACCGACGAATTCGCAAAATTCAGCAGCTCTCGTACGATTTCGCAATTCGTCTTGATGAGCCGGTGGGTGGCAGCATGGCTAGGTGGGGCTAAGAGGTTTTTGGCTAAGGTTGAGGTTGGAGGGAGATCAAGCCCCTCCACCAGCTCGGGGTGCAAAAAGCTTATTGAAAAGACTAAAAAAGTGATTATCTTTTAATCCTAATTAATAGGGTGATTAGCAAGATAAATAAGCTCATAAATTGGATGGATCCTAAGCTAGGCTCTGATACCAAGTTAAAATGCAAGCAAAGTGATGAGCTATGGTGGATCAAATGCAAGAATCAACATCATTAGTAAGTGATTAGATGATGATTAAGATGAGATTAGTGAGCAATTAACTGATAGCTTAATGTAGGCATGGATACTCAAAAACTAGCAAATACTCATTAGGCCAATGCCTCAATTTATAGTGTTTACATCCACAAGATGCCAAGCATCTAATTCCACTGATCTCTCCTTGATTTGTGCCACCTCCCCTGGGGTGACACCTTTTTCTTGATTCTCTCCACCTCTTCACTTTTCCCAGAATATCTCCACACATCCTAGATCTTCTCATGCTACCCTTTATTCTCTCCCAGTAGATTCCACTCACCTTTTCACTGCTACCCACTCATTTACAGACTCTCTTTTATAGCCTCTTGCTAAGGGCTTGTTCCCGCACACACCCATTCACTTGTATATTTCAACATCTTGAACCATAGCCTCTTGCTAAGGGCTTGTTCCCGCACACACCCATTCACTCTCTTTTATAGCCTCTTGCTAAGGGCTTGTTCCCGCACACACCCATTCACTTGTATATTTCAACATCTTGAACCATGTCCATCGGTCTTAAATTTGAGACCTACAGAAGAAGCTCAAGTATATCCTGGAGAGCTCACATACCAGCAACCCCACAAAGGCTAGTAGAAGCAGCAACTTCCACTACAGCTACCCCCACCACCAGTAGGAAGACAGGGTGGCCGAAAATCTTAGAAACTGGGGATGAACATCTTAGAGAACGAGCATAGAAATCCATGTTCCCATCCCGTACACTCAAAAGAGCTTAAGACTAAGCCAAACCAACCTTCCTTATGGGACAACCTGTACTCTAAGAGACATTGTATTACTCCAAGAGACCTCAAGGTAGGCATGCACAAATCTATGGAGCTTGACAGCTCTACTGAATCCGAGGAAGAAGAATTTCTTATACCCCATAAGGTAATTAACATCTTTCAGCTTAAACCCCTTAAAGTGTGCCTTTGCGGTTCGGAGCGGGAAGTTATTGATAGCTTTCATGCGGGTCTTTCAGGATGACTTCAGTGTGTTCAAGACCTCTATTCAGCATTTGGAACATCTGCGAAGATTGTGTTTTCAGAAATGTTGGTAGGTATCTTTCAGCTTAAACCCCTTAAAGTGTGCCTTTGCGATTCGGAGCGGGAAGTTATTGGGGCACATTATATCAACAGAAGGCATTGCTGTGGATCCCGATAAGGTGGCGGTGGTGATGCAAGCTTCAGTACTTGTTAATTCCAAGGAGTGTATGCAGTTTTTGGGTCAAATTCGGTGGCATGGTCGGCATTTGTAGTTTCTGGCACATTTGGCGATCCCGCTAAATCTGGTGGTGCATGTGGACCGCAAAGAATTTTCTTGGACAAAGGAATGTGATTTGGCATATCAAAGGTTGAAGATACAACTGTCCCGTGCACCAGTTATGATGCCACCTGATTGGGAGAAGTATTTTCATGTATTTGTGGATGCTTCGGACATGGCAATTAGTAGTGTATTAATGCAAGAGAAGAGGGCTGGTTCCGACATGTTTATTATGCAAGCCGTAGATTATCCTCCGCTGAGAAGAATTATTCAATAAAACTGAGTGGGAGTGCTTAGGCATGATTTATTCAGTGTGAAGAAGTTTTGGCATTATCTACTAGGGAGAATGTTCTATTTTCATGTGGACCATTATGCGTTGCTTTATCTGGGCGGCAACATAATTTAACAGGAAGATTGGCTAGGTGGACGCTATTGCTTATAGGAGTTTGATTTTGAAGTCATTCATCGACCAGGATCCCAACATGTTGTAGCAGATTATCTTTCAATAATACTGGATTCAGGAGAACAAGCTGCTACAGGAGTGGATGACGAGTTTCTAGATGCATCGTATTTTGCTGTTTCAAATGAAGTGGTTCTGCCTCTTTCCGTGCCCTAGACATGGTACAAGGAAATGTTTTGTTTTCTGTCTACATGTGTTATGCCAACTCATTAGACGAAGGACCAGGAGAGGCGTATTGCATTGCGAAGTCGTTACTTTGAAGTCTGTATTGGAGAATTATACTATTGCAATGTTGTTGATGTGCTGTTTTGTGATGTGTACTACCGCAAGATCAGGAGGCCGTGTTGCGGGAAGTGCATTGTAGAGTTTCGGGAGGGCATTTTTCAGGAAAGATTACTGTAGGAAAAGTTTTCCAAGCTGGCTTGTGTTGGCCAACAATGTATTTTGATGCGCAGCAGTTTGTGCGCAAATGTGATGTATGCAAGAGGATGGGCCAACCGTCACAGAGAGACCACATGCCCTTACACAAGATATTACCATTGGAGCCTTTTCAAAAGTGGGGCTTGGACTTCATTGGGACCTTTAAACCCATAGCCAAAGATAGGAAACCGATATATTCTGATAGCAACAGATTATCGCACACCAAGTGGGTGGAATCTTGGGCGTTGTGGGATAACTCTGCCCTTTCAGTGGCAAAGTGTTTATACAAGGATGTATTCACCCGTTTTGGCTGCCCGGTGGAGTAGGTCAGTGATCGAGGGGATCATTTTATTAGCAAAGTGATCAGGCAGATGACAGGCTTTTATTTCATTCTTCACAAGAAATCATCCCCCTATTATCTGCAAGCCAATAAGCATATTGTGCGCATTCTGACCAAGCTCATCAACAAGCATCGGACACGGATTGGGATGTTCAGCTTCCGCTAGCACTTTGGGCATACCACACAGCTTACAAGGTAGCAACTGGATTAACCCCTTTCATGCTGGCTTTTGGTGTGGAGGCTATTACACCGAGTGAGTTTGTTGTGCCGAGTTTGCGGATTGCAGTGGAAGATAAATTCCTTGGCATATCCGCTGGAAGTCTTGAGTTCATTAGATAAAGATCGGATGTGGAGTTTTTACTGGGTGCAAGAACTCTAGAATCAGAGGAAACGTCAGGTGGATCGGCACTCGAAGCAAAATAATTTTTCAAAAAGGAAGTTAGTTTTGGTGTTCAATACTCGCATGGGGAAGCTGCCAGGCAAGATGAAGTTGTGGTGTTCCAATCCTTTCTGGATATATGCTCCTTGTGGGGACACCTCATTCTTTTTTGTGAATTTGTTGGGTGAGGTCGTCCTCCCTTCTCCAGTTAATGGGTTTCGATTGCGGCATTATTATGCAGCGGTGCCCATTCAATGCCCTTTTCAATTTTCGAAGAGGTGGATGTCTCTCTCATGAATGATCTCTTTAACAAGTGAGGAAACCGATATAATTTTAGCTGTTGATTGAAGTTTGAGGAAAAGTTTGCATGCGTATGTGGTCCGCTGAGCAAGTGGTGCATGCAAAGGGAAAAATTCCATTTTTGGATTTTCACTTTTGTGCTCGCATATCTTCTTGCTCCTTTAAGCGCTTTGCGAGTTCTCTACGTCTCTGCATGCTCTTCTCTATCTGCAAGCATGATGGCACTCGCGCAATTTCTACTGCTAACTCCTATTCAGAACCTTGAGCTCCCTATGCAGGACATGCGTTTGTGGGTTTTTGCAAGCCTACATTAGCGTATCAATTGTTGTAGCAGCTACAAGGCAGTGACATGGTGGAAATCCATGGAGAATTTTGAGAGTTAACTATTCAGCTCATTTAGGAATGCCTTTCCTTGCCTTTACATGGTGCTATTTAGGCTGCTCAGACGGTCACTGCACAGGAGATGGAGACAGAGTTTGGGCCAATAGTTAGTGGCAAACACAAATTGTCTGGCTGCACCAATCCAGGGGGTTAGGGATTGTTACAGACGGTTCTCAAAAGAAATTTGGGTATAGGCCAAGACTTGTACTATTTCTCTCAGGGTTATGAAATTTTCAAAGACGGCTGAATATGGCGTGGTATCCTGGGCCTGAGTTCTAAAGGGCAAGATTCGTTTTGATGACTAGCGCGTCTGTGCACGTAGTAGGTTGCAAAGGGTAGCCACAATTGAATTCTAAGATAGGGCCTACTATTTCTCTCAGGGTTATGAATTTTTCAAAGACTGCTGAATATGGCGTGGTATCCTGGGCCTGAGTTCTAAAGGTCAGGATTCATTTTGATGACTAGCGCATCTGTGCGCATAGTAGGTTGCAAAGGGTAGCCACAATTGAATTCTAAGATAGGGCAAATTTTACAAATATTATTTCTGATGTAGCGCAATTTTTTGGTTTCAATGCACCCTTCGTGCCATTTTTCAGGGCCTTTTTCCATTAGTGTGGAAGTTACACTAGTAGTCTCTAGTGGCACAACTCACCTAGGTGGCAGTTCTCAGCGAAGGGGAAGAAAGCAGACATCTACGGCTTTAACGAGTACTATTTCACTAGTGATGCTGAATGTAGTAACAAGCCAGGCTCAAAGGACACCGAACCATGAGGATACCCTACGAGTCTATGTCTCCGAAGTGCCTGGAGGCATATCTATTTCACCACTTTCCACAGTTGGGTCTGTATCAGAGATACTCATGTCTGCTATATCTACTCCGATGCGGTTGAATCTAGAAATGACACCGCAAGGCATTTCTGCTCTCAAAAGATGGCGCAGGTAGGTGAGGCAGAAGATGGCAGTATGTGTGGTGCCAACTATGCTGGTTTCTTTGGCAATTACAAGTTCTGCAGAGCCTATCCCGGTTAGTGCGGCTACAGATGGTGTCTCGGAGACCACAACAACTTTTGTGACTGCAATTCATACGGATGCGGTGGTAGTAACTACATATCCTTTTCCTTGGGAGTAGCCACAATATACTTTCCAACCAGATCATTTAGAAAGTTGTGCCAGACTACTGACTCATGTGGCACATTCTTTGCGGGCTATGCCACAATCCAGCACCCAAGCGCGGCTGCAAGCCTTGGAAGAGTAGGTGCAAGCTTTGGAAAGACAGAATGTTATTCTAAGAGGGGAAGCTACTGCTATACCTTTGTTGGAAAGAAGAATAAATGCATTAGAGCAAAGGGTACAAGCTGCAAAAAGTAGTGAAGAAAATGTGCGAGAGGCTCATGAAGATTTTTCTCGAATACTCATGGAAGAAATGTCTCTCGCCGACGCACCAATGACGCTTTAGCAAACTATCTTATGCTTAATCCGGGTGATGTTTTGATAAATATGGAAGATTTGGAATCCTTTTGGTAGTCATTCTTTGCCTAGAAGTGGCTCAGGAGTGGGAGGAACAGATTGCCCTATGGCGCAGTGTAGGGGGTTAACAGGCCTACAGAAGAGTCTGGTCTTCCTGAAGAACTTGCTCCTACACAGGTACCGGATGGAGCTGCTTCACAAAGTGACAAGTGTAAACATGTGATTGCTGAAGACAAGGCCCTGGATATTTCTAATGCAGATATGGCCAAGATAGTTTGTGAACATGATGAATCAATTCAAAAGAGGAAGCACATTGCAGCGGCATTTAACATGCAGAAGGAGGCTATCCATAATCTTTGCTTCTGGCTTGAGATGTGCTCCCATAGCTTTGCCCTACATTTGCCTCCTCAACCTCCATGGTGGAATGCGGGTCACGCCATTATGATAGGCATGTTCCTTTTTCACAATTGCCTACAACTCCGGAAACGCGCACAATTTTGATGGAGCCTACAGAAGAACAAGTGCATGCTGGTGTTCAAGGACTGAGTGCCTTGACAGTTCACACACCAACATGGAACTCTTTGCTCGTAGTATGTCTGTGCCTCATCAACTTGCATGGATCTAGAGGACATCATAGAAGATGTCAATGGAGATGAGGACACACCTCCTTGCCCCTATCATAGGAGCTTGTAGGCATGCTGGAGGAGGTGGTGTACTAGAGGATGAGTTGGAACCTGTTTGCCATAGGAACAAAATAAAAATTACAACAACTATTCGTTGAGGTCTGTTATGTATGAGTTTATAGTAAAAGTATTCATAGCATGTTTAATTTTTTTGCATCATATGAACCTAGTAAGTATTATCTGTACTTGTAATATATATTTAGAGTCATTGTTTTATTGCAACCTATGTCTACGTATATAAAATTTGGTGACAGCTTGATGGGCGAGTGTTTCAAGCTCAAAGTTTGCTGATACATGCATTTATTTTTTATTCTAACTTCTTGGATGTGCCTTCAAAATGTGTAGAAGATATTGCACAGTGTGGCAAAAAATACTCGCCCCACTAGTATGCATCCTGAATCGTGGAGGGGCTTTTGGGGCGAGAGTATAGAAGCGGTTGTTCCCATGGAGTTTGTGGTTCCGACACTGAGGATTTCTTCAGAATATAGATTGTCACCAGAGGAGTCATTAAAGCACAGGCAGGAGCAGCTATTACAATTGGATGAAGATAGATTACTTAGTACTCTTACAGTGGAGGTGATACAAAAGAGGAGACAAACATGGATGGCAAGGCAGATCAAGTTTAAAATTTTTCAGAAGGGCGATTGGGTTATGATGTATAACTCAAAGCTGGGACCACATCCTGTTAAGCTCAAACTTAGGTATTTGGGTCCTTATAAAATTACAAAGGATTTAGGGCAAGGCACGTTCCGACTGACAGACTATTTTGGAACGGAGGTATTGAAACCAGTTAATGGGTTCAGGCTCAAGAAATTTTATGGAGCTATCCCAGGCCAGAAGGGCATTCATGAAACAGGTCAGGATAGAAGGCTCGACGATGACTCAATGGATACACAGCGGAATGAAGTGGAGATCATGTCCGCAATGTGTGAAGGGGTGATTCCAAAGGGAGGATCCGAGGCGTCAGAGTGTTTTGTGCTGACGTGGCATTCGGGATTTTTAAATTTCAACATGATGGCTTTGATTTGTGTGAAACGTCTAAATCACATCAAAATGAGGATTGGGGGTTTTTGAGTTGCAAGAATAGAATATCTACTTGAATCTCTTGAGATGGTTGACGGGACTGATTTTCAAATAAGTAAGTGTCCTACTTCTGAGCGGGCTATGCAGAATGCAGCCATAGAAAAGCTAGACCGCTTGAACGAGCTTAGGAGAAGCTTAGCGCTGCTAGACATGCCCCAAACCCACAGTATTTCTGCCCCGACGGCAATGAAAAAAGGGAAAGGAAATTTTAAGAAAATGGGGGACGAGATAGTTTAGATAGGGCTAGTTGAGGGTCAGAACAGTCCTGTGGAGATTGAGGATGATGGTGATGAGCAGGAGGCTTGTCTTGACTTGACTAATGGTGAGACAAAAGCTTGGCTGAGGCGGATAAAGCTGTGGGAATTTGCAAATCTTCCATGGTCGGAGTGGGAGAAGAATCCGCATCATGCAAAGGAGCAGTTCGACTACCTGAAATCTACAGGCAGGTTTGTCACACAACAGATGCAGGTAACACTAGACTATGTAACACTAGACTATGTAGCAGCAGCATTTCATTTACCTTATACAAAGGATTCTAGTGTCCTAAAAGTGACCGACCAGATGATGAGGGTGGAGTTTGGTTCTCCCGAAGGTACAAAGGGGTATTTCATGGTCAGGAATGCATCTCCATAGAGGCAAGTGCAGTGTACATGGTTTTTATCCAAGGTGTGCATGTTGGTGAAAAGTTTGTATATGAGTAAGGAATCTTATGCAGTGCTGCACAGTGCAGAAAAAGGATTGAGGATTGATTGGGGTTCTCTTCTATATGAGAAATTACAGTTCTATGCAGAGCTTCGGGATAAAAGAAGGCAAGTTTCGGTGGACCGTTTAGCCCCATACATGGCCGGGTTATTTACATATAGGGATTGGCTTCGTTCCGATCCTACTCATGTAGAGCCAAAGGCGTCGATGAAGGAGGCTGTGGATAGTGGAAACCTCAAGAGAAAGCTGCAATACATGGCAGGGTCAAGTATGAAGACAACTGATGAAGTGGATCTGCTTGTTGTCGGATATTCAAAGGAGGAGGTGTTAGAGGCAGTGGCTAAAAAGAAGCCTTCTTTAGTGGTGTTTGATGAAGATAAAGCAGGTGGTAGCAAGCCTGAATTGGCTATCGTCGGACATAAGTTAAAGATGCCAAAACGAAAGGGCGCTGGCGGATTGGCACTACAGGCTTTAGGGAGTTCTGTACCATATACTCCTGTAGCACCAGCAGTTCAGATGATCATATCCACAGGGTTGGATGTAGCCATGAGGCCTGAAGAGGCCATCACAAAGTTATACTCAGTACAGCATTATATAAGGCAGCAAGCTAAGCATGGAGAGAGACAAAAGGCTGCTATGGAGGCTTTGGAAAAGCAGGTAGCTGATAATGAAGCAGCAGGATTGGATGACATGCACAAGGAAATAGAGGACTTGAAGGAGCAGAATGTTCAGCTCAGGAAGCAACATAAGGAGGAGTTGTTGGGTGTGCGGAATTCCACAGCATTGTTTAGACAGTGGATAGAGGTGTTTAAGCAAGAATGCAAGTCTGAGTGGACTCAGACAATGGACAAAGTGGCAGCGGTTCAAGCAGAGAACGAGTTTTTACAGTCTCGGATTGCTGCATTATCAGAGTTAGAAGGGGAAATCTTGGAAGAGAATCAGGTTCAAGGAGTGATAATAGCAACTGAAGATATTGAAGTGATGAAGAAAGCAGTGATGACAGAGCATGCATTAGAATTGTGGCAAGGTTTGCTATTGAAAATGGAGGAATGGATTTCAAAGCCTTATCAGGAGGTGAAGGCTATGTTTACTTCTGAAGTGGATGAGGAATATGTCATGCAGATTAAAGAGCTAGAAGCAGAGAATATGAAGCTGTCTAATCAATTGTTACAACAGACATTGCAGGAGGTTAAGGATGTAGTTCCAGTGGAATCTGGTGTGTTTGCAATGGATATGCAGATGGGAGGACAAGAGGCATTGTCGCCTGTGGTTGTGCAGAAGGAGGTGATATGGCTAAGGGTCAGAATTTGATGGTTAGTACATCTAAGGAGATGGAGAATGAGTTTGAATTGGTGAAGACATCAAGACCTTTGGCTGATGATGCAGAGATTTTGGGGAAAAAATACAGCAACAGAGGATGAAGGGGATGGAGCATTTCAGGAGGGGGATGGTGGTTTTTCTGCTTGATCGTAGGTTCGGTACCTTGGATTTGGTTCCAGGCACTAGCGTGTGCTATCAAGTAGGAAGCTGCTATCCTAAATCAATGGAGAATTTTTTGTCGAATCAAGGGATTATGGGAAACGGGTCCGCCTGGTCAGGCTCAGGCCACCGGATTGTGCCAGTGTTAGGACTCTACTTACAATACCATAGATTACTTTACTTTGTTTTAGTTTTCAAGTTTAGCAATTCCTTTTTGTAAGTCTTTTTGCAAAATACCTTAGTCGGACTTTCATTATGTCTTGGGGACATTCCGATGAAGGAATGCGGTTATAACTACTTGTAACTGATGCGGGCTTTTAATCAAGCACACGATTGTGTTTTTGATATGATGAATTAAGGAGTTTCGTCTGCATTCTGTAATGGCATTCGGACTCATTTCCGTCATCCACATGTGTATTTTGATTTCAGTCTTACTTCTATGTATCCGAATTAGGTTTAGCGAAAGTCTGATTTGAGTCAGGAATATACACTCACCTAAATCAGCCAAGAGACTCTTTAACCATACTCCTTCACATGTAGCAATGGCTGCATCGCTGTATTGAGCCTCTGTACTAGATAAAGCAACTATAGGTTGCTTCTTGCTGCTCCAACTCACCACTGCACTTCCAAATGTAAAGGCATAACCATTAGTAGACCTCCTGTCATACCCCTGCTCAATCTGCGTTGGTGTAGCCGTGTACATCCAAGCCTTTACCATGCTCATAAAGAAGACCATAATGTGCAATGGTCTTTACATAGCGTATAATGCATCTCACTGCATCCAAATGAGGTTTTCTGGGGCTTTGCATCATAAATTGGCTTACTAGCCCCACATGATAACTGAGATCCGGGCATGTGATAGTCATGTAAATAAGACTGCCAACCATCTTTCTATACATAGATGGATGATCCAACTCTTCACGAAAATTAGCCCACAGCTTCACATTTTTCTTTAACTTGCCTACATGAATGGGGTACCTCGGGTGTACATATCCTTCTGGCTATGCCATATAAACTTCCTCTTGTAAATCACCATTTAGAAATGCATTTTCACATCCATTTGATGCATTTCCCAACCGTTTGCTGCAGCCACAGCAATGACTACTCTCACTATTCCCATCTTTGCAACTGGACTAAATGTTTCATCATAGTCCAAGCCTTGGGTTTGTGCATAACCCTTAGCTACCAACCGCACTTTATGGCACTCAATGGAACCATCTGATTTGCATTTCACCTTATAAACCCATTTGAAACCAATGACAAATCCCAAGTCTCATTATGAACCAATGCGTCCATCTTAACATCCATTGCCTTCTCCCATACATGATTTCCAATAGCTTTTGTATAGCATGTAGGTTCCACATGCTTCACCAAAGAGGTCATATATGCGTACGATATGTAAACGTGTCTACTGGATACCTGACCATTTGGGATCTCTGCAACGCATGCGGATCACTCTGAACACCTATCACTCTAGCATGTGAAGGCACATATCTATCCTGCCTTGCACCTGGGTGTGCGTAAAACTAGTATGCCAAATTCCTCATGCAAACTTTCTAAACTTGACGACTCATAAATTATAATGCCAATTCCTCCAACCTTCTTTTTCCCTTTATCCACAGCACTACTCCCAGTGCTCACACTCTCATGTCTCAAGCATCCTGACCATGGACGTATAGTAGTGCTACTCTCAGACTCTACTAGCCCAGACATAGAAATAGAACTTGCTTGTGGCAAGTTCACATGCACATCAGCATCAATGGAATCAATGACACCCTCATCCTTTGCCTTGTACCAACTAGCAAGTTCATCAAACACCACATCTCATGAGATAACCACTTTCCTAGTTTGTGGATTGTAACATTTATATGCCTTGCGATCCTATGCATACCCAACGAAAATGCACTTTTCTGCCTTAGGATCCAACTTCTTCCTTCTCTCGTCTGGCACATGCACATAAGCTATGCAACCAAACACTTTGAGGTGTCCAATGTTTGGCCTAAAATCTGTAAGACGCATCTCTGGCGTACTTCCATGTATGGCTGCTATGGGTGTCTTATTAAGTACATACACCACTGTGGCACACGCTTATGCCCAATAATAATCTGGCATGCTCTTTTCATTGAGCATTGCCCTGGCCACATCACAAATGACTCTATTTTTCCTCTTAGCAACACCATTTTGCTGAGGTGTGTACCTGCAAGTTAGCTGCCTTCTTATGCCATGATTTCTCAAGAAATTCTCAAAAGCATGTGAGGTGTATTCACCACCTCCATCTGTCCTCAAACATTTTATCCAAGAGCCCTATTGCGTCCATAAACTTTCCCAACACTTCACTTTTCTCTGTGAGAAAGTAAATCCAAGTCATTCTGCTGAAATCATCAATGAATGTCACATAATACAAGCTGCCTTTAATGGATGGGTTTTGTGCAGGACCCCATACATCACTATGAACTATCTCAAGTGGCCTACTACTCATGTTGCCTTCTTTAGGAAATGGCAACCTTGCTTGCTTTCCAAACTGGCAAGCATCATAGACATGCATATTCCCATCATACTTGAATCTAGGCAGCCCACTAACAATGTCTCTTGCTTGCATGTTCTTTAACCTTTGTATGTTCACATGTCCAATCCTTTTATGCCACATGTCAATGTCTTGTACCACATTTCAGCTTTTAGAGAACATGGCTGATTTCAACTAAGGAATCCCAAGCATCATCCAACTTAAATAACCTGCCTTCTTCCTTACCTTTGGCAATGACTCTACATCCATTTTTGAAATCCTCAACAAAGCAACCATGCTCGTTGAAATTAACCTGTAAACCCTGTTCCACCATTTGAGCATACAAGACATCTGCTGCCATAGACTTTTTGTAATAGAAGGCACATACAAGACATCTGCCATAGACTTTGATTCACCATTGTGTATCACCAATGGTACACTTCCAACATGTGTGATAGCATGTTGGGAATCATCTCCTGTCTCCATATAGCCTTTCACATCCATTGGCTTCATATGCTCAAACCATTCGCCAAACCATTCGCCATGACAATTCATATGGTTTGATGCTCCAGGGTCCATATACCAAGTGTCATCACTGTCACCATTTGTCATCATAGATCCCACGACATGTTTCATGGCAAACAAGTGATTTGCACTGCCATCAATACTGCTTGATGCAAAATTTCCACCATTGGCATAATTTCCACCATGTTGTGCATAATGTCCACCATGTTGTGCTCTACCCCCTCTCAAATCATTTTGTTTGCGGTAACAATCACGTGCCATACGACCAAACGTTCCACAATAATGGCATTCCACATTTTGCATAGATGCTTGTTGGCCTTGCCAATGTGCTCTTCCAGGAGGATTACCTTTGCCTCTCTGAGGTGGATATCCACGACCACCTTTGGCACCATATGTAGGCTGAAAATTCTGTTATGATGACCTATCCTGCCATCCACGACCATTACCAAGACCTCGTGATGCAAATCTCCCCTTGCCTCTAAATCCCCTTTGTGTGAATAGAAATCTTGATTCTTCTTGCCATTATCATCATGGCTAGTAGATGCATCATGAAAAGAGTCAGTGAGTTTGATTTCCTCAACAAGCAAGAGTGAAACCAACTCATCAAAATCTGGTATACCTGTACTCCAAACAGAAATAGATGTATGAAAAGACTTGTACTCTTGCCAAGACCACGCAAGGCAATGTCTACCAGATCATCATCAGGCATGGGGGCATTGATAGTTTCTAATGCATCTACATACTTATTTATCTCTTGTATATAATCATGAATACTCCTTCCTTTCCGCTTCACATTATGAATCTGTTGTCAACTGAGACTTACGAGCACTAGTATCTATATCAAACAGCTTTACCAATGTATCCCATGTATCCTTTGGATTCTCAGCATCATGTATATGTATGAGTATAGCATCCGAGATACATATAGACAAGTAATGCAAAACTTTGTATGCTCTCTCTCCTGACCATTGCTTATAAGCTACAACCTGTTGTTGTGTAGGTTGTCGGGGTAGTTCTGACTCTAGCTCCGCACCTATAACAAGGTTCCAAAATCCTTTTCCCTTCAGTAAGCTTTTAATTCTGTACTTCCATGCCTAGAAGTTCTTTCTATCCAACTTCTCACCCACAATCTGTACTGGGTTGTCTGACATATTTGCTCAATGCAAATGCACCTTCCTCAGACGTCCAATTTTGTAAATGAGCATTCCTCAGCTCAACCACACTCTAATAAGTGTTCGAGATACTCCAAAGTACTCAACGAACTTCACTGTTGATGTAGAAAATCAATTCAAATTGAACTGGCATACGCAGTCCAAAGTACCCTGTTTCGGTACGCTTTCCAAGGCTTTAAATTGCAATGTAGTGGTTCAATCAAGTGTGGATAACTTGCATTGGCACCTAAACAAGCTCAATGTTTCATATCAACACCAACCAAGGTGTGTACATACCAAAATTATCAAACCCCCTTCTCTGTTTTGAGAAAAACCAGTAAAACCAAGAAAAATGAGTAGTAAAAGTGCTCTAATTCCTTTGATTCTTGTACAAATTGAGAGACCAGGCTGGAGAGACGGAATAACTCTCTCACTTGTAGCAAGAGTAGTATGATCCACACTTAGCTCAATCCAATGGGATTTGCATCCCTTTCGGAGCTAGGGATTCAACCCGTACCGGTGCACAAAAGCTTATCCATTTGATGGAGAGAATGCTAAGAAAACTACTACTATTGACATAGACTCAACACACACTCAAGCTCAATCTTGCTATTGCTCACTCAACTCCACATTCCACTCATCCATACATCCAAACAAGAAGAAAGCTTAGCTATTGCTCACACAAGATCAAAGCATTCTTCATTCTCAAATACTCATTTCCCTAGCATGCACACAATCCTTGAAGCTCTCAATAAGAAACATGCACACAAGAGAATTGACATGAGAAGAGAGACAAATATCAACTCATTGCATTGAATTAACAAAAGAATAGAACTTACAACAATGTAGATGGGGAGAGAGAAGAGCTTGCACCTCTATGGAAGAAGAGGGAGAGCTAGTCTCAAGAGAGCTCAAACATGAGTTTGCCCAATGTCCCCATGCTCTCAAATGAGCCACCTTTTATACAAAAATTCTAGAACTCCCAAAAGTTCCCATGTGGGATTATTGTCAAGCCCTCTCCCACATTCATCTACAAAGTGGAACTCTTTTCAAGAGCCCTAAGTGTCTTTTTTGTTGCATCCTTGTATTGATCTTCATTTGTCATGCAACACTCCCCCCTTCCTATTTTGCGCACGTCCTCGAGCGCGGTAGTAGCAAGAGCTGCAACAAAAAACAATTGATACATTAAAGTCTTTTATTGAAAAGAAAAGAAAAGAAAAGAAAAATCAGCAATGATAATTTCACACGTGAGCATACAAGTGCAAGGCTGATTAAAGTTTTAATGAGTACTAAAATAGGTGAGTAAAGTCTAGTCAAAGTGAGATTTAAGTGGTAGATAGTGCTATGCAAAGGCAAGTGTGCTTTGTACACCGCAGGTTATTACCGCAGTCTCAATGTCCTACAAGTATGTAAGTTATTCCTAAGTGGCAAACCTACTCCTAAATATGAGCAAAGGTGATTGGAACTCTTTTTTTTTTTTTTTGATGTGTGTGTAGAAGGTGATAAAGATTAAGTTTCTATCCCAAAGAGACCAAAGCAATGGCCCAGAGACCTCCGCCAAGAGAATCTAAAGACCGCTAAGTATCTCAAGGGCGACAAATTCTTTTCCTTTCTTTTATGACCTAAGGAGTACCCCATGAAGATGAGGGCATCGGTCTCAAGGGCCCATAGTGTACCCCAGAGTCCTACCAACATCCATCAAGGCGATAGAATCCTCAAAGGTCTTTTTTCTGAAGCTTTTAGACATCAGTGTTCACCCCATGGAAACCAAGGCATCGGCCCCAAGGTGCTAAGACAACCCCAGGTCCTACCAAGCATTTCACATGGCGGTAGACACTTCATGTCTCAATTTACTTTGTATATATATGTTTTTTTTAGGGTATAATTTTTTTTATAAATTTTTATTACTCCTAGCACCCAGCTCATATCTAAGAGGTAGCTACCACTAGGGATAACTAATATACCTTGAAAGCATAAGAACTTGGCATACTCCCTTGGTATATATCCTACACTGGCTTTAGATAGAAATATCTTTTCCTAAGTCTTCTAAGACTCTAGAATTCACTCACCATATTTTAACAACTAATCAAAAACTTAAACCAGCCAACATTGTGTGAACATGCAAACCATATATTCGAAAGATAAGAGCACATAAAGAAATAAAGATTAAGATTTGAATACACCTGTTGTAGTGCCCTGTTGATGTTGTTCGTTTGCATTGATGCATTGTTGATTTTGTGCAGATTGCTCCTCCTTGATCTTTGTAGGCGTAGCAGGTCTCCCCCCTTCCTAATTTGTTTGCACGATAGGTGGACTATTGGGGCGTGTTTGATGCTCTTGTTTTTTACGGAGATTTCTGCAAAATTTTTATTAACAAACACGAAAAGAAAAGAAAAAAATAAAATTTGCCATTGGTGCCAAACACCGAATATAGCCGAGGGGAAAAACCCAATGGGAGAAAAGTGCCCTGGCTTGTCGATCTTATTATGGAGTCATTGAACTTACCCTTGCCCTCGTGGTGGAGATCATCTCAAAAAGAACATAATCCTTTAAAGGCATAAGGAACCACACTATGCAAACATTGATCTACCAAAGAGCTTCAATTGTAGTGTTAATGCCTTATCTTTGGTTTTAGATATGTCCTTCTTGAGTGGAAGTTTTATCAATTGTCTTGGAATTTGAGCAAGATAAGAGGATTGAGGCATTGAAATGCTAGAATCTATGCTCAAATGAGACTCATTTGGACTTGGTGTCTTACGTACACCAGTTGATAGTGGAATTGTGTAACAAGGAGAATTTGGGACAACTGGTGACTCATTACATGTTTTAGGAAGATCAACACAAGTAGTTTTGTAGGTGCTATCACAGCCACCTTTCCTTTCTTGAAGAGTTTGTGTTGATTTCTTTTGCACCCACTGATATGGAAAATCAATTGTGGCTTTTGGAATCTTTCTGAAACACTCTTTTGCCCCTGCCAAAGCATGGCATTTTGGAAGCCAAATTGCTTTTGCACCCTCATAATAGCCTTGTGCTTTAAGAACATGTTTTGGGACCCATCGAGTAACAATCCGAGGCTTAGGCTTGGAAATGATGTGCTTCTTAAGAGGTTTGGCAACTGGACTAGATGGTACAAGTTTGTACGCATCTTTGGGTAGCCACATTGATAATTCCTTCTTGCCCGGCCTTCTTTGAGCAGCAACTAGAGTAGTTGGAACATGCCAGCCATGGCCCTCACTTGAGTACTCATCAATTATCCACATCATTTGTTTTGGAGCTTCAAGAGCAGATTTTGATTGTGGGTTGGGTAAGGTAGAAACATCGCCCTTTTGACATGATAAAGCTTGTTGAGTAGCAGAGACTTTCTCTACATACAGTGCTGTTGTGGATGCATTCCTATAGTACAAATCATCTAGAAGATCACGTGGTTGTACCATTCGTATAGGAATAATATCATATCCATCTGAGTCACAAAATTGAATTGGCTTCGGTAAAGCACATGTCGATAATGTTGCAAGGACATGACTCCATTCTAATGGTTCAATTAAATGCTCAGGGAAGGATTGTGGAATGTATGCCTCGTCTGATACACTTCGATTATCCTTAAGTCTCTCAGTGTTGAAATCCCTACATGAGGCTCCACACATCCATAGATCTTCTCGCCCATCTGACAATGTAACTCTTGAGCCCTCAGATGAAGCAGAATCAAACTCGTCTATTGGAGACCTTGTTACATCACGATATGAGTGATTCCTTAGGTTGACCCTTGTGATGATAGAATCATGTCGGAGGTACAAATAATTGTATCCCCAATCTTGAATCATTTGAAATTGTCGCATGAATGGTCTACCCAATATCACTTCATAGTTTGGATGTTCTCCAAAATCCACTACTGCAAAGGTGTGCTCATATTCAATCCCACATGTGGTGACCAATATGTTCTCAAGCAACCCAAGGGGATGTTCTAAGCTTCCATCAGCTAGCTGCAAGCGCATCCTCGTACTCCTAATAGCTGGTTTGCCCCACTTTTCCCAAATGGACCTTGTCACAATGCCCACTCCTGCGCCACTATCAAGTATTGCAGTTGAAGATACTTTTCGCACTTCTAATGGGAGGGTAGCATTTCCCTGATCGTCCTCACAAAATTTTCCCACTTTGTTGATAGGAACTGGCATTACATGCTTTGTCTCAGGGTGTATAGTACACTCATGGTGACCCTTTTGTAGCAATACCTGCTCTGACAAACATGTGGCAATATCATTCCACAACTCAGGTCGACTTTTTATCAAATCAAGCAAAGGTAAGGTACAAGCCACTGGTGCTGACAAAATAGCCTGCACCATACTCATATCTTTCTCCTTTGTCAACCTTTTATGCATGGAGGGTATCCTCAAGGTTTGAGAACAGTTCTCATATTCTCCCAGATATGATGGTAAGGTTTTCATTGTATGCTTACTTCTAGGAGAAACAATTGTTTGAACTTCCTCCTGAATGCTTGGGTGTCTAAATTTGTTTTCCGTGCCTCTGGTAAAATCCACCTCAGAGAATGGAGGCGAACTAATAGAAGACATGTTCTCATGAACTTTTTTGTGAACTGCAGCCCACATCTCATTTGCCATGTCCTCATTAGCATCAATAACTTCATCATTGCATGGGAAGACAAGGCTAGGTGGTGGCAGATTACCCCCTTTCAATTGGGTGTCAATTGGTGCAGACCTTTCGCTATGAGCTTGTGAAATAAGTTCACTTTTCATTTCCCGACTCGATGACACTTCTGGTATGGTTTCTAATGTTGGCTTAAGAGAGGTTGGGCCCTGAGGAATAGGTGGTGGTGGTCCCTCAAGTATTGACTGAGCTTCCCTAATGAGTTGCTGATGTACAGCTAGATTGATCTTCTCCTCACGAGGGTTTGGGTATTCTTGAAGCTTCTTGGGTAGCTCAGATAAAGCTGCAATGCGACTTCTATGAGCATCAATGATGGCCTCTAGAGTCTCATTCACTTTATCCACAAAAACAGAACCCCCAGAACTATCCTCAGTCGTACTAGCCTCATCTTGTTTAACACTAGGCCCAGGTTGAGGTCGATGTTCCTCATGCACTTCTTGGGAAGTAAAAGTTTTATCCCTCATGTTTTGTTTAGAGGCTTCTTGAGAACTAGTGGATGTACTTTTAGTTTGTTTGCTTCGGTTCTTCTTCCTCCTAGTGGTCTTTTTTCTATTGGACTGTAGGGTCTTGTCCACTAGATTTGTCTTTGCATCCCTAGTTCGAGGTGTCTCATCAGTCTGTATTTCGACATTTCTTGTCTGTGATCTAGTCATGACTCTGAGTGGCACGACATCCTCATTCTCAGATGAAGGTGGTGATGGAACTGCCCCTACAAGGTTAAGTGAGACCTTTGGTTGAGAGGTGCCCTCCTCATGTGGTTTCAACAGACAATCTTTTGGGAAGTGTTCTACACAACACCCTAGACAATATCTTTCAATTGGTGGAAACTGTTGTACTGTTGTATTGGATCGAGATGCTTGCCTTGAGCGATGTGGACAATCACGAGCCCAATGGGGTTCTCTGCACTCATAACAGGGGCCCATTGGTTTGGCCTCTACTACTTTCCTTGGCTGCCATTGACCCGAGGGGCCTGGAGTCCTAGGTTGGTAGCCGCCTAGCAACATTAAAGAGTTTTGTTCCCCTGGAGTCTCCAGTGCTTGGCTTGGGTATGCGGGACTTTCAAAGATATTTTCTTTGGAAGAATATGATGCGTATTCTTCTTCCACATAGCCTGGGTTTACCAAGTCTCTACACATATTTGAATTGTCATAGTCCACAACCCTTACAGGAGCCGTCCCAGGAGCAGGAGGTTGAGCACCAAGAACAGGTCGTGCTTGCTCTTGTGCCATCGGTGGCTTACGTTCAAAACTAGTATACTGTTGATACATTTGTGGAGCCACTCCACCCCTTGGCTGCTCACGTTCCTGTCTCATTCTTGCAATGCGAGTACATTCCTGTGTGGTATGAGTAAAGTTCCAAGCACAGGCTTGGCACCACTTCTTTGTGGGTTGGTTTGTGACTAGAGGAGAAAAGGTATTACAGTCCTCTGTTTTATGGTTACCGCCACATGCTCCACAAAGATGAGGACCTGTAGGAAGTACACTCCTCATTCTCTGCTGCTGTTGTTGTGGCTGCATGGGTGGACGATAGGTCTGTCCCAATCTCCTTAGTACTAGGTTAGCTATCTGGTCTGGATTTACTAGCGCGCTAGACCCTGATCTTTGGTCATCACCCCACTGATCTCTAGGTTTCACCTCAGGGCCAGAACCATCCTGGAATTTGAAGTTATCGGTGAAATCCATAGCATCATGGCAACACTCATTGAAACTTGTATGCTTCTTCGCATAGAGATGTGTATGCAGTGTCGAATTTTTGAGGCCTTTTAAGAAGAGAGAAATTAATCGACTTTGGGCGGGCTTCTCATCTTCTGGGCAACGATTAATGTACTGCTTCATTCTATTTACACAGTCTCTAACACTCTCGTTCTCGCCTTGTTTGAAAGAGTAGATGTGTGCTACCGTGTCATGTTGAATTCCCATCAAGGAAAAAGCAGCAATGAATCTCTCTTCCAAAACTCGTAAAGAAGATTTGTCTGAAGTCTCTAATGCCTGAAACCAAGCCAAGGCTTTTCCCTCAAGAGTGAGTCCAAATCCTTCAATTTGAGTATGCTTATCAGCCACTTGCTCAGCTCGAACTGCTTGTCTAAATGCTGCTACATGATCGTATGGATCTCCCGACCCTTCATACTTCTTTACCAGTTTCTGAAGAGTTGATGGCCTTACTTGTCTTGAATACTCATCGTAGGGCCTACGGCCTCTCATTCTCAGTGGGAATTGTTCCTCTCGTTGGAAAGATGGTCCACATGTTTCCAAAATTGGTGTGGGTACCCTATTACCAGCCTCACCAAACCCCTCCAAAGATCTTGTCACCCGCATTTCAGGAGGTGCATTTATGGGAGGCCGAGTTGGCTCCTCTCTCCTCCTATTGTCACAGTGAGAAAGATGTTGGTGTGATGTGACCAGTGGTCGCACATTTGGTGTAGGACGATATCTTGGTGCTAGAGTTGGGCTACTAGCAGTGGTCCACTTAGATATTGAGGGTCCCTCTCTAGTGAACTCTCGTAGGGGAGGAGCAACAGTTTCTCCAAGAAAGGCTGTCTCTCCTGGTTTGGCTGTATTTGTTGAGAACACTTCCATAAATAATGGTTGTCCTTTCCACGTGAGTTCCCGAATCTCTTTCCAATCTAAGGTTCGGTATTCATTGGCCCATTTATCAATTATTCTGTTCATGTGTCCTGCACGCTTCTCAACTACCACCACATGAGCTAGAGGAAGATCCAGCTGTGGCAATCTAGTTGTGGCATAATATCCCTCTAACGAGTCCTTATAGACCTCTTGAAGTGGGTCATCCTGTAAGACATTTGTCACAGGAATTTGTCGTACAAACTCCCATTGGCTTTCAGCCCCCTGATCCATTTTACTCTTGCCTTTCCTATCCCTTTCCAAATTTAGATCTACAAGAAGTAAATCATCTATGGTGGATGGCTTTGAGGACTGGGCATTGGATGGTCCAGGCATGTCCGGCTCGATGAGCCAGTCATCTCTAGACACCCTTGCTCTGGAAAGTTCTGATAAGTCTAAGAACTCGGTTTTAGAGAGCTCCCCTAATTTGTCTACCTTTTCTGGATGGTAGGTGACTTCGTAGCGAACACCATCTCCACCCATGTACATGTTACCCTGGTCATTGACGAGAGGTGCTCTATCAAGTTCTGAGAAAATGTCGGCGATCTTAACAAGATACCGTTGTTGTGGATCCTTAAAGATCTCAGCTCCTTGAGCATTTGTGTAGACATATTGGAGTCTCACATTGAGTGTTAACCCCATGGTGTCGGCTTCAAATGGATTAAAGGATCTTGAGGGTGTCCTATTTGGGGCTACGGGATGACTATTTGTCGGCCCTAGATTGTCCATGGACAATGAACTAGTTGTTCTAGAGGAAAGGGTATCGGATTGGGATTCAGAAAGGGTTTCAGCAATATCTGCCAAATTTCCTACCGATTGGGTCCCACTTTCCTGCGTAGGTACTCTAGAAGGTGCCCTAGGCCCTATGGCAGAATCTACAAGACGTCCCGACCGTAATTGCATAAGGTCAAAATTTTTTTTGGTTTTATGTGTTTTTGTTTTGTTTTTGTTTTTGTTTTGTTTTTGTTTTTGTGTGTTTTTTTAATAAAATGAATAAATTTCGTGCCAAATATAAAAATATGAATTTACTAATTATGCATCATTTACAAAATTTCTAAAAAAAATAAAAAATGCAAGCTAACTATGCAAAAATTTAAATAATGAACAATGGAAAAAATAAAAATTGTTTTTTTCTTCTTTTTCTTTTTCTTTTTTCCTTTTGTTTTGTTTTGTTTTTTTATTTTTATTTTTATTTTTTTTTAAATTACAAAAATTTAAAACAATGCAAATTACTCTAATTATGCTAAAAATTACAGAAATGAAAAATAAAAATTATGCAAATAATATGGACTCCTTTAAAAAAAATTATTTTTTTAAATTTTTTTATTATTATTTATTATTATTTTTCTCTATTTTTTTTAATTTTTAATTGTTCTCTTTTTTTTTAATCTCTTTTTTTCTTCTTCTTTTTTTTCCTTCTTTTTTTCTTTTTTCTTTTTTTTTTAAATTAAAAAAAAATATTATTTTTTTGTTTTTTTATTTAAAAATACAAAAAAACATGAAAAATTAATAAAAATAAAAAATAAAAAAAATGGAAAATCCACTAACCTTATCCGCCGCTCGCCCGCTCCCTCCCGGATTTCCCACCGGCTCCAGCTGCCTCCACGCGGCTTCTGCAACGACGCGCTTGCCCGCACCGTTCG
Organism: Cibotium barometz; assembly: GCF_041138505.1. Classification (NCBI taxonomy): domain Eukaryota; kingdom Viridiplantae; phylum Streptophyta; class Polypodiopsida; order Cyatheales; family Cibotiaceae; genus Cibotium; species Cibotium barometz. Next base: position 23,654,318 of record NC_141067.1, read on the forward strand.
CCTTCACTCCTTGCAGCTGCAGCAACCGCCTTCACAACTCAACGTCACACAGCTACAGCCAGTTTTGCCGGTCGCCTCCACTGCAACTACCTCGCCTTCGCACTTCCTCCAACTGCCTCGGCAGGCTTCTTCGCTTGTTGGCCTCGCGACCGCCACCTCCACTCCACACGCAGCCGCTTCCACTTCCAGCTGGCCGCCACAGCTGCGCTTCCACTTCGCTTTCTTACAACTGCCGCCCACCCGCTTCTGCCGGCTACTGCCTTCTGCTTAGCTACCTTCGCCTGCGCTCAGTGCCGACGGCCACCGTTTCCTTCGCAGCCACCATAGCCACCTTCCACGCAGCCGCTTCCACTTCCAGCTACAGCCACGTGAATATATATATATATATATATATATATATATATATATATATATATATATATATATATATATATATATATTCTTGCCGCCTTCGCCTCTACTTCAACTGCCTGCGGCCTTCAGCTTCACGCCGTGCTGCTTCTCGCCTTCTCTTTACTATGCCTGCCGACACACTGTCGACTGCCTACAGCCTCCCACTGCAGCGCTCTTTGCCGACGCCTTCCTCCAGCTGCCACGTCAGAAGTAAAGATATATATATATATTTTTAACGCTGCCTTCTCTCTCCTTTCAACCGCCGTCTATTCCTTCGCCGTCTGCAGGTTCTCCAATGTATTTATATGTGTATAAATAGATAGATAGATAGATATATATATATATATATATATATCTCTATTTATTTTTCTTTGCTGCGACGCCTCCCCACAAAGCATCCCTTTCGGAGCTAGGGATTCAACCCGTACCGGTGCACAAAAGCTTATCCATTTGATGGAGAGAATGCTAAGAAAACTACTACTATTGACATAGACTCAACACACACTCAAGCTCAATCTTGCTATTGCTCACTCAACTCCACATTCCACTCATCCATACATCCAAACAAGAAGAAAGCTTAGCTATTGCTCACACAAGATCAAAGCATTCTTCATTCTCAAATACTCATTTCCCTAGCATGCACACAATCCTTGAAGCTCTCAATAAGAAACATGCACACAAGAGAATTGACATGAGAAGAGAGACAAATATCAACTCATTGCATTGAATTAACAAAAGAATAGAACTTACAACAATGTAGATGGGGAGAGAGAAGAGCTTGCACCTCTATGGAAGAAGAGGGAGAGCTAGTCTCAAGAGAGCTCAAACATGAGTTTGCCCAATGTCCCCATGCTCTCAAATGAGCCACCTTTTATACAAAAATTCTAGAACTCCCAAAAGTTCCCATGTGGGATTATTGTCAAGCCCTCTCCCACATTCATCTACAAAGTGGAACTCTTTTCAAGAGCCCTAAGTGTCTTTTTTGTTGCATCCTTGTATTGATCTTCATTTGTCATGCAACACAGGCATTCATTAGCTTAGCAATGATGTCTACTAACTCCATGTAAAATGAATTAGACAAATTGTTTAAGTTGAGAGAGTAATTAGCCAATTAATGACCCTCTGTTTCACTAATCACTATAGACAGCCTGTTTAATCAGCTCGATAATGCATAATTGCTCAAACCAACCACATAGCAACCTTCTCAAGTATGTGTATCACAAAGTTTCTAAGCAAATCTTGGGTTTAATCAATCACAAAAGTAGAATTTGGCCTCCACCTAGCATGGTATTGAAAATTTTGCTTTGTTTCTTCACTTCTGTCTGCGCCGCCTATTATAGGGGTGATTTGACAAGTTTATAATGGCTATTGAAAGCATAAGTAGATGCCCAACACTCCTAGACATGTACCCAATCAATCAATGTAGTGATTTTTGCAAAACCCAACTCCAATTTCATCCACAATGGACATCTCTTCCCTGTTTTTGTGAGGGCTTCAAAACAGTGAATTTCCACGCACTAATATGCATCAACTTTGCTCCAAATTCAATGTAGGGCTTGCACATGAGTTGCCAATACATTCCCATTTGCAAGATACATGATTCTTTGTTAGATTTGCAACCATTTTCCTCATACATTCACCACACTCAAGCTTCAATTGTAAAACATAAATTTTTCTTTGCTTTGGGCAACTCAAATCTGGTGTTGTTTGTGTTTTAGCACCTGCAATCCGCTCAAGGATGTTTATTAGTCCTTTTACGAGGTAGGCTAGGCTCTCAGAATTGATGAAAATTGGTGTGCTCCAAGCTTCACAGCTTCAATGGCAAGCTTCACAGCTTCTTCTCCCTCTTCTCTCACTCACTCATAGACCCTAATAGAGAGCACCAAGCTCTGATACCATGATGAAAAACAAGTAGAGGGAGAGAAGACACACACACAGGAGAAAACCCTAATGTATTAAGCAAACCCTAACCATAGAGGGAAGCCATCTCCCTTCTCACACAATGCATAAAGCCATGATCCATAATCTACAACACACTACATGTGTTGTGTCCACACACTGCTAACCCTAGCTAATGTCCACACACTATGACCAGCTGGACGACGCGGTCATTTATGTCTCACACATGTTACTATCTAGCATGCCAGCACATAGTGCAACTGGCAAGCTGACATTAAGCTTGAATCTCAACAGGTTCCTACTATTATCATGCCATGTTTTCTTACTTTATTTCGAATGGTTTACAACGAGGAAATTACTTTGACTATGAATTCCTATGATCATTTACAATAGTCTGATGGGCAAACAGAGCGTATGAATTAGATTGTGGAGTATATGCTTTGTGCATATGTCTCTAGAAAATCATCATATTGGAAAAAAAATCTTCCAATGATGGAATTTGCCTATAACAATTTTAAATATACGGCTATTGGTTTTAGTCCGTGCATACTTATGTATGGGTATCAACCAAGGGCACCTATTGATGTCGGTCTTAAGGACATCCAGCTTGATGCATCAAGGGATTTCTTGCATGATATGTAGGAAATGCTGATCGAAGCTCGGGATTCTATCAGGAGTGCTCAGGATAGAGTATGACTTTATACTGATAGGCGATGCTCATCTCGGTCTTTTGAACCAGGAGCGTTGGTTTCTGTAAAAGTTCCTAAAGATTGTTAGACTTTCTCAAAAGGAAAATGCTTGAATCTGTCTCCTAGATATTGTGGTCAATTTCGGGTTACACATCGGATTGGCACGGTTGCATATGAACTATAAACTACCTCCACATGTTAGAGTTCATCCAATCTTTTATATCAATAGATTGAAAGGGAAACTGGGAGGTGAAGATTACACAGTTACTCCTCAAGAACTCGTTGAAGTCGAAGGTTTATCCTATGTTCCACATGAACCTGATAAGGTACTTGAATTCAAGGAAAGGAAACTTTCTAGTTGACTAATCCCTGAGGTTAAAATTAGGTGGAAAGATAGGGAAATAGAGGTTTCGACTTGAGAGTTGGTTGATATTGTTCAGTGCAGTTCTCCTTTTTTTCATTGCAAGAGTGAGAGAGGGGAAGTATGTTATATGCACATTATGTGTGCATATACTAGGAGGCTAACCCACATTAGGCTTGTGAGCATGGGAGCATGGGAACAAGCTCTAGTAGAGCATGGGTTAGGACTAGCCTTAAGGGTTAAGGTTAGGTTTAGGCCTCCAAGGGTCACACATGGGAAATGGAGAGTCAAGAGTCACTTGCCCTCCTATATAATAGGGGCATGGCACACTCAAGGGAGGCTTGGAGGCTGAGGCTATGGTCTCTTGTGTAGAGGTCCATATCTACTCACCTACCATTTCACACTATAGCTACATGCTATTGGATTGGAGTTATACCTCTTGATATGGTATGGGACATCAAGGTAGAGGTATGATGTATTTCATTATATTCATGTGTGCATCCCTTGGGCTGGATGAGTTTATGCCTGATATATTCATGTGTGCATCCCTTGGGGTGGTTGGGTGGATGAGTTTATGCCTGATATATGCATGTTTATGCATAACAATTATTTAGAGAGATCTTAGGGTTTTAACACCTGCCTTCTCTGCGCATTGAACTCTGGAGTGGTGGCATCGGAAGTAGCGACCTCATGCACAGGCCAGAGCTTTCCACTCAGGGCCGCGCCCACAAATGCCCGGGCAAGGGACTAGTCCAGCGGCTCTTCTGAACCCGAGAAAACACTTTCCTTGCCCGAAAAGCATAAGCAATTCCTCCAGGAAAATATTATAACGTAGTCAAGAGCCTTAACGATCCTTTGTATTCCGACCGAACCCGTGGGTGGGTCACATGGCCGAATCAAAGGAGGAACTTACACTTGGTTCATAGAGACCAATGCTTTTTTCCCCATCAAAAGAGGCACAGCCATTGATTCTTTTCCATAGAAAAAGAATGATCCCGTGACTTACTTCAACTATCGTTACTTTGAACAGAATTGAACTTTATTATACGAATCCATCGATCTAACCTAACCCCATCCAATCCCATGAGTTAGCCAACCCCATCGATCTAGCCTAGCCCCATCCAATCCCATGGGTTAGCCAACCTCCCAACCACTATATTGATGGGATCCATTATAAAAATTGGTTATGTTTTGTCCCGGGTACCAGGGAAAAGATTTCCTAGGCCCCCTAGCTAGCACTCATGCAAAAATTAAACAGACACACCACTTATGCACCCAATATGAAATTGCCTTTTTCTCAGATTCAACTATTTCCAAATAGAATTGTAATAAAACCACTGTGTTTTCATCATAATCCTCAGTATTCCAGTTCCATGGTCCAAATTCCAACTTTTCTACTTTCCAACCATAAAATCCAAATTTCAATCATTCCTTCCTTGGCGTGCCTATGGCATCATCGTCGGCAACCAAAACGCTCACCACTTGGTCAGTCCTTCTAGGCTCACCTAGTACTTCACTCATGGGCCTTTGCAATAGTTCCTAGCTCATAGTACCCCAGGAGTATAATCTCATAAAATCCATATGGACTCTCTATTGAAGATCAGCTAGATCAACCAACAAGATCGATTTACCAAAAAGATCCATGGACTCATTCATTGAAGGACAGCAAGGAACCAACTAGATCCATGCCCGTGTCCAGAAAACAACTCCAACTCAATGTTCCATTTCTTCCTCGATGTACACGTGGGTATCTTGGGCGACCTAGAGCTCGAGCATCGTATGGTCAGCACCTTCTAGGCTCCTTTGCAGGTGACCTAGCGCTTCACTCATAGGCCGGTTCCTTGGCCCCTCATCCACCGTACCAAAAGCTCATCATTTTAACCGAACCGAGGTTGGTCAAGACCTTGGCCGACCTTGCCACGCGAGAGATGTCCTTCTTTGACTCTCCGTCAGCTTTTGTGCAACATTTTCCACTTAGGTCCCCATACCTCATTCCATAAGATAGTCAAAATGCCTCCCCCCAGCATTCTTGACGTAAAACAATCTTTAAAAAACAGGTTTCACATGCAAATACAGTTTCCAAACAAAATTCCTATCTTTCCATATCATTCCTCATCATTTATCTTTGGATGATCTCTTAACGATCCGCCAGGGTGTCATCCCATATTCCACATTATTTCACATCATTCCTCATTATTTCTCTTTGGATTCTCTCTTAATGATCTGCCAAGTTGAGTCATCCCATATTCCACATCATTTTACACATCATTCCTCATTAATTCACATCATCCCACATCAATCCACATCACATTACTCCACATCAACCACATCAATCCACATCAATCCACATCAACCCACATCAATCCACATCAACCCACACATCAATCCACAAACATCAACCACATCAACCCACACATCAATCCACATCAACCCAATTTCTACAAACAAGATGGTCTCTTTTCGCTTTGAGCGAATCAGGTTTGATTATCAACTTTCCTTGATCTAGTTATCAGAATTTTTATTTCACAATCAACCAGTTTAAAAGTACAGTTACTCTACTTTTTATACTAACAGAACTTCTAAGTCTCGGCCATTACTTGGCTTAGTTAAAGATAACTTTTTCTCGACTCAATTCAATTAAGTCTAAATTCCCACTTTTGGATCCTCAATCCTTTCAAGAATTTTAGAATCCTTTTCCAAGGAGTCTAGGAATAGGTCAGTCACACAAGTATTTACATTCATCCAACTAAGCATGTTTTTAGTCTTTTTTTGGGAAATCCTTTTTTCGTTTGGAATATACTTAAGATTCTATTTCTCAAGAATCTAAACGTGTACTTCATAATTCCAACAGTTAAATATGTTGGTGATTCCTCTTTCTAATTAAGAATTTATCTATGTTTTCTCGATGCACCCCTATGACTATTTTCACATTCTTTCTCTATTTTCCCGTAAAAAAATATCATGAAAATCTCTCTTTTAGCATAAAATATTTATGCACACATACTAATTCATTTTTATCAAAATGAATTATATTCATAATCCCATTTGAGAATTAGAGAAGAATTGTACACAACCTTCTCGTAATTTCTAAAATGAATAATGCTCAAAACTCCACTTTTGGCATAAAATTTATTATGCATAAATTCAAATTCATTTTCTAATGATAAAATTTTTGACATAGCTCTCCAGCATTTTCTATGAAATGAGAATGCTCAAAATTATACTTTAATATAAAAATTAGTTTATGCATAAATTCATTTTCTAATGATAAAAATTTTACCATAGCTTCCCAGCATTTTCTATGAAATGAGAATGCTCAAAATTCCACTTTTAGCATAAAATTTAATTTATGCATAAACTCATTTTCTAATGATAAAATTTTTGCCACCATAACTATAAGATTCCTCCCCCAGCCTCTCAGGATGTCCAGTATCTTCCCATGTAATCAAATCCCTCTTCAAAAATATAAAAGATCTTGTTTCTACCAGTTTTGGCCTAGAGGGAGAAAATGTTCTAGAAAGAGAATATTCAGATTTTAAATATTTTTGGATAGAAAAATACCTCATCTTATTAAAATAAGTTCCCTTGAAACAGAAGTTCAAAAAGATTTTCAGAAGGTGCATTAGAAATTAAGTATAATCTGTTCAAGAGGCGTTATCCCGGGGGTGAAGATTTTTTCAAAATTTTAAATTAAGGTTCCTATGGAGGACCAATAAGATTCATCCAAATGTAGGGAGGAGATAAATGAAGAAATAAAAGAAAAATCCCCCAAAAATGAGTAAATACTCACATAAGATGAAGAGTTGACTAAGGACAAGGTTAATAGTTAAAAAAGGGAGATATTTAGAAGTAATGATGCATTTTTGACACCTCTGCATGGGGGAATTTCCCTCATGAAGGAGGCGCCTATTTCACATGCTTGAATGAGTTTTAAACTCCCAAATAATGAGATATTTTTATCTCTCCTCTCTCCTGTTTCAACTAGATCCAAAAAGTGAGCAAAACTGACCTAAAAATGGTCAAAAATTGACCAAACTGATCTGAAAACTTCTAGAATCAGTTTGCTTGGTTAGAGGCTCACTTTTTCCTATAAATAGAAGCCCTCCCCTTTGTTGAAACTTAATAGTGTTTTTGCACTGTTACCGTGCCTCTCCCAAGTGCCAAAAACAATGAATTTTACTCATAATTCATTAGATTTTGACCTTCCCTCTTCCAAAAGATTGGTGGCCACTCTTGTCTCAAACAAGAGTTGAACCCTCAAACCATCAAGCCAAAGGAAAGCTCTCAAATTCATTAGTAAGTTGGTGATTCTTCTCTTTTCCATTTATTTTATGGTTTTTATGGTTTTTTATACTTTTTGTCTTCTCTAAAATTGCAAGTGATGTTATGCCTCATTGCAAAAGGCATTCCCCTCTCTTCTCTAGTAAATCCAACCATTCTTTATCCTAGGTGAATGATTAATGAATAAACTCAAGTTTTTCATAATGTTTCTCCTAAATAAGTAGAAAAATGTTACTTTAGAATGATTTAAATACTCTTGATGCATTTCTAATTAATTTTAGAGACTTAAAATTGAAAAATGGTCAGCCATACAAAGGAGGTTATAGCAAAAAAAATTTTAAAAATGGAAATAAGTATTATCTTTCATTATTCTAAAAGAGTAATCCTTATGAATTCTATATTCTAAAGTGTCATTTTCATGCATAGAAGATGCATTTTGATTATTTGTATAAAAGAAATTTAGTTTTATTATAAAAGTATTACTTTCATTGTTATTGATTTTTATGCATAAAAGTATGCACAAAAGATTATTATTTTTATTGTAAAAGTGTTACTTTTATCATAGTTGATTTTCATGCATAGAGGTATGCATAAAAGATTATTATTTTATTGTAAAAGTGTTACTTTTATCATATTTGATTTTCATGCATAGAGGTATGCATAAAAAATTATTATTTTATTGTAAAAGTGTTACTTTTATCATATTTGATTTTTATACATAAATGGGTGCATAAAAGATATTTTTATATTAAAAGTGTGATTTTTATCATAAATAATTTTATGCTTAAATTAGATGCATAAGAGAAATTCTTTTATTCTAAAAGTGTAATTGCTACTAAATTGGATTTATGAATGGAAAGATGCATAAAGAATTTATTTTAATCCAAAAGTGTTATTCTCATCAATTTTAATTTTATGCATAGAAAGATGCATAAAGAAATCTATTTTTAGTTCAAAAGAGTTATTTTTATCAATTTTGATTTTATGCATAGGAAGATGCATAAAAGATTGATTTTTAATTCAAAAGTGTCATTCTCCTTTAAAATGAATTTATGCATAGGAAGATGCATAAAAGATTGATTTTTATTTCGAAAGTGTTATTCTCCTTAAAATGGAATTTATGCATAAATCGAAGCAGCGTAAAGAAATCTTATATCAAAAATGAGAATTCTCTTGTATTCTATAAATAGATATCAGGATGTGAAACAAATCAGATAGATGAAAATGAACGATGAATAGATGGAGATGTATGTATGTGAAAGAATGGATGTAGTTATATGTATGTGAAAGAAATGATGTAGATATGGAATGTGGATGTGGATGTATGTGAATGTGAATGAGGATGTGGAATGTGGATATGGATGTATGGATGCGGATGTAGATGTATGAATGTGAGTGGGGATGTGAAGGTATGAATGTGGATGTGGAAATGGAAGTATGGATGTGGATGTGGATGTGGATGTGGATGTATGAATGTGAATGTGGATGTGAATGTATGAATGTGAATGGGGATGTGAATGTATGAAGGTGGATGTGGAAATGGATGTATGGATGTGGATGTGGAAATGGATGTATGGATGTGGATGTGGATGTATGAATGTGGATGTGGATGTGGATGTGGATGTGGATATATGAATGTGAATATGTATGTGAATGGATATGAAGTCAATATGAACGAATGGATGAGATGAGATGTCAAGTGAATCAGAATGTGAAATGAATAATATAATATGTGAACGAATGAGATGTAATGAGAAATGGATGTGACGAGACGTAATGTAAATTAAGAAAGATAGGAATGGATGTTATGTGAAGTGAATGAATCTGATGAGATGGGATGGAAAATGATGTATCTGGTCAAGAATGGATACACTTATGAATTGGGTTTGGGTTAAGTAATATGGATTGATGTGGAACAAACTGGAAAGATGTGAATTCATTATAGAAACTATAATTGTGATCTGTTTGTAAATGACTGTTTTATGTCAAGAATGCTGGGAAAGCATTTTGACTATCTTGAGAATGTGGTCCTGAAGACCTACCTGATAAAGTTGCAACTGCTGTACGGAGAGGCAATGGAGGATATCTCGCGTAGCAAGGTCAGTCGTCTTGACCAGCCTCGGTTCGATTTAAATGGTGAGCTTCCGGTACGATGGATGAGGGACCAAGGAAGCAGCCTATGAGTGAAGCGCTAGGTGACCTACGAAGGATCCTAGAGGGTGCTGACCATACGGTGCTCGGGCTCTGGGTCACCGAAGATACCCACACGTGCATCGTGGAAGATATTGGAATAAGGAGTAAGAGTTGTTTTCTGAAATCGGGCATGGATCTGGTTGATTGACCTTGCTGGTCCTCAAAGGATGAGTCCATGGCTCTTTTATATGGATCTGTTAGTTGATCTTGCTGATCTTCAACAGAGATTCCATCTTGATTTTTATAAGTGATTATATTGCCGAGTACTATGAGCTAGGAACTATTGAAAAGGCCCCTGATGAGTGAACAGGTGGTGAGCGTTCTGGTTGCCAATGATGCCATAGATACTCTGATGAAGGAATGATTGGAAATTAAGATTCAACCAAATATTTAGGAGGATTGTGACCGAATATTTAGGTGGACTGTGATCAGTGATACTATGGTTTCATTAAATGATTGTTTTAAAGATGACTGAATCTGTGAAAAAGGCAATTTCATATTGGGTGTGTAAGTGGTGTGACTAGTTTTATGTTTGCATGAACATCCAGCTAGGGGGCTTGGGAACTCTTTTCCCTGGTACCTGGGACAAAACCTAACCAAATTCCTAATTGGATCCCATCACTACAGTGGTTGGGCGATTGGCTAATCCATGGGACTGGATGGGGTTAGGCTGGACTGATGGATCCGTAAATCGAGACTCAATTTATGTTTAGTTCGATAGATGAAGTAAATCCTGGATAAAAATTGAGACTGCCTCGACTGATGGATCCGTAAATCGAGACTCAATTTTTGTTTAGTTCGATAGATGAAGTAAATCCCGGATAAAAATTGTTCTATGGAAAAGAATCAACGGGTGTGCCTCTTAATGAGGAAAAAAGAATTGGTCTCTATGATCCAAGTGCAATCTGTCCCTTGATCTGACTATGGAACTTACGAGTTCAGTCAGATCAGTTCAGTTAGTTAATGCTTTTGACTACGTTAGGAAAAAATTATCCTGGTGGAATCGCCCGTGTTTTCCGAGCAAAGGAAGTTTTTTCGGGGTCGGTTTTGGAAAAACCGAAGGATTAGTCTCTTGTCCGGATATCCGTGGGCGAGGCCCCGAGTGTGGGAACCTGCCCCGCGAAAGAAGTGCTACTTCCGCTGCTAGCACCCAGAATCCATTGCGCAGTGGGGACAGGGATTTCACAATAACTTCCCCCCATTTTCTATGAATTGAAAATGCTCAAAATTTTACTTTTATAAAAATTAGTCTATGTATAAACCTAAGCATAAACATAAACATTACTTCATTTTTAAACAACAACATAAAACAAGAAGGGCATGGTTTTTAAGAGGAAACCATGAGATAAAATCCTTCCCAAGCATGAGAGAGGTTGGGAAGAAGATAAACATCTAAAGAAGAGAATAAACATCATTGTTTAGGCTTACCCTTGTGGTGTGCTTGATTCTTTACCTTGCAAGCAGTTGTGTAGCCCCCTCAAGGAAGAGGCTTAGCCCACCAAGAGAAGATGGTAATCTTCAAGAGAAGAAGAGGTTTAGTGAAGCACCAAAGCTTCACAATGGAGAGGCAAGGAAGAGGGAAGAAGGAAATACACTAAAATAAAAATTCCATTAGCATGTAAATACTCTAAGATGAAAATAAAAAGGAATGGGGTTCTATTTATAGGTGAGGGAGGCCACCAGCCAAGCCCAATTGGGATCTAGAGGCTTCCAGCTTCAGTTTGATCCAATTTGGACAAGTTTTAGACTAGTTATGCCCACTTTTTGATCTAGTTTGGAAGAGGAGAGATGAGAGATGAAATATCTAGCCACCTCATGATTTTTTTGAGTAAAAAATGACCTCCTTGATGTGATTTCTAGTCGCCTCCTTGATGAGGGATTCTCTCTCTCCTAAGGTGTCAAACAAGGCCTCCCAAAAGTCTTCTTTAAATATCTTTGAAACTCATGATTATTGAATCTTCACCTCATGTGAGCCTTTCTTTACTATTTTTTTGTGGATAATTCCAAATTTTTTCATTTTTCTTTTAATTTTATTTTCTAGCCTTTTTGGATAAGGAAATCACATTTTTAAACTCAAAATAATTTAATAAGGCTTAGTACTTTGAACTAGGGGACTCCTTGGTTCACCCATTGTCCAAATCTAATGCAACTTAGAGATTTCTGATTAAAATTATGTTTTAGGGGATCACTTCCTATTGATTGGAAGAAAATACTTATCCAAAAATATTTCAAATTTTTGTTACCTCTCTCTGGGATATTTTCTCTCTCTAGGCCAAAATAGGGTCAAACAAGATATTTTTCCATTCTGAAAGGACAGATGATTACAAGAGACTGAAGGGGAGGTTCTTACATCTTTACATCATCAAAATCTATTGAGAGGAATCTTACATCCTACCCCACTTAAAAAACGCGAGATGTCCTCATTTCGAGCTGAAGGATAATCTCTTACATCTCTTTCTTCTTCTATTACTTCTAGCGTTACTACTTTGGAAGTAGATGGCTGATTTGGAAACCTCTCTCTTTGACTTCCCCAATTCTGAGACTGAGGTCTTGCATTACTTTTCATTAAAGCTGAGGGTTGGTTAGGGAATCTACCTCTGGGGTTTCCCTAATTTTGACGGGAGGGACCTTGATTACTCTGGAAGGAAGGAGCTTGAATGTGGAATCTTGGTCCTTGACTTCCTTGTGCTTAAAACCTTGATCCAAAAGGAGTTGGGCATTCCATGCTATGATGACTGTATCCTTGGCAGTTAAAAGAAGAAGGGTGTGTGTGTGAATGGACTTATGGTCCACTAGCTCACCTATTTAATGGTGGAGCTAGAAGGCATTTTTGTATAGTGCAAGAGGCCTAGTAATTTGAGCAACTTAATAAGCAAGATATTTTCTTGTATTTTGTGAGTCTCTCTCCTCCACATAATGATCTAGCATGAGCATCATGAAATTCTAACATGGTATCTAGAGCTAGGCAACTTGCAAGGTGTAGAATAGATCAAAAAAGTGGTTTTTAGAGTGTATCTCATCTACCCCCAGCCAATGGAGACCCTCTAGCAGCTTCTGGAGGCTGTATCTTGGCGTGATTTGAATTAAGAAGATCAAGATTACCTCCATGCGCTCAGTTTTGTACCGCCAATTCATGGTTTGCACCTCTCTCCGCCACGGCATTTCGCTTTGAGCAAGTCGGCGCTCTTCTACTGCACAGCCAATGTCGTACAGCAATACGTCGTGTGTAGGCGATTGCAAGCTGCGTGGGCTTAGGGTTTTTGAAGCCCATAACCTCAACTATCTACATTCAATATTTTAGCCCGAATGGTGGCCTGGATCATGCACTACAGCCAAAAGACCAGGCTGCTCTTTTGGTAGCCATTGAAGATTCCATTAAAGCTTCAAAATCAAAGGTTTTCTTTCACTAATCTCCTCTTCTTAGCTCTAATCACTTAAGTGCTCTTGTGAGGGTTTGTTGTTAATCCCAATTTGAGTTTGAAGTGGTGGGCATACACCATGAGGTATTCATGAGCCTCATTCTCATCAAGCTCCATTAACAACATCTTCAAGTGTACAAAGCTTTTCAAAGTGTGCTTATAAGCACTCATAGTGTTGATTAACACTAATGAGGTTTCTAATCCAGCAAAAGGGAGTCATTTCAAAGTGTTTTTAAACACTAAGAGTGTTCTTAAACACTAATGGTGAATCTAATCACCAATGCAAGTGTCATTAGATGCTAGAAATGTGCTCTTAAGCACTAATTATATTTTTAAATACTAATGGTGATCTTAATCACCAAACAAAGTGTTCATTGACACTAAAGAAACTAATCTCCATCAGAATTAGTGGTTGGGCACAAACCCTAAGTGCTAAACTGGAAGCTTAACCATCTTAATCTCCTTTTTATGCAACATCCTTGGCTTGATTAAGGGTTGTTGCACTCTCATAAGCCTCTCTCTTTCTACTTAAGACAAAACATTAAAATTTCTATTTTTCTTCTTCTTCAAATCAGCCCATTACTCTCTAGTAATCTTCTTTAATACCCAATGTCAAAGGACAACACCCAAATTAAGAAGTTCTCAGGAGAGGGCTTCCACACTTGGCAAGTCCTTGTCAAGTACAAGATGATGTCCAAAGGTTTTTGGCCATTCATTTCTGGCACTAAGGTTATTGATCGAACTAAGGCTGAAGATATTGAAGATGATGAGCCATCATCATGCTTCATCTTGATGACGCTCTCATTCACCATGTGGACCAGCGTCCGACTGCAAAGGAGAAATGGGATGAGCTTGATAAGCTCTATGGAGCTCGTGGTAAGAATTCCAAGATCTCACTTAAAATTGAATTTTTCAGCTTGGAACTCAAAGAGGGAGACGGCATTGGAGCCTTCATCTCTCACTTGAAGGGCTTTATGGCTCAACTTGCATTCAGTGAATGCGAGAATGGATGAAGATGATGCTATGGCTGTTTTGCTAAAAGCAGTTAAAAAGGTGTACCCCACCTTAGTCACCACCCTGAAGAACATACCTAATCCCACCCTTGAAGGAGTCATTCAATCTTGTCTTGATGAAGAAAAGAGGCCAAAGGGAGGAGCTGAATCTTCAAATGCAACAACTTCATCGAATATCAAACAAGCTTTGTCACATCAAGTGATCAAAGTAAGATGTCTCCATTGCAAAAAGGTGGGTCATTTGGCAAATAATTGTTGGATCAAATATCCCAACAAAATGAAATGTAACAAATGTAAACAAACGGGACATATCACTTCTAAATGTCCTAACAAAGAGTCAAAGGATAAATTTGTATCAGCCTCTAACTCCACTGAGAAATTGTTTTAAATCTCAATGTAACCACACCTATATTCCTAACCTTGTACGCCTAATGTTATAAAGGCAACCTATGTCCAATACCACCTATTCCAATTTTCTTTCATAGTTGGTATTGAGGGGGGGTATTAAGAGACTAAGGTTTTGTAAAAGGGGAGAAGAAGGGTGTGTGTGTGTGTGTGTGTGAATGGACTTATAGTCCACTAGCTCACCTATTTAAAGGTGCAGCTAGAAGGCATTTTTGTATAGTGTAAGAAGCCTAGTTGTATTTTGAGCAACTTAATAAGCAAGATATTTTCTTGTATTTTGTGAGTCTCTCTCCTCCACATGATGATCTAGCCAAAAAATTCTAACATTAAAGCATCTAATTCCTTTCATTAATTCATCTCATTGAGCTCTGGTCATGGGTGGAAGTTCTGAAGTTGAGTTCCAGGTGTTCCGAGGAAAAGGTCTTCCTTCCATTCTGAAGCTTCCTGCATCCTGGGTTTGATTAGGACCTTGCTGTCTCTTAGGAGGCAAAAAGTTGGAATCACTTTTCGGGGTTTGGAATCTTTTGAAAGACAAGGGTGTTGGCTTCGAGCGAGACCTTGAAAATAAAGGCCTTGGCGAAGTCCTTCTCCATCCGCACTGCTTCACCCATAGAAACTGGCTTAGCATTCTTCACCAAGGTATTCAAGGGTTTATTCATTCCCTGAATGAACCTGGGCATCCAGCGGTGGTGAGTATTTGAGGAGGAGAGTGAATGCCTGGTGATATTCCTCCATAGTTTGGCTCCCCTGGGTTTGCTCAAGAAACTCATTCATCTTTGTTTCCGAGAAGCATGGAGGACAAAACCTCTTTCTGAGGTATGCCTTGAGATCATCCCACGTCTAGGTGTTCTGATCCAAGCAGTTTGTCTTGCAATGGTTTCTCCACGCTATTCTGGCTGTCTTTTTGATCTTCTGCCTAGCAAGAGCCACCTTACCGTTTTATCGTTGTAACCTGTGACATTGAAGTACTCCTCCATAGCATCGATCCACTTTTTTACTATTTCTCCCAAGTGCTCCCCTTCACCTTTGAAAGGTCCAGGTTGAAATCTATGAAGAGCTTTGCGAACATCTAGGTCGAGCTCTTCCTCATCGAGTTGGTGGGTAACATTTCTACCACGACAACCTCGATCCATGATCCTATCAATACAAAAATTCCAACTTACCGAGATGCTCAAAGAATCTCAAGTGATGAAAAGACCACTTTAGATCCAACTGATTCTGGGGTTCCTTAAAGTTCAGTCAACCCTCTTAGACTCCTGGGATAAAGATCCCTTCTATAGAAGAAACATACTAAACTCATTATTAGAAAATAGATCATTCATATCTTTAACACAATAATGGTCCATTAAACCAGTAATTTCCAATTAACATCTGAACATTCCCCACATGAATTTCATTTATACAGGTTCTCAATTTGTCGCTCCACAATTGGGTCCACTAGGCCAAAGGTCAATCTGTCAGCACGATCCACTAATCTTATAGTGATATGTTGAAAGTCTTGATCATCAACCAACTACTAACATCATCACTGGCATTCTCTCCATTCATGATTATCATAACTTATTCAACTCATCTACTTCAACCAAAATTCAAAAATCATCATCCTTCAATCAGAATCCAAATCAATTCATCAATTTTCAACCAGAATTCTAAAATCATATCAACCAGCATTCGAAATCATCATCTAGGATAGCATTTTTGCTCATAACTTGAAGGTCTTAGATTTACTTGTATATATTGTCAGTATAGAGCTGCAGTTCTACCCAAGGTATATTACGGGTTATCGTGGTCCTTGGTGTTATAAGGCAAATGTCATCATATCTAGGCCTCAAGCAAGTCGAGGATTCCACACAAATGTGATACTTCCATCTAAAAACCCAATTTCCAATTTATGAATTTCCATTCTGAATATCAACTCGTACGAATTTCAACATACAATTACAATATTTCACTCGTAATTCATAAATTTTAACATTTCTTGCTTCTTGGTTTATCAACTTCCACCAAATCCTCTAATACCAGCTGTGAGACCCCTACCCTCTCTGCCCATCAAACTCTGGAGTGCTGGAAGCGGAAGTAGCAACCTCACGCACAGGGCAAAGCTTCCCACTCGGGGCCTCGCCCACGAATGCCCGGGCAAGAGACTAGTTCGGTGGCTCTTCCAAAACTGAACCCGAGAAAAAACTTTCCTTGCCCAGAATACATAGGTGATTCCTCCAGGAAAATCTTCTAACGTAGACAAGAGCCTTAACTATCCTTTGTATTCTAACCAAACCCGTGGGTCACATGGCCGAATCAAAGGAGAAACTTGCACTTGGTTCATATAGACCAATGCTTTTTTCCCCATCAAAAGAGACACAACCATTGATTCTTTTCCATGGAACAAGAATTATCTCGTGAATTACTTCAACTATCATTACTTTGGACAGAATTGAACTTTATTATAGGAATCCATCGATCCAACCTAACCCCATCCAATCCCAAGGGGGTTAGCCAACCGTCTAACCACTGTATTGATGGGATCCATTATAAAAATTGGTTATGTTTTGTCCTGGGTACCAGGGAAAAGAGTTCCCAGGCCCCCTACTCGGCACTCATGCAAAAATTAAACAGACACACCACTTATGCACCCAATATGAAATTGCCTTTTTCTCAGATTTAACTATTTCCAAACAGAATTGCAATAAAACCATAGTGTTTCCATCATAATCCTCAATATTCCAATTCCAGGGTCCAAATTCCAACTTTTTCACTTTTCAACAATAAAATCCAAATTCCAATCATTCCTTTCTTGTTGGCGTACCTATGCAATCATCGGCAACCAGAATGCTCACCAGCTGGTCAGTCCCTCTATGCTCACCTAGTACTTCACTCAGGGGCATTTTCAATAGTTCCTAGCTCATAGTACCCAGGAGTATAATGTCATAAAATCCATATGGACTCTCCGTTGAAGATCAGCTAGATCAACCAATAAGATCCATTTACCAAAAAGAGCCATGGACTCATCCGTTTAAGACCAACAAGGCCAACCAACAAGATCCATTTACCAAATTCAAGAGCCATGGACTCATCCATTGAAGACCAACAAGGCCAACCAACGAGATCCATGCCCATGTTCAGAAAACAACTCCAACTCACTGTTCCATTTCTTCATTGACACACACATGGGTATCCTAGGCGACCCTGAGCCCGAGCACCGTATGGTCAGCACTCCTAGGCTCCTTCTCCCTCGCAAGTGACCTGGCGCTTCACTCATAGGCCGCTTCCTTGGCCCCTCATCCACCATACCAGAAGCTCACCATTTTAACCAAACCAAAGGCTGGTCAAGACCTTGGCCAACCTCGCCACACGCGAGATGTCCTTCTTTGACTCTCCGTTAGTAGTTGCAACATTTTCCACTTAGGTCCCCCCCACGACCTCATTCCATAAGATAGTCAAAATGCTTTCCCAGCATTCTTGATGTAAAACAATATTTAAAAAACAAGTTTCACATGCAAATACAGTTTCCAAACAAAATTCCTATCTTTCCACATCATTTCTCTTTGGATGCTCTCTTGGTGAATCATGGAATCTAGGAATAGGTCAGTCACAAGTATTTACATTCATCCAACTAAGCATATTTCTAGTATTTTTCTAGGAAATCCTTTTCCCGTTCAGAATGTACTTAAGATTATATTTCTTGAGCATCTAGACATGTACTTCATAATTCCAAAACTTAAATATGTTCATAATTCCTCTTTCTAATTAAAAATTTATCTATGTTTTCTCGATGTACCCCTATGAATATTTTCACATTCTTTTCTCTATTTTCTCAAAATAAAATATCATGAAAATCTCTCTTTTAGCATAAAATATTTATGCACACATACTAATTCATTTTTATCAAAATGAATTATATTCATAATCCCATTTGAAAATTAGAGAATAATTGTACATAACCTTCTCGTAATTTCTAAAATGAATAATGCTCAAAACTTCACTTTTGGCATAAAATTTATTATGTATAAATTTAAATTCATTTTTTAATGATAAAACTTTTGCCATAGCTCTCCCGCATTTTCTATGAAATGAGAATGCTCAAAATTCTACTTTAATATAAAAAGTAGTTTATGCATAAATTCATTTTCTAATGATAAAAATTTTGCCATAGCTTCTCTGCATTTTCTATGAAATGAGAATGCTCAAAATTTCACTTTTAGCATAAAATTTAATTTATGCATAAACTTATTTTCTAATGATAAATTTTTGGCCATAACTTCCCCCCATTTTCTATGAATTGAAAATGCTCAAAATTTTACTTTTATAAAAATTAGTTTATGTATAAACCTAAGCATAAACATAAACATTACTTCATTTAAACAACAACATAAATCAAGAAGGGCATGGTTTTTAAGAGGAAACCATGAGATAAAATGCTTCCCAAGCATGAGAGAGATTGGGAAGAAGATTAACATCTAAAGAAGAGAACAAACATCCTTGTTTAGGCTTACCCTTGGTGTGCTTGATTCTTTACCTTGCATTGTTTTTTATGGTGATTACCCGGAGCATTGAAGGTTAATCAAACATCGAGCATTGAAATCTTCACCAAGAGCACGAGAAGGAAGTAAGTGCTCTCACATTGCTCTTAACATTCATGCAAAACCTTGATTTTCTATTCTTTTTTATTCAAGTTTGCATCTTAGCTTAATCAACAAATTAATCTCAATTTGTTAGTCTTAATTATGCATTGTAGGCACCAATGTATAGCTAGAGACTAGCTCTAGCTCTCTATTGAATAAAAAACATAAAAAAATTAGTGGGTGGAAAAAAACCTGAATCAGCAGGAATTGGAGCATTAAAATTAGAATATTTACATTAAATTAAGTATTAAGTGCGTTTAATTGCATTTAATCAAGTAGCTATAATTGAATTGTGAGAGAATATACTAAGTGGTTATCAGACCTACAACCTTAAATTCCATGAAATCCCTAGAAAACTTCTGAATTTGACAGTGCCACAGTCGTTCCCGAATGTGCCACGCCCATGCCATTCCCTTTGCCCACCTGATTTAAGAAGTGTACGCTCGTTCCTTTCCCCTTCTGAAATCAAACATCCGTGCCATTTAGCTTTTGGAAGTGAATGCCCGTTCCTTCTCATTCTTGAGCAAATGCCCGTGCCATCTTTGTCATGCCTATTCCATTCTTCTTGACCCAACTCGAAATGCCCGTTCCTTTCTATACTTGATCGAACACCCATTCCTTCTTTCTTTTCAAAAGTGCATGTCTGTGCCATCATTCCCTTCTCATTCTGAGAGCATGCCATCTTTCCCTAGAAAGAGAACACCCGTTCCTTTCTCATTCTGAGAGCGTATGTCCGTTCCTTTCATCCATTGAAAACAAACCTTCGTACCATTTTTCCCTGAGAAGCGTATGCCTGTTCCTTTCTCATTTTGGAAGCGTACACCCATTCCACTTCAAAGCGTATGGCTGTACCATTTCCCACCTATTAAAAAAATAATCTTTTTACAGAGGGGTTCTACATAGCAGTTCCATATTTCCATGCACTTGAAGCTCCCTTGCTTGTAAGTTTGGACCCATCAGTCAATACGGCCGTGGAGTCAAATGGTGCTTGTCTTTGATAGTAGCAAAGACCATCCCAAAATGGGATGAGGAACTCCTAACCTCGAGACAAGAGAGCCTAAACTTTAGTGCATGGACAGACCATATGTCCAAGAGCAAGCTCCTACCTCTCCCACACATTCGCAGAGAAGCCTTGCTTTGAGGCTCCACAATTTTATCCTTGGAAATACCCAGTCGAAAGAAATAGAACCTAGGGTGGGAGGTATGGACCAACCACAAGAAAGCGAGCACATTCCATCTTTAGATCCTAGAGTAGAAGTAGGGAAAAGTGAAAGCAAACAGACCCAGATTGAACCTATAGAAAACCTAGGGCCAGGTCCATCATCCCAAGGACCAGAAACATCTCACCAAAGGGAAAGGGTCTACTGAGGCCCTTCACATCAACCCGGTCCACCTGTATATCAGCAATACCCACCACAAGGAGTCTACCCCTCGGTACCACATGGAACACAAGGGACACATGTTAACACACCTATCATACAAGGGGCTCCAATGGTATATTATTCTCCTAGCCCCGCTCCTCCACCAAAATTTTATCAAAATACACCTGCTCTAGCCATGGCAAGGCTGACACCAGAAATGTTGAGATTTGCCATGGAAATAGGAAGGGGGCTGGTTGTGGGCATCACGTCCCCAACGCGAGTATAAGCTGCACCTGCACCAAGATTAGAGCGGAACAAACCTGCTAACATCTCAAAGCTTATCACTAAGTTTGATGGCACTAGAGATCCCGTTCCACACCTAGAGATGTTTAATCAGATTTGCGAAGCGTTTGGCCATGTAGAAGATCAAGCCAAGGTGAGTGCCTTCGGCCTCACCCTTGATGGCAAAGCAGGCCAATGGTTTAGTGTAAGATTCCTCCCTCTAATGTTTGATGATGTAAAGATGTAAGAACCTCCCCTTTAGTCTCTTGTAATCATCCCCCCTTTCAGAATGGAAAAAGATCTTGTTTGACCCTATTTTGGTCTAGCGAGAGAAAATATTCTAGAGAGAGATAATAAAAATTTAATTTTTTTTTGATAAGTATTTTCTTCCAGCCAATAGAAAGTGATCCCCTGAAACATAATTTTAATCAGAAATTCCTAAGTTGCATTAGATTTGGATAGTGGGTGAACCAAGGAGTCCCCTAGTTCAAAGTTCTAAGCCTTATTAGATTATTTTGAATTTAAAAATTTGATATCCTTATCCATTAAGGTTGGAAAATAAAAATTAAATAAAAATGGAAAATTTAATAATTGTCCAAAATAAAGGCTCACATGAGGTGAAGATCTAATAATCATGAGTTTCAGATATTTAAAGGAGACTTTTGGGAGGCCTTGTGACACCTCAGGAGAGAGAGAAAACCCCTCATCAAGGAGGCACCTAGAAATCACATCAAAGGGAATTTTTTTTATTCAAAAAAATCATAAAGAGGGTAGATATTTCATCTCTCATCTCTCCTCTTCAAAACTAGATCAAAAACTGGGCATAACTAGTCTAAAACTTATCAAAATTGGATCAAACTGAAGCTAGAAGCCTCTAGATTCAAGTTGGACTGGTTGGTGGCCTCCCCACCTATAAATAGAGCCACCTTCCTTTGTATTTTCATCCTAGAGTAATTCCATGCTAGTGTAATTTATATTTTAGTGTCTTTTTCTTCCCTCTTCCTTGCCTCTCTATTGTGAAGCTTTGGTGCTTCACTAAACCTCTCCTTCTCTTGAAGATTACCCTCTTTTCTTGGTGGTCAAGCCTCTTCTTTGAAGGCTACACAACTTTTGCAACAACTTTTGCAAGGTAAAGAATCAAGCAAACCAAGGGTAAGCCTAAACAATGATGTTTACTCTCTTTTTTTATGTTAATCTTCTTCCCAACCTCTCTCATGCTTGGGAAACATTTTATTTTATGGGTTTCCTCTTAAAACCATGCCTTTCTTGATTTATGTTAATGTTTCGATGAATTAAAGTTTATTTTTATGCTTAGGTTTATGCATAAACTAATTATTATATTAAAAGAGGCATTTTGAGTATTCTCAATTCATACAAAATGTGAGGAAGCTATGGCAAAAATTTTATCATTAGAAAATGAATTTATGCATAAATAATTTTTATATTAAAAGTGGAATTTTGAGCATTATCATTTCATAGAAAATGTGGGGAAGCTATGGCAAAAGTTTTATCATTAGAAAATGAATTTATGCATAAGTAATGTTTATATTAAAAGGGGAATTTTGAGCATTATCATTTCATAGGAAATGCGGGGAAGCTATGGTAAACTTTTTATCATTAGGAAATGAATTTATGCATAGTAAATTTTATACTAAAAGTAGAGTTTTAAGCATTATTCATTTACCAAAAAAATAAAGAAGGTTATGCATAAATGTTTCTCGATTCATTCAATTTATGAGAATTATGGAAAGAATTATGAATATAATTCATTGAGATAAAAAATGAATTAGTATGTGTGCATAAATGTTTTATACTAAAAGAGGAATTATGGGTATAATTAATTTTGTAAATACTATAAGGATGTATGCATAAATATTTTATTCAAAGAGAGGAATATTGAGCATATTTTATTTTGGAAAAATTGAGATTCCCTGGAAAATGATTCTAGTAGAAATTGGATTGACGTGGATGATGTGGATTGATGAGTGGAATGATGTGGATTAGTGTGGATTGATGTGGATTGATGTGGGTTGATGTAGATTGATATGTGGAATGATGTGGATTGATGTGTGGGATGATGTGAATAATATGGAATGATGTGGGATGATGTGGAATGATATGGGGTGATGTGGAATGATGTGGAATGATGTGGAATATTGTTGAAAGATAAGGGATGATGAGAAATGATGTGAAGTAATGAGAAATGATGTGAAATGATGGAATGATATGGAAAGATGGGAATTTTGTTTGGAGACTATATTTGCATGTGGAACCTGTTTTTTAAAGATTGTTTTACGTCAAGAATGCTAGGTAGGGAAGCATTTTGACTATCTTATGGAATGAGGTCATGGAGACCTAAGTGAAAAATGTTGCAAACAGCTGACGGAGAGTCAAAGAAGGATGTCTTGCGTGGCAAGGTCGGCCGAGGTCTTGACCAGTCCCGGCTCGGTTAAAATGGTGAGCTTCCGGTACGCTGGATGAGGGGCCAAGGAAGCGGCCTATGAGTGAAGCGCTAGGTCACCTACGAAGGAGCCTAGAGGGTGTTGACCATACGGTGCTTGGGCTCTGGGTCGCTTAGGATACCCACGTGCACATCGAGGAAGAAAATGAGTTGGAGTTGTTTTCTGAACATGGGCATGGATCAGGTTGATTGGCCTTGCTGGTCTTCAAACGGATAAGTTCATGGCTCTTTTTAATAAATGGATCTTGTTGGTTGAACTAGATGATCTTCAACGAAGAGTCCATATGGATTTTATGAAAAAATCTTGATTATACTCCTAGGTACTATGAGCTAGCAACTATTGAAAAGGCCCCTGAGTGAAGTACTAGGTGAGCCTAGAGGGAGTGACGAGGTGGTGAGCATTCTGGTTGTCAATGATGCCATAGGTACGCTGAGGAAGGAATGACTGGAAATTGGATTTGGAATGAGGTCATGGGAACCTAAGTGGAAAAGTTGGAACTTGGACCCTGGAAATGGAATACTGAGGATTATGATGGAAACATTGTGGTTTTATTGCAATTCTGTTTGGAAATAGTGAATCTAAGAAAAGACAATTTCATATTGGGTGTGTAAGTAGTGTTTCTATTTAATTTTTTCATGAGTGCCGGCTAGGGGGCCTGGGAACTCTTTTCCCTAGTACCCGAGACAAAATATAACCAAATTTTTATAATGGATCCCATCAATACAGTGGTTGGGTGGTTGGCTAACTCATGGGCTAGAGGTACTTGTTTACGTTCCCTCACACAACTCATTGTATGCCTTGGGCCATACCTCCTTTGAGCAATGCTGTAGGAGTGCTATGGATTTTGAGAACAACTTCAAGGGAACACGTTCCTGATAACTTTATGAGGGCACATCAGAATCTTCTTTTAAGACCACCAGCACTAAGTTTGAGGGGAAAGGTAAGGAGTCCATGTCTGGACAACAAGTTCAGTAGTTGGCCCCACTGCCTTAATGCAGCAAATGACCCAATAGTGGAGAACCAGCCAAGGTCAGGATCAGGGAGGGATTAGAGCAAGTTTGAGCTCATTTTGGGGCCCTCTAAGGATTTCACATGAGAATATTCCTTTAAACATGGGGGCATGGAAAATTTTCAACTCAGAGTTTACATTTTTAGAACCTACTCTCTGAGAGCTTTCCAATGATATATAGCATGATGGGGGTTGGACATGGCAAGGGAAAGATGCTGAGAAGACTCCTTTCTTCTCTATTGAGAAGAAAGGAGTCTTCTCGGCATCTTAACGGAGAAGAAAGGAGTATTCTCGACGTCTTTCCCTTCCCATGTCCAACCCCCATCATGCTATATATCATTGGAAATCTCTCAAATAGTAGGTTTTGAAAATGCAGACTCTTACAAATTTGGAGATGATTTGCAGAAAATTTTCCATGCCCCCATTTTAAAGGAATATTCTCATGTGAAATCCTTCGAGGGCCCCAAAATGAGCTGAAACTTTTCCTAATGTCAACCCCATCTTTATCCAAAGAGGGATCTTGTATGGTGCTCGATCTATCAAGCTAACCAACCAACATGGAGTGTCCACATCTCTGAGACCCCGTCCTAGCATCTACTATACATATTTCGTAAAATGGGGCAATCAAGAAGTTTCCAACTGCTATCATCAAAAAGTTGCTCTAGCTCAGGCCCTACCTCAGGTCTTGCTAGCCAACCCTAGGAGGCAACCACTCGCTTTGCCAGCACCAGCGCTCCATAATGCACCTTAACTAGGCCAAGAAGTGGCCCAAAGAGGAATCCTCAGGGTGCCTAAAATGCCCTTACCACCCTCGGTTCTTCCACCTAAACCCCCACTGCCAGGAGTTGCACCACCAGCTAGTTAGATAACTCTCTGACTGAAATCTTCGAAGATGGGAACGAGGGGGGAAATTCTAGAAGTTCCCACTTATGAAACCCTAGAGCCAACAAGCCCACCCTCATAAACCTTAAGTCACTATGTTATGGAGGGAGACCAAATGTACCCGTTGTACTTCGCAGCCCCAATGCCACGGGCCAGAGACATAAATAGGATGGTTAAACGCCCACCCATACATTGCTATGGATTGCACGAGACTTCACTGAGTGGCTGAGTGTCCCAATAAGAAAGGGATGGTGAGTACCTCAGTAGGTGCTTCAGCCTTGACTCCATAATCTGTAGGGTGTGATATTGATCACATGTATAAGGATTGTCTGCTAGGACTTGGAACAACATGAAGGGTTCACAAAGCCAATCCAAGCACCAAACTTAACATGGTGAGTGTTAGTGTAAGATTCCTCCCCTCTAGCTTTTGAGATGTAAAAGTGTAAAAACCTCCCCTTCAGTCTCTGTAATCATCCCCTATTTCAGAATTCAAGAAAATATTGTTTTCCCTTGTTTTTGGCTTAGAGAGAGAAAATGTTATAGAGAGGAAATTAAATTTTGAGATATTTATGGATACAAAGTTTCTCCTAATATCTTAGATGAATTCCCCTGAAACAGAAGTTCAAAAATAATTTTCCTATATGCATTAGAAATTAATTAAATATGTGTATTAGAGACCTTAGCCTAAGGGTTCACATTTTGAGAAATTTTTGACTAAGGTCCAAATAAGGTTCCTAAGGGCTAATAGGATTAATCCAAGTGGTGGGATGAGAAAAATACAAAGAATAAAAGAAAAATCCCCAAAAATGAGTAAATGCTCACATAAGATGAAGAGTGGACCAAGGACTGGGTTTATTAGTTAAAAATTGAGATATTTTAGTAAAATTATGAATTTTTGACACCTCAGTAAAGAGGGAGATGCCCATGAAGTAGGCACCTTTTTCTCATCATTACTTGGCATTTCTAATTCAAAAAATGAGAAATTTTTATCTCTCCTCTCTCCTTATGCAAACTAGATAAAAAAAGGGAGCCAAACTGGTCCAAATCTGGATCAAACTAAAGCTAGAAGCCTCTAGAACTCAGTTGGACTTGGTTAGTGGCCTCCCTCGCCTATAAATAGACCCTCATTCCTTTCTATTTCCATCTTTGAGTAATTACATGATGCCAGTATTATCTTCATTTTAGTGTAATTCTATTATCCCTCTATTTTGCCTCTACTTTTGGGAGATTTGGAGCTTCTCAATTCTCCATCCTCTCTTGGATATTACCCTCCCTAACTTGGTGACCAAACCTTGCTTTGTGGGGTTCACTTCTCTGTAAAAGAATCAAGCCAAAATCAAAGGTAAGCCTTAATTCAATGGTTTTTCTATTTTTCTCAATGACTTTCCTCTTCCCAACCCCTCTAGTGCTTGGGAAGCTTTCAATTAAATGGTTTTTTGTTGAAATCAAGTTTTCTTAATGATTCATAATGCTTAAATGGTTTGATACTAATCTTTATGCCTAATTATAGTGTTTTTATTAGTAAATCTCTCTTTCTTGGAAAGATTAATCATCTTTATGGTTAGATCCTTGTTAGAAGGATGGTTCTTAATATGATGAACTCATTATCTTAAACAAAACTCTAGGCTTGACAAGCTACAGATTAGGTTTTTTTATGATTTTAATCTAGTTAAAAATGATTTTAATCTAGTTAAAAATGATGATTAAATTCTTTAAGCTTGTTTATGATTTAGAAAAATCCTGTAAACTCATTTTAAAGTTGAAAGAGTGTTATGCTAACATTTTATAAGAATTATCCTATAGAAATGATGAATGGATGTTTTAAATCAAGGAGATTAATCATAATTATGTTCATAATTATTCTAAGTATGCATAGTAAAATTTTTAGTTTAAAAGTGGAGTTCCTATCACATTTCAATTATGTGTATTCATTTAAGTTAGAAAATTGAACAATCTCAGTAATTGCAGGGAAGCTATGGCAAAATTTTCCAGAAAAAAGGAAAATCTTATTTTTATGCATAAAACTAATAATACAAAAAGAGAAATTCCAATCATATTCTAGGCATAGATATTTTTATGCTAAAAGAATGATTTTTTTTACATTTATGAAAAATACTTTTATAATATTTATGCATAATTTCTTAAATAGAGAAAAGAGGAATTTTTCTTATATTTACCTTTATATATGTACATGCATAAATAAATTTTATGCTAAAAGTGGAGTTTTGAGCATTATTCGATAGTTAAAAAAATAAAGAAGGTTATGCACAAATTTTATAGAATCATTCAATTTATGAGAATTATGGAAATGATTCATTTAGATAAATGGATTAGTGTTTATACTAAAAGAGAAAATATGGGTAGCATTGATTTTGTAAATCCCATGAATATTTTATTCAAAACAAGAATATTGAGCGTATTTTATTTTGAGAAATTTGAGAAAGAATGTGAAAATATTGAATGGATGTGAAGGAATGTGAATGGATATAGGAATAATGTGAATGGATATACAAATGATGTGAGTGGATGTGAATGAATGTGAATAGATATAGGAATGATGTGAATGGATTTGAATGTGAATGGATATATGAACGATGTGAATGGAAGTGAATGGATATAGGAATGATGTGAATGCATGTAGGAATGATATGAATGAATGTGAATGGATATAGGAATGATGTGAATGGATGTGAATAGATGTAGGAATGATGTGAATGGAAGTGAATGGATGTGAATGGATATAGGAATGATGTGAATGGATGTAGGAATGATGTGAATGGATGTGAATGGATGTGAATGGATATAGGAATGATCTGAATGGATGTGAATGAATGTGAATGGATATAGGAATGATGTGAATGGATGTGAATGAATGTGAATGGATATAGGAATGATGTGAATGGATATAGGAACGATGTGAATAGAAGTGAATGAATGTGAATGGATATAGAAATGATGTGAATGGATATAGGCACAATGTGAATGGATATAGGAATGATGTGAATGGATGTAAGAATGATGTGAATAGGTGTGAGTGGATGTAGGAATGGTGTGAATAGATGTTAATAGATGTGAGGTAATATAGGAATGATGTGATTGGATGTGACTTAATGTAGAAAATGTGGGATAATGAGAAATGACATGGAATGGGACGATGAGAAATGATGTGGAATGATGAGATATGATGAGGAATAATGTGAAAGGATGTGGGATGTGAGGAAAGATGGGAATTTTGTTTGGCACTGTATTTGTATGTGAAACCTGTTTTTAAAGATTGTTTTATATCAAGAATGTTGGGGAAGCATTTTGACTATCTTGTGGAATGAGGTCGTGGGGGGGACCTAAGTGAAAAAGTTACAATAGCTGACAGAGAGTCAACGAAGGACGTCTCGTGTGGCAAGGTCGGCCGAGGTCTTGACCAGCCTCGGTTTGATTTAAATGGTGAGATTCCCGTAGTATAGTGGATGAGGGACCAAGGAAGCGGCCTATGAGTGAAGCGCTATGCGACCTACGAAGGAACCTAGAGGGTGCTGACCATACAGTGCTCGGGCTCTGGGTCTCCCAGGATATCCATGCGTGCGACAACGAAGAAAAATGAGTTGGAGCTGTATTCTGAACACGCGAATGGATCTGGTTGATTGACCTTGTTGGTCTTTAACAGATGAGTTCATGGCTCTTTTACATGGATATTATTGGTTGATCTTGCTGATCTCCAACTAAGAGTCCATATGGTTTTTATGTGATTAAACTCCTAGGTACTATGAGCTAGGAACTATTGAAAAGGCCCTTGAGTGAGCAGGTGGTGAGCGTTCTGGTTGTTTTTATGGGCTAGGAACTATTGAAAAGGCCCTTGATGGTTTTTATGTGATTAAACTCCTAGGTACTATGGGCTAGGAACTATTGAAAAGGCCCTTGAGTGAGCTGGTGGTGAGCGTTCTTGTTGTTGCCGATGATGCCATAGGTACGCTGAGGAAGGAATGACTGAAATTGGATTTTATGGTTAGAAAGTGGAAAAATTGGAAATTGGATCTGGATATTTTGGAGGATTATGATTCAAAATACTATGGTTTCATTTCAAGTCTACTTTAAAGACAGCTAAATCTGTAAAAGGCAATTTCATATTGGGTGCGTAAGTGGTGTGTCTAAATTGTATTTTGCCTGGTGTGTCTAAATTGTATTTTGCATCAGTGCCGGCGGCTAGGGGGCCTGGGAACTCTTTCCCATGGTACCCAGGACAAAACATAACCAAATTTTCATAATGGATCTTATCAATACAGTGGTTGGGCAGTTGGCTAACCCATGGGACTGGATGGTGGACTGATGGATCCCTATAATTAAAATTCAATTCTGTTCAAGTTACGATAGTTGAAGTAAATCACGGATAATCCTTTTTCTATGGAAAAGAATCAATGGATGTGCCTCTTTCACAAGGAAAAAAGCATTGGTCTCTATGATCCAAGTGCAAGTTCCTCCCTTGATCCGGCCATATGATCCGCATGGGTTCTGTTGGAATGAAAAAGGGAAGTTAAGGCCCTTTGACTACGTTAGAATAATTCTCATGGAAGAATCACCTATGCTTTTTTTGGGCGAGGGGAAGTTTTTTCGGGTTTCGGTTTTGGAATAACCAAGGGATTTGCCTCTTGTCCGGACATTCGTGGGCAAGGCCTCGAGTGGGAAACTCTACCCTGCGCACAAGGTTGCTACTTCTGCTGCTAGCTCCTCGGATTTTGGTGCGTGGAGGGCTAAGGGGTCTCACAGCTAGTTATTATTAGAGCCAATTGCATGTAGCCAATTGCATGCTACTCATGTTGTCACAATATATGACAACTTCCCTATCGACAGGCTCTCCCATGTCACCAAGTAGCTTCTGAAACCAAGCTACCTCACAAGCTGCCATAGTAGCACCCTTGCACTCTGCCTTTGTACCAAAGAAAACAATTAAAAAAAATTAAATTTTGACACCTCAGTGTGGGGATCTCCCCTCATGAAGCAGGTGACTTTTTCTCATCATTACCCCCAAAATGAGATATTTTCATCTCTCCTCTCTCCTATTTAAAAACTAGATCCAAAAAGTAAGTTGAACTAACCTAAAAATGGTCAAAAATTGACCAAACTGATCTGGAAAATTCTAGAATCAGTTTGCTTGGTTAAAGGCTCACATTTTCCTATAAATAGAAGCCTCCCCCTTTGTAAAAGCTTGATGGTGTTTATGCACTATTACTCTACTCCTGTCCTGAGCCATCTACATTGATTTTTTTAATAATTCAATTGTTTTTTGCCTAATCCTCTCCAAAGTGAATTGGTGGCCACTCTTGCTTCAAACAAGAGTAGAACCCTCAATCCCTCAAGCCAAAGGAGAGCTTACAAGTTCTATGTAAGCTAATTTCCTTACTTTGTTTACGAATTTTTAATAAAAAACTATGGTTTTTCTGATTTTTATGTTTTGTAAATGTTGAATTAATTTCAAATGCTATGCCTTTGATAAAAGGCCACCCCCTTCTCTTCTTTACATTCCAACCTTTCTCAATCCTAGAAAGATTAACTATGTGATTAATTAAACTCTTCTTATTGTTTACTCTCTTGAATTTAGAAAATTGTGTAGATTTAGAGTGCTATAATTCTAAATTGGGTTAATTAAGTTAAATAAAGAAAGATAAAAATGAGAAATGGTCAACCATACAAAGGAGGTTATGGCAAAATTTTCTAGAATTTTGTGAAAAAGAAAGTTTGTTTTTATATTATTCCAAAAGAGTAATTCCCACCATTTTTGCAACTAAAAAAAATATTCTAATTACTCCATGTACATATTCACTTATGAATATGCATGGATATCACTGATATTAATTATTAAAATTTATTTCTACGCATAGAAAGATTCATAAAGAAATTTATTTTTTACAAAAGTCTTATTCTTATTATTTGATTTTTATGCATAGGAAGATGCATAAAGGAATTTTTTTTATTATAAAAGTTTTATTCTTAATAAATTTTATTTTTATGCATATAGAAAGATGCATAAAGAATTTTTTTTTTACAAAAGTGTTATTCTTATTAAATTTGATTTTTATGCATATAAAGATGCAAAAAGAAATTTTTTTATTATAAAAGTGTTATTCTTTTTAAATTTGATTTTTATGCATAGAAAGATGCATAAAGGAATTTTTTTTATTATAAAAGTGTTATTCGTATTAAATTTGATTTCTATGCATAGAAAGATGCATAAAGAAATTTTCTTATTATAAAAGTGTTATTCTTATTAAATTTGATTTTTATGCATAGAAAGATGCATAAAGGCTTTTTTTATATTATAAAAGTGTTATTCTTATAAAATTTGATTTTTATGCATAAATAAATGCATAAAGAAATTCTTTTTATTTTAAAAGTGTTATCCCTATTAAATTTGATTCTATGCATAAATAGATGCATAAATGGATTTTTATTTTATATAAAAGTGTTATTCCCATTAAAGTTGATTTTTATGCATAAATAGATGCATAAAGAATTTTTATATCAAAATTAGAATTCTCTTAAATTCTATGTTTAAATTCTATGAGTATTTGATAAATGAATAATTAAATACTCTAAGAGAGAAATTTCTATCATTTTATATTCACACTGATTGTAAAAAGAAAATTCAAGATATCTATCGAGATCGAAATATTCAGATAAATTATTAATTTATTCCTCATTGGAATTCGTAACTAATTTAGAAATCAGTTAAGTGAATATTCAAAGAAACAAATTCAATAAAATAGTAACTGAATTATCAAACCTTTTTGAGAAAGATAGTTTAGAAAAAATCTTATCCGACTCGAACCTTGAATCAGACTATGACCAAGACCAAACTCTTTCGTCAGTTTCGAGGAAAGAAGATGTGACCAGTTTAGAAAAATACACTCAAAACTCTACCAAATCTGAAACTAAGTTTGAGACCCTTCAAATTGATCTGTGGATCAAGGTTATAGAATTCGAGGAATTTTGGTATGAAATTCAGAATTTTGATCAAGAAGTTTTGGGGATACTGATTCAAGAAATACTCCTTGTATTGAAAAGAAAATCAGACTGAAAACTTGCATAGAAACCCTATTTTCTTAAAGGACTGTCTTACGCCAGAATGGATGTGGATGTGTATGTGAAAGAATGGATGTGGATGTATGTAAAAGAATGGATGTGAATGTGTATATGAAGAATGGATGTGGATGTGTATGTGAAGAATGGATGTGGATGTATGTGAAAGAATGGATGTGGACGTGTATGTGAAAGAATGGATGTGGATGTATAAGAAAGAATGGATGTGAATGTGTATGTGAAGAATGGATGTGGATGTGTATGTGATAAAAATGGATGTAAATGTGTATGTGAATAATGGATGTGGATGTGGATGTGTATGTGAAAGAATGGATGTGGATGTGTATGTGAAGAATGGATGTGGATGTATGTGAATGGGGCACATATACATACCGTGTTATGCCCTTTGCGATAACCAATGCCCTTGGTACCTTCCAATGTCTCATGTGCACGACTTACGAGGAATATCTTTGAAAATTCCTTGAGGTCTTTATGGATGACCTTTGTGTTAACTCTTATTGGAAGGAGCACCTCAAAGTTTATATAAAATACTAGAAAGGTGCAGGCTATATCGCATCTCCTTGAACTCACCTAAATGTCAATTTTGGGTTCATCGTGATCCTGGGACACATTTTCTCTAGGTAGGGAATCTCTACTAATGATATAAAAGTGAGGCACATCTTAGAGATGACCCCACCCAATAACTTCAAAGGAGTCCAACGCTTCATGGGGCATGTCAGTTACTATATCGGATGATTCATTTTTATGTACGTTGATATTGCTCGACCTCTTTACGGACTCTTAATTTTCTTTGAGTGGAGTGAAGAATGCCAACGGGCTTATACAATGCTCAAAAAATCTTTGGCAAGCACTCCAATTCTCACGTCCACAAACTGGGACATCATTTTCCACATCCACATTGATGCCTCAGCTTTTGCTATTGGTTGTGTGCTACCCCAACCAGGAGAACACAAGATGGCTTTCCCTATGAGATTTTCCAGTTTCCAACTCAATGAAGCGGAGAGAAACTACACCACACCTGAGAGAGAGGGACTAGCCATGATCTACACTGTCGAGAAGTTTCACCATTATCTTCTAGAAACTAAGTTTGTTTTCTTCGTAGACCAGCAAGCTCTTCTACACCTACTAACAAGCCCTGTATGATAGGTAAAATCACAAGGTGGCTGCTTATATTACTCGAGTTTGACTTCACTATCACGAGCGATGAGGAAAGGATCTTAACATGTTTTAGTAGAACACATGTCGAGGATCCCCAACACTGAACCACCAGTAGTGGGAGTAGAAGATGAATTACTAGATGCCGCCCTATTCCAACTATGCTTAATTCCTGAATGGGGCAAGGAGGTGGCATATTTCTTAGCCAATAGCTTACCAGTGGATCCCCTCCTCAATAGAGACTGACCCTATCATCTAATCAAATAGGCAGCCCCTTACCAACTCATTTGCAGGCCGACTTTATAAGCAAGAAAAAGATAAAATTCTACGCGGCTATGTCTGAGAAGATGAGTATGTGCTCTTTCTTAAGCAGGCTCGCTCTGCTTTTGTGCTGGGGGGCACTTTGTAGCAGATATCACTACATGGATGGTCCTCACGGCTAGGTTATGGTGGCCCATTCTAATGGCAGACATAACAAAATACCTCAAGCGGTGTGATGAGTGCTAGTGTACAGCAATTCCCCACTTCAAGGACCACATGCCCCTGAACCTAATTGTGCTTACAACCATTTGAGAAATGGGGTATAGATTTCATTGGACCCATCAGTCCAGTAGCCAGATACACTCAAGCTTGGTAGAAGCTCAGGCGACCTAACGATTGACTATTAAATTCCTATATGAATCAGTCTCATCACACGCTTCGGTTGCCCCCTCGAGCTCATCAGTGAAAATGGGACACATTTCATTAATGAGGTAATCTAATTCCTCTTGCAAGAGTTCCTTGTTACTCAGAGAAAGTCCCCCCCTATTACTCAAAAGTGAATGGCCAAGAAGAAAGCATGAATAAAATTGTGTGTGCCATTCTGACACTAAAACTGTGGAGGCCAGCCGCAATGATTGGGAACAAAAGTTGCTGGTTGCACCTTAGGCTTATCAAACCTGCTATAAGACACCAAACCAATGCCATCCCTTTCAGTTTAACCTATGATACTCAAGTTGTCATGCCCATGGAGTTCTTAGTCCCCACTTTGCGTGTTTTGCAGTACAAGAAAAGCTCATTGGAAATGTCCTAGGTTGTTGCCCACTCGAGCTTGAAAAGCTCGAGTGGAAATGTCTTAGATTGTTGCCCACTGGAGCTTGAAAAGCTCGATGAAACATCCTTTTAGCAGTATACAACATGATTGTTGAGAAGCTAAGGCACAAACAATGGTTGGATGACTAGCTTAAGGACAAACAAATGAACGAGGGAAATATGGTCCTCTTATTGAGTACCAAGACACATAAAAATAAGCTCAAGCTCAGAGGCTTAGGACCTTTCCTTGTCTCACTGAGATAACACCACAAGGCGCAGTGCGCATCGAAATGCTTGATGGTGTAGAAATGGCTGGTTATTTCAATGGTATCAAACTTAAAAGCTACTATGGACCTCTCATTAAGGCTACCTTAAGAGCCATCCATGATACAAAACAGTGTAAGAAAGACCATGAGGATATGAAAAAAATTGCACAAGAAGAAGCCAAAGAAAGGCAAGCCAACCTTTGGCAAAGACACATCATGGTCAATATGGCCCAAGTGGTTGACCTTGAAGAAGAATGGGAGGTGAAGCCAGCTTGGTTGTGGTTAGGAATGACCACCCTGACGAGATTTTTCCAAAAATTAGGTCTTGTCGACATAGGGGCCAGTTACAATTTGATTTCCCATGAAACATGGTGTTCCCTTAGGGGAACCTTGCTAAAAGAAACCCTTGACATCGTTACCACTATAACGTCAGAGCATGTTTATTGTTTAGGCATACTCATGCTTTTATTCCACACTGGAAATAATCCCTTGGAAGGGAAGTTCTATGTGATGCCTTTTGGAATCATGCATGAAGAAATACTCCTTGGAAGGGGTTAGATGGGACATAATAGATGTAACATCAACTAGGACGCATCGACGACAATCTTATAGCTAGCCTCCATTCAAGTTATTGTCCTTATGATAGATGAAGAGCGAGTACCCGCTGTGCTCCCCCATGCCAAGAGCTAGCCTGCATTCAAGTTATTTTCCTTATGATAGATGAAGAGCCAGTACCCACTATGCTCCCCCATGCCAATAACTTCCCCCTTCATCACCCACCATCATTTCGTCCTCACAGCACACTCTCCCACAAATCCATCCCCCTAAAAAAGAGGCTGCTCATCATTCTGACCACATCAATGCCTCTCACACCCTCCCTACAACCATGCTCCGCCAACAAGCCACTCTCATATCACGATTTCACCAGCTGCTGATGCTGACCCACCAACCCACACTAACCCAACAAACATTGAAAGATCCCTACCCCCTCTGTGCAATGGATTCGAGGGTGCTAGCAGAGGAAGTAGCACTTCTTACACGGGGCTTCTTGCACGGGGCAGGTTCCCTCACTCGGGGCCTCGCCCACGGATATTCGGACAAGAGACTAATCCCTTGGTTCTTCAAAAATCGAACCCAGAAAAACTTTCCCCTATTGGAAAGCATGGGTGATTCCTCCAGGATATTTGTACTCTAACGTAGTCAGGGTCATTACTGACTAAACTGATCCGACCAAACCTGTGTCACTTGGTCAGATCAAGGAAGAAACTTGCACTTGGATCATAGAAACCAACACTTTTTTCCCCATCAAGAGGCATAGCCGTTGATTCTTTTTCCATAGAACAATTACTATTTGGGATTTACTTCATCTATCGTACTATGAAAGAATTGAGTCTCATTTTACCAATCTATCAATCTAGCCTAACCCCATCCAGGTCCCATGGGTTAGAGCCAACCGCCCAACCACTGTAGTGATGGGATCCAATTAGGAATTTGGTTAGGTTTTGTCTCGGGTACCAGGGAAAAGAGTTCCCAGGCCCCCTAGCCGGATATTCATGCAAATTTAACGCCAGTCACACCACTTACACACCCAATATGAAGTTGCCTTTTTCATAGATTCAGCTATCTTTAAAACAATCATTTAATGAAACCATAGTGTCACTAATCATAATCCTCCAAAATATCCGGTTGAATCCTTATTTCCAATCATTCCTTCATTGGTGTATCTATGGCATCATTGGCAACTAGAACGCTCACCACCTGTCCACTCAGGGGCCTTAGTTCCTAGCTCATAGTAACCGATAATATATTCACAGATCAAAAATGGAATCTCTATTGAAGATAAGCAAGATCAACCAACGGATCCATATAAAAGAGCCATGGACTCATCCGTTGAGGACAAGCAAGGTCCATCAACCAGATCCATGCCCAAATTCAGAAAACAACTCTTACTCCTTGTTCCAATATCTTCCCCGATGCACATGTGGGTATCTTCGGTGACCCAGAGCCCGAGCACTGTATGGTCAGCACCCTCTGGGATCCTTCGCATGACCTAGTGCTTCACTCATAGGCCGCTTCCTTGGTCCCTTATCCACCGCACTGAAAGCTCACCATTTAAATCGAACCAAGGCTGGTCAAGACCTCGGCCGACCTTGCTATGCGAGACATCCTCCGTTGACTCTCCGTTAGCTGTTGCAACTTTATCAGTTAGGTCTCCACGATCTCATTCTCAAGATGGTAAAAATGCTTCCCCAACATTATTGACATAAAACAGTCATCTTAAAACAGGTCATAAATATTGTTTCTATAATGAACTCTTGTCTTTCACATTGTTCCTCATCTGTCCACATTACTTAATCCATATTTAATTTATATGTTTTCCTATTCTCATCCAATCACATCAACCAATCACATCATTTTTCATCTCATCACATCTTTTCTCAACCAATCACATCATTTTTCATCTCATCACATTTTTCCTCATTTTTCATATGTTTTCCTATTCTCATCCAATCACATCATTTTTCATATGTTTTCCTATTCTCTCCAATCACATCATTTTTCATCTCATCACATCTTTCCTCATTTACCCTCATCACATCTCATCCACTCGCACATCAACCCATATTCCCATCCCATCACACCTCATTCATTCACATCTATTTCAATTTACATCACACCTCATCACATTCATTTCACATCTCATCTCATTCATTCTTATCCCGATTCACATCACATCACATCACATCACATCCCATAACATTCATTTAAATCATATTCATATGACATCACATCTCATTCACTCACATCCGGATTCACATCACATTACATCTCATCCATTCACTCACATCGACATTACATCCTTTCACATATACATCCACATCCATTCTTTCACATACACATCCATATCCATTCTTCCACATACACATCCACATCCATTCTTCCACATACACATCCACATCCATACATACACATCCACATCCATTCTTCCGCATACACATCCACATTCATACTTCCACATACACATCCATATCCATTCTTCCACATACACATCCACATCCATTCTTCCACATGCACATCCACATCCGTACATACACATCCACATCCATTCTTCCACATACACATCCACATTAATACTTCCACATACACATACACATCCACATCCATTCTCCCATATACACATCCACATCCATTATTCCACATATACATTCACATCCATTCTTTCACATACACATCCACATCCATTCTTCCACATACACATACACATCCACATCTATTCTCATTACATCACATCTTATCACATCCTATTTTCATCTTATCACATCCTATCTTCATCTTATCACATCCTATCACATCCCATACACATCTTATCACATCTTATTTTCATCTTATCTTATCCATTCACATGTTATTCCCATTTAATAGCTTTTTCTAGGTTCATCCCGATAATGGGACTTTTTCTAAGTTTTTGCCAATTGCTTGGCCTAATTAAAGGTTTGTTTTCTCGACGATTAGTTCCATATTTATTCTCAATTTCTCAAATGAATTATATTCAATATTCCTCTTTTGGAATAGAAGAAATCATGGGATTCACAGAAATCAATTTAATCATAAATTGAATTATACTAAAATTTCCTCTTCTTTCCATTTAATTTTTTGGATCTCAAATACCATGGGAATTCCTCTTTTTGCATTTAATTAATTGCATTTCAATGTCATGGGTATTCCTCTTTTATTCATCAATTATTTCTCATAAAGTAATATTATCTAAAATAAAATACCCATAAATTCAATATGCTAGGAATTTCTCTTTTCCCATCTTAATGATGGAATTCCAAATGTCATAGGAATTCCTCTTTTAACATTTAAATATTTCTCATAGATAAAATAAATTTATATAAATTTCATCTTTGAATTTAATTAAAATACTCATTAATTCCAATATGCTAGGAATTTCTCTTTTCCCATCTCAATGATGGAATTCCAAATGTCATAGGAATTCCTCTTTTGACATAAAAATGAATTACTAGAAATTTCTCTTTTGCTAATTACTATTTATGCATAAATATAAAAATTAAATTTTCCATGATTATAATGAGAATCATTCAATTAATCTATGATGATTAATCCTAGAATATGGTAGGAAGTCCTCTTTTCATATTATGAATGAAAACAATTTATGTGTTAATTTTTTCAAAAATTTTACCGTAGCTCCACTCTGCTATTACTGATAATTCTCAAATAATTTGAAAGCATAAAGTTTAGTAATATCCCTATGATTAAAATAACCATGAATTGGATCAATATCCAATTATGGGCTTGATTCTTAATTTTTTCATAAATTAAATAGCATAAAAGCATTAAAAAGCCACTTAATTGGCCTCAATTTGACAAGCATAGAAATTACTTTTAGATTAGAGAATTGCTTCATGAGAACCTTCATTTGAATATAGAATAGGTCATAGGAATGACCATTCTTTGGGGGAGAGAGAGACATGCTTAAAAAAACATTTAATTTAAGCATAAATGGAAACTTTATGTGTTTTATCATAAAATTCATTAAAGAACTTCAATTGCATTTAAAAAGCCATTCAATTGAATGCTTCTCAAGCTTGAGAGGGGTTGAGAAGAGAGAAACATTTAGAGATTAAAAAGAAAGACCATAAACCACACTTTACCTCCTAGGATTGCTTGATTCTTTGATCAAAGTAGAGGCCCCCAACCAATCAATTGGTTTCGTATGTTGATGAAGACTCCAAGGAAGATTGAAGAGAGAGAGAAGCTCCAATCTCTTCATTTTGTAGAGGATTTTTAGAGGATAATAGAAAATATCATTATTTCAGTATAATATTGGCATGGTATATTTCTCATATTTTTTACAAAGGGCTAAGGATCTATTTATAGGTGAGGGGGGCCTCTAACCAAGTCCAACTAGTTTCTAGAATTTTCCACATTCAGTTTGGCTCAATTTGGACAAGATCTGGACCTAGTTTGGCTCCCTTTTGATTTGGTTTGATCCAGGAGAGAGGAGAGATAAAAATATCACAATATTTTTGAGTTTAAAACTCCACCACACATGTGAAATAGGCGCCTCCTTGAAGAACTCCCTTCTTTTTACCAAGGTGTCAAAATTGAATCATTATACCCAAAATATCTCATTTGTTTCGTAATATTCATAGTTTTTTACTAATAAACCTTGTCCTTAGTCAACTCTTCATCTTATGTGAGTATTTATTCATTTTTGGGGGGTTTTTCTTTTAACTCTTCAATTTATCTCCTCCCTACATTTGGATTAATCTTAAAGGTCCATAGGAACCTTAATTGGACCATAATCTAAAAATTTCTGAAAATCTAGACCCTTAGGCTAAGGTCCTTTTTACCTATTTTCAATTAATTCCAATTGCACATTGGAAAGTTTTTTTTGAATTTCTGTTTCATGAGAAACCATTTTAGACACTAGGAGGATTTTTTTATCCAAAAATATCTCGATTTTGGATTATCTCTCTCTAGACATTTTCTCTCTCCAAGTCAAAATAGGGTAAAATAGAATCTTTCTTTTATATCAAGGAGGGGAATAATTACAAGATCATAAGGGGAGGTTCTTACACCTACACACCTCAAAATCTGGAGGGAGGAATCTTACAAACATTTCTAATAAAACTAACAGCACTCCACTAGGTGGTCTGCCATCTCCCCGTTGGGTACCTAAGAAGCTACTCGTAGCACAAGGCTATTATGAGGGCAAATCTATATTGTGGATCCCCCGATGATCCAACCCTCCCCTTCATTCATAGGCACCCAAAGCTCCTCGTCCCTCACATTGACAACAAATTGCCAACCAGAAGCCTATGGGGTATATGACAAAAGCAGGACTAAACGCTCTCCACGGAACTCCAATCCTCAATCAAACGCCCAAAACTTCTACGAGAGAAATCATCATATTTGGATCCCCAAATCTCCCCAATCTCACCTTCCATCGCGTGCCGCTCATCAGCAGTCCACTACATTTAAATGGAAACTAAAGGTGACCTCCGCCATAAAGACTTCCCAAGAAAAGGGAAGAAAAAGCTTCACAGTGACATTATAACCCTCATTCTGCCGGTCAACAGAGCTAACTTATGATATAGCCTGATTGTCAGCAACTCCCCCACCTATCATTGCAACGGAATACTATAATGCCATCATTAACTCTTTTAGTCTCAGCAGGTACTTCCTTACCACTTGCCTTAAAATCCCTCAAGGAAGTAATAGCCCACACCATGCCATCGCAAAATTGGAATCAAATTGGAACGCTAAGACTCTGTGTGGACTACAAAGGTCTCAATCAGCTGACAGTTAAGAATAAGTTCGTTGGTAAAAACGTCTCCTCTCTCTTGGATCAAACCGAATCAAAAAGGAACCAAACCGAATAAAAAAGGAACCAAACAAGGTCCAAAACTAGTCCAAATTCAACCAAACTGAATCTCAAAAATTCTAGAAATCAGTTGGTCTTGGTTAGAGCCTCCCTCTCCTATAAATAGAACCTGGGTCCTTTGTAAAAAAATAGGAGAATTATACTATGCCAGAATTATGCTGAAATAATGATAATTTTTACTATTCTCTAAAATTCTCTCCAAATTGAAGAAATTGGAGCTTCCCTCCTTCTTCAATCTCCATTGGTGGCTCCATCAACACACCAAACCAATTGATTGGTTGGGGGCCTCTACCAAATCAAGAAAATTGTAAGGTAAAGTGTGAATTTTGATCTTTTTCCATAATTTCTCAATGTTTCTCTCTTCTCAACCCCTCTAAGGCTTGAGAAGCTTGAGAGGGGTTGAGAATGCGATTGAAGTTAATTGATGAATGGAAGTAAGGAAATACATAAATTCCCATGTATGCTTAATTTTTATGGTTTTTATGATTTTTGTCTTCTCTAAAATGATTATGATGTTATGCCTCATTGAAAAAAGGCATTCCCCTCTCTTCTTTAGTACAACCATTCTTTATCCTACATGAATGATTAATGGATAGAATCAAGTTTTTCATAATGTTTTTCTTAAATAAGTAGAAATTGCTTACATTAGAATGAATTAAATACTCTTGGTGAAATTCTAGTTGATTTTAGAAAGTTAAAAATTGAAAAATGGTCAGCCATACAAAGGAGGTTATGGCAAAATTTTCTAAAATTGTGTAAAAATAAGTTTTACTTTTTTATTCTAAAAGTGTAATTCTTACTAAATTTGATTTATGCATGGATAGATGCATAAAGAATTTAAATTAATCCAAAAAGTGTTATTTTTATCAATTCTTATTTTATGCATAGAAAGATGCATAAAGAATTTTATTTTTTATTCAAAAGAGTGATTTTCATCATAAATGATTTTATGCATAAATTAGATGCATAAAAGAAATTCTTTTATATTAAAAGAGTGATTTTCATCATAATAAATGATTTGTATGCATAAAAGAAATATATTTTTATATTAAAAGTGTGATTTTCATCATAAATGATTTTATGCATAAATTAGATGCATAAAAGAAATTCTTTTATATTATTAAAAGAGTGATTTTCATCATAAATGATTTGTATGCATAAACATATGCATAAAAGATATTTTTTTATATTAAAAATGTGATTTTTATCATAAATAGATTTTATGCATAAATTAGATGCATAAAAGAAAGTTTTTATTTTAAAATAGTTATTTTTCATTGGATTTAGTTTTTATGCATGGGAAGATACATAAGAGAAATTCTTTTATTCTAAAAGTGTAATTCCTACGAAATTGGATTTATGCATGGAAATATGCATAAAGAATTTATTTTAATCCAAAAGTGTTATTCTTATCAATTTAAAGAATTTATTTTAATCCAAAAGTGTCATTCTTATCAATTTTTATTTTATGCATAAATAGATGCATAAAGAATTTTATTTTTATTCCAAAAGAGTTATTCTTATCAATTTTTATTTTACGCATAGAAAGATGCATAAAGAAATTTATTTTTATTTCAAAAGAGTTACTTTCATCAATTTTTATTTTATGCATAGAAAGGTGCATAAAGAAATTTACTTTTATTTCAAAAGAGTTACTTTCATCAATTTTCATTTTATGCATAGAAAGGTGCATAAAGAATTGATTTTTATATCAAAAGAGTTATTCTCATCAATTTTTATTTTATGCATAGAAAGGTGCATAAAGAAATTTATTTTTATTTCAAAAGAGTTACTTTCATCAATTTTCATTTTATGCATAGAAAGGTGCATAAAGAATTTATTTTTATATCAAAAGAGTTATTTTCATCAATTTTCATTTTATGCATAGAATGATGCATAAAGAAATTTATTTTTATTTCAAAAGAGTTATTCTCATTAAAATTGAATTTATGCATAGAAAGATGCATAAAAGGTTTATTTATTTTGAAAGTGTTATTCTCATTAAAATGGAATTTATGCATAGTAAAATGCATAAAAGGTTTATTTTTAATTCGAAAGTGTTATTTTCTTCAAAATTGAATTTATGCATAAAAAGATGCAAAAAAAAGATTTTTATAAAAGTGTTATTCCTACTAAAGTTGTCTTTATGCCTAATTAGATGCGTAAAGAATCTTTATATCAAAAAATTAGAATTCTCTTACATTCTTTAAATAGATGTGATGAGATGTGATAGGAATCAGATAGATGTAAATGGATGTATGG
The DNA here is from genome assembly GCF_041138505.1 of Cibotium barometz. Taxonomy (NCBI): domain Eukaryota; kingdom Viridiplantae; phylum Streptophyta; class Polypodiopsida; order Cyatheales; family Cibotiaceae; genus Cibotium; species Cibotium barometz. The sequence continues at coordinate 23,697,841 of NC_141067.1, forward strand.
ATGTGAATTTGGATGTGGATGTATGAATGTGGAATGTGGATATGGATGTATGGATATGGATGAGGATGTGGATGTATGAATGTAGATGTGGATGTGGATGTGGATGTGGATATGGAAATGGATGTATGGATGTGAATGTGGATGTGGATGTATGAATGTGGAATGTGGATATGGATGTATGGATGTGAATGTGGATGTGGATGTATGAATGTGGAATGTGGATATGGATGTATGGATGTGGATGTGAAAATGGATGTATGGATGTAGATGTGGATGTATGGATGTATGGATGTAGATGTGGATGTGGATGTATGTATGTGGATGTGGATGTATGAATGTGTATGTGAAAATGGATGTATGGATATAGATGTGGATGTATGGATGTGAATGTGGATGTGGATGTGGATTTATGAATGTGGATGTGGATGTATGTATGTGGATGTGGATGTATGAATGAGGATGTGAAAATGGATGTATGGATGTAGATGTGGATGTGGATGTATGTATGTGGATGTGGATGTGGAAATGGATGTATGGATGTGGATGTGGATATGGATGTATCAATGTGGATGTGGATGTGGATATATGGATGTGGATGTATAAATGAGGATGTGAAAATGGATGTATGGATGTGGACGTATGAATGTAGATGTGGATGTGGATGTATGTATGTGGATGTGGATGTATGGATGTATGGATGTGGAAATGGATGTATGGATGTGGATGTGGATATGGATGTATGAATGTGGATGTGGATGTATGGATGTGGATATGGATGTGTATGTATGAATGCGGATGTGGAATTAGATGTATGATGTGGATGTACGAATGTGGATGTGTATGTAGAATAATGAATGCGAATGTGTATGTGAAATGATGTGTCGTCGATATGAGTGAATGGATGAGATGTGATGACATGTGAATTGAGATGTGAATATATGATATGTGATGTGAATGAATCTGAGGTGATGAGATGGAAAATGATGTGATTGGATGAGAATGAGTACATATATGAATGGAATGTGTAATAAGTAATGTGAACTGATGAGGAATAATGTGGAAAGACAAGAGTTCAATATAGAAACTGTATTTGTGACCTGTTTTTGTAAATGACTGTTTTATGTCAAGAATGCTGGGGAAGCATTTTGACCGTCTTGTGATTAAGGTCGTGGAGACCTAACTGATAAAGTTGCAACTGCTGTGACGGAGAGTCAATGGAGGACGTCTCACGTAGCAAGGTCGGCCGAGGTCTTGACCAGCCTCGGTTCGATTTAAATGGTGAGCTTCCGGTACGGTGGATGAGGGACCAAGGAAGCGGCCTATGCGTAAAGCTCTAGGTGACCTGCGAAGGATCCTAGAGGATGCTGACCATATGGTGCTCGGGCTCTGGGTCGCCAAAGATACCCACACGTGCGTCGTGGAAGATATTGGAACAAGGAGTAAGAGTTGTTTTCTAAAACCGAGTATGGATTTGGTTGATTGACCTTGCTCATCCTCAACTAATGAGTCCATAGCTCTCTTATATGGATCCATTGATTGACCTTGCTCGTCCTCAACTAATGAGTCCATAGCTCTCTTATATGGATTTGTTGATTGACCTTGCTCGTCCTCAACTAATGAGTCCATAGCTCTCTTATATGGATCTGTTGGTTGATCTTGCTGATCTTCAAAACCAGGATTCCATCTTAATTTTTATATTTGAATATATTGCCGATTACTATGAGCTAGGAACTATCGAAAAGGCCCTTGAGTGAACAGGTGGTGAGCGTTTCTAGTTGCCAATGATGCCATAAGTACACCGATGAAGGAATGATTGGAAATAAGGATTCAACCAGAGATTTTGAGGATTGTGATCAGTGACACAATGGTTTCATTAAAGGATTGTTTTAAAGATAGCTGATGCTGAGAAAAAGGTAATTTCATATTGGGTGTGTAAGTGGTGTGACTAGTTTTATGTTTGCATGAACATCCGGCTAGGGGGCCTGGGAACTCTTTTCCCTGGTACCCGGGACAAAACCTCACCAAATTCCTAATTGGATCCCATCTCTACAGTGGTTGGGTGGTTGGCTAACCCATGGGACTGGATGGGGTTAGGCTGGACTGATGGATCCGTAAACCGAGACTCAATTTCTATTTAGTTCGATAGATGAAGTAAATCCCGGACAAAAATTATTATATGGAAAAAGAATCAACGGCTGTGCCTCTCGATGAGGAAAAAAGCGTTGGTCTCTATGACCCAAGTGCAATCTGTCCCTTGATCTGACTATGGAACTTACGAGTTTGGTCAGATCAGTTCAGTTAGTTAAGGCTTTTGACTACGTTAGAAAAAAGTTATCCTCGTGGAATCGCCTATGCTTTCCGGGCAAAGGAAGTTTTTCCAGGTTCGGTTTTGAAAAAACCGATGGATTAGTCTCTTGTCCGGATATCCGTGGACGAGGCCCCGAGTGTGGGACCCTGTCCCACGCAAGAAGTGCTACTTCCGCTGCTAGCACACTTGAATTTGTTGTGTAGTGGGGTCAGGGATCTTATAGTTGGTATCAGAGCCAATTGGCTAATGAAGATCAACCGAGAAGCCAAATATGTCAAAAATTTATCAAGAATGACAAAAAGGTTGTAATTGTGAAAAAATTCATACAATTTGATATTCAAACTGAAATTCGTAAATTAGTAATTGGGTCTTCAAATGGAAGTACCACAACTGTATGGAATCCCTGACTTGCTTGAGGCCTAGACATGATGGTATTTACCTTATAGTTCCAAGAACCATGACTACCCGTATATACCGAGGGTATAACTGCACCTCTTTACTGGCAGTATATACGAGTAAATCTAAGACTTGAAATTATAAGCATTAATACTATCCAGATGATGAATTCAAATGTGGTTGATATGATTTCAAATTCTGATTGAGAAATGATGAGTTGATTTGGATTCTGATTGAAAAATGAAGATTTCTGAATTTTGGCTGAATTGTAATAACTAACTAAAACCTTAGTGAGGATGAATGGAGCGAGTCCCTGTGATAATGTTCGTAGCTATAATGATGCTAATGACTCTAGCAAATCACTATGAGATTAGTGGATTGTGCTGGCAGATTGCTGCTGTTAACACTTGACCCAATGGATCAAGTTGAAGGAGGTCAAATTAAAAATCTGCATAAATGAAAAATTTCCATGAAGGACTGTTCAGATAGAAATTTCGGTCTAATGGATCATTATTGTGATAAGGAATTGAATGTTACAATCTAAGTGAATTGTTATTTAATGATGAGTTTTATATAAGGGATCTTTTTCCCAGGATTCTGTTTGGGTTCACCAAAATATAAGGAACCCATAATTAGTTAGATCTTAAGAAAAAGAACTCTCCTCTAGTTTTGCGAGATGAGGACATCTCGCGTTTTTTAAGTGGGGTAGAATGTAAGATTCCTCCCCAGCCTCTCAGGATGTCCAGTATCTTCCCCTGTAGTCAAATCCCCTCTTTAGAAATATAAAAGATCTTGTTTCTGCCTGCCTAGAGAGAGAAAATATTCTAGAGAGAGATTATTTAGATTTTGAATATTTTTGGATAGAAAAATTTCTCATCTTATTAATATGAGCTCCCCTGAAACAGAAGTTCAAAAAGATTTCCTGAAGATGCAATAGAAATAAAGTATAATCTGTTCAAGAGGCATTATCCTGAGGGTCAAGATTTTTTTCGAAATTTTAAATTAAGGTTCCTATGGGCCAATAAGATCAATCCATATGTGGGGAGGAGATAAATCCAATTTTTTAAAAAAAAACCCAAAAATGAGTAAATGCTCACATAAGATGAAGAGTTGACTATGTACAAGGTTTATTAGTAAAAAACTATGAGTAATATTAAAAAAATGAGATATTTTGGGTATAATGATTCCATTTTGACACATATGTAAGGAACGGGAGTCCTTTCAAGGAGGCGCCTACTTCACATGCTTGAATGAGTTTTAAACTAAAAAATAATGTGATATTTTTTTCTCTCCTCTCTCTTGAATCAAACCAAATAAAAAAGGAACCAAACCGAATCAAAAAGAAACCAAACTAGGTCCAAATCTGATCCAAATTCAACCAAACTGAATCTGGAAAATTCTAGAAATCAGTTGGTCTTGGTTAGAGCCTCCCTCTACTATAAATAGAACTTGAGTCCTTTGTTAAAAAATAGGAGAATTATACTATGCGAGAATTAGAGCCTCCCTCTCCTATAAATAGAACCTGAGTCGTTTGTAAAAAAATAGGAGAATTATGCTGAAATAATGATAATTTTTACTATTCTCTAAAATTATCTCCAAATTGAAGAAATTGGAGCTTCCCTCCTTCTTCAATCTCCATTGGTGGCTCCATCAACACACCAAACCAATTGATTGGTTAGGGGCCTCTACCGAATCAAGCAAATTGTAAGGTAAAGTGTGAATTTTGATCTTTTTCATAATTTCTCAATTTTTCTCTCTTCTCAATCCCTCTCAAGCTTGAGAAGCTTAATTGGAATGGCTTTTTAATTCTATTGAAGTTAATTGATGAATGGAAGTAAGGAAATACATAAATTACCATGTATGCTTAATTTTTATGGTTTTTATGATTTTTGTCTTCTCTAAAAGGATTATGATATCATGCCTCATTGAAAAGAGGCATTCCTCTCTCTTCTTTAGTAAATCCAATCATTCTTTATCCTACATGAATGATTAGTGGATAGAATCAAGTTTTTCATAATGTTTTTCTTAAATAAGTAGAAATTGCTTACATTAGAACAAATTAAAGACTCTTGGTGAAATTCTAGTTGATTTTAGAAAGTTAAAAATTAAAAAATAGTCAGCCATACAAAGGAGGTTATGGTAAAATTTTCTAAAATTGTGTAAAAATAAGTTTTACTTTTTTATTCTAAAAGTGTAATTCTTACTAAATTGTATTTATGCATAGATAGATGCATAAAGAATTTAAATTAATCCAAAAAGTGTTATTTTCATCAATTCTTATTTTATGCATAGAAAGATGCATAAAGAATTTTTTTTAATTCAAAAGAGTGATTTTCATCATAAATGATTTTATGCATAAACTAGATGCATAAAAGAAATTCTTTTATATTAAAAGAGTGATTTTCATCATAATAAATTATTTGTATGCATAAACATATGCATAAAAGATATATATTTTTATATTAAAAGTGTGATTTTTATCATAAATAAATTAATGCATAAATTAGATGCATAAAAGAAATTCTTTTATATTAAAAAGGTGATTTTCATCCTAAATGATTTGTATGCATAAACATATGCATAAAAGATATATTTTTTTATATTAAAAGTGTGATTTTCATCATAAATGGATTTTATGCATAAATTTGATGCATAAAAGAAAGTTTTTATTTTAAAAGAGTTTTTTTTCATTGGATTTAGTTTTTATGCATGGGAAGATACGTAAGAGAAATTCTTTTATTCTAAAAGTGTAATTCCTACTAAATTGGATTTATACATGGAAAGATGCATAAAGAATTTTGCATAAAGATTTTTATTTTTATTCCAAAAGAGTTATTCTTATCAATTTTTATTTTACGCATAAAAAGATGCATAAAGAAATTTATTTTTATTTCAAAAGAGTTACTTTCACTTTATGCATAGAAAGGTGTATAAAGAAATTTATTTTTATTTCAAAAGAGTTACTTTCATCAATTTTCATTTTATGCATAGAAAGGTGCATTAAGAATTTATTTTTATATCAAAAGAGTTACTCTCATCAATTTTCATTTTATGCATAGAAAGGTTTATAAAAAATTTATTTTTATTTCAAAAGAGTTACTTTCATCAATTTTCATTTTATGCATAGAAAGGTGCATAAAGAATTTATTTTTATATCAAAAGAGTTATTTTCATCAATTTTTATTTTATGCATAGAATGATGCATAAAGAAATTTATTTTTATTTCAAAAGAGTTATTCTCATTAAAATTAAATTTTTGCATAGAAAGATGCATAAAAAGTTTTTTTATTTTGAAAGTGTTATTCTCATTAAAATGGAATTTATGCATAGTAAAATGCATAAAAGGTTTATTTTTAATTCGAAAGTGTTATTTTCTTTAAAATTGAATTTATGCATAAATAGATGGAAAAAAAGGATTTTTATAAAAGTGTTATTCCTACTAAAGTTGTCTTTATGCCTAATTAGATGCGTAAAGAATCTTTATATCAAAAAATTATAATTCTCTTACATTCTTTAAATAGATGTGATGAGATATGATAGGAATCAGATAGATGTAAATGGATGTATGGATGTGAATGTGGATGTGGATGTATGAATGTGGAATGTGGATATGGATCTATGGATATGGATGAGGATGTGGATGTATGAATGTTGATGTGGATGTGGATGTGGATATGGAAATGGATGTATGGATGTGAATGTGGATGTGGATGTATGAATGTGGAATGTGGATATGAATGTATGGATGTGAATGTGGATGTGGATGTATGAATGTGGAATGTGGATATGGATGTGAAAATGGATGTATAGATGTAGATGTGGATGTATGGATGTATGGATGTAGATGTGGATGTGGATGTATGTGTGTGGATGTGGATGTATGAATGTGGATGTGAAAATGGATGTATGGATGTAGATGTGGATGTATGGATGTGAATAAGGATGTGGATGTGGATGTATGAATGTGGATGTGGATGTATGGATGTATGTATGTGGATGTGGATGTGGATGTATGAATGAGGATGTGAAAATGGATGTATGGATGTATGGATGTAGATGTAGATGTGGATGTATGGATGAGGATGTGAAAATGGATGTATGGATGTAAATGTGAATGTGGATGTATGTATGTGGATGTGGATGTGGAAATGGATGTATGGATGTGGATGTGGATATGGATATATCAATGTGGATGTGGATGTATGGATGTGGATGTATGAATGAGGATGTGAAAATGGATGTATGGATGTGGATGTATGAATGTAAATGTGGATGTGGATGTGGATGTGGATGTGGATGTATCGATGTGGATGTGGATATGGATGTATGAATGTGGATGTGGATGTATGGATGTGTATGTATGAATGCGGATGTGGAATTAGATGTATGATGTGGATGTACGAATGTGGATGTGTATGTAGAATAATGAATGCGAATGTGTATATGAAATGATGTGTCGTCGATATGAGTGAATGGATGAATTGGGATGACATGTGAATTGGGATGTGAATATATGATATGTGATGTGAATAAATCTGAGGTGATGAGATGGAAAATGATGTGATTGGATGAGAATGAGTACATATATGAATGGAATGTGGAATAAGTAATGTGGACTGATGAGGGATAATGTGGAAAGACGAGGGATAATGTGGAATAAGTAATGTGGACTGATGATGGATAATGTGGAAAGACGAGAGTTCAATATAGAAACTGTAATGACCTGTTTGTAAATGATTGTTTTATGTCAAGAATGCTGGGGAAGCATTTTGACCGTCTTGTGATTAAGGTCGTGGAGACCTAACAAATAAAGTTGCAACTGCTGACGGAGAGTCAATGGAGGACGTCTCGCGTAGCAAGGTCGTCCAAGGTCTTGACCAGCCTCGGTTCGATTTAAATGGTGAGCTTCCGGTACGGTGTATGAGGGACCAAGGAAGCGGCCTATGAGTAAAGCTCTAGGTGACCTGCGACGACGAAGGATCCTAGAGGATGCTGACCATATGGTGCTCGGGCTCTGGGTTGCCAAAGATACCCACACGTGCGTCGTGGAAGATATTGGAACAAGGAGTAAGAGTTGTTTTCTGAAACCGAGTATGGATTTGGTTGATTGACCTTGCTCGTCCTCAACTAATGAGTCCATAGCTCTCTTATATGGATCCATTGATTGACTTTGCTCGTCCTCAACTAATGAGTCCATAGCTCTCTTATATGGATCTGTTGATTGACCTTGCTCGTCCTCAACTAATGAGTCCATAGCTCTCTTATATGGATCTGTTGGTTGATCTTGCTGATCTTCAAAACCAGGATTCCATCTTAATTTTTATATTTGAATATATTGTCGATTACTATGAGCTAGGAACTATCGAAAAGGCCCTTGAGTGAACAGGTGGTGAGCGTTTCTAGTTGCCAATGATGCCATAAGTACACCGATGAAGGAATGATTGGAAATAAGGATTCAACCAGAGATTTTGAGGATTGTGATCAGTGACACAATGGTTTCATTAAAGGATTGTTTTAAAGATAGCTGATGCTGAGAAAAAGGTAATTTCATATTGGGTGTGTAAGTGGTGTGACTAGTTTTATGTTTGCATGAACATCCGGCTAACTCTTTTCCCTGTACCCGGGACAAAACCTCACCAAATTCCTAATTGGATTCCATCTCTACTGTAAGATTCCTCCCCAGCCTCTCAAAATGTCTAGCATCTTCCCCTGTAATCAATCCCTCTTCAGAAATATAAAAGACTTGTTTCTAACTGTTTTAACCTAGAGAGAGAATATTTAGATTTTTAATATTTTTGGATAGAAAATTATCTCATCTTATTAAAATAAGTTCCCCTGAAACAGAAATTCAAAAAGAACTTTCCAATGTGCAATTGGAATTAATTGGAAATGGGTATAAAGGACCTTAGCCTAAGGGTCTAGATTTTCAGAAATTTTTGGATTATGGTCCAATTAAGATTCCTATGGGCCAATAGCATCAATCCATGTGTAGGGAGGAGATAAATCCAATTTTGTAAAAGAAGATACCCAAAAATGAGTAAATGCTCACATAAGATGAAGAGTTGAAAATGTACAAGGTTTATTATAAGTAAAAAACTATGACCAATATTAAAAATATGAGATATTTTGGGTATCCAAAAATGAGTAAATGCTCACATAAGATGAAGAGTTGAAAATGTACAAGGTTTATTAGTAAAAAACTATGAGCAATATTAAAAATATGAGATATTTTGGGTATAATGATTTCATATTGACACTATGTAAGGAAGGGGAGTTCTTTAAAGGAGGTGCATATTTCACATAAGATGAAGAGTTGAAAATGTATAAGGTTTATTAGTAAAAAACTATGAGCAATATTAAAAATATGAGATATTTTGGGTATAATGATTCTATTTTGACACATATATAAGGAAGGGGAGTTCTTTAAAGGAGGTGCATATTTCACATGCTTGAATGAGTTTTAAACTCATAAAAATTGAGATATTTCATCTCTCCTCTCTCCTCATTCAAGTCTAGTTCCAAAAAGTTAGCTTAACTGACCTAAAAATGGTCAAAAATTGACTAAACTGATTTGGAAAATTCTAGAATCAGTTTGTTTGGTTAGGAGCTCAATTTTTCCTATAAATAGAAGCCCACCCCTTGTTGAAAAAGATATAGTGTTTATGCATCGTTACTCTACTCCACCTAAGCCAAGAACTGTGAATTCATTAATAATTCACTAGTTTTTGGAGCTTCCCTCTTTCTTCAATTCCCATTGGTGGCTCCATCAACATACTTAACCAATTGATTGGTTGGGGGCCTCTACCGTGAATAAAGAAATCAAGCAATTTGTAAGGTAATTAGTGAATTTTGATCATTTTCTATAATTTCTCAATGTTTCTCTCTTCTCAACCCCTCTCAAGCTTGAGAAGCTTAATTGGAATGGTTTTTGAATGCTATTGAAGTTAATTGATGAATGGTAGTGAAGAGTTACATAATTTGATGAATGCTATTGAAGTTAATTGATTAATGATAGTTAAGAATTACATAAATTTCCATTTATGCTTAATTCTAATGGTTTTTATGTAATTTCTCTCTCTCACTCAAGAAATGGTCATACTCATGACCCCTTCTCAATCCAAATGAAGCTTTTCATAAAGCTTTTCCTTAATCCAAGATTAATCTATGCTTGAGGCCAAATTAATGGCTTTTTTCTATGCTTTTAGTTTATGTAATTCATGAATATTGATGATTCAATACATTATGGATTAATGATCCAATTAGGGATCATTCTATTTATTTCCTTAATGATAAGCTTTATCCCTTAGAAAATTTGAGATTTATCAATCATAGCAGCGGAGCTATGGCAAAATTTTTATAAAAATTATGCATAAAATAATTTTATTCAAAGCATGAAAAGAGGACTTCCTACCATATTCTAGGAATTATCATCCTAGATTAATTGAAAGATATTCATTGTAATCATAGAGAAATTGATATTATGCATAATTGATTTTCATGCATAGAGGTATGCATAAAAGATTATTATTTTAACATAAAAGTGTTACTTTTATCAATTTTCATTTTCATGCATAGAAGTATGCATAAAGGATAATTTTTTTATATTAAAAATGTTACTTTTATCATTTTTAATTTTCATGCATAGAAGTATGCATAAAGGATATTTTTTTAATATTAAAAGTGTTACTTTTATCATTTTTAATTTTCATGCATAGAAGTCTGCATAAAGGAAAATTTTTATATCAAAAGTGTTACTTTTATCATTTTTAATTTTCATGCATAGAAGTATGCATAAAGGATAATTTTTTTATATCAAAAGTGTTACTTTTATCATTTTTAATTTTCATGCATAGAAGTATGCATAAAGGAAAATTTTTTATATCAAAAGTGTTACTTTTATCATTTTTAATTTTCATGCATAGAAGTATGCATAAAGGATAATTTTTTTATATCAAAAGTGTTACTTTTATCATATTGGAATTCATGCATAGAAGTATGCATAAAAGTTGATTATTTTATTATAAAAGTGTTACTTTTATCATATTTGGATTTCATGCATAGAGGTATGCATAAAAGTTGATTATTTTATTATAAAAGTGTTACTTTTATCATATTTGGATTTCATGCATAGAGGTATGCATAAAAGTTGATTATTTTATTATAAAAGTGTTACTTTTATCATATTTGGATTTCATGCATAGAGGTATGCATAAAAGTTGATTATTTTATTATAAAAGTGTTACTTTTATCATATTTGGATTTCATGCATAGAGGTATGCATAAAAGTTGATTATTTTATTATAAAAGTGTTACTTTTATCATATTGGATTTCATGCATAGAGGTATGTATAAAAGTTGATTATTTTATAAAAGTGTTACTTTTATTATATTTGGATTTCATGCATAGGGGTATGCATAAAAGATATTCTTTTTATACTAAAAGTGTGATTTTCATCATAAATGGATTTTATGCATAACTTAGATGCATAAGAGAAATTCTTTTATTCTAAAAGTGTAATTCCTATCAAATTGAATTCATGCATAAGAAGATGCATAAAAGATTGATTTTTATTTCGAAAGTGATAGTCTCCTTAAATGGAATTTATGCATAAATAAATGTGCAGAGAAATCTTATATCAAATATAAGAATTCTCTTAAAAAAGATATGAAATGCGATAAGATGTGATAAGAGGTGTATGAGATGTGATAAGATTTAATAAGATGCATATGGGAAGTGATAGGATGTGATAAGAGGTGTATGAGATGTGAAAAGATGTGATAGAATGTGTATGAGATGTGATAGAATGTGTTAAGATGAGTTAGGATGTGTTAAGATGTATATGGGATGTGTTAGGACGAGAATGGATGTAATATGGTTGTATGAATGTGATGTGGATGTATACATGTAGATGTATATGTATGAATGTGAATGTGGATGTGGATGTGGATGTATGGATGTAGATACGGATGTGTATGTATGTATGTGGATGTGTATGTATGAATGAGGATGTGAAAATGGATGTATGTATGTAGATGTGGATGTATGGATGTGAATGTGAATGAAGAGGTGGATGTGGATGTATGGATGTAGATACGGATGTGGATGTATGTATGTGAATGTGGATGTATGAATGAGGATGTGAAAATGGATGTATGCATGTGAATGTGGATGTATGAATATGAATGTGGATGTGTGGATGTGGAAATGGAGGTATAGATGTATGAATGTGGATGTGGATGTGGATGTGGATGTATGCATGTAGATGCGTATGTATGAATGTGAAATTGGATGTATGATGTGGACGTATGAACATGGATATGTATGTAGAATAATGAATATGAAGGTGTATGTGAGATAATGTGTAGTCTATATGAGTGAATGGATGAGAACGAGTACACATTGAATGGAATGTGAAATAAGTAATGTGGTCCGAGAGTGGATAATATGGAAAGACAAGAGTTCGTTATAGAAACTGTATTTTGTGACTGTTTGTAAATGACTGTTTTCTGTCAAGAATGCTGGAGAAGCATTTTGACCGTCTTGAGGATTAAGGTCATAAAGACTGAACTGATAAAGTTGCAGCTGCTGACGAAGAGTCAATGGAGGATGTCTCGCGTAGCAAGGTCGATCGAGGTCTTGACCAGCCTCGGTTCAATTTAAATGGTGAGCTTTCGGTACAGTGGATGAGGGACCAAGGAAGCGGCCTATGAGTGAAGCGCTAGGTCACGTGCGAAGGATCCTAGAGGGTGCTGACCATATGGTGCTCGGGCTCTGGGTCACCGAAGATACCCACACGTGCGTCGTGGAAGATATTGGAACAAGGAGTAAGAGTTGTTTTCTGAAACCCGGCATGGATCTGGTTGATTGACCTTGCTGGTCCTCAACGGATGAGTCCATGGCTCTTGTATATGGATCTGTGGGTTGATCTTGCTGATCTTCCACGGAGATTCCATTCTATTATATGAAAATATTGCCGGTTACTATGAGCTAGGAACTATGGAAAAGGCCCCTGAGAGAACAGGTGGTGAGCGTTCTGGTTGCCAATGATGCCATAAGTACACCGATGAAAGAATGACTGGAAATAAGGATTCAACCAGAGACTTTGAGGTTTGTCATCAGTGACATAATGGTTTTATTAAAGGATTGTTTTAAAGCTAGTTGATGCTAAGAAAAAGGCAATTTCATATTGGGTGTGTAAGTGGTGTGACTAGTTTTATGTTTGTATGAACTTCCGGCTAGGGGGCCTTGGAACTCTTTTCCTTGGTACCCGGGACAAAACCTAACCAAATTCTTAATTGGATCCCATCACTACAGTGGTTGGGCGGTTGGCTAACCCATGGGATCGGATGGGGTTAGGCTGGACTGATGGATCCATAAATCGAGATTTAATTTCTATTATTATGATAGATGAAGTAAATACCAGATAGAAATTGTTCTATGGATAGGAATCAATGGCTGTGCCTCTTGATGGGGAAAAAAGCGTTGATCCCAATGATCCAAGTGCAAGTTTCTTCCTTGATTTGACCAAGTACCGTTAAAGGTGCAGTCAGATCAGTTTGATCAGTAATGATCTTGACTACGTTAGAGTAAAGAGTTATCCTGGTGGAATCGCCCGTGCTTTCCGGCTAAAGGAAGTTTTTTTCGGTTTCGGTTTTGGACAAACCGACGGATTAGTCTCTTGTCCGGATATCCGTGGGCAAGGCACCGAGTGTGGGTCCCTGCCCCACGCATGAAGTGTTACTTCTGCTGCTATTACCTCGAATCTCTCGCATGGTGGGGACAGGGATCTCACAGTTGGTATGTGTGGATGTGGAAATGGAGGTATAGATGTATGAATGTGGATGTGGATGTGGATGTATGAATGTGGATGTGGATGTATGCATGTAGATGCGTATGTATGAATGTGAAATTGGATGTATGATGTGGACGTACGAACATGGATATGTATGTAGAATAATGAATATGAAGGTGTATGTGAGATAATGTGTAGTCTATATGAGTGAATGGATGAGAACGAGTACACATTGAATGGAATGTGGAATAAGTAATGTGGTCCGAGAGTGGATAATATGGAAAGACAAGAGTTCGTTATAGAAACTGTATTTTGTGACTGTTTGTAAATGACTGTTTTATGTCAAGAATGCTGGAGAAGCATTTTGACCGTCTTGAGGATTAAGGTCATGAAGACTGAACTGATAAAGTTGCAGCTGCTGACGGAGAGTCAATGGAGGATGTCTCGCGTAGCAAGGTCGATCGAGGTCTTGACCAGCCTCGGTTCGATTTAAATGGTGAGCTTCCGGTACGGTGGATGAGGGACCAAGGAAGCAGCCTATGAGTGAAACGCTAGGTCACCTGTGAAGGATCCTTGAGGGTGCTGACCATACGGTGCTCGGGCTCTGGGTCACCGAAGATACCCACACGTGCGTGGTGGAAGATATTGGAACAAGGAGTAAGAGTTGTTTTCTGAAACCGGGCATGGATCTGGTTGATTGACCTTGCTGGTCCTCAACGGATGAGTCCATGGCTCTTTTATATGGATCTGTGGGTTGATCTTGCTGATCTTCCACGGAGATTCCATTCTATTATATGAAAATATTGCCGGTTACTATGAGTTAGGAACTATGGAAAAGGCCCCTGAGAGAACAGGTGGTGAGCGTTCTGGTTGCCAATGATGCCATAAGTACACCGATGAAAGAATGACTGGAAATAAGGATTCAACCAGAGACTAAATGCTCACATAAGATGAACAGTGGATTAAGGACCAAAGAAAACAATTAAAAAAACTAAATTTTGACACCTTAGTGTGGGGATCTCCCCTCATGAAGTAGGCGTCTTTTCTCATCATTACCCCCAATTTTTAATCAATAAAATGAAATATTTTTTTCTCTCCTCTCTCCTATTTCAAAACTAGATCCAAAAAGTAAGCTGAACTAACCCAAAAATGGTCAAAAATTGACCAAATTGATCTGGAAAATTCTAGAATCAGTTTGCTTGGTTAGAGGCTCATTTTTTCCTATAAATAGAAGCCTTTCCCTTTGTAAAAGCTTAATGGTGTTTATGCACTGTTACTCTACTCCTATCCTACGCCATCTACATTGAATTTTTTAATAATTTAATTGTTTTTGGCCTAATCCTCTCCAAAGTGAATTGGTGGCCACTCTTGCTTCAAACAAGAGTAAAACCCTCAATCCCTCAAGCCAAAGGAGAGCTTACAAGTTCTATGTAAGCTAATTTACTTACTTTGTTTTACGAGTTTTTAATGAAAAATATATGGTTTTCTTGATTTTTATGTTTTGCAAATGTTGAATTAAATTCAAATGCTATGCCTTTGATAAAAATTCCACCCCCTTCTCTTCTTTAAATTCCAACCTTTCTCAATCCTATAAAGATTAACTATATGATTAATTAAACTCTTCTTATTGTTTACTCTCTTGAATTTAGAAAATTGTGTAGATTAGAGTGCTATAATTCTAAATTGGGTTAATTAAGTTAAATAAAGAAAGATAAAAATGAGAAATGGTCAGCCATACAAAGGAGATTATGGTAAAATTTTCTAGAATTTTGTGAAAAAGGTGGTTTATTTTTTATGTTATTCCAAAAGAGTAATTCCCATCATTTTTTGCATCTAAAAGAAATATTCCAATTACTCCATGTACATATTCACCAATGAATATGCATGCATATCACTTATATTGAATTATTAAAATTGATTTCTATGCATAGAAAGATGCATAAAGGAACTTTTTTATTACAAAAGTGTTATACTTATTAAATTTGATTTCTATGCATAGAAAGATGCATAAAGGTTTTTTTTAATTATAAAAGTGTTATTCTTATTAAATTTGATTTTTATGCATAGAAAGATGCATAAAGGAATTGTTTTTACAAAAGTGTTATTCTTATGAAATTTTATTTTTATGCATAGAAAGATGCATAAAGGAACTTTTTTTTATATAAGTGTTATTCTTATTAAATTTGATTTTTATGCATAGAAAGATGCATAAAGGAATTTCTTTTACAAAAGTGTTATTCTTATTAAATTTGATTTCTTTGCATAGAAAGATGCATAAAGGAAATTTTTTTATTATAAAAGTGTTATTCTTATAAAAATTGATTTTTATGCATAAATAGATGCATAAAGAAATTCTTTTTATTTTAAAAGTGTTATTCCTATTAAATTTGATTCTATGCATAAATAGATGCATAAAAGGAATTTTATTTTATATAAAAGTGTTATTCCCATTGAAGTTGATTTTTATGCATAAATAGATGCATAAAAGGAATCTTATTTTATATAAAAGTGTTATTCCCATTGAAGTTGATTTTTATGCATAAATAGATGCATAAAGAATTTTTATATCAAAATTAGAATTCTCTTAAATTCTATGAGTATTTGATAAATGAATAATTAAAAACTCTAAGTGAGAAATTTCTATCGTTTTATATTCACATGGATTGTAAAAAGAAGATTCAAGAAATCCATCAAGATCGAAATATTCAGATAAATGATTAATTTATTCCTCATTGGAATTTGTAATTAATTTAGAAATCAGTTAAGTGAATATTCAAAGAAAGAAATTTAGTAAAATAGTTACTGAATTATCAAACCTTTTCCAGAAAGATAGTTCACAAAAAATCTTATTCGACTCGAACCTTGAATCAGACTATGACCAAGACCAAACTCTTTCAAGGTGTGACCAGTTTAGAAAAATACACTCAAAACTCCGCCAAATCTGAAACTAAGTTTGAGACCCTTCAAATTGATTTGTGGATCAAGGTTATAGAATTCAAGGAATTCTGGTATAAAATTCAGAATTTCGATCAAGACGTTTTGGGGATACTGATTCAAGAAATACTCCTTGTATTCAAAAGAAAATGAAACAAAAAAACTTGCTTTAGAAACCTGTTTTCTTAAAGGACTATCTTATGCCAGAATGGATGTGGATGTGTATGTGAAAGAATGGATGTGGATGTGTATGTGAAAGAATGGATGTGAATGTGTATGTAAAGAATGGATGTGAATGTGTATGTGAAAGAATGGATGTGGATGTGTATGTGAAGAATGGATGTGGATGTGTATGTGAAGAATGGATGTGGATGTATGTGAAAGAATGGATGTGGATGTGTATGTGAAAGAATTGATGTGGATGTATGTGAAGAAATGGATA
Organism: Cibotium barometz; assembly: GCF_041138505.1. Classification (NCBI taxonomy): domain Eukaryota; kingdom Viridiplantae; phylum Streptophyta; class Polypodiopsida; order Cyatheales; family Cibotiaceae; genus Cibotium; species Cibotium barometz. Next base: position 23,714,714 of record NC_141067.1, read on the forward strand.
TGGATATATGTGAAAGAGTGGATGTGAATGTGTATGTGAAGAATGGATGTGGATGTGGATGTGATGAAAATGGATGTAAATGTGTATGTGAAGAATGGATGTGAATGTGTATGTGAAAAAACGGATGTGGATGTGTATGTGAAGAATGGATGTGGATGTATGTGAAAGAATGGATGTGGATGTGTATGTAAAAGAATGGATGTTGATGTATGTAAGAGAATGGATGTGAATGTGTATGTGAAGAATGGATGTGGATGTGTATGTGATAAAAATGGATGTAAATGTATGTGTGAAGAATGGATGTGGATGTATGTGAAAGAATGGATGTGGATGTGTATGAAAGAATGGATGTGGATGTATGTGAAAGAATGGATGTGGATGTGTATGTGAAAGAATGGATGTGGATATGTATGTGAAAGAATGGATGTGGATGTGTATGTGAAAGAATGTGATGTGATGTGACATGAATATATATGGATGTGAAGTGATAGATATGAATGTATGGATAGATGTGGGTAGTCATACATGTAAACGATTGGATGGATGTGGGGATGAATGAGATGAGATGTGTATGAAGGAGATATGATAAGGATAGATGTGATGTGATGTTATGTGGATAGAATGTATGTGATGGGATGGTGATGTGAATGAATGAGATGTGATGCCATGTGAATCGGGATGTGAATGAATCGTATGGAATGTGAATGGATGAGATGTGATGTGATGTGAATCAGGATGTGAATGATTGAGATGTGATGTGAAATGGATGTGATGTAAATTGAGATAGATGTGAATGGATGATATGTGATGTGATGTGATGTGAAACGGGATAGATGTGAATGAATGTGATGTGATGTGATCTGAATGGATGAGATGTGAATGAATGCGATGTGATGAGATGTGGATATGGGTAGGTGGTGCGAGTGGATGAGATCTGATGAGGATAAATGAGTAAAGATGTGATGAGATGAAAATGATGTGATTGGATGAGAATGGGAATACATATGAAATGGATGTGGATTAAATAATGTGGATTGATGTGGAACAATGTGGAAAGACAAGAGTTCGTTATAGAAGCTATTTTTATGACCTATTTTTAAATGACTCTTTCATGTCAAGAATGCTGGGGAAGCATTTTGATCGTCTTATGAATGAGGTCGTGAGATCTAACTGATAAATTTGCAATAGCTGACAGAGAGTCAATGGAGAGCATCTCGCGTAGCAAGGTCGACCGAGGTCTTGAGACTAGCCTCGGTTCGATTGAAATGGTGAGCTTCCCGTACGGTGGATGAGGGACCAAGGAAGGGGCCTATGATTGAAGCGCTAGGTGACCTGCGAAGGATCCTAGAGGGTGCTGACCATACGGTTCTCAGGCTCTAGGTCGCCGAAGATACCCACATGTGCGTCGTGGAAGATATTGGAACAAGGAGTAAAAGTTGTTTTGTGAATTCGGGCATGGATCTGGTTGATTGACCTTGCTGGTCCTCAACGGATGAGTCCATGGCTCTTTTATATGGATCCGTTGGTTTTTCTTGCTGATCTTCAACGGAGATTCCATTTTGATTTTTATAAGTGAATATATTGTCGGGTACTATGAGCTAGGAACTATCGAAAAGGCCCCTGAGTGGACAGGTGGTGAGTGTTCTGGAGCTATGAGCTAGGAACTATCAAAAAGGTCCCTGAGTGGACAGGTGGTGAGTGTTTTGGTTGTTGCCAATGATGTCATAGGTACATTTATGGATCCGTTGGTTTTTCCTGCTCATCTTCAATGGAGATTTCATTTTGATTTTTATAAGTGAATATATTGTTGGGTACTATGAGCTAGGAACTATCGAAAAGGCCCCTGAGTGGACAGGTGGTGAGTGTTCTGGAACTTTGAGCTAGGAACTATCGAAAAGGCCCCTGAGTGGACAGGTGGTGAGTGTTCTGGTTGTTGCCAATGATGCCATAGGTACACTTATGAAGGAAAACTTGGAAATTAGGATTCAACCAAATATTTTGGAGGATTATGATCAGTGATACTATAGTTTCATTAAAAGATTGTTTTAAAGATAGCTGAATCTGTGAAAAAGGCAATCTCATATTGGGTGTATAAGTGGTGTGACTAGTTCTAAGTTTGCATGAATATCCGGCTAGGGGGCATGGGAAATCTTTTCCCTGGTACCCGGGACAAAACCTAACCAAATTCTTAAATGGATCCCATCACTACACTGGTTGGGCGGTTGGCTAACCCACGAGACTGGATGGGGTTAGGCTTAACTGATGGATCCCTAAAATGAGACTTAATTCTGTTATGGTACAATAGATGAAGTAAATCCCGGATAAAAACTGTTCTATGGAAAAGAATCAACGGTTGTGCCTCTCAATGAGGAAAAAAGGGTGGGTCTCTATGATCCAAGTGCAAGTTTTGTTTTTCTTGATCTGACTATGGGACTTACGGGTTTGGTCAGATCAGTTCAATTAGTTAAGGCTCTTCACTATGTCAGAGTAAAAATATCCTGGAGGAATTGCCCGTGCTTTCTAGGCGAGGGAAGTTTTTTCGGGTTTGGTTTTGGAAGAACCGAAGGATTAGTCTCTTGTCCGGATATACATGGGCGAGGCCCCGAGTGAGGGACCCTACCCTGCGCAAGAAGTGCTACTTCCGTTGCTAGCACCCCAGAATTCGTTTTGCGGTGGGGACATGGATCTTTTAGCTGCGCAAGAAGTGCTACTTCCGTTGCTAGCACCCCAGAATTTGTTTTGCGGTAGGGACATGGATCTTTTAGCTGATATCAGAGCAAATTGGCTAAAGTGGATCAACCGAGAAGCCAAAAATGTCAAAAATTTATGAAGTAACAGTAAAAAGTTGGAAATGTGTGATGAAATTCATACAAATTGATAAATTAGTAATTGGGTCTTTGGATGGAAGTACCGCAATTGCATGGAATCCCTGACTTGCTTGAGGCCTAGACTTGATGGTATTTACATTATAATTCCAAGGACCGTGACTACCCGTATTATATACCGAGGGTATAACTGCAGCTCTTTATTACTAGCAGTATATACGAGTTTTCTAAGACCTTGAAATTATAAGAAAAAATGCTATCCAAATGATGAATTCGAATGTGGTTGATATGTTTTTAAAACTCTGGTTGAGAACTGATGAGTTGAATTGGATTTTGATTGAAAAATGATGATTCCTGAATTTTGGTTGAAAAGCGATAAGTTGAGCAAAACCACAATGAGGATGAATAGGACGAGTCCCTGTGATGATGTTCGTAACTGGAATGACAAAAATGACTTCAGAAAATCACTATGAGATTAGTGGATTGTGCTGACAGTTGGCTACTGGTAACACTTGACCCAGTGGATCAGGTTAAGGGATGACAAATTAAAAATCTGTATAATTGAAATTCCCATGGAGGATTGTTCAAATGGAAATTTCAATTAACCATTATTGTGTTAAAGATATAAATGATTTGATCTAAATGAATTGTTATCTGATGATGAGTTCTATATAAGGGATCTGTATCCCAGGATTCTGTTGGGTTGACCAAACTATAAGGAACCCGAGAATCAATTGGATCTTAAGGGAAAGAGTTGTCCTCTAGTTTGCGAGAAAAGGACATCTCGCGTTTTTTAAGTGGGGTAGGATGTAAGATTCCTCCCTCCAACTTTTGAGGTGTACAGGTGTAAGAACCTTCCCTTCTAATCTTAAAATTATTCCCCTCTTTGAAATAAAAGAAAGATCTTGTTTTACCCTCTTTTGGCCTGGAGAGAGAAAATATCTAGAGGGAGGTAATTCAAAATTGAGATATTTTTGGATATAAAAAATCCTCCTAATGTCTAAAATGGTTTCCCTTGAAACAGAAATTCAAAAATAACTTTCCAATGTGCAATTTAGGTATAAAGGACCTTAGCCTAAGGGTTCAGATGTTCAGATATTTTTGGATTATGGTCCAATTAAGGTTCCTATGGGCCAATAGGATCAATCCAAGTGTAGGGAGAAGATAGATTGAAGAATAAAAGAAAAACCCCCCAAAAATGAGTAAATGCTCACATAAGATGAAGAGTGGACTAAGGACCAAAGAAAACAATTAAAAAAACTGAATTTTGACACCTCAGTGTGGGGATCTCCCCTCATGAAGTAGGCGCCTTTTTCTCACCATTACCCCCAATTTTTAATCAATAAAATGATATATTTTCATCTCTCCTCTCTCCTATTTCAAAACTAGATCCAAAAAGTAAGCTGAATTGACCCAAAAATGGTCAAAAATTGACCAAACTGATCTGAAAAATTCTAGAATCAGTTTGCTTGGTTAGAGGCTCATTTTTTCCTATAAATATAAGCCTCCCCCTTTGTAAAAGCTTAATGGTGTTTATGCTTTGTTACTCTACTCCTGTCCTGAGCCATCTGCATCTCCTGTCCAAGAGTAGCACCCTTAATCCCTCCAGCCAAAGGAGAGCTTACAAGTTCTATGTAAGCTAATTTTCTTACTTTGTTTACAAATTTATAATGAAAAATCTATGGTTTTCTTGATTTTTATGTTTTGCAAATGTTGAATTAAATACAAATGCTATGCCTTTGATAAAAAGGCCACCCCCTTCTCTTCTTTACATTCCAACCTTTCTCAATCTAGAAAGATTAACTATGTGATTAATTAAACTCTTCTTATTGTTTACTCTCTTGAATTTAGAAAATTATGTAGATTATAGTGCTATAATTCTAAATTGAGTTAATTAAGTTAAATAAATAAAGATAAAAATGAGAAATGGTCATCCATACAAAGGAGGTTATGGAAAAATTTTCTAGAATTTTTTGAAAAAGAAAGTTTGTTTTTTTGTTATTTCAAAAGAGTAATTCCCACCATTTTTGCATCTAAAAGAAATATCCTAATTACTCCATGTACATATTCACCTATGAATATGCATGGATATCACTGATATTAATTATTAAAATTGATTTCTATGCATAGAAAGATGCATAAAGGAATTTTTTTATTACAAAAGTGTTATTCTTATTAAATTTGATTTCTATGTATAGAAAGATGCATAAAGAAATTTTTTTCATTATAAAAGTATTATTTTCATTAAAATTTAATTTTTATGCATAGAAAGATGCATAAAGGAATTGTTTTTATAAAAGTGTTATTCTTATTAAATTTGATTTTTATGCATAGAAAGATGCATAAAAGAATTTGTAGTATTATAAAAGTGTTATTCTTATTAAATTTGGTTTTTATGCATAGAAAGATGCATAAAGATTTTTTTTTTACAAAAGTGTTATTCTTATTAAATGTGATTTCTATGCTTAGAAAGATGCATAAAGGAAATTTTTTAATTATAAAAGTGTTATTCTACTAAATTTAATTTTTATGCATAAAAAGATGCATAAAGGAATTTTTTAATTATAAAAGCGTTATTCTTATAAAATTTGATTTTTATGCATAAATAGATGCATAAAAGGATTTTTATTTTATATAAAAGTGTTATTCCCATTGAAGTTGATTTTTATGCATAAATAGATGCATAAAGAATTTTTATATCAAAATTAGAATTCTCTTAAATTCTATGTTTAAATTCTATGAGTATTTGATAAATGAATAATTAAATACTCTAAGAGAGAAATTTCTATTGTTTTATATTCACATGGATTGTAAAAAGAAAATTCAAAAAATCTATCGAGATCGAAATATTCAGATAAATGATTAATTTATTCCTCATTGAAAATCGTAACTAATTTAGAAATCAGTTAAGTGAATATTCAAAGAAAGAAATTCAGTAAAATAGTAGCTGAATTATCAAACCTTTTCGAGAAAGATAGTTTAGGAAAAATCTTATCCGACTCAAACCTTGAATCAGACTATGATCAAGACCAAACTCTTTTGTCAGTTTCGAGGAAAGAAGGTGTGACCAGTTTAGAAAAATACACTCAAAACATCGCCAAATCTGAAACTAAGTTTAAGACCCTTCAAATTGATTTGTGGATCAAGGTTATAGAATTTGAGGAATTCTGGTATGAAATTCAAAATTTCGATCAAAATGTTTTGGGGATACTGATTCAAGAAATACTCCTTGTATTCAAAAGAAAATCAAACTACTGAAAACTTGCTTAGAAACCCTATTTTCTCAAAGGACTGTCTTACGCCAGAATGGATGTGGATGCATATGTGAAAGAATGGATGTGGATGTATGTGAAGAATGGATGTGGATGTATGTGAAAGAATGGATGTGGATGTGTTTGTGAAGATTGGATGTGGATGTGTATGTGAAGAATGGATGTGGATGTATGTGAAAGAATGGATATGGATGTGTATGTGAAATAATGGATGTGGATGTATGTGAAAGAATAGATGTGGATGTATGTGAAAGAAGAGATGTGAATGTGTATGTGAAGAATGGATGTGGATGTGTATGTGATGAAAATGGATGTAAATGTGTATGTGAAGAATGGATGTGAATGTGTATGTGAAGAATGGATGTGGATGTGTATGTGAAAGAATGGATGTGGACGTGTATGTGAAGAATGGATGTGGATGTCTTTGAAAGAATGGATGTGGATGTGTATGTGAAAGAATAGATGTGGATGTATGTGAATGTGTATGTGAAGAATGGATGTGGATGTGTATGTGATGAAAATGGATGTAAATGTGTATGTCAAGAATGGATGTGAATGTGTATGTGAAGAATGGATGTGGATGTATGTGAAAGAATGGATGTGGATGTGTATGTGAAAGAATGGATGTGGATGTATGTGAAAGAATGGATGCGGATTTGTATGAAAGAATGGATGTGGATGTGTATGTGAAAGAATGGATGTGGATGTGTATGTGAAAGAATGTGATGTGATGTGACATGAATATATGTGGATGTGAAGTGATAGATATGAATGTATGGATAGATGTGGGTAGTCGTACATGTGAATGATTGGATGGATGTGGATGAATGAGATGAGATGTGTATGAATGAGATATGATGCGGATAGATGTGATGTGATGTTATGTGGATAGAATGTATGTGATCAGATGGTGATGTGAATGAATGAGATGTGATGTCATGTGAATCAGGATGTGAATGAATGATATGGGATGTTAATGGATGAGATGTGAATCAGGATGTGAATGAATGAGGTGTGATGTGAAATGGATGTGATGTAAATTGGGATAGATGTGAATGGATGATATGTGATGTGAATGAATGTGATGTGATGTGAATGGATTAGATGTGAATGAATGTGATGTGATGTGATGTGAATGGATTAGATGTGAATGAATGTCATGAGATGTCGATATGGGTAGATGCAAGTGGATGAGATCTGATGAGAATAAATATGATGAGATTAAAATGATGTGATTGGATGAGAATGGGAATACATATGAAATGGATGTGGATTGATGTGGAACAATGTGGAAAGACTAGAGTTCGTTATAGAAATTGTATTTATGACCTATTTTTAAATGATTGTTTTATGTCAAGAATGCTAGGGAAACATTTTGATCGTCTTGTGAATGAGGTCGTGGAGACCTAACTGATAAATTTGCAACAGCTGACGGAGAGTCAATGGAGGACGTCTCGCGTAACAAGGTTGGCCGAGGTCTTGACCAGCCTCAATTGGATTTAAATGGTGAGCTTCCGATACGGTGGATGAGGGACCAAGGAAGGGGTCTATGAGTGAAGCACTAGGTGACCTGCGAAGGATCTTAGAGGGTGCTGACCATACATTGCTCGGGCTCTGGGTCGCCGAAGATACCCACACATGCATCGTGGAAGATATTTAAACAAGGAGTAAGAGTTGTTTTTTGAATTCGGGCATGGATTTGGTTGATTGACCTTGCTGGTCCTCAACAGATGAGTCCATGGCTCTTTTATATGGATCTGTTGGTTGATCTTACTGATCTCCCCCAATGGAGATTCCATTTTGATTTTTATAAGGGAATATATTGCCGGGTACTATGAGCTAGGAACTATGGAAAAGGCCCCTGAGTGGACAGGTGGTGAACGTTCTGGTTGCCAATGATGCCACAGGTACACCGATGAAGGAAAAATTGGAAATTAGGATTTAACCGGATATTTTGGAGGATTATGATTAGTGGTACTATAGTTGCATTAAAGACAGCGGAATCTTTGAAAAAGGCAATTTCATATTGGGTGTGTAAGTGGTGTGACCAGTTCTAAGTTTGCATGAATATCCAGCGAGGGGGCCTGGGAACTCTTTTCCCTAGTACCCGGGACAAAACCTGGTACCCGGGACAAAACCTAACCAAATTCTTAAATGGATCCCTTCACTACAGTGGTTGGGGGGTTGGGTAACCCACGGGACTGGATGGGGTTAGATGGGGTTAGGTTGGACTGATGGATCCCTAAAATGAGACTCAATTCTGTTATTGTACGGTAGATGAAGTAAATCCCGGATAAAAATTGTTCTATGGAAAAGAATCAACGATTGTGTCTCTCAATGAGGAAAAAAGCGTTGGTCTCTATGATCCAAGAGCAAGTTTTTTTTTCTTGATCTGACTATGAGACTTACAAGTTTGGTCATATCAGTTTAGTTAGTTAAGGCTCTTGACTACGTTAGAGTAAAAATATCCTGGAGGAATCGCTCGTGCTTTTCGAGCAAGGGAAGACTTTTCGGGTTCGGTTTTTGAAGAACCGAGGGATTAGTCTCTTGTCCGGATATACGTGGGTGAGGCCCCGAGTGAGGGACCCTGTCCCACGCAAGAAGTGCTACTTCCGTTGCTAGTACCTCAGAATTCGTTGCGCGGTGGGGACAGGGATCGTTCAATCCATGTGTGGCTTCCTAGGGGCCTGCATAAAATGACTCACAAGTCCAACAGCATAGCTCAAGTCTGGCCTTGTAATGGTCATGTAGATCAAACTACCTACTATGTGCCTGTATATAGTGGGGTCCTCCAAAAGCTCACCTATATCTACAGAAAGCTTTGTGTTCTGCTCCAATGGCACTGAAATAGGCTTATAGCCTGTCATACCATACTTGGACAACATGTCCAAGACATATACTGCCTCTGCAATAGAAAAATGCCATGAGGTGATCTCACCACCTCTATGTCCAAGAAATACTGCAGCTCACCCAAATCCTTCATCTCAAACTTCTGCTTCAAAAGCATCGGACATCGTGTTTGTCTGCATCACTATCACCAGTGATAATCAAGTCATCCACTAGCATGATCCTTGTATCTGTCTTTTTCACATATAGTAAAAAATCTACATTGGATATCTGAAAACCAATGGTAACAAGATACTCCTGGATCTTTTTTGACCATGCTTTGGGTGCCTCCTTCAAGCCATATAAGGCTTTGCATAACCTGCAGACAAAATCTGGATATGCATCACTCTCATAACCTGGTGGCTGCATCATGTACACTTCTTCTTGCAAATCACCATGCAAGAAAGCATTCTTTACATCCATTTGATGTAAATACCAACCCTTCCATGCATTCTTTACATCCATTTGATGTAAATACCAACCCTTCCATGCAGCCATAGCAATGACAACTCTCATGGTTGCCATTCTTGCAACCGGGCCGAATGTCTCCTCATAGTATATGCCATAAGTTTGTGCATAGCCCTTGGCAGCCAATCTTACCTTGTACCTGCTCACTGAACCATTAGAATTGTGCTTGAGTTTATACACCCACTTACATCCAATTGCCTTCTTTTCCTTAGGCAAAGGCACTAACTCCCATGTTACATTTGCATCCAATGCTGGCATCTCCTCATCCATGGCATCTTCCCATTTCTTATTTTCAATTGCCTGCTCAAAGCAAGTGGGATCAACCTCTTCTATTGCTTTTACCATGTAAACATAATGATGGGCTGTATATCCATCATATCTCAACCTGTCAACATGCGTACACCTGGATCACTGCCATGTGTCCTCAAAATAGCCCTAGTTCTGCTTACACCAGAAGTAACCATAGATAGAATGCAAAGCTCCTCATCAAGTCTTTGCTCAGAACCACTAGAGTCACCATCCACATATGAGTGACCTACTGACAGATTAGGTGCACAAAAGGTTGATTTATACTTTCTTTCCCTTTTCGTGATACATGTGTACCTGCATCATTCCTCAACCTGCCTAACCATGGGCTGACCATGGGCTAACATTGGATCCACTGCTCGAGGACTCCCTAGGTCCACTCAGCACCTGCGATTGTTGCTCTACATGTGGTGCAACATCAGCACTTCTTACATCTGCATCTTTTGTTGCCTTCACTTCTGGTGCATACCAGCTACTCATCTCATCAAAGACAACATCTCTGATCATCTCATGAGTGGTAGGGTTATAGCATCTATAACCTTTTTGCTCCATAGCATAACCAATGAAGATGCATTTCTCTGCCTTTGGATCCAACTTTGTTCTCACTTCATCAGGAACATGTACATATGCAATAAACCCAAACGCTTTTAAGTGAGACACATCTAGTCTTGTGCGTGCAAACTTCTGTTCAGGAGAGTCGTACCATGAACAACTGCAGTAGTGAGTGTCCTGTTCATAATGTACACAGCAGTTGCTAGTGCTTCTGCCCAAAAGTAATGTGGCATATTCTTTTCAGCTCTATCAAGTCACGTGCCACTTCTGTAATGTGCTTGTTTTTCCTTTCTGCAACACCATTTTGTTGCGGAGTGTACTTGCACATAAACTGCCTCTTGATTCCTTGCTTTTTTAGGAAATCACTGAACTCATTGGAGAAATATTCTCCTCCACCATCTAATCTTAGGCATTTTATTTGCATGCCTTTTTACTTCTCGACCAAGTCTTTAAATCTGTGAAAGTGAGAAAACACCTCACGTCATGAAATAAACCCACACTTTCCTAGTGTGGTCATCAATGAATGTAACATAGTACCTTGCAGTCTTGGTTGGCAGTCCCCATACATCTGAATGTATGACGACATCGCGAATGGCCTTGCAGTGACATGCTTTTTCAAGTGGCAGAGCATGTTTGACCTGCTTAGCAAGTTGGCATGCTTCACATACCTTATGCATACCATCAACCTTAAACTTTGGCAAACCTGCAACAATATTTTGGGCTTGCATAGACTTCAATCATTGTACACTCACATGACCAATGCACTTGTGCCATATGTCAATATCTGCAATGACACCTGTTCCATGCGCAAACATGGCATGTTCGCTTCCAAAGTAAACATCCTGCCATTTCTATTACCCTTTGTAACCAAGCGACACTTATTTTTGAAGTCTTCCACAAAACATCCTTGAGGATTATTCCTCACTTGCAAACCCTTGCTCAACCATCTGTCCCAATAGAAACCAGGTTCTTTGTAATATTCAGAACATGAAGTACATTAGCCAAGTACTCTACGTAGACAATGGCACTTTACCAACATGCACAATGGCACTTTACCAACATGTACAATGGGATGCACAGTATCATCACCTGTTTCTACATAACCTGGTTTTTCCATTTTTTGCATATCTCTAAACCACTTAGCATGACTGATCATGTGGTTAAAGGTGCCAAAATTCACATACCATATATCTTGACATCGTGACACATCCCCTATTATGGACCTTAGCATGTGCTGCATCACAAACAGTTGCTCACTTCTGTCATCACCTCCATGTTTTATACATGATGCATAGTTACCTTGCTACAACTTCCCACTTTTAATGGCATTTTGCTTTTTGTAGCAGTCCTTTGCCATGTGCCCTGGTTTGCCACAAGAATAGCCCTCTACGCTATTTGCATTTTGATTTCTTTTCCAACCACCTCGGCCTCTTTGGCTCCCCTTGCCTCTAGACTGAACCTCTTCCACCTATGTATGATTGCTGCTGTGAATCATTGGACTGTTGTTGTCCAAAATTCTGATTTCCTTGTCGGCCCACCACCTTGGCCTCAACCACGGCCTCTACCTCTGCCTCTACCTGAATTAGAGTAGAAGGCCTGTTCTTCCGATGTGTTCTTGCTTTGTGAAGAAGAATCCTCACCTAAAGCCTTTTCTTCTATGATCATCATAGATATCAAGTCTTGAAAGTTGGGAATATTCTCCCTAACTACAATGGAGGTGTTAAATGGCTTGTACTCTTTGCCAAGCCCATTTAGACAGACACACCAAATCATCATCCTCCATTGATACATTGATAGACCAAAGGGATTCAACAATGCCTTTGATCTTTAAGGCATATTCATTGATGGACATGCTTTTCTTTTCCACACTATGCAACTCTTGCTTTAACTACAACTTCCTTGCCTTTGTGTTAGTCTGGAACATCTGAACCAGATTCTGCCATGTAACTGCTGGAGTGTTTGCATCCTAAGTATCTGTGACACTAATTGAAAGCCAGTGAATGACTTTTCTTGCACCCTGATTCCTATCCTTGAATGCCTTTATATCTGCAGCAGTGGCATTCTCCTCAGATAACTCTGGAGGCTCCTCATTGTCTCCTTCTACATAATCCCAAAATCCTTTACCCATTAAGAAATTGGTCATTCTGAACTTCCAGGCACGGAAGTTATTCTTATCCAGCTTTTCACTAACAATCTGAATAATTTCGTCAGACATGTTTTCCTGTAGCAATCAAATAACTTACAAATAGACTGGCATAGTAATACAACAATATCTCCTGTAACTATTGTAGTAGGCGATACTTCAACACATCCTGTGTGTCACCAAATGTGACCAGAGTACATGTACATACACCCACTATCAAAAATACATGTGCAAACCTTGTCTGCACTTCCAAAATGCACTGCTGCACTGTAATAACCAGATTTCAAGCAGAAACAGTTCTCTACCAGAACTTCTAGAAAACTGCCGAAAACACCCTGCATGATGAAATAGGGCCCGTAACATGCTCGAAACGCGAATCTGGCCCAAAATTCTTTCCAATAGGACAATATACCTGCCATGTTGCTCCACTCCCACGAATATAGCTCCTCAATCAGAGATGTGTAGCTCCTAGAGCTACTAAGGGGGGGTGTTGTACCTAAACCAAGAAGGGGAAAGAGATGATGGTGCTCTTACACATGTAGTACCACTTCCTTCCTTACTTATTCTTTTCTCTTGCTTGCCTCCTTAGATCTCACACAAACCATGCTCTGATACCATAAAGAGAATGTGGGGGCGAGGGAGAGCTTCAAACCCTAGCAAAGCAAACACACACACACAAGAGAGAGCAAGACACAAGAGAGAGATGGATAGCTGAATTTTCTTCTATCTTCTTCTTCTCTTCTCAACCAACATAACATAAAGATAAGAGTACACACTATATGGGTTAGTACTCTACTACTACAACATACAAGGGTCGGTCCATAATGTGAACACAACTAAATGAGTTGGCCGCTATAACTATGCCAGTCTCTAGTAATCCAAAATGGCTGTCACACATCCTGTCATCCCACTGGCCGCATATCACCCATAATCTCATCAACCATGCCAGTGGTGTAGATGAGGACGCTATCACCCAGGCAGGCCATCAATGTTTGCCATAGCACTAATTGAGCTCGATATCTCAACATACACTTCTTGTAATCTATCTTTTGTAACCGCGCAGTGTACTGATTGTATATGAGACATGGGATGATTGAGCTTATGGCTTGTGTAATGCCGGTCATGAGGAATAGTTGTACATAGAGCTAGAAAGACCAACAAGACTAGTTTTGGGCCCCCAATTGTAAATGGGGGGCTAGCCATTGTAACTATGAGCTCTTGTATATAAGTCATTTTATGAAATATGAAAAGGGACAATCCCATTTGTCTCATTTTAGCTTGCCTCTTCTCTCTCTCTCTCGTTTTAGCTTGTGGATGTATGTTAGCTTGTGTTTTTCTTGCTTGCATGTTTGATTGTTGGTGTATGTAAGTAGGGCTGGTAATGCTCTCCTTTCTCTTTTTCTTTACCCTCTCTTTGCTATCTACAAAGTCCATTTTGCATGCTAGTTGCATGAGGTGAAGGTTGAGCTCCATAGCTTCCTTCCTTATTTTTCTCTACCTAGCTATTGGATCTCTTTCTGGGTGACACAAAAAGAGGTGGAGTGAGCCCCTAGTGGCTTCACATCAAGGAGTTAACCCTCTTAGAGTTGGCCAAGTGCAACTCTCCAAACTCAACCCTTGCATGTATCTCTCTTCTCTTCTCTTTCATTCTTGTGTGCAAGGTAGCATGTTATCCTTAACACAAGCACAGAGCTTTTGCCCACAAGGCAGCTAAGCCTAGAGCTTTCCCTTAGGGCGACCAAGCACAGAGGAGGTTGGAGGTGGCCAAGCACACATAAGAGATTGCAAGGGTCTTGTAAATGTTGTAAACTTGGAAAAATTCAAACAAAGAAAACATCATGAGAACTACCTAGATGGAGGAAAGGTGTGGATGGGAGGAGAGGCAACGATAGGCGGTGGGCACTGCTGCTTGATCGTCTACTTCAGAGGAGCTGAGAACATAGATGGATACTGCAAATTTACAGGAGCTATCTGATTTGGGTTTTTTTTAAATTCCCTCTCTCGCTTATGCAATGTCTGTGTAAGTGAGGTTGTGTAAGCGACGCTTTGCAGTTTGTAGCCATTTTGTTGTTGTCGTCATGTAAACGATGCTAAATGAGATGTCCCTTATGCAATGTCCTTATAGCGTTGGAAATTTAGAAATGGAACATTAGCTTATTTCAAACACGTCGCTTAAGCAACGTTCATTGTCGTTTAAGTGACATGTTTGGAGAAACCCATTATTTAGACCCGTCGCTAAGGGGGGGAGTTTTGTTCTAATGTGTTTGAGTCATCCATCGACATCACTACTCTATTGAGAAACTTTATTCTTTGGGTGCCTCTTCTTGGGCGAAGATTGCTTATAATTTTGCCAATTTGTTTTTCATTTGAACTCTTTCAAGTTGAATCTGGTAATGGCTTATCTGCTGTTTTATCCTCTAGTTATCTTCATCTTCTTTTTATGGAAGTGTTTCTTCAAATGATTCTTCTTCTCAATCCCTCAAGCCAAAGGAGAGCTTACAAGTTCTATGTAGGCTAATTTTCTTACTTTGTTTACGAATTTTTAATGAAAGATCTATGGTTTTCTTGATTTTTATGTTTTGAAAATGTTGAATTAAATTCAAATGCTATGCCTTTGATAAAAAGGCCACCCCCTTCTCTTCTTTACATTCCAACCTTTCTCAATCCTAGAAAGATTAACTATGTGATTAATTAAACTCTTCTTATTGTTTACTCTCTTGAATTTAGAAAATTGTGTAGACTAGAGTGCTATAATTCTAAATTGGGTTAATTAAGTTAAATAAAGAAAGATAAAAATTAGAAATGGTCAGCCATACAAAGGAGGTTATGGTAAAATTTTCCAAAATTTTGTGAAAAAGAAAGTTTGTTTTTATGTTATTCCAAAAGAGTAATTCCCACTATTTTTGCATCTAAAAGAAATATTCTAAATACTCCATGTACATATTCACCTATAAATATGCATGGATATCACTGATACTAATTATTAAAATTGATTTCTATACATAGAAAGATGCATAAAGGAATTATTTTTATTACAAAAGTGTTATTCTTATTAAATTTGATTTCTATGCATAGAAAGATGCATAAAGGAGATTTTTTTATTATAAAAGTGTTATTCTTATTAAATTTAAATTTTATGCATAGAAAGATGCATAAAGGAATTTTTTTACAAAAGTGTTATTCTTATTAAATTTGATTTCATGCATAGAAAGATGCATGAAGGAATTTTATTTATTATAAAAGTGTTATTCTTATTAAATTTGATTTTTATGCATAGAAAGATGCATAAAGGAAGTTTTTTTACAAAAGTGTTATTCTTATTAAATTGGATTTCTATGAATAGAAAGATGCATAAAGAAAAATTTTTTATTATAAAAGTGTTATTCTTATTAAATTTGATTTTTATGCATAGAAAGATGCATAAAGGAATTTTTTTAATTATAAAAGTGTTATTCTTATTAAATTTGATTTTTATGCATGGAAAGATGATAAAGGAATTTTTTATTATTATAAAAGCGTTATTCTTATAAAATTTGATTTTTATGCATAAAGAAATTATTTTTATTTTAAAAGTGTTATTCTTATTAAATTTGATTCTATGCATAAATAAATGCATAAAAGGATTTTTTATTTTATATAAAAGTGTTTTTCCCATTGAAGTTGATTTTTATGCATAAATAGATGCATGAAGATTTTTTCTATCAAAATTAGAATTCTCTTCTATGTTTAAATTCTATGAGTATTTGATAAGTGAATAATTAAATACTTTAAGAGAGAAATTTCTATCATTTTATATTCACACGGATAGTAAAAAGAAAATTCAGGAAGTCTATCGAGATCGAAATATCAGATAAATGATTAATTTATTCCTCATTGAAATTCGTAACTAATTTAGAAATCAATTAAGTGAATATTCAAAGAAAGAAATTCAGTAAAATAGTAACTCAATTATCAAACCTTTTTGAGAAAGATAGTTCAGGAAAAATCTTATCCGACTCGAACCTTGAATCAGACTATGACCAAGAGCAAACTCTTTCGTCAGTTTCGAGGAAAGAAGGTGTGACCAGTTTAGAAAAATACACTCAAAACTCCTCCAAATCTGAAACCAAGTTTGAGACCCTTCCAATTGATATGTGGATCAAGGTTATAGAATTCGAGGAATTCTGGTATGAAATTCAGAATTTTGATCAAGAGGTTTTGGGGATACTGATTTAAGAAATACTCCTTGTATTCAAAAGAAAATCAAACTGAAAACTAACTTACAAACCCTCTTTTCTTAAAGGACTGTCTTATGCCAGAATGGATGTGGATGTGTATGTGAAAGAATGGATGTGGATGTATGTGAAATAATGGATGTGAATGTGTATGTAAAGAATGGATGTGAATGTGTACGTGAAGAATGGATGTGGATGTGTATGTGAAAGAATGGATGTGGATGTGTATGTGAAGAATGGATGTGGATGTATGTGAAAGAATTGAAGTAGATGTGTATGTGAAAGAATGGATGTGGATGTATGTGAAAGAATGGATGTGAATGTGTATGTGAAGAATGGATGTAAATGTGTATGTGATGAAAATGGATGTAAATGTGTGTGAAGAATGGATGTGAATGTGTATGTGCAGAATGGATGTGTATGTGAAAGAATGGATGTGTATGTGAAAGAATGGATGTGGATGTGGATGTGTATGTGAAGAATGGATGTGGATGTATGTGAAAGAATGGATGTGGATGTGTATGTGAAAGAATGGATGTGGATATATGTGAAAGAATGGATGTGAATGTGTATGTGAAGAATGGATGTGGATGTGTATGTGATGAAAATGAATGTAAATGTGTATGTGAAGAATGGATGTGGATGTATGTAAAAGAATGGATGTGGATGTATGTGAAAGAATGGATGTGGATGTGTATGAAAGAATGTATGTGGATGTATGTGAAAGAATGGATGTGGATGTATGTGAAAGAATGGATGTGGATTTGTATGTGAAAGAATGGACGTGGATGTGTATGTGAAAGAATGGACGTGGATGTGTATGTGAAAGAATGGATGTGGATGTGTATGTGAAAGAATGTGATGTGATGTGACATGAATATATGTGGATGTGAAGTGATAGATATGAATGTATGGATAGATGTGGGTAGTCGTACATGTGAACGATTGGATGGATGTGGATAAATGAGTTGAGATGTGTATGAATGAGATATGATGTGGATAGACATGATGTGATGTTATGTGGATAATGAATGAGATGTGAATGAATGTGATGATATGAATGAATAAGATTTGGATAGATGTGAATGAATGAATGATGTGAATGAATGAGATGTGATGCCATTTGAATCAAGATGTGAATGAATGATATGGGATGTGAATGGATGAGATGTGATGTGATGTGAATCGGGATGTGAATGAATGAGATGTGATGTGAAATGGATGTGATGTAAATTGGGATAGATGTGAATGGATGATATGTGATGTGAATGGGGATAGATGTGAATGGATGATATGTGATGTGAAACGGGATAGATGTGAATGAAGTGGATGTGATGTGAATGGAATGGATGTGATATGTGAATGGATGAGATGTGAATGAATCTGATGTGATGAGATGTGGATATGGGTAGATGCGAGTGGATGAGATCTAATGAGGATAAACGAGGAAAGATGTGATGAGATGAAAATGATGTGATTGGATGAGAATGGGGTTACATATGAAATGGATGTGGATGAAATAATGTGGATTGATGTGGAACAATGTGGAAAGACGAGAGTTCGTTATAGAAACTGTATTTATCACCTGTTTTTAAATGACTATTTTATGTCAAGAATGCTGGGGAAGCATTTTGATCGTCTTGTGAATGAGGTCGTGGAGACCTAACTGACAAAGTTGCAATAGCTGACGGAGAGTCAATGGAGGACGTCTCGCGTAGTAAGGTAGGCCGAGGTCTTGATCCATTCGATTGAAATGGTGAGCTTTCGGTACGCTGGATGAGGGACCAATGAGGCGGCCTATGAGTGAAGTGCTAGGTGACCTGCGAAGGATCCTAGAGGGTGTTGACCATCGGGCTCTGGGTCGCCGAAGATACCCACACGTGCATCGTGGAAGATATTGGAACAAGGAGTAAGAGTTGTTTTCTGAATTCGGGCATGGATCTGGTTGATTGACCTTGCTGGTCCTCAACGGATGAGTCCATGGCTCTTTTATATGGATCTGTTAGTTGATCTTGCTGATCTTTAACGGAGATTCCGTTTTGATTTTGATAAGTGAATATATTGTCGGGTACTATGAGCTAGGAACTATTGAAAAGGCCCCTGAGTGGACACGTGGTGAGCGTTCTGGTTGCTAATGATGCCATAGGTACACCGATGAAGGAAAAATTGGGAATTAGGATTCAACCGGATATTTTGGAGGATTATGATCAGTGATACTATAGTCTCATTAAAAGATTGGTTTAAAGACAGTTAAATCTGTGAAAAAGGCAATTTCATATTGGGTGTGTAAGTGGTGTGACTAGTTCTAAGTTTGCATGAATATCCAGCTAGGGGGCCTGGGAACTCTTTTCCCACGTACCCGGGACAAAACCTAACCAAATTCTTAAATGGATCCCATCACTACAATGGTTGGGCGGTTGGCTAACCCACGGGACTGGATGGGGTTAGGCTGGACTGATGGATCCCTAAAATGAGACTCAATTCTATTATGGTACGATAGATGAAGTAAATCCCGGATAAAAATTGTTCTATGGAAAAGAATCAACGGTGTGCCTCTCAATGAGGAAAAAAAGCGTTGGTCTCTATGATCCAAGTGCAAATTTTTTTTCTTGATCTGACTATGGGACTTACGGGTTCGGTCAGATCAGTTCACTTAGTTAAGGCTCTTCACTACGTTAGAGTAAAAATATCCTCGAAGAATCGCCCGTGCTTTTCGAGTGAGAGAAGTTTTTCTGGGTTCGGTTTTGGAAGAACCGAGGGATTAGTCTCTTGTCCGGATATACCTGGGCAAGGCCTAGAGTGAGGGACCCTGCCCCACGCACACGAAGCGCTACTTCCGCTGCTAGCACCCCAGAATTCGTTGTGCGGTGGGGATAGGGATCTTTCAACAGGTATCAGAGCAAATTGGCTAAAGTGGATCAACCGAGAAGCCAAAAATGTCAAAAATTTATGGAGTAATTGTAAAAAGTTGGAAATGTGTGATGAAATTCATACAAATTGATATTCAAACTGAAATTCATACAAATTGATATTCATACTGAAATTCATAAATTAGTAATTGGGTCTTAAGATGGAAGTACCGCAATTGCATGGAATCCCTGACTTGCTTGAGGCCTAGACATGATGGTATTTACCTTATAATTCCAAGGACCGTGACTACCCGTATTTACCAAGGGTATAACTGTAGCTCTTTACTGGCAGTATATACGAGTAAATCCTGTAGCTCTTTACTGGCAGTATATACGAGTAAATCTAAGACCTTAAATTAAAAGCAAAAATACTATCCAGATGATGAATTGGAATGTGGTTGATATGATTTTAAAACTCTGGTTGAGATTTGATGAGTTGAATTGGATTCTGATTGAAAAATAATGACTCTTGAATTTTGGTTGAAAAGTGATAAGCCGAGTAAAACCACAATGAGGATGAATGGGAGTCCCTGTGATGATGTTCGTAACTGGAATGACGATAATGACTTCAGCAAATCACTATGAGATTAGTGGATTGTGCTGACAGTTTGCTACTGTTAATACTTGACCCAATGGATCAGGTTAAGGGATGATAGATTAAAAATCTGTATAATTGAAATTCCCATGGAGAATTCTTCAGATGGAAATTTTGGTCTAATGGACCATTATTGTGTTAAAACTATGAATGATATGATCTGAATGAATTGTTACTTGATGATGAGTTCTATATAAGGGTTCTTTATCCCAAGATTCTATTGGGTTGACCAGACTATAAGGAACCCCAGAATCAATTGGATCTTAAGGAAAAGAGTTATCCTCTAGTTTGCGAGATGAGGAAATCTCGCGTTTTTTAAGTGAGGTAGGATGTAAGATTCCTCCCTCCAACTTTTGAGAAGCATCATTTGAATAGAGAATTGGTCATAGGAATGTCCATTCTTTGGGGAAGAGAGAGATATACTTATCATTTTTTAAGTAATATTTCATAATTTTTAACTAATAAATCTTGTTGTGATTAATATTCTTTGGAGAGCTTCATTTGCATTGAAAAACCATTCATTTGATTACTTCTTAAGCTTGAGAGGGGTTGAGAAGTGAAAAACATTTAGAAGATTAAAGAAAAACCATAATGTCACATCTTACCTCTTGTTTTGCTTGCTTCTCTATTCTTAGGAGGAGAGGCTCCTACCCTTTTTGGCCTCTGGAGAGAGAAAATGTCTAGAGGAAGGTAATTCAAAATTGAGATATTTTTGGATATAGAAATCCTCCTAATGTCTAAACTAG
This sequence comes from Cibotium barometz, assembly GCF_041138505.1. Classification (NCBI taxonomy): domain Eukaryota; kingdom Viridiplantae; phylum Streptophyta; class Polypodiopsida; order Cyatheales; family Cibotiaceae; genus Cibotium; species Cibotium barometz. Next base: position 23,735,630 of record NC_141067.1, read on the forward strand.
TTTCCCCTGAAACAGAAATTCAAAAAGAACTTTCCAATGTGGAATTGGAATTAATTGAACATAGGTATAAAGGACCTTAGCCTAAGGGTCCAAATTTTCAGAAATTTTTGGATTATGGTCCAATTAAGGTTCCTATGGGCCAATAGAATCAATCCAAGTGTAGGGAGGAGGTAAATTGAAGAATAAAAGAAAAACCTCCCAAAAAAGAGTAAATGCTCACATAAGATGAGAATTGTGGACTAACGACCAAAGAAAACAACTACAAAAACTAAATTTTGACACCTTAGTGTGGCATGAAGTAGGCACCTTTTTCTCATCATTACCCCCAATTTTTAATCATAAAATGAGATATTTTCATTTCTCCTCTCTCCTATTTCAAAACTAGAACCAAAAAGTAAGCTGAACTGACCCAAAAATGGTCAAAAATTGACCAAACTGATCTGGAAAATTCTAGAATCAGTTTGCTTGGTTAGAGGCTCACTTTTTCCTATGAATAGAAGCCTCCCCCTTTGTAAAAGCTTAATGGTGTTTATGCACTGTTACTCTACTCCTGTCCTGAGCCATCTACATTGAATTTTTCAATAATTCAATTGTTTTTTGCCTAATCCTCTCCAAAGTGATATGGTGGCCACTCTTGCTTTAAACAAGAGTAGAATGCTCAATCCCTCAAGCCAAAGGAGAGCTTACAAGCTCTATGTAAGCTAATTTAGTTACTTTGTTTACGAGTTTTTAATAAAAAATCTATGGTTTTCTTGATTTTTATGTTTTGCAAATGTTGAATTAAATTCAAATGCTATGCCTTTGAAAAAAATGTCACCCCCTTCTCTTCTTTACATTCCAACCTTTCTCAATCCTAGAAAGATTAACTATATGATTAATTAAACTCTTCTTATTGTTTACTCTCTTGAATTTAGAAAATTGTGTAGATTAGAGTGCTATAATTCTAAATTGGGTTAATTAAGTTAAATAAAGAAAGATAAAAATGAGAAATGGTCAGCCATACAAAGGAGATTATGGTAAAATTTTCTAAAATTTTGTGAAAAAGAAAGTTTATTTTATGTTATTCCAAAAGAGTAATTCCCGCCATTTTTGCATCTAAAAGAAATATTCCAATTACTCCATGTACATATTCACCTATGAATATGCATGGATATCACTGATATTAATTATTAAAATTGATTTCTATGCACATAGAAAGATGCATAAAGGAACTTTTTTATTACAAAAGTGTTATACTTATTAAATTTGATTTCTATTCATAGAAAGATGCATAAAGGAAATTTTTTTATTATAAAAGTGTTATTCTTATTAAATTTGATTTTTATGCATAGAAAGATGCATAAAGGAATTGTTTTTACAAAAGTGTTATTCTTATTAAATTTGAGTTTTATGCATAAAAAGATGCATAAAGGAACTTTTTTATTATATAAGTGTTATTCCTATTAAATTTGATTTTTATGCATAGAAAGATGCATAAAGGAATTTCTTTTACAAAAGTGTTATTCTTATTAAATTTGATTTCTATGCATAGAAAGATGCATAAAGAAATTTTTTTTATTATAAAAGCGTTATTCTTATAAAAATTATTTTCTATGCATAGAAAGATGCATAAAGGAATTTTTTTATTATAAAAGCGCTATTCTTATAAAAATTGATTTTTATGCATAAATAGATGCATAAAGAAATTCTTTTTATTTTAAAAGTGTTATTCCTATTAAATTTGATTCTATGCATAAATAGATGCATAAAAGGATTTTTATTTTATATAAAAGTGTTATTCCCATTGAAGTTGATTTTATGCATAAATAGATGCATAAATAATTTTTATATCAAAATTAGAATTCTCTTAAATTTTATGTTTAAATTCTATGAGTATTTGATAAATGAATAATTAAATACTCTAAGAGAGAAATTTATATCATTTTATATTCACACGGATTGTAAAAAGAAAATTCAGGAAATCTATCGAGATCAAAATATTCAAATAAATGATTAATTTATTCCTCATTGAAATTTGTAATTAATTTAGAAATCAGTTAAGTGAATATTCAAAGAAAGAAATTCAGAAAAATAGTTACTGAATTATCAAACCTTTTCGAGAAAGATAGTTTAGGAAAAATCTTATTCGACTCGAACCTTGAATCAGACTATGACCAAGACTAAACTCTTTCGTCAGTTTCGAGGAAAGAAGGTGTGACCAATTTAGAAAAATACATTCAAAACTCCGCCATATCTGAAACTAAGTTTGAGACCCTTCAAATTGATCTATGGATCAAGGTTATAGAATTCGAGGAATTCTGGTATGAAATTCAGAATTTTGATCAAGACGTTTTGGGGATACTAATTCAAGAAATACTCCTTGTATTAAAAAGAAAATCAAACAAAGAAACTTGCTTAGAAACCCTGTTTTCTTAAAGGACTATCTTACGCCAAAATGGATGTGGATGTGTATGTGAAAGAATGGATGTGGATGTATGTGAAAGAATGGATGTGAATGTGTATGTAAAGAATGGATGTGGATGTGTATGTGAAGAATGGATGTGGATGTGTATGTGAAAGAATGGATGTGGATGTGTATGTGAAGAATGGATGTGGATGTGTATTTTTATAAGTGAATATATTGTTGGGTACTATGACCTACGAACTATCGAAAAGACCCCTGCCATGGACAAGTGGTGAATGTTCTGGTTGCCAATGATGCCATAGGTACACCGATGAAGGAAAACTTGGAAATTAGGATTTAACCGGATATTTTGGAGGATTATGATTAGTGATACTATAGTTTCATTAAAAGATTGTTTTAAAGATAGTTGAATCTGTGAAAAAGGCAATCTCATATTGGGTGTGTAAGTGGTGTGACTAGTTCTAAATTTAAATGAATATCTGACTAGGGGGCCTGGGAACTTTTTTCCCTCGTACCCGGGACAAAACCTAATCAAACTCTTAAATGGATCCCATCACTATAGTGGTTGGGCGGTTGGCTAACCCACGGGGCTGGGTGGGGTTAGGCTTGACTGATGGATCCCTAAAATGAGACTCAATTCTGTTATGGTACAATAGAGGAAGTAAATCCCGGATAAAAATTGTTCTATGGAAAAGAATCAACGGTTGTGCCTCTCAATGAGGAAAAAAGCGTTGGTCTCTATGATCCAAGTGCAAGTTTTGTTTTTCTTGATCTGACTATGGGACTTACGGGTTCAGTTAGATCAATTCAGTTAGTTAAGGCTCTTGACTACATTAGAGTAAAAATATCCTGGAGGAATCACCCGTGCTTTCCGGGTGAGGAAAGTTTTTCTGGGTTCCGTTTTGGAAGAACCGAGATATTAGTCTCTTGTCTAGATATACATGGGCGAGGCCCCGAGTGAGGGACCCTACCCCGTGCAAGAAGTGCTACTTCCGCTGCTAGCACCCCAGAATTCGTTGTGCGGTGGAAACATGGATCTTTCAACTGGTATCAGAGCAAATTGGCTAAAGTGGATCAACCGAGAAGCCAAAAATATCAAAAATTTATGAAGTAACAGTAAAAAGTTAGAAATGTGTGATGAAATTCATACAAATTGATATTCAGACTGAAATTCATAAATTAGTAATTGGGTCTTCAGATGGAAGTACCGCAATTGCATGGAATCCCTGACTTGCTTATTATTAAAATTGATTTCTATGCATAGAAAGATGCATAAAGGAATTGTTTTATTACAAAAGTGTTATTCTTAGTAAATTTGATTTCTATGCATAGAAAGATGCATAAAGGAATTTTTTTATTATAAAAGTGTTATTCTTATTAAAATTTGATTTTTATGCATAGAAAGATGCATAAAAGAATTTGTTTTTACAAAAGTGTTATTCTTATTAAATTTGATTTTTATGCATAGAAAGATGCATAAAGGAATTTGTATTATTATAAAAGTGTTATTCTTATCAAATTTGATTTTTATGCATAGAAAGATGCATAAAGATTTTTTTTTTTACAAAAGTGTTATTCTTATTAAATTTGATTTCTATGCATAGAAAGATGCATAAAGGAAAGTTTTTTATTATAAAAGCGTTATTCTTATAAAAATTATTTTCTATGAATAGAAAGATGCATAAAGGAATTTTTTTAATTATAAAAGCGTTATTCTTATAAAATTTAATTTTTATGCATAAATAGATGCATAAAGAAATTCTTTTTATTTTAAAAGTGTTATTTCTATTAAATTTGATTCTATGCATAAATAGATGCATAAAAGGATTTTTATTTTATATAAAAGTGTTATTCCCATTGAAGTTGATTTTTATGCATAAATAGATGCATAAATAATTTTTATATCAAAATTAGAATTCTCTTAAATTCTATGTTTAAATTCTATGAGTATTTGATAAATGAATAATTAAATACTCTAAGAGAGAAATTTCTATCGTTTTATATTCACACAGATTGTAAAAAGAAAATTCAGGAAATCTATCGAGATCAAAATATTCAGATAAATGATTAATTTATTCCTCATTGAAAATCGTAACTAATTTAGAAATCAGTTAAGTGAATATTCAAAGAGAGAAATTCAGTAAAATAGTAGCTGAATTATCAAACCTTTTCGAGAAAGATAGTTTAGAAAAAATCTTATTCGACTCGAACCTTGAATCAGACTATGACCAAGACCAAACTCTTTCATCAGTTTCGAGGAAAAAAGGTCTGACCAGTTTAGAAAAATACACTCAAAACTCCGCTAAATTTGAAACTAAGTTTGAGACCCTTCAAATTGATCTGTGGATCAAGGTTATAAAATTCGAGGAATTCTCGTATGAAATTCAAAATTTCGATCAAAACGTTTTGGGGATACTGATTCAAGAAATACTCCTTGTATTCAAAAGAAAATCAAACTGAAAACTTACTTAGAAACCTTGTTTTCTTAAAGGACTGTCTTACGCCAGAATGGATGTGGATGTGTATGTGAAAGAATGGATGTGGATGTATGTGAAAGAATGGATGTGAATATGTATGTGAAGAATGGATGTGGATGTGTATGTGAAGAATGGATGTGGATATATGTGAAAGAATGGATAAAAATGTGTGTGAAAGAATGGATGTGGATGTATGTGAAAGAATGGATGTGGATGTATGTGAAAGAAGAGATGTGAATGTGTATGTGATGAAAATGGATGTGAATGTGTATGTGAAGAATGGATGTGGATGTGTATGTGAAAGAATGGATGTGGACATGTATGTGAAGAATGGATGTGGATGTCTGTGAAAGAATGGATGTGGATGTGTATGTGAAAGAATGGATGTGGATGTATGTGAATGTGTATGTGAAGAATGGATGTGGATGTGTATGTGAAGAATGGATGTGGATGTGTATGTGATGAAAATGGATGTAAATGTGTATGTGTATGACAGTATACATGTCCTGTTGCTCCACTCCCATGAAGATAGCTCCTCAATTAGAGATGTGTAGCTCCTAGAGCTACTAAGGGGGGGGTGTTGTACCTAAACCAAGAAGGGGAAAGAGATGATGGTGCTCTTACCCATGTAGTACCGCTTCCTTCCTTACTTGTTCTTGCCTCTTGCTTTCCTCCTTAGATCTCACACAAACCATGCTCTGATACCATAAAGAGAATGTGGGGGAGAGGGAGAGCTTCAAACCCTAGCAAAGCAAACACACACACACACAAGAGAGAGCTCCTTGGGGGACTTGGCATCCTGAATGTGCCCAATCATGGTGTCCTTTGGAGAGCCAATACATAACTTTCCTGGCTCCTTGGTTCCAGTCTGCAGCAGTCGCCGGTATCTCCGGTGCCTCTTCATGCTCACCTTCTATGTAGTCCCAATAGCCCTTTACCATCAGGAAATTTGTCAACCTGAACCTCCAAGCATGGAAGTTGTTCTTATCAAGCTTCTCAACCACAATCTGGGTTATGCCATCATTTGACATCTTGCCAGACAGACAAATTTACCAGAAATAGCACTCTAGTTTGTCCTGCACAAACTACTGTATTTTCTGCAGGGGTACTGTAGTACTCTCAAATGTCACAACCAGTGACTTCAATATGCATACATACACCCAATGGCAACTGTTGACCTCTTTGTAGCACCCACAGTGTCTGCACAGCCAATCTGTCTTCCTGCAGTTCTTAAAACAGATTTCTGCAGAGAATCGACGTGCTTGTGTAGCCGAGCGGCGTCGTTAACAAAGCCCGGGAATGGCCCAAGGTATCCCTCATACCATTGGGAGAATAAGGTTCGCCGATTGAGGCAAGAGATTATGATGCTGTCTAGTTCTGAGAGCCCAGGCTAGTGCGGTGAATAAGCCCGAGAATGGCCCAAGGTATCCCTTATACCATTGGGAGAATAAGGTTCGCCGATTGAGGCGAGAGATTATGAGAGTGATGATGTCTAGTTCTGAGAGCCCAGGCTAGTGCGGTGAATAAGCCCACCCTAGTGTGCAGACATCCCTCTGAGGGGCGGGAGGATCAAGCGATGGAGCCTGAGAGGGTGACAGACTGGCTTAAGTCCTCGCCCCAGCGGCCGACGATGAGGTGTATGGTCCCGTAGGGTTTTGCCCAGCATGTAGAGGCTGGAAGGCCGAATTCTAGATCATCGGCAGTATAAAGGAAAAGAATAAGAGAGCCGGTTTGGCTTGTATGGAATTTATTCATGTATAAACTTTTTTTATATATCTTGTCTTTGGCGTTATTGTATTGTGGAAAAAGACTGTTTTAACAAACCTTGTGAAAAGGGCCTTAATTAAGGAACATGCTTATTTATGTCAAACAGTGTGGTAGGATTAATTAGAAAACAAATTGACGCGTGAGTAGGGTGGAAAGTGGGAGGATGGAATGCCCAGATGGCACCATCCTACGGGACAGGTGGACCCGATTAGTCGGGTAGCTTTCCAATAGATTAAGTGAAAGCCCTACGCTAGATAAATAGGTTCTTGGACAACTCTATTGTAGAAGACTAGGCCAGCGGATGTGCCTTGAATGGATGAGGAAAAAAGCGTTGCCTCTAGAAATCAAGTCTAGTAAATGCCCAATTTATGATCAATTACCCTATGGGTGATTTGATTTTTTGAAGATCATGCTCCCCCTACGGGATAGGACTAGGTCTTACCCATGAATCGTATCCTTGAATTTTTACATGGTCAAGGTGTCGATGAATAGGAAATTTTCTCCAAGTTAAGTCTTAGTGGACTATCTTAAGTGTTTTCCCTATTTTGGAAGGGGGGGAACCTTACACTTGTTGGTGATAGCTTCTTGAGACATCTCATGAGCAAGATGGTTTTTTCTCTCTCTATATGACATAGTCTCCATGCTTCAAAATGACTAAGAAGTTTCTTTATTTGGTTGACTAAAGCCTTGAGCTTCGCATTTTTAGTTTGCCAAACACCTAGCACCTCATTCGCAATCAACAAAGCATCCCCTTTTATCATTAATCTTCTTATTCTCATAATCACAAACATTCAAGCAAACCTTGATGTACGGCATTGTATTCTACCTTATTGTAGCTTTCAACCAAAGACTCTGCCATTTCACTATATGTCCTTATTCCTAATCGCAAACATTCAAGCAAACCTTGATGTACGATATTGTATTCTGCCTTATTATTATTACTTGTAGCTTTCAACCGAAGACTCTGCCATTTCACTATATGACCTTGTGAATGTTGGATGACAAACCCTCATTGAGACTCTTTTTAAAAGAGCCATCAAAATATACAGTGTATGCATTGTCCAGCTCCATCTCCTTAATTAAATTTTCCTCTTTCTCCAGATCGTTGACCAATATTGGACCTTCCTTGTAGGTAAGAAGATCTACCCAATGAAGCTCGAGTAGATTCTTCCACTAAGAAAGAAAAATTAAACTCTTGCAATTGAATTATCCACCTTATCATACTTTTGGCTAAATTAATATTGTTGACCAATTGAGGCAAAAGAGTGTAGCTAGTTAATTTAATAAAAAGGTTTAGGCAGTAAATAAGATCTAAATCGTCTACATGCATACACCAAGCTAAAAAGAATTAAATTCACCTCAGTATAGCTTCTTTTTTCTTGAGTGTTCACCTTGCTGGCATAATAGACTGGTTGCAAATACCTTGAGCCTTGTCCTTGTTAAATTAGAATAGCTCCCAATGCATCTGGACCCACCAATGGGTTCACATAAAACATTTTCTTGAATTTGGGTGCTTGCACAAACACTGGTGACTCCTCCCAACACTTCCTTCACCTTTTGAAAGACTTCCTCACATTATTTAGTCCATTGAAGAGGAAATTTCTTTCCCACTTATTGCAGAGGAAACAAAAGCTGAGATGCTAAAGGAATAGTCCTTGACATATATTTTACCTTCTGTATGAAAGTGTGTAACTACTTGGTAGTAGAAGGAGAAGCCAACAATCTGAGGTTCTTCACTTTGTCAAAATCAAGTTCAATTCCACTTTGAGATACCACATGCTCAAGGAGTTTAACTTTAGGTTATGCTAAAAAACACTTCTTTGGATTCAACTGCCCACCCCTTTTGTCAAGCCTTTGAAATATTTGTTTCAATCGAGCATAGTGCTCCATCCTAGAGCTATAGGTGCAAGTATTATCAAGGAAAACCTTAACAAACTTGTCAAGAATTAGGGATTTGCTGATACCATGAAGGTGCATTTTTTAGACCAAAAGGCATCACCCTATAGAAAATGTTGGTAAAAGCATAATGAGTGATAATGCAAGCTTAATGTGAGCAAGGGATGATAAATGAGCTATGGTGGTTCAAGATAAGCCATGGTGGTCACATGAACAAAAAGGTAATTAACTAGCACTTAATCAAGGATTAAGGGAACAAAATGGCAACATAATGAGGAGCTTCACATAGCATAGAAATTCGTATCTTTCTCATTAGGAGGGCCATCATTTTATAGCCATTGTGTACAAGGTTGAGTGACATCATTGCTTACATATCATCAAGGGCATCCAAGGCCATCTCCCCCCACATGGCTCCCTAGAATATAGCCTCCAGAGCATCTTCTGAAACTCGCCTCTTCCAAGTGGGGGTTTACCCTTCATTCTCTTCATATTACATGGTCCTTTTACATTTCATTGTGTGCCTTAACCTTAGGCCATGACATTGATCACATATTCCAACACCCTCCCTTGATCATGGCATGGTATATTGCCCTCCCTTGATCCAAACATTACATGAAAGAAAAGAAGCTTAACTCATAAGGAGTATAGCTCTACAGTACATAAAAGAAGTTAGCATAGCTTATAGGGAGCATGGCTTCTACATTGCGAAAAGAAAATAGCATGACATGAAAACATTCCTCATCAATCCCCCCTTGAGGGCTACATGGCCTACTGAGAGATATTGTGGGCATCATAAAAATAACACATAACCTACATCATCGGTGGTTAGAGGTGTCCATACATAAACATTTGGGTAAGAGAGGGCATAAACATTGTTGGCTTTAGAAAGCCCAATCTGCATCTACCGCTTCATCAAAAGAGGTAGTAACATTGTTACATGCTTGAATTGCTTCTTCGGAATCATTCGAAGTGCTTGCCATATTTGCCTGGTTGGTGTAGCATTTGTCGGCGAGGTGACCTGGCTTTCCACATTTGGTGCACATTCGCTTTGGCTTGTCTTTGTAGTAGCAATTCTTCACTACTACATATTAGCCTAATACCGGGGCTTGTACCGGCGCTATTTAACGGGGTCTAAAAAAGCCTCGTCATCGGTATAAGCGCCGGTATAAGCGCCGGAACCGTAGCGTCGGTATAAGCGTCGGGTGTTAATACCGGTGCATATAACGGCGCCTATACCGACTCTCACCGGGGGTAATACCGACGCTTAAACCGGCATCTATACCGGTTTATATACCGACAGATAAACCGGCGTCTATACCGGATTATATACCGAGGCGTAAACCGGCATCTATACCAATGTATATACCGACTCTGGTACCGGGGCATATACCGACGCTGTAGCAGAAATTTTTTTTTGGGCAGAATAGTGCTGCCTGGCTGTTGCCTAGCTGCCTGCAATGAGCAGGATCAAGAACAGCAAACAGACAGCACCATTCTGTCTACAATAGAGCACAAAAACAACCGTGCTCGTTTGCATATTTTCCTAATCGACAAACAAGAAATTAAATTAAACATTAATACTCAAGAATGTTTTGATCATATTTCATTAGTTTGAAGGTCATCTTACATCATGGTAATGCCTCCCAATTGACGGTCTCTCCTTCTTCTTCAAGCATCTCAAACAAGGCCACAAGGCCATGTTTGTGAGCGTACTTCTCCTCTCGCCTACTTGGTGGGCGATTCATGGCCAACTCCTGCACACACGATTAACAATTATAACTTTTAAAAATCAACATTTAGCCCACATACATACATTTAAATAAATAAAATTGCTACAAACACTTACGAATTCATGGCGCATGGTTTCGTAACCACCACTCCCGAGATGAGAAGCCCCTACTGTTTGGAGTCTTGCCCTTGCCGCCTCTCTTTGTTGTTGAAACCTGTCTGGTGTCTCGATGAGCTCCTGAGCAATGGCTGCCCACTCCCTGTCATCTAGCCAAACAGGTTTCTCCTTCCCCTCTCTGAATGCGTCCCTCGCCTCTGACCTACGATGCCCCATCAAAATGCGAGCTGTATACTGTATCCACTCATTAGAGACGACATTCATAGGGTCAGATGGCTGGAACTCTTGCTTTATCTTTGTGTTTATATAATTTTTCTTTCCCTTGTCTTGCTGATCCCATTTAGTCATGACAGAGTCATGAAACTGTATAGTGCACAATTGTCGAATGCGTGTCTTCATTGCCTTCCCTGCACTATCCATTATTGGTGCCCCATCCCTAATTGTGTAAATCTTACTGTTGTCATGGTCATGTGCACCCCACGGAGTGGAAGGTGACCCTATGGGTGTGCTATCAACAGATGAGAGCGAAGGACGACGCTCACGTGGTGGTGGTGTCACAGCATCTGTGGCACTACCACAACAACAACCTCCCCCTGAAGACCTACTACGTGAGCGCCGTCTATGTGAAGAGGTGGTAGATCGAGCTGTAAGAGGAGTGGAAGGCTGTGTGGTATGAGGTGTGGGAGCTGCTGTCGTACCCACGGGTGTGGGAACTGGCGTCGGGAAGCCAGATGGTGAGGCAGATGTCCCTGCTCCAGAACCCCAATAACTCTGAGCCATGGCTCTCTGCTCTGGAGTCATGGACGAAAGAAAACCATATAACTGCTGGGGACTCATGCCCTGCGGTGTAGGATTAAATGAGAAATCTGGACTGTAGTCGTAGGGCGGTGAGTCACCCATGGCCTGTTGGACAAAAAACCATATGACAAACTTGTACGGAATGAAAATTACACGGTAAACAATGAATGAAAGAACCATAAGATAAACATTAACAATGATAAACAACATTGGTAAAACTATATCAACTTGCTCCTACAGTAGTGATTATGATGGTAAACATTAACAATGGTAAACAATGAATGGACCTTCAATGTCATAAATGAATGGACCTTCAATGAATGGACCTTCAATGTCATAAAACCATTACAAATATGTCATAACTATTTGCATAATCATTAAGATACATCATTTTAAAAATCATTATCTATTCTATCATCCTCATTAAGATCAGTAGCCCCAAAGAGATCTATGTCTATGTACATTTCAGCATCCTCATCATTAAAAGTCCCTTGATGAAGGATGTCTTCATCATCTATGTCTTCTTCCTCAACTTGTTTTTCAGCTTCCTTGGTTTGCACCTCTTCATTTGGATCTTGCTCTAGTTGCTCCTCTTCATTTGCTTGCTCCTCTTCATTGTTGATATCGGCTTGTTCTTGCTGCTCTCCATTACCCTGTGCATCCACATCACCTTGTTGTAGCTCAAATTCTTCAAAAATTTGCTTACTGCGGGGGGGCGACTTGAACCACAAACAGCCAGCGTGGATCTTTTGGATCCGCTTTAAAGACAACCTGCTCACAATGCTCTGGGCGCACAAAAGTATCTTGCTGATCGGTCCATACCTTTGTGGAGTCCACTTGGATGAGGCCACTCTTGTCTCTACGTACAGTTGCATGTGGCCCATTCATGATTACCTTGAACCACTTCACATCAAAGATAAACAACTCAAAACTTCTGAAGCCAACCTTTAATATATCTTGAATGGTTCCAAAGTAATCAAGCATTCCAGTAATTGTGTTATCATCACTTGCACTTGCACGACTTTCTTGAACGAACTGTGCTGTGACACCACAATCAAAGGTTGCTCTTCTTTGGTCTATTCGTTCTACTCGAAAATGACGTCCATGTGACCAAAACGCCCCATATTTGTGATACTACAAATAGCACAAAAAGTTTGTTGATGGAGAATCAAACACAGAGACATGTAGAGAAAAAAATGAGAGACATGTAGAACTTAAACACTTACATGCCAATCGCATCCTTTTGTAAGCTCCTCCTCCTCCTCTGTTATAGGTAAACCAGCACGTTTGGCTTCTAAAATTGTAGCTTCTAGCCATCTACCTGTGGGAAAGTCCGGAAGAGCTTGCATACCTTCTGGATATGGGAGATTTCTTGTAGTGCGATTCCTTCTGAAACTTAAACGATCTTGTACTCGTTGTCGCTTGAGAGCTTCATATGTCTCAATCCACTTCTCCATTACATGAGAGTTCAAGATGCAAAATTTGTTGATTTTTTCTCTCAAAGTGTTATCCATCTTTCTCTTAATGCCTTGGCCTTGAGGTTCCTCACCAATGACTCGCCTGTTGGACTCTTGAGACCATAGTCGAGGTATCTCTGGATCTGAGGAACTTAAATATTCAGTGATGTAAACAAGGGACTCTTGTATCAGCCACCCTTCTGACATACTACCCTCTGGGCGAGCCATTTGGCGAACAAATCCCTTTAATGTCTTCATAAACCTCTCCAAAAAGAACATCCATCTTGAACGCGCTGTCTCCAAAGTGTCTCTCTTTATCTCTTTTGAAGAAATCCAGCGCACCAATGTGCCAATCTTATAGATAGTAGCTCTAATGTCTTCAGTGAGGCAATCTTTTATTGCTATGGGTAGCACAAATTGTAGAAACTTGTGCCAATCATGACTCTTGAGACCACTAAGATCATCATCCTTTGTAAATGCACTTTTCAAGCAACTCCCTCCTGCGATCTCCTCATCTTTTGTTGGGGACGAGAATTCACAGGCGCAATGTTATCAAGATGTGGCTGCACACTTGCTTGGTTGTACGATTGAAACCGTAAATTTTGCAAGCGCTCCATTGGAAATATGCCAGCGTCATGAACATGCTCGTTGCAAATCCTTCGTTTTCGAAAGATTTGGTACTTACATCGCATGCATGGACACGCTATTCTCTCTTCAAGATTGAGAGGCTCCATCTAGCAGGATAACATGTATATGTAGCTCATTAAACACAAATCAGCTTATCTCCTCTCCATACAAAATTAAATAGAATTTGAACAAGGATGGAGAGAGAAGCTATCTCTATTCATAAATAGCTGTTTATAAAGGCCTTATGCAATAATCTAAATGCATATTATAAGTATAAGCTTGCATAATAAGGCTGCAAGACTTATGCATAAGCTCTATGCATAAGCCTTATGCATAAGTCTTATGCATCAGCTCTATGCATAAGCCATATGCATAAGTCTTATGCATACGCTCTATGCATAAGTCTTATGCATAAGCCATATGCACACGCTCTATGCACAAGTCTTATGCATAAGCCATAAGCTCGGACCTAATCCCAAAAACCCTAGGACTGAATTACGGTTTTGTAAATTCCGCCAGAGTCTCCTTTGTAATTGGAACCAAATCTCAAATGAAAATGCAACTTCTTAAAACTTGTACGCAATACTCTTTGTATCCCACAATGTCATGAAAGATCATATGCATTTACAATATCCACACAATATGACGGAAAAGGGGTCCCATTGCCCAAATGCATCCACAAAGTCGATGGTGAGGATTGTTGAGGACGCGCGTTGAAGCTTGCCGATCTCCCGGCCAAGCTCTTCTCACCCCTTCACCGAGTTTTCCTCCAAGGTGAAGGTTGAGGCCATTTCTTCACACCGGTGTACCTAATCCCCCTTCGTACCACTTTACCAAGCAATCACGGCACAAAGAGTTCAAGCCATTCTCCCCTTGGCCTCTCCAACCAATGCCAAGGTACCCTCACACATTGCTAGATTCTATAGAAACTTGAAGTGGTTGCAATGGTGAGTGTAGGTACAAAATGATGTGGATAATATCAAATGATAGAACAAGTTTGTTGGCTTACAAGTATTGAGCATGACTCATGCCCTTTTACAATTTAGAACTCAGCAATAAAGCATGGACTCATGCCTCAATCCATCATCCAAAAGCTCCAACACAAACCAACAATTCACAATGCCCTCACCATGGCATTTGCATAAGCATTTGTTAACCACAATCAAGGCATTTGCAATTGCATTTCAACAATCCCTTTCACATAAACCTTATGCACATGCTCTATGCAATTACGCTCTATGCAATTACGCTCTATGCATAAGCCTTATGCACACGCTCTATGCATAAGCCTTATGCATAAGCTCTATGCATAAGCCATATGCATAAGCCATATGCATAAGTCTTATGCGTACGCTCTATGCATAAGCCATATGCATAAGTCATATGCATGTCTTATGCATACGCTCTATGCATAAGTCTTATGCATACGCTCTATGCAAGACTTATGCATAAGCTCTATGCATAAGCTCTATGCTATATGCCTTATGCACTATGCTAACCCTTAATCCCTTTCACATAAGCCTTATGCACACGCTCTATGCAATTACGCTCTATGCATAAGCCTTATGCACACGCTCTATGCATAAGCCTTATGCATAAGCTCTATGCATAAGCCATATGCATAAGTCTTATGCGTACGCTCTATGCATAAGCCATATGCATAAACTCTATGCATAAGCCATATGCATAAGTCATATGCATAAGTCTTATGCATACGCTCTATGCATAAGTCTTATGCATACGCTCTATGCAAGACTTATGCATAAGCTCTATGCATAAGCTCTATGCTATATGCCTTATGCACTATTATGCTAACCCTTAATCCCTTTCACATAAGCCTTATGCACACGCTCTATGCAATTACGCTCTATGCATAAGCCTTATGCACAAGCTCTATGCATAAGCCTTATGCATAAGCTCTATGCATAAGCCATATGCATAAGTCTTATGCGTACGCTCTATGCATAAGCCATATGCATAAACTCTATGCATAAGTCTTATGCATACGCTCTATGCATAAGTCTCTTGAATACGCTCTGTGCAAGACTTATGCATAAGCTCTATGCATAAGCTCTATGCTATATGCCTTATGCACTATGCTAACCCTTAATCCCATCACCCAATGGTGTAATAAACATGATCTTGTTTTACGTACATGGATAATAGAGATTGCAAGCTTATTATAGGTTTTATGCATAGATATTAAATTAATCCTATGTGTAAGCTTACAAGAACCCAAAACTAACCCTAAACCATAAAACAGGGATGCAAAAATTCATAGAAAATAGCATAAACAAGAAAAATCGAAAGAGGATCTACCTCTTTTTTGCAAAGCTGAAGGAGAGGATTGGTGAAAGATTGGTGAGGTGAAAGAGCTGCAAAACAAAATATTAAACAAACTAATTAGTAAATTAAACACAAGAAAAAGAACTAATACAAAACCCTAAAATCTCTATGCATGCATTAGGAGATCTATGCATACATAGAGAGCTCTAGATCTCAACATGCATAGAGAGCCAAAAAAACACAAAACCCTAAACGTCTTAATTCTTAAATTAAAAACTAAAAGCAATTGCAATCCTCTATATCACGTGCATTGAAGGCCTCTTTAAAAAATCCCTTATCTGTGAATTTTTCATGAATAAAACATATCCTTTTTCTATTCAACCTATGAATACCTCCTTTAAATGGTATCCTTGTGTATGTAAAAAATGTGTAAAAAATGGATTTTTAAAATCGCTTCTGTTGAACCCGCATGCTATGCTTACATATTTATGAGTGATCTCCCCGAGCCGTTGGGCAGAAATATTAACTATGTAAACCCCCATATGAGTTTTCTTTAGTCTAAAAAACTACCCACTATGAGCCTCTTATGCATTACCTAACATGGTTAGGTATGGTATAGAAATCACTTACAAATGATAGCACAAAATAGGCATTAAAACCCCAAAATTGACCAAAAATTGACCTCTAAAATCACTCAATTTGTGACCAAAATCAATCTTTTATGTCCCCCACGTATTTTCCACTTTTAAACAATTGATATAGATGCTAAAAATCACCAAGTCAACTTGACCCAAAAATACATACATATGAGTACATTACAACCTTATCCTCTCTCCCATTGGCTTGGCCCCTTCCTCTTCCTCTTCCTCCACCTACCAAGTTTTAAATCATTGTCTTCATTAACTCAACCACCTCATGTAGCTCTTTCTTGAGGAAATCATATAGTTGACATTGTTGTGGGATATTGCTGTGAAGTGCTTAAGTCTACTACTCTCTCCTTTCACTTCCTCCTTTATTCCCAATTTCCTCAATCTCTTTATTTTTCACTCTTTCTTCATAGTAAGCTAGATAGCTTCTTTGAAAGTTGAAGGATTCTATAATTCCACCTTAAGTCTAAGATCTGGACCTGAGGCCAATTGTGAAATGTTCCTTTTTTAGCATCTTTGGGGGGGCTTCATTGTCCAGAGCCTCTTTCCATTGGCTCCAAAGCTTTCTGAAGTGAGTGAGGTAATGATCCACATCCTGGTTTTCCTCTTGTTGGTAGTTGATCAACTCCCTCCAAGCTTTGTCAGGGTTTTTGGTCCTTGCATATTGTAATAGGAAGGCTCCTTTCACATCCCGATACTTAGGATCTCATGGTGGAGTAGTAGCTCCACGAAAAGAGGTCACATAAGTAAACAAAACACCAAGATCCTTAACAAAACATCACGTTCGGCCTTGTCCTTAATCAAGGCTATGAATCCCAGCTTCTCTAAGAAATGGGAAGCATATTCGTTGGGTAACCCCATAAACTTAAGAAAATCTTGAGCCATGGTGTCTTCTTGTTGGACTTGAAAATACAATCTTTACACTTCTTTGCTACACTTCCACTTCTTCACCATGCTTTAAAAGGCATTCTTCCTCAATGGGGGCACCAAAATAGTGTTAGTCTAAGAAAAACAAAACTAGGGCCTCAATAGCAAACCCAACCTTACACACTGGAACATCAACAGAATCACAACACCTAGTCACAAGGTATAGTAGATATCCTGAATATATGAGATAATAGCAAGCGTTTATTTAAATACAAAACATCAAGATGGATGTGTGGTTGAAGTACAAAAGGAGGTATCAATCTACTTCATCATAATTATACAATTTGGAATTTGTGATTTCCTCAAGCAACTCCCAAGGTATGGTAACATTTCTCATCCATGAAGAAAGCATGATCAACACAAACCACTCGAACTCCATTCCGAATGAGTCAACCACCTCTATCTGAAAACTTTCACTTCTTATACGTCGCACTTAGGGTTCCATTCCGAATGAGTCAACCACCTCTATCTGAAAACTTTCACTTCTTATACGTCGCACTTAGGGTTCCAATAAAATAGAAAGGTATACAATAGCCTATTTCAATCCTATTGATGCAATAACATGGTAACTACTCACACATGCCTCAATACTTTTTTGAAAGGATGGAGATAAAATGCATTTCATTTACTGGTTGCCCTTCTCTCTAGCCACTTGGTCAAATAATCTATTATAGTGATGATGTACAACTTTTTATTCTTGGTTCTTGAAAGAGGTCCTATGACATCTACTCCCCATTTTTTAAGTGCCCCATAACTCATAACATGCTGCATGGGTCTTGTACCAACATCCTTTTGACATTCAACACAACTTTTGCACTAGTGGGTGACATCCCTATTCATACTTGGCCACATCAATTGAGCTCCCAAGATCTTCCTTATAATGCTATCTACCCCACAATGTCCTCCACAACCTTCCTCATGACATGTTAAACATTGCTATATCTGATCATGATATAATACTCTCCTTAGAACCCCATCAGATCCCTTGTGATACAACTTCTCTCCTATTAGCACATACTTCATGGCCCTTCTAGTCACTTCGTGTCTGCTTGAAGCACACAGATCCCTTGTGATACAACTTCTATCCTATCAGCACATACTTCATGGCCCTTCTAGTCACTTCTTGCAACGCAAATCCCTTCTTGAAAAACCGGTAAGCAAAACATGTTCCTCCTCATGTAAAGACTCTCTTCCTTGATATAAAGGTCCTTGAAACTTTATCCCATGCACAACTGGAACAAATATCTCTTCAGCCAGCTCATGAGCTCTTCTATTCTGATCCCTAGATATATGCCAAATTTGAGCAGCTTGAAAACTCTCAACTAGTCTCCTGGCTTTGAAGAACCACTATTTCATATCATCCTTATTAACTCTGCAAACTCCTTGGATTTTCCTAACGATCACCATTGCACCTCTTTTTACCATGAACTTTCTGATTTTCCTCCTTCTACACGCCTCAAGTCCCAAGCACAAGCTACTATACTATGTTTCATTGTTGCTCTTCACTTCTATCTCATGGCAACCACACCAGACCTCTTTTCCCTCTGCATTCAAAATTACATATCTATCCCCTCCTTGCCCATACTCCTTTTGAAAGCACCATCACAGAACATGGTTCCCTCAGCACCCTGTAACTCATGTAAACTGTTGATGGGAACTACTTGTTTTTCAACATCTTTAACTGGTTTGGAATTCACCTACAATTTTAATTAGGTTAACATATCTGCCATATGTGCCCTCACACTGTCCTTCTTGATGAAGCTCATGTCCAACTCCTGGCCAAGATCCACTTCAGTAGATGGGGTAGCAAGCTGCAAGATGTTAAGACCACAAAAGGAATGTAAATCAAGTAGCTTAGTCTCTTGACTGCCTAGACCAATGTCCACACCAACAATTCCACCTCATGCCAATACCTCTCATTTCCCATGGTTCTGTTGATGTAGTACACATGCCTCATATAGGATTGCTCCACTCCTTTTTGCATGAGATCTGCTCCAACGGCATTCTCACCTACACTGAGACTCAGATAAAAGGTTCATGTCCAATATAGTGGCATCATTATGGTAAGGTGGAAAGAAGGTCCTTGATATTGTGGAAGAGTTCTTCTACAACAACACTCCCAAAAAATGGGTCTTGTTGGCTTATCTTTTGTGAGGGATAGAGATATTCAGCTAGCATACAGAATGACCTAGATAAATATCTCATCTTTTGAATGAAGCTAATGAGCTCCTTGGTTATCTTGGGACTTTCCATTTGCAGCAGATTTTCCACTTTAGAAGGGTCAGGGACTATCCCATTTTCACTAACCTCATGCCCAAGTAGCACTACCCTTGCTCTTGTGAGCTTACACTTACCTGGATTCAACTAAGCCCCATCCTCATCAAGCCTTTGAAATACAAGATCCAACTTCTTAACATGAAGCAACCTATCACTGTAAACACATATGTCATCCATACAAACCCTGACCAAAATATGCAAATAAGGACCAGGTATCTTATTAATCCAACTCTAAAAGCTTGCATATGCATTCAAGAGTCCAAAAGGCATCACTCTATAATAAAACACTCCCAAAGGAGCAATGAAACTGTCTTCTTCTGATCCTCTTGAGTTATCTTGATTTGGAAATAACCACTAAACCCATCACAAACAGAGTATCTTTCACTCCTTGCAGCTTGATCCAAAATCTCATCCTAAAAAGGCAAAGGATAGTGATGTCTTCTAGTGGCTACATTTAAGGGTTTATAATCTACACATACTCTCCATTTATTTCCTTTTTAGGCACTATAACCACATGGGACATCCAATCTGATTCAGAAACTCTGTAAATGAATCCATCCTGTTGAAGTTTGTTTCCAGCACTTGCCCTTGGATAGTCCCAAGCCTCCTAAGCTTTTGTGCCATTGGCCTTACCCCCTTTTTCAATTCAATCTCATGTGCCACACTGGAAGTCCCTCTCATCTGGGCATATTCCCTTGCAAATCACTCTGGATGCTTATCAAAGAGAACCTCAAATTGCTCCTTTTCTTCCATAGTCAAATTTTTATGAGAGGTAGCGATTGCAGTTGTGCAATGCTACATTAATATGGGTGATGGGTGATGGGTGAGTTGTGGAACACCTCAATTAAGAGGGGGTATTGAGAGAAGTAATCGCGGTGTTGTGTGTATGTGGGAAAGCACCCTAGAGGTGCAAGATATTGTGGCAAGATAAGAATGTCACATGTAATATTGTATGGTGTGAGTGTTGACCAAAAGAGTGGAAAAGGAAGTGCCACATGGATGATGATGTGTAAAGTGGGATAAGGCTAGAAAGTCTATATCATTGTATGGTTCACTTGAGATAGAGCAATAGAATTGGGTGTTGAGTGTGCATTCTCTCTCTCTCTCTCTCTCTCTCTCTTATGGAGTTCTAAGTGTGGTTTGATCCACCCTAATTATGTTGCTTAATCTATGTCTATCACCGTGATCAATCCCACTTTAGGATTGTTTAACAAGGTTGAGGAACGATGCAGGTACACATGTATCACGGAAAGAGAAGGAAAAGGTAGATCAATCTTTTGTGCCTGATCTGTCAACTAGTCACTCATATGTGGATGGTGACTCTAGTGGCTCTGAGCAGAGTCTTGATGAGGAGCTTGGGATTCCGTCTGTGGTTAATCCTGATGTAAGGAGAACGAGGGCTGTCTTGACAACACCTAACAGTGATCCAAGTGTACGAGGGCTGTTTTGACAACACCTAGCAGTGATCCAGGTGTACGCAAGTCTACCAGGGCTAGATACCCTGTTGACAGGTTGAGATATGATGGATATACAACCCATCATTATGCTTACATCGTAAAAGCAATATAGGAGGTTGAGCCCACTTGCTTTAAGCAGGAAATTGGAAATAAGAAATGGGAAGATGCCATGGATGAGGAGATGGGAGCATTGGATGCAAATGCAACATGGGAGTTAGTGCCTTTGCCTAAGGAAAAGAAGACAATTGGATGTAAATGGGTGTATAACGTCAAGCACAATGCTATGGTTCAGTGAGTAGGTACAAGAGACAAGATTGGTTTCCAAGGGCTATGCGTAGACTTATGGCAGACTATGAGGAGACATTCAGCTCGGTTGCAAGAATGGCAACCGTGAGAGCTATCATTGCTATGGCTGTAGTGAAGGGTTGGTCTTTACATCAAATGGATGTAAAGAATGCTTTCTTCCATGCTGATTTGCAAGAAGAAATGTACATGATGCAGCCACCAGGTTATGAGAGTGATACACATCCAGATTTTGTGTGCAAGTTACGCAAAGCCTTGTATGGCTTGAAACAGGCACCCAGAGCATGGTCAAACAAGATCGGGGAGTATCTTGTTACCATTGGATTTCATATATCTAATGCAGATTTTTCACTATATATGAAAAAGACAGATAGAGGGATCATGCTATTAGTCATCTATGTGGATGACTTGATTATCCAGTGGTGATAGTGATGCAGACATACATGATGTCAAGATGCTTTTGAAGCAGAAGTTTGAGATGAAGGATTTGGGTGAGCTACGGTATTTCTTGGGCATACAGGTGGTGAGATCACCTCATGGAATAGGCAGTATGGCTTGGACATGTTGTCCAAGTATGGTATAACAGGCTGTAAGCCTATTTCAGTGCCATTGGAGCAGAACACAAAGTTTTCACAAATACAAGTGAGCTTTTGGAGGAGGACCCCACTACATATAGGCATATAGTGGGTAGTTTGATCTACATGACCATTACAAGGCCAGACTTGAGCTATGTTGTTGGACTTGTGAGTCAGTTTATGCAGGCCCCTAGGAAGCCACACTTGGATGCGACTAGATGGATCCTCAGGTACATAAAGCCCATAGTTGATTATGGACTTTTCTATGAGGCTGGTACAGAGATACGGTTGCATGGGTACATAGATGCTGATTGGGCTAGTAGTAATGTAAACAGGAGATCTACCACTGATTTTATGTTCTCATTTGGGAGTGCTGTTGTGAGTTGGAGCAATAAGAAGCAGCCAACAGTTGCCTTGTCGAGTACAGAGGAAGAGTACAGGGGTGCTGCTATGGGAGCTTGTGAGGTAGCTTGGTTTCAGAAGCTACTTGGTGACATGGGAGAGCTTGTGGATAGGGCAGTTGTCATATATTGTGACAACATGAGCAGCATACAGTTGGCCAGTAACCCAATATATCATGCTAGAACGAAGCACATTGAGGTGCATTATCACTTTGTGAGGGAGAAGGTTCTAGCAAGAGATGTAGATCTGGTATACATCAGCACAGAGGATCAGGTAGCTGACATCTTCACGAAGGCATTGGGCACAGAGAAGCTCCACAGGTTTAGAAGCTTACATGGAGTGCAATGTGGAGTGGGAGTGTTGAGATATTGAGCTCAACTAGTGCGACGGGACCCTCGTGGGTCATAGCTTCTGCATCTACACCATTGGCATGGTTGGTGAGATTATGGGTGATATGCGGCCAGTGGGATGACAGGCTGTGTGAGCCATTTTGGATTACTAGAGACTGGCATAGTTATAGTGCCAGCTCATTTAGTCGGGTTCACATTATGGACCCGAGTTGTAGTAGTTGAGTACTAACCCATATAGTGTGTACTCTTATCTTTATGTTATGTTGGTTGAGTAGAGAAGAAGAAGATAGAAGAAAATTCAGCTATCTCTCTCTCTCTCTTGTGTCTTGCTCTTTCTTGTGTGTGTATGTTTGCTTGCTAGGGTTTGAAGCTCTCCCTCTCCCCCACATTCTCTTTACCATCTTCATCAACGCCTCTTCTGGAACATTGAATCTCTCATCCTGGGCATCAACTTGTCCTATCAGATTACCAGCTCTACCCTTCCACCTGATCGGAGGCACCTATATCCCACACATATC
This sequence comes from Cibotium barometz, assembly GCF_041138505.1. Classification (NCBI taxonomy): domain Eukaryota; kingdom Viridiplantae; phylum Streptophyta; class Polypodiopsida; order Cyatheales; family Cibotiaceae; genus Cibotium; species Cibotium barometz. The sequence goes on from NC_141067.1 coordinate 23,758,644, forward strand.
CATTTGCATCTCGAACAAATCTTTGGTCCAAGACACCCTCGTCATCAGCTTCTTCTGTAGATTCTAAAGAGAAGGCATCATAACTTTCAATGGAGGTAGAACTAGCGTTTGTATCCACTTCCAGATCCTCTCCAAGCTCCATGATCCTCCCTGCTTTCAAATCATATCTGATCCTCTTATATTTTGGTTTATCAACAAATAGATCTATACATCCTCTATACCAATCTTGCCTTTGATCTCATTGCTATTAACCATGGCCTTCCCAAGATTATAGGGTATGCCCCAACCCCAGCTGGCATGACATGCATATCAATTCTCACCTTTTGACCAAGCACATTCAATTCCAAATCCTTAATCACCCCTAAACACTTCACTCTGGTATTGTTAGCCATCTTCACACTAAACATGGATCTCCCAGTAACTTCTAACTCGAGCATATCAATTCTCACCTTTTGACCAAGCACATTCAATTCCAAATCCTTAATCACCCCTAAACACTTCACTCTGGCATTGTTAGCCATCTTCACACTAAACATAGATCTCCCAGTAACGTCTAACTCAAGAGCATGAACTTCTTCCTTAGTAATCACACATACCTGAGCTCCACCATCAATATAAAATTTTCTTATCTTTTTGCCACATGGATCCAAACATCTACCACCACAGATGATACATCTAGCACCTTACTCAACTAAACCACACTAGCTGCAGGCACCCTAAATTTCACCCTTCTGATACTAGTAAGCTTATGCCATTGTCTTCTCACACTGGAATTCAGCTATGGCAGTTGTCCATAGGTAGTGTTAGCCTTTTTATGCTTTACATCTAACAAAACAGCATATGGTTCCTGACCTTCTCCCATCTGAAAACCTTCCATCCCAATCTTTCTTCTCCTTGCCCTAAACTTTCCTTGTTTACTAAATTCACCCTGATCCGTGAGAGCTTTCCCCTTCTCTGATCTCCTCTTAGCTCTATCTTCCCTATCTACTACTTCAAATTTTGACCTTTGCAACCTTTTCCTTTTATTGGCCATCACATCAACCTCATGTGTCTTCTCTAGAATAGCTTCTAAAATGTTCACATTGTCCAAGGGACCCTGAGCTTGACCCTGTACTGGCAATTGATTCCCATTTTTCCTATTTCTGTGTGGTCAACACATCTATCCCCTTCTAGGCTGAAGACATTCAAAGGAGGCTATAGGAAATAATCGTGTCTACATGGCACGCGTGACACATTCACTTGGGTATTTTGGCATCCCTAAAACCGTCGGGCTTTTTGGGCGTCCCTGAAAGCCCATGGTCACCCGTATGCGTAGACCAAGAAATGTCCACGCCCATAACTCTCACAATTGCAAAACAACAATTTATGGAAGGATCATTTATCTGTAATCTGTACAACAGAGATACGACCTCCTGCTGCTAATTTATGGAAGGAGGATAATTTGTCTAGTAATGTCCATGGACCCTGTCACACTTCTTTTCTCCCTTCTCACAATCTGTGAGAACTTAGAAGGGACGCAACCCACTAAGATAATTACTAGTGCAAGTGTCTACGAAGCTTATTAAGCCAGAAGCGGACCAAACTGAGTGTAGATAATCCATAGGACCCATCAAACACACCGGCCAGGCTGAACAGGCAAATTTCAAGCTGTTTAGCACATGCACGGCAAGATGGGCAGCAAGGACAGCAGTGTGGGCCAGCAGTACGTACAGCTTTGTGGCCGGGAGCAGTGTGGGCCAGCCGTACAGCTTTGTGGTAGTCCGTATAGGACTGCTGGTCGTGGGCTGGGCATATTAAGCAAGGCTTTTCAGGTCAGGTGTAGCGGTCGAGCAGGTCGAGCAGGACCCCCTGTAAGTATAGAGAGCCCTTGCTTGTCATATTTCTCATCCCCCAGACATTGAAGTTGAAACATCAAGAACCCTCCACAAAAGCAGATAGCATCTGGGTGAGCACAGTCACGCCTTTAGTCAGCAGCCTAGAACTCATCAGCCAACGTTCAGTCCATACAGGAAATAATGTACTCATCATAATGTGGAAATACTAGCAACCACACCATAAGGTGGGGCCCTTAAGTGGGTTGGTCGGGACCCACTGGGGTGCACACTCTATCTCTCTTCCTCTGTCTCTTATCTCTTCCAATTGAAGTTCTGTATTTGGGCAGGGCGCCCACAAGAAAGAATACTGAGCGGCAAGTGTCAACTGGGTGGGAAAAGCATTAAGATTCAAACCCTAGTACTTAAAAAGAAAAACATTATAAGTCCTAGAAACATGTTGTTAGTAGTGCAAGCAGCTTCTAGGTGGCCTTCTTGCAAAAGAAAGACCTTAAGAAGTCTTTCCCACTCCCTGGATCCATTCGGGGCCAAGAATCCCATATCAAAAGCATGGTGCCAAAAATCCCAATTCACTCTATCACATACTTTCTCAAGTCCAAGAGCAACATTGCCATATCCTCCTAGCAAAAGCAGGCCATGGTAATCGCCTCCCAACAGGTGAAGATGTTATCCAGGCTGTGCTCGCTTGAAAGAAACCTGTTTCTATGCCATGAATTAGATCTAGGAGGTGAGGCTGTAGGTGGCCGCTAATGGCTTTGGTGAGTGCCACTGTGGTACTTCTAAATGGTCACCACCCTCCATGAGAATCAAGAGAATGAGCCCCTTCTTGAAAGCACCTCCAGCATGAGTCCAATGCTCATGATCTCATAGAAGGCAGCCCAAAAGCCATCCTACATGATGTCCCAGTGGAAGAGGAAAACCGGGAGTCCATCTGCTCTGGGGCACTTACCACTGGCCACCACAAGGCAAGGCCTAGAGGGCATCACTGAGCTCCTCATTTGAGAGGGGGGAGGTCAAAAATCTCTACAAACTGGAGGAGACCACCTCTCGTGTGTGCTGCCACACACTCTCTCTCTCTCTATCCCTCTACCTCCACTAGAGGGGTGAGAAGACTGGGGGAGCTCAAAAATCTCTCTGTAGATTGGGGGAGACCACCTTAATCGAGAGGGGGCGAGCTCAAAAATCGCAGCAAACCAGGGAAGACCACCTTAATCGAGAGGGAGGAGCTCCCCCCTCAATAACTAGGCATGGGAGGAGTGAGACCTGCTCGATGCCCACAAAGATCGCGACTACTCTCCTGATCGTTGATCCTGCTCTCCATGAAGGCTGACTCTTCTCTATTCCTGTTGTGGGCATACTTGGGGCTCCCTCCCTTGTAATGAAGATAGTAGTATGCCGACATCAGAGGGATTGTCATTGCCACATGTAAGAAAATGAACAAACCACCTCTAGGCTTGAAGAGCCCTCTGTCTTGCTTCCAGAAGAATAAGGCCCCTAGCTCCATGCAAGCCAAGGGCCAAAATTTGGTGACAATATGAACGCGCCATCCATCCCCATCTACCGAATGTCAAGAGAGGGCGACTGCCTGAGTGTGGCTGGTGTGGAGGATGCCATCGCACAGTCCCACTCAATGACCAGGAACGAAAAGATCACTCTGCCATTGTCTAGGGTAGCCGATGGGGAGTGATGGAAAATCTGTAGCTTTCCTCGCTGAGCTATGGTCGTGCTCTCTCTCTCTCTCTTCCCAGTTGCCGTTCTTGAGGACCCCACCCATTACACGATGAGATCAGGGAGGAGAGAAAAGGGGTGCAGGATTAGAGGCATGGACATGGTGAAGGAGTTGTTTTAGGGTTGAAGAACTGATCACGACCTCCTATAAAGGGAGTTGTAAGACAAGTTGCAAAAAAATCAAGGAAATTATTCTCTTACTAAAAACGTATATTTAAAAATTTTCTACATAACCTTGGTGGGTAACAAACACCAATTAATTAATACTACCCTAAAAAATGTTCTGGGGTTCTATTTATGTCTGTTACTTGTATGCACTTAAACATTTATTCTATCTTTGTCAATAATTTTATTTAAGTCTTAGTCTACAATAAGATCAGTTTGACAATGAAAAAAACATGTGGATTTCTTTGTGTTACTCATTTGCACTAGACAAATAGCCTTACATTCATTCTATCTTTATCATTAGTTTATTCAATTCTTAGAAAATGCCAAAGATAATCTATATTTAGGTGTACCTTTTGAAGAGCCTAGGTATACAATTGATGCAGTCATCATAATGTATCTCGGCATTGGTTGTCCCTCATTTTTGTGATGTTTCGGTCTATTAAGATGTTGGGTGAGGTGGGCGAAAATCTTTCAACTCCTATTTGTGTATGTAGAGTAGGTAACTCACTGCAGAAACTTTACGTTGGTGACAATTTTATTTCGAGAGTGTGTGTATGCGAAGTTGCTCCCAAGCTAGCCTCCATCACAAGTTTGGACACCTGCAATTTCTTCTCAAAACCAGCCATAGAAGCTTTTGGGTTGCATTGTTAACCTCTCACTCATCTCAGTGCACTTTCAACTTGTAATGAAGAATGCCTAGCCCACCGGTGCCTAGCACATGCCACAGTTGGAGTATCTTTTAGTGATAGAAGTGTCTAGGAATGTTCTTGAAGAAAGTCATGTTAACCATATCAAGAAGTTGCAAAAACTTAGAGGTATTGGATTTTGAGAGTTGGCTTAAAGTAGAATTGATTGACTCCTACTATGTTTTACAATCAAGAAACCTACTAATGAGAAGACTAGAGCAGACGTCTCTTATATTTGTTGTTGAAGGAAAAAACTTTTCAAAAAGCTTTTGTGGAAGCTTGAGGACATGTTTACGATTTCAGGTATGCAAAATGCTTACATGCAGTATCGAAGCAATTGATTTTTGAAAGCAGCCATTGTCAATTAAAATTGTTGTGGGGAAAATAAGACCTTCTTCTGTTTATTTTACGACAAAAGGATGCCTTATAACACTTTTCAAGAGGCATGAGTATTAAACAAACTTGTAAGTTTTACGTGGTCTCTGGTAATGTTTTTAAAAGGAGAGAGAGAGAGAGAGAGGTATATTGGTGAAAAATCACGCGATTGGGGGAGAGAGAGGGGGGGCGATATATATATATATATATATATATATTGAAAACTCACAAGATGTGGTTCGACATAATTTCATAGTTGCTCTATTATCCAAACTAACCTTTTAATGGTATTGCAAGAAAATTGAGCACAATACCATTAAAAGGTGGTATTTCTCAAAAAAACTAGAGTGCAATCTTGACTCCATGAGAGCTTTCTCACACAAAGCTTCAAAACATCAACCTTGTCATAATTGGCATCGATTACATGCTATGACATCTCCATTCACATCATCAACATGCAAGAGAAGTTGAGGTTTATATATTTCCACCTTGATGAAAAAGTATTCGTTAATTAATCACCATATTAAATTATATCACTTTTCTAGACGTGAAGGGCACACTTAGCGATGTTGAAGGATAGTGCTCAATACAACACACATGAGTGCACACATTTTTTAAGATAGACATCTACACTTTCGTCCTTCTAGCACATCCATTAAGTATATGATGTCGTTGTTTCCATTTTCAGGCAACAATCATTGTGACTAACTATATCATTCTATATGGCCACTCTTGACAATTGTCACAAAGGTTTCTCTTATATATGGTGCTAAACAGAACACATATGCGTACATACATTTTTGGGATAGCCATCCACACTTACATTTTTGGGATAGCCATCCACACTTTCATCTTTCCAACACATCCACCAAGTATATAATATCATCGTTTCCATTTTCAAGCAACAATCACTATGAATGACTATCATTCTATATGTCTACTCTTGTTGACAATCGTCACAAAGGGTTCTCTTACATATGGTTATTACTTCAAAAATGAGACTTATCCATATGATATAGGCAATTTCCCAGTCCTACCGGACATGATCATTATTTTTTAGTAGACTAATTATCAAAAAATTGTGACTACAATTTGATAAGCTTTTTGGCAAGATATCTTTTAGTATTAAATACCAATATTTTTGGGACCTTTCCATTACATGGTTTCTATTGAAGGTACATGAACAAGTAAATCTCATCCACATCAATGTAATAGTAAATCTCATCCACATCAATGTAATAGTATATTCTCATTCTCTTTTATTTATATAATGTAGACGAACACTAAAAATTTCCTTGGTGGATGGGAGACATACGATACACCCATACCCTTGGGAAATGTAACATGGATTTTTTTTGAAGCTACTAATATCATATTTAACATTGAGTGCCATATGTTTGCAATGACACCCTGTTATCTCTTGACTAGAATAATATATGGTGAGTATCCCACATGATGTATACATACATTTATTAAATTATGTGACTATTGTTCCTTGCATTAGTAAACCACACACTTTTTCAAGAAATGACTTTCATATTATCAATATTATGCCCAAAAGCCTCCATATAATGAAGACATATTATTAAACAATATGTTGAAACATACAATGTACCAACCCCTCAAGTTATCAAATAGATAATGACTAGAGGCTACATATATTGAAGATATATTAGTGAACAATATGCTGAAATATACAATGCACCAACCACTCAAGTTATCAAATAGATGACGACAACTAGAGGCTACATTTATGGCCTTGCCGATGATAACTCCTCAAGCCTTTCCCCCACCAATCATGCATTGATAGGTCCTTACATGTCATTAGTCTCTTGCCATTGCATGGTCACATTTCTTGAAGGGAAAGATATTGTGCTTGTTTACACATTCTCCTCAAATGTAGCCATTCCACGATCACATTTCTTGTCTTTTTAAACTATGCTGATCGTTCAATGGTGCTACTTAAATGTTTTGATATCATCCATCTAAATTACGTAAAAAATGAATCTTCAGATAGACTCCTCAAGAGGAGAGCCCGAGATGATAAAGTATAAAGCTCAAATGCCTCAGATCCACATGCTTGTGGATAAAGGGAACATCTCGATGAGTGTCTCTATAAAATTACAAATACGTAGGATGTATAAGATGGATGGATACCAAGAAAGGTATCATAAATTCCTCCCATGCTATTTCATATGCTTCTATAGGCAACTCTTGTGTGGGGAGTTTCGTGGCTCTTAAAGAGTTAGTGACTTTCATGAAAATAATTGTGGGGCTTGTTCTAGTATTCATATCCTTGTAATTTAGCCATTAATCTCCCCCTTCTAGGACATTCTAACTTTCAACTCTTCTAGCCTGGATGGATACAAAGAAGTTATCATAAATGCCTCCCATGCTATTTTGAGCATATGCTTGTATAGGCAACTCTTGTGTGGGGGGTTTCGTGGCTCTTGAAGAGTTAGCGACTTTCATGAGAATAATTGTGGGGCTTGTTCTAGTATTCATATCCTTGTAATTTAGCCATTCATATCCCCCCTCTAGGCCATTCTAACTTTAAACTCTTGTAGCCTTTCTTTGTTGGTTTAGGCTTTTCTACATATTGACAAATTTCTACTACCATGCTACTTGCAAGTCATATGTCACAACTACTCTATAGAAGTTGATTTGCCAAAAGAGGAGCCATATTCTCTTGAAAATCAATGGTTGAAGTAGAAAAGTGTCCATTGCTTTAGTGAAACACATAATGATATAAGAAAAGAAGACTAAGATAAAGGTAGGGTGCAAAGGATGGGTTTTCTTCACAAATATATAATGTTAACTAAGAATGACAATAATCTGACAAACAACTATTTGTTAGACATCATCCCCTACTTATTGCCTTCCTATTTTGTGTCCTATTTTAGCCTCTAGGGCTGACCATGTTAGTTAGAGGGGCTGGTCACCCCTGACATATATTTTACCCATATTTATTCTCCATTTATGGTCCTGGGTATTTTTTCCCAGTCGTGGAGGTACTTTTGCTCCAGTCGGCTGCCTTCATGTAGGTGTATATATAGCCGGCATGCCTCCCTCATATTTCATTGCTTGCCTAGCTTGTCTAGCTGCACTTGTCTAGCTGCAGTCCCTCACATACGAGGTTCTCCCCTCTTACTCGAGACATGTATTCCTTTTGATGATGATATTGAGAGCACGTTATCACCTGTGTTTCGTCTCCATCCCTCTCTCTCACTCTCTCTCCTGTGTTTCCACTTTCCCTTCTTCCACCGTTGCACATTCTATCATGGTATCAGAGCGCCGGTGATTGTCAGCGTTGGATGCTCCCTCCTCTACCTCTTCAGATCTGCGTTTTTCTACCTACGGACAGATCAGCGTTTTTTTCTTTGAAACTTGCGTTGAAGCTTTTCAAGGGTTGATTCATCCCTCTTTCAGTGGGCTGCAGTTCCTCCTCATCAGGGCGTCAATTGGCAGCCTCTAGGTAACCTGACAGGGCTGTGTTTTTCTAGATAGCATACCTGTCCTTCTTGGCGGCACCATAGTTGTCCCAAACAGGCTGCGTTTTTGGCTTGTTTGGGCTTGCTTTCCCTAGCCCTAATGTTGAAGCTCTCTGGGCTCCCTTTTTCCTATCCCTTCTGGTTATCTTGTGCCATCCCTCCCTCCCTTGATTGTTCTCTGCAGCAGTTCCTCAGCAGTTCTTGATCTACGGCTTCAGCGTTTCCATATTCAGCCTATTCTGCAGCCCCTTATACCTCTGCATTTTCAGATTTACAACCATGGTTGTTGCGTTTTTCTGAACCGATCGTGCTGGTAGCCCTACCTTCACCCTGGGCTTCATCTTTTGGACCCGAAGGTACCTTCTCTTCAGCGTTTTTCCTCATAGGAGGTGTGGACACTGGTTAACCTGAATTTTTAGGTTTGTAGCCCTTGTTTGGTTGTGCTTTCTTCTCTAGTACACAGATCACTTGCAGAGGGGGTTTATTGTTTGGATTGTGGCTTTGGAGGCAGTTTGGTACTTGAGGAGGATTTTGAATTTAAGATTTCAGTCAGCATTTTGCTGATTTTGGAGCATCTATACCTGTGTTTTGTTCCTTGCCTACATGGTTTCCCGGTTTCTACATGTTCCTTGCCTTCTGTTGCGGTGGAGTGCTATTTTTTGATGGATAGCACTGTTTTGGCTGTGTTTTGCTTCTCACAAGAGTTTTCTACACTCAGAGGGGGCATATCTCTAGCTACTTCACTTGAGGATCAATTTCAGGAGCTGTTTTATATCTCTGGAGACTTTCTTCTGTGATGAGTGACAGGAGTTTATAGATTTTGGAGGAGAGCAGTGATCTTTTTAGAGATCCTGAGCAGAGTTTATTTTGACCGAGCTTGTGTTCTTTGCAGTATTTGTTGCAAAACAAGGAGGGTGTTTTTGCCCTTGCGGTGTGATCCTTTCACATGGATCCTTTATTTGTTGCTGATTCTTGGGATGTGGTTCTACTTCTGGAACAGTCTTCTACTATCTGTGATGCTTTTGAGGACTTTGTTACCACTGCAGTTTATATTCCTACTTCCCTTCCTCATTGTGAGGAGTCTACCTCTGCCTCTCTTTGTGATGCTTCTGAGGATGTCCCTCCCCTCACCAGTTCTGCAGGCTTGTTGTTTTGGAGGATGGTTTTTTGGACCCGGTGGGATGCTTTAGATCTATGGTTGCTAACCGTGCCTGGGGCAGAGTGGTACTTCCAGAGTTTTTTGGATTTGGATCAGAATCAGGTTGGGTTTATATCAGTCCAATGATATCTTTTTTCAGAGGGGTATGTGGAGTACTTTCATCTTGCGATGCCCACCTCAGTGGGGCGTGTACTTATGTACAACATTGGGCAAATCATAGTACAGAGTTTGAGCAGATGGATCCCATCTTTTCTACAATCTTTACATCTTATGATGCCAAGCTTTTCAGAGGATGCTTTTGTACAGCATTTGGCTACTCTTGGTACAGTGTTGGAGCAGATTGACTCTATTTCTTTTGAGGGTTCCAGTGAGGAGTAGTTTGCTTCTCCCAGGATTGGTTATATACAGGATCTCATCTTGGTCGGTTATGAGGTTTTTCTTACCTTCTCCAATCTGGATACACGACATTCGACTTCAGGGAGTGTTCTTACACTTGGGTTTGGAACCATTATTTGGAGCAACATGTCACAACCTATTTGGTTTTTTTCTTCCAGAGGAGTGGTGTGCCTGGCAGCTTGTTCTATTGCTTTTGTAGCTGCGTTGCTGAGGAGATTGCTATGGAGCTTTCTTGGTACCTGTTTTTGCAGTCTTTCATCTTTGATTGAGGACCACGTCTCTGGCTTCTTGGAGTTTGCTCAGCATCCGGTGCTGAGAGGGGGTGTTAGACATCATCCCCTACTTGCTAGCTTCCTATTTTGTGTCCTACTTTAGCCTCTAGGGCTGACCATGTTAGTCAGAGGGGCTGGTCACCCCTCACATATATTTTATCCATATTTATTCCCCATTTATGGTCCTGGGTATTTTTTCCCAGTCTCGTAGAGGTACTTCTGCTCTAGTCGGCTACCTTCATGTAGGTGTATATATAGCCGGCATGCCTCCCTCATATTTCATTGCTTGCGTAGCTTGTCTAACTACAGTCCCTCACATACGAGGTTCTCCCCTCTTGCTCGGGACATGTATTCCTTTTGATGATGATATTGAGAGCAGGTTCTCTCCAGTGTTTCCTCTCCATCTCTCTCTCTCTCATGTGTTTCCCCTTTCCCTTCCTCCGTTGCACATTCTATCACTATTAAGAATGGCTAGAAAACAAAGTTGTTAAGAAACCCTAATCTTTGATATCAAATGTAATGAATATTTTTCTAAAGTTCAAGTGGTGATGTGAAAGTAGAGAAGAGTAAGGAAAGACTCAAAAAAACACATGCACAAGCAAATACTTACAAAACTATTTCTTGGAGAGGGCAAGACCTACATAGAATCCCACTGAAAGAGAGAATAAGATTAAAAAGAATATACTCTAAAGAAAAAAGCATTCTGTATACAATGAACGTCACCTATAACCTCACGTTTGAGGATAACCTCACGTTTAAGGATAGATTCTAGCTACAATATACTAGACATTTGACCTTGATGTTTGCTTCCTTGCATGTAGGCATCAATTATAAATGTCTGATATCACTCGAGTGCATGAGAGATGGATTTGTTATTAGGCCTAATTATAATGTTTTCTATTTATAGGTGTACAATTTTTTTGCTTTTGCTGCTAAGTAGTCATCTTTAAAGTATGTAGACCTAGAAAGGAGAGAAATCATAGAGCCAAGCTTCTATCACCTATTTCTAGAATCTCAAAAGCATTTTTGCAAGACAATCGGTGGCTTGCAAAAAGGGACACTTACTAAGGCATCTTACTTGAAAGGTGCCCACAAGACGAATGTTCAATGTGCTCACTATTTAAAGAAAAATGGGGCACATTTTGGCACCATGGGTGCATAATTTTCTAATATTCACCATGGACACACTATACTTAAGATCATCATGCCCATTGGTCACTTGCTATTGTTTGCTAGGTGCTCCTACTACTGATTCTTTATGGGATAGGCATAAATTCAAGTAGTGACCTATAGCACAATTTGTTCAAGGAATAACCTATGGGACCTATGGCACAATTTGTCTACTTTACCTGCCATAGCTAAGGTCTTAAGAAGAGAAATACTTTGCACATTGTTCGATGTGTTAGAAGTCATCTCCTGTCTATTTGTATACACCAGGGCCTCTGTTGTGGGTGTGCCCGCCCGTATATCATTTTTCCACACTCCCCGTATTTTTTCCCTATTTTTCCCATTTTTTCCTAGTGTCTGGAGGGCTGCCAGGTGATGCCAGGAGCACCCCAATGCTGGCCGACTGGACTTTCTTCAGTCGTGTGCATCTGGGCTGCTGGCTGACTTGCTCTGACTAGGCGTAGGCATCTGTAGCTGGCCGACTGCTATTTTCAGTAGTCGTGGGCATTTTTCTCAGTCGTGGGCACCATCTGAAGCTAGCCGACTGCTCACATGGAGATGTATATATTGCCCCTTAGCCCCCACCACTTTCTCATTCAGTTTTTCGGGATCTTGTGTATAGAGAAGAGTTTACACACCTATCTCTCTGTGTTTCTTGTGCTGATTATTTTCTGCAGTCTACTTGCTCTTGTCTACCCAAGTTTGGTTATCATTTCCACTGCATATTCTGACATGGTATCAGAGCCCTAGGCTCTAGGAGATCTTGGGCGTTTTTCTGAGCAAGAGGGGGAGCAACATGTTGCTGATCGGTGGACTGTTTCGGGCTGAACGAGAAGTGAAGGTGCAAGAGGAAGGCGGGCAGAGGGGCTGGACAGCCACTTGCATATTTTTTGATTTTCATATAATTTTGCACCCACCCACCCTTTCAGGTTACTCTCCGAGATGGCAGATTTACTCGAGATGGCTCAGAAGCACGTGAAGATTCTGACTCTCCCCACGTTCCCAGTGGATCGGCAGTTGGACAGGTCCAATTACGGCATCTGGAAGGTCATGATGGAGTCAGTTCTGGAGTCATATGATCTTGCTGATTTTATTATCATAGGGGTGCCACGGCCGGAAGCTGAGGAAGGGGAGTTATTATCGATGAGGAAGGACCGCGAGGCACAAGCACACATGTGGGACCGTGTCAATGCCAGGGTCCGGTCGTTTATATTCCTCAATTGCACACCACAGGTGATCAACCATGTGAAGCACATGACGCTGGCGAGAGGCATATGGGAGCACTTGGCTTCTTTGTACAACAGGGTGTCACCCATGAAGCGGATATCCTTGGAAATGCAGATGCGGGTTATGAACCCTGCAAAGTCTTCGACGATGCGGGAACACATTAACAAGCTGCAGGCCCTTCAGTAGGAAGTCCTTCAAGCTGGGAAAGAGATATCATCCGAAGATATGGCCATCACGTTACTTTCCCACTTGCCTGGTCAGTATTCCGCTATTCCTCATTGATCACGAGTGGCAGGCTCAGCACCATTACTTGGGAGGAGCTTGTGCCAATGGTCTTGCACCAGGAGGAACGTTTCACGAACCCTCCTCACGGTGGAGGTTCGGAGGCCTTAACTGGCCAACGGTCGAAAGGCCGTAATACCAACAAGGGCAAAGGGTCTTGGACCAGGAGGAACGTTTCACGAACCCTCCTCACGGTGGAGGTTCGGAGGCCTTAACTGGCCAACGGTCGAAAGGCCGTAATACCAACAAGGGCAAAGGGTCTTGGACCAGGAGGAACGTTTCACGAACCCTCCTCACGGTGGAGGTTCGGAGGCCTTAACTGGCCAACGGTTGAAAGGCGTAATACCAACAAGGGCAAAGGGAAGGGCAAAGGGAAGGCTTCACCGGAGAAGTCTTCCGAGAAGAAGCTTGATCCAGAACGAGAGAAGCTGAAGGCCGAAAGATCGTGTAATGATTGTGGCGAGAAAGGCCACTACTGGAGGAAGTGCCCTAAGCGGACAGGGAAGAGTGCTGATTCCTCAGCCTCAGCTGCGAAGACTCCGGCATTTGTGCACTTGGAGATGGTGGACTCCGATGATTCATCATCCTCGAGCGAGGAGGCAGTTGGCTTCACCGCGAAGGATACCCGGGAATGGATTCTCGACAGTGGTGCTTCCAGGCACATGACTCCATCCCGTGACTTCTTTCTGGATTTGAAACGGCAGTCAGGTCGTATTTTTATTGGCGATAACTCCACTATTCCGATACATAGTGAGGGCCGGATGGAGATTATTCCCGACGGAAAGGGGGGCAAGCATGCTTCCCGTGTTCTATATGTCCCTGCTCTGGGCTTTCATCTTTTATCAGTGCATGAGGTATGCAAGACTGGATTTCGGGTGGAATTTGAGGAGCATTCAGTTGCTCTAAGGGACCGTGAGACAGGCAAAGTTGTTTGGGAAGGCGGTGTGGAGAACGGCACTACAAGCTCTCTGCACTCTCCTCATTGACAGGCTCTCATGTCGGAGATTTGTGGCACTTTCGTTTTGGCCACTTAAATGTGGATGCTTTGCGGCGCGCCTTCCGGGACCAGATGGTGGTTGGCTTGCCAGATGTTGGTAGAAGGCAAGGACGCTGCAGTTCTTGCATACGTGGTAAGCAGCACAGGGAATCCTTTCCGAAAGCAGGCTTCCAGGCGGGCTTCGAAACCTTTGGAGTTGATTCACACTAACTTGTGTGGACCACAGCAGATACCATCCTTGGGAGGATCTCTCTACTTCATGCTGCTTGTTGATGATTGTACCAGATTCACGTGGGTCTACTTTCTTTCCCAGAAGGACCAGGCTTTTGCTCGGTTCAAGGATTGGCACGTGATGGTGGAGAAAGAGTCTGGATTTCAGGTCAAGACTCTCAGGGCTGACAAAGGAGGTGAATTCTTCTCGACTGTATTTTTCCGGTTTTGTGCAGACCATGGCATCAAGAGGGAATTGGCCAATACAGGATCGCCTTCGGAGAATGGAGTTGTTGAACGTAAGAACAGGACTGTGGTAGAGATGGCGAGGACCATGTTGGAGCATCGTGATCTTCCTCGTCCACTTTGGGGTGAGGCTGTGGCAACAGCTGTCCATACCATTAACCGCTCTCCGACGACTTCTGTACCCCATATGACTCCATTTGAGGCATATTTTGGCAGGAAACCCGATGTCTCGCACTTCCGTGTCTTTGGGAGTGACGCGTATGTACATGTTCCGAAGAAGCAGAGGGGGAAGCTTGACTCCAAGTCCCGCAAGCTGGTATTTGTGGGATATAACTCTCTTTCCAAGGGATACAGGTTGTATGATCCAGAGAGGAACGAGATTGTTGTCAGCCGAGATGTGGTCTTTGACGAGCATGTTCCAGCATCCACTGTCGAGGAGCCACCACTTCTTGGAGATCCAGAGGAGTCTGATGATGATTCCCAGTATACTACTCCAGTTGATCCACCTCAATCAGTCATCACAAGAGGTTGAGCCCGCAGCTGGAGTTGAGCCCCCGCGATCACAGGAGGCTCCACGATCTGTTCGAGTACCTAGGTGGTTGTTAGACACCCTTCGGGAGTCAGGTGTCACGAAGCTACCCTCCGAGTGGACCACAGAGGACGGCCCTCGAAGATCACATCGAGTCCGAGATAAAAGCAACACGGCGGAGCTTCTTCAGGTGAACTATGCTCTGATGTCTTGTATCATACGGGATAAAGAGCCCACTTCCGTAAAGGAAGCCCTTTCACAGGATACTTGGAGGGAAGCCATGCAGGTGGAACTTGACGCCATCGAGAAGAACAACACTTGGGAGTTGGTACCGAGGCCGTCGAAGCGGTCAGTCATTGGTGTCAAATGGGTCTTTAAGACCAAGTACGTGGCTGATGGGTCGGTGGACAAACACAAAGCCAGGCTTGTGGCTAAAGGTTATGCTCAGCGGCCAGGCATCGACTACGAGGATACCTTTGCACCGACAGCGCGGATGACCACGATTCGGACCGTTCTTGCCCTTGCTTCTTCTCAGAGGTGGCCCGTGTACCAGATGGATGTAAAATCTGCGTTCCTTAATGGTGACCTGCAGGAGGAGGTGTACGTTGAGCAGCCTCCAGGCTTTATTGTTCCAGGATCGGAAGGGATGGTTTACAAGTTACGTAAGGCCTTGTATGGTCTTAAGCAGGCTCCGCGGGCTTGGAATCAGAGTCACACTCATCATCCTTTATGTGGATGATCTCATTCTCACCGGCAGTCATGTGGAGCACATTGGAGCGACGAAGGCTGCTTTGTCAAAGGAGTTTGAGATGACCGACTTAGGCTTACTCCACTTCTTCTTGGGATTAGAGATCTGGCAGACCCAGAGGGGGTTTTTCGTCTCTCAGCAGCGGTATGTTCATGAGTTGCTTGAGGCCTTTGGGATGGACAACTGCAAGCCTATTACTTCGCCGATGGACCCGAACACAAAGTTAACCGTTTACAGATCCTTGTGAGCCAGTTGATGCCTCGCAGTACCGGAAGTTGGTTGGTTCGTTGATCTGGTTGCTGAACACCAGATTGGACTTGAGCTTCTCCGTGGGGCTGTTGAGCTCTTTTATGCAGACGCCATTGAAGACTCATTGGGACGCACGATTGCGGATCTTGCGGTATCTGCAGAGTACGAAGGATCTGGGACTCTTTTACACAGGAGGGAATGGAGTCAAGCTCCAAGGTTGGAGTGACTCAGATTGGGGAGGAGATCCAGACACGAGGAGGTCTACTTCAGGATACACTTTTACCCTCGGCTCAGGAGCAGTTTCTTTGAGCAGCAAGAAGCAGCCAACTATTGCCCTTTCTTCGACAGAGGCAGAGTATTGGGCTGCTTGTGGTGCTGCTTGTGAGGTTGTATGGCTGCGGAGGCTGCTAGACGAGATGGGGTTTCCACAGAGGGAGCCCACAGTCATCCAGTGTGATAACCAGAGTTCTATAGCTATTGCTCGGAACCCGGTTTTCCATGCCCGGACCAAGCATATAGAGATACAGTATCACTTTGTTCGTGAGAAGATCTTGGCGGGTGACATCTTGCTACTTTATTGTTCGACGGAGGACAATGCGGCGGACCTCTTCACAAAGTCTCTACCTCAGGCTACGCTCAGGCGGCACTCCAGCTCCCTGGGGTTGGTTACATAGCCAGGAGCTGAGAGGGGGTATTAGAAGTCATCTCCTGTCTATTTGTATACACCAGGGCCTCTGTTGTGGGTGTGCCCGCCCGTATATCATTTTTCCACACTCCCCGTATTTTTTCCCTATTTTTTCCATTTTTTCCTAGTGGCTGGAGGGCTGCCAGGTGATGCCAGGAGCACCCCAATGATGGCCGACTGGACTTTCTTCAGTCGTGTGCATCTGGGCTGCTGGCCGACTTGCTCTGACTAGGCGTAGGCATCTGTAGCTGGCCGACTGCTATTTTCAGCAGTCGTGGGCATTTTTCTCAGTCGTGGGCACCATCTGGCCGACTGCTCACATGGAGATGTATATATTGCCCCTCAGCCCCCACCACTTTCTCATTCAGTTTTTCGGGATCTTGTGTATAGAGAAGAGTTTACACACCTATCTCTCTGTGTTTCTTGTGCTGATTATTTTTTGCAGTCTACTTGCTCTTGTCTACCCAAGTTTGGTTATCATTTCCGCTGCATATTCTGACACGATGCACATTGAAATTCACCATGAGATCATACTCCATGTTCAAATTTCAATAGTAAATATTTAACAACTTTCTACCTTTATAATTCACTCATCCATATACTGACAATGCATCATGAGTAGAACCAAAGTGTAAAATGAGATTATCACAAAACGAAAATGGAAGGGATTTTTATAAAAGCCTCCAAGGAAAATGGCAGGGACACTTCAAGATGTCCTAAAAATAGAGAAATTGTAATGACTATAGATCTAATAATCAACAAAAACGGTAGAGTAACCATATCATGCCAGTACAGAAGGTGCTAACTTCTCTCACTCAAGAAATACTCCATTTGTGGCGTGTGTTGGGAAATGGCTAGGCACCCTTCATTATTGCTCAAAGGTACGCTCATATGAGTATGAAACTTTCAATGCTGCCAAACACTTCCATGGCTAAATTTGAGAAGAAATATTGCTAGTTGGATGTCCAAATAAGTGGTGGTGGGTACCTTGTGAGTGACTTCGCATACACACTCTTTAGACATAAAATTGCCACCAATGCAAAGCCGCCGCAGTCAGTGACATCCTCTGCACTCACAAACAAGAGAGCGTTAAAAGACTACATGGTAACTCATTAGCATTTTAGTAGATTCAAACATAAAAAATATCATGCATACAATGTAAAGAGCGACAAAATAAACATATACCTAAGCTCCTCAAAAGATGCATCACAAATATCATGCATACAATGCAAAGGGACAGTAAGCACATATCGAAGCTCCTCAAAAGCTGCAGCTCAGTATAATTTAATTCTGACATGAGCACTTTTTCGCTCATTTGTCTAGAATAGCAACAAGTCATAGCTAAGAATGCTAGGTTGCACTTTTTCGCTCATTTGTCTAGAATAGCAACAAGTCATAGCTAAGAATGCAAACCTAGCAGCCTATGAGTTAACAAGGGTGATAGATACACCAATGGTGAGTCATGTCCCTTCTCTTCAATGTCCAATAAGCATCATTTAAGAATGGAATTTGGGACCTTGGTAGGCAGCTTGGAAGTAGAGTTTACAGCACAAAAAGACTCTATAATAATGTTTTAGGTGAAGAAGAGAAGCATCTTATGACTATATGAGAAACGAGTTTGAAGAATAAGGATGTTTTCTACTTCAAGAGCACAGAGAGGACTAAAAACTCAAACTTCTGATTGTTTTTGACGACTCTTTGGGCAATTGAATGAATGAGACAGTTAATGGTGGTGTTGCACATAACACCGGAACAGGAATGAATGAATGAGACAACTGCTGACATGATACCTCTTTATGAAACTCGGCAATATTGATAACCTAGCTGCTCTTCATCATCGTCGACCCTGCACAAGAAAGATCGGGTCAGCAGAACACAGCCAAACGTAAGGCCAAACCCTAATAAAGACCAGTCGCTTATAGCCCTAATAAAGACCTGTCGCTTATAGCCCTAATCGTGGGATCAATCAAGGCTCTAGACACGGTCGATGATTTGTGACCCTTAGATGAGCAGAAAACGCTCACCGCAGCAACACCTCCGGCGGTTATGTTGAGTTAGTTATAATTAGCGATTATGTTGAGTTAGTTATAATTAGCGATCGTTGACGACTCTCTCGGGACATGCCGTTGTTCTCCAACCGCCGTCGAGTGACTCATCAGATCACAAACGCACTAAGGGAGGAAGGATTCACACTTGCCCTCTTGGCTACTAAAAGTGATTCTCATTGTACTTCAAATTGTACACGAACCACTTTGGCCGTTGAATATAGGTGGAATGGCATATTTATAAACTTGCATGTTTGCCTACTCCATGTAAAGTGAGTAATAGCCACCTACAATTGTAATAACAGTTCTCTTCTCAAACATCTTAACTAGAGTTTTTGTCCATGGGTAGTTGTGAATCCATATTAAGGTAAACATGAAATTTTAACTACATGAGGATGCAACAAATAAAAGAATAAAAGATCGCACACATCATTCAGATGATTAAACAATTAGCCATACAATGCATATGATAAAATTACAACCATTCAAGGATTAAATTTAGTTTATAACATATAGTCACTTTTTTGGTGCTCTTGAGATAGGCGTGATATGGTATTTTCCTTTATTATGCAAAGTTAAATGTTTTTTTTTTAAGAGAGAGAGAGAGAGAGAGATTAAACTACATGTATTTTATATGTGCCCCCCTTTAAATACTTGTGATAATCCATCTTAACTTGCCAAGGTTTGTGAAGCCTTAACAAAGAAAGCAGCTAATTGGGAAGTGAGGGAGGATGAGTTAGATTTAAGATGATGGCCATTTTGTCATAACTAAAGACCCATATTACAACATTTGAATTTCTAGCGACCCTAAAAAGTCAATAATCCATCTTGACTTGCCAAGATTTGTGAATACTTTATGAAGAAAGAAGCAAGGGAGGATAAATTAGATTTAAGCTGATGGGAATATCGCAACTAAAGAAAGACCTAAATTACAACTCAAGGCATAGCTCGTGACCCTAAAAAGTTATTAAAGGGACAAAATCTCAACATTACAAGACATTTGTTACAATTATAAGTCATTTATTATAATGATTGTGAGTCGGTGATTTGGTTAGGAGTCACTGTCACCACTATTGAAAGTCTGAAGTTTGTAATTATGTGAATGAACCCGAGAGACTATGAATGTACACTACACATGTACAACTATGGTGGATGGAATACAATAGAAGATACTATTATGAATACTTGTCATCACAAACTATGTTGTGGTGTTTACTAATGGTTATGACGTACTCGAAGGAAAGAGTTCGAACCACCCGACCACCCCTGAGCTATCTCACTTGCACTCTCACTCTCATGAAAATCTCTCACTCACACTCGCACTCACACTCTCACTCTCAATCTCCTCTTCGATTTTCTGTGTAGTATTCGTCTTGTTCACATCCAAAAGCCAAAATCAGCCCTTCTGGAGCTTTCTCGATCCACGTGCAATATTTTTTGGCGATGTCGCCCTTTTTGGAGAAAGCGTGTTCGGGAACCTTTTTTCATACACTAGGAAAACAGCCCTTTTTTGTGGTGCGCCATTTGCACCTCGGTGATCCGATGAGGATGCTCAATAGCTCATCTTGAACATTGAGTCCTTCTCTTCGATTTGTATCTCTTCGAGTCCGAGGCTAAATCTTTGTTCTTGACCTCCGTTTAGGACTTGCAATGTCTTAACACGAAAATCTAGGGACATTTTTGGCACAAAACCATTTAAAACCCACTTTGGAGTCACCAAACGGATATGAAATAATGCGAGCTTATGGATTGTACGACAAAGAATGTGAGCACGGACGGGATCCTATGCATTCCATCTAACTATGAATCTTTCAAGCACATTGATAGAACATGGCCATAATTTAGTCAAGAACCCCGTCACTTAAAACTTGGTGTTGGTCTGGATGGAATCAATCTATTGTCTCATAGATCAACTAGGTAGTCAACTTGGCCAGTGGTGCTCATCAGTTACAACCTACCACCATTTATGTCCATAAAGAAGCAACATTTAATATTGAGTTTACTAATTCGAGGTACATGCATAAGCAACATGGATTGAAATTGTATCCACCCGATATGTTTATACTTCGTGAAAACTTTGACTCGATACAACACTTCAATGTAGGAAAACGACAAGTCAAAGACATCAGTGTGTACCTAACACCACTCATCGAAGATCTACAACAACTTTGGAAAGGGATAAAAGTGCTTGACATGTCTAAGCCTACAAGAGAACGAGGCTTTGAGATTCGCGACATTCTAACATAGACTATTCATGACTATCCTGCCTATGGTTATTCTTCACGTACATGATTGTAGTTACTTAGTTTGGATTTGAAGTGACATGAAAAAACAATTGCACTAAGACTTTGATTGTTCATAGGTCTATCAACAAAGGGGTACAAGGCATGCCCACCATGCAGAGATTGACTATATGATCAAAATATAGCAAGAATCTTATATATATATCTCCAACATAGAAGATTTCTGCTGGAAGGACATATTGCATTCGAATGAAATGGCAAGACATTTCAATAGAAGGATTGAGAGTGGAGCGGTCCCTATATACGAATGCCTCCTATGGACTGGTACAAAAAATGGACAATTGGATCTATCATAAATCCAGATGCTCAGCTTACAAGCAATGAGGAAGATGAGGATTGTCACAAACATAGAGGGAAAAAATCAATGACACCTCAAATCTCAATATGGTATAGTTTGGAATATTAGAAAGAACTGAAAATCACACATATTCTTGAACCCATTAGAAGATTCCTGGTGGAAGGACATATTGCATTCGAATGAAATGGCAAGACATTTCAATAGAAGGATTGAGAGTGGAGCGGTCCCTATACGAATGCCTCCTATGGACTGGCACAAAAAATGGACAATTGGACCTATCATAGATCCAGATGCTCAGCTCACAAGTGACGAGGAAGATGAAGATTGTCACCAACATAGAGGGAAAAAATCAATGACACCTTAAATCTCAATATGGTATAGTTTGGAATATTAGAAAGAACTAAAAATCACACATATTCTTGACCCCATAAATATTTTCAAGAATGTGGGACACTCGCTTTGGAAACATCTTCTGGGTATCAAATATACAGAGGCTGCGAGGGTGGATTTGAAGGAACAAAACTATAAACCATCTTTATGGCCTATAGTAAGTCCTAAAAAAGGAAAGATGACTTATAGTCGCGCACCATGGGTACTGACAAAGGACAAGATAAGTACGATCAATGATAGGATGAGATCAATGCATACACCTACATGCTATGGTGCATCATTACGAAACATGTTTAATATGGATGATAACAATCTTTTTGGATTAAAGACACATGACTGGCATAACTTTCTAAAGGTAGGCTACGGCTCATTTTATTCTTGACATTTGTTAATTTGTATGGATACGAATGTCAAAGGTGGACTATTTGCATCATATCTTGCCTCTTGTAATTGATGGATACTTAACCAAGTCCATTCAAGATATCATATACTGTTTGGGGTCATTTGCAAGGTACTGGTCAAAGGAAATAGACACTCGGGAGACTCCACAAAAAAAGTTGGAGTGCATAGAGATCCTATGCTTGATGGAAAAAGAGTTGCCTACGTTCTTTTTTGACATCCAAGTCCATGTATGTGTTTATCCACCTCGTGACGAGGTGGAGCTTGCTGGATTTGTAAGCACACAATGTATGTCTTGGGTTGAAAGATTCATGGGAGTCTTGAATGGTGTTGTGCATCAGAGGGCAAGGCTCGAAGGATCTACGATAGAGGAATGGTTGCATCATGAGTGCATATACTATCTTTCTAGTACTTGCAGCTTGTTGATGAGGAAGCTCTCCATGTTTGGATGGCAGAAGAATCAAGTAAATTATCACAAGAGGTTTATGTGGAAAGGGACTCCCAGTACGTCTTGATCACGAAAGGAACAAGAGAATTTAAGTATTTTTGTGATCTACAATTCAGAATGTATACAAAAATGGATCAAAGAGCACGACAAAGAATGGCAAGAGAATATGCAAAGAACATCGAAGAGGCAATGGGTCCCACCATGTCAAAATGACATGCATACAAGAGCGAATAAAATGCGCATGAAGAAGGTGCGCAAGTTATGCATGAAGAGTTCGAGCTCAATCTCGAGTGTGACAAGGAGGTAAGATATGGCATGGCCCACACTTCCAGTATTCTATGTGCATGCTTTTGTGATGTTAATATTCTCTACACTTGTGATTTTAGGTTCGGGCTGTTGAAATATGCAAGTGAATGGGTGTGTATGGGAGCAAGCCCTTATCTAGAGATTGTAAACTAGACAAGTGGTTATCTCATGAGATGTGGTGTTTGATGAGCTTGCTAGTTGGTACAAAGCAAAGGATGAGGGTGTCATTGAGTCACTTGAAGCTGATGTGCCTGTGAACTTGCCACAAGCAAGTTCTAGTTCTACTTCTATGTCTGGGCCAGCAGAGGCTGAGAGTAGCACTGTACGTCCATGGTCAGGACGTTTGAGGCATGAGAGTGTGAGCACTGGGAGTAGTGCTATGGATAAAGGAAAGAAGAAGGTTGAAGGAATTGGAATTACAGGTTATGAGTCATCAAGTTCAGAGAGTTTGGATAAGGAACTTGGTATACCTGTTTTATGCACACCTGGTGCAAAGCAAGATAGATATGTTCCACCACATGCTAGAGTGACAGGTGTTCAGAGTGATCCGCATGCATTGCAGAGATCCCAAAGAGTCAGATATCCAGTTGACAGGTTGACATACCGTGATTTTGCTATGCATTATGCATATATGACATCTTTGGTGAAGCATGTGGAACCTACATGCTATACAGAAGCTATTGGAAAGCATGTATGGGAGAAGGCAATGGATGTTGAGATGGACGCATTGGTTCATAAAATGACACAAGGGATTTGGTTGCATTACCACAGGACAAAAATGCTATTGGTTGCAAATGGGTTTACAAAGTGAAGTGCAAGTCTGATGGTTCCATTGAACAACATAAAGCAAGATTGGTAGCTAAGGGTTATGCACAAACCCAAGGTTTGGACTATGATGAAACATTTAGTCCAGTGGCAAAGATGGGAACAATGAGAGCAGTCATTGCTATGGCTGCAGCTAATGGTTGGGAAATGCATCAAATGGATGTCAAAAATTCATTTCTAAATGGTGATCTATAAGAAGAGGTTTATATGGCACAGCCAGAAGGTTATGTAATCCCAAAGTATCCCACTCATGTATGCAAAGATTGAAAAATGCATTATATAGTTTGAAGCAAGCACCTCGTGCTTGGAGTGATAAGATAAGCAGATATCTTATCTCCCTTGGATTTGAGATTTCTACAGCAGATTCTTCACTCTATGTGAAGAAAATAGATCATGGGATTGTTTTACTTGTCATCTATGTGGATGACTTGATTATCACAGGTGATCATGGTACATATGTGATGAGTATGTGATGCATGTTAAGAAAGCATTGAGTAGGCAATTTGACATGAAAGATTTGGGTGAGTTGAGATACTTTCTTGGAATTGAAGTGATCAAAGACCATGCAGGTACATGGTTAGTGCAACGCCAATATGCATTGGATATGTTGGCAAAATATGGCATGACAGGGTGTAAGCCTATGAGTACACCTTTGGAGCAGAATGTGAAGTTGCGGGCTGATTTTGGTGAGGAGTTGGATGATCCATCTATGTACAGAAAGATGGTTTGGTAGTCTCATTTACATGACTATCACACGCCTGGATTTGAGTTATGCTGTGGGGCTAGTAAGCCAATTTATGCAGAGCCCCAGAAAACCTCATTTGGATGTAGTGAGATGCATTATGCGATATGTAAAGACCACTGCACATTATGGTCTTCTTTATGAGAGTGGTAAAGGCTTGGATATACGTGGATACACAGATGCTGATTGGGCAGGTAGCTCATATGACAGGAGGTCTACTAGTGGTTATGCCTTTACACTTGGAAGTGCCGTGGTGAGTTGGAGTAGCAAGAAGCAACCTACTATTGCTTTATCCACCAGTATAGAGGCTGAATACAGGGGTGCAGCCATTGCTACTTGTGAAGGAATATGGTTAAAGAGTCTCTTGGCAGATTTGGGTGAGCCTATTGATGGCAAAGTTGTCATTCATTGTGACAACATGAGCAGTATACAGTTGGCAAAGAATCTAGTATTTCATGCGCGGACCAAACACATAGAGGTCCATTATCACTTTGTCAGAGAGAAAGTGCTGGATGGTACAGTTGATCTACAGTATGTGAAGACTGACGAGCAGGTGGCAGACATCTTTACAAAGCCACTTAGCAAGGAGAAGTTTGAGTACTTCCGTACTATGTTGGGAGTACATGGGATGAGCTTGAGGGGGAGTGTTGAGAGCCTTGATATCCCAAGCTCATCTACATCTTCATCTATGGCAGTACATTATGAGCTTGAGAGGGGCTGTTGAGATTCAAGCTCGATGTCAGTGTGAGCCAGCTATGCTATGTGCTGGCATGTTAGGTAGGAACATGTGTGAGACATAAATGACCGCGTCCAGCTGGTCATAGTGTGTGGACATTAGCTAGGGTTAGTAGAGTGTGGACACAACTCATAGTGTGTTGTGTGTATTATGGATTATTGCTTTATGCATTGTGGGAGAAGGGAGATGGCTTCCCTCTATGGTTAGGGTTTGCAATATACATTAGGGTTTGCTCCTGTGTGTGTGTCTCCTCTCCCTCTACCTATTTTTCAACAACTATACCCTTGTCGGGAGCTCTACGGGAGGCACCGACAAACGATCTCTGATTGAGGAGCTTTCTTCGCGGGAGTAAAGCTATAGGGCAACTATACTGTCCTATCGGAGGACAACCTTATACGGGCCGAAAAGGCGTTTCGGGCGCGTCTGGACCTCCATTTTTCAGAAAGCAGGCGATTTCAAGCACTACGGGTAAGTCATCGATTCTCTGCGAAACTCTATTTTAAGAACTACAGGAAGACAGTTTGGCTATGCAGACACGCAAAGAGGTCAACAGTTGCCATTGGGTGTATGTATGCATATTGAAGTCACTGGTTGTTGTGACATTTGAGAGTACTACAGTACCGCTGCAGAAAATACAGCAGTTTGTGCAGGACAAACCAGAGTGCTGTTTCTGGTAAAATTGTGTGTCTGGCAAGATGTCAAATGATGGCATAACCTAGATTGTGGCTGAGAAGCTTGATAAGAACAACTTCCATGCTTGGAGGTTCAAGTTGACGAATTTCCTAATGGGAAAGGGCTATTGGGACTACATAGAAGGTGAGCATGAAGAGGCACCGGAGATACCGGACATAAATTCGACTGCTGCAGATGTGAAAGAGTTTAAAGACTGGAACCAAGGAGCCAGGAAAGTTATGTATTGGCTCTCCATTAGTATACAGGACACCATGATTGGGCACATTCAGGATGCCAAGTCCCCCAAGGAGGCGTGGGACACCTTGGTAAAACTCTATGAAACAAATACCAAGGCACGTAAGATACAGTTGAAAAATGAACTTCATACTGTGGAGAAAAAGAGCATGTCTGTGAATGACTATGCATTGAAGATAAAGGGTATTGTGGAATCCCTTGCATCTATTGGTGTGTCAGTAGATGATGATGATAAGGTGGAAGTCTGTCTACGTGGTCTCGGGCCACAATACAAGGCGTTCAAGACGTCTATTCAGACTCGAGAAAACATTCCCAACTTTATAGATTTGGTGTCTATGCTGATTATAGAAGAGAAGAGCTTGGGTGAAGACCAACAGTCATCACAAAACAAAAACAGTTCAGAGCAACTGGCCTTCTACACAAGTTCAGGTAGAGGACGAGGTAGAGGAGGCCGTGGACGTGGTCAAGGAGGTGGCCGAACAAGTAATCAGAATTATGGAGCAACAGCAGTAACAACAATCCTAGAATACACAACAACAACATCAACAACACACAGGTGGAAGAGGCAAATTCAGAGGCAGGGGGAGTCAAAGAGGACATGGAAATTGGCAAAGGTAATATAATGATGCACGTGAATGCTTTTATTGTGGGGGTAAGCCTGGACATGTGTAGGCAGAATGTTATAAGAAGCAGGTTGACATGCAAAATGGGAAAGTGCAGCAGAACAACTATGCATCCTCAAGCAGAAACAATGAGGATAATGAAAGGTTGTTTGTTATGCAGCATGTCGTGAATGCCATGTCTGAAAATGTTGAAGCAACACAAAAAGATGATGTATGGTATGTGGATTCAGGTGCTTTGAACCACATGACAAGTCACAGGGAGTGGTTCAAGGAGATGAAAAACCTTGAACGACCAAGTTTTGTGGAAACAGAGGATGACATTGCTCATCCAATTGCCCATGTTGGAGATGTGCCATTGTCTATGCAGGATGGCAAAGTGAAGTACCTTGCAAATGTACTTCACGTTCCGAACATAGCAAAGAATCTGGTTTCAGTTAGCCAGATGATTGAGTAGGGTTTGCAGGTTCGGTTTAACCCTAATGGTTGTTATGTTGAAGACTTTAAAGACAAGTGCACGTTGGTTGCAAAAGGTAACAGAGTGGGCAGAATGTTTACGTTGAATGTAGACATGCCTGAAATGAGTGCTGCGATGTTTGCAAATGGTTCAGAAATTGTTGCAGACACAGACATTTGGCATAAAAGAATTGGACATGTGAATGTGCAGAGAATGAAGTCTATGCAGACTAAAGGAATTGTGACAAGGTTGCCAAAATTTAAAGTGGAAGGTATGCAGAGAATATGTGAAGCATGCCAATTTGGAAAGCAAACAAAGCATGTATTTCCACGTAACAGATATGTGACCAGAAATGCACTAGATGTTGTGCATTCAGATGTATGGGCCTACGAAGACCATGTCTATGGGAGACTGCAGGTATTATGTGACATTCATTGATGACCACACAAGGAGAGTGTGGGTATATTTCATGAAGGAGAAGAGTGAGGTGTTCACTCACTTTCAGAATTTCAGAGTTTTGGTTGAAAAGCAAACAGGGAAATATGTAAAGTGCCTAAGGTCAGATGGAGGGGGAGAGTACTTCTCCAATGAGTTCTCTGAATTTTTGAAGAAGAATGGTATTCAGAGACAGTTTATATGCAGATACACTCCGCAGCAAAATGGAGTTGTTGAGCAGAAAAACAGGCACATTGCTGAGATTACACGAGCATTGATGGAAGAGAAGAATATGCCGCATAGCTATTGGGTTGAGGCTGTTTCTACAGCAGTATACATCATGAACAGGACTCCAACTGCAGCCATACATTATGTAACTCCAGAGGAGAGGTGTGCTAGCAGAAAACTTGATTTGTCGCATCTGAAAGTTTTTGGATGCATTGCATATGTGCATGTGCCAGATGAGCTGAGAACTAAACTGGATCCAAAAGCTGAAAAATGTGTACTTATTGGATATTCCCTTGAGCAAAAGGGATACAGGTGTTATAACCCTGCCACACGTGAGTTGAGGGTAAGCAAGGATGTTGTCTTTGATGAGATGAGCAGCTGGTATGCTACTGAAAAAGAAGCTGTTGGGACTGATGTGAGTGGAAGTGTGGTTGCACAGAATGCAGGTCAGCAATCACAGCCTTTGAGTGGACCAGGAGAGTCCTCATCTAGTGGGTCTGTTGATAGACCATGGAGTGGCAGGCTGCATCATAATACCAGTCCTGCAAATGTGATTAGTACATCACGTAAAGGAAAAGAGAAAGTGGTTGAGCCCCTTGGTATGCCTGACATTTCTGCAGGGCATTCTCATGTTGATGGAGAGTCTAGTGGTTCAGATATGAGCCTTGATGAGGAGCTTGGGATCCCAGCTATGAGAGCACCTGGTGTAAAGAAGGCTGTGGAAGCCATGAATGAAAAGATGCTAAGATCTGGGAGAGTGAAAAACCCTATGCAGAGGTTTACCTATGATGGTTATGTGGCACATCACTATGCATATATGGCAAAGGTTGTGCAGGTTGTAGAGCCCACATGCATTGATGAGGCTGTTGGAAATGTGTGTTGGGAGAAAGCTATGGATGAGGAGATGGATGCACTATATGGAAATGAAACTTGGGATTTAGTGCAATTGCCAAAAGGCAAGAAAGCCATTGGATGCAAGTGGGTGTACAAAGTAAAACATAACAGTGATGGAAGCATAAACAGGTATAAGGCTAGATTGGTAGCCAAAGGGTATGCGCAGGCATATGGCATTGATTATGAGGAAACTTTCAGCCCAGTTGCCAAGATGGCAATAGTGAGAGTTGTGATAGCAGTGGCTGCATCAAAGCAATGGTCTTTACATCAGATGGATGTAAAGAATGCATTCTTGCATGGGGATTTGCAAGAAGAGGTGTATATGTTGCAGCCACTTGGTTATGAGGATGTGAGTCACCCCGAGCATGTTTGCAGGTTGAAGAAAGCCTTGTATGGCTTAAAACAAGCCAAGAGCATGGTCTGACAAGATTTTTGAATATCTTATCATTATTGGCTTTCATGTAGCCAATGCAGATTTCTCGCTATATGTGAGACATGGTGATAGAGGGGTTGTGCTTGTTGTCATCTTCGTAGATGACTTGATCATTACGAGGGACCATGATGCAGAGATCTTTGATGTAAAGATCTTGCTTAGACAGAAGTTCGAGATAAAGGATCTGGGGGAGCTCAGATATTTCTTGGGCATTGAGGTGATTAGGTCACCACATGGTATTGGATTACTACAGAGACAGTATGGCTTGGACATGTTGTCCAAGTATGGTATGATAGGCTGTAAGCCTATTTCCGTGCCATTGGATCAGAATGGCATGAGTGCAGATTCAGGAGAGATCTTGGAGAATCCTACTATGTATAGGCGCATAGTAGGAAGCTTGATCTACATGACGATCACCAGACCAGATTTGAGCTATGCTATTGGGTTGGTGAGTCAGTTTATGCAGGTTCCACGGAAACCGCATTTGGATGCATTGAGACGCATACTGAGGTATGTGAGGTCTACTTTGCATTGTGGACTATTTTATGAGACTGGGACAAAGATATGTGTACATGGGTACACAGATGCTGATTGGGCTGGTAGTATCTTAGATAGAAGATCTACTAGTGGCTTCATGTTTTCTTTGGGGAGTGCTACTGTGACTTGGAGCAGCAAGAAGCAGCCTACGGTTGCTCTATCCAGTACTACAAAGGCCGAGTACAGAGGAGCTGCTATGGCAGCATGTGAGGTAGCTTGGTTGAGAAAGCTACTTGCAGATTTGGGTCTAGACAAGTTGTCATTTTTTGTGACAACATTAGCAGTATACAGTTGGCCAGGAACCCAGTTTTTCATGCTCGCACGAAGCATATAGAGGTCCACTACCATTTTGTCAGAGAGAAGGTCTTGGAAGGAGACCTTGACCTTGTTTATGTCAGCACACAGGATCAGGTAGCTGACATCTTCACCAAAGCATTGGGTACAGAGAAGCTCCGCAGATTCAGAGCTTTACTTGGTGTACATGAGATGGAGTTGAGCTTGAGGGGGAGTGTTGAGATATCGAGCTCGTCTAGTGAGGCGGTGGACACTGATGACCCGCCTGGGGGATAGGCCCCACACTTACACCACTGGCATGGTTGGTGAGATCTTGGGTGATATGCGGCCAGTGGGATGACAGGCTGTGTGACAGCCATTCTAGAGATTGGCATAGTTATAGCGCCAGCTCATTTAGTTGGGTTCACACTATAGAGAACCCTTGTATGTATTTGGTTGAGTACCTTTCATATTGTGTGTACTCTTATCTTGTATATGGTGTGTTGAGTATTGAGTGAAGTAGAAGAAGATTTTTAGCCTCTCACCTTGTGTGTTCTCTATTAGGGTTTAGTGAGTGAGTGTGTGCTTGCAAGAGCTCAAGCTCTCTTCCCCCCTGCATCTTTTCAAAGAAATGTGTCAAGATCTCAATGAGGTTTAATCCTCAATGATGTTTTGTGGAAGACTTCAAAAATAAGTGTCACTTGGTTGTAAAGGGTGACACAAATGGCAGGATGTTTACGTTGGATGTGAACATGCCTGAGATAAAGGCAGCTATGTAAGATTCATCCTCTTCAATATCTAGAAGGTTAAGACATCACTGTACACTTACCCCTGAATTTAATCTTTGAAATAGTTCATTTTCTCTTTAATTTACTTAGAGAGAGAAAATGTTCTAGAGAGAATACAGTTTTAATATATTTTTGGATACAAAGTTACCCTTTTATTTTAAGATGAATTCCCCTGAAATAGAAGTTTAAAAAGAGTTTTCCAATGTGCATTAGAAATTAATTGAATATATGCACTGGACACCTTAACCTAGGGATACCTATTTTCATAAAATTTTGGATTAAGTTCCAAAGAGTGTTCTAATGAGCCTATGGGAAATCCAAGTGTTTGAATAAGAAAAATGCAAGAAGAAAAGAAAAATCCACCAAAAATGAGTAAATTTTCACATAAGATGAAGAGTTTACTAGTACTGGTACTTAATCTTTAAAAATATGAATTTTGACTCCTCAGGGGAGAGAGAATCCCACTTCAAGGAGGCTCCTAGAGATCACATCAAAGGGGTCATTTTTTATTCTAAAAGTACATGAGTTGGCTAGATATTTCATCTCTCATCTCTCCTCTTCCAAACTAGATCAAAAAGTGGGCATAAATAGTCTAAATCTTGTCCAAATTGGCCCAAAATGAAGCTGGAAGCCTCTAGATCCCAGTTGGGCCTGGTTGGTGGCCTCCCTCACCTATAAATAGAACCCCATTCCTTTGTATTTTCATCTTAGTGTATTTTCACTCTAGTGTAATTTTCATTTTAGTGTATTCCTTGCCTCTCCATTGTGAAGCTTTGGTGCTTCACTAAACCTCTTCTTCTCTTGAAGACTACCCTCTTCTCTTGGTGGCTAAGCCTCTTCCTTGAGGGCTACACATCTCCTTGCAAGATAAAGAGTCAAGCCGCCAAATCAAGGGTAAGCCTAAACAATGATATTTATACTATCTTCTTCTCCTCTACATGCTTGGGAAACATTCTATCTCACGGTTTCTTCTTAAAACCATGCCCTTCTTGATTTATGTTGTTGTTTAGATGAAGTAATGTTAATCTTTTATGCTTAAGTATATTGTTTATAATTTATATTCACTCTTTATGAAGGAATACTCCTCATTGATGGTTAAATCCCTCTTGGAAGGTTAAACCTTAATTCTAATCTCATTTTCTTACCCTAAACTCTAAGCTTATCAAGCTAGAGATGAAGGTTAAACATTTTTATGTTTATTAGCCTACTTAGAATGAGGTTAATTCATTTAAGCTTGTTTTTATGATAAGAAATCTTATATTTATTCATTTTATGATGAAAGAGAGCTTATGATAATATTTATATATCTATTTTCATATGAAAGTTATATTTAAATATTTTTATTAAATAAATAAGATGTTCAGATGCATTTATGTTTATGTTTATGCTTAGGTTTATGCATAAATTAATTGTTATATTAAAAGTGAAGTTTTGAGCATTATTCATTTGTCAAAAAAATAAAGAAGGTTATGCACAAATTTTTCTAGATTCATTTAATTTATAGGAATTATGGAAAGATTCACATAAATTTTTTCTTTCATCAAAAGTGGTATATTATAGTTTAGAAATTATGAGAAGGTTATGTACAATTTATCTATAATTTTCAAATGGGATTATGAATATAATTCATTTAGATAACAATGAATTAGTATGTGTGCATAAATATTTTATGCTGAAAGAGGAATTATGGGTATAATTGATTTTGTAAATCCCATAAGGATGTATGCATAAATCTTTTATTCAAAAAAAGGAATATTGAGCATATTTTATTTTGGGAAAATTGAGAAAAGAATGTGAAAATATTCACAAGAATGCATCGAGAAAACATGGATAAATTTTTTAATCCAAACCGTATTCCGTCTCTTGGTTAGGTTTTTGATGGGAAAAGGATTTTCCAAAAAAAGACCAGATACTTGCTTTGTTGGATGAATGTAAATACATGAGATTAATTTATTCCAAGTTTCCTTAGGAAAGGAATCTAGAATTCTTTGAAAGGATCAAGGATCCAAAAGTGAATTAAAATTCAAATAAGACAAGAAAAAAGTTGTCTTTAACTAAGCCAAGTAACGGCCGAGACTTAGAAAGTTCTATTAGTATGGAAAGTAAAGTAACTGTACTCTTAACCTGGTTGATTGTGGAACAAAAATTCTGATAACTAGATCAAGAAAAGTTGATAATCAAACCTGATTCACTCAAAGCATAAAGAGACCATCTTGTCTGTGGAAATCCAAATAAGATGTGGAATAATGTGAAATGATGTAAAATAATATGAAATGACATGGAATGATGTGAATTAATGTGGAATGATCTTGAATGATGTGAAATAATGTTGAATGATGTAAAATAATGTGAAATGACATGGAATGATGTGAATTAATGTGGAATGATGTTGAATGATGTGAATTAATGTCAAATGATGTGAATTAATGACATGGAATGATGTTGAATGATGTGAATTAATGTCAAATGATGTGGACTAATGAGAAATGATGTGGAATGATGAGGAATGATGTGAAATGATGAGGAATGATATGGAATGATATAAAATGATGTCAATTGATGTGGAATGATATGAAAAGATGGGAGTTTTACTTGGAAACTATATTTGCCTGTGAAACCTATTTTTAAACATTGTTTTATGTCAAGAATGTTGGGGGAAGCGTTTTGACTATCTTATGGAAAGAGGTCATGGACCTAAGTGAAAAATGTTGCAACATCCACATAGAGAGTCAAGGACGTCTTGCGTGGCAAGGTTGGCCAAGGTCTTGACCAGCCTCGGTTTGGTTAAAATGGTGAGCTTTCGGTACGGTGGATGAGGGGCCAAGGAAGCACCCTATGAGTGAAGCGCTAGGTCTGTGAGGATCCTAGAGGGTGCTGACCATACGGTGCTTGGGCTCTGGGTCGCCTAAGATACCCATGCGTGCGTCGAGGAAGAATGGAACATTGAGTTGGAGTTGTTTTTTGAACACAGGCCTGGGGATCTGGTTGGTTGACCTTGCTGGTCTTCAACGGATGAGTCCATGGCTCCTTTTTGGTACACTGGATCTCGTTGGTTGATCTAGCTGATCTTCAATGGAGAGTCCATATGGATTTTATGGATAAAAGAGATCATACTCTTGGGTACTATGAGTTAGGAACCATGAAACAATCCCTGAGTGAAGTACTAGGTGAACCTAGAGGGATTGACTAGGTGGTGGACACTCTGGTTGCCAATGATACAATACGTACGCTGAGGAAGGTATAAATAGAATTTGGATTTTATGGTTAGAAATTGGAAAAGTTGAAACTTTAACCTTGGAACTGGAATACTGAGGATTATGATGGAAACACTGTGGTTTTATTGCAATTCTGTCTTGAAAATAGTTGAATATGAGAAAAGGCAATTTCATATTAGGTGTGTAAGTGGTGTGTCTATTTGATATTTTTGTATGAGTGCCGGCTAGGGGGCCTAAGAACTCTTTTCCCTGGTACTCGGGAAAAAACACAACCAAATTTTATAAAGATGGATCCCACCAATATAGTGGTTGGGCGGTTGGTTGGGCGGGTGGCTAACCCATGGGCTATTGGGGTTAGCCTGGATCGGTGGATTCCTACAATAAAGTTCAATTCTATTCAAGTTACGATAGTTGAAGTAAGTCATGGGATAATTTGACCTTAGCCTAAGGGTCAAGATTTTCTGAAATTTTTGGATTATGGTCCAATAAAGCTTCCTATGGGTCAAAAAGATTAATCCAAGTGTTGGGATGAGATAAATCCAATGAATAAAAGAAAAAACCCAAAAATGAGAAAATGCCCACATAAGATGAAGAGTTGACTGAGTACAAGATTTATTAGTTAAAAACTATGAGATATTACTAAAACAATGAGATATTTGGAGTAATCATATAAGTTTGACACCTTAGTAATTAAGGAGGGGGGGAGACTTCAAGGAGGTGCCTATTTCACACATGTGTAGGAGTTTTAAATTCAAAAATATTAAGATATGTTTTTCTCTCCTCTCTCCTGGATCAAACTAGATCAAAAAGGGAGATAAACTGGTCTAAATCTTGTCTAAAAGCAGCCAAACTGAAGCTGGAAAATCCTAGAACTTGGTTGGACTCATGTAGTGGCCTCCCTCACCTATAAATAAACCCTCATTCTTTTGTATTCTCATCTGTGAACTAGACCATGCCAATATTACATTAGAACAAGCATATTTTCTATTATCCCCTAAAAATCCTCTACAATTTGGAGCGATTGGAGTTTCTCTCTCTCTTCAACCTTCCTTGGAGCTTTCCTCTCAACATACTAACCAATTGATTGGTTGGGAGTCTCTCCTCCTAAGAATAGAGAAGCAAGCAAAACAAGAGGTAAGATGTGACTTTATGGTTTTTCTTTAATCTTCTAAATGTTTTTCACTTCTCAACCCCTCTCAAGCTTGAGAAGTATTCAACTGAATGGTTTTTCAATGCAAATGAAGCTCTCCAAAGAATATTAATCACAAAAAGTTTACATTTATGCTTAATTTAGGATGTTTTTTAATGTATATCTCTCTCTCCCTCCCAAAGAATGGTCATTCCTATGACCAATTCTCTATTCAAATGATGCTTCTCATGGAGCAATTCTCAATTCTAAAATCAAACTCTATGCTAGTCAAGCTAGAGGCTAAAGAAATGGCTTTTTACTGCTTTTATGTTACATAAATTATGATTTAGATTCATAAAATGGATTTAGATCTATTGATAGTTAATCTATCATAAGTGTATTACTAAGTCTTATGCTTTTCAAAATTATTGAAAACTATCAGTAATAGCAGCGTGTAGCTATGGTAAAATTTTTAGAAATTAACACATAAATCATTTTTATGCATAATGTGAAAAGCAGACTTCCTACCATATTCTAGGATTAGTCATCCTATGTAAAATAAAAAATTCTCGTCATATCCATGGAAAACTAATTTTTAATATGTATAAATAGTTAATTAGAGAAAAATATGAATTTTTAGTAATTTCATTTTTATGATAAAAGAGGAATTCACATTATAATGGAGATCCATGTATTCCAATGGAGAAAGATAAAAATTGGAATATTAAAATAATGGATATTTTATTTAAGAATTAAAGAGAAATTTTAGATAAATTATTTTATGCATGAATAAATTTAAATGATAAAAGAGGAACTCCCATCATATTTGGAATTCAATCACTTAAATGGAAATAGTGGAATTCTTGTCATATTAGGATTAATGGATATTTTTATTTATTTTTTAAGAGATATTTTAGTTAAAATTATTTTATGCATGTATAAATTTAAATGATGAAAGAGGAATTTTCATCATATTTGGAATTCAATCATTTAAATGGAAAAAGAGAAATTCTTGGTATATTTGGAATATTGAATATTTTTATTAAAGAAAAGAGAAAATTTAGATAAATTTATTTGATGATAAAATAGAAATTCCATTGACATTTAGATTTTAAGCAATTAAATGTAAAAAGAGAAATTTCCATGATAATTGAGATCCATTAAATTAAATAAAAAAAGAAGAATTTTTAGTATAATTCAATTTATGAATATTTATCAATAGTGAAAATATGGGTAGAATTGATTTTTGTAAATCCCATGAATGCTTTTATTCAAAAATGGAATATTGATTATAATTCATTTGAGAAATTGAGAAAGAATATGGAAATAGTCGTCGAGAAAAAGAACCTTTATCTAAGCCAAACAATTGGCAGAAATTTAGAAAAAGTCCTAGTATCGATATCGAAGTAGGAAAAGCTACTAAATGGGAATAAGATGTAAATGGGATGCGATAGGATGTGAATGGATGTGATAAGATGTAAATGGGATGTGATAAGATGTAAATGGGATGCGATAAGATGTGAATGGGATGTGATAAGATGTGAATGGGATGTGATAGGATGTGGTGTGATGAAAATGAATATGGATGAGATGTGAAGTAAATGGATGTGGATGTGAATGATGATATGAGAATGAGATGAGAGGATATGTGAAAGGCTGAGATGGGAGGTAAATGGATGTGGATGTGTATGTGAAAGAATGTGATGTGAATATATGTGGATGTGAAGTGATAGATGTGAATGTATGGATAGATGTGCATAGTCATGCATGTGAATGATTGGATGGATGTGGATGAATGAGATGGGATGTGTATGAATGAGATATGATGTGGATGTGATGTAAAGTGGATGGAATGAATGAGATATAATGTGGATAGATGTGGACGTGATGTAAGGTGGATAGAATGTATGTGATGGAATGGGGATACAATGAATGTGATGAATGTGAATGGATGTGATGTGATGTGAGTCGGGATAAGTGTGAATGGGTGAGATGTGATGTGAAATGGATGTGATGAGATATGATGTAAATTGGGATAGATGTGAATGGATAATATGTGATGTGAATGGATGTGATGTGATGTGATGTGAATGGATGATATGTGATGTGAAAGGATGTGATGTGATGTGATGTGAATCGGGATAGATGTGAATGAATGAGATGTGATGTGAATGGGATGATATGTGATGTGAATGGATGAGATGTGATGGGATGTGAATCTAGATAGATGTGAATGAATGAGATGTGAGGTGAAATGGATGTGATGTGATGTGGATCGGGGTGGATATGAATGGATGAGATGTGAATGAATGTGATGTGATGAGATGTGGATATGGGTAGATGCGAGTGGATGAGATGTGATGAGTATAAATGTGGAAAGATGTGATGAGATGGAAAATGATGTGATTGGATGAGAATGGATGAAGGATGATGGGAATACATATTATTGGACTTGGATTGAGTAATGTGGATTGATGTGGAACAATGTGAAAAGACAAGAGTTCGTTATAGAAACTGTATTTATGACGTGTTTTTAAATGACTATTTTATGTCAAGAATGTTGGGAAAGCATTTTGATCGTCTGGTGAATGAGGTCGTGGAGACCTAAGTGATAAAGTTGCAACAGCTGAGACGGAGAGTCAACGGAGGACGTCTCGCGTAGCATGGTCGATCGAGGTGAACCGGACTAAATGAGCTAGCACTATGTAGGATTCCTCCTCAGCCCGAATAATAAATAAGCCTTCACTTCAATCCCCTGTAACATTCCCTGTTTCTAAATACAAGAAAATATTATTTTTCCTTGTTTTTGCCTAGTGAGATAAAAATTTCTAGAGAGTGGTAATTAAATATTGAGATATTTTTAGATATATAAATTCTACAAATATCAAAAATATGTTTCCCTGAAACAGAAAATCAAAATAAATTTCCAAGGTGCATTAGGAATCAATTAAAAATGATTTAAAAGACCTTAGCCTAAGGGTCAAGGTTTTCTGAAATTTTTTGGAGTATGGTCCAATTAAGGTTCCTATGGACCAATAAGATTAATCCAAGTGTTGGGATGAGATAAATCCAATGAATAAAAGAAAATACCCAAAAATGAGTAAATGCCCAATAAGATGAAGAGTTGACTGAGTACAAGATTTATTAGTTAAAAATTATGAAATATTACTTAAAAAATGATAATTATATCTCTCTCTCCCCCAAAGAATGGTCATTCCTATGACCAATTCTCTATTCAAATGATGCTTCTCATGGAGCAATTCTTAATTCTAAAAACAAACTCTATGCTAGTCAAGTTAGAGACTAAAGAAATGGTTTTTTAATGCTTTTATGTTACATAAATTATGATTTAGATCCATAAATTGGATTTAGATCTATTGATAGTTAATTTATCATAAGTGTATTACTAAGTCTTATGCTTTCCAAAATTACTGAAAATTATCAATAATAGCAGCGGAGCTATGGCAAATTTTTTAGAAATTAACACTTAAATCGTTTTTATGCATACTCTGAAAAGAGGACTTCCTACCATATTCTAGGATTAGTCATCCTATGTTAAATGAATAATTCTCATCAAATCCATGTAAAATTAATTTTTAATATTTATGCATAAATAGTTAATTAGAGAAAAAGAGAAATTTTTAGTAATTTTATTTTTTATGATAAAAGAGGAATTCCCATGATAATGGAGATCCATGCATTTCAATGGAGAAAGAGAAAAATTGGAATATTAAAATAATGGATATTTTATTTAAAACTAAAGAGAAATTTTAGTTAAATTTATTTTTATGCATGAAAAAATTTAAATGATAAAAGCGGAATTCCCATCATATTTGGAATTCAATCATTTAAATGAGAAAAATAGAATTCTTAGTATAATGGAATTAATGGATGTTTTTATTTAATTTTAAGAGAAATTTTAGTTAAATTTATTTTTATGCATAAGAAAAATTTAAATGATAAAAGAGGAATTCCCATCATATTTGGAATTCAATCATTTAAATGGTAAAAGTGGACTTCCTAGTATATTTGGAATATTGAATATTTGTATTTAATTTAAAGAGATTTTTTAGATAGATTTATTTTATGATAAAAGAAGAATTCCCATGACATTTCGATTGTACTCATTAAATGAGAAAAAGGGAAATTTTAAGCTTATTTAAAAAAAATGGATAATTGTATTTAATTAAAAGAAGAATTTTTGTTATATTTAAGTAGAGAAAGATTTGAATTAATTTTTAATGACAAAAGGAATTTTCACCAAAATTCTACCTAGGAAATTAAGGTTGAGAAATTAAATGGTACAAAGAATATCTTTATATATTTGATGTGGTTAAATCACTAAATTGGTATTTACCTAAAAATAGATGTTTATTTGAAGAGAATCCTTGTTAGAACTAAACCGAATGATTTTGGTTAGACTACGAGAGGGATGGACGGTAAACCTACTTTTCCATCTCTCGATCAAGCAAAAACTTTGTGACCAATTCCAGTTCCTAAATACAAAGAATAGACCACCGTTGAATTAAACTAGTTTTCCTTTGACCGAAATCACCAAGAATCTAGTTGGACAATCAATCAAATGATGGGTAGATTACCCTGATGAGAGATCAAGGATTATCATTATGAAATTGGAAAATTAAGGAAAAAGGGGTTTTTGTGGAACCAATCTCAAACTAGGAATTTTACTTGCATAGAACCTCTGTTTTGATTTAAAGGACTGTTTTATGCTAGAATGCTGGAGGAAGCATTTGGAATGTGTTTTACTAAGAAGAGGTTCGTAACAACAGCTGGCGGGGAGTCGTCGAGGGACGTCACTCATGGCAAAGCCTGTCGAGGTCTTGACCAGCCTCAGTACGGTTAAAATGGTGCACTTCCGGTACGATGGGCGAGGACCGCCGAATGAGTGAAGTGCTAGGACACCTAAGGAGGATCCTAGAGGGTTCTGACCAGGTGATGCACGGGCTCGTGGTTGCTAGGACACCCATGCGTGTGTCGAGGAAGATTCAGATGGACTAAAGAGAGAAAGATTTTTGTGAATCAAATTTTGATATTGGATCTCGTTGGTTGGCCAGCTAGTCTTCAACGAAGAGTCCAGAGGACACATTTTGTAGTACAATGGACTCATAATTTTGGAGGATGATGATCAGTAATATTATGATTTCTATTGAAGGATTGTTTTAAAGTTAGCCGAATCTGTTATAAATGGTAATTTCATATTGGGTGTGTACGTGGTATGCCTACCTTAATTTTTGCACCAGCAAGGGGGCCTGGGAACTCTTTTCCTAAGTACCCGAGCAAAACACAACCAAATCTTTATAAAGGGATCCCAGCAATACAGTGGTCGGGTGGTTGGCCTAACCCATGGGCTAGTTGGTGGTTGGCTAACCCACCAATACAGTGGTCGGGTGGTTGGCTAACCCATGGGCCGGTTGGTGGATCGGAGGATTCCTACAAAATAATTAAGATGTGATTAGTTACGTTAGTTAGATTAAGTTCTCAGAAGACCTTGTTTTGTGGGAGGGGATCAATGGTTATGCCTCGATAAAGGAGGAAAAAAGCAGTGATTCCATGGACCAAGTG
The DNA here is from genome assembly GCF_041138505.1 of Cibotium barometz. NCBI lineage: Eukaryota > Viridiplantae > Streptophyta > Polypodiopsida > Cyatheales > Cibotiaceae > Cibotium > Cibotium barometz. Next base: position 23,799,102 of record NC_141067.1, read on the forward strand.
CAAGTCTCTTCTTGATCTCACCATGTGACTTCAGGTTTGGTCAGATCAATTTAACTAGTTAAGACTTTGACTCGTCAGAGTAATTCCCTCATTAGAAGATTTTCCCATGGCGGAATCGCCTGTGCCTTCCGAGCAAGGGGAGTTTTTCCGAGCTCGATTTTGGAGGAACCGCCTAGGATAGTCTCTCGTCCGGACATCCGCGGGCGAGGCCCCGAGTGTGGATCCGTGCCCGCGCGGGGAGGCCAACGCTGCTTCCGTCTCGCCGGTGCCCCCCCAGAGGGGAATCTCACAGCTGGTAACAGAGCTTTGTTAAAAGCTAATAAGGAGAAATGAATTCTTATCTCAGAAAATTATAATAAAAACTTAGAAAGAGCATTTATATATTGTATTTTCATTCCTTAAGCTTCATTAATGAAGATTTTAATCAAAGAATTTGATTTTATAGATGGAAGTTCCACACTTATTTGGTGTTCCCGACCTCACTCAGTCTCACAAGACATGACCGCGTTCGCCTTCGAGCATCTCATCTCTTCTGCTACAACTCAAACAAGCCGAGCCAGACTCGTAGGCCATTTCGAGGATCTACATTTTCCTGACCCAGCGGAGAGACGGTAGCACAAGTGGTTTGCAGGGCAGTATGTCCATGCCTCTTGCGACTAACGTGTGATGCTGAGGCAGAATCTCTCATTAACCCCATGATTCTGATGAGACTGAAAGTGATACATGGTGTTATTTTATCACTCAAGGCCTCGAAATTTCAGATTTTCCTGCTAAATCTACAGACTCCTTAGCCGCTTTATTCCTAAAAGGAGAAGATAGTACCTCCCTTGGCAATAAGGGAACATTTGTATCAGGGCATGTCTATAGCCCAGTATTGTCGTCTTATGCGTCTCCTAAGGAGATTTTGACTTCTGGAGCCGAGCTGCTCTATGTACATATTGCAACCTTACTATAAATAAAGAAATATTTTGTGGAAAAATTCCCTTTTGTATAAGTGATTATTTATGGACGAACTGATAAAGAAAAATCTATTACCGGACATATGTCATAGATCTCCAATAAGATCATTTATCTTGTTTAAGAAATTATTTTTTGAACCTCTTAAGTCTTAGGATCTCGTGGACGATATCAAAATAGAAATTTAATAATATATCTTTTTTGCTAGAATCATAAGGCGAGGAAACCGTGGCCCGTCAGCCAGACCCTCTCTCTGAAGAAGAAGAAGAGCTTGACCTCAACGTTCTCAAGGCTCTTCACAGAACTCTGCCAGGACCCTTCAAAGGAGAAGGGGAGAACCTAGGTGAGGCTGTGGAGAAATGGGTGGAAGATATGGAAGAGTATTTTGATGTCACATGCTACAATGAGCGGAGCAAAATGGATCTTGCCAGGCTGAAAGTTGTGGAAACAGCCAGGGTGGCATGGAGGAACCATTGTGACACCAACCATCTGGACAAGATTACCTAGTCCCCCCGGGTTTGGAGAAACCAAAATGAATGAATTCTTAGAGCTAAATCAGGGGAGCAAAACCATCGAAGAATATCACCAGGCATTTGCTCTTCTCCTTTAGTATTCACCACCTCTAGATGAAGAGCAACTCATGGCCAGGTTCATTTGGGGAATGAATGAACCCCTAGACACACTGGTCAAGAATGCCAAGCCAGTATTATCCATGGCAGAAGCTGTCAGAATGGCGATGGAATTTGCCAAATCTTTCATCTCGTAAAAGTCCCACCAAAGCCAGCTCCCTCATCCTTCAAGAGATTCCAGACACCGGGAAGTTCTTCTAACCTTCCGCCTCCAAAGAGACACCAAGGTCCCAACCAGAATCTGGAGACGAGAAGCTTCATGAATGAAGGAAGACCTTTCCCTCGAAGTTATTTCTCAGGAACTCCGGCTCTCTCAAGAATGCAAAGGGAAGAGCTTTGAAGCGAGAACAGATGCTTCGGATGTCAGGGGTTTGGGCACTAGCTCAAGGATTGCCCATCTCCTTCTGTGGGCCAAGGAAGCCAGGGTCTCAAAATTCAGAGACAGACTCCTTCGTATAAGTCCAATCAGGGTCCCCGTGCCAGAATCAAGGCAACCCAGAAGAGTGCCAGATCAACCTGCAGCCTCCATGCAAAGCAGTCTCCGAACTCCCTCCCAGAATTGGAATAACCAAAGAGAGAGAGAGTTCCACCTCAGACTGCAGCAGCCAGAGCTGTCACTATAGCTGATGAAGTGGAGGAAGAAAAAGGACAGATCTATGCAACAATAGAGCATCAGGGGAATAACCGTCAATTTTTAGTCCTCCAGACTCCAGCAGAGTACCAGAGTAAGAAATTCAAGCTTTTGATTGATTCAGGCAGTACTCATTCTTTTATTTCCCCAGGATGTCTGCATGGATTAGTCCTAAATCAAAAATCAGGGAAACCTATGCAAGTCAATTTTTAGTCCTCCAGACTCCAGCAGAGTACCAGAGTAAGCAATTCAAGCTTTTGATTGATTCAGGCAGTACTCATTCTTTTATTTCCCCAGGATGTCTGCATGAATTAGTCCTAAATCAAAAATTAGGGAAACCTATTATGCAAGTGGAAAGATTCTTTTCACACACCTTGAGATAGACCTTATTCAGTTTAGTCTAGATGGGAACGTAACAGAGTGCCAGTTCAGAGTCTTACCCTTTGGAGTCTATGATGGAATCCTTGGAATGGATTGGCTCCATAAGAATCAATTTGATATTCATTGTCACAAAGGAACCATCTCTTTCCTTGACCTTCACGGGAATAAAATTCAAGGAACTGGGATTTCCGGATCCCCAGTGCTACAATTAGTCAAGGCTTCTAAATATTAAAAGGGCTCAAAAAAAGGCAAGCTGTTTATGTTGTTAAGATGAATCCGGTAGACATAAAATGCAAGGCTAAAGAACGAGAGTGGTTAAGTGAGTATGCAGATGTGTTTCCTAAAGAGCTCACTGAGATGCCTCCATCTCGCGAAGTAGATCATGAGATCGAGTTAACCCCCGAGCTCAGCCAGTGGCTCAGCGTGCATACAAATTGCCAGTCCCTAAAGGCATAGAACTTAAGGAGCAGTTAAGAAAACTCTTAGAGCAGGGATTCGTCAGACCCAGTGTCTCACCTTGGGGTGCACCCGTTCTCTTTCAAAAGAAGAATGACGGAACGTTAAGAGTCTATATTGACTATAGAGGACTCAATGAATTAACAATTAAAAATAAGTATCCTATTCCTAGGATTGATGAACTTCTCGATCGGTTAAGTGGGACCCAAATGTTCATAAAGATTGATCTCAAATCCGGGTACTACCAAATCAGAAGCAAGGAACAGGACATCCCAAAGACAGCATTCAATACTTGCTATGGACATTATGAGTTCACAATCATGCCGGCGACATTTAATCGTCTTATGCGGGATATTCTCAAAGAATACTTGGATGATTTTGTTCTTGTCTTCTTTGATGATATCTTGATATATTCAAAGAATGCTGCAAATCATGAAGATCATGTGCGCAAGGTCCTAGAAATCCTAAAGAAAACCAGCTCTTTGCAAAAAAGAGCAAGTGTTCTTTCTCTGTTGACCAGGTGGTGTGGAATACTTGGGATTCATAGTGTAAAAAGATGGGATTTCTCCTGACTTCGCAAAGATCCAAGTACTCAAAGAATGGCGAAGTTAGAGGATTCTAGGATTAACTGGATGGTATAGGATCTTTATACCCAGGTATGCTCAGATGGCATCCCGTTTAACTAACCTTCTCAAGAAGCGTACACTTTTTCAGTGAACTGCAATGTGTCAGAGTGCCTTTGATAAACTAAAGATAGCCTTAGTAGCCAACCCTATCCTTAAGTTGCCAGATTTTACCAAACCCTTTGAGGTAGTTACTGATGCCAGTGGGTTTGCCTTAGGCGGTGCTCTGATATAGGAAGGCCATGTAGTGGCCTATGAATCCAGAAAACTCAGAACACATGAGAGAAATTATATCGTCCATGACTTGGAGTTACTCTCAGTAGTTTATGCTTCGAAGTTGTGGAGACATTATCTTTTGGGACAGAGGTTCACCTTGATGAGGACAGATCATCAAAGTCTAAAGTGGATCTTCACCCAAAGGGTCATGTGCGGAAATGCTTAATGTGTCAGAGAGTCAAGGCAGAGAGAGTCAAGATGCCAGGAAAACTGCAGCCTCTAGACATTCCATAGATGAAGTGGGAATGTATCAGTATGGTCTTTATCACTGGACTACCCTTAGTGCAATCAGGTTACAACTCCATTTTTGTGGTAGTTGATAGGCTAACCAAAGTTGCCCATTTGATTCCAGTGAAAGAAACATACACGACAATGGATGTTGCCTGAGTTTTCCTTAAAGAAATCTTTAGATTGCATGGCTTACCTAGGAGGATAGTAAGTGACAGAGATCCCAAATTCACATCAAAATTTTGGACTGCATTCTTCGAAGCAGTAGAAACTTTCTTGGATCTCAGCACAGCCTATCACCCGGAAACAGATGGTCAAACTAAAAGAGTGAATCAGGTAATAGAAGATATCCTTTGTCATGCTACGACAGGGAACCCAAGAAGTGGTTAAGCCATTTGCATCTGGTTAAATTTACTTACAATGCTTCTTATCATCAAAGCATTGGGATGAATCCTTTCAAAGCTTTGTATGGGCAAGATTGCCTTACACCGTTGACTTGGTCTAACCCATTGATCAGAGTCAAAATGTCCAGAGACAAATGCTTGATGACATGGACCAGCAAATACAATCAATCCGTAAAGATATAAAGGCAACCCAAGATAGGCAAAAGCAGTATCCAGATAAAAAGAGATCAGAGAGAGAGTTTGAAGAATTAGATATGGTCTTCATTTGAGTACAACCAAAAAGAAGTTCCTTATCCTTAGGGAAGTACAAGAAGCTCTCTCCTAGATACTGTGGGCCATATGCTGTTATAAAGAAAGTGGGCGATCTAGCCTACAAACTTCTTCTGCCTCCCCATCTCAAAGTACATGATGTATTCCATGTCAGTTTGCTTAAGAAATATGTACCCAGCTCGAGCCACGTGCTTGATGATGAACAATTCATCTCTCCGACTCAAAGCCAAATGGTACTCCAACCTGAAGAAATCCTTGACATTTGGGAGAATATTCTTAGGGCAGAGTCCTCAGAGAATTTTTAGTAAAATGGAAGTTCTTCCCTCTAGACGACGCCACCTGGGAGAAAGAAGAGGAGTTGGTGAAAGATTACCCCCACTTTGCGAGCTGAGGACATCTCGCATTTTTCAAGCGGGAGAGGATGTAAGATTCCTCCTCAGCCTGAATAATGAATAAGCCTTTACTTCAATCCCCTGTAATCATTCCTTGTTTCTGAATACAAGAAAATATTATTTTTCCTTGTTTTTGCCTAATGAGATGAAAATTTCTAGAGAGTGGTAATTCAGTATTGAGATATTTTTAGATATATAAATTCTACAAATATCAAAAATATGTTTCCATGAAACAAAAAATCAAAAAAAAATTTCCAAGGTGCATTAGGAATCAATTAAAATTGATTTAAAAGGCCTTAGCCTAAGGGTCAAGATTTTCTGAAATTTTTGGATTGTGGTCCAATTAAGGTTCTTATGGACCAATAAGATTAATCCAAGTGTTGGGATGAGAAAATTCAATGACTAAAAGAAAATACCCAAAATGAGAAAATGCCCACATAAGATGAAGAGTTGACTGAGTACAAGATTTATTAGTTAAAAACTATGAGATATTACTAAAAAAATGAGATATTTTGGAGTAATCATACAATTTTGACACCTTGGTAAGGAGGGAGGGAAACTTCAAGGAGGTACCTATTTCACACATGTGAATGAGTTTTAAACTCAAAAATATTAAGGTATTTTTATCTCTCCTCTCTCCTAGATCAAACCAAATCAAAAAGGGAGCTAAAGTGGTCCAAATCTTGTCCAAATTCAGCCAAGCTGAAGATGGAAAATTCTAGAACTTAATTGGACTCAGTTAGTGGCCTCCCTCACCTATAAATAGACCCTTATTCTTTTGTATTCTCATCTATGAACTAGACCATGCCAGTATTACATTAGAATAAGCATATTTTCTATTATCCCCTAAAAATCCTCTACAATTTGGAGTGATTGGAGTTCCTCTCTCTCTCTTCAACCTTCCTTGGAGCTTTCCTCTCAACATACTAACCAATTGATTGGTTGGGGGCCTCTTCTGAGAATAGAGAAGCAAGCAAAACAAGAGGTAAGATGTGACTTTATGGTTTTTCTTTAATCTTCTAATTTTTTTCACTTCTCACCCCTCTCATGCTTAAGAAGTATTCAAATGAATGGTTTTTCAATGCAAATAAAGCTATCTAATGAATTCTAATGATTAATCATAAAAAGTTTACATTATGCTTAATTTAGAATGTTTTTTAAGTATATCTCTCTCTCCCCCAAAGAATGGTCATTCCTATGACCAATTCTCTATTCAAATGATGCTTCTCATGGAGCAATTCTTAATTCTAAAAACAAACTCTATGCTAGTCAAGCTAGAGGCTAAAGAAATGGCTTTTTAATGCTTTTATGTTACATAAATTATGATTTAGATCCATAAATTGGATTTAGATCTATTGATAAATAATCTATCAGAAGTGTATTACTAAGTCTTATGCTTTTCAAAATTATTAAAAATTATTAGTAATAGTAGCGGAGCTATGGCAAATTTTTAGAAATTAACATATAAATCATTTTTATGCATAATGTGAAAAGAGGACTTCCTACCATATTCTAGGATTAGTAATCCAATGTTAAATGAATAATTCTCATCATATCCATGGAAAATTAATTTTTAATGTTTATGCATAAATAGTTAATTAGAGAAAAAGAAGAATTTTTAGTAATTTTATTTTTATGATAGAAGAGGAATTCCCATGATAATTGAGATCCATGCATTTCAATGGAGAAAGAAAAAAATTAGAATATTAAAATAATGGATATTTTATTTAAAATTAAAGAGGAATAGTTAAATTTATTTTTATGCATGAAAAAATTTAAATGATAAAAGAAAAATTTCCATCATATTTGGAATTCAATCATTTAAATGAGAAAAATGGAATTCTTAGTATAATGGAATTAATGGATATTTTTATTTAATTTTAAGAGAAATTTTAGTTAAATTTATTTTTATGCATAAGAAAAATTTAAATGATAAAAGAGGAATTCCCATCATATTTGGAATTCAATCATTTAAACGGTAAAAGTGGAATTCTTGGTATATTTGGAATATTGAATATTTTTATTTAATTTTAAGAGAAATTTTAAATAGATTTATTTTATGATAAAAAAAGAATTCGCTCGCATGACATTTGGATTGTACTCAATTAAATGAGAAAAAGGGGAATTTTAAGCTTATTAAAAAAATGGATAATTATATTTAATTAAAAGAAGAAATTTTATGATATTTAAGTAGAGAAAGATTTGAATTAATTTTTAATGACAAAAGAGGAATTTTCACCAAAATTCTACCAAGGGAATTAAGGTTGAGAAATTAAATGGTATAAAGAATATCTTTAGATATTTGATGTGGTTAAATCACTAAATTGGTATTTACCCAAAAATAGATGTTTATCTGAAGAAAATCCTTAATAGAACTAAACCAAATGATTTTGGTTAGACTACGAGAGGGACGGACGATAAACCTACTTGTCCATCTCTTGATCTGAATCAAGCAAAAACTTTGTGACTAATTCTAGTTCCTAAATACAAAGAAGACCACCGTTGAGTTAAACTAGTTTTCCTTTGACCGACCAAGAATCTAGTTGGACAATCAATCAAATGATGGGTAGATTACCCTGATGAGAGATCAAGGATTCTCATTATGAAATTGGGAAATTAAGAAAAAAGAGATTTTTATGGAACCAATCTCAAACTGGGAATTTTACTTGCATACAACCTGTGTTTTCATTTAAAAGACTGTTTTACGCTAGAATGCTGCAGGAAGCATTTGGCATGTGTTTTACTAAGAGGAGGTTCGTTGCAACAACGAGGGGGGAGTCGTCGAGGGACATCGCTCGTGACAAAGCCTGCCAAGGTCTTGACCAGCCTCGGTACGGTTCAAATGGTGCGCTTCCGGTACAATGGGCGAGGACCGACGAAGCGGTCCCTAAGTGAAGTGCTAGGAAACCTAACGAGGATCCTAGAGGGTTATGATGACCAGGTGATGCACGGGCTCGTGGTTGCTAGGACACCCATGCGTTCGTCGAGGAAGATTCAGATGAACTAAAGAGAAAGATTTTTGTGAATCAAATTTTGATATTGGATCGCGTTGGTTGGCCAGCTAGTCTTCAACGGAGAGTCCGGAGGACACATTTTGTAATATAATGGACTCAAAATTTTGGAGGATGAAGATTAGTAATATTATGATTTCTATTGAAGGATGGTTTTAAAGCAAGCCAAATCTCTTTTATAAATGGTAATTTCATATTGGGTGTGTACGTGGTATGCCTACCTTAATTTTTGCATGAATCACCGGCTAGGGGGCCTGGGAAATTTTTTCCTCGGTACCCGGGCAAAACACAACCAAATCTTTATAAAGGAATCCCACCAATATAGTGGTCGGGTGGCTAGTTAACCCATGGGCTGGAACAAAGGATTTCTACAAAAGAATTAAGATGCAATTAGTTACATTAGTTAGATCAAGTCCTGAGAAGATCTTGTTCTGGGGGAGGGGATCAGCGGTTGTGCCTCGTTAAAGGAGAAAAAAAGCGGTGATTCCATGGACCAAGTGCAAGTCTCTTCTTGATCTAACCATGTGACTTCAGGTTCGGTCAGATTAGTTTAACTAGTTAGGACTTTGACTCGTTAGAGTAATTCCCTCATTAGAAGATTTTCTCATGGCGGAATTGCTCGTGCCTTCTGGGCGAGGGGAGTTTTTTCGGGCTCCGTTTTAGAGGAACCGCCCGGGCTAGTCTCTCTCTTGGACATCCGCGGACGAGGCCGCGAGTGTGGATCCCCGCCTTGCGCGGGAGGCCGACGCTGCTTCCGCCGTGCCAGCGCCCTCGGAGGGGGATCTCACACGCTATAACTATGCCAGTCTCTAGTAATCCAAAATGGCTATCACACAGCTTGTCATCCCACTGGCCGATATCACCCATAATCTCACCAACCATGCTAGTGGTGTAGATGCGGAAGCTATCACCTAGGCGGGTAAATCAATGTCCGTTGTCGTAGAACTAGTTGAGCTCGATATCTCAACATACACTTCTTGTAATCTATCTTTTGTAACCATGCAGTGTACTAATTGTATATGAGACATGGGATGACCGAGCTTACGGCTTGTGATGAGGAATAGTTGTACATAGAGATAGAAAGACTAGGAAGACTAGTTTTGGGCCCCCAATTGTAAATGGGGGGCTGGCCATTGTAGCTATGAGATTTTGTACATAAGTCATTTTATGAAATATGAAAAGGGACAATCCCATTTGTCTCATTTTAGCTTGCCTCTTCTCTCCCTCTCATTTGAGCTTGTGGATGCATGGTAGCTTGTGTTTTTCTTGCTTGCATGTTTGATTGTTGGTGTATGTAAGTATGGATGGTAATGCTCTCCTTTCTCTTTTTCTCTACCCTCTCTTTGCTATCTACCAAGTCCATTTTAAATGCTAGTTGAATGAGGTGAAAGTTGAGCTCTCCATAGCTTCCTTCCTTCTTTCTCTCTACCTAGCCTCTAGATCTCTTCTTGGGTGACACAAGAAGAGGTGGAGTGAGCCCCTAGCGGCTTCACACAAGGAGTTAACCCTCTTAGGGTTGGCCAAGTGCAACTCTCTAGACTCGACCCTTGCATATATCTCTCTTCTCTTCTCTTTCCTTCTTGTGTGTAAGGTAGCATGTTATCCTTAACATAAGCACATAGTTTGCCCACAAGGCAGCAAAGCCTAGAGCTTTCCCTTAGGCGACCAAGCATAGAGGAGGTTAGAGGCAACCAAGCACACATAAGAGATTGCAAGGGTCTTGTAAATCTGGAAAATTTCAAACAAAGAAAACATCATGAGCATTACCTGGATGGAGGGAAGGTGTGGATGGGAGGAGAGGCGAAGACATGCGGTGGGCACTGCTCGATCGTTTGCTTACGCAGATGGCTTCTGCGAATTTGCGGGAGCTATTTGATTTGGGTTTTTTTAAATTTCCCAGTCTGTCGCTTATGCAGTGTTTGTATAAGTGAGGTCATGTAAGCAACGCTTTGCGGTATGTAGCCATTTTGCTATCGTCGTCATGTGAAAGATGCTAAATGAGCCATCCCTTATGTGACACCCTTAGCGATGGAAATTTGGAAATGGAACATTAGCTTATTTCAAACACGTCGCTTAAGCAAAGTTCGGCATTGTTTAAGTGACATGTTTGGAAAAACCCATCATTTTAACCCATTCTCGCTAGGGAGGGGGAGAGTTTTGTTCTAGTGTGTTTGGCCAAAACCATGCTTCACGGCCTCACTCTTGTTTTTCAGTCATCCATCGCCATCACTACTCTATTGAGGAACTTGGGATAAAATCACTCCTTGACACTTTTTATGACACTTGTGTGTCATAATATCCAGCCTAGTCTGAGTCTATAAATGCATGCAGCTGTGATTTACCCCCTTGGGATAAAATAACCCGAATTCCTTAGTACTCTTTAGGTAATGGAACACCCATTTGACAAACTGTCAATGCTTTGTGCGTGGGCTATGCATAAAGTTTCTCAATATTTAGACCACATAGAAAATGTCAAGCTTGGTGTTACACAAAAAAAAGGCATCCAACATCTCCTTGATACAATCCAGTATCAAAAGGGTCACCTACATCCTCAAGACTTAGTCATAAATGTGGCTCCATAGGTGTAGCCCCATAGGTTTACAGTCCTTAATCTTGAACCTATTCAACAATGCATCTATGTATTTCCTGTGCAGCATAACAATGCCATTATTGCATTGCCAAAATGTTATGCCTAGATAATAGTGGAATGGTCCAATATCTGACATCTCAAAAGACTTCTGTAAATGAGATAAAAAATATATGATCATCATTAGGGCCTGTGAGCAGCATGTCATCAATATATAACATGATAACCAATAAAAAATCCTTAGTCCTCTTAATATAGAGGGTACTATCAGTTAGGCAATTGTCAAAACCCTATGCAGCCAAGTATGCATATATCTTTTCCTACCATGCTGTGGGAGCCTACTTAAGACCATATAAAGATTTCTTTAATCTGCATTCTTTTGAATCCTAACCTTTCGAAACAAAACCATGAGGTTGAGATACATAGACCTCCTCATATAAACCTCCATTCAAGAAATCCATTTTGATAGCCAACTAACATACATTCCAACCTTTATGTGCTACTAATACAATGATACTCCACATAGTAGTCATATGACATGTGGGTGCAAAGGTCTCACCATAGTCAATGATTTTCCCTTGCGCATAATCCTTTGCAACAAGACTAGGATGTATCACTTAACACTTCCACCCTCTTTACATTTGGGCTTGTAAACCCATTTCATAGCAATGGTGTTCTTGCTAAGGGGCAAGTCTACCAAATCCCATGTATCATTTTGAATATTGGTCATACTTGGATTGCATAACACTCATCCAATTTTTAGATTCCTTTGCTTCATCAAAGGAGATAGGTTCCTCTTCATTACATAAACTGGCAAGAGCATGACATATGTCAACATGAGATGAATGATGAGAGAACATATTAGGAAGAAGAGTGGCCAATTTACTGTCATGTAGTGTTTGCAAACAACAATAGCTATTTTGGCATGCTTTTTGACTCCTATATTTCCCTTCTTTCCTTATCAATTGCATTATCCACATTTCGCATACTTTTTTACTCCTTAATTTTCCTTCTTTCCTTATCAATTGCATTATCCACATTTCGCATACTTTTTTACTCCTTAATTTCCCTTCTTTCCTCATCAACTGCATTATCCCAATTTGTCTCATCAAATAATAGGCTGATTTGTGGGTTGAAAAACATGTTGATTTATAACCTATGTGGGCTGATCTTCAGCATTCCTTTGAGTAACCAAATTCTCTACATCAATGTGTCTTGCATTGAACAATGGAAGGAGAGTGTCAAATATATCCTGCAAACATAAATTTTTCTATTTTTTACATGAGAAAGCAAGGGATAAATTACATCTTTCACAAATACAACATCTCTACTCATAAGAATATGCTTGGTAGTAGGATGATAGAGATGATAACCTTTACTTTTTGAGATGTACCCCGCAAAAATACATTTAAGAGCCTTGTTTAGGGGATGAACTTAGGAGGATTATTATTTTGTCATATGATATATAACCTTAGGGAAATTAAAAGTGACTTTTGGGATCTTAGGGGAAGTTGGAATGTCTTTTGGATAGAAATCGGCGGTTATGTTTTGTGCACAAGGAGGAAGTAGATGGATGTAAGCACAACTGTGGTTTTTGGGGCAATACAGAAGTCTGCAAGTTTGTCAATTTGCCAGTTTATGTTTATGTTTTTGTTGAAGCTCTAACAGTAATGTTTATCAGTCTCATTAATGGAAGGTGTTTTTTCCTCTTAGTACTATGTACAATGTTGTTCATCTTAGTTTGTCTTAGAGAGAATGTGAAAGTTAGAGTCTTTTGTCAGATCAGAAGTCAGGTTATTTGTCATCCTGTTCAATCTGCAAGGAAGTTACATTAGTTTACAAGCCTTATCGTCCACTGTGAATTTACTTAGACACAAGTACATATACAAGACAACCAAAAATACGTAAGTGAGCCACCGTAAGATTCCTCCTCAGCCTGAATAATGAATAAGCTTTTACCTCAATCCCCTATAATCATTCCCTATTTCACAATGCAAGAAAATATTATTTTTCCTTGTTTTTGCCTAGAGAGAGGTAATTCAATATTGAGATATTTTTGGATATAAAAATTCTCCTAATATCTAAATTATAATTCCTTGAAACAAAAGTTCAAAATAAATTCTCCAATGTGCATTAGGAATCAATTAAAGATGTGTATTAAAGGCCTTAGCCTAAAGGTCCACATTTGAGAAATTTTTGGATTATGGTCCAATTAAGGTTCCTATGGGACAATAGGATTAATCCAAGTGCTGGGATGAGATAAATCCAAAGAATAAAAGAAAATACTCTAAAATGAGTAAATGCTCACATAAGATGAAGAGTTGACTGAGTACAAGGTTTATTAGTTAAAAATTAAGAGATATTAGTAAAAAAATGAGATATTTAGAAGAAATGATGCAATTTTGACACCTGAGTAAGGAGGGAATGCCACATCAAGGAGGCACCTTTTTCTTCATGATTACTTGAGTTTTTTAATACAAAAAATGTGATATTTTTCTCTCTCCTCTCTCCTCTCTCCTCTCTCCTGGATCAAACTGGATAAAAAAGGGAGCCAAACTGGTCCAAATCTTGTCCAAATTGAGTCAAACTAAAGCTAGAAAGCTCTAGAACCGAGTTGGACTTGGTTAGAGGCCTCCGTCACCTATACATAGACCCTCATTCCTTTGTATTCTCATATTTGAGCTATACCATGCAAGTATTACCTTAAAATAATCATATTTCTATTATCTCTTAATTTTCCTCTTCTTTTGGGGAGCTTGGAGCTTCTCTCTCTCTCCAACAACTCTTGAAGTTGTTTTTCTCCTCCTGGTAACAAATTGATTGGTTGGGGGCTTCACTACTAAGGAAAGAATCAAGCCAATCTTAGTGGTAAGATTAATTTTTATGGTTTTTTTCAATTATCTCAATAACTTTCTTCTTCTCAACCCCTCTCAAGCTTGAGAAGCCTTCAAAATGATTGTTTTTATTCAAATCAAGCTTTCCCTAAGATTCTTAATGTTTAATTAGAATTAAGTTAATCTATATGTTTATTTGTAATGCTTTTCTTAAGTAAATCTCTCTCTCAAAAAGAATCGTCATCTTTATGGCTAAATCTTTAGTAAAAGAATGTTTCTGAATGATGATCTCTTATTTCAAAACTAAACTGTAGGCTTGATGAGCAAGAGATTAAGAAAATCATATTTTCATGATTTTGTGCTAGTAAGAATAATGGTTATTTCTTTTTAGATTGTTTATGAGTAGATAAAAATTACTTTAATTCATTCTAAATGAGGAAGGATTATCCTAGTAAATTGCTAAAAGAGAAATGTCTATATTAGCTTAATATAGTGGAATAATCATAATTATATTTATAATTATGGTTAAAATTATGATTTGAATACATAGTTTAAATTTAAGCTTAGAAGAAGAACTTCTATCATATTTTCATTACAAGCTTTTACTCTTTAAGGAAGTTTGAGAACTATCAGTAATCGCAGCGAAGCTATGGCAAATTTTTGAGAAAAAAATACATTTCTTATTTTTATGCATAATACTAAAAGAAGAACTCCTACCATATTTTAGGTTTAGAAATTTTAAGCAAAAAGAATGATTTTGACTATATTCATGAAATAATACTTTTTTGTATTTATGCATAATTATTTAATTAAGAAAAATAAGAAATTTTTGATAAATTTATTTTATGCAGAATAATTTTTAAATGATAAAAGAGGAATTCCCATGACATTTGGGATTTAATAATTTAAATACAAAAAGAGGAATTTTTGGCATATTTAAAAAAATGGATATTTAATTTAAAAAGAGGGATTTTCTTGGTATTTAGGTAGAAAAAGGTCTAAATTAATTTTGATGGATAAAAGAGGATTTTTTACCATAATTCCACATAGAAAATTAGAGTTTACTAATGTTGATGATTAAATTGGTGGAAAGAATATTCTTAGATATTTTTATGTGGATAAATCAACAAATTGATACATACCCAAAATTGGATTAGTGGAAGAAGAGTATTTTATCAAAAACTTGATATTCTCGTATAAAACTATTTTTTAAATTCTATTGTGGTTTACGAAGGAAAGAAACTCATAAAGTTAGAATTTTCTTACTATTAGAAGTTTCGTTAATTTATCTGAAGAAAATCCTTAGGAATCAAAGTTACTTGAATTAAATTCAAATGCTATGCCTTTGATAAAAAGGCCACCCCCTTCTCTTCTTTAAATTCCAACCTTTCTTAATCCTAGAAAGATTAGAGTTTTATGAATCTAATTTGGGTTAATTTAAGTCAATTAAAGAATGATAAAAATGAGAAATGGTCAGCCATACAAAGGAGGTTATGGCAGAATTTTGTGTAGTTTTTAGGCTATTCCAAAATAGTAATTCCCACCATTTTTACATCTAAAAGAAATATTCTGATTACTCCATGTACATATTCACTAATGAATATGCATGGATATCACTGATATTAATTATTAAAATTACTTTTTATGCATAGAAAGATGAATAAAGGAATTATTTTTATTTCAAAAGTGTTATTCTCATTAAAATTTATTTTTATGCATAGAAAGACGCATAAAGGAATCATTTTTATTTCAAAAGTGTTATTCTCATTAAAATTGATTTGTATGCATAGAAAGATGCATAAAGGAATCACTTTTATTTCAAAAGTGTTATTCTCATTAAAGTTGATTTTTATGCATAGAAAGATGCATAAAGGAATCATTTTTATTTCAAAAGTGTTATTCTCATTAAAATTGATTTTTATGCATAGAAAGATGCATAAAGGAATTTTTTTTATTTCAAAAGTGTTATTCTCATTAAAATTGATTTTTATGCATAGAAAGATGTATAAAGGAATTATTTTTATTACAATAGTGTTGTTTCTAATAAATTTGATTTGACGCATAAATAGATGCATAAAAGGATTATATATAAATATATGAAAGTGTTATTCCCATTGAAGTTGATTTTTATGCATAAATAGATGTATGAAGAATTTTTATATCAAAATTAGAATTCTCTTAAATTCTATGAGTATTTGATAAATGAATAATTAAATACTCTAAGAGAGAAATTTCTATCAATTTATATTCACACGGATTGTAAAAAGCAGATTCAAGAAATCTATCGAGATCGAAATATCTGACTCGAACCTTGAATCAGAACATGACCAAGACCAAACTCTCTCGTCAGTTTCGAGGAAAGAAGGAGTGACCAGTTTAGAAAAATACACTCAAAACTCCCGCCAAATCTGAAACTAAGTTTGAGACCCTTCGAACTGATCTGTGGATCAAGGTTATAGAATTTGAGGAATTTTGGTATGAAATTCAAAATTTCGATCAAGAAGTTTTGGGGATACTGATTCAAGAAATACTCCCTATATTAAAAGAAAATCAAACTGAAAACTGCATAGAAATGAGATGTGATATGAATAGATGTGAATGAGATAGATGTGAATGAATGGATGAGATGTAAAGTGATGTGAATCGGGATGTGGATGTAAATTAGGATAGATGTGATATGTGATGTGAATGAAAATGATGTGATAAGATGTGGATATGGGTACATGCGAGTGGATGAGATTTGATGCGGATAAATGAGAACATATGTGATGAGATGGAAAATGATGTGATGAGAATGGGAATACATATGAAATAAATGAGGATTGATGTGGAACAATGTGGAAAGACGAGAGTTTGTTATAGAACTTGTATTTATGACATGTTTTTAAATGACTGTTTTATGTCAAAATCACTGGGGAACCATTTTGAGCGTCTTGTGAATGAGGTCGTGGAGACCTATCTGATAAAGTTGCAACAAGTGCAGAGAGTCAACAAAGGACATCTCGCGTAGCAAGGTTGGCTGAGGCCTTGACCAGCCTTGGTTTGATTTAAATGGTGAGCTTCTGGTACGGTGGATGAGGGACCAAAGAAGCGGCCTATGAGTGAAGCGCTAGGTGACCTGTAGAGGATCCTAGAGCATGCTGACCATACGGTGCTTGGGCTCTGGGTCACCGAAGATATCCACACGTGCATCGGGGAAGGTATTGGAACAAGGAGTAAGAGTTGTTTTCTGAATTCGGGCATGGATCTGGTTGATTGAACTTGCTGGTCCTCAACGGATGAGTCCATGGCTCTTTTATATGGATCTGTTGGTTGATATTGCTGATCTTTAACGAAGATTCTATTTTGATTTTTATAAGTGAAAATATGGCCAGTTACTATGAGCTAGGAACTATCGAAAAGGCCCTTGAGTGGACAGGTGGTGAGCAATTACGATTCAACCAGATATTTTGGAGGATTATGACCAGTGATACTATAGTTTCATTAAATGATTGTTTTAAAGATAGCTGAATTTGTGAAAAAGGCAATTTCATATTGGGTGTGTAAGTGGTGTGACTAGTTTTAAGTTTGCATGAATATCCGGCTAGGGGACCTGGGAACTCTTTTCCTTGGTACCCAGGACAAAACTTAACCAAATTCTTAAATGGATTCCATCACTATAGTGGTTGGGCGGTTGGCTAACCCACGGGACTTGGGCTGGACTAATGGATCCCTAAAATGAGACTCAATTTTGTTATGGTATGATAGATGAAGTAAATCCCGGATAAAAATTATTCTATGGAAAAGAATCAACGGCTGTGCCTCTCAATGAGGAAAAAAGCGTTGGTCTCTATGATCCAAGTGTAATCTTTTTCTTGATTTGACTATGGGACTTACAGGTTTGGTCGTGAGATCAGTTCAGTTAGTTAAGGCTTTTGACTACGTTAGAGTAAAAATATCCTGGAGGAATCGCCCGTGTTTTCTAGGTGAGGGAAGTTTTTCCGGGTTCGGTTTTGGAAGAACCGAGGGATTAGTCTCTTGTCCGGATATCCATGGGCGAGGCCCCGAGTGAGGGACCCTGGCCCATGCAAGAAGTGCTGCTTCCGCTGTTAGCACCCCTGAATTCGTTGCGCGAAGGCGACAGGGATCTTTCAGCTGGTATCAGAGCAAATTAGCTAAAGTGAATCAACCGAGAAGCCAGAAATGTCAAAAATTTATGAAGTAGTAGGAAAAGGTTGTAATTGTGTGATGAAATTCATACAAATTGATATTCAGAATGAAGATTCATAAATAGGTAATTGGGTCTTCAAATGGAAGTACCGCAATTGTATGGAATCCCTGACTTGCTTGAGGCCTAGACATGATGATATTTACCTTAAAATTCCAAGGACCGTGACTACCTGTGTATACCGAGGGTATAACTACAGCTCTTTACTGGCAGTATATACGAGTAAATCTAAGACCTTGAAATTATAAGCAAAAATGCTATCCAGATGATGAATTCGAATGTGGTTGATATGCTTTTAAAATTTTGGTTGAGAACCGATGAGTTGATTTGGATTCTAATCGAAAAATGATGATTCCTGAATTTTGGTTGAAAAGCAATAAGTTGAGCAAAACCACAATGAGGATGAATGGGACGAGTCTCTGTGATGATGTTCATAATTGGAATGTCATTAATGACTTCAACAAATCACTATGAGATTAGTGGATTGTGCTAACAAATTGCTACTATTAACACTTGACCCAGTGGATCAAGTTAAGGGATATCAAATTAAAAATCTGTATAATTAAAATTCCCATGGAAGACTGTTCAGATGGAAATTTTTGTCTAATGGACCATTATTGTGTTAAAGATATGAATGATATGATCTGAAAGAATTGTTATCTAATGATGAGTTCCATATAAGGGATCTTTATCCCAGGATTATGTTGGGTTCACCAGACTATAAGGAACCCCAGAATCAGTTGGATCTTAAGGGAAAGAGTTGTCCTCTAAGTTGCGAGATGAGGACATCTCACGTTTTTTAAGTGGGGTAGGATGTAAGATTCCTCCCTCCAGCTTTGAAGGTGTGCAGGTGTAAGAACCTCCCCTTCTGATCTTATAATTATTCCCCTCTCTGAAATAAAAGAAAGATCTTGTTTTACCATGTTTTGGCCTAGACAGATAAAATGTCTAGAGGGAAGTAATTCAAAATTAAGATATTTTTGGATATAAAAAATCCTCCTAGTGTCTAAAATGGTTTCCCTTGAAACAGAAATTCAAAAAGAACTTTCCAATGTGCAATTGGAATTAATTGAAAATAGGTGTAAAGGACCTTAGCCTAAGGGTCCAGATTTTCAAAAAAAAAAATATTATGGTCCAATTAAGGTTCCTATGGACCAATAAGATTAATCCAAATGTAGGGAGGAGATAAATGGAAGAAAAAAAAACCCCCAAAAAATGAGTAAATGCTCACATAAGATGAAGAGTTGACTGAGTACAAGGTTTATTAGTTATAAATTAAGAGATATTTAGAGGAAATGATGCATTTTTGACACCTGAGTGTGGGGATCTCCCCTCATGAAGGAGGTGCCTATTTCACATGTGTGGAGGCAACTCAAAAGTAATGAGATATTTTCATCTTTCCTCTCTCATGTTTCAACTAGATCCAAAAAGTAAGCTGAACTGACCCAAAAATGGTCAAAAATTGACCAAACTGATCTGGAAAATTCTAGAATCAGTTTGCTTGGTTAGAGGTGCACTTTTTTCTATAAATAGAAGCCTCCCCCTTTGTAAAAGCTTAATGGTGTTTATGCATTGTTACTCTACTCCTACAGAGAGCCATTTACATAGAATTTTCTTAATAATTCAATTATTTTTGGCTTAATCCTCTCTAAAGTAATTGGTGGCCAAGGAGGATGTAGACGGATGTAAGCAGAACTGTGGTTTTTGGGGCAATAGGGAAGTCAGCAAGTTTGTCAATTTTCCAGTTTATGTTTATGTTTTTGAAGCTCTAACAGTAATGTTTATCAGTCTCATTAATGGAAGGTGTTTTTTCCTCTTTATAGTACTCTGTACAATGTTGTTCATCTTAGTTTGTCTTAGAGGGAATGTGGAAGTTAGAGTCTTTTGTCAGATTAGAAGTCAGGTTATTATCATCCTGTTCAATCTACAAGTAAGTTACATTAGTTTACAAGCCTTATCGTCCACTATGAATTTACTTAGACACAAGTACATATGTAAGACAACCAAAAATGTGTAAGTGAGCCACTATAAGATTCCTCCTCAGCCTGAATAATGAATAAGCTTTTACCTCAATCCCCTATAATCATTCTCTATTTCACAATGCAAGAAAATATTAATTTTTCTTGTTTTTGCCTAGAGAGAAGAAAAATTCTAGAGAGAGATAATTCAATATTGAGATATTTTTAGATATAAAAATTCTCCTAATATCTATAGTATATTCCTTGAAACAGAAGTTTAAAATAAATGCTCGAATGTGCATTAGGAATCAATTAAATATGTGTATTAAAGGCCTTAGCCTAAGGGTCCACATTTCAGAAATTTTTGGATTATGGTCCAATTAAGGTTCCTATGGGCCAATAGGATTAAAAGTGTTGGGATGAGATAAATCCAAAGAATAAAATAAAATACTCTAAAATGAGTAAATTCTCACATAAGATGAAGAGTTGACGGAGTACAAGGTTTACTATTCAAAAATTAAGAGATATTGGTAAAAAAAAAGAGATATTTAGAAGAAATGATGCAATTTTGACACCGCAGTAAGGAGGGAATGCCACATCAAGGAGGCACCTTTTTCTTCATGATTACTTGAGTTTTTTAATCCAAAAAATGGGATATTTTTCTCTCTCCTCTCTCCTGGATCAAACTGGATCAAAAAGGGAGCCAAACTAGTCCAAATCTTGTCCAAATTGAGTCAAACTGAAGCTAGAAAGCTCTAGAACCTAGTTGGACTTGGTTAGAGGCCTCCCTCACCTATAAATAGTTGGACTTGGTTAGAGGCCTCCCTCACCTATAAATAGACCCTCATTCCTTTGTATTCTCATCTTTGAGCTATACCATGCCATTATTACCTTAAAATAGTCATATTTCTATTATCTCTTAATTTTCCTCTTCTTTTAGGGAGCTTGGAGCTTCTCTCTCTCTCCAACAACTCTTGAAGTTGCTCTTCTCCTCTTGGTAACCAATTCATTGGTTGGGGGCTTCACTACTAGGAAAGAATCAAGCCAATCTTAGTGGTAAGATTAATTTTTATGGTTTTTTTAAATTATATCAATAACTTTCTTCTTCTCAACCCCTCTCAAGCTTGAGAAGCCTTCAAAATGATTGTTTTTATTCAAATCAAGCTTTCCCTGAGATTATTAATGTTTAATTAGAATTAAGTTAATCTATATGCTTATTTGTAATGCTTTCCTTAAGTAAATCTCTCTCTCAAAAAGAATCACCATCTTTATGGCTAAATCTTTAGCAAAAGAATGTTTCTGAATGATAATCTCTTATTTCAAAACTAAACTGTAGGCTTGATGAGCTAGAGATTAAGAAAATGATATTTTCATAATTTTATGCCAGTAAAAATAATTCCTTTATGAGTAGATAAAAATTACTTTAATTCATTCTAAATGAGAAAAGGATTATCCTAGTAAATTGGTAAAAGAGGAATGCCTAAATTAGCTTAATATAGTGGAATAATCATGATTATGTTTATAATTATGATTAAAATTATGATTTGATTACATAGTTTAAATTTAAGCTTAGAAGAAGAACTTCTATCATATTTTCATTACAAGGTTTTACTCTTTAAGGAAGTTTGAGAATTACCAGTAATAGCAACGAAGCTATGGTAAATTTTTGAGAAAAAATACATATCTTATTTTTATGCATAATACTAAAAGAGGAATTCCTACCATATTGTAGGTTTAGAAATTTTAAGCAAAAAGAATGATTTTGACCATATTCATGAAAGAATGCTTTTTTGTATTTATGCATAATTATTCAATTAAGAACAATGAGAAATTTTTGATAAATTTATTTTATGCATAAGAATTTTTAAATGATAAAAGAGGAATTCCCATGAAATTTGGGATTCTATCATTTAAATGCAGAAAGAGGAATTTTTGGCATATTTAAAAAAATGGATATTTAATTTAAAAAGAGAAATTTTCTTGGTATTTAGGTAGAAAAAGGTCTAAATTAATTTTGATGATAAAAGAGTATTTTTTACCATAATTCCACATAGAAAATTAGGGTATACTAATGTTGATGATTAAATTTGTGGAAAGAATATTCTTAGATATTTTTATGTGGATAAATCAACAAATTGATACATACCTAAAATTGGATCAGTGGAAGAAGAGTATTTTTATAAAATCCTGATATTCTCATATAGAACTATTTTTTTTAATTCTCTTGTGGTTTAGGAAGGAAAGAAACTCATGAAGTTAGAATTTTTGATTAGAAGATTCGTTAATTTATCTGAAAAAAATCCTTAGGAATCAAAGTTAGTTGAATTAAATTCAAATGCTATGCCTTTGATAAAAACGCCACCCCCTTCTCTTCTTTACCTTCCAACCTTTCTTAATCCTAGAAAGATTAACTAATGGACTAAACTCTTCTTATTGTTTACTCTCTTGAATTTAGAAAATATGTAGATTAGAGTTCTATGAATCTAATTTGGGTTAATTTAAGTCAATTAAAGAATGATAAAAATGAGAAATGGTTAGCCATACAAAGGAGGTTATGGAAAAATTTTCCGAAATTTTGTGGAAAAGAAAGTTTCTTTTTATGTTATTCCAAAAGAGTAGTTCCCACCATTTTTGCATCTAAAAGAAATATTCTAATTACTCCAAGTATATATTCACTTATGAATATGCATGGATATCACTGATATTAATTATTAAAATTGCTTTTTATGCATAGAAAGATGAATAAAGGAATTATTTTTATTTCAAAAGTGTTATTCTCATTAAAATTGATTTTTATGCATAGAAAGACGCATAAAGGAATCATTTTTATTTCAAAAGTGTTATTCTCATTAAAATTGATTTGTATGCATAGAAAGATGCATAAACGAATCATTTTTATTTCAAAAGTATTATTCTCATTAAAATTGATTTTTATGCATAGAAAGATGCATAAAGGAATTAGTTTTATTTCAAAAGTTTTATTCTCATTAAAATTGATTTTTATGCATAGCAAGATGCATAAAGGAATTAGTTTTATTTCAAAAGTGTTATTGTCATTAAAAATGATTTTTATGCATAGAAAGATGCATAAAGGAATTTTTTTTCAAAAGTGTTATTCTCATTAACATTGATTTTTATGCATAGAAAGATGCATAAAGGAGTTATTTTTATTACAAAAGTGTTGTTTCTAATAAATTTTATTTGATGCATAAATAGATGCATAAAAGGATTATATATATATATATATGAAAGTGTTATTCCCATTGAAGTTGATTTTTATGCATAAATAGATGCATAAAGAATTTTTATATCAAAATTAGAATTCTCTTAAATTCTATGTTTAAATTCTATGAGTATTTGATAAATGAATAATTAAATACTCTAAGAGAGAATTTTCTATCGTTTTATATTCACACGGAATAAAAAAAGGAAATTCAGGAAATCTATCGAGATCAAAATATTCAGATAAATGATAAATCTATTCCTCATTGGAATTCGTAACTAATTTAGAAATCAGTTAAGTGAATATTCAAAGAAAGAAATTCAGTAAAATAGTAACTGATTATCAAACCTTTTTGAGAAAGATAGTTTAGGAAAAATATTATCCGACTCGAGCCTTGAATCAGACTATGACCAAGACCAACTCTTTTGTCAGTTTTGAGGAAAGAAGGAGTGACCAGTTTAGAAAAATACACTCAAAACTCTCGCCAAATGTGGATAGGTGGTGAGCGTTCTGGTTGCCAATGATGCCATAGGTACACCGATGAAGGAAAAATTAGAAATTAGGATTCAACCGGATATTTTGGAGGATTATGATCAGTAATACTATAGTTTCATTAAATGATTGTTTTAAAGATAGCTGAATTTGTGGAAAAGGCAATTTCATATTGGGTGTGTAAGTGGTGTGACTAGTTTTAAGTTTGAATATCCGGCTAGGGGGCCCGGGAACTCTTTTCCTTGGTACCCGAGACAAAACTTAACCAAATTCTTAAATGGATTCCATCACTACAGTGGTGGCTGGGCGATTGGCTTGGGTGATTGGCTAACCCACGGGACTAGATGGGGTTAGGCTGGCTGATGGATCCCTAAAATGAGACTCAATTCTGTTATGGTACGATAGATGAAGTAAATCCCGGATAAAAATTGTTCTATGGAAAAGAATCAACGGTTGTGCCTCTCAATGAGGAAAAGAGCGTTGGTCTCTATGATCCAAGTGCAATCTTTTCCTTGATATGACTATGGGACTTATGGGTTCGGTTGTCAAATCAATTCGGTTAGTTAAGGCTTTTGACTACGTTAGAGTAAAAATATCCTGGAGGAATCGCCCGTGTTTTCCAGGTGAGGGAATTTTTTTCGGGTTTGGTTTTCGAAGAACCGAGGGATTAGTCTCTTGTCCGGATATCCGTGAGCAAGGCCCCGAGTGAGGGACCCTGGCCCGCGCAAGAAGTGCTACTTCCGCTATTAGCACTCCTAAATTCGTTGAGCGAAGGGGACAGGGATCTTTCAGCAGCTGCTGGTATTAGAGCAAATTGGCTAAAGTGAATCAACTGAGAATCCAGAAATGTCAAAAATTTATGAAGTAACAGTAAAAGGTTATAATTGTGTGATGAAATTCATACAAATGGATATTCACAATGAAGATTCATAAATAGGTAATTGGGTCTTCAAATGGAAGTACCGCAATTGTATGGAATCCCTGACTTGCTTGAGGCCTAGACATGATGATATTTACCTTAAAATTCCAAGGACCGTGACTACCCGTATATACCGAGGGTATAACTGCAGCTCTTTACTGCAGTATATACGAGTAAATCTAAGACCTTGAAATTATAAGCAAAAATGCTATCTAGATGATGAATTCAAATGTGGTTGATATGATTTTGAAATTCTGGTTGAGAACCGATGAGTTGATTTGGATTCTGATTGAAAAATGATGATTCTTGAATTTTGGTTGAAAAGTGATAAGTTGAGCAAAACCACAATGAGGATGAATGGGACGAGTCCCTGTGATGATGTTCATCACTGGAATGACGTTAATGACTTCAACAAATCACTATAAGATTAGTGGATTGTGCTGACAGATTGCTACTGTTAACACTTGATCCAGTGGATCAAGTTAAGGGATGTCAAATTAAAAATCTATATAATTGAAATTCCCATGGAGGACTGTTCAGATGGAAATTTTGGTCTAATGGACCATTATCGTGTTAAGGATATGAATGATATGAGCTGAAAGAATTGTTATCTGATGATGATGAGTTCTATATAAGGGATCTTTATCCCAGGATTATGTTGGGTTCACTAGACTATAAGGAACCCCAGAATTAGTTGGATCTTAAGGGAAAGAGTTGTCCTCTAAGTTGCGAGATGAGGACATCTCACGTTTTTTAAGTGGGGTAGGATGTAAGATTCCTCCCTCCAGCTTTGAAGGTGTGCAGGTGTAAGAACCTCCCCTTCTGATCTTATAATTATTCCCCTCTCTGAAATAAAAGAAAGATCTTGTTTTACCATGTTTTGGCCTAGACAGATAAAATGTCTAGAGGGAAGTAATTCAAAGTTAAGATATTTTTGGATATAAAAAATCCTCCTAGTGTCTAAAATGGTTTCCCTTGAAAAGAAATTCAAAAAGAACTTTCCAATGTGCAATTGGAATTAATTGAAAATAGGTATAAAGGACCTTAGCCTAAGGGTCCAGATTTTCAAAAAAAATTAGATTATGGTCCAATTAAGGTTCCTATGGACCAATAAGATTAATCCAAATGTAGGGAGGAGATAAATTGAAGAATAAAAAAAAACCCCACAAAAATGAGTAGATCCTCACATAAGATGAAGAGTTGACTGAGTACAAGGTTTATTAGTTATAAATTAAGAGATATTTAGAGAAAATGATGCATTTTTGACACCTGAGTGTGGGGATCTCCCCTCATGAAGGAGGCGCCTATTTCACATGTGTGGAGGAGTTTTAAACTCAAAAATAATGATATATTTTTATCTCTCCTCTCTCCTGTTTCAACTAGATCCAAAAAGTAAGCTGAACTGACCCAAAAATGGTCAAAAATTGACGAAACTGAACTGGAAAATTTTAGAATCAGCTTGCTTGGTTAGAGGCTCACTTTTTCCTATAAATAGAAGCCTCCCCTTTTGTAAAAGCTTAATGGTGTTTATGCACTGTTACTTTGCTCCTATCCTGAGCCATTTACATTGAATTTTTTAATAATTCAATTGTTTTTGGCCGTATCCTCTCGAAAGTGAATTGGTGGCCACTCTTGCTTTTAACAAGAGTAGAACCCTCAATTTCTCAAGCCAAAGAAGAGCTTACAAGCTCTATGTAAGTTAATTTTCTTACTTGTTTAATTTTAAATCTATGGTGTTCTTGATTTTTATGTTTTGCAGTTAATTGAATTAACTGCAAAACATAAAATCTATGGTATTCTTGAATTAGCTCTATGTAAGTTAATTTTCTTACTTGTTTAATTTTAAATCTATGGTGTTCTTGAATTAAATTCAAATGCTATGCCTTTGATAAAAAGGCCACCCCCTTCTCTTCTTTACATTCCAACCTTTCTCAATCCTAGAAAGATTAACTAATGGATTAATCAAACTCTTCTTATTGTTTACTCTCTTGAATTTGCAAAATTATGTAGATTAGACTTCTATGAATCTAATTTGGGTTAATTTAAGTCAATTAAAGAATGATAAAAATGAGAAATGGTCAGCCATACAAAGGAGGTTATGGCAAAAGTTTCCAGAATTTTGTGGAAAAGAAAGTTTGTTTTTATGTTATTCCAAAAGAGTAATTCCCACCATTTTTGCATCTAAAAGAAATATTCTGATTACTTCATGTACATATTATATGCATGGATATCACTAATATTAATTATTAAAGTTGCTTTTTATGCATAGAAAGATGAATAAAGGATTCATTTTTATTTCAAAAGTGTTATTCTCATTGAAATTGATTTTTATGCATAGAAAGATGCATAAAGGAATCACTTCTATTTCAAAAGTGTTATTCTCATTGAAATTGATTTTTATGCATAGAAAGATGCATAAAGGAATCATTTCTATTTCAAAAGTGTTATTCTCATTGAAATTGATTTTTATGCATAGAAAGATGCATAAAGGAATCATTTTTATTTCAAAAGTGTTATTCTCATTAAATTTGATTTTTATGCATAGAAAGATGCATAAAGGAATTATTTTTATTTCAAAAGTGTTGTTCCTATTAAATTTCATTTGATGCAGAAATAGATGCATAAAAGGATTTTTTATATACATATGAAAGTGTTATTCCCATTGAAGTTGATTTTTATGCATAAATAGATGCATAAAGAATTTTTATATCAAAATTAGAATTCTCTTAGATTCTATGTTTAAATTCTATGAGTATTTGATAAATGAATAATTAAATACTCTAAGAGAGAAATTTCTATCGTTTCATATTCACATGGATTGTAAAAAGGAAATTCAAGAAATCTATCAAGATCGAAATATTCAGATAAATGATTAATCTATTCCTCATTGGAATTTGTAACTAATTTAGAAATCAGTTAAGTGAATATTCAAAGAAAGAAATTTAGTAAAATAGTAATAAATTATCAAACCTTTTCGAGAAAGATAGTTCAGGAAAAATCTTATCCCACTCGAACCTTGAATCAGACTATGACCCAAGACCAAACTCTTTCGTCAATTTTGAGGAAAGAAGGAGTGACCAGTTTAGAAAAAAAAACTCAAAACTCCCACCAAATCTGAAACTAAGTTTGAGATCCTTCGAATTGATCTGTGGATCAAGGTTATAGAATTCGAGGAATTTTGGTATGCAATTCAGAATTTCGATCAAGAAGTTTTGGGGATACTGATTCAAGAGTATTCCTTGTATTCAAAAGAAAATCAAACTAAAAACTGCATAGAAATGAGATGTGATGTGAATAGATGTGATAATATGTGATTTGAATAGATGTGATGAGATGAAATGTGAATTAAATAGATGTGATGAGATGCAATGTAGATTAGATAGATGTGAATGAATGGATGAGATGTAAAGTGATGTGAATCGGGGTGTTAATGTGTATGTGAAGAATGGATATGGATGTGTATGTGAAGAATGGATGTGGATGTCTATGTGAAGGATGGATGTGGATGAGTATGTGAAAGAATGGATGTGGATGTATGTGAAGAATGGATGTGGATGTGTATGTGAAGAATGGATGTGGATGTGTATGTGAAGAATGGATGTGCATGTGTATGTGAAGAATGGATGTGGATAAGTGTGTGAAAGAATGAATGTGGATGTATGTGAAAGAATGGATGTGGATCTGTATGTGAAGAATGGATATGAATGTGTATGTGAAGAATGGATGTGAATGTGTATGTGAAGAATGGATGTAAATGTGTATGTGAAGAATGATGTGGATGTGTATGTGAAAGAATGTGATGTGATGTGACATGAATATATGTGGATGTGAAGTGATGGATCATATGAATGTATGGATAGATGTGAGAAGTCGTACATGTGAACGATTGGATGGATGTGGATGAATGAGATGAGATGTGTATGAATGAGATGTGATGTGGTCGAGATCTTGACCAGCCTCGGTTCGATTTAAATGGTGAGCTTCTGGTACGGTGGATGAGAGACTAAGGAAGAAGCCTATGAGTGAAGCGCTGGTGACCTAGGAAGGATCCTAGAGGTGCTAACCATACGTTGCTTGGGCTCTAGGTCGCTGAAGATATCCACACGTGCGTCGCGGAAGATATTGGAACAAGGAGTAAGAGTTGTTTTCTGAAATCGTGCATGGATCTGGTTGATTGACCTTGCTAGTCCTCAACGGATGAGTCCATGGCTCTTTTATATGGATCTGTTGGTTGATCTTGCTCATCTTTAATATAGATTCCATTTTGATTTTTATAAGTGAAAATATTTCCAGCTACTATGAGCTAGGAACTGTCAAAAAGGCCCCCGAGTGGACAGGTGGTAAGCGTTCTAGTTGCCAATGATGCCATAGGTACACTGATGAAGGAAAAATTAGAAATTAGGATTCAACCAAATATTTTTGAGGATTATGATCAGTAATACTATAGTTTAATTAAATGATTGTTTTAAAGACAATTGACTCTGTGAAAAAGGCAATTTCATATTGGGTGTGTAAGTGGTGTGACTAGTTTTAAGTTTGCATGACTATCTGGCTAGGGGCTTGGGAACTCTTTTCCCTAGTACTTGGGACAAAACTTAACCAAGTTCTTAAATGGATTCCATCACTATAGTGGTTGGGCGGTTGGCTAACCCACCGGATCGGATGGGGTAGGCTGGACTGATGGATCTCTAAAATGAGACTCAATTCTGTTATGGTACAATAGATGAAGTAAATCCCGGATAAAAATTGTTCTGTGGAAAAGAATCAATGGCTGTGTCTCTCAATGAGGAAAAAAGCGTTGGTCTCTATGATGCAAGTGCAATCTTTTCCTTGATCTGACTATGTTACTTACGGGTTTGGTCAGATCAGTTTAGTTAGTTAAGGCTTTTGACCTCGTTAGAGTAAAAATATCCTGGAGGAATCGCCCGTGTTTTTCGGGTGAGGGAAGTTTTTCCTGGTTTGGTTTTGGAAGAACTGAGGGATTAGTCTCTTGTCTGGATATCCATGGGCGAGGCCCCGAGTGAGGGACCTTGGCCCATGCAAGAAGTGCTACTTCTGTTGTTAGCACCCCTGAATTCGTTGCGCGGAGGGGACATGGATCTTTCAGGCAAGGCCCCAAGTGTGAATCCCTGCCCCGCGTGAGAGGCCAACGCTACTTCCGCTAGGCGCCTCCTTGGATGGGACAGTTGTGGGGCGGGGGTCTCACAGCTAGTATCAAAGTTTTGTTGAAAGCTAAGAAGGAAAAATGAATTCTTATCAAAAATTTATAATAAAAACTCAGAAAGAGCATTTACGTATTGTA
The DNA here is from genome assembly GCF_041138505.1 of Cibotium barometz. Lineage (NCBI taxonomy): Eukaryota > Viridiplantae > Streptophyta > Polypodiopsida > Cyatheales > Cibotiaceae > Cibotium > Cibotium barometz. The sequence goes on from NC_141067.1 coordinate 23,828,882, forward strand.
TTTTCATTGATGAATTTGGTTTTATGGATGGAAGTTCCATGTTTATGCGGTATTCCTGATCTCACCCAGTCACAGGATATGACTGCTCTCTGTTGAGATATCGAGCTCTAGTGAGGCGGTGGACACTGATGACCCGCCTGGGGGATAGGCCCCACACTTACACCACTGGTATGGTTGGTGAGATCTTGGGTGATATGCGGCCACCAGTGGGATGACAGGCTGTGTGACAGCCATTCTAGAGACTGGCATAGTTATAGCGCCAGCTCATTTAGTCGGGTTCACACTATAGAGAACCCGTGTATGTATTGGTTGAGTACCTTTCATATTATGTGTACTCTTATCTTGTATATGGTGTGTTGAGTATTGAGTAGAGAAGAAGAATATTTTCAACCTCTCACCTTGTGTGTTCTCTATTAGGGTTTTGTGAGTGTGTGTGTGTGCTTGCAAGAGCTCAAGCTCTCTTCCCCCCTGAATCTTTTCATGATATCAGAGCCTGGTTCATGCTAAGGGCTGAGTTGCAAGCAAGAGAACCACAGGAAGCGGTACGAGGGTAAGAGCTTCAACTACTCTTCCCTATTTGTGTTGGTGACTACACCCTTGTCGGGAGCTCCACAGGAGGCACCGGCAAACGATCTCTGATTGAGGAGCTTTCTTCGCGGGAGTAAAGCTATAGGGCAACTATAGTGTCCTATTGGACAAAATTTTTCTAGGCTAAAAACGCGTTTCGGGCGCGTCTGGACCTCCATTTTTTCAGAAAGCAGGCGATTTCGAGCACTGTGGGTAAGTCATCGATTCTCTGCAGAACTCTGTTTTAAGAACTGCAGGAAGACAGATTGACTGTGCAGACACTGTGGGTGCTGCAAAGAGGTCTAAAGTTGCCATTGGGTGTATGTATGCACATTGAGGTCACTGGTTGTGACATTTGAGAGTACTACAGTACTGCTGCAGGAAATACAGCAGTTTGTGCAGGACAAACCAGAGTGCTGTTTCTGGTAAAATTGTGTGTTTGGCAAGATGTCAAATGATGGGATAACCCAGATTGTGGCTGAGAAGCTAGATAAGAATAACTTCCATGCTTGGAGGTTCAGGTTGACGAATTTCCTGATGGGAAAGGGCTATTGGAACTACATAGGAGGTGAGCATGAAGAGGCACCGGAGATACCGGATATAAATCCGACTACTGCAGATGTGAAAGAGTTTAAACACTGAAACCAAGGAGCCAGGAAAGTCATGTATTGGCTCTCCATTAGTATACAGGACACCATCATTGGGCACATTCAGGATGCCAAGTCCCCCAAGGAGGCGTGGGACACCTTGGTAAAGCTTTATGAAACAAATACCAAGGCACGTAAGATACAATTGAAGAATGAACTTCATACTGTGGAGAAAAAGAGCATGTCTGTGAATGACTATGCGTTGAAGATAAAGGGTATTGTGGAATCCCTTGCATCTATTGGTGTGTCAGTAGATGATGATGATAAGGTGGAGGTCTGTCTACATGGTCTCAGGCCACAATACAAGGCGTTCAAGATGTCCATTCAGACTCGGGAAAACATTCCCAACTTTACAGATTTGGTGTCTATGCTGATTATCGAAGAGAAGAGCTTGGGTGAAGACCAACAGTCTTCACAAAGCAAAAACAGTTCAGAGCAACAGGCCTTCTACACGAGTTCAGGAAGAGGACGAGGTAGAGGAGGCCGTGGACGCAGTCAAGGAGGTGGCCGAACAGGTAATCAGAATTATGGACAACAGCAGCAACAACAATAGTCCCAAAATCAACAACAACAACAACAACACGTAGGTGGAAGAGGCAAATTCAGAGGCAGGGGAGTCAAAGAGGCCGTGGAAATTGGCAAAGGCAATATAATGATGCACGTGAATGCTATTATTGTGGTAAGCCTGGACATGTGCAGGCAGAATGTTATAAGAAGCAGGCTGACATGCAAAATGGGAAAGTGCAGCAAAACAACTATGCATCCTCAAGCAGAAATAATGAGGATAATGAAAGGTTGTTTGTTATGCAGCATGTCGTGAATGCCATGTCTGAAAATGTTGATGCAGCACAAAAAGATAATGTATGGTATGTGGATTCAGGTGCTTCGAACCACATGACAAGTCATGGGGAGTGGTTCAAGGAGATGAAAAACCCGGAAAGACTAGGTTTTGTGGAAACAGGGGATGACACTGCTCATCCAATTGCCCATGTTGGAGATGTGCCATTGTCTATGCAGGATGGCAAAGTGAAGTACCTTGCAGATGTACTTCATGTTCCGAACATAACAAAGAATCTGGTTTCAGTTGGCTAGATGATTGAGCAGGGTTTGCAGGTTCGGTTTAACCCTGATGGTTGTTATGTTGAAGATTTTAAAGACAAGTGCAGGTTGGTTGCAAAAGGCAACAGAGTGGGCAGAATGTTTACATTGAATGTAGACATGCCTGAAATGAGTACTGCAATGTTTGCAAACGATTCAGGAATTGTTGCAGACACAGACATTTAGCATAAAAGAATTGGACATGTGAATGTGCAGAGATTGAAGTCTATGCAGACTAAAGGAATTGTGACAGGGCTGCCAAAATTTAAAGTGGAAGGTATGAAAAAAAAATGTGAAGCATGCCAATTTGGAAAGCAAACAAAGCATGTGTTTCCACGTAATAGATATGTGAGCAGAAATGCACTAGATGTTGTGCATTCAGATGTATGGGGTCCTACGAAGACCATATCTATGGGAGGCTACAGGTATTATGTGACTTTCATTGATGACCACACAAGGAAAGTGTGGGTATATTTCATGAAGGAGAAGAGTGAGGTGTTCACTCACTTTCAGAATTTCAGAGTTTTGGTTGAAAAGCAAACAGGGAAATATGTAAAGTGCCTAAGGTCAGATGGAGGGGGAGAGTACTTCTCCAATGAGTTCTCTGAATTTTTGAAGAAGAATGGTATTCGGAGACAGTTTACATGCAGATACACTCCGCAGCAAAATGGAGTTGCTGAGCGGAAAAACAGGCACATTGCTGAGATTGCACGAGCATTGATGGAAGAGAAGAATATGCCGCATAGCTATTGGGCTGAGGCTGTTTCTACAGCAGTATACATCATGAACAGGACTCCAACTGCAGCCATACATGATGTAACTCCAGAGGAGAGGTTTACTGGCAGAAAACCAGATTTGTCTCATCTGAAAGTCTTTGGATGCATTGCATATGTGCATGTGCCAGATGAGCTGAGAACTAAGCTGGATCCGAAAGATGAAAAATGTGTGTTTATTGGATACTCCCTTGAGCAAAAGGGATACAGGTGTTATAATCCTGCTACACGTGAGTTGAGGGTAAGCAGGGATGTTGTCTTTGATGAGATGAGCAGCTGGTATGCTGCTGGAAAAGAAGCTGTTGGGGCTGATGTGAGTGGAAGTGTGGTTGCACAAAATGCAGGTCAGCAATCACAGTCTTTGAGTGGACCAGGAGAGTCCTCATCTAGTGGGTCTGTTGATAGACCATGGAGTGGCAGGCTGCATCATAATACCAGTCCTGCAAATGTGATTAGTACATCACGTAAAGGAAAAGAGAAAGTGGTTGAGCCCCTTGGTATGCCTGACATTTCTGCAGGGCATTCTCATGTTGATGGAGAGTCTAGTGGCTCAGATATGAGCCTTGATGAGGAGCTTGGGATCCCAGCTATGAGAACACCTGGTGTAAAGAAGGCTATGGAAGCCATGAATGAAAAGCTGCGAAGATCTGGGAGAGTGAAAAATCCTGTGCAGAGATTTACCTATGATGGTTATGTGGCACATCACTATGCATATATGGCAAAGGTTGTGCAAGTTGTTGAGCCCACATGCATTGATGAGGCTGTTGGAAATGTGTGTTGGGAGAAAGCTATGGATGAGGAGATGGATGCACTATATGGAAATGAGACTTGGGATTTAGTGCAATTGCCTGAAGGCAAGAAAGCCATTGGATGCAAAAGGGTGTACAAAGTAAAACATAACAGTGATGGAAGCATAAACAGGTACAAGGCTAGATTGGTAGCCAAAGGATATGCGCAGACATATGGCATTGATCATGAGGAAACTTTCAGCCCAGTTGCCAAGATGGCAACAGTGAGGGTTGTGATAGCAGTGGCTGCGTCAAAGCAATGGTCTTTACATCAGATGGATGTAAAGAATGCATTCTTGCATGGGGATTTGCAAGAAGAGGTGTATATGTTGTAGCCACCTGGTTATGAGGATGTGAGTCACCCTGAGCATGTTTGCAGGTTGAAGAAAGCCTTGTATGGCTTAAAACAAGCACCAAGAGCATGGTCTGACAAGATTTCTGAATATCTTGTCACTATTGGCTTTCATGTAGCCAATGCAGATTTCTCGCTGTATGTGAGACATGGTGATAGAGGGGTTGTGCTTGTTGTCATCTATGTAGATGACTTGATCATTACGAGGGACCATGATGCAGAGATCTTTGATGTAAAGATCTTGCTTAGACAGAAGTTTGAGATGAAGGATCTAGGAGAGCTCAGATATTTCTTGGGCATTGAGGTGATTAGGTCACCACATGGTATTGGATTACTGTAGAGACAGTATGGCTTGGACATGTTGTCCAAGTATGGTATGACAGGTTGTAAGCCTATTTCCGTGCCATTGGATCAGAATGGCAAGTTGAGTGTAGATTCAGGAGAGATCTTGGAGGATCCTACTATGTACAGGCGCATAGTAGGAAGTTTGATCTACATGACGATCACCAGACCAGATTTGAGCTATGCTGTTGGGTTGGTGAGTCAGTTTATGCAGGTTCCACGGAAACCGCATTTGGATGCAGTGAGACGCATACTGAGGTATGTGAGGTCTACTTTGCATTGTGGACCATTCTATGAGACTGGGACAGAGATATGTGTACATGGGTACACAGATGCTGATTGGGCTGGTAGTATCTCAGATAGAAGATCTACCAGTGGATTCATGTTTTCTTTGGGGAGTGCTGCTGTGACTTGGAGCAGCAAGAAGCAGCCTACGATTGCTCTATCGAGTACAGAGGCCGAGTACAGAGGAGCTGCTATGGCAGCATGTGAGGTAGCTTGGTTGAGGAAGCTACTTGCAGATTTGGGTCTATCAGTGGATAGACAAGTTGTCATTTTCTGTGACAACATTAGCAGTATACAGTTGGCCAGGAACCCAGTCTTTCATGCTCGTACGAAGCATATAGAGGTCCACTACCACTTCGTCAGAGAGAAGGTCTTGGCAGGAGACCTTGACCTTGTTTATGTCAGCACAGAGGATCAGGTAGCTAACATCTTCACCAAAGCATTGGGTACAGAGAAGCTCCGCAGATTCAGGGCTTCACTTGGTGTACATGAGATGGAGTTGAGCTCGAGGGGGAGTGTTGAGATATTGAGCTCTAGTGAGGCGGTGGACAGTGATGACCCGCCTGGGGGATAGGCCCCACACTTACACCACTGGCATGGTTGGTGAGATCTTGGGTGATATGCGGCCAGTGGGATGACAGGCTGTGTGACAGCCATTCTAGAGACTGGCATAGTTATAGCGACAGCTCATTTAGTCGAGTTCACACTATAGAGAACCCGTGTATGTATTGGTTGAGTACCTTTCATATTATGTGTACTCTTATCTTGTATATGGTGTGTTGAGTGTTGAGAAGAGAAGAAGAAGATTTTCAGCCTCTCACCTTGTGTGTTCTCTATTAGGGTTTTGTGAGTGTGTGTGTGTGCTTGCAAGAGCTCAAGCTCTCTTCCCCCCTGCATCTTTTCACTCTCGCCTTCGAGCATATCATCTCTTCCGCTACGACTCGAACAAGCAGAGCCAGACTCGCAAACCATTTCGAGGATTTATATTTCCCAGACCCGACTAAGAGACGGCAACATAAGTGGCATGCAGGGCAATATGTCCACGCCTCTTGCAAACGACGCATGATGCTGAGGGAGAATATCTCGTTGGGCATGGTCCTGATGAGGCTAAAAGTGATTCATGGTGTTATTCTGTATCACCCTATGCCTCAAGATTTTAAACTTAAATAAAAATTTAATAATGTATCATTCTTGGCAGAATCATGAGGCTTGCGAACTGTGGCTGACAACCAGATCCTCTCACTGATGATAGGAAGAGCTTGACCCCGATGTTCGCAAAGTCCTTCACAGAACTCAGCTAGGTCCCTTCAAGGGTGAAAGAGGAGAACTTGGGCGAGGCTGTGGAGAAGTGGGTCGAAGCGATGGAAGAATATTTTAATGTCATCGGATACAATGAGAGGAGCAAAATGGCTCTCAAAAGGCTGAAGATAGTGGAAACAGCTAGGGTGGTATGGAGATACCATTGCGATACCAACCAACTGGATAGGAACACCTAGTCCTGGATGATCACAAAGCTTATCTAAGGAAGAGATTTTGTCCCCCCAAATTTTTAGAAACTAAGATGAATGAAGCCTTAGAGTTAAACCAGGGGAGCAAAACTATTGAAGAATATCACCAGGTGTTCACTCTTCTCCTCAAGTACTCTCACCCACTGCTAGACGAAGAGAAACTCATGGCTAGGTTCATTCACGGAATGAACGAACCTTTGGACACTGTGGTCATGAATGCCAAGCCAGTTTCCATTGCTGAAGCTGTAAGAATGGCGAAGGACTTTGCCAAAGCCTTTATCGTTAAAGTCCTACCAAAGACGCAGCCCCCTCATCCTTCAAGAGATTCCAAACACCAGGAAGTTCTTCCAACCTTCCGCCTCCAAAGAGACACCAAGGTCCCAATCAAAATCAAGAGACAAGAAGTTTCAGAAATGAAGGAAGACCTTTTCCTCAAAGCTCTTTCTCAGGAACTCCGACTCTTTCTAGAATGCAGAGGGAAGAGCTTCGAAGTGAGAATAGGTGTTCAGTTGTCAAGGGATTGGGCACCAGCTCAAGGATTTCCCATCTCCTTCTGTGGGCCAAGGAAGCCAGGGTCCTAGAGTTCAGAGACAGACTCCTTCGTATCAGTCCAATCAGGGTCCCTCATGCCAAAATCAGGGCAACCCCAGAAGAGTCCTAGCTCAGCCTCCTGTAGCCTCCATGCAAAGTAATCCCTGAACTCCCTGCTAGAATTTGGGAAACAAAAGAGAGAGAGTTCCACCTCAAACTACAGCAGCTAGAGCCATCACTATAGCTGAGCAAGTGGAGGAAGAAAAAGGACAGATCTATGCCGCGATTGAGCATCAAGGGCAGAATTGTCAATTCTCACTCCTGGAAACTCCAGCAGAGTACCAGGGTAAGAAATTCAAGATTTTGATTGATTCAGGCAGTACTCATTCTTTTATTTCCCCAGGATGTCTATGTAAGTTAGTCCTAAATCAAAAATGAGAGAAACTTATGCAAGTGGAGTTGGCGAGTGGAAAGATTCTTTTCACACACCTTGAGACAGACCCTATTCAGTTTTAGTCTAGATGGGAATGTAACAGATTGCCAGTTCAGAGTCCTACGCTTGGGAATCTATGATGGAATCCTTGGAATGGATTGGCTCCATAAGATTCAAGCTGACATTCATTGTCACAATGGAACCATCTCTTTCCTTGATCTTCACGGGAATAAAGTTCAAGGAACTGGAATTTCCAGATCCCCAGTGCTACAATTAGTCAAGGCCTCTAAATTGTTAAAGGGGCTCAGAAAGAGTCAAACTGTTTATGTCGTTAAGATGAATCCGATAGACATAAAATGCAAGGCTAAAGAACCAGAGTTGTAAGATTCCTCCCCAGCCTCTCAAAATGTCCAACATCTTCTCCTATAATCAATACCCTCTTCAGAAATATAAAAGATCTTGTCTTTGCCTGTTTTGACTTAGAGAGAGAAAATATTTTAGAGAGAGAATATTCAGATTTTGAATATTTTTAGATAGAAAAATTTCTCATATTATTAAAATAAATTCCCCTGAAACAGAAATTCAGAAAGAACTTTCCAATGTGCAATTGGAATTAATTGAAAATGGGTATAAAGGACCTTAGCCTAAGGGTCTAGATTTTCAGAAATCTTGAATTATGGTCCAATTAAGGTTCTTATGGACCAATAAGATCAATCCATGTGTGGGGAGGAGATAAATCCAATTTTGTAAAAGAAGATACCCAAAAATGAGTAAATGCTCACATAAGGTGAAGAGTTGAATATGTACAAGGTTTACTAATAAGAAACTATGAGTAATTTTAATAATATGAGATATTTTGGGTATAATGATTCCATTTTGACACATATGTAAGGAAGGGGAGTCCCTTCAATTCTTACATAAGGTGAAGAGTTGAATATGTACAAGGTTTATTAATAAGAAACTATGAGTAATTTTAATAATATGAGATATTTTGCGTATAATGATTCCATTTTGACACATATGCAAGGAAGGGGAGTCCCTTCAATTCTCACATAAGATGAAGAGTTGAATATGTACAAGGTTTATTAGTAAGAAACTATGAGCAATATAAAAAATATGAGATATTTTGAGTATAATGATTCCATTTTTAACACATATGTAAGGAAGGGGAGAGCCTTCAATGAGGCGCCTACTTCACATGGGCAAATTGAGTTTTTTATCATCAAAAATTGAGATATTTTATCTCTCCTCTCTCCTCATTCAAGTCTAGTTCCAAAAAGTTAGCTTAACTGACCTAAAAATGGTCAAAAATTGACCAAACTGACTTGGAAAATTCTAGAATCAGTTTGTTTGGTTAGAAGCTCAATTTTTCCTATAAATAGAAGCCTCCCCCTTGTTGAAAATATATAGTGTTTAAGACATTGTTACTCTATTTCACCTAAGCCAAGAACTATGAATTTAATTAATAATTCATTAGTTCTTGACATTTCCCTCTTCCAAAGATTGGTTGGCCACTCTTGTCCAAACAAGAGTTGAACCCTCAAACCATCAAGCCAAAGGAAAGCTTTCAAAGTCATTAGTAAGTTGGTGATTCTTCTTTTCACTTATTTTATGATTTTTATGGCTTTAATGGTTCTTATGTTTTATGTCTTCTCTAAAAATGTTATACCTCATTACAAAAAGGTATTTCCCTCTCTTTTCTAACAAAACCAACCATTCTCTATCCTAGGTGAATGGTTAATTGATTAATGTCAAGTTTTTATAATGATTATTTTATTATAAAAGTGTTACTTTTAGCATAATTGCATTTCATGCATAGAGGTATGCATAAAAGATGAATTTTTTATTATAAAAGTGTTACTTTTAGCATAATTGAATTTCATGCATAGAGGTATGCATAAAAGATGAATATTTTATTATAAAAGTGTTACTTTTAGCATAATTGAATTTCATGCATAGAGGTATGCATAAAAGATGAATATTTTATTATAAAAGTGTTACTTTTAGCATAATTGAATTTCATGCATAGAGGTATGCATAAAAGATGAATATTTTATTATAAAACTGTAAAGAAAAAAAGTGATTATTTTATTATAAAAATGTTACTTTTATCATATTGAATTTCATGCATAGAGGTGGAAAAAAATTTATTATTTTATTGTAAAAATGTTACCAAAAAAATGATTATTTTATTGTAAAAGTGTTACTTTTATCACATTTGAATTTTATGCATAAGAAGATGCATAAAAGATTGATTTTAATTCAAAAGTGTCATTCTCATCTAAATTGAATTTATGCATAAGAAGATGCATAAAAGATTGATTTTAATTCAAAAGTGTCATTCTCATCTAAATTGAATTTATGCATAAGAAGATGCATAAAAGATTGATTTCAATTCAAAAGTGTCATTCTCATCTAAATTGAATTTATGCATAGGAAGATGCATAAAAGATTGAAATTTAATTCAAAGTGTCATTCTCATTTAAAATGAATTTATGCATAGGAAGATGCATAAAAGATTGATTTTTATTTCGAAAGTGTTAGTCTCCTTAAATGGAATTTATGCATAATTAGATGCGTAAAGAAATCTTATATCAATATAAGAATTCTCTTGTATTCTATAAATAGATATGGGAAGGGATAGGATGTGATAACAGATGTATGAGATGTGATAAGATGTATATGAGAAGAGTTAGGATGTGATAAGATGAGTTAGGATGTGATAAGAGGTGTATGAGATGTGATGAGATGTGATAAGATACTTATGGGATGAGTTAGGATGTGATAAGAGGTGTATGAGATGTGATGAGATGTGATAAGATACTTATGGGATGAGTTAGGATGTGATAAGATGAGTTAAGATGTGATAAGATACATATGGGATGAGTTAGGATGTGATAAGATGAGTTAAGATGTGTATGGGATGAGGTAAGAAGTGTATGTGATGGGATAAGATGTATATGAGATGAGTTAGGATGTGATAAGACGAGTTAGGATGTGATAAGAGGTGTATGAGATGTGATAAGAGGTGTATGAGATGTGATAAGATGTGATAAGATGCATATGAGATGAGTTAGGATGTGATAAGATGAGTTAAGATGTGATAAGATGTGTATGGGATGAGATAAGAAGTGTATGTGATGAGATAAGATGTATATGGGTTGTGATAGGGCGAGAATGGATGTGATGTAAAAGAATAGATGTGAAGGGGTATGGGGCTATATGAATGGGAATGTGAAAATGGATGTATGTATGTGGATGTGTGGATGTGGAAATGGGAGTGTGGATGTATGAATGTGAAAACGGATGTATACATGTAGATGTAGATGTATGGATGTGAATGTGAATGTGGATGTGGATATATACATGGAGATGTGGATGTATGCATGTAGATGTAGAAGTATGGATGTGAATGAGAATGTGGATGTGGATGTATACAGGGAGATGTGGATGTATGCATGTAGATGTAGAAGTATGGATGTGAATGAGAATGTGGATGTATACATGGAGATGTGGATGTATGCATGTAGATGTAGAAGTATGGATGTGAATGAGAATGTGGATGTGGATGTATACATGGAGATGTGGATGTATGCATGTAGATGTAGAAGTATGGATGTGAATGAGAATGTGGATGTGGATGTATACATGGAGATGTGGATGTATGCATGTAGATGTAGATGGATGGATGTGAATGAGAATGTGGATGTGGATGTATACATGGAGATGTGGATGTATGCATGTAGATGTAGATGGATGGATGTGAATGAGAATGTGGATGTGGATGTATACATGAAGAGTGTGGATGTATGCATATAGATGTAGATGTATGGATGTGAAAGAGAATGTGGATGTGGATGTATTCATAGAGATGTGGATGTATGCATGTAGATGTAGATGTATGCATGTGAATGTGAACGTGGATGTGGATGTATGCATGGAGATGTGAATGTATGGATAAGATGTGGATGTGGATGTGAATGTATGGATGTGAATGTGAATGGGGATATGGATGTATGCATGGAGATGTGGATGTATACATGTAGATGTAGATATGTGAATGCGGATGTGGATGTATGTATGTGGATGTGGGATTGGAGGTATGATGTGGATGTATGCATGGATGTGTATGTAGAATAATGAACGTGAATGTGTATGGAAAATAATGTGTCGTCGATATGAGTAAATGGATGAAAATGAATACACATTGAATGGAATGTGGATTAAGTATTGAGGAGGGATAATGTGGAAAGACGAGAGTTCGATATAGAAACTGTATTTTGTGACTGTTTGTAAATGACTATTTTATGTCAAGAATGCTGGGGAAGCATTTTGACCGTCTTGAGAATTAAGGTCATGAAGACCGAATTGATAAAGTTGCAACTGCTGACGGAGAGTCAATGGAGGACGTCTCGCGTAGCAAGGTCGACCGAGGTCTTGACCAGCCTCGGTTCGATTTAAATGGTGAGTTTCCGGTACGGTGGATGAGGGACCAAGGAAGCAGCCTATGAGTGAAGCGCTAGGTCACCTGCGAGAAGGATCCTAGAGGGTGCTGACCATACGGTGCTCGGGCTCTGGGTCGCCGAAGATACCCACACGTGTGTCGTGGAAGATATTAGAACAAGGAATAAGAATTGTTTTCTGAAACCGGGTATGGATCTGGTTGATTGACCTTGCTGGTCCTCCAACGGATGAGTCCATGGCTCTTTTATATGGATCTATGGGTTGATCTTGCTGATCTTCCACGGAGATTCCATTCTATTATATGAATATATTGCGGGTTACTATGAGCTAGGAACTATGGAAAAGGCCCCTGAGTGAACAGGTGATGAGCGTTCTGGTTGCCAATGATGCCATAAGTATACCAATGAATGAATGACTGGAAATAAGGATTCAACCAGAGATTTTGATGAGGATTGTCATCAGTGACATAATGGTTTCATTAAAGGATTGTTTTAAAGTTAGCTGATGCTAAGAAAAAGGCAATTTCATATTGGGTGTGTAAGTGGTGTGACTAGTTTTATGTTTGCATGAACTTCCAGCTAGGGGGCCTTGGAACTCTTTTCCTTGGTACCCGGGACAAAACCTAACCAAATTCTTAATTGGATCCCATCACTACAGTGGTTGGGCGGTTGGCTAACCTATGGGACTGGATGGGGTTAGGCTGGACTGATGGATCCGTAAACCGAGACTCAATTTCTGTTATTACGATAGATGAAGTAAATCTCGGATAGTAATTGTTCTATGGATAGGAATCAACGGCTGTGCCTCTTGATGGGAAAAAAAGCGTTGATCCCAATGATCCAAGTGCAAGTTTCTTCCTTGATCTGACCGAGTACCTTTATAGGTGCAGTCGGATCAGTTTGATCAGCAATGGTCTTGACTACATTAGAGTAAAGAGTTATCCTGGTGGAATCGCCCGTGCTTTCCGGGTAAAGGAAGTGTTTTCGGGTTCGGTTTTGGATAAACCGACGGATTAGTCTCTTGTCCGGATATCCATGGGCAAGGCCCCGAATGTGGGACCATTGTCCCGCGCGAGAAGTGCTACTTCCGCTGCTAGTACCCCGAATCCGTTGCTCGGTGGGAACAGGGATCTCACAGTTGGTATCAGAGCGAATTGGTTATAAAGATCAACTAAGAAGCCAAATATGTCAAAAATTTATCAAGAAGCACAAAAAGGTTGTAATTGTGTGATATTATTCATACAATTTGATATTCAAACTAAAAATTCGTAAATTAGTAATTGGGTCTTCAGATGGAAGTACCGCAATTGTATGGAACTCTGACTTGCTTGAGGCCTAGACATGATGGTATTTACCTTATAGTTCCAAGTATCATGACTACCCGTATATACCGAGGATATAACTACAGCTCTTTACCGGCAGTATATACGAGTAAATCTAAGACTTGAAATTATAAGCATTAATGCTATCCAGTTGATGAATTCGAATGTGGTTAATATGATTTTTAATTCTGTTTGAGAACTGATGAATTGATTTGGATTCTGATTGAAAAATGATGATCCCTGAAAATTGGTTGAAATGTAATAAGCTGAGCGAAACCTCCATGAGGATGAATGGGACGAGTCCCTGTGATGATATTCATAACTGGAAGGATGATAATGATTTCAGTAAATCACTATGAGATTAGTTGATTGTGCTGTCAAATTGCTGCTGTTAACACTTGACTCGTTAGATCAAGTTAAGGGATGACAAATTGAGAACTTGCTTAATTGAAATTTTTGTGGAGGAATGTTCAGAAGGAATTTTTTTTGGTCTAATGGACCATTATCGTGTTAAAGATATGAATGATATGATCTGAATGAATTGTAAATTTAATGATGAGTTCTATATAAGGGATATTTATCCCAGTATTCTGTTGGGTTGACCAGAATATAAGAAACCCCAGAATAAACTGGATCTTAAGAAAAAGAGTTGTCCTCTACTTTGCAAGATGAGGACATCTCGTACTTTTTTAAGTGGGGTAGAATGTAAGATTCCTCCCCCAGCCTTCGAGGTATACAGGAGTAAGAACCTCCCTTTCTGATCTTATAATTATTTCCTCTCTAAAATAAAAGAAAGATTCTGTTTAAGAAGGGAAGACCTCTTCCCCAGAATACTTCTCAGGAGCCCCACCTGTTTTAAGGATTCTGAACGAAGAGTTCAACAGAAGTGAGAACCGGTGTTTTGGATGCCAAGGTTTTGGTCATCAGTTAAAAGACTGCCCGACTCCTGCCATGACAAGGGCACAAGGAAGTAAAGAACCCAAATTCAGAGACCAATCCCTTCATACCAATCTAATCAGGGTCCGTCTCGGACAAGATTGCTTAACTCCATTAACTAGGTCCGATCCATTGATTAGGGTCGAGATGACCAGTCAAATGCTTGACGACATGGAGCAACAGATGCAGGCAATTCATAAAGATATAAAAGCTGCCCAGGATCGACAGAAACAGTATACAGATAAGAAGAGGACAGTCAGAAAATGCAAAGAAGCAGATATGGTCTTCATTCGAGTACGGTCAAAAGAAGTTCTTTATCTCTGGGAAGTATAAGAAGTTATCCCCCAGATATAGTGGGCCATATTTGATTTCAAAGAAAGTAGGTGACTTAGCCATACGAGCTTCTTCTACCTACTCATCTCAAAGTTCATAATGTATTTCAGGTAAGCCTTCTAAAGAAAAATGTGCCAAACCCAATTCATGGAAAGACGGTAAAACTTCAGTGGCAAGATACCCCGTTGGCTTCTAGGTTACGCTTGTTCCTTCTTTTATTTAAGTCATAACTCTTACTTGTCACTCGCAGTAATCTTACTTCCATCGATCTTCTTTCTTTCTTAATCTCCTTCATGGCTTGAGAACTGGTTTTATCCATGATGATTTCTCACCTTCAAGACGCAAGCGAGTCTGTGAAGAAGGATTTTATAGATCTGTATGAGCACTCACTTTTCCCTCACTTGGGAACTTCTGTAGCTCAAACCAAATGGCGAACCTATCAAGACATAACTAGGGTAACACCATGGGGTCAGCAGCACTTTCGTAACAATGTCCGCTTGGCTATGATTATTGAAGCTTTGGGTTTGGGTCCCCGATACTATTGCGTGATGAGTTCAAGGCATGGTGGATTTTCTGAGCGGGTCTTCTTACTTGCGTGTTTTCTTCCTCACCAGAAGATATGCCTTTATCCCAATTTCAGCTTGCCTCTTAGAGGTCCTTTTATTAGATCACCTCATACCAATGAGATAGGTATTGCAATAATCGACCGAATTATTCCCAGAGATGAGTTACCTTATACGTGTGCTGCTTGTGAGTGCTACTTTTGTGACCATATGATGGACGGGCTTATGGAATTGTAAAAAAGTTCCTCTATCTTTACTGTATATGTTCTAAGAGTGAATAAAGTTGAAATCTTTGTTCTTGTCTTGAGTCTTGCTCTCTTTGAGACTTTTCTTGATGGTTAATCTTAATTAAAATTTTTCTCTTAGTCTCATATTCGTGCGTTTTGCGAAATTACCCCAGTTTGCGAGATGAGGACATCTCGCGTTTTTCAAGTGGGAGAGAATGTAAGATTCCTCCCTAGCCTCTCAAAATGTCCAGCATCTTCTCCTATAATCAATACCCTCTTCAGAAATATAAAAGATATTGTCTCTGCCTGTTTTGACTTAGAGAGAGAAAATATTCTAGAGAGAGAATATTCAGATTTTGAATATTTTTAGATAGAAAAATTTCTCATATTATTAAAATAAATTCCCTTGAAACAGAAATTCAGAAAGAACTTTCCAATGTGCAATTGGAATTAATTGGAAATAGGTATAAAGGACCTTAGCCTAAGGGTCTAGATTTTCAGAAATCTTGGATTATGGTCCAATTAAGGTTCTTATGGACCAATAAGATCAATCCATGTGTGGGGAGGAGATAAATCCAATTTTGTAAAAGAAGATACCCAAAAATGAGTAAATGCTCACATAAGGTGAAGAGTTGATGTACAAGGTTTACTAATAAGAAACTATGAGTAATTTTAATAATATGAGATATTTTGGGTATAATGATTCCATTTTGACACATATGTAAGGAAGGGGAGTCCCTTCAATTCTCACATAAGGTGAAGAGTTGAATATGTACAAGGTTTATTAATAAGAAACTATGAGTAATTTTAATAATATGAGATATTTTGGGTATAATGATTCCATTTTGACACATATGTAAGGAAGGGGAGTCCCTTCAATTCTCACATAAGATGAAGAGTTGAATATGTACAAGGTTTATTAGTAAGAAACTATGAGCAATATAAAAAATATGAGATATTTTGAGTATAATGATTCCATTTTTAACACATATGTAAGAAAGGGGAGGGCCTTCAATGAGACGCCTACTTCACATGGGCAAATTGAGTTTTTTATCATAAAAAATTGAGATATTTCATCTCTCCTCTCTCCTCATTCAAGTCTAGTTCCAAAAAGTTAGCTTAACTGACCTAAAAATGGTCAGAAATTGACCAAACTGACTTGGAAAATTCTAGAATCAGTTTGTTTGGTTAGAAGCTCAATTTTTCCTATAAATAGAAGCCTCCCCCTTGTTGAAAATATATAGTGTTTAAGGCATTGTTACTCTATTTCACCTAAGCCAAGAACTATGAATTTAATTAATAATTCATTAGTTCTTGACATTTCCCTCTTCCAAAGATTGGTTGGCCACTCTTGTCCAAACAAGAGTTGAACCCTCAAACCATCAAGCCAAAGGAAAGCTTTCAAAGTCATTAGTAAGTTGGTGATTCTTATTTTCACTTATTTTATGATTTTTATGGCTTTAATGGTTCTTATGTTTTATGTCTTCTCTAAAAATGTTATACCTCATTACAAAAAGGTATTTCCCTCTCTTTTCTAACAAAACCAACCATTCTCTATCCTAGGTGAATGGTTAATTGATTAATGTCAAGTTTTTATAATGATTATTTTATTATAAAAGTGTTACTTTTAGCATAATTGAATTTCATGCATAGAGGTATGCATAAAAGATGAATTTTTTATTATAAAAGTGTTACTTTTAGCATAATTGAATTTCATGCATAGAGGTATGCATAAAAGATGAATATTTTATTATAAAAGTGTTACTTTTAGCATAATTGAGTTTCATGCATAGAGGTAAAAGATGAATATTTAATATAAAAGTGTTACTTTTAGCATAATTGAATTTCATGCATAGAGGTATGCATAAAAGATGAATATTTTATTATAAAATTATAAAGAAAAAAGTGATTATTTTATTATAAAAATGTTACTTTTATCATATTGAATTTCGTGCATAGAGGTGAAAAAAAATAAATAAATTATTATTTTATTATAAAAATGTTACAAAAAAATGATTATTTTATTATAAAAGTGTTACTTTTATCACATTTGAATTTTATGCATAAGAAGATGCAAAAAAGATTGATTTTAATTCAAAAGTGTCATTCTCATCTAAATTGAATTTATGCATAAGAAGATACATAAAAGATTGATTTTAATTCAAAAGTGTCATTCTCATCTAAATTGAATTTATGCATAAGAAGATGCATAAAAGATTGATTTTAATTCAAAAGTGTCATTCTCATCTAAATTGAATTTATGCATAGGAAGATGCATAAAAGATTGAATTTTAAATCAAAGTGTCATTCTCATTTAAAATGAATTTATGCATAGGAAGATGCATAAAAGATTGATTTTTATTTCGAAAGTGTTAGTCTCCTTAAATGGAATTTATGCATAATTAGATGCGTAAAGAAATCTTATATCAATATAAGAATTCCCTTGTATTCTATAAATAGATATGGGAAGGGATAGGATGTGATAAGAGATGTATGAGATGTGATAAGATGTATATGAGAAGAGTTAGGATGTGATAAGATGAGTTAGGATGTGATAAGAGGTGTATGAGATGTGATAAGATACTTATGGGATGAGTTAGGATGTGATAAGATGAGTTAAGATGTGATAAGATACATATGGGATGAGTTAGGAAGTGATAAGATGAGTTAAGATGTGATAAGATGTGTATGGGACGAGGTAAGAAGTGTATGTGATGGGATAAGATGTATATGAGATGAGTTAGGATGTGATAAGACGAGTTAGGATGTGATAAGAGGTGTATGAGATGTGATAAGAGGTGTATGAGATGTGAAAAGATGTGATCAGATGCATATGAGATGAGTTAGGATGTGATAAGATGAGTTAATATGTGATAAGATGTGTATGGGATGAGATAAGAAGTGTATGTGATGAGATAAGATGTATATGGGTTGTGATAGGGCGAGAATGGATGTGATGTAAAAGAATAGATGTGAAGGCATATGGGGCTATATGAATGGGAATGTGGAAATGGATGTATGTATGTGGATGTGTGGATGTGGAAATGGGAGTGTGGATGTATGAATGTGAAAACGGATGTATACATGTAGATGTAGATGTATGGATGTGAATGTGAATGTGGATGTGGATGTATACATGGAGATGTGGCTGTAGAAGTATGGATGTGAATGAGAATGTGGATGTGGATGTACACATGGAGATGTGGATGTATGCATGTAGATGTAGAAGTATGGATGTGAATGTGAATGTGGATGTGGATGTACACATGGAGATGTGGATGTATGCATGTAGATGTAGAAGTATGGATGTGAATGAGAATGTGGATGTGGATGTATACATGGAGATGTGGATGTATGCATGTAGATGTAGAAGTATGGATGTGAATGAGAATGTGGATGTGGATGTATACATGGAGATGTGGATGTATGCATGTAGATGTAGATGGATGGATGTGAATGAGAATGTGGATGTGGATGTATACATGGAGATGTGGATGTATGCATGTAGATGTAGATGTATGGATGTGAAAGAGAATGTGGATGTGGATGTATTCATGGAGATGTGGATGTATGCATGTAGATGTAGATGTATGCATGTGAATGTGAATGTGGATGTGGATGTATGCATGGAGATGTAAATGTATGGATGAGATGTGGATGTGGATGTGAATGTATGGATGTGAATGTGAATGGGGATATGGATGTATGCATGGAGATGTGGATGTATACATGTAGATGTAGATGTGTGAATGCGGATGTGGATGTATGTATGTGGATGTGGGATTGGAGGTATGATGTGGATGTATGCATGGATGTGTATGTAGAATAATGAACGTGAATGTGTATGGAAAATAATGTGTCGTCGATATGAGTAAATGGATGAAAATGAATACACATTGAATGGAATGTGGATTAAGTATTGAGGAGGGATAATGTGGAAAGACGAGAGTTCGATATAGAAACTGTATTTTGTGACTGTTTGTAAATGACTGTTTTATGTCAAGAATGCTGGGGAAGCATTTTGACCGTCTTGAGGATTAAGGTCATGAAGACCGAACTGATAAAGTTGCAACTGCTGACGGAGAGTCAATGGAGGACGTCTCGTGTAGCAAGGTCGACCAAGGTCTTGACCAGCCTCGGTTCGATTTAAATGGTGAGGTTCCAGTACGGTGGATGAGGGACCAAGGAAGCGGCCTATGAGTGAAGCGCTAGGTCACCTGCGAAGGATCCTAGAGGGTGCTGACCATACGGTGCTCGGGCTCTGGGTCGCCGAAGATACCCACACGTGTGTCATGGAAGATATTAGAACGAGGAATAAGAATTGTTTTCTGAAACCGGGCATGGATCTGGTTGATTGACCTTGCTGGTCCTCAATGGATGAGTCCATGGCTCTTTTATATGGATCTGTGGGTTGATCTTGCTGATCTTCCACGGAGATTCCATTCTATTATTTGAATATATTGCCGGTTAGTATGAGCTAGGAACTATGGAAAAGGCCCCTGAGTGAACAGGTGATGAGCGTTCTGGTTGCCAATGATGCCATAAGTATACCGATGAATGAATGACTGGAAATAAGGATTCAACCAGAGATTTTGAGGATTGTCATCAGTGACATAATGGTTTCATTAAAGGATTGTTTTAAAGTTAGCTGATGCTAAGAAAAAGGCAATTTCAGATTGGGTGTGTAAGTGGTGTGACTAGTTTTATGTTTGTGTGAACTTCCGGCTAGGGGGCCTTGGAACTCTTTTCCTTGGTACTCGGGACAAAACCTAACCAAATTCTTAATTGGATCCCATCACTACAGTGGTTGGGCGGTTGGCTAACCCATGGGACTGGATGGGGTTAGGCTGGACTGATGGATCCGTAAACCGAGACTAAATTTTTGTTATTACGATAGATGAAGTAAATCCCGGATAGTAATTGTTCTATGGATAGGGATCAACGACTGTGCCTCTTGATGGGGAAAAAAGCGTTGATCCCAATGATCCAAGTGCAAGTTTCTTCCTTGATCTGACCGAGTACCTTTATAGGTGCAGTCGGATCAGTTTGATCAGCAATGGTCTTGACTACGTTAGAGTAAAGAGTTATCCTGGTGGAATCGCCCGTGCTTTGCGGGTAAAGGAAGTTTTTCCGGGTTCGGTTTTGGATAAACCGACGGATTAGTCTCTTGTACGGATATCCGTGGGTGAGGCCCCGAATGTGGGACCCCTGTCCCGCGTGAGAAGTGCTACTTCCGCTGCTAGTATCCCGAATTCGTTGCTCGGTGGGAACATGGATCTCACAAGAGTGGTTAAGTGAGTATGCAGATGTATTCCCTAAAGAGCTCACTGAGATGCCTCCGACTCGCAAAGTAGATCATGAGATCGAGTTAACCCTAGTAGCCCAGCACGCATACAAGATGCCACTCCTTGAAGCCATAGAACTTAAGGAGCAGTTAAGACAATTGTTAGAGCAGGGACTCGTCAGACCTAGTGTTTCACCTTAAGGTGCGCCCATTCACTTTTTGAAGAAGAAAGATGGAATGTTAAGACTCTGTATTGATTATAGAGGATTGAATCAGTTTAAGAATAAGTATCCTATCCCTAGAATCAATGAACTTCTGGATCGGTTAAGTGGAACCCAAATGTTCACAAAGATAGATCTCAAATCTGGGTACTACCAGATCAGAATCAAGGAACAAGACATCCCAAAGATAGCATTCAATACTCGCTATGGGCATTATGAGTTCACAGTCATGTAGTTTGGATTGACTAATGCCCTGGCGACGTTTAATCGTCTTATGTAGGATATTCTTAGAGAATACTTGGATAATTTTGTTCTCATCTTTTTTGATTGGTATACTCAAAGAATGCTGCAGATCATGAAGATCATGTGCGCAAGGTCTTGGAAATCCTAAGGAAGCACCAACTCTTTGCAAAAAGAGCAAATGTTCTTTCTCTACTACTGATCAGGTGGAATACTTGGGATTCATACTGTGCAGGAAGGTCATGCAGTGGCCTGTGAATCTAGAAATCTCAGAACACATGAGAGAAATTATGCCATCCACGACTTGGAGTTACTCTTAGTAGTTTATGCTCTGAAGTTGTGGAGACATTATCTTTTGCGAGGACAGAGGTTCACCTTGATGACAGACATCAAAGTCTGAAGTGGATCTTTACCCAAAGCGATCTCAACATGCATTAAAGGAGATGGATGCAGACCTTGCAGGAATTCGATTTTGAAATCAAGTATCGGCCAAGGAAAGAAAATGTGGTAGCAAATGCGCTCAACAGAAAAGCCTCCTTGCTTGCAATTACATTGGTGTCAAATCCATTGATCAGTGAAGCAAGGGAGAGAATCATGCAGGACAAATTCTTTGCCCCTATTGCTACCCTTCTAATGCAGGAAAGCAAGACTCCTTAGGAAATGAGTCAAGTTCTTGGGCACAAATTGGATGAAGGATGCATGTATTATAATAATCGATTATGCATTCCCTATGATGTGGCAATAAAGGGTAAGATTCTGAGAGAATCCCATGATAGCCTAATAGCTGGACGTCTAGAGTTTTAAAAAACCTGCATGTCTGTGAAGAAAAGCTTCTTCTAGCCAAGACTCAAAAAGGATGTACTTGATCATGTGCTACAATGCTTAATGTGTCAGAGAGTCAAGGCAGAGAGAGTCAAGATGCCAGGAAAACTGCAACCCCGAGACATTGAACAGATGAAGTGGGAATGTATCAGTATGGATTTTGTCACTAGACTACCTTCAGTGCAATCAGGTTACAACTCCATTTTTGTGGTAGTTGACAGACTAGCCAAAGTTTTTCATCTGATTCCAATGAAAGAAACCTACACTGCATTGGATGTTGCCAGAGTTTTCCTCAAGGAGATCTTCAGATTGCATGGCTTACCCAGAAGGATAGTAAGTGACAGAGATCCTAAGTTCACATCGCAATTCTGGACTGCATTCTTCGAAGTGGTAGGAACTTTGTTGGATCTCAGCTCAGCCTATCACCCCGAGACAGATGGCTAGACTAAAGAGTGAATCAGGTAATAGAAGATATCCTTTGGTCATGATGTGGCAGGGAACCCAAGAAGTGGTTAAGCCATTTTCACCTGGTTGAGTTTGCTTACAATGCTTCTTATCATCGAAGCATCAGGATGAGCCCTTTCAAAGCTCTGTATGGACAAGATTGCCTTACACCATTGACTTGGTCCGCCGACCCACTAATCAGGGGTGAGATGTCTAGACAGATGCTTGATGACATGGACTAGCAAATGCAATCAATCCGTAAAGATATTAAGGCTGTCCAAGATAGGCAAAAGCAGTATGCAGATAAAAAGAGATCAGAGAGAGTGTTTGAAGAATCAGATATGGTCTTCATTCGAGTACGACCCAAAAGAAGTTCCCTATCTTCAAGGAAGTACAATAAGCTCTCACCCACATATTGTGGACTGTATGCTGTTATAAAGAAAGTAGGCAATGTAGCTTAAAAAATTCTTCTACCTCCCCATATCAAGGTACATAATGTATTCCATGTCAGTTTGCTTAAGAAATATGTACCCAGCCTGAGTCACGTGCTTGATGATGAACAATTGATTTCTTCGACTCAAGGCCAGATGGTACTCCAATTTAAAGAAATCCTTGACGTTCGGGAGAAGGTTCTCAGGAGCAGAGTCCTCAGAGAGTTTTTAGTCAAGTGGAAGTTCTTCCCTCTAGAAGACGCCACCTGGGAGAAAGAAGAAGAGTTGGTAAAAGATTACCCCCACTTTGCGAGATGAGGACACCTCACATTTTTCAAGTGGGAGAGGATGTAAGATTCTTCCTTAGCCTGAATAATGAATAAGCTTTTACCTCAATCCTCTGTAATCATTCCCTATTTCAGAATGTAAGAAAATATTGTTTTTCCTTGTTTTTGCCTAGAGAGAAGAAAAATTCTAGAGAGGTAATTCAATATTGAGATATTTTTGGATATAAAAATTCTCCTAATATCTAAAATATAATTCCCTGAAATAGAAGTTCAAAATAAATCCTCCAATGTGCATTAGGAAGAATCAATTAAATATGTGTATTAAAGGCCTTAGCCTCCACATTTCAGAAATTTTTAAATTATGATCTAATTAAGGTTCCTATGGGCCAATAGGATTAATCCAAGTGTTGGGATGAGATAAATCCAAAGAATAAAAGAAAATACCCTTAAATGAGTAAAGGCTCACATAAGATGAAGAGGTGACTGAGTACAAGGTTTATTAGTTAAAAATTAATGTAACAATGTAACAATGTTTCCCTATGGAGCATATTCAAGTGATGAGAATAAACCACCATTGTCAAAATAGCAGACATGTACATCTGTGTGACAGCCATGCATACTTGCGAAGGGTCAAAACTGCACTACACAATGAAAGCCCAATCATCATATGCATAGTTTACAGGTTCTTTGTTTTTTGCACTAGATGCTTACGCATAAGCCTACAGCCATACCTAAGTCTTTCTTTTTCTCCTTCTCTAGCCGTTTCCTATACTCAATATTGTAGTGACAAGGTTTCGTGCAATAGTTGCATTTGCTCTTTTTCTTTGGCTTGCCACCTTCCTTGTCCTATAGGCTTTCTTGATGACTCTAAATTTGGCTTGTAACTTCCCTAAGGAAAGGATTTACCTTTACCTCTGTTGGTGGCGGAAAAAGCTTTATGTATTGTACATATGGTAGATCTGTTTTGCTTGGATTGCTCTTCTTGCAAGAGCACAAAAACCAACTCCTCTTCAAGGCATATGGATTTCCTTTCATTATGATTCTAATAGTAGAAGTAAAACCTTGATATGATTTCAACACAACGAATTCAAGATAGTAGGCACCAATGAACTGTCAAGATATCCTTCATCAACACTAGCCAACTGCTCCTTAAAATCCTTGATTTTTGTAAGGAAACTATCCATGGAGTCTCCCTCTTCCATATGCTCTAACTTTAATTTCTTACGTAGATAAGCAATACCTCGGGGGGTTCACTATAAGTAAAACCTCTATATCATGTGTGTTCAAGGCGGCCTATTTTAAGAATCCCTTATCTGTGAATTTTTCATGAATAAAACATACCCTTTTTCTATTCAACCTATGAATACCCCCTTTAAATGGTACCCTTGTGTACGTAAAAAATGTGTTAAAAAAGGGATTTTAAAAATACCTTCTATTGAACCCACGTGCTACGCTTACATATTTATGAGTGACCCCCCCTCCCCGGAGAGCAATACATGCTTTATTACATACTTATATCCTTGATTTCTGTAAGGAAACTGTCCATGGAGTCTCACTCTTCCATATGCTCTAAGTCTAATTACTTGTGTAGATAAGCAACATGTGCTTTATTACATACTTGGTATAACGACGCAAGTGCATCCTAAGCATGTTTAGAAGTCTTGCATGACCAAATGTGAAGAATGATACTCCTCTTGACTAACAAAGAAAGGAACACATTTTCGTACACATCTCTTCTATCCCACTTTGTTTGTTCTTGCATAAGAGGTATTCTATGCGATGGTAATGCACCATGTGAAACTGAGTCCGTGTCTATAGATGTGTCTTCTACATGGATGTTTCTTATTAGTACCAACCACAACATTATGTAGCCCTTTGGCTACCAATACATGGTTCATCATATAGGACCATAATAGGTAGTTGGTGCCATGAAGATTATCCTCAGTGCGGACAACATCATAAATTCATCAATGTCTACCATTTTTTATAAAACCCAAGAAATTAATCACGTAACTTGTAAGTTCTAAGTGCTGCTTTGATGCAACCAAGGTGGTTGCCTATAAGGCTATCGTGACAACAGAGACCTGCAAGGTGTATGAAAGAAATGCAGAGTAAAGTGAGTAGAAGTTTTACTCGTAAGATGCAGAGATTGATGTTGTTGAGCAGTGGAGCTCGTAGACAAGATACAGCATGGGTGAGGGTCTGTTGATGCTTTCTTGTGTATCTACACACCCTTCTATAGTAGATTTGACAATACTACTCTAGACTTTGATGATGAACTCTACGAAAACAGCCCCCAAAGATGTCTATAGAAAACTAAAAACCACATGAATGCCCCCCAAAACATGCTTGAAACAAAAATTTGACCAAAAACTTCAGTACTACACACTTTATGGTCCTCTTTCTTCTCCCAAAAGGTCTCCTTGATGCGATTCAAGAAGGCAAGTGAATCGAGGTGAAGGGTAGCCCGATGAGTGTATGCTTTGATACCAAATGTTGAAAATAGGGTTGCAGAAATACACACACACACATACACACAAAATGGAGAAGCTGAAGGGAGAACCTCCATAGAAGACTCTCTCAAATTTAAATTGAGAACAACTACAACCCAAGTGATGAACATGCTAGCCACATACACCTCACATATTAGCAAGTCCTCTTCCATCAGAATTGGAGCTGCTCATTACACTCAAATGAAGAGATCATAGGTGATGAATGATGATTTCCATGATCACGTGCAAAAGATGGTGGATCTCCATGATGAAGTATAGTAGATGACGGTTCTACCATTAAATTATGTAAAGGAGGAGTATGGATATGCATGGGCATAGTTCAAGGACAAAAAGAAATATGAAATTGACACATCAATGGAGGGCGACTATTAAGGGTAAGTGATAGCTTTGAGGGACTCCCATAAAATTATGTAAAGGACTAGTATGGAGAGATGATTCACTTTTCCAAGAATATCTCCACACATCCTAGATCTTCTCATGCTACCCTTTATTCTCTCCCAGTAGATTCCACTCACCTTTTCACTGCTACCCACTCATTTACTGACTCTCTTTTATAGCCTCTTGCTAAGGGCTTGTTCCCGCACATGCCCATTCACTTGTATATCTCAACATCTTGAACCATGTCCAATGGACTTAAATTTGAGACCTACGGAAGAAGCTTAAGTATATCCTGGAGAGCTCACATACCAGCAACCCCCACAAAGGCTAGTAGAAGTAGCAACTTCCACTGCAGCTACTCCCAGTAGGAAGACAGGGTGGCCGAAAATCTTAGAAACCTGGGAAATGAACATCTTAGAGAACGAGCATAGAAATCCATGTTCGCATCCTGTACACTCAAAAGAGCTTAAGACAAGCCAAACCAACCTTCCTCGTGGGACAACCTCTACTCTAAGAGACATTGTATTACTCCAAGAGACCTCAAGGTAGGCATGCACAAATCTATGGAGCCTAACAACTCTAATGAATCCGAGGAAGAAGAATTTCTTATACCCCATAAGGTAATTAACACCCCTACAGTTCAAGTGAAAAAGTTTTGACATTACTTTGAAGGAGATGAACTCAATGTGGCGTTACTGATAACCTTCGATGGCCTCCAAGTCATAGCAATCTTGGATGGAGGAGCAGGAGTGAGCATTGTTTTACAAAACGATGCTGGGAAAAATGGGGAGCACCTGCCTTGGATGACACCACATTGTTGGTCAAACTTACTGATGGAGCCACAACTAGACCCATCGGTCTACTAAAGTATCTCAAAATTATGATCCTTGGAACTACTACCACCATACCTTTGTGGGATGAAATTTGGACGTCAGCCAGTTTCTTATGACTCCATCCTTGGTAGACCATTCATGAGAGGATAAAAAATGATTCATGACTAGGATATCGACCCCATATACATTCGAAGAAAAGATCAAACGTTCAAGATCAATCTATGCACGTGGAAGGTATACCCCATGAGCAACATACCATTCGCAGAGGACTATGTCACAACAACGTGATCCACTGCAGTCCATCTATGTTAGGCATGTCACAAGACACTGGAAGATGAGAAGGATAGTGAAGCGTGTGCACCTCTTCTAAAGCCAGAAGACTCTGAGAACTGGATGCATATTGTTGCTATCCTGGACATTTTGCCTCGGCGCACCGGTACAAGGTTTGCTAGACGAGAAGGAGATTACATCCCTATACGTGCTTAGTTTAGCATATCTACCCAATGTCGCCACCCAAGAGCTTGAACATGCTATTAGAGTGAGGGGAATACACTCCCATAGAACTCACAGTCTTGAGGGATTACCTGGGCACGATACATCTTCGTAGACAATTCAGATACCCAACTGGTTGAAGTATGTTGGGGTAGTGGAAGCACATGACCACTTCAATGAAATTTGGCAAAAGGAATTTGCTAATAGATCCCTTTTGATCCACACAACCATCCCATAGCCAGTAAGACCCATCAAGTCCAAACTAGAATCAGAGAAGCTTTGCCTATCAACATGCAAAGCACACAACAAAAAACTAGCACTAGTTGAAAAAGAAGCCACAAAAGGCTAGTTGATGAAGAAAGTGCTAAAGATGAAGAAAGTGCTAAAGATGAAGAAACTAGAGAGGTGCCTAAACATTTCCAAACCTTTCAGATGACCAACTGATTTTTCCAATATGATTCGGCTCAAAGGTCTAACAGTGGGCAACTAGGGACCTCTTGTGATGGTCCAACCAAGGTCAACGAGATAAATTTGGCAAGCCCGGGCAGCAAGAACCCGAGGCCGGTGTATATTGGAGAAGACCTCTCTATAGAAGAAAAGACAAAAATTACTGGTCTATTGATAGAATTCAAGGTTTTTTTTGCTTGGAAGTACATGGACATGAAAGGTGTACCTCCTGAAGTAGTCCAGCACACCATTCCAATGGTTGAAGGAGCCAGACCGATCAAATAACGGGCTTATCCAATAAACCCAAAATACTCCACGATGTTTCGCAAACAGAACGACCTACTCGTCATTGATGGCGGATTCATGTACGATATTGAGCATATGGAATGGGTATCATCGCCGATTGTGATAGTACCCAAGAAGAATGGAAAAGTTAGAGTGTGCATAGACCTCAAAAAGGTCAATGTCACCACCATAAGGAATCATTATCCCTTACCTTTTACAGAACATGTGTTAGAACGAGTAGTAGGAAAGGAATCCTAGAACTTCCTCGATGGATTCTTTGGATACAATCAGGTGCTGATCAATCCCAAGGATCAACACAAAACAACCTTTGCCACTGAATGGGGCACATATACTTACCGTGTTATGCCCTTTGTGATGGTACCAATGCCCTTGGTACCTTCCAATGTCTCATGTGCACGACTTACAAGGAATATCTTTGAAAATTCCTTGAGGTCTTTATGGATGACCTTTGTGTTAACTCTTACTGGAAGGAGCACCTTAAAAGTTTACATAAAATACTAGAAAGGTGCAGGCTATATCGCATCTCCTTGAACTCACCTAAATGTCAATTTTGGGTTCATCACACGGAGTGATCCTGGGACACATTTTCTCTAGGTAGAGAATCTCTACTAATGATATAAAAGTGCGGCACATCTTAGAGATGACCCCACCCAATAACTTCAAAGGAGTCCAACGCTTCATGGGGCATGTCAGTTACTATATCGGATGATTCATTTTTATGTACGCTGATATTGCTCGAGCTCTTTACGAACTCTTAATTGTCTTTGAGTGGAGTGAAGAATGCCAACGGGCTTATACAATGCTCAAAAAATCTTTGGCAAGCACTCCAATTCTCAGGTCCACAAACTGGGACATCATTTTCCACATCCACATTGATGCCTCAACTTTTGCTATTCGTTGTGTGCTAGCCCACCAACTAGGAGAACACAAGATGGTTTTCCCTATCAGATTTCCAGTTGGCCAACTCAATGAAGTGGAGAGAAACTACACCACACTTGAGAGAGAAGGACTAGCCATGGTCTACACTGTCGAGAAGTTTCACCATTATCTTCTAGAAACTAAGTTTGTTTTCTTCGCAGACCACCAAGCTCTTCTGTACCTGCTAACAAGCCCTGTATGACAAGCAAAATCACAAGGTGGCTGCTTATATTACTGAGTTTGACTTCACTATCACGATGAGGCAAGGATCTTAACATGTTTTAGTAGAACACATGTCGAGGATCCCCAACAGTGAACCACCAGCAGTGGGAGTAGAAGATGAATTACTAGATGCCGCCCTATTCCAACTATGCTTAATTCCTGAATGGGGCAAGGAGGTGGCATATTTCTTAGCCAATAGCTTACGAGTGGATCCCCTCCTCAACAGATACCGAGCCTATCATCTAATCAAATAGGAAGCCCCCTACCAACTCATTTGTAGGCCAACTTTATAAGTAAGAAAAAGATAAAATTCTACGCTGTTGTGTCCAAGAAGATGAGTATGTGCTCCTTCTTAAGCAGGATCACTCTGCTTTTGTGCTGGGGGGCACTTTGTAGTAGATATCACTACATGGATGGTCCTCACGGCTAGGTTATGGTGGCCCATTCTAATGGTAGACATAACAAAATACGTCAAGCAGTGTGATGAGTGCTAGTGTATAGCAATTCCCCACTTCAAGGACCACATGCCCCTGAACCTAATTGTGTCCTTACAACCATTTGAGAAATGGGGTATATATTTCATTGGACCCATCAGTCCAGTAGCCAAATACACTCAAGCTTGGTAGAAGCTCAGGCGACCTGACAATTGACTGCTAAATTCCTATATGAATCAGTCATCACACGCTTCGGTTGCCCCCTCGAGCTCATCAGTGAAAATGGGACACATTTCATTAATGAGGTAATCCAATTCCTCTCACAAGAGTTCCTTGTTACTCAGAGAAAGTCCTCCCCCTATTACTCATAAGTGAATGGCCAAGAAGAAAGCATGAATAAAATTTTGTGTGCCATTTTGACACTAAAACTGTGGAGGCCAACCGCAATGATTGGGAACAAAAGTTTTTGGTTGCACCTTAGGCTTATCGAACTTCCTATAAGACACCAAACCAATGCGATCCCTTTCAATTTAACCTACGATACTCACGTTGCACCTTAGGCTTATCGAACTTCCTACTATAAGACACCAAACCAATGCCATCCCTTTGAGTTTAACCTATGATACTCAAGTTGTCATGCCCATGGAGTTTTTAGTCCCCACTTTGCGTGTTTTGCAGTACAAGAAAAGCTCATTGGAAATGTCTTAGGTTGTTGCCCACTCGAGCTTGAAAAGCTCAATGAAACATCCTTTTAGCAGTATACAACATGATTGTTGAGAAGCTAAGGCGCAAACAATGGTTGGATGACTAGCTTAAGGACAAACAAATGAACGAGGGCGATATGGTCCTCTTATTGAGTACCAAGACACATAAAAATAAGCTCAAGCTCAGAGGCTTAGGACCTTTCCTTGTCATTGTGATAACACCCCAAGGCACAGTGCGCATCGAAATGCTTGATGGTGTAGAAATGGCTGGTTATTTCAATGGTATCAAACTTAAAAGCTACTATGGCCCTCTCATTAAGGCTACCTTAAGAGCCATCCACGATAAAAAATAGTGTAAGAAAGACCATGAGGATATGAAAAAAGATTCACAAGAAGAAGAAAGGCAAGCCAACCTTTGGCAAAGACACATCATGGTCAATATGGCCCAAGTGGTTGACCTTGAAGAAGAATAGGAGGTGAAGCCAGCTTGGTTGTGGTTAGGAATGACCACCCTGACAAGATTTCCAAAAATTAGGTCTTGTCGATGTAGGGGTTAGTTACAATTTGATTTCCCATGAAACATGGTGTTCCCTTGGGGGAACCTTGCTAAAAGAAACCCTTGACATTGTTACCACTGTAACGTCAAAGCATGTTCATTGTTTAGGCATACTCATGCTTTTATTCCACACTGGAAATAATCCCTTGGAAGGGAAGTTCTATGTGATGCTTTTTGGAATCATGCATGACGAAATACCCCTTGGAAGGGGTTGGATGGGACATAATAGATGCAACATCAACTAGGACGCATGGACGACGATCTTATAGCTAGCCTCCATTCAAGTTATTGTCCTTATGATAGATGAAGAGCTAGTACCCACAGTGCTCCCCCATGCCAAGAGCTAGCCTCCATTCAAGTTATTGTCCTTATGATAGATGAAGAGCCAGTACCCACTGTGCTCCCCCATGCCAATAACTGCCCCCATCATCACCCACCATCATTTCGTCAGCACACTCTCCCACAAATCCATCCCCCTATAAAAGAGGCCGCTCATCATTCTGACCACATCAATGCCTCTCACACCCTCCCTACAACCATGCTCGGCAACAAGCCACTCTCATATCACGATTTCACCAGTTGTGCTACTGACCCACCAACCCACACTAACCCAACTAATACTGAAAGATCCCTAGCCCCTCCACGCAATGGATTCGAGGGTGCTAGCAGAGGAAGTAGCACTTCTTACGCGGGGCAGGTTCCCTCACTCGGGGCCTCGCCCACTGATATCCGGACAAGAGACTAATCCCTTGGTTCTTCAAAAACCGAACCCAGAAAAACTTCCCGCTATTGGAAAGCACCGAAGATTCCTCCAGGATATTTGTACTCTAACGTAGTCAGGGTCATTACTGACCAAACTGATCCGACCAAACCTGTGAGTCACTTGGTCAGATCAAGGAAGAAACTTGCACTTGGATCATAGAAACCAATGCTTTTTTTCCCATCGAGAGGCACAGTTGTTGATTCTTTTTCTATAGAACAATTACTATTTGGGATTTACTTCATCTATCGTACTATAAAAGAAATCTGATCCATCAATCCAGCCTAACCCCATCCAGTCCCATGGGTTAGCCAACTGCTCAACCAGTGTAGTGATGGGATCCAATTAGTAATTTGGCTAGGTTTTGTCCCGGGTACCAGGGAAAAGAGTTCCCAGGCCCCCTAGCCGGATATTCATGCAAATTTAACGCCAGTCACACCACTTACACACCCAATATGAAATTGCCTTTTTCATAGATTCAGCTATCTTTAAAACAATCCTTTAATGAAACCATAGTGTCACTGATCATAATCCTCCAAAATATCCGGTTGAATCCTTATTTCCAATCATTCCTTCATCAGTGTATCTATGGCATCATTGGCAACCAGAACGCTCACCACCTGTCCACTAAGGGGCCTTTTCGATAGTTCCTAGCTCATAGTAACCAGTAATATATTCACAAATCAACAATGGAATCTCTGTTGAAGATCAACCACAACGGCTCCATATGAAAGAGCCATGGACTCATCCGTTGAGGACCAGCAAGGTCAATCAACCTGATCCATGCCCAAATTCAGAAAACAACTCTTACTCCTTGTTCCAATATCTTCCCCGACACACATGTGGGTATCTTCGGTGACCCAGAGCCCGAGCACCGTATGGTCAGCACCCTTTGGGATCCTTCGCAGGTGCTTCACTCATAGGCCGCTTCCTTGGTCCCTCATCCACCGCACTGGAAGCTCACCGTTTAAATTGAGCCAAGCTGGTTAAGACCTCGGTGCCATCATTAACTCTTTTAGTCTCAGGTACTTCCTTACCACTCGCCTTATAATCCCTCAAGGAAGTAATACCCCACACCATGCCATTGCAAAATTGGAATCGACTTCTCACCTTGGCAAATTGGGCACGTGGTCAGTACAAAACCCACAATGGGGTGCTCGCAACAACAATAGCCATTAGTTACAAAACCTGATTCAAAGTGCAAAAAAAAAGAATGCCACAAGCGTTCCGAATTTGCCACATCCGTACTATTTACAAGTTCTGATTTGCCACGACCGTTCCAACCCACGTAGTGAAATGCCCCTGTCGTTCCATCCTAAACCATCTGCCACCGTGACCATTCAGAATTCACTAGCCGTACCAACTTTTAATCTAGAAGTAAACGGCCGGAGTCAAGAATGTGATTGCCATCCTGCTCGGTCTCAACAACTCTCACTCTTGTATGGAAAATTTGGGTCTTCAACTTGTTGTACATTCAGGGTTTATAATTAGATTAGCTAACCATGCAAAAGTGAAATCTCTCGGGGTAGTTATTTATGGGTATGGAATTTGATGTATTTTGATTCCATTGTACAGTAGATTGCCATGTTATGCCTGTTGGTTTAGTTGCTTTTCCGCTGATATTGGGGAGACCGTGGGTGGTTAAGAAAAGTAGGGGCAATTCAAAACTGGGAAAGTTTGAGAAACCATCATAGAGCAAAATAGTAATGGGGGATGGAAGAGATGTGATATGTCTAGCCAAGAGGAACTCATTAATGTTAGTGAAGATGAGAAGTGAGGGAGAGAGTGATGAAGAGAGTGAAGAAGAACGTGAGGAATGTAGTCTTGAAGAAGAACGACAAGTATTGTTTTGCTTAAAGAAAAAGATTCACATGTGATGCAGGTTCAAAAGACAGATGCAGTTGAGAAAGAGGGCACCGTAGAGGCCATGGAAGGTCTAATGCAGCCTAAAGCACCTACTATAGTAAACGAAGACTTGATATAAGGGGGGTGCTAAGCTTAGACTTAGCTCCTTTTGAGCATGCAAAGTACCTTAATCTTCTTTCAATATTCCCAAACCTATTTATCACGAGATCAGAGGCTTCAGTGGAGGCCCTAAGAGTTCAATTAAAGGAAGATGCTAAGCTTAGACTTAGCTCCTTTTGAGCATGCAAAGTACCTTAATCTTCTTTCAATATTCCCAAACCTATTTATCACGAGATCAGAGGCTTCAGTGGAGGCCCTAAGAGTTCAATTAAAGGAAGATGCTAAGTCTATTTTTCAAAGACTAAGAAGGATGAGGAGAGAAAAAATTTAGGTGCTTAATGAAGAGGTGATTAACTTCTTGAAGGCTGGGTTTATTTACCTAGTGGAGCATTTAGATTGGGCAAACCTAGTGGTCATAATTCCGAAAAACGATGGACAATGGCAGTGGGTGTGTGTGGATTCCAAGCCCTTGAATGTTGCAACCAAAAGGAACCCTTGTCCTTTACCCTTCCTCGATGATATTCTTGACTTGTAGGTCATGAGCGGTATAGTGTATGTGATGGCTTCCAAGATATTTCCAGATTGCCATTGCACTAGAGGACCAAACGAAAAAAACCTTCATAACACCTTGGGGATATTTTTGCTATAGGGTGATGCCTTTTGTTCTAACAAATGCACCTTCATGGAATCAGCAAAGGGCCAATGAGGTGTACGCCCTAATTCCTGACAAGTTTGTTAAGGTTTTCCTTGATAATTCTTGCACCTATAGCTCTAGGATGGAGCACTATGCTTGATTAAAACAAGTATTTCAAAGGCTTGACACAAAAGGGGTGGGCAGTTGAATCCAAAGAAGTGTTTTTTAGCATAACCTAGAGTTAAACTCCTTGAGCATGTGGTATCTCAAAATGGAATTAAACCTGATTTTGACAAAGTGAAGAATCTCATATTGTTGGCTTCTCCTTCTACTACCAAGTAGTTACACACTTTCATACAGAAGGTAAAATATATGTCAAGGACTATTCCTTTACATCTCAGCTTTTGTTTCCTCTACAATAAAGTGGCAAATAAATATCCTCTTCAATGGACTAAATAATGTGAGGAAGTCTTTCAAAAGGTGAAGGAAGTGTTGGGAGAAGTCACTAGTGTGCAAGCACCCAAATTCAAGAAAATGTTTTATGTGAACCCATCAGTGGGTCCAGATGCATTGGGAGCTATTCTAATTTAACAAGGACAAGGCTCAAGGTATTTGCAACCAGTTTATTATGCCAGCAAGGTGAACACTCAAGCAGAAAGAAGCTATACTAAGGTGAATTCAATTCTTTTTAGCTTGGTGTATGCTTGTAGACGATTTAGATCTTATTTACTTCCTAAACCTTTTTATTGAATTAACTAGCTACACTCTTTTGCCTCTATTGGTCAACAATATTAATTTAGCCAAAAGTATGATAAGGTGGATAATTCAATTGCAAGAGTTCAATTTTTCTTTCTTAGTAGAAGAATCTACTCGAGCTTCATTGGTGGGTATATCTTCTTACCTACAAGGAAGGTCCAATATTGGTCAAAGATTTGGAGAAAGAGGAAAATTTAATGAAGGAGATGGAGCCAGACAATGCATATAGTGTATATTTTGATGGCTCTTTTAAAAAGAGTCTCAATGAGGGCTTGTCATCTAACATCCACAAGAACATATAGTGAATGGCACAGTCTTCAATTGAAAGCTACAAGTAACAATAAGGCAGAATACAATGTCGTACATCAATGTTTGCTTCAATGTTTGTGATTAGGAAAAAGGACATATAGTGAAATGGCAGAGTCTTTGGTTGAAAGCTACAATAAGGTAGAATACAATGCCATATAGCAAGGTTTTCTTGAATGTTTGTGATTAGGAATAAGAAGATTAATGATCAAAGGGGATGCTTTGTTGAGCCAATCAGTGGTGCTAGGTTTTTGGCAAACCAAAAATGCCACGCTCAAGGCTTTAGTCAACCAAATAAAGAAACTTCTTATTCATTTTGAAGCATGGAGAATATGTCATATAGAGAGAGAAAAAACCATCTTGCTCATGAGATGTCTCAAGAAGCTATCACCAAGGCTATGTATGCAATGAAGGTGAAAGGCTCCTTATATCTTGGATGTGAACATTTGTCCAAGGACAAAGAATTTTTTATGGGGAAGAATCCCTCCACATTTTCCAAAAGCATAGAAGTACCAATTTTGGAATAATAGCCAACAGTACATCCTTGCTAAAATGATTCTTTGTACATGAAAGGTTTTGATTCGGTATTGAGAAGAGTGTCCTAGCGTGAAGAGCTTTGCCACATTTTAGAGGAGAACCATGAAGGGGCTTGTGGAGGGCATTTTTCCTTCAAGATATCTCTTCAAAAATCCTATAAGAAGGATATGCATGGTCATCTATCCAAAGAGATGTTCAACATTGGTGTAAATATTTCCCCATCAATGTCAACACAAATGAGCAAAAGAATCCTTAGATAAGATCCTAGGAATGTGATGCTTGCATATGATATTTTTGAATGATGGGGCATCGATGCTATTCATCCATTGCCAATTACTACAAGAAGAAAATTCTATATCCTTATATCCGTCGATTATTTGTCTCGTTGGGCTGAGGCAAAGGCAATAAAACAAGTGAATGCCAAAGAAGTAGACAAGTTTGGCTATGAAGATGTGTGTTGCTGTTTTGGTGTACCATTGGAATTTTTGTCTCATAGGGGACCAGGTTTCCGAATTGAGCTCATGGACCTATTGTGTGAGAAGTTAAATATTAAACATCGGCATGCCACTCCTTA
Source organism: Cibotium barometz (assembly GCF_041138505.1). Taxonomy (NCBI): domain Eukaryota; kingdom Viridiplantae; phylum Streptophyta; class Polypodiopsida; order Cyatheales; family Cibotiaceae; genus Cibotium; species Cibotium barometz. The sequence continues at coordinate 23,865,114 of NC_141067.1, forward strand.
ATACCCTCAGTGTAATGGTGTGAATGAGAGGTTCAATGGAGAATTAATCAAAATGATAAGCAAAATGATGAGGGGTCATGGGAAAACATGGGATATATAGCTCCCATGTGCATTGTGGGTCTAAAGAATGGCAATTAAGTTGGGAACATGTTTCTCACCCTTTCACTTACTTCATGGCAAAGAAGATTTTTTTCTAATTGAATTGGGAACTCCCACTTTGAAGATGCTTATCAAGCTACAAGAATAACCCTATCAAAGGAGGTTGACAACTCTTCAAACCATGCAATTGGATCATTATGCAGCATTTGGGCATTATCAGAGAACAAAAGAATAGAATCAAAGGGCAATTTATTAATGAAAAACTCAAATAAAAAGCGATCAAAGAAGAGGACTTACTGTTACGATACAATAGAAAATTGGATAACACTTTCCAAACTAAGTTTCAAACTAAATGGAAAGGACCTTTCAGACTTAAACGTAAATATTGTTGGAGCTATATATAGCTAGCCCTAACTCACTCTAGGTCTTGCCTATATATATGTGACTTGTGACTAATATGATTCATTCTTATGGAGCGTATGTGGTGTCTCTTGTCTCGTCTCTCTCCCTCTCTCAGCATAGTATCAGAGCTTCATGGAGTCCTTTGGTGAAAATGTCTACAATCATTTGATCAGTTGGACAATGTTCTACCATTATTGCTCCTTCCCTTACTTCATGTTGAACATAGTGATAATGAACTGCAATATGCTTGGACTTGCTATGTTGCACGTAGTCCTTGGCTAGACTAATAGCACTTTGGTTGTCACATCTAAGAGGAGTGCTTGAGGAAGGAGAATGAGCAATATTAGCAAGCAATTGTTGAAGCTAAACCAATTCATGAGCTGCTAAAGATGCAGCTACATATTCAGACTCTGAAGTAGAAGCTGCAATACAGCGTTGTTTCTTGCTAGCCCAAGATACCAAACAACCATTGATAAAGAAGCAATTACCACTCTGGTGGATCGCATGGAGCTTGCTCAATCAGCATCTGAATAACCCAAAACATTAAGAGAAGTTGATGAAGATATGTCTTCTTGACGACGATATACAAGTCTGAAATCTGCAGTGCCCTTCAAGTACTTCAAAACACGTTTAGCTTGAGACCAATGTCTTGTAGAAGGAGAGGACAAGTATTGTCCTACCAGATTTGCTCTAAACAGAATATCAGGGGACGAGTGCTCATGCCCACAAATTGAATACAACCAACAAGATTAGCATAGGGTTGATTTAAAGCTAATGATTCAACCTCAATATTTGCAGAAGTACTCCTAGTAGAGCTTGCAAGACAAGGAGTGTTTGCCGAATGTGCAGTAGCCAATCCAAACTTTTGAACAATATCTTGGATAAACTTTGTTTGATGAAGAAGTAGAATACCATTGTGATGATACCTTTGAACTTGAAGACCAAGGCATGAATCAAGGTCGCCAAGATCCACCATATCAAAGACTGAGGATAAAACCTTTTTTACTTGTTGCATGAAAGATAGATTATTAGACACAAGTATAGTGTCATCAACATAAAGGGTCAATATCCAAAATGGCTATCCACATTGCACTTGATATAAAGATTTGGATCAGAGAAGCAAGAAACAAACCCCTGAGATGTGAGAAATTGATCAATCTTGATGTACCATGATTGTGAAGCTTGTGTTAGTCCATACAAAGCATGGTGGAGTTGGCATACAAGATGTTCCTTTCCGGGAATTGTAAATCCTTCAAGTTGCTCCATATTTATTTCCTCCTTTAAGTCTCTATTAAGAAAAGCCCTCTTAACATCCATTTGATGTATTTCCAAATCAAACTGAGTTGCAAAAGCTAGTAGTACTCGAATGCTTGTACTACAAACTATGGGGGAAAAAGTGTCATAATAGTCAATCCCTGTAATTTGTGAGTATCCCTTTGAACCTAAACGAGCTTTGAATTTATCGAAGGATCCATTTGCCTTTGTTTTAGTCTTGTAAACCCACTTACATTTGATAGGTGTACGATCAGAAGGTAGATTGGTAAGAACCCATGTACCTTTCGAGATCAAAGACTCATATTCAGCTTCCATGGCTTCCTTCCATTGTTCCTTTTGTGGAGAGGACATGGCTTCTACATAAGTTGAAGGATCTTCACAAACAGCCAATACGTGATTAAAGGTTTCAAGATCATCATCATATACATGATTTGCACTGTGCTCAAGTTCAATAGGAAGATCAACATAGATATCAAGATCTGTAGTAGTCTCCTTTGAAATCGTAGGATAAACATCAATAGACTTGTCTCTAATATCCATCAAAAGAGTGTTGTCATCATGCAAATCATTGTCGAAAAGTAGAAAAGGAAAACAAGTGAGTAATTTTTTTGTATCATCAGCATTATTTGTGGACCACGAACCTCCCATCAATTGCTCATTGAATATAGCATCTCGACTAACAATTACCTTTTGAGAACTTGGATCGTAAAACTTGTAACCCTGTGAGTTGTGAGAATAACCAATAAAAATAACCTTCAAACGTGAAGGTTTTAGCTTGTGTCGTGTCTCTTTTGGGACATGAATATAAGCAATACACCCAAAGACTTTGAAATGTGCAACAGAAGGAGTTTGGCCTGTCCAAGCTGTGATTGGAATCCTACCAGAAGGTGCAGTAGTTGGAAGATAATTTTGAACAAAAACGGCTGTCAATACTGCTTCTGCCCAAAAAGAGCGAGATAATCCAGAATGAATAAGCATGCATCTAATTGCATTCAAAATTGTACGATTCTTTCGCTCTGCAACTCCATTCTATTGGGGAGAATATGGAATGGTATACCCCTGGTGGATGCCGTGGTTGATGCAATGATCATGAAATAAGTTGGAAATATATTCACCACCATTATCACTTCGAAGAATTTTGACTCTTCAACCAGTGTGATTCTCCACAAATATTTGGTACCTCTTAAATGTGTCCAATGCTTTGGATTTATGTCGTAGCAAAAAGACATTTGTATACCGTGAATAGTCATCAATAAAAGTAATGAAGTAACGGTAGCAAGACTTGGATGGAGGAAAGGGTCCACAAATATCAGTATGAATGAGATCTAAAAGATTATTTGAATGAATATTTGTAGACATTGGAAATGGCTTACGATGATGTTTGCCTAGAGCACGATATTCACATATCTCCATATGCGGGTGAGATTTGAGGTCCATACCTCTCACACAAGATCATGACGATGAATATCTAGAAGCTTTGAGAAATTTGAGTGAGCAAACCGATGATGCCATAGCTTACAATCTAGATCTCCTAGAGCTGTAACAACATTTGCAACATCCTCATCCTCATTTTTGCAACATCCTCATATCAGGTTGCAGAAGAGGAAGAACCCCTTAATAAACGAGGTTGCTTATTTGTAATACCATGTTCTTCATCGTACTCTCGTGCCCAACATTCAGATACCAAGTGACCAGTTTTGTCACAATAAGAACAACACTTTTGAGGAAATCTCAAACGAGAAGAATTACCTCCTTTTTGGAAGCCACGAGATGTAAATTGGGAGCAGGAAGAAGGGCGTTGTTGAAATGAACGTCTCCGGATAGCAAAGGCTGTCTCTGATTCTGTGTACTCTTGGGGCAATCATGACCATTTCATGAGTTACCAACCTCTGACGATCATGACGTTGAGAATATTTAATCAAAGAAATACATGTATGCTCAAACTTAATTCCATCCTTGTTAGATAATATAGTGACAATATTATCATACAAAGGATCCTTCACTGTATCAAGAAGGTGTGTAACCAATTGAGTTCGAGGAATAGGATCCCCTGCAGCAGAAAGTTGATTCATAATACCTTTGAATGATTCAATGTGACTAGACATAAATGTACCTGCGTTGAATTGAAGCTTGCCTAGAAGATTACGGAGATACAGAATCTCTGTATAACAGTTTTCTTCTCAAACATAGTGATAAGGTAGTTCCACATAGCATATGACATGGATAATGGATAAACATCTAGCATGAGTGAATTGTTATAAGGGCAGAAAGTATATACGACGAGTAGCCTTATCAAATGACGAATCCAGTGTGCATGATCAATTTTTCACTATTCAAAAATAGGACCTTCGGTAATAATAACATCATTCTGAAGTGGATCAATAGATTGAGGAGGGCATGCAAGAACACCAAGAACAATATCTGCCAATTCGTCTCTTTCCAAAATTAATAGCATCTTGTATTTCCAACCAGGAAATCCTTGGCCTTGGAAAAGAGGAATAGAACGTTGCCCAGAAGGAAATCTATAAACAAGTATGGTGTTTGCCATGCCGAGTTGTGAGAGCACGTACAAGATAAGATCGCAGAACTTGCAGACCATGTACGAGATATGAGAAAGGTAGCCAAAAATAGGCATGCACCAGACGACGAGCATAAATTGATCGTATAAAGAATAGAACGTGAACCAAAATTAGAACTCTAAAAGTGGAGACCCATGTCTCATGCATGTAAGCAAACTTAGAGGTCCATAAAAGACGAAAATAATAATAAGAAAAAGCACCGCGTTAAGAAAAAGCACCGCATTATGACGCAACTTGCACGACAAGTTTTGTATCTACTTGTAGCTTGTACAGCAAGCATCCGTCTCTGAAGCTTTCACGGAAAGCTTTGACGATCAAATCCTGCTCACGACTCAGAGACAACTACCTGTTTGCTCTCACAAAGAACCTGTTTTACTTTTTAGATACAGTTTGCCTGAACTGTCCTAACTTTTGACTCAGAACTCCGATTGACAAACGGTTTTGATAGGATTCACCAGCACTGTACCATCTATGCAGCAGCACTTGGTTTTGGTTTTAAGGATGCGAATTAAGAAACAATTCTAATTACAACAAGTGGAGCTATAAAATCATGTAGGCAACATATAATCAAAGAGCCAATCAACCCTACACAAAACTGTTACCAAAGATCAATCTTGTAAGACATGAAATCATAATCATAAATTGAACAAGAAGACGTAGATGCTTCCCTTATGATTAGAATCGCTCTGATACCATGTTGGAGCTATATATAGCTAGCCCTAACTCACTCTAGGTATTGCCTATATATATGTGTGACTTGTGACTAATATGATTCATTCTTGTGGAGCGTATGTGGTGTCTCTTGTCTCGTTTCTCTCCCTCTCTCAACAAATATCGCAATGGTTCTTATGAACTCTATAACCTGGATGGCACCTTGTACAAAACAAGAGTAAAAGGTTTTAGATTAAAGAAGTATATTCCTCTGGTCATGGTAATCATGAAAGAAGCATTTGTAGTAGAGATTGATGCTCCACCTTTCACTCAAAAAAGAAAAAGAAAAAAAGGAGATGAATTCATGGCATCTTCAACAACTTTCTGAGTGAGAATGTTGGACACAAATGTCCTAGAAGCCTTAGGGGTGGGTTAGGAGTTTTTGGTGAACCCCAACTTCATGTACAAGAGTGGCCAAGGCATGTGCATCTCGCTTTGGTACATTCAAATGTTCTTTCTTTTTGTACAATGTACAAAATATAGCATATTCTTGTTATGTTTACTAGAGCTTAGGAGATAATGATATACTCCTCTCTTAAAACATTGCACTCACTATTGAGGAAGAACCTTGACTACTTGGTCTCTGAAATGCAATGGTACTCCCAATAGGTGGAGCTATTGCTTATGTTGGGATGTGTAGCTTGTGTAAAAAGGAGGGCTTATTTATATGATAGCATGATAAAAAATGGTGTTGGATGGTCATGCTTGATGTACATTAGGTCACCTTATCAACCTTGATATGACAATTTCTCTAGCACCTTGTGGCTTTATGGTTATTAACCTTTGAAGCTCAAAGAATGATTGGTCTGCTGGGTCTATGTGGTTGACGATGGCATATTGGCATGGCGTAGTAGCGGCCGTCAACTGTTGCTGCAGGTATAGGCATGGCGTAGTAGCGGGCTGATAGGCAAGGCGCCAACTGTTGCTGCAGGTATAGGCATGGCGCTGATCATCGGCATGGCGCTGGCAAGTCGATGGTGCTAATTGTAGGCAGTATGGAAGGGTGCATGGCTAATGCATGACAGCATATTGATGGCGCATAGCAAGGGAAGATGATGGGGATCTCTTGGCCTCACACTCTATTAGAGGGTATTGAGAACAGAAGGAAGAGAAGGCAAGAAACATTAATACAGAGTGAAGCTCATTGTAAATATCTCCAAAGGAGGGGAGGAACAGGTCGAGATGCTACTGATGTGAAGGAGGAGATGCTACTGATGTGAAGGAGGAGATGGTGAGAAGGAAGACATGTTACTATTGTGAGGAGTGGAAAGAGAGAAAGGAGACCATGGTGCTATCCAACTAAAGGTTGAAGATAAGAAAGAGATTGTGGGTGGCTAGAGTGTGGCTAGAGTTACCATTGTTGAAGACCAACAAGGATTTGGAGGCTTTGGGTGCCTCTACTCCCTCAAGAAGATAACTGCCGTTGAGATCGAGATTGCTTCATGCATTACCATAGGACATGAGATGGATTCTTTGGACTGGAGAGTGCTCTTGTTCTCTATGGCTCTCTTCCCATAGCTATTATGGTGCTTGGAGTTGTGATGCTTATTGATAGCCTGATCTTGAGACATGCTATGTATTGATGTTGTGATATTGTGGTTGTTGTGTTTAAGTAACCCCTTCCATCTCACTTGAAGCTTGTTAAAATCATCCACATGTACCCCTTGTGTGTGTGCATTTTGGATTGGTGGGCCCCTTGGATTCCTAGAGGATGCACTCCCCTCCAAGTTGAGCCTCTATTTGAGTGTTGTGGTGTCATGGATGTGTCGTGTTGAAGTAACTGTTGTGTCTACTGTGGTGTTGGTCATCAGTGTGGCCAAGAGAGTGGTGTTGCAAGAAGACTAACATCTTGAGATCTTGTGATCATTCCAAGTTGTATTACCCTATTTGTATCTTTTCAAAGTGGTATTGAGGTGTGTGTGAGTAGTTATCATGTAATCTCATCAATCGAAATCGTCTTTTATATACCTTTCTCTTATATTGCAACCTTGGGTGCTACGTATAAGAAGTGAAGGTTTTCAAATGGACGTGGTTGGCTCATTCTAGACGGAGTTTGAGTGGTTTGTGTTTTTCACCATTCCTTAGGAATTTCATGAGGGAATCATAGATACTGAATTGTATAATGATGATGAAGTAGATTGATACCTCCTTTTATACTTCAACCACTTATCTATCTTGATGTTTTGTATAGAAATAAACATTTGCTATCAGCTCATATCTTAAGGATATCTATTGTAGATTTATAAATCCAGTTTTATAAATCCACTTATCCATCTTGATGTTTTGTATAGAAATAAACATTTGCTATCAGCTCATATCTTACGGATATCTATTGTAGTTTTATAAATCCAGTTACTTTAATTAAATATAGCCTATTTTCCTATTTATGTCTAAGTTATATTGTGCTTTTGGAGGGTGGAAGTGAAAACGCATTGATTGTATATACCTTGTGGCTGGGTGTTGTGATTATGTTGATGTTACAAACTGTAAGGTTTGGTTTGGTATAGCGGCCTTGGTTTTGCTTTACTCAACCTAACACTATAGGAATCGAAAGTTCTATGACATCGAATGATATTTAACATTTCATTATGTATCATGTTTTTTGTATGTCCGAGAACGATGTTATTTATCTTTCCACTATGAATCCAACTAGTGTGTTTTTTTTTTCAAAGAATACCTTTTAGTTAATAAATACATTCTATAGCCCAACAAATCTTTCCCAAATCTAGCACGGTCCACCATTCTTATGAAAAGTTTAAATAATGTGAGCAAAACTGTAAGATCCCTGACCCCACTGTGCAACGAATTCTGGGGTGCTAGCAATGGAAGTAGCACTTCTTGTGCGGGGCAGGGTCCCACACTCGGGGCCTCGCCCACGGACATCCGGACAAGAGACTAATCCATCGGTTTTTCCAAAATCGAACCCGGAAAAACTTCCTTTGCCCAAAAAGCACAGGCGATTCCACCTGGATAACTTTTTCCTAACGTAGTCAAAAGCCTTAAGTAATTGAACTGATCTGACCGAACTCGTAAGTTCCATAGTCAGATCAAGGGACAGATTGCACTTGGGTCATAGAGACCAACACTTTTTTCCTCATCGAGAGGCACAGCTGTTGATTCTTTTTCCATAGAACAATTTTCGTCCGGGATTTACTTCATCTATCAAACTAAACAGAAATTGAGTCTCAATTTACGGATCCATCAGTCCAGCCTAACCCCATCCAGTCCCATGGGTTAGCCAACCGCCCAACCACTGTAGAGATGGGATCCAATTAGGAATTTGGTTAGGTTTTGTCCCGAGTACCAGGGAAAAGAGTTCCCAAGCCCCCTAGCTGGATGTTCATGCAAACATAAAACTAGTCACACCACATCGGTGTACTTATGGCATCATTGGCAACCAGAATGCTCACCACCTATTCACTCAGGGGCCTTTTCGATAGTTCCTAGCTCATAGTAATCGACAATATATTCACATATAAAAATCAAGATGATGGAATCCTCGTTGAAGATCAGCAAGATCAACCAACAGATCCATATAAGAGAGCTATGGACTCATCAGTTGAGGACCAGCAAGGTCAATCAACCAGATCCATACTCGGTTTCAGAAAACAACTCTTACTCCTTGTTCCAATATCTTCCATGATGCACATGTGGGTATCTTCGGCGACCGAGCACCGTATGGTCAGCACCCTCTAGGATCCTTCGCAGGTCACCTAGCGCTTCACTCATAGGCCGCTTCCTTGGTCCCTCATCCACCGTACCAGAAGCTCACCATTTAAATCGAACCGAGGCTGGTCAAGACCTCGGCCGACCTTGCTATGCGAGACGTCCTCCATTGACAAGGCATAGAAAGTTGCATATTGATTAATTTTTATAAAAGAATGATTTTCAATAGAATTAAATTCTATGTATAGAAAGATACATATTGATAATTTTTTATTATTATGAAAGTGTTACTTTCTTCATTATGGATTTTTATGAATAAAATAATGCAAAAAAGTATATTTTTTTATTACAAAAGAGTTACTTTCATCATACTGATTTCTATTATAAAAGTGTTACTTTTATTATAAAAGTGTTACTTTTATCATTATTGATTTCTATGCATAAAAGAATATTTTTTTATTATAAAAGTGTTACTTTTATTATTATTGATTTCTATGCATAAAAGAATATTTTTTTATTATAAAAGTGTTACTTTTATCATTATTGAATTCTATGCATAAAAGTATGCATAAAAGAATATTTTATCAATATTGATTTCTATGCATAAAAGTATGCATAAAAGAATATTTTTTTATTATAAAAGTGTTACTTTTATCATAAATGATTTTTATGCATAAACATATACATAAAAGATATTTGTTTACATTAAAAGTGTGATTTTCATCATTAATGATTTTTATGCATAAACATATGCATAAAAGATATTTTTTTATTAAAAGTGTGATTTTCATCATAAATGATTTTTATGCATAAATGGATGCATAAAAGATTTTTTTTATATTAAAAGTGTGATTTTCATCATAAATGATTTTTATGCATAAACATATGCATAAAAGATATTTTTTTTATATTAAAAGTGTGATTTTCATCATAAATTATTTTATATGATGATAAAAGTGTGACTTTCATCAGAATTAGATTTTGTGCATAAATAGATGCATATAGAATGATTATATTTAAATAAGGGTTCTCATAATCCTCTGTTTAATTTTTACAAAAATTGGAAAAATGAATAAGTAGATAATCTGCGAGAAGAAATGCTACCGTTTTACATTCACTAAGATGGTAATGAGAAAATTCAATTAAACTATCGAAGTCGGAGATCGAGATAAAGATTATTTTATTCCTCATAAGAAATTCATGTTTTAGAAATCTATAAAGCAAATATTTGTCAAACGAAATTTAGAAACGAGAAATTGAAATAGTACCTTTCGAGAAAGATAGTTTAGGAAGAACCTTTCCAGACCCAAACTCTGATTCACACTTTTGACCAAGACCTAATTCCTTCGTCAATTTCAATCAATGACGATGTGTCCAGTTCAAGAAAAATGTACTCAAATCCCCCACCGAATCGAAAACTAAGTTAAGACTTTTGATTTTTGATCTGAGGATCAAGTTAATAGAATTCGAGGAATTCTGTTTGGAATTTAGACCTAGATCTAGAAGTATTGAGATACGGATTTAAGATTATTCATGGTTTTCAAACAAAATCAAAACTGAAAACTTGCATAGAAACCCTGTCTTCTTAAAGGACTGTCTTACGCCAGAATGCTGGAGGGAGCATTTGGCATATATGTTTATCTAAGGGAAGTTTGGTTGCAACAGTTGGCGGCGGGGAGTGTTCAAGGGACAGCTCACGCAACAAAAACCTGCCCAGGTCTTGACCAGCCTGGGTATGGTGAAAAATGGTGTGCTTTCGGTACAATGGGCGAGGGCCGACGAAGCAGGACACCTAAGGAGGATCCTGGAGGGTTTTGACCAGGCAATGCACGGGCTTGCGGTGCTTAGGACACCCATACGTGTGTCAAGGAAGATTTATATATATATATGTTGACGAAATGATTATTGTAATCTGTTACTGGATCTCGTTGCTGACCAGCTGGTCCCAATGGAGAGTCCAGAGTGGTACTGTTTTTGTGAAACAAGGGATTGAATGGAAATTTTGAGTTATGAAATCTCTGATCATATCTGTTTTGTCAATGGATTATTTTTATATTAAAGTTTTAAAGAGGAGTGTGTGCATATCTATTTTCTAAAGCTAAAGTTAAGAAAGACATTTCAATTATGGGTGGGTGAGTACTTGTTTGGATATACCGATTCTAGTGGTAGGGTGGTGGCTAACCCATGGGCCGGATGGGGTTAGGCTGGAATCAGTGGAATTTTAATAATCAAATTGAAAAATCTTAGGATTACGCTAAGATTCGAGTAGCTAGTTAATCCCTGATAAATTTCTCAATTGAGTGGATCAACGGCTGTGCGCCTGATCTTGATTAGGAAAAAAGCGTTGAATTTACTCAGATGATCAAATTATATCAGTGATAGTTTCCTTCTATATGGTTTATTCAGGTGAAGGATAGCTTAAAATTGATCTCGTTAGAAAAATCGTTAAGAAAATTCAAAAAGGTGAAATCGTCCCCGCTTTTCGGGCATGGAAAATTTTCCCGGTTTCGGTTTTCAAAGTGACCACCAGCCTAGTCTCGTGCCTGGACATTCGTGGGACGAGGCCTTGAGTGAGAAACCCTGCCCGCGCATGAGGGGGCTGCTTCCGCTATTAGCTATCGGGAGTCCGGGTGCGTAGAGGGGGCAGAGGGATCCCACAGTTGGTATCAGAGCGAAGTTGAAAGCTAATAAGGATAAACAAATTCTTATCAGAAATTGATAATAAAAACTCAAAAAAAGCATTTTTCATAATGTATTTTCATTCCATAAGCTTCTTGAATGAAGAATTTTTAATCAAAGAAATTGTTTTTATAGATGGAAGTTCCCTGATATTCCCGACCTCACCCAGTTTCAAGATATGACTGCATTCGCCTTCGAGCATCTCATTTCTTCCGCTTCAACTCGAACAAGCCGAGCTAGACTTGCACGCCATTTTGAGGATTTATATTTTCCTAACCTTGTGGAGGAACTATAGCATAAGTGGTTTGCAGGGCAGTATGTCCATGCCTCTTGTTGCCGACCGCCATGTAATGCTGTGGCAGAACCTCTCATTGGCTATGATTCTGTTAAAACTGAAAATGGTGCGTTTGGCATCATTCTATATCATTCGACGCCTCGGAATTTCACACTTTCATGCCAAGTCTACAGACTCCTTAGTTGTTTTATTCCTAAGGAGAAAATAATAGCTCCCTTTTCAGTAAGTGAACGTTTGTATCAGGGCGCATGGCTATGGCCCAGTACTGTCATCTTATGCGACTCCCGAGGAGATTTCGAATTCTGGAGCCGAGCTACTCTATGTACATATTGCAACTTTTATATAAATAAAGAAATGTTTTCCGGAGAAAAATTCCCTGTTGTATAAGTGATTTTCTATGGATGATCTGATAAAGAAAAATCTATTATCGGACATATGTAATAAATCTCCAATAAGATCATTGTCTTGTTTAAGAAGTTGTTTTCCGAACTTCTTAAGTCTTAGGATCTCGTGAATGATATGAAAATAAAAATTCAATAATATATAATTTTTTGGCAGAATCATGCGACAAGGAAACCGTGGCCGTGAGCCAGACCCTCTCTCTGAAGATGACGAGCTTGACCCTGATGTTCGCAAGGCTCTTCATAGGACTCAACCAGGACCCTTCAAAGGAGAACGGGAGAACCTGGGTGAGGCTGTGGAGAAATGGGTGGAAGCCATGGAAGAATATTTTGACATCACAGGCTACAATGAGCGGAGCAAAATGGCTCTTTCCCAGCTGAAAATAGTGGAAACAGCCAGGGTAGCATGGAGGAACCACTATGACACCAACCATCTGGACAGAAATACTCAGTCGTGGAACGACCTAAAAACCTATCTAAGAAAGAGATTTTGTCCCCCTCGATTTTTGGAAATCAAAATGAACAAATTCTTAGAGCTAAAGCAAGAGAGTAAAACCATCGAGGAATATCACCAGGCCTTTGCTCTTCTAGTCAAATATTTACCACCTCTAGATGAAGAACAACTCATGGGGCCAGGTTCATTCGGGGAATGAACGAACCCTTGGAGACACTGGTCAAAAATGCCAAGCTAGTGTCCATGGCTGAAGCAGTAAGAATGGCAAAGGATTTTGCCAAAGCCTTTGTAGTAAAGGTCCCGCCAAATCCTGCACCCTCTAACTTTAAAATATTCCAAGCCCAGGGAAGTACTTCAAACTTTCCACCCCCGAAGAGGCAGCAAGGCCCGAATCAGAATCAGGATGCAGGAAGATTCCGAAGTGAAGGAAGACCCTTCCCCCAAAATACTTTCTCACGAGGCCCACCTCTTTCAAGAAATCAGAGGGATGAGCTCAGAAGTGAAAACTGATGTTTTGGATGCTAAGGTTTGGGTCACCAACTGAAAGACTGCCCGACTCCTACCATGTCAAGGGGACAGGGAAATCAAGGACCCCGAATTCAAAGAAGAACCCCTTCATACCACTCTAATCAAGGTCCGTCTCGCCCAAGCCAGGGTAACCCCAGAAGAACTCTAGCTCAGCCATCTGCCTCTATCCAGAGTAACCTCAGAACTCATTCCCATAATTGGGGCAACCAAAGAGAAAGAGTTCTTTCTCAGACTGCAGCAGCCAGAGCAGTCACAATTTCAGATGTAGTAGAAGAGGAAAGAGGGCAGATCTTTGCTGCAATTGAAAACCAAGGACCTAACCATCATTTCTCAGTCATCCATACTCCAGCAGAATATCAAGGTAAGCCTTTTAAGCTTTTGATTGATTCAGGCAGTTCTCATTCATTCATTTCCCCTGGATGCCTGCGTAAGCTAGTCTTAGAACAAAAATCAGGGAAACCTACGCAAGTTGAATTGGCCAGTGGGAAGACTCTTTTCACTCACTATGAGACAGATCTTATCCAGTTCAATCTAGATGGTAATGTAACCGACTGTCAGTTCAAAGTCTTACCTCTAGGAGTTTTGATGGGATCCTTGGAATGGATTGGCTCCACAAAAATCAAGCTGACATACACTGTCACAATGGAACCATTTCCTTCCATGACCTTCACGGGAACAAAGTTCAAGGAACTAGAATTTTCGGATCCCCAGACCTTCAGTTAGTAAAAGCTTCTAGGTTGCTGAAAGGACTTAGAAAGAAGCAGCAAATTTATGTTGTCAAAATGAACCCAGTAGACTCAAAGATTAAGGCTAAAGAACCAGAATGATTAAATGAATTTGATGCTCTATTCCCAGCAGAGCTAACTGAAATGCCTCCAATCCGAGAAGTAGATCATGCGATTGAATTGACCCCTAGAGCTCAGCCAGTAGCCCTGCGCACGTACAAAATGCCTGTTCCTGAAGCCATCAAACTCAAGGAACAGCTTAGACAGTTGTTAGAACAAGGGTTTGTAAGACCCAGTGTTTCACCTTGTGGTGCGCCAGTTCTCTTTCAGAAAAAGAAAGATGGAACGCTTAGACTCTGTGTGGACTACGGAGGTCTAAATCAGCTACAGTTAAGAATAAGTATCCTATGCCAAGAATTGATGAGCTTCTGGATAGGCTAAATGGAGCCCAGATCTTCACAAAGATAGATCTCAAATTCGGGTATTACTAGATCAGGATCAATGATCAAGATATACCAAAAACAACATCAATACTCGCTATGGGCATTATGAATTTACTGTCATGCCATTCGGATTAACTAATGCCCCAGCTACATTCAATCGCATAATGCAGGACATCCTCAGAGAATACTTGGATGATTTTGTTCTAGTTTTCTTCGACGACATTCTGATTTACTCAAAGAATGCATGACCATGAGACTCATGTCCGAAAAGTTCTTGAGATTCTAAGGAAGCACCAACTCTTTGCCAAAAAGAGCAAATGTACTTTCTCTACCACGTTGAATACTTGGGCTTTCTGGTATCCAAAGATGGAATTTCTCTAGATTTTGCAAAAGTCCAAGCAGTCATAGATAGGCCTGAACCAAAGACAGTGAAAGAAGTCAGAGGATTCTTGGGATTGACTAGTTGGTATAGGATTTTTATACCAAAGTATGCTCTCATAGCTTCCCCCCTAACTAACCTTCTCAAAAAGAATACCCCATTTCAGTGGTCTTCTAGGTGCCAGAGTGCTTTTGATAAACTGAAGATCTCCTTGGTAACCAGTCCCGTTCTGAAGCTGCCAGATTTCTCTCTACCCTTTGAGGTATTAACTAATGCAAGTGGTTTTGTCCTGGGAGGTGCACTCATGCAGGAAGGTCATGCAGTCGCCTATGAATCCCGAAAGCTCAGAACGCATGAGAGGAATTATGTTGTCCATGACCTGGAATTACTTTCAGTAGTCTATGCCTTAAAGTTGTGGAGACATTACCTACTGGGAAAAAGATTCACTTTGATGACAGACCATCAAAGCTTAAAGTGGATCTTTACTCAGAAGGACCTCAACATGCGACAAAGAAGGTGGATGCAGACCCTGCAGGAATTTGATTTTGAAATCAAGTACCGCCCAGGCAAAGAAAATGTGGTAGGAGATGCCCTCAGCAGAAAAGCCTCCTTACTTGCAATTACTGTAATATCAAATCCTTTTATTATTGAAGCAAGAGAGAAGATCATGCAGGATAGATTCCCGGCCCTATTACTACCCTACTTATTCAAGAAAGCAAAACTCCACAGGAGTTGAACAGAGTTCAAGGGTACAGCCTGGATGATGGCATTATGTATTATAATCATAGGCTATGCATTCCCAATGATGAGGGAACCAAGGAACAAATTCTGAATGAAGCCCATGACAGCCTTAGCAGGACATCCATGTTTCATCAAAACCTACATGTCTGTAAAGAAAAGCTTCTTTTGGCCTGGTATGAAAAAGGATGTACTGAATCATGTACGTCAATGTCTGACATGCCAGAAAGTCAAAGCTAAAAGAGTAAAAATGCCTGGGAAGTTACATCCATTGGACATCCCCGAGATGAAGTGGGAATGTATCAGTATGGATTTTATTACTAGATTACCTTCAGTGCAATTAGGTTACAACTCCATTTTCGTGGTAGTTGACAGACAAGATATTAAAGCTGCCCAGGATCGACAGAAGCAAAAGGATAGACAGAAAGTTTGAAGAAGCGGATATGGTCTTCATTAGAGTACGGCCCAAAAGAAGTTCTCTATCTCTTGGGAAGTACAAGAAGTTATCCCCCAGATATTGTGGACCATATCTGATTACAAAGAAAGTAGGTGACTTAGCCTATGAACTTCTTCTGCCTCCTCATCTCAAAGTTCATAATTTATTTCATGTAAGCCTTCTAAAGAAATATGTGCCAAGCCCAAATCATGTGCTTAATGATGAAATCCTAACCTCTTCAACCCAAGGGCAGATGGAAATCCAACCTGAAGAAATTCTTGATGTTTGAGAAAAGATTCTCAGGAACAAAATTCTCAGAGAACTATTGGTAAAATGGAAGTTCTATCCTTTTGAAGATGCCACCTGGGAGAATGAAGCCGATCTTTACGGGACTACCCCCAGTTTGCGAGATGAGGGCATCTTGCGTTTTTCAAGTGGGAGAGAATGTAAGATTCCTCCCCAGCCTCTCAAGATGTCCAGCATCTTCCCTTGTAATCAAATCCCTCTTCAGAAATATAAAAGATCTTGTTTCTACCAATTTTGGCCTAGAGAGAGAAAATCTTCTAGTAGAGAGTGGTAATTCAGTTTTTAAATATTTTTGGATATAAAAATATCTCATCTTATTAAAATAAGTTCCCCTGAAACAGAAGTTCAAAAAGATTTTCAGAAGGTGCATTAGAAATTAAGTATAATCTGTTCAATCTGTTCAAGAGGCATTATCCTGGGGGTGAAGATTTTTTTTAAATTTTAAATTAAGGTTCCTATGGACCAATAAGATTCATCCAAATGTAGGGAGGAGATAAATAGAAGAATAAAAGAAAAATCCCCCAGAACTGAGTAAATACTCACATAAGATGAAGAGTTGACTAAGGACAAGGTTAATAGTTAAAAAAGAGAGATATTTAGGTGAAATGATGCATTTTTGACACCTCAGTATGGGAGAATTTCCCTCATGAAGGAGGTGCCTATTTCACATGCTTGAATGAGTTTTAAACTCTCAAATAATGAGATATTTTTATATCTCCTCTCTCCTGTTTCAACTAGATCCAAAAAGTGAGCAAAACTGACCCCAAAATGGTCAAAAATTGACCAAACTGATCTAGAAAATTCTAGAATCAGTTGGCTTGGTTAGAAGCTCACTTTTTCCTATAAATAGAAGCCTTCCCCTTTGTTGAAACTCAATAGTGTTTTGCGCTGTTACCCTGCCTCTCCCAAGTGCCAAAAACTGTGAATTTTACTCATAATTCATTAGTTTTTCACCTTCCCTCTTCTAAAAGATTGGTGGCCACTCTTGTTTCAAACAAGAGTAGAACCCTCAAACCATCAAGCCAAAGGAAAGCTCTCAAATTATCTATGTAAGTTGGAGATTCTTCTCTTTTCTATTTCTTTTATGGTTTTTTATGATTTTGTCTTCTCTAAATTGAATGGATGTTATGCCTCATTGAAAAAAAGCATTCCCCTCTCTTCTTTAGTAAATCCAACCATTCTTTATCCTAGATGATTGATTATTGGATAAAATCAAGTTTTTCATAATGTTTCTCTTAAATAAGTAGAAAATGTTTACATTAGAATGATTTAAATACTGTTGATGAACTTCTGATTAATTTTAGAGAGTTAAAAATTTAAAAAATGGTCAGCCATACAAAGGAGGTTATGGCAAAATTTCCTAAAAATTTGTGAAATAAATTTCATCTTTTATTAATCAAAAAGAGTAATCCCCATTGTTAGAGTATTCTAAAAGTGTCATTTTCATTCATGCATAGAAAGATGCATATTGATTAATTTTTATAAAAGAATGATTTTCAATAGAATTAAATTCTATGTATAGAAAGATACATATTGATAAATTTTTTTAATTATGAAAGTGTTACTTTCTTCATTATGGATTTTTATGCATAAAATAATGCAAAAAACGTATATATTTTTTATTACAAAAGAGTTACTTTCATCATACTGATTTTCATGCATAAAAGAAATTTTTTTATTATAAAAGTGTTAGTTTTATCATTATTGATTTTTATGCATAAAAGTATGCATAAAAGAATATTTTTTTATTATAAAAGTGTTACTTTTATCATTATTGATTTCTATGCATAAAAGTATGCATAAAAGAATATTTTTTAATTATAAAAGTGTTACTTTTATCATTGTTGATTTCTATGCATAAAAGTATGCATAAAAGAATATTTTTTTATTATAAAAGTGTTACTTTTATCATTATTGATTTCTATGCATAAAAGTATGCATAAAAGAATATTTTTTATTATAAAAGTGTTACTTTTATCATTATTGATTTCTATGCATAAAAGTATACATAAAAGAATATTTTTTATTATAAAAGTGTTACTTTTATCATTATTGATTTCTATGCATAAAAGTATGCATAAAAGAATATTTTTTTATTATAAAAGTGTTACTTTTATCATTATTGATTTCTATGCATAAAAGAATATTTTTTTATTATAAAAGTGTTACTTTTATCATTATTGATTTCTATGCATAAAAGTATGCATAAAAGAATATTTTTTTTAATTATAAAAGTGTTACTTTTATCATTAATGAATTTTATGCATAAACATATGCATAAAAGATATTTTTTATATTAAAAGTGTGATTTTCATCATAAATTATTTTTATGCATAAACATATGCATAAAAGATTTTTTTAATTAAAAGTGTGATTCTCATCATAAATGATTTTTATGCATAAATGGGTGCATAAAAGATATTTTTTATATTAAAAGTGTGATTTTCATCATAAATGATTTTTATGCATAAACATATGCATAAAAGATATTTTTTTATATTAAAAGAGTGATTTTCATCATAAATGATTTTTATGATGATAAAAGTGTGACTTTCATCAGAATTAGATTTTATGCATAAATAGATGCATATAGAATGATTATATTTAAATAAGGGTTCTTATAATCTTCTGTTTAATTTTTGCAAAAATTGGAAAAATGAATAAGTAGATAATCTATGAGAAGAAATGCTACCGTTTCATATTCACTAAGATGGTAATGAGAAAATTCAATTAAACTATCGAAGTCGAAAATCGAGATAAAGATTATTTTATTCCTCATAAGAAATTCATGTTTTAGAAATCTGTAATCAAATATATTAATCGAACGAAGTTTAGAAAAAGAGAAATTGAAATAGTACCTTTCGAGAAAGATAGTTTAGAAAGAACCTTTCCAGACCCAAACTTTGATTTCAGACTATTGACCAAGACCTAATTCCTTCGTCAATTTCAATCAATGACGATGTGCCAGTTTAAGAAAAATGTACTCAAATCCCCCACCGAATCTGAAACTAAGATAAGACTTTTGATTTTGATCTAAGGATCAAGTTAACAGAATTCGAGGAATTCTGTTTGGAATTCAGACCTGGATCTAGAAGTATTGAGATACGGATTTAAGATTATTCATGGTTTTCAAACAAAATCAAAACTGAAAACTTGAATAGAAACTCTGTTTTCTTAAAGGACTGTCTTACGCCAGAATGCTGGAGGGAGCATTTGGCATATATGTTTATCTAAGGGAAGTTCGGTTGCAACAGCTCGTGGGGAGTGTTCGAGGGACAGCTCACGCAGCAAAAACCTGCCCAGGTCTTGACCAGCCTGGGTATGGTGAAAAATGGTGTGCTTCCGGTACGATGGGCGAGAGCCGACGAAGTGATCCCTAAGTGAAGTACGAGGACACCTAAGGAGGATCCTGGAGGGTTTTGACCAGGTGATGCACGGGCTCGCGGTGCTTAGGACACTTATACGTTGTCGTGCCATGGCACGTCTATGGTGTGAAACCATGCATGTGAGGCCATCAAATGCAAATCCAGATGCATGGGTTAAGTGCCATGACGAGTCATTATATGATGCCATGTACATATGTTCATATTGTAAATGAGGTTCAATAAGACGAGCTGAGGCTGAGCCAGGTCTCGGAGTTTTTGTATATGAGTGTGGTGGGTGATGGTTCTGCTGTTACTCAGAGCTCATGGGTAAGTTGGAAACATTCAGTTATATATGATGGTATGAGTGGCTCGCCAAAGGGATATGTTAATGATGTTAATGGCTTCCCATGTGCATAATGTGTAGTAGCTTCTTTATGGTATCGATGGGCCGAGTCAGTGAATACCTCCTATGGGAGTGCAAACATGAGGGCATGCCAATGCACAAGGGAATGCATTTATGAAGACATGGAGATATATAACAATTGGGGGATTCTACAAATTACATGGTCGATATGATGACATTATAAACCATGGAGGCATCAAGAGCAATGGAGATCCAATGGAGCATTAGAGTGCCGAAGTTTTTATCGAATGCGGGAGACACAATTGGATGATCAACCTTGTATTGGAAAGCTTGCCTTGATGCCAATGTTAGGAGCATCACATACCTTATTGAATGTAGATTATAATAAGGGATATTATGAGGGCAGCTTGCGTGGCATAAAAAGGAGAAATAATCGAAAGCATTAGAAAAGGAAAGGTGGCGCATGAGTATTTTGGAAGAGGGAAAATGCGTGAAGATAGCTGCAAAAGGTGGGGGGAGCGCCGAACTCCTTGCGGGAAAGTATAGAAAAATCAGAGAAGGGGGGGGGTGCGCATATCAGAGTGGAGTCTGCAGAAAAAAGGAGAGCAGAGACGCCTTCGACCAGAGTTTTCAATTGCAAGCTGGCGGCGACTGTTCATGTCATGTAGGAGTTTGAATTGATGAGCTAATTGAGTGCTATCTAGTGATGGGATTTTCAAATATATATATGTTTTCAGCCTTTCACGGCCTGCAGCAGCGAAGCGCCGTATGGAGTTAATAAAAAATCATGTGAAATCCGCCTTGCTACCTTCAGATAAGTGTTGATTTAATTTTATTTTATTTCACTATCCTACCTACCCACGATTTGAAAAATCATAAAGTCCATAAACCCTTAAAGGTTTTGTAAATCAAGAAAGACTTGGTGTGAGGAGTTGTGATATTAATGCATCAAAATACGTGGAATCAAAATATCAGAAAATGCAGCAAGGATTCTGGTAAATTTGATTTGTTTCTACCCTAGTGGATCTGAAATGCAAGTCATGGAATTTCTTAAAAATCATGTGAGCATGTTATAGTTATGCTATATATCGCCTTTTGTTTGTGAGTTGTTGGAATTTAAAGGCAGGTTTTCAGGTGAAAAAGAACATCATGAGATGATGGAATTGATGACACTGGATGTATGGAATGTAAATGGTCACATGTATGTTGGAAATATTTGAAGGTCATATTATGCCTACATGTGATTGGTTTGAGGGATTTGGAAAGAGGAGCAAGTGAATCTATGCTTGGAAAGGGACAAGCACTTGTGGTACACAATTTTTGTGCAACCATCAGGATGAATTCAAGAACGTATTGAGGAGAATTGACACATGTATATGTCATTAAAAATGGATATGTCCTATGCTCCTTGGAGAATTTTGTGTGTGAGTTTCCTTGTGAAGTTTGGTACTTACTCTCACAACTAGAAGTCTCGTACTTTCCCAGCGACACCGTCCACGTCACAACAGCTCTTTGGTGAACCCGACGTGAAACTGCTGGGGTGAGAGTGTGGTGAAATATACAGGGAAGCTATGGCTGAGAATTCTGAGGGTCAGGGGGTTCATTTTGACCCCGGAGTTATGCAGATGTTTCAGATGTTTACTATGTACATGCAACAGCAACAAGCTGCTGAGAGGGGACAAATTTCCACGACCAAAGCACTACAATCAATTGTGAAAAAGGTGGATCAATTTGATGGAAAGGATATCACAAAGTACCTGCGCAATTACATAAAGGAAATGGAGCTAAACAGGGTGACTGAGGAGGATATGGTTCGAAGTTTTGAGCTGGTATGTGTTCCTGAAATAAGAGAGTGCATAAGAGGATTTGCAGACAGCACATGGTGGCAGAAATTGGGAGGAGTTCAAGCTTGCTTTAAAGGACGAATATTTCATGGAGGATTCTGAGCGAGTGACCAAACGAACTTTCTTGGAATGGGTCACAAAACCTAAAATGGGAATTTCTGCCACAGAGCTGCTAAGAGAGTTTGAGAAGTGTTATGCCCAGCTGTCAAGGATAGAGCGTACAACTTTGGACAGAGAAAAAACAGAGCTCTTCTTACAAGCAGCTGGGAAAGATCTCCAGGAAAAACTGGAAATTCTCCTCGAGGATAAGGATACAGAGCAAGGACTAAAGAGTGATTGGAATGATGTTGAGGATGCGGTCACTATGCTAGCAAAGCGGCAACGAAGGAGGGATAAAATGGTGATGAGCTCGGGAACTCCTATAACTGTTGTTACCCCTGAGAATCTATCAAAACCAGTTGCTACAATTCCAAAGGTAGAAGGGCCGATGGATGAGCTTATTAAGGGCATGCGGGACTTAAAATTGAAGATGTCCAGGATTGAAGAAAAGGGGCTACCATTAGGGCAGGCTTCTATGCAAAGGCCTCAAAGTAAAGAAGGGTTTACATACAGATGCATATGGTGTGATGACCCAGAACATGCAAAGAAAGATTGTGCTAGCTATAAAGAAGCCCTTAAAAATCAACTTGTGTTTTTCAAAGATGGGAAAATCCACCTTACAGAGACTGGACTTCCATTGAGTACAAACTTTGGGAAGGGAGGGATGAAAAAGCTGGTTGAGGATATGGCTGCTAGCCATGCCATCTCTATGGTTGAGGCAGCAACCTATGGATTAAAGGCTGGTCAATCAAAGCAGGGATCTGAGAATGATGAAGATTATGAGAATGAAGACTTTTGGCCATCAACAATGGAATTAATTGCATCAAAGAAGGTATCTAAGCAAGCTTTGCATGAGGCAGGTGACTGTATACGTCTTGAGACTGGCTGGGAGGAGCCTGTGGATTCTTTATCTGTTCATGCCTACATTGCTAAATGCCAAAATAATGAGGCACAGGTAGAGGAGAAGCGTAAAAGGGAAAATGAGGAAGGAGGGCCATCAAAAAGAGTTACACGTGGAAGTGAAAAGAAGGATCCTGGGCCATCACATATGCCTCCACCGCATAGCAGACCTCCACAGGAAGTATCAATGGAAGAAGTGCCAGCAAAAATGAAGCATGAGAAGGAGAAGGGTAAAGGAAAAAGTCCACTCTACAAGCTTCAATCTGATATTGAAGCTGCAACAATAGATCTCAAAAAGGTGCTTGAAGAAAGGATTCTAAACAGCAGGGTGGAATTTACACTAGGGGAAGTCTTGGGGATTGCAAAGAAAGAATTTCATGATGAGATAATTGATACTATACGAAGGAAAAGGCAGTCTATAATTGAATCTATTCCATCACAAGGGGAGGCAAGCACTTCCAAGACTCATGGAGTACAGGTACAGCAAAAGGAAGAGAGAGAAAATGTGGTGGAATGTAATCACTCTGCTGATGGGGCACGACAAGTGCGCTTTGTGGAAGAGGACGATGAAAAAGAAGTTCTTACAAAGAGTCATTACTCCAGGAGCCATTGGGCAAGAGCAACCACTGAAACCCTTGTCAAGATAGGTGATTTGGAAGAGCCATATGTCGCTCTAATTGATCATGGGTCTGAAATAAATCTTATGGCTAAAAATCTTTACAACAAATGTAAGTGGCCAATGGATGTAGATCATGGGTGGATGATTAAAGCAGCTAATAACTCATCTGGAGAGCTCTATGCAGCATGTCCAAATGTAAGGGTAACTATAGGGGATGTGAAAGATGATCAGAACTTCTTTGTTCAGGAGATGTCATCGTATCCCCTCATCCTTGGGCAACCCTACATTACAGCTGTAAGGATGGAAACAAAGGTTTTGGATGATGGCTCGGCATATGCGAGAATAAGGAGTAAAGATGGCAAAAAAGCTGTTCAGTTTTTGACAGTTTGCATTAACCATGAAAGGAATCGTGAGTCTCTTCGAGCACAGTCACTCCCAAAGATAAATAGAGAATTCATGAACTACAGGGAGATGAGGGATTTTGGCCAGGTGCCATTGTAAAGCGGGATTCCAATGGTACAAGGGAAAATGAGTTCTCGCAGGACTCAATCAATGTAAATAACTTTTCAGCAAATTTTCAGGGATTCTCTAGCTATGGGTCACTGGTCTTTGTAAAAAGCGAGGATTTGAAGCGTGGTATGCGTAGACATGTACAAAATGAACAAAAAAGTCTTGAGCAGTGTGGTCTTTTGGAGAAGAATGAGTTTATTTCAGGGGTTTGATGAGGTGTCATTTGTAGATACTATGGATGTGCTTTTTGATATGGGAAGTGCATGCTTACAGGGTGGAAATGAGATGATAGAGGTGTCATCTGTGGAGATGTATGATATAATCCGGGAATTTGAGGGGGTGGAATGTAAAAACATGAATTGCGAGATGGATGCTCATGTTGATACAAAGTACAAAACAGTTGCAAAGAAGGTGAAACCAGTTGCCTTGCCTTTGCCACCAGGAAGCAAGGAGAAAATAGATGAAGATTCTATGCAACCAAATCTTAGAGATCCGAAGAAAATTGGGCATAAGTTTACACAAGAAACTCTAAAAGAGCTGAAGATTGGTGAGAAGGATTTTCTGGTGCCAGTTGAAAGGGAATGCTTTGAGGAGATGCTTGTAAAACATGGGAAAGCCTTTGCTTTTCAGCCGCATGAGATAGGCTGTGTTGATCCAAGTGTAACAGCACCAATGGTGATCTTTACTGTTCCACATGTGCCCTGGAACCTGCGGGGTAGCCAATTCCAGTACCAAAGGCTCTCTTGCCAAAGCTGAAGGAATTACTAAAAGAAAAGATCAGGATGGGAATTTTGGAGCCATCATGTGCTCCATATTCCAACAGATCGTTTACTGTGCCAAAGAAAAATGGAACATTGCGCTTTATTCAAGACATGCAACCTGTAAACAAAGTCACAATCAGGAATGTGGGAGCAGGTCCGATTGTGGATGAGTTTGCAGAAGCATTTGCAGGGAAAGCTATATACTCTATGGGTGATCTGTATTCGGGATATGATCAGTTCCAGCTGGATATACAAAGCAGGGACTTGACCACAATGAGAACTCCTTTGGGATTAGTAAGGATGTGTACCTTACCACAGGGAGCCACCAACTCAGTGGCACATATGATGAATGGAATGAATAAAGTCTTACGAGACTTGTAAGATTCCTCCCCAGCCTCTCAAAATGTCCAGCATCTTCCCCTGTAATCAATCCCTCTTCAGAAATATAAAAGACTTGTTTCTAACTGTTTTAACCTAGAGAGAGAAAATATTCTAGAGAGAGAATATTCAGATTTTGAATATTTTTGGATAGAAAAATATCTCTTATAATTCAGATGAGTTCCCCTGAAACAGAAATTCAAAAAGAATTTTCCAATGTGCAATTCGAATTAATTGGAAATAGGTATAAAGAACCTTAGTCTAAGGGTCTAGATTTTCAGAAATCTTTAGACTATGGTCCAATTAAGGTTCCTATGGGCCAATAGCATCAATCCACGTGTAGGGAAGAGATAAATCCAAATTTGTAAAAAGAAGATACCCAAAAATGAGTAAATGCTCACATAAGATGAAGAGTTGAAAATGTACAAGGTTTATTAGTAAAAAACTATGAGCAATATTAAAAATATGAGATATTTTGGGTATCTAAAAATGAGTAAATGCTCACATAAGATGAAGAGTTGAAAATGTACAAGGTTTATTAGTAAAAAACTATGAGCAATATTAAAATGATTCCATTATGACACATATGTAAGGAAGGGGAATTCTTTAAAGGAGGTGCATATTTCACATAAGATGAAGAGTTGAAAATGTACAAGGTTTATTAGTAAAAAACTATGAGCAATATTAAAATGATTCCATTATGACACATATGTAAGGAAGGGGAATTCTTTAAAGGAGGTGCATATTTCACATAAGATGAAGAGTTGAAAATGTACAAGGTTTATTAGTAAAAAACTATGAGCAATATTAAAATGATTCCATTATGACACATATGTAAGGAAGGGGAATTCTTTAAAGGAGGTGCATATTTCACATAAGATGAAGAGTTGAAAATGTACAAGGTTTATTAGTAAAAAAAACTATGAGCAATATTAAAATGATTCCATTATGACACATATGTAAGGAAGGGGAGTTCTTTAAAGGAGGTGCATATTTCACATGCTTGAATGAGTTTTAAACTCATAAAAATTGAGATATTTCATCTCTCCTCTCTCCTCATTCAAGTCTAGTTCCAAAAAGTTAGCTTAACTGACCTAAAAATGGTCAAATATTGACCAAACTGATTTAGAAAATTCTAGAATCAGTTTGTTTGGTTAGGAGCTCAATTTTTCCTATAAATAGAAGCCTCCCCCTTGTTGAAAAATAGATAGTGTTTATGCATCGTTACTCTACTCCACCTAAGCCAAGAACTGTGAATTCATTTAATAATTCACTAGTTTTTGGAGCTTCCCTCTTTCTTCAATCCCCATTAGTGGCTCCATCAACATACTTAACCAATTGATTGGTTGGGGGCCTCTACCGTGAACAAAGAATCAAGCAAGTTGTAAGGTAATTAGTGAATATTGATCTTTCTATAATTTCTCAATGTTTCTCTCTTCTCAACCCCTCTCAAGCTTGAGAAGTTTAATTGGTATGGTTTTTTAAATGCTATTGAATTTTGAATAGTAGTGAAGAGAATAAATGCTATTGAAGTTAATTTTCATTTATGTTTAAATTCTAATGATTTTTATGTAAATTCTCTCTCTCACTCAAGAAATGGTCATACTCATGACCCGTTCTCAATCCAAATCAAGCTTTTCATAAAGCTTTTCCTTAACCCAAGATTAAGCTATGCTTGAGGTCAAATTAATGGCTTTTTTCTATGCTTTTAGTTTATGTATATTGATGATTCAATCCATTATGGATTAATAATCCAATTAGAGATCATTTTAATTATTTCCTTAATGATAAGCATTATCCCTTAGAAAAATTGAGATTTATCAGTCATAGCAGCGGAGCTATGGCAAAATTTTTATAAAAATTATGCATAAAATAATCTCATTCAAAGCATAAAAAGAGGACTTCCTACCATATTCTAGGAATTATCTTCCTAGATTAATTGAAAGAATTTCATTACAATCATGGAGAAATTGAATTTTAATATCATGCATAAAGGATAAGTTTTTATATCAAAAGTGTTATTTTTATCATTTTTATTTCATGCATAGAAGTATGCATAATGGATAAATTTTTATATCAAAAGTGTTATTTTTACCATTTTTATTTCATGCATAGAAGTATGCATAATGGATAAATTTTTATATCAAAAGTGTTATTTTTACCATTTTTATTTCATGCATAGAAGTATGCATAGTGGATAAATTTTTATATCAAAAGTGTTATTTTTATCATTTTTAATTTTCATGCATAGAAGTATGCATAAAGGAAAATTTTTTATATCAAAAGTGTTACTTTTATCATTTTTAATTTTCATGCATAGAAGTATGCATGAAGGAAAAAATTTTATATCAAAAGTGTTACTTTTATCATTTTTAATTTTCATGCATAGAAGTATGCATAAAAGAAAATTTTTATATCAAAAGTGTTACTTTTATCATTTTTAATTTTCATGCATAGAAGTATGCATAAATGAAAATTTTTTATATCAAAAGTGTTACTTTTATCATTTTTAATTTTCATGCATAGAAGTATGCATAAAGGAATAATTTTTATATCAAAAGTGTTACTTTTATCATATTGGATTTCATGCATATAGGTATGCATAAAAGATATTCTTTTTATACTAAAAGTGTGATTTTCCTCATAAATGGATTTTATGCTTAACTTAGATGCATAAGAGAAATTCTTTTATTCTAAAAGTGTAATTCCCTACCAAATTGAAATTATGCATAAGAAGATACATAAAAGATTGATTTTAATTTCGAAAGTGTTAGTCTCCTTAAATGGAATTTATGTATAAATAAATGTGTAGAGAAATCTTATATCAAATATAAGAATTCTCTTTTTTTTTTAAAAAGATATGAAATGTGATAAGATGTGATAAGAGGTGTATGAGATGTGATAAGAATTGATAAGATGCGTATGGAAAGTGATAGGATGTGATAAGAGGTGTATGAGATGTGATAAGAATTGATAAGATGCGTATGGAAAGTGATAGGATGTGATAAGAGGTGTATGAGATGTGATAAGAATTGATAAGATGCGTATGGAAAGTGATAGGATGTGATAAGATGTGTATGAGATGTGATAAGATTTGATAAGATGCGTATGGAAAGTGATAGGATGTGATAAGAGGTGTATGAGATGTAAAAAAGATGTGATAAGATGTGTATAAGATGTGATAGAATGTGTTAAGATGAGTTAGGATGTGTTAAGATGTATATGGGATGTGTTAGGACGAGAATGGATGTAATATGGTTGTATGAATGTGATGTGGATGTATACATGTAGATGTATATGTATGAATGTGAATGTTGATGTGGATGTGGATGTATGGATGTAGATACGGATGTGTATGTATGTATGTGGATGTGTAGGTATGAATGAGGATGTAAAAATGGACGTATGTATATAGATGTGGATGTATGGATGTATGTATGTAGATGTGGATGTATGTATGTAGATGTGGATGTATGGATGTGATTGTGAATGAAGAGGTGAATGTGGATGTATGAATGAGGATGTGAAAATAGATGTATGCATGTGAATGTAGATGTATGAATATGAATGTGGATGTGTGGATGTGGAAATGGAGGTATGGATGTATGAATGTAGATGTGAATGTATGCATGTAGATGCGTATGTATGAATGTGAAATTGGATGAATGATGTGGACGTACGAACATGGATATGTATGTAGAATAATGAATATGAAGATGTATGTGAGATAATGTAGTCTATATGAGTGAATGGATGAGAACGAGTACACACTGAATGGAATGTGAAATAAGTAATGTGGTCCGAGAGTGGATAATATGGAAAGACAAGAGTTCGTTATAGAAACTGTATTTGTGACTGTTTGTAAATGACTGTTTTATGTCAAGAATGCTGGAGAAGCATTTTGACCGTCTTGAGGATTAAGGTCATGAAGACTGAACTGATAAAGTTGCAACTGCTGACGGAGAGTCAATGGAGGACGTCTCGCGTAGCAAGGTCGATCGAGGTCTTGACCAGCCTCGGCTCGATTTAAATGGTGAGCTTCCGGTACGGTGGATGAGGGACCAAGGAAGCGGCCTATGAGTGAAGCGCTAGGTCACCTGCGAAGGATCCTAGAGGGTGCTGACCATACGGTGCTCGGGCTCTGGGTCGCCGAAGATACCCACACGTGCGTCGTGGAAGATATTAGAATAAGGAGTAAGAGTTGTTTTCTGAAACCGGGCATGGATCTGGTTGATTGACCTTGCTGGTCCTCAGCAGATGAGTCCATGGCTCTTTTATATGGATCTGTGGGTTGATCTTGCTGATCTTCCACGGAGACTCCATTCTATTATATGAATATATTGCCGGTTACTATGAGCTAGGAACCATGGAAAAGGCCCCTGAGAGAACAGGTGGTGAGCGTTTTGGTTGCCAATGATGCCATAAGTATACCGATGAAAGAATGACTGGAAATAAGGATTCAACCAGAGACTTTGAGGATTGTCATCAGTGACATAATGGTTTTATTAAAGGATTGTTTTAAAGCTAGTTGATGCTAAGAAAAAGGCAATTTCATATTGGGTGTGTAAGTGGTATGACTAGTTTTATGTTTGCATGAACTTCCGGCTAGGGGGCCTTGGAACTCTTTTCCTTGGTACCCGGGACAAAACCTAACCAAATTCCAAATTGGATCCCATCACTACAGTGGTTGGGCGGTTGGCTAGCCCATGGGATCGGATGGGGTTAGGCTGGACTGATGGATCCGTAAATCGAGATTTAATTTCTATTATTACGATAGATGAAGTAAATCCCGGATAGAAATTGTTCTATGGATAGGAATCAACGGCTGTGCCTCTTGATGGGGAAAAAAGCGTTGATCCCAATGATCCAAGTGCAAGTTCTTCCTTGATTTGACCAAGTACCGTTAAAGGTGCAGTCAGATCAGTTTGATCAGTAATGATCTTGACTACGTTAGAGTAAAGAGTTATCCTGGTGGAATCGCCCGTGCTTTTCGGGTAAAGAAAGTTTTTCCGGTTTCGGTTTTGGACAAACCGACGGATTAGTCTCTTGTCCGGATATCCGTGGGCGAGGCCCCGAGTGTGGGACCCCTGTCCCGCGCGAGAAGTGCTACTTCCGCTGCTAGTACCCCGAATCCGTTGCTCGGTGGGAACAGGGATCTCACAGTTGGTATCAGAGCAGGTTTTGAAAGCTAATAAAGATAATTAAATTCTTATCTGAAATTGGTAATAAGAATTCAGAAACAGCATTTTCATAATGTATTTTCATTCCGTAAGCTTCTTTAATGAAGAAATTTTAATCAAAGAAATTGTTTTTATAGATGGAAGTTCCACATTTATCTGGTATTCCCGACCTCACCCAGTCTCAAGATATGATTGCATTTGCCTTCGAGCATCTCATCTCTTCCGCTTCAATTCAAACAAGCCGAGCAAGACTCGCACGCCATTTCGCGGATTTATATTTTCCTACCCCAGCGGAGAGAATACAACATAAGTGGTTTGCAGGGCAATATGTCCACGCCCATTGCAACCGCCATACAATGCTGTGGCAGAATCTCTCATTGACTATGATCCTGTTAAAGCTGAAAATGGTGCGTGGTGTCATTCTATATCATTCGACACCTCGAAATTTCAGACTTTCATGTCGAATTTATAGACTCCTTAGTCGATTTATCCCTAAGGAGAAAATAATAACTCCCTTCGCAGTTAGAGAACTTATGTAACAGGGCATGACTATGGCCCAGTACCGTCGTCTTATGCGTCTCTCGAAGAGATTTTGAATTTTGGAGCTGAGCCACTCTATGTAATTATTGCAACTTGTATATAAATATACAAATGTTTTTTTTTCGGACGATCGGATAAAGAAAAATCTATTTATCAGACTTAAGTCATAGATCTCCAATAAGATCAACTGAGGAGCCAATTATGTCAAAAATTTATCAAGACGCACAAAAAGGTTGTAAGTGTTTGATACAATTCATACAAATTGTTAATTCAAATTGAAATTCGTAAATTAGTAATTGGGTCTTCAATTGGAAGTACCGCAATTGTATGGAACCCTGACTTGCTTGAGACCTAGACATGATGGTATTTACCTTATAGTTTCGAGTATCATGACTATCCGTATATACCGAGGGTATAACTGCAGCTCTTTACCGACAGTATATACGAGTAAATCTAAGACTTGAAATTATAAGCGTTAATGCTATCCAGATGATGATTTTGAATGTGGTTGATATGATTTTTAATTCTGTTTGGGAACTGATGAATTGATTTGGATTCTGATTGAAAAATGATGATCCTTGAAAATGGGTTGAAATGTAATAAGCTGAGCGAAACCACAATGTGGATGATTGGGACGAGTCCCTGTAATGATAAATGATGAAAATGATTCAGCAAATCACTATGAGATTAGTTTATTATGTTGTCAAATTGCTACTGTTAATACTTGAGACGGTAGATCAAGTTAAGGGATGACAAATTGAGAACTTGCTTAACTTAAATTCCGTGGAGGAATGTTCAAAAGGAAATTTTCGGTCTAATGGACCATTATCGTGTTAAAGATATGAATGATATGATCTGAATGAATTGTTATTTAATGATGAATTCTATATAAGGGATATTTATCCCCATATTCTGTTGGGTTGACCGGAATATAAGGAACCCCAGAATAAATTGGATATTAAGCAAAAAAGTTGTCCTCTACTTGCGAGATGAGGACATCTTGCACCTTTTAAGTGGGGTAGAATGTAAGATTCCTCCCCCAGCCTTAGAGGTATACAGGAGTAAGAATCTCCCTTTCTGATCTTATAATTATTCTCTCTCTAAAATAAAAGAAAGATTCTGTTTAAAAAAGGAAGAACCTTTTTCCTGAATACTTCTCAAGAGTCCCACCTGTTTTAAGGATTCAGAACAATGAGTTCAGAAGTGAGAATCGATGTTTTGGATATCAAGGTTTTGGTCTCGAGTACGGCCCAAAAGAAGTTCTTTATCTCTTGGGAAGTATAAGAAGTTATCTCCCAGATATTGTGGACCAAAGAAAGTAGGTGATTTAGCTTACGAACTTCTTTTATCTCCTCATCTCAAAGTTCTGAATGCCTTCTATAGAAAAATGTGCCAAACCCAAATCATGGAAAGACGGTAAAACTTCAGTGGCAAGTTACCGTTGGCTTCTAAGTTACGCTAGCTCCTTCCTTTATATAAATCGTAACTTTTACTTATCGTTCACACAGTAATCTTACTTCCATCGATCTTCTTTCTTTCTTAATCTCCTTCATGGCTTGGCAACAAGAATTAGTTTTATCCATGATGATTTCTCACCTTCAAGACGCAAGGGAGTCTGTGAAGAAAGATTTTATAGAGCAGTATGAGCGCTCACTTTTTCCTCACCTAGGAACTTCTGTAGCGCAGACCAAATGGCGGACCTATCAAGACATAACTAGGGTAACACCCTGGGGTCAGCAGCACTTTCGTAACAATGTCCGCTTGGCCATGGTTATCGAAGCCTTGGGTTTGGGTCCTCGATACTACTGCATCATGAGATCAAGACATCTTGGGTTTTCTGAGCGGGTCTTCTTACTGGCGTGTTTTCTTCCTCATGAGAAGATATGCCTTTACTCCGTTTTTGGCTTGCCTCTCAGAGGTCCTTTTGTTAGATCACCTCATACCACTGAGATAGGTGCGGCAATAACCAACAGAATTATTCCCATAGATGCGTTACCTTATACTTGTGCAGCTTGTGAGTGCTGCTTTTGTGATCATATGATGGACGGGCTTATGGAAGTGTAAAGAGTTCTTCTATCTTTACTGTATAAGTTCCGAGAATGAATAAAGTTTAAATCTTGTTCTTATCTTGAATCTTGCTCTCTTGAGATTTTTTTAATTGGTGGTTAATCTTAATTAAAAAATTTTCTCTCAGTCTCATACTTGTGCATCTTGCGAAATTACCCCCAGTTTGCGAGATGAGGGCATCTCGCGTTTTTTAAGTGGGAGAGAATGTAAGATTCCTCCCCAGCCTCTCAAAATGTCCAGCATCTTCCCCTGTAATCAATCCCTCTTCAGAAATATAAAAGACTTGTTTCTAACTGTTTTAACCTAGAGAGAGAAAATATTCTAGAGAGAGAATATTCAGATTTTGAATATTTTTGGATAGAAAAATATCTCTTATAATTCAGATGAGTTCCCCTGAAACAGAAATTCAAAAAGAATTTTCCAATGTGCAATTGGAATTAATTGGAAATAGGTATAAAGAACCTTAGTCTAAGGGTCTAGATTTTCAGAAATCTTTAGACTATGGTCCAATTAAGGTTCCTATGGGCCAATAGCATCAATCCATGTGTAGGGAAGAGATAAATCCAAATTTGTAAAAAGAAGATACCCAAAAATGAGTAAATGCTCACATAAGATGAAGAGTTGAAAATGTACAAGGTTTATTAGTAAATAACTATGAGCAATATTAAAAATATGAGATATTTTGGGTATCTAAAAATGAGTAAATGCTCACATAAGATGAAGAGTTGAAAATGTACAAGGTTTATTAGTAAAAAACTATGAGCAATATTAAAATGATTCCATTATGACACATATGTAAGGAAGGGGAATTCTTTAAAGGAGGTGCATATTTCACATAAGATGAAGAGTTGAAAATGTACAAGGTTTATTAGTAAAAAACTATGAGCAATATTAAAATGATTCCATTATGACACATATGTAAGGAAGGGGAATTCTTTAAAGGAGGTGCATATTTCACATAAGATGAAGAGTTGAAAATGTACAAGGTTTATTAGTAAAAAACTATGAGCAATATTAAAATGATTCCATTATGACACATATGTAAGGAAGGGGAATTCTTTAAAGGAGGTGCATATTTCACATAAGATGAAGAGTTGAAAATGTACAAGGTTTATTAGTAAAAAAAACTATGAGCAATATTAAAATGATTCCATTATGACACATATGTAAGGAAGGGGAGTTCTTTAAAGGAGGTGCATATTTCACATGCTTGAATGAGTTTTAAACTCATAAAAATTGAGATATTTCATCTCTCCTCTCTCCTCATTCAAGTCTAGTTCCAAAAAGTTAGCTTAACTGACCTAAAAATGGTCAAATATTGACCAAACTGATTTAGAAAATTCTAGAATCAGTTTGTTTGGTTAGGAGCTCAATTTTTCCTATAAATAGAAGCCTCCCCCTTGTTGAAAAATAGATAGTGTTTATGCATCGTTACTCTACTCCACCTAAGCCAAGAACTGTGAATTCATTTAATAATTCACTAGTTTTTGGAGCTTCCCTCTTTCTTCAATCCCCATTAGTGGCTCCATCAACATACTTAACCAATTGATTGGTTGGGGGCCTCTACCGTGAACAAAGAATCAAGCAAGTTGTAAGGTAATTAGTGAATATTGATCTTTCTATAATTTCTCAATGTTTCTCTCTTCTTAACCCCTCTCAAGCTTGAGAAGTTTAATTGGTATGGTTTTTTAAATGCTATTGAATTTTGAATAGTAGTGAAGAGAATAAATGCTATTGAAGTTAATTTTCATTTATGTTTAAATTCTAATGATTTTTATGTAAATTCTCTCTCTCACTTAAGAAATGGTCATACTCATGACCCGTTCTCAATCCAAATCAAGCTTTTCATAAAGCTTTTCCTTAACCCAAGATTAAGCTATGCTTGAGGTCAAATTAATGGCTTTCTTCTATGCTTTTAGTTTATGTATATTGATGATTCAATCCATTATGGATTAATAATCCAATTAGAGATCATTTTAATTATTTCCTTAATGATAAGCATTATCCCTTAGAAAAATTGAGATTTATCAGTCATAGCAGCGGAGCTATGGCAAAATTTTTATAAAAATTATGCATAAAATAATCTCATTCAAAGCATAAAAATAGGACTTCCTACCATATTCTAGGAATTATCTTCCTAGATTAATTGAAAGAATTTCATTACAATCATGGAGAAATTGAATTTTAATATCATGCATAAAGGATAAGTTTTTATATCAAAAGTGTTATTTTTACCATTTTTATTTCATGCATAGAAGTATGCATAATGGATAAATTTTTATATCAAAAGTGTTATTTTTACCATTTTTATTTCATGCATAGAAGTATGCATAATGGATAAATTTTTATATCAAAAGTGTTATTTTTACCATTTTTATTTCATGCATAGAAGTATGCATAGTGGACAAATTTTTATATCAAAAGTGTTATTTTTATCATTTTTAATTTTCATGCATAGAAGTATGCATAAAGGAAAATTTTTTATATCAAAAGTGTTACTTTTATCATTTTTAATTTTCATGCATAGAAGTATGCATAAAGGAAAAAATTTTATATCAAAAGTGTTACTTTTATCATTTTTAATTTTCATGCATAGAAGTATGCATAAAAGAAAATTTTTATATCAAAAGTGTTACTTTTATTATTTTTAATTTTCATGCATAGAAGTATGCATAAAGGAAAATTTTTTATATCAAAAGTGTTACTTTTATCATTTTTAATTTTCATGCATAGAAGTATGCATAAAGGAATAATTTTTATATCAAAAGTGTTACTTTTATCATATTGGATTTCATGCATATAGGTATGCATAAAAGATATTCTTTTTATACTAAAAGTGTGATTTTCCTCATAAATGGATTTTATGCTTAACTTAGATGCATAAGAGAAATTCTTTTATTCTAAAAGTGTAATTCCCTACCAAATTGAAATTATGCATAAGAAGATACATAAAAGATTGATTTTAATTTCGAAAGTGTTAGTCTCCTTAAATGGAATTTATGTATAAATAAATGTGTAGAGAAATCTTATATCAAATATAAGAATTCTCTTTTTTTAAAAAAAAGATATGAAATGTGATAAGATGTGATAAGAGGTGTATGAGATGTGATAAGAATTGATAAGATGCGTATGGAAAGTGATAGGATGTGATAAGAGGTGTATGAGATGTGATAAGAATTGATAAGATGCGTATGGAAAGTGATAGGATGTGATAAGAGGTGTATGAGATGTGATAAGAATTGATAAGATGCGTATGGAAAGTGATAGGATGTGATAAGATGTGTATGAGATGTGATAAGATTTGATAAGATGCGTATGGAAAGTGATAGGATGTGATAAGAGGTGTATGAGATGTAAAAAAGATGTGATAAGATGTGTATAAGATGTGATAGAATGTGTTAAGATGAGTTAGGATGTGTTAAGATGTATATGGGATGTGTTAGGACGAGAATGGATGTAATATGGTTGTATGAATGTGATGTGGATGTATACATGTAGATGTATATGTATGAATGTGAATGTTGATGTGGATGTGGATGTATGGATGTAGATACGGATGTGTATGTATGTATGTGGATGTGTAGGTATGAATGAGGATGTAAAAATGGACGTATGTATATAGATGTGGATGTATGGATGTATGTATGTAGATGTGGATGTATGGATGTGATTGTGAATGAAGAGGTGAATGTGGATGTATGAATGAGGATGTGAAAATAGATGTATGCATGTGAATGTAGATGTATGAATATGAATGTGGATGTGTGGATGTGGAAATGGAGGTATGGATGTATGAATGTAGATGCGAATGTATGCATGTAGATGCGTATGTATGAATGTGAAATTGGATGAATGATGTGGACGTACGAACATGGATATGTATGTAGAATAATGAATATGAAGATGTATGTGAGATAATGTAGTCTATATGAGTGAATGGATGAGAACGAGTACACACTGAATGGAATGTGAAATAAGTAATGTGGTCCGAGAGTGGATAATATGGAAAGACAAGAGTTCGTTATAGAAACTGTATTTGTGACTGTTTGTAAATGACTGTTTTATGTCAAGAATGCTGGAGAAGCATTTTGACCGTCTTGAGGATTAAGGTCATGAAGACTGAACTGATAAAGTTGCAACTGCTGACGGAGAGTCAATGGAGGACGTCTCGCGTAGCAAGGTCGATCGAGGTCTTGACCAGCCTCGGCTCGATTTAAATGGTGAGCTTCCGGTACGGTGGATGAGGGACCAAGGAAGCGGCCTATGAGTGAAGCGCTAGGTCACCTGCGAAGGATCCTAGAGAGTGCTGACCATACGGTGCTCGGGCTCTGGGTCGCCGAAGATACCCACACGTGCGTCGTGGAAGATATTGGAATAAGGAGTAAGAGTTGTTTTCTGAAACCGGGCATGGATCTGGTTGATTGACCTTGCTGGTCCTCAGCAGATGAGTCCATGGCTCTTTTATATGGATCTGTGGGTTGATCTTGCTGATCTTCCACGGAGACTCCATTCTATTATATGAATATATTGCCGGTTACTATGAGCTAGGAACCATGGAAAAGGCCCCTGAGAGAACAGGTGGTGAGCGTTTTGGTTGCCAATGATGCCATAAGTATACCGATGAAAGAATGACTGGAAATAAGGATTCAACCAGAGACTTTGAGGATTGTCATCAGTGACATAATGGTTTTATTAAAGGATTGTTTTAAAGCTAGTTGATGCTAAGAAAAAGGCAATTTCATATTGGGTGTGTAAGTGGTATGACTAGTTTTATGTTTGCATGAACTTCCGGCTAGGGGGCCTTGGAACTCTTTTCCTTGGTACCCGGGACAAAACCTAACCAAATTCCAAATTGGATCCCATCACTACAGTGGTTGGGCGGTTGGCTAGCCCATGGGATCGGATGGGGTTAGGCTGGACTGATGGATCCGTAAATCGAGATTTAATTTCTATTATTACGATAGATGAAGTAAATCCCGGATAGAAATTGTTCTATGGATAGGAAGCAACGGCTGTGCCTCTTGATGGGGAAAAAAGCGTTGATCCCAATGATCCAAGTGCAAGTTCTTCCTTGATTTGACCAAGTACCGTTAAAGGTGCAGTCAGATCAGTTTGATCAGTAATGATCTTGACTACGTTAGAGTAAAGAGTTA
The DNA here is from genome assembly GCF_041138505.1 of Cibotium barometz. Lineage (NCBI taxonomy): Eukaryota > Viridiplantae > Streptophyta > Polypodiopsida > Cyatheales > Cibotiaceae > Cibotium > Cibotium barometz. Next base: position 23,903,010 of record NC_141067.1, read on the forward strand.
TCCTGGTGGAATCGCCCGTGCTTTTCGGGTAAAGAAAGTTTTTCCGGTTTCGGTTTTGGACAAACCGACGGATTAGTCTCTTGTCCGGATATCCGTGGGCGAGGCCCCGAGTGTGGGACCCCTGTCCCGCGCGAGAAGTGCTACTTCCGCTGCTAGTACCCCGAATCCGTTGCTCGGTGGGAACAGGGATCTCACAGTTGGTATCAGAGCAGGTTTTGAAAGCTAATAAAGATAATTAAATTCTTATCTGAAATTGGTAATAAGAATTCAGAAACAGCATTTTCATAATGTATTTTCATTCCGTAAGCTTCTTTAATGAAGAAATTTTAATCAAAGAAATTGTTTTTATAGATGGAAGTTCCACATTTATCTGGTATTCCCGACCTCACCCAGTCTCAAGATATGATTGCATTTGCCTTCGAGCATCTCATCTCTTCCGCTTCAATTCAAACAAGCCGAGCAAGACTCGCACGCCATTTCGCGGATTTATATTTTCCTACCCCAGCGGAGAGAATACAACATAAGTGGTTTGCAGGGCAATATGTCCACGCCCATTGCAACCGCCATACAATGCTGTGGCAGAATCTCTCATTGACTATGATCCTGTTAAAGCTGAAAATGGTGCGTGGTGTCATTCTATATCATTCGACACCTCGAAATTTCAGACTTTCATGTCGAATTTATAGACTCCTTAGTCGATTTATCCCTAAGGAGAAAATAATAACTCCCTTCGCAGTTAGAGAACTTATGTAACAGGGCATGACTATGGCCCAGTACCGTCGTCTTATGCGTCTCTCGAAGAGATTTTGAATTTTGGAGCTGAGCCACTCTATGTAATTATTGCAACTTGTATATAAATATACAAATGTTTTTTTTTCGGACGATCGGATAAAGAAAAATCTATTTATCAGACTTAAGTCATAGATCTCCAATAAGATCAACTGAGGAGCCAATTATGTCAAAAATTTATCAAGACGCACAAAAAGGTTGTAAGTGTTTGATACAATTCATACAAATTGTTAATTCAAATTGAAATTCGTAAATTAGTAATTGGGTCTTCAATTGGAAGTACCGCAATTGTATGGAACCCTGACTTGCTTGAGACCTAGACATGATGGTATTTACCTTATAGTTTCGAGTATCATGACTATCCGTATATACCGAGGGTATAACTGCAGCTCTTTACCGACAGTATATACGAGTAAATCTAAGACTTGAAATTATAAGCGTTAATGCTATCCAGATGATGATTTTGAATGTGGTTGATATGATTTTTAATTCTGTTTGGGAACTGATGAATTGATTTGGATTCTGATTGAAAAATGATGATCCTTGAAAATGGGTTGAAATGTAATAAGCTGAGCGAAACCACAATGTGGATGATTGGGACGAGTCCCTGTAATGATAAATGATGAAAATGATTCAGCAAATCACTATGAGATTAGTTTATTATGTTGTCAAATTGCTACTGTTAATACTTGAGACGGTAGATCAAGTTAAGGGATGACAAATTGAGAACTTGCTTAACTTAAATTCCGTGGAGGAATGTTCAAAAGGAAATTTTCGGTCTAATGGACCATTATCGTGTTAAAGATATGAATGATATGATCTGAATGAATTGTTATTTAATGATGAATTCTATATAAGGGATATTTATCCCCATATTCTGTTGGGTTGACCGGAATATAAGGAACCCCAGAATAAATTGGATATTAAGCAAAAAAGTTGTCCTCTACTTGCGAGATGAGGACATCTTGCACCTTTTAAGTGGGGTAGAATGTAAGATTCCTCCCCCAGCCTTAGAGGTATACAGGAGTAAGAATCTCCCTTTCTGATCTTATAATTATTCTCTCTCTAAAATAAAAGAAAGATTCTGTTTAAAAAAGGAAGAACCTTTTTCCTGAATACTTCTCAAGAGTCCCACCTGTTTTAAGGATTCAGAACAATGAGTTCAGAAGTGAGAATCGATGTTTTGGATATCAAGGTTTTGGTCTCGAGTACGGCCCAAAAGAAGTTCTTTATCTCTTGGGAAGTATAAGAAGTTATCTCCCAGATATTGTGGACCAAAGAAAGTAGGTGATTTAGCTTACGAACTTCTTTTATCTCCTCATCTCAAAGTTCTGAATGCCTTCTATAGAAAAATGTGCCAAACCCAAATCATGGAAAGACGGTAAAACTTCAGTGGCAAGTTACCGTTGGCTTCTAAGTTACGCTAGCTCCTTCCTTTATATAAATCGTAACTTTTACTTATCGTTCACACAGTAATCTTACTTCCATCGATCTTCTTTCTTTCTTAATCTCCTTCATGGCTTGGCAACAAGAATTAGTTTTATCCATGATGATTTCTCACCTTCAAGACGCAAGGGAGTCTGTGAAGAAAGATTTTATAGAGCAGTATGAGCGCTCACTTTTTCCTCACCTAGGAACTTCTGTAGCGCAGACCAAATGGCGGACCTATCAAGACATAACTAGGGTAACACCCTGGGGTCAGCAGCACTTTCGTAACAATGTCCGCTTGGCCATGGTTATCGAAGCCTTGGGTTTGGGTCCTCGATACTACTGCATCATGAGATCAAGACATCTTGGGTTTTCTGAGCGGGTCTTCTTACTGGCGTGTTTTCTTCCTCATGAGAAGATATGCCTTTACCCCGTTTTTGGCTTGCCTCTCAGAGGTCCTTTTGTTAGATCACCTCATACCACTGAGATAGGTGCGGCAATAACCAACAGAATTATTCCCATAGATGCGTTACCTTATACTTGTGCAGCTTGTGAGTGCTGCTTTTGTGATCATATGATGGACGGGCTTATGGAAGTGTAAAGAGTTCTTCTATCTTTACTGTATAAGTTCCGAGAATGAATAAAGTTTAAATCTTGTTCTTATCTTGAATCTTGCTCTCTTGAGATTTTTTTAATTGGTGGTTAATCTTAATTAAAAAATTTTCTCTCAGTCTCATACTTGTGCATCTTGCGAAATTACCCCCAGTTTGCGAGATGAGGGCATCTCGTGTTTTTTAAGTGGGAGAGAATGTAAGATTCCTCCCCAGCCTCTCAAAATGTCCAGCATCTTCCCCTGTAATCAATCCCTCTTCAGAAATATAAAAGACTTGTTTCTAACTGTTTTAACCTAGAGAGAGAAAATATTCTAGAGAGAGAATATTCAGATTTTGAATATTTTTGGATAGAAAAATATCTCTTATAATTCAGATGAGTTCCCCTGAAACAGAAATTCAAAAAGAATTTTCCAATGTGCAATTGAAATTAATTGGAAATAGGTATAAAGAACCTTAGTCTAAGGGTCTAGATTTTCAGAAATCTTTAGACTATGGTCCAATTAAGGTTCCTATGGGCCAATAGCATCAATCCATGTGTAGGGAAGAGATAAATCCAAATTTGTAAAAAGAAGATACCCAAAAATGAGTAAATGCTCACATAAGATGAAGAGTTGAAAATGTACAAGGTTTATTAGTAAAAAACTATGAGCAATATTAAAAATATGAGATATTTTGGGTATCTAAAAATGAGTAAATGCTCACATAAGATGAAGAGTTGAAAATGTACAAGGTTTATTAGTAAAAAACTATGAGCAATATTAAAATGATTCCATTATGACACATATGTAAGGAAGGGGAATTCTTTAAAGGAGGTGCATATTTCACATAAGATGAAGAGTTGAAAATGTACAAGGTTTATTAGTAAAAAACTATGAGCAATATTAAAATGATTCCATTATGACACATATGTAAGGAAGGGGAATTCTTTAAAGGAGGTGCATATTTCACATAAGATGAAGAGTTGAAAATGTACAAGGTTTATTAGTAAAAAACTATGAGCAATATTAAAATGATTCCATTATGACACATATGTAAGGAAGGGGAATTCTTTAAAGGAGGTGCATATTTCACATAAGATGAAGAGTTGAAAATGTACAAGGTTTATTAGTAAAAAAAACTATGAGCAATATTAAAATGATTCCATTATGACACATATGTAAGGAAGGGGAGTTCTTTAAAGGAGGTGCATATTTCACATGCTTGAATGAGTTTTAAACTCATAAAAATTGAGATATTTCATCTCTCCTCTCTCCTCATTCAAGTCTAGTTCCAAAAAGTTAGCTTAACTGACCTAAAAATGGTCAAATATTGACCAAACTGATTTAGAAAATTCTAGAATCAGTTTGTTTGGTTAGGAGCTCAATTTTTCCTATAAATAGAAGCCTCCCCCTTGTTGAAAAATAGATAGTGTTTATGCATCGTTACTCTACTCCACCTAAGCCAAGAACTGTGAATTCATTTAATAATTCACTAGTTTTTGGAGCTTCCCTCTTTCTTCAATCCCCATTAGTGGCTCCATCAACATACTTAACCAATTGATTGGTTGGGGGCCTCTACCGTGAACAAAGAATCAAGCAAGTTGTAAGGTAATTAGTGAATATTGATCTTTCTATAATTTCTCAATGTTTCTCTCTTCTTAACCCCTCTCAAGCTTGAGAAGTTTAATTGGTATGGTTTTTTAAATGCTATTGAATTTTGAATAGTAGTGAAGAGAATAAATGCTATTGAAGTTAATTTTCATTTATGTTTAAATTCTAATGATTTTTATGTAAATTCTCTCTCTCACTCAAGAAATGGTCATACTCATGACCCGTTCTCAATCCAAATCAAGATTTTCATAAAGCTTTTCCTTAACCCAAGATTAAGCTATGCTTGAGGTCAAATTAATGGCTTTTTTCTATGCTTTTAGTTTATGTATATTGATGATTCAATCCATTATGGATTAATAATCCAATTAGAGATCATTTTAATTATTTCCTTAATGATAAGCATTATCCCTTAGAAAAATTGAGATTTATCAGTCATAGCAGCAGAGCTATGGCAAAATTTTTATAAAAATTATGCATAAAATAATCTCATTCAAAGCATAAAAAGAGGACTTCCTACCATATTCTAGGAATTATCTTCCTAGATTAATTGAAAGAATTTCATTATAATCATGGAGAAATTGAATTTTAATATCATGCATAAAGGATAAGTTTTTATATCAAAAGTGTTATTTTTACCATTTTTATTTCATGCATAGAAGTATGCATAATGGATAAATTTTTATATCAAAAGTGTTATTTTTACCATTTTTATTTCATGCATAGAAGTATGCATAATGGATAAATTTTTATATCAAAAGTGTTATTTTTACCATTTTTATTTCATGCATAGAAGTATGCATAGTGGATAAATTTTTATATCAAAAGTGTTATTTTTATCATTTTTAATTTTCATGCATAGAAGTATGCATAAAGGAAAATTTTTTATATCAAAAGTGTTACTTTTATCATTTTTAATTTTCATGCATAGAAGTATGCATAAAGGAAAAAATTTTATATCAAAAGTGTTACTTTTATCATTTTTAATTTTCATGCATAGAAGTATGCATAAAAGAAAATTTTTATATCAAAAGTGTTACTTTTATCATTTTTAATTTTCATGCATAGAAGTATGCATAAAGGAAAATTTTTTATATCAAAAGTGTTACTTTTATCATTTTTAATTTTCATGCATAGAAGTATGCATAAAGGAATAATTTTTATATCAAAAGTGTTACTTTTATCATATTGGATTTCATGCATATAGGTATGCATAAAAGATATTCTTCTTATACTAAAAGTGTGATTTTCCTCATAAATGGATTTTATGCTTAACTTAGATGCATAAGAGAAATTCTTTTATTCTAAAAGTGTAATTCCCTACCAAATTGAAATTATGCATAAGAAGATACATAAAAGATTGATTTTAATTTCGAAAGTGTTAGTCTCCTTAAATGGAATTTATGTATAAATAAATGTGTAGAGAAATCTTATATCAAATATAAGAATTCTCTTTTTTTTTTAAAAAGATATGAAATGTGATAAGATGTGATAAGAGGTGTATGAGATGTGATAAGAATTGATAAGATGCGTATGGAAAGTGATAGGATGTGATAAGAGGTGTATGAGATGTGATAAGAATTGATAAGATGCGTATGGAAAGTGATAGGATGTGATAAGAGGTGTATGAGATGTGATAAGAATTGATAAGATGCGTATGGAAAGTGATAGGATGTGATAAGATGTGTATGAGATGTGATAAAATTTGATAAGATGCGTATGGAAAGTGATAGGATGTGATAAGAGGTGTATGAGATGTAAAAAAGATGTGATAAGATGTGTATAAGATGTGATAGAATGTGTTAAGATGAGTTAGGATGTGTTAAGATGTATATGGGATGTGTTAGGACGAGAATGGATGTAATATGGTTGTATGAATGTGATGTGGATGTATACATGTAGATGTATATGTATGAATGTGAATGTTGATGTGGATGTGGATGTATGGATGTAGATACGGATGTGTATGTATGTATGTGGATGTGTAGGTATGAATGAGGATGTAAAAATGGACGTATGTATATAGATGTGGATGTATGGATGTATGTATGTAGATGTGGATGTATGTATGTAGATGTGGATGTATGGATGTGATTGTGAATGAAGAGGTGAATGTGGATGTATGAATGAGGATGTGAAAATAGATGTATGCATGTGAATGTAGATGTATGAATATGAATGTGGATGTGTGGATGTGGAAATGGAGGTATGGATGTATGAATGTAGATGCGAATGTATGCATGTAGATGCGTATGTATGAATGTGAAATTGGATGAATGATGTGGACGTACGAACATGGATATGTATGTAGAATAATGAATATGAAGATGTATGTGAGATAATGTAGTCTATATGAGTGAATGGATGAGAACGAGTACACACTGAATGGAATGTGAAATAAGTAATGTGGTCCGAGAGTGGATAATATGGAAAGACAAGAGTTCGTTATAGAAACTGTATTTGTGACTGTTTGTAAATGACTGTTTTATGTCAAGAATGCTGGAGAAGCATTTTGACCGTCTTGAGGATTAAGGTCATGAAGACTGAACTGATAAAGTTGCAACTGCTGACGGAGAGTCAATGGAGGACGTCTCGCGTAGCAAGGTCGATCGAGGTCTTGACCAGCCTCGGCTCGATTTAAATGGTGAGCTTCCGGTACGGTGGATGAGGGACCAAGGAAGCGGCCTATGAGTGAAGCGCTAGGTCACCTGCGAAGGATCCTAGAGGGTGCTGACCATACGGTGCTCGGGCTCTGGGTCGCCGAAGATACCCACACGTGCGTCGTGGAAGATATTGGAATAAGGAGTAAGAGTTGTTTTCTGAAACCGGGCATGGATCTGGTTGATTGACCTTGCTGGTCCTCAGCAGATGAGTCCATGGCTCTTTTATATGGATCTGTGGGTTGATCTTGCTGATCTTCCACGGAGACTCCATTCTATTATATGAATATATTGCCGGTTACTATGAGCTAGGAACCATGGAAAAGGCCCCTGAGAGAACAGGTGGTGAGCGTTTTGGTTGCCAATGATGCCATAAGTATACCGATGAAAGAATGACTGGAAATAAGGATTCAACCAGAGACTTTGAGGATTGTCATCAGTGACATAATGGTTTTATTAAAGGATTGTTTTAAAGCTAGTTGATGCTAAGAAAAAGGCAATTTCATATTGGGTGTGTAAGTGGTATGACTAGTTTTATGTTTGCATGAACTTCCGGCTAGGGGGCCTTGAAACTCTTTTCCTTGGTACCCGGGACAAAACCTAACCAAATTCCAAATTGGATCCCATCACTACAGTGGTTGGGCGGTTGGCTAGCCCATGGGATCGGATGGGGTTAGGCTAGACTGATGGATCCGTAAATCGAGATTTAATTTCTATTATTACGATAGATGAAGTAAATCCCGGATAGAAATTGTTCTATGGATAGGAATCAACGGCTGTGCCTCTTGATGGGGAAAAAAGCATTGATCCCAATGATCCAAGTGCAAGTTCTTCCTTGATTTGACCAAGTACCATTAAAGGTGCAGTCAGATCAGTTTGATCAGTAATGATCTTGACTACGTTAGAGTAAAGAGTTATCCTGGTGGAATCGCCCGTGCTTTTCGGGTAAAGAAAGTTTTTCCGGTTTCGGTTTTGGACAAACCGACGGATTAGTCTCTTGTCCGGATATCCGTGGGCGAGGCCCCGAGTGTGGGACCCCTGTCCCGCGCGAGAAGTGCTACTTCCGCTGCTAGTACCCCGAATCCGTTGCTCGGTGGGAACAGGGATCTCACAAGACTTCATACCACAAATAACTATGCCATTTTTGGATGATGTGCCAATAAAGGGCTGTGATGAGAAAGACAAAGATGGGGATTTGGATTCAAAAGGGTGCCGCAAGTTTGTGGCAAATCATATAAAGGATTGTGATATGATTCTATCCAGGCTTGAAGAAGTGAATCTTACTTTATCTGGGCTGAAATCAGTGTTTGGAGTTGGTAAAGTGCTAATAGTGGGACATCTTTGTAGTACTAGTGGACGCCGACCTTGTCCAGCCAAGATAGATGCAATACAAAGAATGAAAGAGACATGCATTAATGTTACAGAGCTGAGGAGATTTCTTGGAGCATGTGTCTTTTATGTTATTTGGATCCCACATTATGCACATGTAGCAGATCCTCTTTATCAACTTTTGAGGAAAAATCAAAAATTTCTGTGGAGTGCAGTACATATTAAAGCTATGCGGAAGCTGAAATGTTTGCTCCAATCATCACCTACTCTGAGGAAGGCAGATTATGAGTGTGGCAGGCCTGTGATTGTTACAGTTGATACTAGTCCTACTGGGATAGGATGGGCAGTAGGGCAAGATGATGAGGATGATCACAGGTATGTAATCAGATTTGGAGCAAAGGTATTAAGCATCCGACAAAGAAAATATCCGCAGATCAAGAGAGAGTTATGGGGAATAGTCATTGCTCTAAAATGTGAAAAAGAATATCTTATTGGGGCATCTGTACTTGTGGAAACTAATTGCTTGCCACTTCTTGGGATGATAGCAAGTTGCACCACTCCAGATATTGCTATGCTTAGAGGGATTGCTTATATCAAGTCACTAAATCCTGAGTTTGAGCATATTGCGGGAAAAGATAATCCAATTGCAGATATGCTATCAAGAGCCAGGTATGAAGATGAAAAAGAGATGATTAGTGACATTGATGATGTGGGTACAAAGTTCTACACTACTGCATATGCAAAGGGGGACCATATTTGCCTATCAAATGCACTTGAGTCTTTTACTGAGGAAATGTATGAAGGAGATTGGTTGCTTATTGGTCAATACTTGAGTACTCTGACAAGACAGGAAAGTTGGTCTGACTCAGAATTTAAGAGGATCCGCAGAAAAGCATACGGTTATTTTCTAAAGGATGGATACCTCTGGAAGCATCCTAAGCAGAGGAATGCTATGCCACAGAGAGTCATATGTGATAAAGAGACTCAAGGGAAGCTTGTAAAAGAATTCCATGAGAGTCTCTGGGCTGGACATCGAAGTGTGTGGGCCACCTTTACCAAAATAAAGGAAAATATTGGTGGGAAGGAATGTACAAGGATATTTTCCAATATGTGGAAACATGCATGGTATGCCAAATGTACTCAAATGTGCGGCATCGTGATGGCTTGCAACCAACCTACCCACCTGCCATGCACTACAAATGGGTAGTGGATCTAGTTACAATGCCTTTTGGAATTTGGCAGATGCGGTACATAGCACTTGCAAGAGAAGATTTGACAAATCAGGTAGAAGGGTGTGCTCTTAGAACAAAGAGTACGGAAACAGTATGCAAATTTCTCTTGGAAGATGTGATTTGTCGGTATGGTTGTGTTGGGAAAATAACAGCTGATAGGGGTGAGCTAGATGTTGAAGAAGCAAGGGAATTCTTCTCTAGAATTGGCATCAAACTGTCCCTAACATGTGCTTACAATCCTGAGGGCAATGGTAAAAGTGAGCGAGGACATCCTCCAATCATTAAAGCTTTGGCTAAGGCATGCAGAGAAAGAATGCGAGAGTGGCCAAGGCTGCTACCATATGCCTTGTGGGCTAACCGTACAACTCATAGCTCAGTGACAGGATACATGCCTGCAGAATTAATGTATGGTCAGAAGCCAGTAATGCCAGTTGAAGAAGTAGTTCCAACTTGGAATGTATTGCCCTGGATGGAAGGATTGAGCAGGGAAGACCTCCTTGCATTGTGAATAAGGCAACTGGAGAGAAGGCCAGAAGATGTAGAGCTTGCTAAAGCTCGCTTGAAAGATGCAAGGTTGAAAAATAAAGAAAGATTTGATAGAAGACACAGACTCCGGCCAAAACCTGTGAGATCCCTGTTCCCACCGAGCAACGGATTCAGGATACTGGCAGCGGAAGTAACACATCATGCGCGGGTAGGGGTCTCATACTCGGGGCCTCGCCCACGGATATCCGGACAAGAGACTAATCCGTCGGTTTGTCCAAAACCGAAACCGGAAAAACTTCCTTTACCCGGAAAGCATGGGCGATTCCACCAGGATAACTCTTTACTCTAACGTAGTCAAGATCATTACGGATCAACTGATCTGACTGCACCTTTAACGGTACTTGGTCAAATCAAGGAAGAAACTTGCACTTGGATCATTGGGATCAACGCTTTTTTCCCCATCAAGAGGCACAGCCGTTGATTCCTATCCATAGAACAATTTCTATTCGGGATTTACTTCATCTATCGTAATAATAGAAATTAAATCTCGATTTATGGATCCATCAGTCCAGCCTAACCCCATCCGATCCCATGGGTTAGCCAACCGCCCAACCACTGTAGTGATGGGATCCAATTTGGAATTTGGTTAGGTTTTGTCCCGGGTACCAAGGAAAAGAGTTCCAAGGCCCCCTAGTCGGAAGTTCATGCAAACATAAAAATAGCCACACCACTTACACACCCAATATGAAATTGCCTTTTTCTTAGCATCAGCTAACTTTAAAGCAATCCTTTAATGAAACCATAGTACCACTGATCACAATCTTCCAATTTATCCGGTTGATTCATAATTTCCCATCATTCCTTCATCAGAGTATCTATGGCATCATTGGCAACTAGAACGCTCACCACCTGTCCACAGAGGGGCCTTTTCAATAGTTCCTAGCCCATAATACTCGGCAATATAATCACTTATAAAAATTCAAGATGGACTCTCGTTGAAGATCAGCAAGATCAACCAACAGATCCATATAAAGAGCCATGGACTCATCCATTGAAGACCAGCAAGGTCAATCAACCAGATCCATGCCCGGTTTCACAAAACAACTCTTACTCCTTGTTCCAATATCTTCCTCGACGCACGCGTGGGTATCCTGGGTGACCCAGAGCCCGAGCACCGTATAGTGAGCACCCTCTAGGATCCTTCGCAGGTGACCTAGCGCTTCACTCATAGGCCGCTTCCTTGGTCCCTCATCCACCGTACACCGGAAGCTCACCATTTAAATCGAACCGAGGCTGGTCAATGGTCAAGACCTCGGTCGACCTTGCTACGCGAGACGTCCTCCATTGACTCTCCGTCAGCAGTTGCAACTTTAACAGTTAGGTCTTCATGACCTTAATCCACAAGATGGTCAAAATGCTTCCCCAGCATTCTTGACATAAAACAGTTATTTACAAACAGTCACAAAATACAGTTTCTAAATCGAACTCTCGTCTTTCCACATTATCCCTCCTTAGTCCACGTTACTTATTCCACATTCCATTCAATGTGTACTCATTCTCATCCATTTCCTCATATCGACGACACATTAATTCACATACACATTCACATTCACATCCATACATCCACATTTACATGCATACATCCATTTTCACATCCTCATTTATACATCCACGTCCCATATCCACATTCATACATACACATCCATATCCACATCCATACATCCACATCCATATCCACATTCACATCCATACATCCACATTCACATCCATACATCCATATCTACATGTATACCTCCATTTTCACATCCTCATTTATACATCCATATCCCATATCTACATTCATATATACACATCCATATCGACATCCATACATCCACATCCACATCCACATTCATATTCACATCCATATATCCACATTTACATGCATACATCCATTATCACGTCCTCATTCATACATCCACATCCACATTCATATCCATATATCCACATCTACATGCATACATCCATTATCACGTCCTCATTCATACATCCACATCCACATTCCCATTCACATCTATACATCCACATCTACATCCACATTCACATACATCCACATCCACATTCCCATTCACATCTATACATCCACATCTACATCCACATACATACATACATACATCCACATCCACATTCCCATTCACATCTATATATCCACATCTACATCCACATTCACATCCACATTCCCATTCACATCTATACATCCACATCTACATCCACATTCACATCTATGCATATACATCTTCATGCATACATCCATTTTCACATTCATACATCCATACTCCCATCTCCACATCCACACATCCACATACATACATCCATTTTCACATTCCCATTCATATAACCCCATATGCCTTCACATCTAATCTTTTACATCACATCCATTCTTGCCCTATCACAACCCATATACATCTTATCCTATCACATACACTTCTTAGCTCATCCCATACACATCTTATCACATCTTAATTCATCTTATCACCTCTTATCACCTCTTATACACCTCTTATCACATCCTATCACATCTCATATCTATTTATAGAATACAAGAGAATTCTTATATTTGATATAAGATTTCTTTACACATTTACTTATCCATAAATTCCATTTAAGGAGATTAATACTTCCGAAGTAAAATCAATCTTTTATGCATCTTCCTATGCATAAATTCATTTTAAATGAAAATGACACTTTTGAATTAAAATTCAATCTTTTATGCATCTTCCTATGCATAAATTCAATTTAGATGAGAATGACACTTTTGAATTAAAAATCCAATCTTTTATGCATCTTCCTATGCATAAATTCAATTTAGATGAGAATGACACTTTTGAATTAAAAATCAATTTTTTTTATACATCTTCTTATGCATAAATTCAATTTAGTAGGAATTACACTTTTAGAATAAAAGAATTTCTCTTATGCATCTAAGTTATGCATAAAATCCATTTATGAGAAAAATCACACTTTTAGTATAAAAAGAATATCTTTTATGCATACCTCTATGCATGAAATCCAATATGATAAAAGTTACACTCTTACAATAAAATAATCAACTTTTTATGCATACCTCTATGCATGAAATTCAATTATGATAAAAGTCACACTTTTATAATAAAATAATCACCCTTTATGCATACCTCTATGCATGAAATTCAATATAATAAAAGACACACTTTTATAATAAAATAATCAACTTTTATGCATACCTTTATGCATGAAATTCAAATATGATAAAAGTAACACTTTTGATATAAAAATTTATCCATTATGTATACTTCTATGCATGAAATAAAAATGATAAAAGTAACACTTTTGATATAAAAATTTATCCTTTATGCATACTTCTATGCATGAAAATAAAAATGATAAAAGTAACACTTTTAATATAAAAAAATTATCTTTTATGCATACTTCTATGCATGAAAATCAATTATCAATTTCTTTATGATTACAATGAATATCTTTCAATTAATCTAGGATGATAATTCCTAGAATATGGTAGGAAGTCCTCTTTTTATGCTTTGAATGAAATTATTTTATGCATAATTTTTATAAAAATTTTGCCATAGCTCCACTGCTATGACTGATAAATCTCAATTTTTCTAAGGAATAAAGCTTATCATTAAGGAAATAATTAAAATGATCTCTAATTGGATCATTCATCCATAATGGATTGAATCATCAATATACATAAACTAAAAGCATAGAAAAAAGCCATTAATTTGGCCTCAAGCATAGCTTAATCTTGGGTTAAGGAAAAGCTTTATGAAAAGCTTGATTTGGATTGAGAATGGGTCATGAGTATGACCATTTCTTGATTGAGAGAGAGAAATTACATAAAAACTATTAGACTTTAAACATAAATGGAAATTAACTTCAATAGCATTTATTAAATTATGTAACTCTTCACTAACATTATCAATTCACTTCAATAGCATTCAAAAAAAAACCATACCAATTAAGCTTCTCAAGCTTGAGAGGGGTTGAGAAGATAGAAACATTGAGAAATTATAGAAAAGATCAATATTCACTAATTACCTTACAAATTGCTTGATTCTTTGTTCACGGTAGAGGCCCCCAACCAATCAATTGGTTAAGTATGTTGATGGAGCCACTAATGGGGATTGAAGAAAGAGGGAAGCTCCAAAAACTAGTGAATTATTAAATGAATTCACAGTTCTTGGCTTAGGTGGAGTAGAGTAACGATGCATAAACACTATATTTTTTTCAACAAGGGGGAGGCTTCTATTTATAGGAAAAATTGAGCTCCTAACAAAACAAACTGATTCTAGAATTTTCTAAATCAGTTTGGTCAATATTTGACCATTTTTAGGTCAGTTAAGCTAACTTTTTGGAACTAGACTTGAATGAGGAGAGAGGAGAGATGAAATATCTCAATTTTTATGAGTTTAAAACTCATTCAAGCATGTGAAATATGCACCTCCTTTAAAGAACTCCCCTTCCTTATATACGTGTCATAATGGAATCGTTTTAATATTGCTCATAGTTTTTTACTAATAAACCTTGTACATTTTCAACTCTTCATCTTATGTGAAATATGCACCTCCTTTAAAGAACTCCCCTTCCTTACATATGTGTCATAATGGAATCATTTTAATATTGCTCATAGTTTTTTTACAAATAAACCTTGTACATTTTCAACTCTTCATCTTATGTGAAATATGCACCTCCTTTAAAGAACTCCCCTTCCTTACATATGTGTCATAATGGAATCATTTTAATATTGCTCATAGTTTTTTTACTAATAAACCTTGTACATTTTCAACTCTTCATCTTATGTGAGCATTTACTCATTTTTGGATACCCAAAATATCTCATATTTTTAATATTGCTCATAGTTTTTTACTAATAAACCTTGTACATTTTCAACTCTTCATCTTATGTGAGCATTTACTCATTTTTGGGTATCTTCTTTTACAAATTGGATTTATCTCCTCCCTACACATGGATTGATGCTATTGGCCCATAGGAACCTTAATTGGACCATAATCCAAAAATTTCTGAAAATCTAGACCCTTAGGCTAAGGTCCTTTATACCCATTTCCAATTAATTCCAATTGCACATTGGAAAGTTCTTTTTGAATTTCTGTTTCAGGGGAACTTATTTTAATAAGATGAGTTATTTTTCTATCCAAAAATATTCATAATCTGAATATTCTCTCTCTAGAATATTTTCTCTCTCTAGGTTAAAACAGTTAGAAACAAGGTCTTTATATTTCTGAAGAGGGATTGATTACAGGGCAATGTACTAGACATCAAAAGGGGGTTGGGGGAGGAATCTTACATTCTACCCCACTTAAAAAATGCGAGATGTCCTCATCTCGCAAACTGGGATAATTTCGCAAGATGCACGAATATGAGACTTAGAGAAAAATTTTAATCAAGGTTAACCACCAAGAAAAGTCTTAAAGAGAGCAAGATTCAAAATAAGAACAAGATTTAAACTTTATTCATTCTCGGAACTTATACAGTAAGGATAGAAGAACTCTTTACACTTCCATAAGCCCGTCCATCATATGATCACAAAAGCAGCACTCACAAGCTGCGCAAGTATAGGGTAACTCATCTATGGGAATGATTCTGCTGGTTATTGCCGCACCTATCTCAGTGGTATGAGGTGATCTAACAAAAGGACCTCTGAGAGGTAAGCCAAAAACGGGGTAAAGGCATATCTTCTCATGAGGAAGAAAACACGCCAGTAAGAAGACCCGCTCAGAAAACCCAAGATGTCTTGATCTCATGATGCAGTAGTATCGGGGACCCAAACCCAAAGCTTCAATAACCATGGTCAAGCGGACATTGTTACGAAAGTGCTGCTGACCCCAGGGTGTTACCCTAGTTATGTTTTGATAGGTCCGCCATTTGGTCTGGGCTACAGAAGTTCCCAAGTGAGGGAAAAGTGAGCGCTCATACTGTTCTATAAAATCTTTCTTCACAGACTCACTTGCGTCTTGAAGGTGAGGAATCATCGTGGATAAAACTAATTCCTGTTGCCAAGCCATGAAGGAGATTAAGAAGAAGGGAGATCGATGGAAGTAAGATTACTGTGAGCGACAAGTAAAAGTTACGACTTATATAAAGGAAGGAGCTAGCGTAACCTAGAAGCCAACGGTAACTTGCCACTGAAGTTTTACCGTCTTTCCATGATTTGGGTTTGGCACATTTTTCTATAGAAGGCATTAAGAACTTTGAGATGAGGAGATAAAAGAAGCTTGTAGGCTAAGTCACCTACTTTCATTGAATTCGGATAAGGTTCACAATATCTGGGGGATAACTTCTTATACTCCCCAAGAGATAAAGAACTTCTTTTTGGGCCGTACTCGAATGAAAACCAAAACCGTGGTATCCAAAACACCGATTTTCACTTCTGAACTCATTGTTCTAAATCCTTAAAACAGGTAGGACTCCTGAGAAGTATTCTAGGAAAAGGATCTTCTTTTTTTTTCTTTTTTTTCTTTTTTCTTTTTACAGAATCTTTCTTTTATTTTAGAGAGGGAATAATTATAAGATCAAAAGGGAGATTCTTACTCCTATATACCTCGAAGGTTGGGGAGGAATCTTACATTCTACCCCACTTAAAAAAGTGCGAGATGTCCTCATCTCGCAAGGTAGAGGATAACTCTTTTTCTTAAGATCCAATTTTATTCTGGGGTTCCTTATATTCTGGTCAACCCAACAGAATACTGGGATAAATATCCCTTAGAACTCATCAACAATTCATTCAGATCATATCATTCATATCTTTAACATGATAATGGTCCATTAGACCGAAAAATTTCCTTCTGAACATTCCTCCACGGGAATTTTAGTCAAGTAAGTTCTCAATTTGTCATCCCTTAACTTGATCTAACGGTCAAGTATTAATAGTAGCAATCTGACAGCACAATCCACTAATCTCATAGTGATTTGCTGAAATCATTATCATCATTCCAGTTATGAATATCATCACAGGGACTCGTCCCATTCATCCTCATTGAGGTTTCGCTCAGCTTATTACATTTCAACCAAATTTCAAGGATCATCATTTTTCAATCAGAATCCAAATCAATTCATCAATTCTCAAACAGAATTAAATCATATCAACCACATTCAAAATCATCCTCTGGATAGCATTAACGCTTATAATTTCAAGTCATAGATTTACTCGTATATACTGTCAGTAAAGAGCTGCAGTATACTCTCGGTATATACGGGTAGTCACGGCCCTTGGAATTATAAGGTAAATACCATCATGTCTAGGCCTCAAGCAAGTCAGGGATTCTATATAATTGTGGTACTTCCATCTGAAGACCCAATTACCAAATTACGAATTTTAGTTTGAATATCAAATTGTATGACTTATATCACACAATTACAACCTTTTTGTGTTTCTTGATAAATTTTTGACATATTTGTCTTCTCAGTTGATCTTTATTAACCAAATGCTCTGATACCAACTGTGAGATCCCTGTTCCCACCGAGCAACGGATTCAGGATACTGGCAGCGGAAGTAACACATCATGCGCGGGTAGGGGTCTCACACTCGGGGCCTCGCCCACGGATATCCGGACAAGAGACTAATCCGTCGGTTTGTCCAAAACCGAAACCGGAAAAACTTCCTTTACCCGGAAAGCATGGGCGATTCCACCAGGATAACTCTTTACTCTAATGTAGTCAAGATCATTACGGATCAACTGATCTGACTGCACCTTTAACGGTACTTGGTCAAATCAAGGAAGAAACTTGCACTTGGATCATTGGGATCAATGCTTTTTTCCCCATCAAGAGGCACAGCCATTGATTCCTATCCATAGAACAATTTCTATCCGGGATTTACTTCATCTATCGTAATAATAGAAATTAAATCTCGATTTATGGATCCATCAGTCCAGCCTAACCCCATCCGATCCCATGGGTTAGCCAACCGCCCAACCACTGTAGTGATGGGATCCAATTTGGAATTTGGTTAGGTTTTGTCCCGGGTACCAAGGAAAAGAGTTCCAAGGCCCCCTAGTCGGAAGTTCATGCAAACATAAAACTAGCCACACCACTTACACACCCAATATGAAATTGCCTTTTTCTTAGCATCAGCTAACTTTAAAGCAATCCTTTAATGAAACCATAGTACCACTGATCACAATCTTCCAATTTATCCGGTTGATTCATAATTTCCCATCATTCCTTCATCAGAGTATCTATGGCATCATTGGCAACTAGAACGCTCACCACCTGTCCACAGAGGGGCCTTTTCAATAGTTCCTAGCCCATAATACTCGGCAATATAATCACTTATAAAAATTCAAGATGGACTCTCGTTGAAGATCAGCAAGATCAACCAACAGATCCATATAAAGAGCCATGGACTCATCCATTGAAGACCAGCAAGGTTAATCAACCAGATCCATGCCCGGTTTCACAAAACAACTCTTACTCCTTGTTCCAATATCTTCCTCGACGCACGCGTGGGTATCCTGGGTGACCCAGAGCCCGAGCACTGTATGGTCAGCACCCTCTAGGATCCTTCGCAGGTGACCTAGCGCTTCACTCATAGGCCGCTTCCTTGGTCCCTCATCCACCGTACCGGAAGCTCACCATTTAAATCGAACCGAGGCTAGTCAATGGTCAAGACCTCGGTCGACCTTGCTACGCGAGACGTCCTCCATTGACTCTCCGTTAGCAGTTGCAACTTTAACAGTTAGGTCTTCATGACCTTAATCCACAAGATGGTCAAAATGCTTCCCCAGCATTCTTGACATAAAACAGTTATTTACAAACAGTCACAAAATACAGTTTCTAAATCGAACTCTCGTCTTTCCACATTATCCCTCCTTAGTCCACATTACTTATTCCACATTCCATTCAATGTGTACTCATTCTCATCCATTTCCTCATATCGACGACACATTAATTCACATACACATTCACATTCACATCCATACATCCACATTTACATGCATACATCCATTTTCACATCCTCATTTATACATCCACGTCCCATATCCACATTCATACATACACATCCATATCCACATCCATACATCCACATCCATATCCACATTCACATCCATACATCCATACATCCATATCTACATGTATACCTCCATTTTCACATCCTCATTTATACATCCATATCCCATATCTACATTCATACATACACATCCATATCGACATCCATACATCCACATCCACATCCACATTCATATTCACATCCATATATCCACATTTACATGCATACATCCATTATCACGTCCTCATTCATACATCCACATCCACATTCATATCCATATATCCACATCTACATGCATACATCCATTATCACGTCCTCATTCATACATCCACATCCACATTCCCATTCACATCTATACATCCACATCTACATCCACATTCACATACATCCACATCCACATTCCCATTCACATCTATACATCCACATCTACATCCACATACATACATACATCCACATCCACATTCCCATTCACATCTATACATCCACATCTACATCCACATACATACATACATACATCCACATCCACATTCCCATTCACATCTATATATCCACATCTACATCCACATTCACATCCACATTCCCATTCACATCTATACATCCACATCTACATCCACATTCACATCTATGCATATACATCTTCATGCATACATCCATTTTCACATTCATACATCCATACTCCCATCTCCACATCCACACATCCACATACATACATCCATTTCCACATTCCCATTCATATAACCCCATATGCCTTCACATCTAATCTTTTACATCACATCCATTCTTGCCCTATCACAACCCATATACATCTTATCCTATCACATACACTTCTTAGCTCATCCCATACACATCTTATCACATCTTAATTCATCTTATCACCTCTTATCACCTCTTATACACCTCTTATCACATCCTATCACATCTCATATCTATTTATAGAATACAAGAGAATTCTTATATTTGATATAAGATTTCTTTACACATTTACTTATCCATAAATTCCATTTAAGGAGATTAATACTTCCGAAGTAAAATCAATCTTTTATGCATCTTCCTATGCATAAATTCATTTTAAATGAAAATGACACTTTTGAATTAAAATTCAATCTTTTATGCATCTTCCTATGCATAAATTCAATTTAGATGAGAATGACACTTTTGAATTAAAAATCCAATCTTTTATGCATCTTCCTATGCATAAATTCAATTTAGATGAGAATGACACTTTTGAATTAAAAATCAATTTTTTTTATACATCTTCTTATGCATAAATTCAATTTAGTAGGAATTACACTTTTAGAATAAAAGAATTTCTCTTATGCATCTAAGTTATGCATAAAATCCATTTATGAGAAAAATCACACTTTTAGTATAAAAAGAATATCTTTTATGCATACCTCTATGCATGAAATCCAATATGATAAAAGTTACACTCTTACAATAAAATAATCAACTTTTTATGCATACCTCTATGCATGAAATTCAATTATGATAAAAGTCACACTTTTATAATAAAATAATCACCCTTTATGCATACCTCTATGCATGAAATTCAATATAATAAAAGACACACTTTTATAATAAAATAATCAACTTTTATGCATACCTTTATGCATGAAATTCAAATATGATAAAAGTAACACTTTTGATATAAAAATTTATCCATTATGTATACTTTTATGCATGAAATAAAAATGATAAAAGTAACACTTTTGATATAAAAATTTATCCTTTATGCATACTTCTATGCATGAAAATAAAAATGATAAAAGTAACACTTTTAATATAAAAAAATTATCTTTTATGCATACTTCTATGCATGAAAATCAATTATCAATTTCTCTATGATTACAATGAATATCTTTCAATTAATCTAGGATGATAATTCCTAGAATATGGTAGGAAGTCCTCTTTTTATGCTTTGAATGAAATTATTTTATGCATAATTTTTATAAAAATTTTGCCATAGCTCCGCTGCTATGACTGATAAATCTCAATTTTTCTAAGGGATAAAGCTTATCATTAAGGAAATAATTAAAATGATCTCTAATTGGATCATTCATCCATAATGGATTGAATCATCAATATACATAAACTAAAAGCATA
The DNA here is from genome assembly GCF_041138505.1 of Cibotium barometz. Classification (NCBI taxonomy): domain Eukaryota; kingdom Viridiplantae; phylum Streptophyta; class Polypodiopsida; order Cyatheales; family Cibotiaceae; genus Cibotium; species Cibotium barometz. The sequence goes on from NC_141067.1 coordinate 23,924,280, forward strand.
GAAAAAAGCCATTAATTTGGCCTCAAGCATAGCTTAATCTTGGGTTAAGGAAAAGCTTTATGAAAAGCTTGATTTGGATTGAGAATGGGTCATGAGTATGACCATTTCTTGATTGAGAGAGAGAAATTACATAAAAACTATTAGACTTTAAACATAAATGGAAATTAACTTCAATAGCATTTATTAAATTATGTAACTCTTCACTAACATTATCAATTCACTTCAATAGCATTAAAAAAAAAACCATACCAATTAAGCTTCTCAAGCTTGAGAGGGGTTGAGAAGATAGAAACATTGAGAAATTATAGAAAAGATCAATATTCACTAATTACCTTATAAATTGCTTGATTCTTTGTTCACGGTAGAGGCCCCCAACCAATCAATTGGTTAAGTATGTTGATGGAGCCACTAATGGGGATTGAAGAAAGAGGGAAGCTCCAAAAACTAGTGAATTATTAAATGAATTCACAGTTCTTGGCTTAGGTGGAGTAGAGTAACGATGCATAAACACTATATTTTTTTCAACAAGGGGGAGGCTTCTATTTATAGGAAAAATTGAGCTCCTAACAAAACAAACTGATTCTAGAATTTTCTAAATCAGTTTGGTCAATATTTGACCATTTTTAGGTCAGTTAAGCTAACTTTTTGGAACTAGACTTGAATGAGGAGAGAGGAGAGATGAAATATCTCAATTTTTATGAGTTTAAAACTCATTCAAGCATGTGAAATATGCACCTCCTTTAAAGAACTCCCCTTCCTTATATACGTGTCATAATGGAATCATTTTAATATTGCTCATAGTTTTTTACTAATAAACCTTGTACATTTTCAACTCTTCATCTTATGTGAAATATGCACCTCCTTTAAAGAACTCCCCTTCCTTACATATGTGTCATAATGGAATCATTTTAATATTGCTCATAGTTTTTTTACAAATAAACCTTGTACATTTTCAACTCTTCATCTTATGTGAAATATGCACCTCCTTTAAAGAACTCCCCTTCCTTACATATGTGTCATAATGGAATCATTTTAATATTGCTCATAGTTTTTTTACTAATAAACCTTGTACATTTTCAACTCTTCATCTTATGTGAGCATTTACTCATTTTTGGATACCCAAAATATCTCATATTTTTAATATTGCTCATAGTTTTTTACTAATAAACCTTGTACATTTTCAACTCTTCATCTTATGTGAGCATTTACTCATTTTTGGGTATCTTCTTTTACAAATTGGATTTATCTCCTCCCTACACATGGATTGATGCTATTGGCCCATAGGAACCTTAATTGGACCATAATCCAAAAATTTCTGAAAATCTAGACCCTTAGGCTAAGGTCCTTTATACCCATTTCCAATTAATTCCAATTGCACATTGGAAAGTTCTTTTTGAATTTCTGTTTCAGGAAAACTTATTTTAATAAGATGAGTTATTTTTCTATCCAAAAATATTCATAATCTGAATATTCTCTCTCTAGGTTAAAACAGTTAGAAACAAGGTCTTTATATTTCTGAAGAGGGATTGATTACAGGGGAAGATACTAGACATCAAAAGGGGGTTGGGGGAGGAATCTTACATTCTACCCCACTTAAAAAATGCGAGATATCCTCATCTCGCTAACTGGGATAATTTCGCAAGATGCACGAATATGAGACTTAGAGAAAAATTTTAATCAAGGTTAACCACCAAGAAAAGTCTTAAAGAGAGCAAGATTCAAAATAAGAACAAGATTTAAACTTTATTCATTCTCGGAACTTATACAGTAAGGATAGAAGAACTCTTTACACTTCCATAAGCCCGTCCATCATATGATCACAAAAGCATCACTCACAAGCTGCGCAAGTATAGGGTAACTCATCTATGGGAATGATTCTGCTGGTTATTGCCGCACCTATCTCAGTGGTATGAGGTGATCTAACAAAAGGACCTCTGAGAGGTAAGCCAAAAACGGGGTAAAGGCATATCTTCTCATGAGGAAGAAAACACGCCAGTAAGAAGACCCGCTCAGAAAACCCAAGATGTCTTGATCTCATGACGCAGTAGTATCGGGGACCCAAACCCAAAGCTTCAATAACCATGGTCAAGCGGACATTGTTACGAAAGTGCTGCTGACCCCAGGGTGTTACCCTAGTTATGTTTTGATAGGTCCGCCATTTGGTCTGGGCTACAGAAGTTCCCAAGTGAGGGAAAAGTGAGCGCTCATACTGTTCTATAAAATCTTTCTTCACAGACTCGCTTGCGTCTTGAAGGTGAGAAATCATCGTGGATAAAACTAATTCCTGTTGCCAAGCCATGAAGGAGATTAAGAAGAAGGGAGATCGATGGAAGTAAGATTACTGTGAACGACAAGTAAAAGTTACGACTTATATAAAGGAAGGAGCTAGCGTAACCTAGAAGCCAACGGTAACTTGCCACTGAAGTTTTACCGTCTTTCCATGATTTGGGTTTGGCACATTTTTCTATAGAAGGCATTAAGAACTTTGAGATGAGGAGATAAAAGAAGCTTGTAGGCTAAGTCACCTACTTTCATTGAAGAAGGTGATTGGGTTCTAATGTATGATAGTACCCTTGACAACCAGTTCACTGTTCAAAGGAAGTTTGCAAAAAGATGGTTTGGCCCTTACATTGTCAAGCATGTGCATGGAAATGCCACGTATACTCTGTGTGAGCTTGATGGAACAGAGATAAAGAATCTTGTAGCAGGCAAAAGGATCAAGATGTTCAAAAGAAGGCTTGACAATGATCCTTTTGATTCACAAGGAACTCAGGATGAGAGGCTTGATAATGATAACATGGATATGGCTGAAGAGGAAGAGGATGATTTTCCTAATAATGTTGAAGATGAGGACGACATCCAGATATATGTGGATCTTGATGATGATTTGGCACATACCAGAGGATGTGCAGGTTTAGAGGGGGTGGATGTCGTGCCATGGCACGTCTATGGTGTGAAACCATGCATGTGAGGCCATCAAATGCAAATCCAGATGCATGGATTAAGTGCCATGACGAGTCATTATATGATGCCATGTACATATGTTCATATTGTAAATGAGGTTCAATAAGACGAGCTGAGGCTGAGCCAGGTCTCGGAGTTTTTGTATATGAGTGTGGTGGGTGATGGTTCTGCTGTTACTCAGAGCTCATGGGTAAGTTGGAAACATTCAGTTATATATGATGGTATGAGTGGCTCGCCAAAGGGATATGTTAATGATGTTAATGGCTTCCCATGTGCATAATGTGTAGTAGCTTCTTTATGGTATCGATGGGCCGAGTCAGTGAATACCTCCTATGGGAGTGCAAACGTGAGGGCATGCCAATGCACAAGGGAATGCATTTATGAAGACATGGAGATATATTAGAGTGAACAATTGGGGGATTCTACAAATTACATGGTCGATATGATGACATTATAAACCATGGAGGCATCAAGAGCAATGGAGATCCAATGGAGCATTAGAGTGCCGAAGTTTTTATCGAATGCGGGAGACACAATTGGATGATCAACCTTGTATTGGAAAGCTTGCCTTGATGCCAATGTTAGGAGCATCACATACCTTATTGAATGTAGATTATAATAAGGGATATTATGAGGGCAGCTTGTGTGGCATAAAAAGGAGAAATAATCGAAAGCATTAGAAAATGAAAGGTGGCGCATGAGTATTTTGGAAGAGGAAAAATGCGTGAAGATAGCTGCAAAAGGTGGGGGGAGCGCCGAACTCCTTGCGGGAAAGTATAGAAAAATTAGAGAAGTGGGGGGGGTGCGCATATCAGAGGGGAGTCTGCAGAAAAAAGGAGAGCAGAGACGCCTTCGACCAGAGTTTTCAATTGCAAGCTGGCGGCGACTGTTCATGTCATGTAGGAGTTTGAATTGATGAGCTAATTGAGTGCTATCTAGTGATGGGATTTTCAAATATATATATGTTTTCAGCCTTTCACGGCCTGCAGCAGCGAAGCGCCGTATGGAGTTAATAAAAAATCATGTGAAATCCGCCTTGCTACCTTCAGATAAGTGTTGATTTAATTTTATTTTATTTCACTATCCTACCTACCCACGATTTGAAAAATCGTAAAGTCCATAAACCCTTAAAGGTTTTGTAAATCAAGAAAGAGTTGGTGTGAGGAGTTGTGATATTAATGCATCAAAATACGTGGAATCAAAATATCAGAAAATGCAGCAAGGATTCTGGTAAATTTGATTTGTTTCTGCCCTAGTGGATCTGAAATGCAAGTCATGGAATTTCTTAAAAATCGTGTGAGCATGTTATAGTTATGCTATATATCGCCTTTTGTTTGTGAGTTGTTGGAATTTAAAGGCAGGTTTTCAGGTGAAAAAGAACATCATGAGATGATGGAATTGATGACACTGGATGTATGGAATGTAAATGGTCACATGTATGTTGGAAATATTTGAAGGTCATATTATGCCTACATGTGATTGGTTTGAGGGATTTGGAAAGAGGAGCAAGTGAATCTATGCTTGGAAAGGGACAAGCACTTGGTACACAATTTTTGTGCAACCATCAGGATGAATTCAAGAACGTATTGAGGAGAATTGACACATGTATATGTCATTAAAAATGGATATGTCCTATGCTCCTTGGAGAATTTTGTGTGTGAGTTTCCTTGTGAAGTTTGGTACTTACTCTCACAGCTAGAAGTCTTGTACTTTCCCAGCGACACCGTCCACGTCACGACAACGTATGTCGAGGAAGATTTATATATATGTATGTTGACGAAATGATTATCGTAATCTGTTATTGGATCTCATTGTTGGCTGACCAGCTGGTCCCAACGGAGAGTCCAGAGTGGTACTGTTTTTGTGAAACAAGGGATTGAATGAAAATTTTGAGTTATGAAATCTGTGATCATATCCGTTTTGTCAATGGATTATTTTTATATTAAAGTTTTAAAGAGTGTGTGCGTATCTATTTTCTAAAGCTAAAGTTAAGAAAGGCATTTCAATTATGGGTGGGTGAGTACTTGTTTGGATCTACCGATTCCAGTGGTAGGGTGGTGGCTAACCCATGGGCCAGATGAGGTTAGGCGGGAATCAGTGGAGTTTTAATAATCAAACTGAAAAATCTTAGGATTACGCTAGGATTCGAGTAGCTAGTTAATTCCCTAATAAATTTCTCAATTGAGTAGATCAACGGTTGTGCCTTATCTTGATTAGGAAAAAAGCGTTGAAATTACTCAGATGATCAAATTATATCAGTGATAGTTCCTTCTATCTGGTTTATTCAGGTGAAGGATAGTTTCGAATTGATCTCATTAGAAAAATTCGTTAAGAAAATTCAAAATGGTGGAATCGTCCTCGCTTTCTAGGCATGGGAAATTTGTATATACCTTGTGGCTGGGTGTTGTGATTATGTTGATGTTACAAACTGTAAGGTTTGGTTTGGTATAGCGGCCTTGGTTTTGTTTTACTCAACCTAAAACTATAGGAATCGCAAGTTCTATGACATCGAATGACATTTAACATTTCATTATGTATCATGTTTTTTGTATGTCCGAGAACGATGTTATTTATCTTTTCACTATGAATCCAACTAGTGTTTTTTTTGTTTTCAAAGAATACCTTTTAGTTAATAAATACATTCTATAGCCCAACAAATCTTTCCCAAATCTAGAGCGGTCCACCATTCTTATGAAAAGTTTAAATAATAAGAGCAAAACATTATTGGGTGAACATGGAATAACAAAAACAAGGTCACATGTTATTAGACTTTTGAGAGAATGCTATTATTGGTCACATGAATTCTTGATGTTTTTGTGGTCTTACTTTTAAGAGAACATTGTAATTGGCCACATGTACGATCTGATGTTTTACTAGTGTGAATATATAGTTATTCAAGATGGTACAACTAGAACAATGGCTTGTTTTTTAGTATGTCCTCCCCGCCACCAAGACAATGTTCATTTTTTAATTAAGTCCTTCTCTCCCTATACACCCACGTTTTAGCCTTCATGGATACATTGACACAATATTTAGAGGCTTATATTTATCCCATTCTCTTGGTTGAAGAACAAAACTGACAAACTATGAGACATGAATGGACAACAGAAGTTCAATATTTCCCAGAAGGTATTTTATGACTACCTCATTCTTCCCAATTACTTGAGGGACCGGATGAAAATATGATGTATATATTTCATGTTTCATATGTTACAAGAATAACAGATTTTACACCAAATGACAAAATTATGATGTATATATTTCATGTCCCATATGTTACAAGAATAACATATTTTACACCAGATCATGCTTCAAAAGTGGCTGCCATCAAAGAAGCTCACCTGAAAAGTAAAAATGCTCAGATAGGAAAGCTCCCCAAAAAAATTATGCAATATATATATGTGGTGAAATAGTATATTGTAGAATCCATGGCATGAATAAATATCCATGACTGAATCACTACAGGGCATGGTCAATTCCATTGTTACAAATATCCAATGATATATCAATGTAAAAAGTGGTGAAGTGACAAAAAACTAGTAGAGCTATCGGAAGTAGTATGGTCAAATCCATTAATGGATATTTGTATGGCCAAATCCATACAAATATCCATTGTTATATCAATGTAGAAATTGGCAACGTGACCCAAAAACAGTAATCTATAATACTAGGGTAAGTACCCTAGTGTAAGTAGTGTCTCTCTCAATATCCTCACAAGCCATATGATGTCTTTCATATGTTGTTTCATTCTCGTTTGTCACACCCTCACCACTCACATGGAACGTGAAGGAGATGCCCCCTATAATGGTTTAATATACTTAACATATATTAACACCTAATATATATTCTTTTGATAATCACACATATAAGATTAAAATAATATGTAAGAAGTGCATTTGAAAAGAATATGTGCATACCTCAACGACTGGCTCGACTCCATGCTATGGCAATTTCTTCCTCACCCATGTATATCCATGAATGAACCCATCTCTAATCTCATCATCTATGGGAGCATGTGCATAATCATTAGTCTACATTTTTCCCCAAACAAAACACAAGTTAATTCATATAAACGAGGATGCATGAAATATAGTTATAAAAAGAGAGATTGATTAACTTACAAATCTTGCTATATTTTTTCCCTTTTCAAAGTGGCCAATAATTTCTCTCCTCATCTATTTTTATTAATCCATTTTATGGTTAACAAGGTTGACACACCCAATTGTATGCCGAATCATGATTAATCTACACCAAATGTCAAGAATGGACTTACCAACCTCATGTACAAACAAGCCATAAAGAAGTGGTATCCAAATCTCAAACTTGGACAGGTGCCCATAAAAGTCTCATGGATAGTTAATGGAATTTTCTACTCCCCAAGAAGAGCATGTGGTAGTGGGCTAGGATATGCTTCCTAGGGTTGTAATGCATCAATGTATTATGAAATGAGGCAACGTACAAGAAATAGGCCAAATAGAAGGTAATACTCGGCCATAGTTTAAGTGTGTGTGAACACTTATGGCCATGTATATAAGGGACTTTTACTCATAATGCAAGGACACTCTCCCATTGTGTAATTGAGCTTTCACTCTTGCTAAATCTTGATCTAATCTTCTCGTCGCCTAATGCATGCTAGTGAGTGTAAGTGGGGGATTTTAGGTGAGAGGTGGGAGTGGTGTGTCCATAAGGCAACATAGCAGTGTGACGACACTTGTGGGATAAGGAGAATGGTAAGCTATCCATGGAAGTGTTGAGCTTAGAGACCTCAAGGGTTAAGATCTTGGCCATCCGAGAGATCTCCACAAAACATTGAGATGATTAGAGGTGAGTGGTTCCCTCCAAGCTAGATGTTAACCCAGTTTATGGGGTTAACAAGGTTGCCACACTTAACTGTATGCAAAAGCATGAGTAATCTACATGAAATGTCAAGGAGGGACATACCAAACTCATGTACAAACAAGCCATGAAGTAATGATATGTCCAAATCGTAAACTTGGATGGGCACTTGGGATAATTAATGGCATTTCCCACTCCAAAAAGGGTGTGTGGTAGTGAGTTTGGATTGGGTCCCTAGTGTTGTCATATGCATCGTATTATGAGATGAAGCAATATATAAGAAATAGGCCAAATAGAATCTTTGGGCACTTCCTGGGCCAATGTACAGGCCATAGGCTAAATAGAAGCTTTTGACACCTGCCCGGCCACAATTTAATGTGTGTGAAAACTTATGGCCATTTATATAACCACTTTTCTCTTATAATGCAAGGACACTCTCCCATTGTGTAATTGAGATTTCCCTTGAACCTAGATGTTAATCCATTTTATGGTTAACAAGGTTTCCACACCCAATTGTATGCCAAAGAATGAGTAATCTATATCAAATGTCAATGATGGACATACCAAATGCATGTATAAACAAGCCATGTAGCAATGTGGTGTCCAAATCTCAAACTTGGATGGGCACCCATAAAGGTCCGATAGATATTTAAAGGAATTTCCCGCTCCACGAGCATGTTCTCCTTAGTGTTTTAATGCATCAATTTATTATGCATTTGATCTTTCTCTCTTGCTGAAAAATCTCTCCCTAATCTTCTGTCCAATGCATGCTAGTGAGTGTGTCGATGATTTGAGATGAGAGAAGGGAGTAGAGCCCGTAGTGCAACACGATGGTGTGACAACACTAGAGGGAGAAGGAAAATGGTAAGCTACCCATGGTGGTGTTGAGCTTGGAGTCTGGAGAGACGGAAGACTCTCGACACTTGTAGCAAGAGTACTTAGCATGATCCGTGTGTAGCTCAATCCAATGGGATTTGCATCCCTTTCGGAGCTAGGGATTCAACCCGTATACCGGTGCACGGAAGCTTATCCATGAATGGAGAAAATGCTATGAACACCACTACCTTGACATAGACTTTACACACACAAGCTCAATCTTGCCATAGCTCATTCACTCATCATCCCACTCATTCATGCATCCAATACAAGAAGAAAGCTAAGCTAATGCATACACAAGCTCAAAGCATACTTCATTCTCAAGCACTTACTTCCCTAGCTTGCACACAAACCTTGAAGCTTAATGGAACTTGAAATAAACATGCATTCTCATTCACTACTCAAGCAATGTCTTGCCCATGGATAAGCTACAAGCTATGGAGAAGCTTAAGCTTGAATCCACTACCACACAAAGCCTAATAGAGAATCCACAAGCATCAACAAAGAAGCATGCACAGTAGAGAATAGAGATGAGAAGAGAGAAAAACATCATCTCATTGCATTGAGTTAGAAGAGCATTGCTCATACAATAGTGTAGATGGGGAGAGAGAAGAGCTTGCACCTCTATGAACAAGAGGGAGAGCTAGTCTCAAGAGAGCCCAAGCATGAGTTTAGCCCAATGTGTCCATGAGCTCTCAAATGAGCCACTATTTATACTAAAACTCCTAAAACTCCCAAAACTCCCAAAACTTCCCATGTGGGATTATTCTCAAGCCCACTCCCACACTCACCTACAACTTGGAACTCTTGTCACCTACAACTTGGAACTCTCTACAAGAGCCCTAAATAAGAATGTCCAGTCTCTTGTTTTCCTGCTTCCATCTTTGTGTTGCATCCTTGCATTGATCACCACTCGTCATGCAACATTCCCCCCTTCCTATTTTGCGCACGTCCTCGAGCGCGTGGATGCCAAGGAAGAGTAGAATCTCCAGTGTGTACCTGCAAGAAAAATGATAGGTGGTTTGTGTGTTCTTTTTTTTTTGGGGGGGGGGAAGCAAAAGTACTCACAGACAATAACAAAACAAGCAATTTTACTGAATAAGACATGGCAATAAACGTCCAATTAGCTAGAGGAAGGAAACATTGAAGCAGTGTAAAGATTGAATAGGTTAGTTCTGTTGAAATGTAGAGAGAAAGAGACGAGACAAGAGACACATCATGTACGCTCCCAAAGACTGATTCATATTGAGGACAAGATACATATATATAGGTGAGACCAAGTTAGGTAGAGTGAGCCATATATAGAGCTCCAACACCCCCACTCAAACAAGGGTCTCTAGCTATGGATGAAAAAACCCTTGGGGAGTACAAGGGAAAAACCCAAGCCCCTATACAAATGTGAAAATATGAACCAGAAGTAATGATGTGAAAGTGCATTGTGCATCTATGTACAAATATACAAAAGGACCAAGAGGTCATAGTGAGCAATTGTGGAATGTGCAAAGTGCATGGTGTCTAGAAGATTACAACGATATATGTACAAAGCTACCATAAGAGTAAAGAGCCTAATCTAGAAAGAGTGAGCCCGAGGCAACTCCAAGCTCTGAGCGCAAGAGAATGAAGCGTGACTCATTGAGACCTTTGGTAAGAATATCTGCAATCATCTGGTCACTTGGACAATGTTCAATCATGATAGTGCCTTTGCGTACTTCGTATCGAACATAATGGTAATGCACAGCAATATGTTTTGACTTGTTATGTTGGACATAGTCTTTTGCAAGACTAATAGCACTCTGATTATCACACCGCAAGGGTGTACTAGAAAGAGGAGAATGGCCGATATCTGTCAACACTTGTCGAAGCCAAATGAGTTCACGAACTGCAAGTGATGCCGCAACATATTCAGATTCGGTTGTAGAAACTGCAACACAACGTTGTTTCTTGCTGGTCCAAGAAATAAGACAACCATTAATGAAGAAACAATTGCCACTAGTAGATCGCATAGATAAATGTGAGCTGGCCCAATCTGCATCGGTGTAACCCAAAAGAGAAAGAGATGGAATGGAGTCGGATGTGAATTGTCGTTGATAAACCAAACCATAATCTATAGTGTGAGATCCCTGTTCCCACCGTGCAACAGATTCGGGGTACTAGCAGCGGAAGTAGCACTTCTCGCACGGGACAGGGGTCCCACATTCGGGGCCTCGTCCACGGATATCCGGACAAGAGACTAATCCGTCGGTTTTTCCAAAACCGAACCCGGAAAAAACTTCCCTTACCCGGAAAGCACGGGCGATTCCACCAGGATAATTTTTTACTCTAATGTAGTCAAGATCATTACTGATCACGCTGATCCAACTGCACCTATAAAGATACTCGGTCGGATCAAGGAAGAAACTTGCACTTGGATCATTGGGATCAACGCTTTTTTCCCCATCAAGAGGCACAGCCGTTGATTCCTATCCATAGAACAATTACTATCCGGGACTTACTTCATCTATCGTAATAACAGAAATTGAGTCTCGGTTTACGGATCCATCAGTCCAGCCTAACCCCATCCGATCCCATGGGTTAGCCAACCGCCCAACCACTGTAGTGATGGGATCCAATTTGGAATTTGGTTAGGTTTTGTCCCGGGTACCAAGGAAAAGAGTTCCAAGGCCCCCTAGCCGGAATTTCATGCAAACATAAAACTAGCCACACCACTTACACACCCAATATGAAAATTGCCTTTTTCTTAGCATCAGCTAACTTTAAAACAATCCTTTAATGAAGCCATAGTACCACTGATCATAATCTCCCAATTTATCCAGTTGATTCATAATTTTCCATCATTCCTTCATCAGAGTATCTATGGCATCATTGGCAACTAGAACGCTCACCACCTGTCCACACAGAGGCCGTTTCCATAGTTCCTAGCCCATAATACTCGGCAATATAATCACTTATCAAGATGGACTCTCGTTGAAGATCAGCAAGATCAACCAACAGATCCATATAAAAGAGCAATGGACTCATCCGTTGAGGACCAGCAAGGTCAATCAACCAGATCCATGCCCGGTTTCACAAAACAACTCTTACTCCTTGTTCCAATATCTTCCTCGACGCACGCGTGGGTATCCTAGGCGACCCAGAGCCCGAGCACCGTATGGTCAGCACCCTCTAGGATCCTTCGCAGGTGACCTAGCGCTTCACTCATAGGCCGCTTCCTTGGTCCCTCATCCACCGTACCGGAAGCTCACCATTTTAATCGAACCGAGGCTGGTCAAGACCTCGGTCGACCTTGCTACGCGAGACGTCCTCCATTGACTCTCCGTCAGCAGTTGCAACTTTATCAGTTAGGTCTCCACGACCTTAATCACAAGACGGTCAAAATGCTTCCCCAGCATTCTTGACATAAAACAGCCATTTACAAACAGCATTTACAAACAGTTCACAAATACAGTTTCTATATTAACTCTCATTTTTCCACATTATCCCTCGTTAATCCACATTACTTATTCCACATTCCATGTATATGTGTACTCATCCAATCACCTCCTTTTCCATCTCTTCACTTCAGATTCCTTCACATCACATATCATATATTCACATCCATATCCACATCCATACATCCACATCCACATCCACATTCACATCCATACATCCACATCTACATGCTTATCTCCATTTTCACATCCTCATTTATACATCCACATCCCATATCCACATTCATACATACACATCCATATCCACATCCACATCCACATCCACATTCACATCCATGCATCCACATCTACATGCTTACCTCCATTTTCACATCCTCATTTATACATCCACATCCCATATCCACATTCATACATACACATCCATACATCCACATCTACATCCACATACATACATACATACATCCACATCCACATTCCACATTCACATCTATACATCCACATCTACATTCACATTCACATACATCCACATCCACATTCCCATACATCCACATCTATACATCCACATTCCACATTCACATCTACATTCACATTCACATACATGCATCCACATCTACATGCTTACCTCCATTTTCACATCCTCATTTATACATCCACATCCCATATCCACATTCATACATACACATCCATACAACCACATATATACATACATCCACATCCACATTCCACATTCACATCTATACATCCACATCTACATTCACATTCACATACATCCACATCCACATTCCCATACATCCACATCTATACATCCACATTCCACCTTCACATCTACATTCACATTCACATACATCCACATCTACATTCACATTCACATACATCCACATCCCCATTTACATCTATGCATATACATCTTCATGCATATATCCATTTTCATGTTCATACATCCACACTCCCATCTCCATATCCACACATCCACATACATACATCCATTTTCACATTCCCATTTATATAACCCCATATACCTTCACATCTAATCTTTTACATCACATCCATTCTCGCCCTATCACAACCCATATACATCTTATCCTATCACATACACTTCTTACCTCATCCCCCCATACACATCTTAATTCATCTTATCACATCCTAACTTATTTCATAAGCATCTTATCACCTCTTATCACACCTCTTATCACATCCTATCACTTTCCATACGCATCTTATCAATTCTTATCACATCTCATACACCTCTTATCACATCTTATCACATTTCATATCTTTTTAAAAAAAAAAGAGAATTCTTTTATTTGATATAAGATTTCTCTACACATTTATTTATACATAAATTCCATTTAAGGAGACTAACACTTTCGAAATTAAAATCAATCTTTTATGCATCTTCTTATGCATGATTTCAATTTGGTAGGGAATTATACTTTTAGAATAAAAGAATTTCTCTTATGCATCTAAGTTAAGCATAAAATCCATTTATGAGGAAAATCATACTTTTAGTATAAAAAGAATATCTTTTATGCATACCTATATGCATGAAATCCAATATGATAAAAGTAACACTTTTGATATAAAAATTTTTCCTTTATGTATACTTCTATGCATGAAAATTAAAAATGATAAAAGTAACACTTTTGATATAAAAAATTTTCCTTTATGCATACTTCTATGCATGAAAACTAAAAATGATAAAAGTAACACTTTTGATATAAAATTTTTCTTTTATGCATACTTCTATGCATGAAAATTAAAAATGATAAAAGTAACACTTTTGATATAAAAAAATTTTCTTTTATGCATACTTCTATGCATGAAAATTAAAAATGATAAAAGTAACACTTTTGATATAAAAATTTCTTTTATGCATACTTCTATGCATGAAAATTAAAAATGATAAAAATAACACTTTTGATATAAAAATTTATCCATTATGCATACTTCTATGCATGAAATAAAAATGGTAAAAATAACACTTTTGATATAAAAATTTATCCATTATGCATACTTCTATGCATGAAATAAAAATGGTAAAAATAACACTTTTGATATAAAAACTTATCCTTTATGCATGATATTAAAATTCAATTTCTCCATGATTGTAATAAAATTCTTTCAATTAATCTAGGATGATAATTCCTAGAATATGGTAGGAAGTCCTCTTTTTATGCTTTGAATGAGATTATTTTATGCATAATTTTTATAAAAATTTTGCCATAGCTCCGCTGCTATGACTGATAAATCTCAATTTTTCTAAGGGATAATGCTTATCATTAAGGAACTAATTAAAATAATCTCTAATTGGATTATTAATCCATAATGGATTGAATCATTAATATACATAAACTAAAAGCATAGAAAAAAACCATTAATTTGGCCTCAAGCATAGCTTAATCTTGGGTTAAGGAAAAGCTTTATGAAAAGCTTGATTTGGATTGAGAATGGGTCATGAGTATGACCATTTCTTGAGTGAGAGAGAGAATTTACATAAAAATCATTAGAATTTAAACATAAATGAAAATTAACTTCAATAGCATTATGTAACTCTTCACTACTATTCAAACTTCAATAGCATTTAAAAAAAACCATACCAATTAAACTTCTCAAGCTTGAGAGGGGTTGAGAAGAGAGAAACATTGAGAAATTATAGAAAGATCAATATTCACTAATTACCTTACAACTTGCTTGATTCTTTGTTCACGGTAGAGGCCCCCAACCAATCAATTGGTTAAGTATGTTGATGGAGCCACTAATGGGGATTGAAGAAAGAGGGAAGCTCCAAAAACTAGTGAATTATTAAATGAATTTACAGTTCTTGGCTTAGGTGGAGTAGAGTAACGATGCATAAACACTATCTATTTTTCAACAAGGGGGAGGCTTCTATTTATAGGAAAAATTGAGCTCCTAACCAAACAAACTGATTCTAGAATTTTCTAAATCAGTTTGGTCAATATTTGACCATTTTTAGGTCAGTTAAGCTAACTTTTTGGAACTAGACTTAAATGAGGAGAGAGGAGAGATGAAATATCTCAATTTTTATGAGTTTAAAACTCATTCAAGCATGTGAAATATGCACCTCCTTTAAAGAACTCTCTTTCCTTACATAAGTGTCATAATGGAATCATTTTAATATTGCTCATACTTTTTTACTAATAAACCTTGTACATTTTCAACTCTTCATCTTATGTGAAATATGCACATCCTTTAAAGAACTCCCCTTTCTTACATATGTGTCATAATGGAATCATTTTAATATTGCTCATAGTTTTTTACTAATAAACCTTGTACATTTTCAACTCTTCATCTTATGTGAGCATTTAAGGGACTCCCCTTCCTTACATATGTGTCATAATAAAATCATTATTCCCAAAATATCTCATATTTTTAATATTGCTCATAGTTTTTTACTAATAAACCTTGTACATTTTCAACTCTTCACCTTATGTGAGCATTTACTCATTTTTGGGTATCTTCTTTTTTACAAATTGGATTTATCTACTCCCTACACATGGATTGATGCTATTGGCCCATAGGAACCTTAATTGGACCATAGTCTAAAGATTTCTGAAAATCTAGACCCTTAGACTAAGGTTCTTTATACCTATTTCCAATTAATTCCAATTGCACATTGGAAAATTCTTTTTGAATTTCTGTTTCAGGGGAACTCATCTGAATTATAAGAGATATTTTTCTATCCAAAAATATTCAAAATCTGAATATTCTCTCTCTAGAATATTTTCTCTCTCTAGGCTAAAATAGTTAGAAACAAGGTCTTTATATTTCTGAAGAAGGGTTGATTACAGGGGAAGATACTAGACATCAAAAAGGGGTTGGGAGAGGAATCTTACATTCTACCCCACTTAAAAAACGCGAGATGCCCTCATCTCGCAAACTGGGGGTAATTTCGCAAGATGCACAAGTATGAGACTGAGAGAAAATTTTTTTAATTAAAATTAACCACCAATTAAAAAAAAAGTCTCAAGAGAGCAAGATTCAAGATAAGAACAAGATTTAAACTTTATTCATTCTCGGAATTTATACAGTAAAGATAGAAGAACTCTTTACACTTCCATAAGCCCGTCCATCATATGGTCACAAAAGCAGTCCTCACAAGCTGCACAAGTATAAGGTAACTCATCTATGGGAATGATTCTGTGGGTTATTGCTGCGCCTATCTCAGTGGTATGAGGTGTTCTAACAAAAGGACCTCTGAGAGGCAAGCCAAAAACGGGGTAAAGGCATATCTTCTCATGAGGAAGAAAACACGCCAGTAAGAAGACCCGCTCAGAAAACCCAGGATGCCTTGATCTCATGACGCAGTAGTATCGGGGTCCCAAACCCAAAGCTTCAATAACCATGGCCAAGCGGACATTGTTACGAAAGTGCTGCTGACCCCAGGGTGTTACCCTAGTTATGTCTTGATAGGTCCGCCATTTTGTCTGCGCTACAGAAGTTCCCAAGTGAGGGAAAAGTGAGCGCTCATACTGTTCTATAAAATCTTTCTTCACAGACTCCCTTGCGTCTTGAAGGTGAGAAATCATCATGGAAAAAACTAATTCTTGTTGCCAAGCCATGAAGGAGATTAAGAAAGAAAGAAGATCGATGGAAGTAAGATTACTGTGAACGACAAGTAAAAGTTGCGACTTATATAAAGGAAGGAGCTAGCGTAACTTAGAAGCCAACGGTAACTTACCACTGAAGTTTTACCGTCTTTCCATGATTTGGGTTTGGCACATTTTTCTATAGAAGGCATTCAGAACTTTGAGATGAGGAGATAAAAGAAGTTCGTAAGCTAAATCACCTACTTTCTTTGGTCCACAATATCTGGGAGATAACTTCTTATACTTCCCAAGAGATAAAGAACTTCTTTTGGGCCGTACTCGAATGAAAACCAAAACCTTGGTATCCAAAACACCGATTTTCACTTCTGAACTCATTGTTCTGAATCCTTAAAACAGCGTGACTCCTGAGAAGCATTCTAGGGAAAGGGTCTTCCTTTTTTTAAACAGAATCTTTCTTTTATTTTAGAGAGAGAATAATTATAAGATCAGAAAGGGAGATTCTTACTCCTGTATACCTCGAAGGTAGGGGAGGAATCTTACATTCTACCCCACTTAAAAAAGTGCGAGATGTCCTCATCTCGCCAAGTAGAGGACAACTCTTTTTCTTAAGATCCAATTTATTCTAGGGTTCCTTATATTCTGGTCAACCCAACAGAATACGGGGATAAATATCCCTTATATAGAACTCATCATTAAATAATTTCATTTCAGATCATATCATTCATATCTTTAACACGATAATGGTCCATCAGATCAAAAATTTCTCTTTCTGAACATTCCTCCACGGGAATTTCAGTCAAGCAAGTTTTCAATTTGTCATCCCTTAACTTGATCTACCGTCTCAAGTATTAACAGTAGCAATTTGACAACATAATCCACTAATCTCATAGTGATTTGCTGAATCATTTTTATCATTTATCATTACAGGGACTCGTCCCAATCATCCACATTGTGGTTTTGCTCAGCTTATTACATTTCAACCCATTTTCAAGGATCATCATTTTTCAATCAGAATCCAAATCAATTCATCAATTCCCAAACAGAATTAAAAATCATATCAACCACATTCAAAATCATCATCTGGATAGCATTAACGCTTATAATTTCAAGTCTTAGATTTACTCGTATATACTGTTGGTAAAGAGCTGCAGTTATACCCTCGGTATATACGGATAGTCATGATACTCGAAACTATAAGGTAAATACCATCATGTCTAGGTCTCAAGCAAGTCAGGGTTCCATACAATTGCGGTACTTCCAATTGAAGACCCAATTACTAATTTACGAATTTCAATTTGAATTAACAATTTGTATGAATTATATCAAACAATTACAACTTTTTTGTGCGTCTTGATAAACTTTTGACATAATTTGCTCCTCAGTTGATCTTATTGGAGATCTATGACTTAAGTCTGATAAATAGATTTTTCTTTATCCGATCGTCCGTTTAAAAAAAACATTTGTATATTTATATACAAGTTGCAATAATTACATAGAGTGGCTCGGCTCCAAAATTCAAAATCTCTTCGAGAGACGCATAAGATGACGGTACTGGGCCATAGTCATGCCTTGTTACATAAGTTCTCTAACTGCGAAGGGAGCTATTATTTTCTCCTTAGGGATAAATCGACTAAGAAGTTTATAAACTCGACATGAAAGTCTGAAATTTCGAGGTGTCGAATGATATAGAATGACACCACGCACCATTTTCAGCTTTAACAGGATCATAGTCAATGAGAGATTCTGCCACAGCATTGTATGGTGGTTGCAATGGGCGTGGACATATTGCCCTGCAAACCACTTATGTTGTATTCTCTCCGCTGGGGTAGGGAAATATAAATCCGCGAAATGGCGTGCCAGTCTTGCTCGGCTTGTTTGAGTTGAAGCGGAAGAGATGAGATGCTCGAAGGCAAATGCAATCATATCTTGAGACTGGGTGA
Source organism: Cibotium barometz (assembly GCF_041138505.1). Taxonomy (NCBI): domain Eukaryota; kingdom Viridiplantae; phylum Streptophyta; class Polypodiopsida; order Cyatheales; family Cibotiaceae; genus Cibotium; species Cibotium barometz. Next base: position 23,942,892 of record NC_141067.1, read on the forward strand.
GGTCGGGAATACCAGATAAATGGGGAACTTCCATCTATAAAAACAATTTCTTTGATTAAAATTTCTTCATTAAAGAAGCTTACGGAATGAAAATACATTATGAAAATGCTGTTTCTGAATTCTTATTACCAATTTCAGATAAGAATTTAATTATCTTTATTAGCTTTCAAAACCGCTCTGATACCAACTGTGAGATCCCTGTTCCCACCGTGCAACAGATTCGGGGTACTAGCAGCGGAAGTAGCACTTCTCGCACGGGACAGGGGTCCCACATTCGGGGCCTCGTCCACGGATATCCGGACAAGAGACTAATCCGTCGGTTTTTCCAAAACCGAACCCGGAAAAAACTTCCCTTACCCGGAAAGCACGGGCGATTCCACCAGGATAATTTTTTACTCTAATGTAGTCAAGATCATTACTGATCACGCTGATCCAACTGCACCTATAAAGATACTCGGTCGGATCAAGGAAGAAACTTGCACTTGGATCATTGGGATCAACGCTTTTTTCCCCATCAAGAGGCACAGCCGTTGATTCCTATCCATAGAACAATTACTATCCGGGACTTACTTCATCTATCGTAATAACAGAAATTGAGTCTCGGTTTACGGATCCATCAGTCCAGCCTAACCCCATCCGATCCCATGGGTTAGCCAACCGCCCAACCACTGTAGTGATGGGATCCAATTTGGAATTTGGTTAGGTTTTGTCCCGGGTACCAAGGAAAAGAGTTCCAAGGCCCCCTAGCCGGAATTTCATGCAAACATAAAACTAGCCACACCACTTACACACCCAATATGAAAATTGCCTTTTTCTTAGCATCAGCTAACTTTAAAACAATCCTTTAATGAAGCCATAGTACCACTGATCATAATCTCCCAATTTATCCAGTTGATTCATAATTTTCCATCATTCCTTCATCAGAGTATCTATGGCATCATTGGCAACTAGAACGCTCACCACCTGTCCACACAGAGGCCGTTTCCATAGTTCCTAGCCCATAATACTCGGCAATATAATCACTTATCAAGATGGACTCTCGTTGAAGATCAGCAAGATCAACCAACAGATCCATATAAAAGAGCAATGGACTCATCCGTTGAGGACCAGCAAGGTCAATCAACCAGATCCATGCCCGGTTTCACAAAACAACTCTTACTCCTTGTTCCAATATCTTCCTCGACGCACGCGTGGGTATCCTAGGCGACCCAGAGCCCGAGCACCGTATGGTCAGCACCCTCTAGGATCCTTCGCAGGTGACCTAGCGCTTCACTCATAGGCCGCTTCCTTGGTCCCTCATCCACCGTACCGGAAGCTCACCATTTTAATCGAACCGAGGCTGGTCAAGACCTCGGTCGACCTTGCTACGCGAGACGTCCTCCATTGACTCTCCGTCAGCAGTTGCAACTTTATCAGTTAGGTCTCCACGACCTTAATCACAAGACGGTCAAAATGCTTCCCCAGCATTCTTGACATAAAACAGCCATTTACAAACAGCATTTACAAACAGTTCACAAATACAGTTTCTATATTAACTCTCATTTTTCCACATTATCCCTCGTTAATCCACATTACTTATTCCACATTCCATGTATATGTGTACTCATCCAATCACCTCCTTTTCCATCTCTTCACTTCAGATTCCTTCACATCACATATCATATATTCACATCCATATCCACATCCATACATCCACATCCACATCCACATTCACATCCATACATCCACATCTACATGCTTATCTCCATTTTCACATCCTCATTTATACATCCACATCCCATATCCACATTCATACATACACATCCATATCCACATCCACATCCACATCCACATTCACATCCATGCATCCACATCTACATGCTTACCTCCATTTTCACATCCTCATTTATACATCCACATCCCATATCCACATTCATACATACACATCCATACATCCACATCTACATCCACATACATACATACATACATCCACATCCACATTCCACATTCACATCTATACATCCACATCTACATTCACATTCACATACATCCACATCCACATTCCCATACATCCACATCTATACATCCACATTCCACATTCACATCTACATTCACATTCACATACATGCATCCACATCTACATGCTTACCTCCATTTTCACATCCTCATTTATACATCCACATCCCATATCCACATTCATACATACACATCCATACAACCACATATATACATACATCCACATCCACATTCCACATTCACATCTATACATCCACATCTACATTCACATTCACATACATCCACATCCACATTCCCATACATCCACATCTATACATCCACATTCCACCTTCACATCTACATTCACATTCACATACATCCACATCTACATTCACATTCACATACATCCACATCCCCATTTACATCTATGCATATACATCTTCATGCATATATCCATTTTCATGTTCATACATCCACACTCCCATCTCCATATCCACACATCCACATACATACATCCATTTTCACATTCCCATTTATATAACCCCATATACCTTCACATCTAATCTTTTACATCACATCCATTCTCGCCCTATCACAACCCATATACATCTTATCCTATCACATACACTTCTTACCTCATCCCCCCATACACATCTTAATTCATCTTATCACATCCTAACTTATTTCATAAGCATCTTATCACCTCTTATCACACCTCTTATCACATCCTATCACTTTCCATACGCATCTTATCAATTCTTATCACATCTCATACACCTCTTATCACATCTTATCACATTTCATATCTTTTTTTAAAAAAAAGAGAATTCTTTTATTTGATATAAGATTTCTCTACACATTTATTTATACATAAATTCCATTTAAGGAGACTAACACTTTCGAAATTAAAATCAATCTTTTATGCATCTTCTTATGCATGATTTCAATTTGGTAGGGAATTATACTTTTAGAATAAAAGAATTTCTCTTATGCATCTAAGTTAAGCATAAAATCCATTTATGAGGAAAATCATACTTTTAGTATAAAAAGAATATCTTTTATGCATACCTATATGCATGAAATCCAATATGATAAAAGTAACACTTTTGATATAAAAATTTTTCCTTTATGTATACTTCTATGCATGAAAATTAAAAATGATAAAAGTAACACTTTTGATATAAAAAATTTTCCTTTATGCATACTTCTATGCATGAAAACTAAAAATGATAAAAGTAACACTTTTGATATAAAATTTTTCTTTTATGCATACTTCTATGCATGAAAATTAAAAATGATAAAAGTAACACTTTTGATATAAAAAAATTTTCTTTTATGCATACTTCTATGCATGAAAATTAAAAATGATAAAAGTAACACTTTTGATATAAAAATTTCTTTTATGCATACTTCTATGCATGAAAATTAAAAATGATAAAAATAACACTTTTGATATAAAAATTTATCCATTATGCATACTTCTATGCATGAAATAAAAATGGTAAAAATAACACTTTTGATATAAAAATTTATCCATTATGCATACTTCTATGCATGAAATAAAAATGGTAAAAATAACACTTTTGATATAAAAACTTATCCTTTATGCATGATATTAAAATTCAATTTCTCCATGATTGTAATAAAATTCTTTCAATTAATCTAGGATGATAATTCCTAGAATATGGTAGGAAGTCCTCTTTTTATGCTTTGAATGAGATTATTTTATGCATAATTTTTATAAAAATTTTGCCATAGCTCCGCTGCTATGACTGATAAATCTCAATTTTTCTAAGGGATAATGCTTATCATTAAGGAACTAATTAAAATAATCTCTAATTGGATTATTAATCCATAATGGATTGAATCATTAATATACATAAACTAAAAGCATAGAAAAAAACCATTAATTTGGCCTCAAGCATAGCTTAATCTTGGGTTAAGGAAAAGCTTTATGAAAAGCTTGATTTGGATTGAGAATGGGTCATGAGTATGACCATTTCTTGAGTGAGAGAGAGAATTTACATAAAAATCATTAGAATTTAAACATAAATGAAAATTAACTTCAATAGCATTATGTAACTCTTCACTACTATTCAAACTTCAATAGCATTTAAAAAAAACCATACCAATTAAACTTCTCAAGCTTGAGAGGGGTTGAGAAGAGAGAAACATTGAGAAATTATAGAAAGATCAATATTCACTAATTACCTTACAACTTGCTTGATTCTTTGTTCACGGTAGAGGCCCCCAACCAATCAATTGGTTAAGTATGTTGATGGAGCCACTAATGGGGATTGAAGAAAGAGGGAAGCTCCAAAAACTAGTGAATTATTAAATGAATTTACAGTTCTTGGCTTAGGTGGAGTAGAGTAACGATGCATAAACACTATCTATTTTTCAACAAGGGGGAGGCTTCTATTTATAGGAAAAATTGAGCTCCTAACCAAACAAACTGATTCTAGAATTTTCTAAATCAGTTTGGTCAATATTTGACCATTTTTAGGTCAGTTAAGCTAACTTTTTGGAACTAGACTTAAATGAGGAGAGAGGAGAGATGAAATATCTCAATTTTTATGAGTTTAAAACTCATTCAAGCATGTGAAATATGCACCTCCTTTAAAGAACTCTCTTTCCTTACATAAGTGTCATAATGGAATCATTTTAATATTGCTCATACTTTTTTACTAATAAACCTTGTACATTTTCAACTCTTCATCTTATGTGAAATATGCACATCCTTTAAAGAACTCCCCTTCCTTACATATGTGTCATAATGGAATCATTTTAATATTGCTCATAGTTTTTTACTAATAAACCTTGTACATTTTCAACTCTTCATCTTATGTGAGCATTTAAGGGACTCCCCTTCCTTACATATGTGTCATAATAAAATCATTATTCCCAAAATATCTCATATTTTTAATATTGCTCATAGTTTTTTACTAATAAACCTTGTACATTTTCAACTCTTCACCTTATGTGAGCATTTACTCATTTTTGGGTATCTTCTTTTTTACAAATTGGATTTATCTACTCCCTACACATGGATTGATGCTATTGGCCCATAGGAACCTTAATTGGACCATAGTCTAAAGATTTCTGAAAATCTAGACCCTTAGACTAAGGTTCTTTATACCTATTTCCAATTAATTCCAATTGCACATTGGAAAATTCTTTTTGAATTTCTGTTTCAGGGGAACTCATCTGAATTATAAGAGATATTTTTCTATCCAAAAATATTCAAAATCTGAATATTCTCTCTCTAGAATATTTTCTCTCTCTAGGCTAAAATAGTTAGAAACAAGGTCTTTATATTTCTGAAGAAGGGTTGATTACAGGGGAAGATACTAGACATCAAAAAGGGGTTGGGAGAGGAATCTTACATATAGTGCCTTTCAAGTATTTCAACACGCGCTTTGCTGAAGACCAATGCTTAAGAGAAGGACATGCAAGGTGTTGCCCGAGATAGTTAGCAATAAACAAAATGTCAGGACGAGTGTTCAAACCAACAACTTGAAGACATCCAACCAAATTAGCATATGGTTGATTTGAAACAAGCTGGCCACCACCATCAGAAGTGTTTTTCATGGAACTCGCAAGACAAGGAGTAGTTGCTGAATGTGCAGATTCCAAACCAAACTTCTTAATAGTATCTTCAATAAACTTTGACTGTCGAAGTAATAAAATACCTTTACTGCGATCCCTTTGAATCTGAATGCCAAGACACGAGTGAAGCTCTCCAAGATCCACCATATCAAATGCCGAAGATAACAACTGCTTACTTTGGTGTAGAAATCCCAAATCATTGGAAACAAGGATTGTATCATCCACATAAAGGGCAAGGATTACAAAACTACCATTTTGGTGTTTGGTAAATAAGTTGGGATCAGAAGAGCAAGAGAGAAAACCATGGGAGGTAAGAAAAAGATCAAACTTGATGTACCAGGCCCGTGAAGCTTGTTTAAGACCATATAAAGCCCTATGAAGATGAGCAACAAGATCTTCCTTCCCTGCAATAACAAATCCTTCTGGCTGCTCCATGTAAATTTCTTCATTCAAATCTCCATTCAAGAAAGCTGTGCGCACGTCCATCTGATGAATTTCTAAGTCAAATTGAACAGCAAATGCCAATAAAACCCGAATACTAGTAATGCGAACAACTGGTGAAAAGGTTTCGTGATAATCAACGCCAACAACTTGAGAATAACCTTTGGCAACTAAACGTGCCTTGAATTTGTCAAAGGATCCATCTGCTTTAAATTTTGTCTTATATACCCACTTACACTTAATGGCAGTACGGCCAGGAGGTAGCTCAGTGAGTATCCATGTACCTTTAGAGATAAGAGAATCATACTCTGCTTCCATAGCCTCTTGCCATTGATCCTTTTGTGGAGAACATATAGCATCACTGTACGTGGCTGGATCTTCAGAAGTAGAGAAAACATTAGCCTCAAAATCTTCATCATAAACATGACAAGAACCATGCTCAAAATCAATAGGCAGATCAATAAAAATGTCAACATCATCAATGACAGCATTCGGAATCAATGGTTGTGAAGAGGAAAGTTGCTCTTTAGATGGTTGTGAAGAGGAAATTTGCTCTATAGAAGAAGATTCATCATCACACAAGAATGGAAAAGCTTGAAGCAAAGATTTAGTATCATCAGAATTATCCATGGACCATGTACCGCCCATAAGCTGTTCATTGAAAATAGCATCACGATTCACAAGCACTTTCTTGGAGGACAGGTCATAGAATTTGTAGCCTTTGGAAGTGTCAGAATACCCAATAAAAATAACTTTAAGGCCAGGAGCATCAAGCTTTGCTCGTGTTTCTTTAGGAACATGAATGTAAGCAATACATCCAAAGGTTCGAAAATGAGATACAGAAGGAATTTCACCTGTCCATGCTGTGATGGGTATCTTACCAGAAGGAGCAGTAGTAGGAAGATGATTTTGAACAAAGACTACTGTCAAGAGAGCTTCACTCCAGAAGACACGAGATAACCCAGAATGAATCAGCATACATCGTATAGCATTGATAATAGTGCGATTCTTACGTTCAGCAACACCGTTCTGTTGAGGTGAATATGGAATTGTATGTTCATGATGAATACCATGGTCCGTACAATAACTCTCAAACTCACGAGACACATATTCTCCACCATTATCGCTGCGAAGTTTCTTGAGGCGACGTCCAGTTTGAAGTTCGGCAGCCTTGTGAAATTGCTTAAAAACAGATAACGCCTCAGATTTTTGTTGAAGCAAGAAAACAACTGTATACCGTGAGTAATCATCAATAAACGTAATGAAATAACGATGTTGTGTTCTCGATGGAGGCAAAGGTCCACAAATGTCGGTATGAACAAGATCCAACAAATCATGAGAATGAACTGAATTCGAGAGAGGAAAGGGTTTACGATTGTGTTTGCCAAGAGCACAAAACTCACAGATTCCCATATGAGGATGAGCTTTAAGATCCATTCCGCGTACAAGACCTTGACGATGAAGATTAAGAAGCTTTGAGAAATCAGCATGAACAAAGCGATGATGCCATATCTTGCAATCATGATCCCGTGGAGCAGTGACAACATTTGCTACAGCATCATTAGGAGAGAGCTCAAACAAATTGCCATTACGAGAAGCAGTTGCAATAATCTGTCCATCTTTCTCAATGCGGCATTTGGTGTGGTCGAATCCAGCAAACAAACCAAGATCAACAAGTCTTGCAACTGAAAGAAGATTACGTTGAAGTTCTGGGACATGTAAAACCCCTCGTAAAACTCGAGTTGAAGAAGATAAGGTGCCAAGATATAAATCTCCAATGCCCTTGACTTGGCAAGTTGTATCATCAGCAAGATAAACAACACGCTTAACAGGTAAAGAATGATAGTTATGTAGCCACTTAGATTCATATGTCATATTTCCTGTAGCACCAGAATCAATAATGAAAAGTGAACCATCACGTACATGAAGTATTCTGTCTGGGGGAACTGAACATAAAACACAACTTGTTTCAGGCATAACATTATCATGATGCTCGGCTGCATATGCTCGATTTCGATCTACATCAAATCGACGCTTAAAGCACATGGAAGAGGGATGATCAGATTTTCCACAATAATCACAAGAAGAAGAATCTCTAGATAAACGTGGTTGTTTTGTGGTAACGTTGTGTTCTTCATCATATTGACGTGCCCAACAGTCATCTTCAGTATGACCATTCCTATTGCAGTAAGAACAATGCTTGTTAGGAAATTTGAGACGAGAGAAACTACCACCATGACGACCACCTCTACGGTTGCCTCGTTGAAAAGAACGCCTTCGCACATTAAAGGCCCGTTCCAACTGTTGTGACTCAGGTTCCTCTTGTTGTGAAAACATAACTGCATCATGACCAACGCTACGTCGTTGTTGACGTTGAGAATACTCAATCAAAGATATGCAAGTTTGGTCAAAATCAAGACCGTCCTTGTTAGAAAGAATGGTAACAATGTTGTCATAAGACGGATCCTTTATTGTATCAAGAAGAATTGTAATAAGTTGCTTTCGTGGAACAGGATCACCCGCAGCAGCAAGTTGATTAATAATAGATTTGAAAGAATCAATATGTCCCGTCATAGCAGTACCAACTTCATACTGTAACTTTGAAAGCAAACCTCTCAAATAAAGTGTTTCTGTAACAGACTTTTTCTGAAAATTTGCTATAAGATACTCCCATACGTCATGGGAAGTAGGAAATACACATCAAGCATGAGAGAATCACTAAGAGCAGAAAGAATATACCGACGAGCTGCTTTATCACGCCTCTGCCAATCCATATAAGCAAGACGCCATGCATCAAAAACAGGGCCTTCCGTGATAAGAACGTTGTCAGAATTCGGAATAATAGGCTGAGACGGACATAGAGAATTGCCAATAACAACATCTGAGAGCTCATCGCCTTCAAGAATTAACAGCATCTTTGCTTTCCAACCGGGAAACCCTTGGCCTTGAAAAGAAGGAATAGAACGTTGGCCAGAAGGAAAACCATTGATGAGAACAGTCATAGCCATATCTATCTGTGAGAAGAGGTATAAGATAAAATCACAAAATCTGCACACCATAGACAAGGACGACTGCAAGAGATAAGAGACGTCAATAAGAAAAGAGTCCTCAAAATAGCGAGACGTGGGACGCAAGATTCATTGGTAGACGCTGGATGAAAAAGCTAGATTGGTCGCTTTGCTAAAAATAGCAAAATCCGAGACGTGGGACGCAAGATTCATTGGTAGACGCTTGACGAAAAAGCTAGATTTGGCGGTTTGCTAAAAACGCTTGACGAAGAAGCTAGATTTGGGCGGGTTGCTAAAAACGCTTGACGAAGACGAAACCTGTGTGCTCACAAAGACACTTGATGAAGAAGAAACCTGTGTGCTCACACAAAGAACCTGTTTTGCTATTTTACAGATGCAGTTTGCCTGAACTGTCATAACTTTTGACTCACAACTCCGTTTGACAAACTTTTTTGATAGGATTCACCAGCACAATACAATCTACGTTTTGGTTTTAAGGATGCGATTAAGAAACAACTCTAATTACAACAAGTTAAGCTATAAAATCATGTAGACAACACATAATCAAAGAACAATCTTGTAAGACATGAAATTATAATCATGAATTTAACAAGAAGACATAGATGCTTCCCTCATAGATGCTCTGATACCATGTTGAAATGTAGAGAGAAAGAGACGAGACAAGAGACACATCATGTACGCTCCCAAAGACTGATTCATATTGAGGACAAGATACATATATATAGGTGAGACCAAGTTAGGTAGAGTGAGCCATATATAGAGCTCCAACAAGTTCAAGCCTTAATAATTGTTGAGATATCGAGCTCGTCTAGTGAGGCGGTGGACACTCATGACCCGCTTGGGGGATAGGCCCCACACTAACACCACTGGCATGGTTGGTGAGATCATGGGTGATATGCGGCCAGTGGGATGACAGGCTGTGTGACAGCCATTCTAGAGAGTGGCATAGTTATAGCGCCAGTTCATTTAGTCGGGTTCACACTATAGAGAACCCGTGTATGTATTGGTTGGGTACCTTTCATATTATGTGTACTCTTATTCTTGTATATGGGTGTTGAGTGTTGAGTAGAGAAGAAGAAGATTTTCAGCCTCTCACCTTGTGTGTTCTCTATTAGGGTTTTGTGAGTGTGTGTGTGTGCTTGCAAGAGCTCAAGCTCTCTTCCCCCCTGCATCTTTTCATGGTATCAGAGCCTGGTTTGTGCTAAGGGCTGAGCTGCAAGCAAGAGAACCACAGGAAGCGGTACGAGGGTAAGAGCTGCAACTACTCTTCCCTATTTGTGTTGGTGACTACACCCTTGTCGGGAGCTCTACGGGAGGCACCGGCAACGATCTCTGATTGAGGAGCTTTCTTCGTGGGAGCAAAGTTATCGGACAGTATAGTTCTGGACTGAAAAAGCATTTCGAGCGCGTCTGGACCTCCGTTTTCAAAAAGCAGGCGATTTCGAGCACTGCGGATGAGTCATCGATTCTCTGCAGAACTCTGTTTTAAGAACTGCAGGAAGACAGATTGACTGTGCAGACACTATGGGTGCTGCAAAGAGGTCTACAGCTGCCATTGGGTGTATGTATGAACATTGAAGTCATTGGTTGTGACATTTGAGAGTACTACAGTACCGCTGTGCAGAAAATACAACAGTTTGTGCAGGAAAAACTAGAGTGCAGTTTTTGGTAAAATTGTGTGTTTGGCAAGATGTCTAATGATGGCATAACACAGATTGTGGCTGAGAAGCTGGATAAGAATAACTTCCATGCTTGGAGGTTCAGGTTGACGAATTTCCTAATGGGAAAAGGCTATTGGGACTACATAGAAGGTGAGCATGAAGAGGCACCGGAGATACCGGATATAAATCCGACTGCTGCAGATGTGAAAGAGTTTAAAGACTGGAACCAAGGATCCAGGAAGGTTATGTATTGGCTCTCCATTAGTATACAGGACACCATGATTGGGCACATTCAGGATGCCAAGTACCCCAAGGAGGCGTGGGACACCTTGGTAAAGCTCTATGAAACAAATACCAAGGCACGTAAGATACAGTTGAAGAATGAACTTCATACTGTGGAGAAAAAGAGCATGTCTATGAATGACTATGTGCTGAAGATAAAGGGTATTGTGGAATTCCTTGCATCTATTGGTGTGTCAGTAGATGATGATGACAAGGTGGAAGTCTGTCTACGTGGTCTTGGGGCACAATACAAGGCGTTCAAGACGTCCATTTAGACTCGGGAAAACATTCCCAACTTTATAGATTTGGTGTCTATGCTGATTATCAAAGAGAAGAGCTTGGGTGAAGACCAACAGTCTTCACAAAGCAAAAACAGTTCAGAGCAACAGGCCTTCTACATGAGTTCAGGAAGAGGACGAGGTAGAGGAGGCCATGGACGCGGTCAAGGAGGTGGCCGAACAGGTAATCAGAAGTATGGCCAGCAGCAGCAGCAGCAACAACAGTCCCAGAATCAACAACAACAACAACACGCAGGTGGAAGAGGCAAATTCAGAGGCGGCAAAGGCAATATAATGATGCACGTGAATGCTATTATTGTGGTAAGCCTGGACATGTGCAGGCAGAATGTTATAAGAAGCAGGCTGACATGCAAAATGGGAAAGTGCAGCAAAACAACTATGCATCCTCAAGCAGAAATAATGAGGATAATGAAAGGTTGTTTGTTATGCAGCATGTCGTGAATGCCATGTCTGAAAATGTTGATGCAGCACAAAAAGATAATGTATGGTATGTGGATTGAGGCGCTTCGAACCACATGACGAGTCATGGGGAGTGGTTCAAGGAGATGAAAAACCCGGAAAGACCAGGTTTTGTGGAAACAGGGGATGACACTGCTCATCCAATTGCCCATGTTGGAGATGTGCCATTGTCTATGCAGGATGGCAAAGTGAAGTACCTTGCAGATGTACTTCACGTTCCGAACATAACAAAGAATCTGGTTTCAGTTGGCCAGATGATTGAGCAAGGTTTGCAGGTTTGGTTTAACCCTGATGGTTGTTATGTCGAAGACTTCAAAGACAAGTGTGCAGGTTGGTTGCAAAAGGCAACAGAGTGGGCAGAATGTTTACGTTGAATGTAGACATGCCAGAAATGAGTGCTGCGATGTTTGCAAATGGTTCAAGAATTGTTGCAGACACAGACATTTGGCATAAAAGGATTGGACATGTGAATGTGCAGAGATTGAAGTCTATGCAGACAAAAGGAATTGTGACAGGGCTGCCAAAATTTAAAGTGGAAGGTATGCAGAAAATATGTGAAGCATGCCAATTTGGGAAGCAAACAAAGCATGTGTTTCCACGTAACAGATATGTGAGCAGAAATGCACTAGATATTGTGCATTCAGATGTATGGGGTCCTACAAAGACCATATCTATGGGAGGCTACAAGTATTATGTGACGTTTATTGATGACCACACAAGGAAAGTGTGGGTATATTTCATGAAGGAGAAGAGTGAGGTGTTCACTCACTTTCAAAATTTTAGAGTTTTGGTTGAAAAGCAAACAGGAAAATATGTAAAGTGCCTAAGGTCAGATGGAGGGGGAGAGTATTTCTCCAATGAGTTCTCTAAATTTTTAAAGAAGAATGGTGTTCGGAGACAGTTTACATGCAGATACACTCCGCAGCAAAATGGAGTTGCTGAGCGGAAAAACAGGCACATTGCTGAGATTGCGCGAGCATTGATGGAAGAGAAGAATATGCCGCATAGCTATTGGGATGAGGCTGTTTCTACAGCAGTATACATCATGAACAGGACTCCAACTGCAGCCATACATGATGTAACTCCAGAGGAGAGGTTTATTGGCAGAAAACTAGATTTGTCTCATCTGAAAGTCTTTGGATGCATTGCATATGTGCATGTGCCAGATGAGCTGAGAACTAAGCTGGATCCAAAAGCTGAAAAATGTGTGTTTATTGGATACTCCCTTGAGCAAAAGGGATACAGGTGTTATAACCCTGCTACACGTGAGTTGAGGGTAAGCAGGGATGTTCTCTTTGATGAGATGAGCAGCTGGTATGCTGCTGAAAAAGAAGCTATTGGGGCTGATGTGAGTGGAAGTGTGGTTGCACAGAATGCAGGTCAGCAATCACAGTCTTTGAGTGGACCAGGAGAGTCCTCATCTAGTGGGTCTATTGATAGACCATGGAGTGGCAGGCTGCGTCATAATACCAGTCCTGCAAATGTGATTAGTACATCACATAAAGGAAAAGAGAAAGTGGTTGAGCCCCTTGGTATGCCTGACATTTCTGCAGGGCATTCTCATGTTGATGGAGAGTCTAGTGGCTCAGATATGAGCCTTGATGAGGAGCTTGGGATCCCAGCTATGAGAACACCTGGTGTAAAGAAGGCTATGGAAGCCATGAATGAAAAGCTGCGAAGATCAAGGAGAGTGAAGAACCCTGTGCAGAGATTTACATATGATAGTTATGTGGCACATCACTATGCATATATGGCAAAGGTTGTGCAGGTTGTAGAGCCCACATGCATTGATGAGGCTGTTGGAAATGTGTGTTGGGAGAAAGCTATGGATGAGGAGATGGATGCACTATATGGAAATGAAACTTGGGATTTAGTGCAATTGCCTGAAGGCAAGAAAGCCATTGGATGCAAGTGGGTGTACAAAGTTAAACATAACAGTGATGGGAGCATAAACAGGTACAATGCTAGATTGGTAGCCAAAGGATATGCGCAGACATATGGGATTGATTATGAGGAAACTTTCAGCCCAGTTGCCAAGATGGCAACGGTGAGAGTTGTGATAGTAGTGGCTGCGTCAAAGCAATGGTCTTTACATCAGATGGATGTAAAGAATGCATTCTTGCATGGGGATTTGCAAGAAGAGGTGTATATGTTGCAGCCACCTGGTTATGAGGATGTGGGTCACCCCGAGCATGTTTGCAGGTTGAAGAAAGCCTTGTATGGCTTAAAGCAAGCACCAAGAGCATGGTCTGACAAGATTTCTGAATATCTTGTCACTATTGGCTTTCATGTAGCCAATGCAGATTTCTCGCTGTATGTGAGACATGGTGATAGAGGAGTTGTGCTTGTTGTCATCTATGTAGATGACTTGATCATTACGGGGGACCATGATGCAGAGATCTTTGATGTAAAGATCTTGCTTAGACAGAAGTTCGAGATGAAGGATCTGGGGGAGCTCAGATATTTCTTGGGCATTGAGGTGATTAGGTCACCATATGGTATTGGATTACTGCAGAGATAGTATGGCTTGGACATGTTGTCCAAGTATGGTATGACAGGCTGTAAGCCTATTTCTGTGCCATTGGATCAGAATGGCAAGTTGAGTGCAGATTCAGGAGAGATCTTGGAGGATCCTACTATGTACAGGCGCATAGTAGGAAGTTTGATCTACATGACGATCACCAGACCAGATTTGAGCTATGCTGTTGGGTTGGTGAGTCAGTTTATGCAGGTTCCACGGAAACCGCATTTGGATGCAGTGAGACGCATACTGAGGTATGTGAAGTCTACTTTGCATTGTGGACTATTCTATGAGACTGGGACAGAGATATGTGTACATGGGTACACAGATGCTGATTGGGCTGGTAGTATCTCAGATAGGAGATCTACTAGTGGATTCATGTTTTCTTTGGGGGAGTGCTGCTGTGACTTGGAGCAGCAAGAAGCAACCTACGGTTGCTCTATCCAGTACAGAGGCCGAGTACAGAGGCCGAGTACAGAGGAGCTGCTATGGCAGCATGTGAGGTAGCTTGGTTGAGAAAGCTACTTGCAGATTTGGGTCTATCAGTGGATAGACAAGTTGTCATTTTCTATGACAACATTAGCAGTATACAGTTGGCCAGGAACCCAGTCTTTCATGCTCGTACGAACCACATAGAGGTCCACTACCACTTCGTCAAAGAGAAGGTCTTGGTAGGAGATCTTGACCTTGTTTATGTCAGCACAGAGGATCAGGTAGCTGACATCTTCACCAAAGCATTGGGTACAGAGAAGCTTTGCAAATTCAGGGCTTCACTTGGTGTACATGAGATGGAGTTGAGCTCGAGGGGGAGTGTTGAGATATCGAGCTTGTCTAGTGAGGCAATGGACACTGATGACCCGCCTGGGGGATAGGCCCCACACTTACACCATTGGCATGGTTGGTGAGATCATGGGTGATATGCGGCCGGTGGGATGACAGGCTGTGTGACAGCCATTCTAGAGACTGGCATAGTTATAGCGCTAGCTCATTTAGTCGGGTTCACACTATAGAGAACCCGTGTATGTATTGGTTGAGTACCTTTCATATTATGTGTACTCTTATTCTTGTATATGGGTGTTGAGTGTTGAGTAGGGAAGAAGAAGATTTCCAGCCTCTCACCTTGTGTGTTCTCTATTAGGGTTTTGTGAGTATGTGTGTGTGCTTGCAAGAGCTCAAGCTCTCTTCCCCCCTGCATCTTTTCAATAATTACTACCTGCCAGCTAACTAAAGTAAAGAATGTTTTATGCCAAATGTATTGTTCTTTTCCTAGAAGGCAAAAGACAACAGTTAATCGAGGGACTATCAAGTAGTATACTGAGCCTATGCTAAGTCAAAGATATCGGTTCAACATTAATAAATCTAACATAATTATGTAGTGGCAGACTCTTGATATTGCTTAGTGTTAAGGTTTAATATTTTAAGCACAACGGCGACCATCCTGGATTAGACAAGCGTTTCTCTTGGTGCCTTTCTGCCCTTTTTTTTTGTGGACAGGGCTCTCTTCAAGAGTATGCATTAGGGGAAGGTTGAGGTCTATAGGGGCCCTTTAAGATGCCATGTGATTAAAAGGTTATTAAGGAAAAGAGCCAATTGTGTGATGCCATGTATACAAAAATGTTGGGTGATTAAAGGTGGTCAAAAGATTCTCTAGAAGATGCCTTTTTGTACTTTTCATTTCCAAAAAGTAGGGGGGGGAAGTTTTTGAAATTTCGGACGTCCATAACTTCTACATATGAGCTCAAAATTTGTCGGAGATTACAGATCCAGAATCTACTCGTCGAGCTCTTTCCATAGATATGTCACATGATATAGTTTTGCTCGCTCGATTTCAAATTTAATTTTGGCGAGAAACTTTGAAATTCAAACTTCTAGACGTTTGAAGAACAAGAAGGTATCTAAAGTCAAAGAAACTTAACGTTTTAACAAAAAGTCATTAAAATCATAATATGGTAGCTTAAAGGGCCCCTATAGACCTCAACCTTCCCCTAATGTTTGTGCACCCGCGGTATGGCTATTCCTTACTACACAAGGCATTGGTCTGGGAAAGGTATAGACCTAACTCGCCTACCATGAATAACAAGGCAATAGGCCACAAACATATACACTTTTCTTTTATTTTTGTCATGCCAATTTTTGTTATGGAAGGTTTATTAGATTGTCCTTAAGTAATGTCCTAGTAAGGGCAAGATATCCACTGACGGTCCTATGATTAATTTAGTCTCTTTGTCCTAGGTCTGGAACTCTGCCTTTATCACAAAACACTAATTACTTTGTATTGCTAAACGGGTAAAAACAATTACGGTCAAACTTAAACTATCAAGTCTAAAGCTACTAAAATGCTATCCCTACTCTAGACCAAAGGAGATGCATATTGCCATGCTTAGTAAAGTGAAATTTATAAACAATCAAGCAACAAGAAAATTACAGAAAACACTAGAGATTGGCATGAGTTCACCTGTTTCTGTTAAAGCGCTGGTTGGTGAAGAATTGTTTGCACTTGATTGTATGACTGTCAGTTGCGGTACTGAAGCGGAAGATGTAGTTTGGTGCTTGTATTTGTTTTATTCTGACAAAACAAACTAAACAGAAAGAAAATTAAAAAGATAAAAAATAAAAAAACATTGGTGCTAAACACCGGATTTGGCCGAGGGGAAAAACCCAATGGGAAAAAGTGCCCTGGCTTCTAGTTCTTATTAAGAGAGTACAAGTGCTAGTCTTGCACTGGGGGTGGATGTATGTCTGCATTCTCAGGTGGGTGGACATCAATAGCTTCAGGATGTAAAGATAACCCAGAACGTAATCCTGCCCATGGAGAAGATGGCAAGGGAAGAAGTGCATCTTCACTAACATATGGTATGGGCACAGTAGGAAGGCTAAAGAGGCACCTATGGTTTTGAAACCGTTCTAAAGACTCACTCACATTGAGCCAAAACTGACATGTAGATTCATGGGAAAGAAGAACCTGCAAAATGGGAGGGGTTAGCAAACGAAGGGTGTCTTCGTGCCATGTTTGAGCTCTTTCCTCTTCCGGAAGTCTTTGTTGGTTGGGTCCACGTTGCGGCGTCATAATTGCCCAGAGATTATGTCATTGAGGTGTGACCCCCATGATTTGCTGCATCATACCAGTGCCATAGCGACGAAAGTATGTGCAACACTGCCAACATATATGGGAAGCATTTCCCAATACCATATGAGAAACGGATGATGTTGCTGGTAGTATAACTCCACAAATTGTCTTCCACAGCAATCCTCACCCACTGGGGCATGAAAATATCAGGAGTGCGTCTAAAAAGGTGCAATGCTGTAGCCCCCTTGATGGTCAGGGTGAGTGCTATCTAGGTCCAAAGATGGACTGCATGTGTCCAACCAAGTCTCCATTTGGTTATTCTACACAACACACAAGGGAGTGTTCATATTTTTTTATTTAATGCAAGTTGAACGAAGAATGCTAGTATGTACAGGCATGACGAAAATAGAGCTAATAGATTTGATAGATGAATTGCCAAAAAGTAGCTTTTGTAGCATGATAGCCCTTTCAAGAGAATGAGTTTGCTTTTAGATGTAACATTATGCAAATTGTTTGTGGGGTGTTGACGTATGGCACAGGCTCCTTTTTATTGGACTCTTTTTGGTACCCCTTTCATAGTACGTGCAAGAGATTGAAGTTTAGTCGGAAGTGAGATTTTAGCGATAGGCATAGGAAATGCATTGGGACAAATAGGAGGAGATGTGAATGGAGATGTTTGAACACTTCTGAGCTTTGGCATCCATATGGTAGCTGTGTTCTTGCCATCCCATTGGGCTTTCAAAATATTCTTGGGTCTTGAGAGTGCCCCAACTCTAACACCTATGCCTGTAGACTTATGGCTGGTAATGTAATTTGATTAGGGAAAGAGTAGAATACCGACGACATTCCAAATAGTTGGAGTTGTAGGAAGAACGCTCTTTCCTTGATAGTCAGGGAGTCTACTTGTTTAGGAGCCTGATTGAAAGTTGTCGGCTTTGTAAGACAAACTTTGACATTGCTTGTGTTTTGAGGAATAGACTCTAAACTTGATTCGGTTGCAATATCCTCCTTCTGATGTGTTGCCTCTGAGATAGAAGTGAGTAAAGGTACCCACTTGCCTTTTTCTTCCCATGTTAGTTTGGAGTATCCCTTCCTGTTCGAGACCTTCTGGTGATGTCCGATTGATGCGTCAGCTTGTGTTTCCACCTGGACTCTTTCAGGCTTGGTAAGGGGTGGTTTCCAGTATTGATTTGGTTTCTGTAAGTGAGGTGGTATTGACTGCTTTTGTTCTTGAGTAGATTCAGGAACATAATTATGTTTTGCTGCAGTAGTCCCTGCATTCTTTTTTGGTAGCCACAAGGTAGTAGCACCCTCGTAGTAGCCTTGTGCTTGCAGAACCTTCTTTGGGATCCACCGTTGTTGAGTGGTCTTGTTGGAGGTGGAACTGTTGGTTTTGGTGAACCTCCTCTTTAGCTTTGTATTCCTTGGATGTTCCTTGGCAGCATTGGGTCTTGGCTTGCGAGCTGCTTTAGGTAACCAGATTTGAATTCTAAGTACTTCCCCCCTTCCGTAGCCTTGTGCATATAAGAGAGATGTTGGCACATGCCATCCTTGTGTATTGTCATTGTCATTATTCACCCAAATCATTGGATCTTTTGAGGTTGTCTCTATCATAGTGGTGATGGTCTCCATCTTTTGAAAAGATGGGAGTGCCGAAGCACTTGATCCTGTAAGGTGAGTAGAATTTACCAACAAGGTGTATTGTCATGAGTTCCAGTCCATACCGCATCTGGTGGTTCTAATCCATGATCTGCCTAGAACAACATCCACCACTGCTTGGCTCTTGTTAGCAACATAAAAAGTCACGTGCATAGATTGATCCTGAATGGACATATTAATACAGCACTTGCCTAGGGCTGGGGTTTCATCACCAGAGAAACTCTGGAAGTTCAATGATGCATTGGTGAGCAAAGGTTGGCCTAATGATGTCCACGCTTCATAAGACAAAACATTGCAGTCGGCTCCCGAATCTATAAGTGCAGACACTGCAAAGATTTCTCTTTGAGTAGGGATCCTTACATCAATATGAAAGGGATCTACAAGTCTTCATCATCATTCAAGTGGATGGCCATGATAGCTGCCTTGCGGCGCTCTCGTGCTAGTGCTACTCTAGCCTTAGCTTCTTCTTTTGCTTGACTTTGTAACAAAGCTTGAGCTTTTTTACGTGTCTGACTAGCATGTATGCATATCAGCATATCATCTGTTAGAGGTTCTTCATAGCGCTTAAAGCGGCTACCATTGATGAAGTTAGTCATTGGCTCTCCATCTAAGGTTTCCAACCTTACTGCACCACTCGCACTAAGCTCGTTGATCACAAATGGACCAAGTCCTCGCATTTTCAGCTTGCGTTTTTGTTTCTTCAATGTGTAGAGCAACACTAGATCACCTCTCCTGAAGCGACCTTTCTTCACATGCGTATCATGCCAACGCTTTTGGCGTCGTTTTTCAGCATACATGCCAATGACTGCCAATAGCCTGTCTTCATCTAGCCTCTCCAATTCATCGATCCGCGAAGAGAATTCATGATTCGTCCACTCAAGTTGTTTCGCAACTCGAAGTGTAGGTACAATAAATTCTATCGGAAGGATAGCGTCCAATCCAAAAACTAGATTGAAAGGTGTCATGCCTATGGACGTTTTGTAAGCAATTTGGTAAGCCCATAGAACTGAGTGAAGTTTCTGTTCCCAATCTGTTCTATGTCCCTCAACAATCTTTGTAAGCGCAGTGCAAAGAGTCTTGTTAGTGCTCTCAGCTTGACCATTTGCTTGCAGGTGATAAGGCGCTGACCTCCTATGGATGACCATAAAGTCTTCCAAAAGAAAGGTAATGACTTCATTGATAAAATGCACACTTTGGTCACTCACAATCTCAATAGGTAAACCGTAGCGTGTAAACACATGTTCGTATAAAAACTTTGCAGTGGTCCTCGCATCGTTTTTTACTGTGGCTTTTGCTTATATCCACTTCGTAAGATAATCTGTGGCTACAATGATATACTCAGCATGTGTATGGCGTGCTGGTGGTTTAATCGGCCCCACAAAATCAATTCCCCATTTGGCAAATGCTCTAACCCCCATAATTGGTCTCAATGGCATGTCCTCATACTTGGTAGGAGGTTTGGCTCTTTGACATTGATCACATCGTTTGACATACTCTGTTGCATCATGAAAAAGCATAGGCCACCATAGTCCTGACCATAGTATAAGTTTGGCAGTTGTTTCTCCACAAAAATGTCCACCCCCAACTCCTGAATGTGCATGAGTCCATACGCTAAGGTAGTCACTCTCACAAACACAAGTCCGTAGGTTTCCTTCTTTGCCCCTTTTGTACAGCTGGCCTTCAATAATCTAAAAACTCGCTGCTTCTACCTCTATGGCTTTCTTTCTATGCCTAGGCATCTTATCGTCCGTATGACCCTGCGTCAAATACTTCACAATGTACGAACTCCAATTGGGTGTTGTTGAAATATAAAATAGAGTCACATGAGGAATGGGTTTCCTTTGTTGACAAATTTTACAATTCCGTACGTACTCTTCTGTATCAGCATGAAGTGTTGGCCACCAATATCCTTCCCACAAAACTCTTTTAACCGTATCCTTTCCAGAGACATGTCTGCCTCCTAAGCTCACGTGGACATGTGAGATAATCTCATCATATTGATCAGGGTCAGGGCATAGACGAAGTATTCCATCTTTTCCTAATTTATACAATCGTCCAGAAAGAAGCTTATAAGGAGCACAATGCTCTAAGGTCATTATTTTTTCATTGGTGGGACTAATGGAGTTAACAAACCCTATCGTTAAAACTTGAATGATGGGTTCTGCCCATCTTGGTGCTGTCTCAACCAAGAATAGAGTAGCACCAGGAATATCATCATCTATACCAATGGGTGCTTCTCCTGAAGTTATCCTGGAAAGATGATCAGCCCGCTGATGCATTTTTCCCTTCTTTACTGCTACTTCAAATTCAAATTCAAGTAGAATAACAAACCAGCGTACAATCCTTCCGGTTGCACATGGCTTGTTCACAAGGTAAAGCAAAGCTTGATGATCTACGAAGAATGTAAATTTGTTGGCCAAAAGGTAATGCCGAAACTACATAGATCATAGCTAAGCCTTCTCTTTCCGTGGTGGTGTAATTCTTTTCAGCACTATTCAACTGGTGGCTAGCATATGAGACTGGAAAGTCCATTTTGTTCTCGCCTGGTTGAGCTAAAATATAGCCAATTGCAAAAGCCGAAGCATCTATATGTACGTGGAATAAATTATCCCAATCCGGCGACCTGAGAATAGGTGCCGTCACTAATGCTTTCTTCAGCTTTTCAAAGGCTTCTTCACAATCCTCTGTCCATTCAAATACAACAAGGAGCGCGTACAATGGCCGTGCTATTTCAGCGTACATATAGATAAATCTACGATAGTAGCCGCAATGACCCATGAAAACTTGTACTCTTTTTGCATTGTAAGGTCTAGGTAGGTCAACAATAACAGCTATCTTTTCCGCATCCGTGGATATACCATTCCTAGACACAATGTGGCCTAGAATCTTCCCTTGCCTAACCATAAACTTGCATTTATCAGGGTTAAGGCATATGCAATACACTCTGCATTTCTCAAAGATTTTTTTGAGATGCTCTATGTGTTCTTCTCTGTTTATGGAATGCACACACAAGTCATCCATGAATATTTCAAGAAATAATCACAGGTATTCTTTGAACGCATGGCTCATCAACCTCTGAAAGGTGGCAGGAGCGTTAGTCAAACCAAAAGGCATGACTCTATATGTAAACACTCCCCTTTCTGTAGCAAATGCGGTTTTGTGTTGATCCTTGGGATCAATAGATACCTGGTTGTAGCCCAAAAATCCATCAAGAAAACTGTATGCCTTCTTACCAGCTACCCTCTCCAATACATGATCAGTGAGTGGAAGTGGATAGTGGTCCCGGACAGTAGCAGCATTTACTTTCTTTAGATTGACACATACTCATAGTTTTCCATTCTTCTTAGGTACTACCACAATCGGTGAAACCCATTCTGTATGTTCAATCTCATAAATAAATTCAGCCGCTAACAGCTTGTCAATCTCTTCTTTGATCTTTTTGGTAAAATTATCGTTATACGTGTAAGGACACTGCTTGGACGGCTTGGCATCCTCTCGCATGGGAATTGTATGTTGGCAAATCTTTGGATCTACCCCCTTAAGGTCTTTGTAACTCCAAGCAAATATATCTCGATACTCTCTCAGAGTAGAGATTAGCAATTCTTCCTCCGCTTGGGTTAAGTCTGTGGCAATCCACACGTTACGTGGCTCTTTGCTTGGTTCTGCCAGGTCTATTTTCTTGGCGTCCTCAGGGCCATCATAGGAAACTCCTGGTTCCTATGGTTTCTGTCGAATAGGTTGTTGCAAGACTATTTTCCGATCTTGTATGGTGAATTTCTTGAAGTTTGAGGGGATATTTGTGGTATCCTCTTCTTCCTTTGAGTCATCACTCATGGAAAACCATGCTGCTTTTAGCATTCTCTTCCATTCTTGCACTAGAGCTTTACGCTCCACTCTCGTCATGGTGCTTTGTTCAGTCTTGACTGAATGCACTGAAGCCTTAGATTTTAGGTTCGGTTTCCATTTCCTCTTCTTCTTTGGGTTGTCACTCTCCTTCTCATGTCGCTTTTGCACTAATTGAAAGCCGTATCTCCATTTCATCTCGTCTTTGATGCAATCATCAGCTCCCAAGTAGTACAAGTACTAGTTCTTACCTACAAAGGTTGGAGGTGGAATAAAGTCTTCTTTATCCACATCTTCTCCTTCTTTTTGTTGTTGTTGTCTCTTTTCCTTGACTTTCTGTTTGCGAAACTTCTGGTGACTCTTGCAAAACTTACGTTTCGATTTGTCTTTAGGAATACTCAGCAAGACCTCTCTGCCCTTTAACAACAATCTTATCTTCTCTAACTCTGATTCAGGGACTATGGCATCGTCATCAGAATCCTTCCCATCAGAGGATTCTAAGCATCTATCCTCATCTCCTTCATCAGCTGAGCTGTACTCAAGAGGGGATACTTCCTCTACAGATACCATTGTTGAGATATCGAGCTCGTCTAGTGAGGCGGTGGACACTGATGACCCGCCTGGGGGATAGGCCCCACACTTACACCACTGGCATGGTTGGTGAGATCTTGGGTGATATGCGGCCAATGGGATGACAGGCTGTGTGACAGCCATTCTAGAGACTGGCATAGTTATAGCGCCAGCTCATTTAGTCGGGTTCACACTATAGAGAACCCGTGTATGTATTTGGTTGAGTACTTTTCATATTGTGTGTACTCTTATTCTTGTATATGGTGTGTTGAGTGGAAGAAGAAGATTTTCAGCCTCTCACCTTGTGTGTTCTCTATTAGGGTTTTGTGAGTGTGTGTGTGTGCTTTGGAAGAGCTCAAGCTCTCTTCCCCCTGCATCTTTTCATGGTATCAGAGCCTGGTTCGTGCTAAGGGCTGAGCTGCAAGCAAGAGAACCACAGGAAGCGGTACGAGGGTAAGAGCTTCAACTACTCTTCCCTATTTGTGTTGGTGACTACACCCTTGTGGGGAGCTCTACGGGAGGCACCGGCAAACGATCTGTAATTGAGGAGCTTTCTTCGTGGGAGTAAAGCTATAGGGCAACTATATTGTCCTATCGGACGACATTTTCTGGGCCGAAAACGCGTTTCAGGCGCGTCTGGACCTCCGTTTTTCAGAAAGCAGGTGATTTCGAGCACTGCGGGTAAGTCATCGATTCTCTACAGAACTCTGTTTTAAGAACTGCAAGAAAATAGATTGACTGTGCAGACACTGTGGGTGCTGCAAAGAGGTCTACAGTTGCCATTGGGTGTATGTATGCACATTGAAGTCACTGGTTGTGACATTTGAGAGTACTACAGTACCGCTGCAAAAAATACAGCAGTTGTGCAGGAAAAACCAGAGTGCAGTTTCTGGTAAAATTGTGTGTTTGGCAAGATGTCTAATGATGGCATAACACAGATTGTGGCTGAGAAGCTGGATAAGAATAACTTCCATGCTTGGAGGTTCAGGTTGACGAATTTCCTGATGGGAAAATGCTATTGGGACTACATAGAAGGTGAGCATGAAGAGGCACCGAAGATACCGGATATAAATCCGACTGCTGCAGATGTGAAAGAGTTTAAAGACTGGAACCAAGGAGCCAGGAAGGTTATGTATTGGCTCTCCATTAGTATACAGGACACCATGATTGGGCACATTCAGGATGCCAAGTCCCCCAAGGAGGCGTGGGACACCTTGGTAAAGCTCTATGAAACAAATACCAAGGCACGTAAGATACAGTTGAAGAATGAACTTCATACTGTGGAGAAAAAGAGCATGTCTGTGAATGACTATGCGCTGAAGATAAAGGGTATTGTGGAATCCCTTGCATTTATTGGTGTGTCAGTAGATGATGATGACAAGGTGGAAGTCTGTCTACGTGGTCTCGGGCCACAATACAAGGCATTCAAGACATCCATTCAGACTTGGGAAAACATTCCCAACTTTACAGATTTGGTGTCTATGCTGATTATCGAAGAGAAGAGCTTGGGTGAAGACCAACAGTCTTCACAAAGCAAAAACAGTTCAGAGCAACAGGCCTTCTACACGAGTTCAGGAAGAGGACGAGGTAGAGGAGGCCGTGGACGCGGTCAAGGAGGTGGCCGAACAGGTAATCAGAATTATGGCCAACAGCAACAGCAGCAACAACAATCCCAGAATCAACAACAACAACAACACGCAGGTGGAAGAGGCAAATTCAGAGGCAGGGGGAGTCAAAGAGGCCGTGGAAATTGGCAAAGGCAATATGATGATGCACATGAATGCTATTATTGTGGTAAGCCTGGACATGTGCAGGCAGAATGTTATAAGAAGGAGGCTGACATGCAAAATGGGAAAGTGCAGCAAAACAACTATGCATCCTCAAGCAGAAATAATGAGGATAATGAAAGGTTGTTTGTTATGCAGCATGTTGTGAATGCCATGTCTGAAAATGTTGATGCAGCACAAAAAGATAATGTATGATATGTGGATTCAGGCGCTTCGAACCACATGACGAGTCATGGGGAGTGGTTCAAGGAGATGAAAAACCCGAAAAGACCAGGTTTTGTGGAAACAGGGGATGACACTGCTCATCCAATTGCCCATGTTGCAGATGTGCCATTGTCTATGCAGGATGGCAAAGTGAAGTACCTTGTAGATGTACTTCATGTACCGAACATAACAAAGAATCTGGTTTTAGTTGGCCAGAGCAGGGTTTGCAGGTTCGGTTTAACCCTGATGGTTGTTATGTTGAAGACTTTAAAGACAAGGGCAGGTTGGTTGCAAAAGGCAACAAAGTGGACAGAATGTTTACATTGAATGTAGACATGCCTGAAATGAGTGCTGCGATGTTTGCAAATGGTTCAGGAATTGTTGCAGACATAGACATTTGGCATAAAATGATTGGACATGTAAATGTGCAGAGATTGAAGTCTATGCAGACAAAAGGAATTGTGATAGGGCTGCCAAAATTTAAAGTGGAAGGTATGCAGAAAATATGTGAAGCATGCCAATTTGGGAAGCAAACAAAGCATGTGTTTCCACGTAACAGATATGTGAGCAGAAATGCACTAGATGTTGTGCATTCAGATGTATGGGGTCCTACAAACACCATATCTATGGGAGGCTGCAGGTATTATGTGACTTTCATTGATGACCACACAAGGAAAGTGTGGGTATACTTCATGAAGGAGAAGAGTGAGGTGTTCACTCACTTTCAGAATTTCAGAGTTTTGGTTGAAAAGCAAACAGGAAAATATGTAAAGTGCCTAAGGTCAGATGGAGGGGGAAAGTACTTCTCCAATGAGTTCTCTGAATTTTTGAAGAAGAATGGTATTCGGAGACAGTTTACATGCAGATACACTCCGCAACAAAATGGAGTTGCTGAGCGGAAAAACAGGCACATTGCTGAGATTGCGCGAGCATTGATGGAAGAGAAGAATATGCCGCATAGCTATTGGGCTGAGGCTGTTTCTACAGCAGTATACATCATGAACAGGACTCCAACTGCAGCCATACATGATGTAACTCCAGAGGAGAGGTTTACTGGCAGAAAACCAGATTTGTCTCATCTGAAAGTCTTTGGATGCATTGCATATGTGCATGTGCCAGATGAGCTGAGAACTAAGCTGGATCCAAAAGCTGAAAAATGTGTGTTTATTGGATACTCCCTTGAGCAAAAGGGATACAGGTGTTATAACCCTGCTACACGTGAGTTGAGGGTAAGCAGGGATGTTGTCTTTGATGAGATGAGCAGCTGGTATGCTGCTGAAAAAGAAGCTATTAGGGCTGATGTGAGTGGAAGTGTGGTTGCACAGAATGCAGGTCAGCAATCACAATCTTTGAGTGGACCAGGAGAGTCCTCATCTAGTGGGTCTATTGATAGACCATGGAGTGGCAGGCTACGTCATAATACCAGTCCTGCAAATGTGATTAGTACATCACGTAAAGGAAAAGAGAAAGTGGTTGAGCCCCTTGGTATGCCTGACATTTCTGCAGGGCATTCTCATGTTGATGGAGAGTCTAGTGGCTCAGATATGAGCCTTGATGAGGAGCTTGGGATCCCAGCTATGAGAACACCTGGTGTAAAGAAGGCTATGGAAGCCATGAATGAAAAGCTGCGAAGATCAGGGAGAGTGAAGAACCCTGTGCAAAGATTTACATATGATAGTTATGTGGCACATCACCATGCATATATGGCAAAGGTTGTGCAGGTTGTAGAGCCCACATGCATTGATGAGGCTGTTGGAAATGTGTGTTGGGAGAAAGCTATGGATGAGGAGATGGATGCACTATATGGAAATGAAACTTGGGATTTAGTGCAATTGCCTAAAGGCAAGAAAGCCATTGGATGCAAGTGGGTGTACAAAGTTAAACATAACAGTGATGGGAGCATAAACAGGTACAATGCTAGATTGGTAGCCAAAGGATATGCGCAGACATATGGGATTGATTATGAGGAAACTTTCAGCCCAGTTGCCAAGATGGCAACGGTGAGAGTTGTGATAGGAGTCGCTGTGTCAAAGCAATGGTCTTTACATCAGATGGATGTAAAGAATGCATTCTTGCATGGGGATTTTCAAGAAGAGGTGTATATGTTGCAGCCACCTGGTTATGAGGATGTGGGTCACCCCGAGCATGTTTGCAGGTTGAAGAAAGCCTTGTATAGCTTAAAGCAAGCACCAAGAGCATGGTCTGACAAGATTTCTGAATATCTTGTCACTATTGGCTTTCATGTAGCCAATGCAGATTTCTCGCTGTATGTGAGACATGGTGATAGAGGAGTTGTTGTCATCTATGTAGATGACTTGATCATTACGGGGGACCATGATGCAGAGATCTTTGATGTAAAGATCTTGCTTAGACAGAAGTTCGAGATGAAGGATCTGGGAGAGCTTAGATATTTCTTGGGCATTGAGGTGATTAGGTCACCACATGGTATTGGATTACTGCAGAGACAGTATGGCTTGGACATGTTGTCCAAGTATGGTATGATAGGTTGTAAGCCTATTTCTGTGCCATTGGATCAGAATGGCAAGTTGAGTGCAGATTCAGGAAAGATCTTGGAGGATCCTACTATGTACAGGCGCATAGTAGGAAGTTTGATCTACATGACGATCACCAGACCAGATTTGAGCTATGCTGTTGGGTTGGTGAGTCAGTTTATGCAGGTTCCATGGAAACCGCATTTGGATGCAGTGAGACGCATACTGAGGTATGTGAGGTCTACTTTGCATTATGGACTATTCTATGAGACTGGGACAGAGATATGTGTACATGGGTACATAGATGCTGATTGGGCTAGTAGTATCTCAGATAGAAGATCTACCAGTGGATTCATGTTTTCTTTGGGGAGTGTTGCTGTGACTTGGTTCAGCAAGAAGCAGCCTACGGTTGCTCTATCCAGTATAGAGGCCGAGTATAGAGGAGCTGCTATGGCAGCATGTGAGGTAGCTTGGTTGAGAAAGCTACTTGCAGATTTGGGTCTATCAGTGGATAGACAAGTTGTCATTTTCTGTGACAAAATTAGCAGTATACAGTTGGCCAGGAACCCAGTCTTTCATGCTCGTACGAAGCACATAGAGGTCCACTACCACTTCGTCAGAGAGAAGGTCTTGGCAGGAGATCTTGACCTTGTTTATGTCAGCACAGAGGATCAGGTAGCTGACATCTTCACCAAAGCATTGGGTACAGAGAAGCTCCGCAGATTCAGGGCTTCGCTTGGTGTACATGAGATGGAGTTGAGCTCGAGGGGGAGTGTTGAGATATCGAGCTCGTCTAGTGAGGCGGTGGACACTGATGATGACCCGCCTGGGGGATAGGCCCCACACTTACACTACTGGCATGGTTGGTGAGATCTTGGGTGATATGCGGCCGGTGGGATGACAGGCTGTGTGACAGCCATTCTAGAGACTGGCATAGTTATAGCGCCAGCTCATTTAGTCGGGTTCACACTATAGAGAACCCATGTATGTATTTGGTTGAGTACCTTTCATATTGTGTGTACTCTTATTCTTGTATACTGTGTGTTGAGTGTTGAGTGAAGAAGAAGAAGATTTTCAGCCTCTCACCTTGTGTGTTCTCTATTAGCGTTTTGTGAGTGTGTGTGTGTGCTTGCAAGAGCTCAAGCTCTCTTCCCCCCTGCATCTTTTCAACCATATCTCCTAGCCATAATGATTTGTTTGCTTCATACCTAGGGGCTTCTTGAGGTTCCTCTGCATAGATTGGTCTTAGCATTTTTACAGGAATAATGTCATACCCATCTGGATCACAGAACTGTGTTTGCCTTGGCAATGCATAAGTGTCTATGGTAGCTAAAACATGGTTCCATTCTAAGGGATCTATCAAGTTCTCAGGAAAAGGTATAGGGATATACGCCTCATCCATCACACTTCTGTCTATGGTAACATTTCCAGGTTGCAAGTCTCGACAAGATGCTCCACAGATCCATAGATCAGCTCTTCCTTCAGACATAGTTGCTCTTGATGCTTCTGAAGAAGAGGAATCAAACTCATCCACAGGAGAGTGCGTCACATCTCGATAAGCATGGTTTTTCAGATTCACCCTCGTGGTTACATTCTCATGTCTGAGGTACAAGTAATTGTAACCCCAGTCTTGAATCATTTTGAATTGGCGCATGAATGGCCTTTCTAGGATCACTTCGTAATTTGTGTTCTTGCCAAAGTCTACAATAGCAAAGGTATGTCCGTACTCAATGCCACATGACTTGACTATAACGTTCTCAAGCAATCCTATGGGACTCTCTAGATTTTCGTCTGCCAATTGCAAACTCATCCTTGTACTTCTAATTGCAGGTTTTCCCCACATTTCCCATACAGTTTTTGTTGCTATACTCACCCCTGCTCCGCTATCTAGAATAGCTATAGATTCAATCTTGTTGATCTCCACAGGAAGCGTAGTATTTCCTTCGTCGTCTTCACAATGCTTGCCAACTTTGTTCACAGGAACAGGAATTGTTTGCTTAAGCATTAGCTCAGAAGCCTTTGTCTTCAACAACTCCTTAACCTGGATGTTCTGGTTCCACAATCCTTGCTCAGTTAATTGTGTAGCCACTTCTCCCCACAATCTTGGCCTAAGCTTTAAGAACTCTGCGAGTGGAATGGTGCACGTAACTGGTGCCGACATTAAAGCTTGCAAACTCCCTATGTCTCGTTCCTGATGAGGTTGTCGTGTCATTGATGGTACTCGCATGATTTGGCTATGTGCTTCGTACAGTCCTAAATATGAGGGCAGTGTCTTGCATGTGAGCTTGTTGCTCCGAGCTGAGGCAACAGTCTGAGCATCATCTAGTAGAGATAAAGCATCTAATTCTTGAACCCTTTGATTTGAGAATTCTACAATAGAGAACGGTGGTGACTTGTCAAAAGATGCTAGATCCTCAACTTGTTTTTGCACCGCTTCCCACATCTCCTTGCTACTGCTTCCTCTATTTCACGAATTTCATCTCCAAAATCTGCGATAGTCAATGGTTTTGACTCGTTTGCATTGGTATGAGGTAAATCATCTCCTTCAGGCATTTCTGGGAAATGTAGAGATACAGCTTCACTTCCCTTTTCCATGCTTGGCGTGGCTTCTGGTATCGTCTCTAAGTTAGGCTTCAGAGAAGCAGGTCCTCTTGTGTACATAGGTGGTGGGCCGTCTATTAGAGTCTGAGTATCCCTAATCAACTGCTTATGGATAGCCAGGTTGATTGTCTCTTCACGAGGGTTGGGATATTCTTGCAGCTTCTTAGGCAGCTCGGTCAGAGCTGTGATTCTACTATTATACGCTTGAAGCGCTGCATCTAAAGGCTCGTACACCTTGTCCACAAGGACTGATCCTCTTGAGCTTTCCTCAGACTCAGATGCTTTTCCCTTTTGCTCATTTTGAGTTTTCTCTCCTATTTGTTTTGTTTTCAACATTCCTTCTAGCTCTTTTGGGATAGAATTTCCTCCATCAGAGCTCTTCTGCTCCTTCGACTTCTTACTCCCCTTGCTGCGTGGTTTACTTCGAGTTGATTTCTTTCTCTCTTTTCCATCTTTGGATAGAACCTTAATCTCAGAGGGTTTCTCAACAACCTCTTTGACATTCTTTTGCGCTTGGGCTCTAGTCACTACTCTTAGCGACACTAGTTCGTTCTCCTCCTCAAATGTCGTGGGTGATGGTGGTCAATGCTACACCCTTGGCAAAACCTCTCTATAGGTGGAAACGTAGATGTTGTGCCTATGTTAGCTAAGAGGGGTCGTTTCTTGTTTGGACATTCTCTCGCCCAATGTGGTCCACCACATTCGTAGCATGGTCTTGTTTGTTGCATGGGGTATAGTCTCTTTGTAGGATATGGTCCTGGATAACCTTGAGTCTTGGTTGGCTGAGATCCTATAAGCATCAAAGAGCTTGGGTCTCCATTACAGTCATGAACTAGGCTTGGTCCGGTTGGGTTCTCAAAGTAGGGTTCGACAAGAGGATGCTCCACTTCGATGTAGTATGGTTGAGAGCTAACCATCTCCATACCTAATTCAGGATTCTCATATTCCACATATCTAAAGGAAGCTGTGCCAGGTGGAGGAGGTTGAGCTCCTAGCACCGGCCGTGCTTGCTCTTGAGCAACTAAGGTTCTCTCATGGTTCACAACTTGCTGTCTAGGTGCAGAGTTGGCTGCTTGTTCCCTTTGTATCCTTGCAATGTGATTGCAGAGTTGGCTACTTGTTCCCTTTGTCTAGGTGCAGAGTTGGCTACTTGTTCCCTTTGTATCCTTGCAATGTGATTGCAGTCCGAAGTCACATGTGTGTAGTTCCATTTACAAAGCTGGCACCACGTTGATTGCCAACCAATGGTGAAAAGGTTGGGCACTGCTCGGTTTTATGGCTACCTCCACATCCTCCACAGACGTAGGGGCCTGTAGGTACAGTATGCATGTATGATGGTTGGGGTCGGTAGGAAGGTCTGTAGTATTGTCCCATCTTTTTCAATACTATCTCGACAATCTGATCTCGATTAACTAATGGCACACTAGAGTCAGAGCCCTTCCCAGAGCTACGTTTATCATCCGGATGACTATCTTGGTTTCCCATGCCAGTCATGTCAAAGTTGTTATCGTAATCCATGGCATCCATGCACTCATTGAAGATGACATGCTTCTTTGTGTACAAGTGAGCGTGAAGCGTCTTGTTTCGTAAGCCTTCCAGGAAGATAGAAATTAATCTTCCTTGGCTTGGCTTCTCATGGTCAGGGCATCGATTGATGTATTGCTTTAGCCTATTTACACAATCTCGCACAGATTCTTGATCTTTTTGCTTAAAAGCATAAATTTGAGCTACCGCATTGTGCTTAATTCCCATTTTTGAAAACGCAACTATAAAGCTCTTTTCCAGCCCATCAAAAGACCGCTTTGTCTCAGGCTCTAAAGTCTGAAACCATGATAAAGACTTACTCTCTAGCGTCAAGCCAAATCCTTCGATTTGCGTATGCGTATCCGCGACTTGCTCCGCATGTATAGCTTGCTTAAATGCTGCTATATGGTCATATGGGTCACCGGATCCGTCATACTTCTTGACAAGCTTTTGTAGCGCAGATGGTCTCACTTTTCTAGAATATTCATCGTCATGTCTCCTATACGAGTCTTGGCCTCTAACTCTAGGCTCTTCAAATGTCAGTTCACTTGGTCTATGGGGTTCTCTTGGAGGTACATATCCACTTGCTCGTGGTCTTTCTTCTCCCCTAGATTCTCTAATAGCCCCGGGTCTCCTCGTAGGATCAATCGTTGGAAAGACTGGTCCTTTAGCAGTTGTTCGCATGGAAGGTGCTGGTCGAGCCACACTTGGGGTTCTAGCCCATGGTGGTGCTAGTGTTTCTCCTCGAAAGGCAGATTCATCTGGACGTGCCGTGTCTAAGGTAGACACCTCAGTGAAAAGGGGCCTTCCTTTCCATGTCATTTCCCTAACCTCTGGCCATTCAAGGGTTCTAAAGTCGTTCCCCCATCTATCATGAACACGCTTAGTGAAACCTTCTTGATGCTCTACTGTTATTGTATGCATGACTGGAAGCTCTAAGCTCGGGTGCTTAGTGGTTGCATAGTAGGTTTCTACCACATCCCTATACACCTCTTTAATTGGGTCGTCTTGATAGATTTTAACTACTGGAATTTCTTTTACTATGTCCCATGGGTTTTTCTTGGTCTCTTTTTCTTTTCCCGTTCTTTCTCTATCCTCCCAATTCCTGTCAGAAAACAATTCTTCAAGTAAAGAAATGGGTGTACCAGGTCTGCGTGATGTTCCTGGCACATTTGGGTCAAATGGAAGCTCCTTTTTCTGCTCTGCTTGTGCGCTAGGTTGAAGTACACCCAAAGCATCCACTTGTTCAGGATTTTTGGTGACCTCGTAGCGTACTCCATTTCTACCCATGTACATATCATCTTGGTAGTTTACCCATGGTGTTGGTTCAAACGCAGAGTGAATGTCTGCAATTTTAACAACAAACCGGCTCATTGGATCTTTGTAGATCTCACCGCCATGTGCGTTTATATACAAGAAATGGAGTCTCATGTTGTCAATCAACTCCCCATCTGGGATTTCAAATGGATTAGCAGAATCTGCCATACCAATGGGTGTGGATGGTTTATTCATGCCAAATGACTCGTTTATGTCCATTGAAATATCACTCTCGGTTCTTGAGAGGCTCTTTGTTTGAGACTCCGAAGATGTCTCGAGAATGCTCTCCAAGTTGCCAACAACCGATTGAGTGCCGCTCCCTTGAGTGGTTACCCTAGATGGTACACTAGTGTGACGTCCCCCTAGTATTGTTCCCGAGCGTAGATGCATACGCTATTTTTAGCACGTTACAGTGTCCCGTTTTTGAATATATATATATATATATATATATATATATATATATATATATATATATTTAAACCCTACCTAACCACTAAATGCAACTAACATGAATATGTGTGTAAATACCTATTTTATTTATTTATTTATTATTTATTTTTTAACTAATTACACAAAAATACTAATTATGCAAAAAATTACAAAAATTTTAAAAAAATGCAGAATATGCAAAAAATGTGGACTCAAAATAAAACACATAATTTTAGATTTTTTTATTATTTTTTATTTTTTTATTTTTTATTTTTTTAACTTTTTATTATTATTTTTTAAAAAAAATGCAAAAAACATGAAAATTGATATGCAGATTTTGAAAAATTAGAAATTAACGTGCCTTAAAAAATAATAATAATAAAAATAATAATAAATAAAATACTAACCTTATCCTCGCCTACGAATCGTGCGGCCACCTTATCGCCTTCGCCCTCGCTCTCTCTGCTGACGCCTTCTCCTCCAACAGCTGTCAGCCTTTCGCTTCCACACAGCCTGTCGACCTTCTCTTTCGGCCACCTCACCGGCTTCGCTTCTACAGCCACCGCCTCCTCTGCTGCCCGCTGCTCTTCCACCGGTGCATGTCTGCTCCTTCGCATTCGCCTGCTTCGCCCGCAGCTACTGCCGCCGCCTTCTCTGCTACGGCCGCTTTTACCTCCTCGCTCCTATGCTGCGTCTCAACTGTGTTGAAAGAATGGTAGAGGGGGAGGAGACACACACACAGGAGCAAACCCTAATGTATATTGCAAACCCTAACCATAGAGGGAAGCCATCTCCACTCTCACACAAAGCATAATGCATAATCCATAATACACACAACACACTGAGTTGTGTCCACACACATCTAACCCTAGCTAATGTCCACACACTATGACCAGCTGGACACGCGGTCATTTATGTCTCACACATGTTCCTACCTAACATGCCAGCACATAGCATAGCTGGCTCACACTGACATCGAGCTTGAATCTCAACAGTCCCTCTCAAGCTCATGATGTACTGCCGATGAAGATGTAGATGAGCTTGGGATATCAAGACTCTCAACACTCCCCCTCAAGCTCATCCCATGTACTCCCAACATAGTCCGGAAGTACTCAAACTTCTGCTAAGTGGCTTCATAAAGATGTCTGCCACCTGCTCATCAGTCTTCACATAGTGAAGATCAACTGTACCATCCAGCACCTTCTCTCTGACAAAGTGATAATGGACCTCTATGTGTTTGGTCCTCGCATGAAACATTGGATTCTTGGCCAACTGTATACTGCTCATGTCACAATGAATGACAACTTTGCCATCAATAGGCTCACCCAAATCTGCCAAGAGATTCTTTAACCATACTGCCTCACAAGTAGCAATGGCTGCACCCCTGTATTCAGCCTATGTACTGGATAAAGCAACTGTAGGTTGCTTCTTGCTACTCCAACTCACCACGGCACTTCCAAGTGTAAAATCATATCCACTAGTAGACCTCCAGTCATATGCACTACCTACCCAATCAGCATCTGTGTAGCCATGTATGTCCAAGCTTTTACCACTCTCATAAAGTAGACCATAATGTGCAGTGGTCTTCACATATCTCATGATGCATCTCACTGCATCCAAATGTGGTTTTCTGGGGCTCTGCATAAACTGGCTTACTAGCCCCACAACATAACTCAAATTCGGGCGTGTAATAGTCATGTATATGAGACTACCAACCATCTTCCTGTACATAGATGGATCATCAAGCTCCTCACCATAATCAGCCCGCAACTTCACATTTTGCTCCAAAGGTGTACTCATAGGCTTACACCCTGTCATGCCATATTTTGCCAACATATCCAATGCATATTGGCACTGTACTAACCATGTACCTGCATAATCTTTGACCACTTCAATTCCAAGAAAGTATCTCAACTCACCAAGGTCTTTCATGTCAAATTGCCCACTTTGACATGTATCACATCTGCACCATGATCACCTGTGATAATCAAGTCATCCACATAGATGACGAGTAAAACAATCCCATGCTCTGTCTTCTTCACATAGAGTGAAGAATCTGCTATAGAAATCTGAAAACCAAGTGAGATAAGATATCTGCTCATCTTATCACTCCAAGCACGAGGTGCTTGCTTCAGACCATACAATGCCTTTTTCAATCTGCATACGTGAGTGGGATATCTTGGGTGTACATACCCTTCTGGCTGTGCCATATAAACCTCTTCTTGTAAGTCACCATTCAGAAATGCATTTTTGACATCCATCTGATGCATTTCCCAGCCATTAGCTGCAGCCATAGCAATGACTGCTCTCACTGTGCCCATCTTAGGCACTGGACTAAAGGTTTCATCATAGTCCAAACCTTGGGTTTGTGCATAACCCTTTGCTACCAATCTTGCTTTATGTCTCTCAATAGAACCATCAGATTTGCACTTCACTTTGTAAACCCATTTACAGCCAATAACATTCTTGTCCTTTGGTAATGCAACCAAATCCCATGTGTCATTATGGACCAATGCGTCCATCTCAACATCCATTGCTTTCTCCCATACATGCTTTCTAATAGCCTCTGTATAGCATGTAGGTTCCACATGCTTCACCATAGATGTCATATATGCATAGTGCATAGCAAAATCTCGATATGTCAATCTGTCAACTGGATATCTGACTCTCTGGGATCTCCGCAATGCATGCGGGTCACTCTGTACACCTGTAACTCTAGCATGTGGTGGCACATATCTATCCTGCCTTGCACCAGGTGTGCGTAAAACAGGTATGCCAAGCTCCTCATCCAAACTCTCCAAACTAGATGACTCATAACCTGTGATTCCAATTCCTTCGACCTTCTTCTTTCCTTTATCCATAGCACTACTCCCAGTGCTCACACTCTCATGCCTCAAACGTCCTGACCATGGACGTACACTGCTACTCTCAGCTTCTGCTGCTGGCCCAGACATAGTAGTAGAACTAGAACTTGCTTGTGGCAAGTTCACAGGCACATCAGCCTCAAGTGACTCAATGACACCCTCATCTTTTGCTTTGTATACCAACTAGCAAGCTCATCAAACACCACATCTCGTGAGATGACCACTTGTCTAGTTTGTGGGTTGTAACATTTGTATGCCTTTCGATCCTGTGCATATCCAACAAATACACATTTCTCTGCCTTAGGATCGAACTTCCTTCTTCTTTCATCAGGCACATGTACATAAGCTATGCATCCAAAAACTTTGAGGTGTCCAATGTCTGGCCTATAACCTGTAAGCCGCATCTCTGGCGTGCTTCCATGAATGGCTGCTGTAGGTGTTTTGTTCAGTATATACACTGCAGTAGCACATGCTTCTGCCCAATAGTAATCTGGCATGCTCTTTTCATTAAGCATTGCCCTAGCCACTTCACATATGACTCTATTCTTTCTCTCAGCCACACCATTCTGCTGAGGTGTATACCTGCAAGTCAATTGTCTTCTTATTCCATGCTTCCTCAAGAAATGCTCAAAAGCCTTTGAGGTGTATTCACCACCTCCATCTGTCCTCAAACATTTAATCCAACAGCCATATTGCTTTTCTGCAAAAGCTTTGAAATCCATGAACTTTTCCAACACTTCACTCTTCTCTCTGAGAAAATATATCCATGGCATCCTGCTGAAATCATCTATGAATGTCACATAGTATAGACTACCTTTGATAGATGGGTTTTGTGCAGGACCCCATACATCACTATGTACGATCTCAAGTGGCCTGCTACTCATATTTCCTTCTCTAGGAAACCTCAACCTTGCCTGCTTCCCAAACTGACAGGCTTCACAAACATGCATATTTCCGTCATATTTGAATCTAGGCAATCCACTGACAATGCCTCTTGTTTGCATGTTCTTTAATCTCTGTATATTGACATGTCCAATCCTCTTATGCCACATATCAATGTCTTGTACCAAATTTTTACTTTTGGAGAACATGGCTGATTTTAGCTCAGGAATTCCAGCATCCAGCTTAAACAATCTGCCTTCTTTCTTGCCTTTAGCAATGACTCTACATCCATGTTTGAAGTCCTCAACGAAGCAACCATGCTCATTGAAACGACATAGACTTTGTTTGACCATTGTGCATAACCAATGGTACACTTCCAACATGTGTAATGACATGCTGGGTATCATCACCTGTCTCCACATAGCCTTTTACATCCACAGGCTTCATATGCTCAAACCATTCTCCATGACATGTCATATGGTTTGATGCTCCTGAGTCCATATACCATGTGACATCATTCTCAGCATTTGTCATCATTGAACCCACAACATGCTTCATGGCTTGCAGTGCCATCATTACTGCTTGATGCATAGTTTCCACCATGTTGTGCATAATTTCCACCACAATGACCACCACGTTGTGCTCTATCCCCTCTCAAATCATTCTGTTTGCGGAAACAATCTCTCGCCATATGACCATATTTGCCACAATAATGGCATTCCACATCTTGCATAGAATTTGGTTGGCCTTGCCAACGTCCTATACCACGGGGGTTACCTCTGCCTCTCTGAGGTGTATATCCACAACCACCACGAGCACCATATGAAGGCTAAAAATTCTGCTGTGGTGACCTGTCCTGCCATCCACGACCATTACCACCACGTCCACGTGATGCAAATCTCCCCCTGCCTCTAAAACCTCTCTGAGAATGAAAAGCCTGATTTCTGCAATTATCATGATGGCTAGTAGATGCATCCAGAAATGAATCACTGAGTTTGATTTCCTCAACCAGCAAGAGTAAAACCAACTCATCAAAGTCTGGTAAACCTGTACTCCTCACTGAGATAGATGTATCAAAAGATTTGTATTCCTTGCCAAGACCATGCAAGGTAATATCCACCAAATCATCATCAGGCATGGGGGCATTTATTGTGGCCAATGCATCTGCAAACTTCTTGATTTCTTGCACATAATCATGTATGCTCCTTTTATTCCTTTTCACATTATGTATCTGCTGTCGCAACTGAGACTTGCGAGCACTCGTATCTGTATCAAACATCTTTACCAAAGTATCCCATGCATCTTTGGGATTCTCAGCATCCTTTATGTGTATGAGCATAGCATCAGAAATACATATAGACAGATAATGCAGCACTTTGAATGCTCTTTCTGACCATTGCTTATGAGCAATAAGCTGCTCTGCTGTGTAGGTTGTCGAGTTAGCTCAGGCTCTGGCTCAGCACCTATAATGAGATTCCAAAATCCTTTTCCTTTCAAGAAACTTTTTATCCTGTACTTCCATGCCTGGAAGTTCTTCCTATCCAGCTTTTCACCAACAATCTGTATTGGATTATCCGACATGTTTGCTTAATGTGCACCTTCTGCACTTGTCCAAATCTGTAAATGAGCCTTCCTCAGCTCAACCACACTCCAATGAATGTTCCAGATACTCCAAAGTAGCCAACAAACTCCAAATTTGATGTAGAAAATCAACCTGTATGCATCCAAGATGAACTGGCTCACGTAGTCCGAGATACCCTGCTTTGATGCACTTCCACGGCTCCAAATCACAATGTAGTGGTGCAATCAAGTATGGACAACTTGCATTGACACCTAAACAACCTCAATGTAGAGTATCAACACCATCTGACATGTGTACATATCAATTTTTGAAAACCCCTTTCTCTATTTTGGGAAAAACCAGAAAAACCAGAAAAACCAGAAAAACCAGTAGTAAAATGGCTCTAATTTCTTCAATATTTGTCCAAATTGAGCAACCAGGCATTCAATAGCTTAGTAATAGTGTCCATCAACTCCATGTAAGAGGAATTTGTCCAATTATATAAGACCAAAGATTAATTGCTCAATTAAAAATGCTCTGTTTCTCTGCAACCAGTGGACAGCCTGTTTAATCAGCTCATTCCCAGCTCAATTAAGCATAATTCATCAAACCAACCATGTAGCCCTCTTCTCAACTATGTGTAGCAACAATTGCTAAAGCAATTGTGAAAGTAATCAACCAACCAAGTATTAGTTGGCCTCCTCACTCCAAAAAGATCAAATTCTGCTCTGTTTTCTCTGTGCTGGCTGCGCCGCCTGCATTTGAGGGTTTTGGGAGAATTTGTGTTGACTATTGATGATGGTATTGAGTGCCCAAGACACCTAGGTATGTGTGCAACCAATCAATGGTTTGATTTTAGCCAAAAATATGCTCCAAATGCATCAAATCTTCACCTCCTTTTCTCTGTTTTGTGAGAGCTCAAAAACCAAAATTTTTCACACATTCATACGCATCCAAATTGCTCCAAATTTTGTTTAAGGCTTGCATAGGGGTTGCCAATACATCCCTCTTTGTCAAATACATGTGTCTTTTGCCAGAATCACCTCTATTTCACCATACATCAGTGTTTCCAAGCTTTAATGGAAAGCTTCCAAAAACCAGAATTTCTCTTTGCTTTAATTTGCTGTGTTTTCGCCTGTATCACCTACAATCCGCTCAAGGATGTTTAGAAGACCTTACCCGGTAGGCCAAGCTCTCAGATCTGATAGTATTTGGTGTGCTCCAAGATTCACAGCTCTAATGGCAAGCTTCACAGCTTCTTCTCCCTCTTCACTCACTCACTCATAAACCCTAATAAACAGCACAAGGCTCTGATACCATGTTGAAAGAACGGTAGAGGGGGAGGAGACACACACACAGGAGCAAACCCTAATGTATATTGCAAACCCTAACCATAGAGGGAAGCCATCTCCACTCTCACACAAAGCATAATGCATAATCCATAATACACACAACACACTATGAGTTGTGTCCACACACATCTAACCCTAGCTAATGTCCACACACTATGACCAGCTGGACACGCGGTCATTTATGTCTCACACATGTTCCTACCTAACATGCCAGCACATAGCATAGCTGGCTCACACTGACATCGAGCTTGAATCTCAACAAGCTGCAGCCACAAAGGATATAAGATTAAAATAATATGTAAGAAGTGCATTTGAAAAGAATATAAGATTAAAATAATATGTAAGAAGTGCATTTGAAAAGAATATGTGCATACCTCAACGACTGGCTCGACTCCATGCTATGGCAATTGCTTCCTCACCCATGTATATCCATGAATGAACCCATCTCTAATCTCATCATCTATGGGAGCATGTGCAAAATCATTAGTCTACATTTTTCCCCAAACAAAACACAAGTTAATTCATATAAACGAGGATGCATGCAATATAGTTATAAAAAGAGAGATTGATTAACTTACAAATCTTGCTATATTTTTTTCCTTTTCAAAGTGGCCAATAATTTCTCTCCTCATCTATTTTTATTAATCCATTTTATGGTTAACAAGGTTGACACACCCAATTGTATGCCGAATCATGATTAATCTACACCAAATGTCAAGAATGGACTTACCAACCTCATGTACAAACAAGCCATAAAGAAGTGGTATCCAAATCTCAAACTTGGACAGGTGCCCATAAAAGTCTCATGGATAGTTAATGGAATTTTCTACTCCCCAAGAAGAGCATGTGGTTGTGGGCTAGGATATGCTCCCTAAGGTTGTAATGCATCAATGTATTATGAAATGAGGCAATGTACAAGAAATAGGCCAAATAGAAGGTAATACTCGGCCATAGTTTAAGTGTGTGTGAGCACTTATGGCCATGTATATAAGGGGCTTTTACTCATAATGCAAGGACACTCTCCCATTGTGTAATTGAGCTTTCACTCTTGCTAAATCTTGATCTAATCTTCTCGTCGCCTAATGCATGCTAGTAAGTGTAAGTGGGGGATTTTAGGTGAGAGGTGGGAGTGGTGTGTCCATAAGGCAACATAGCAGTGTGACGACACTTGTGGGATAAGGAGAATGGTAAGCTATCCATGGAATTGTTGAGCTTAGAGACCTCAAGGGTTAAGATCTCGGCCATCCGAGAGATCTCCACAAAACATTGAGATGATTAGAGGTGAGTGGTTCCCTCCAAGCTAGATGTTAACCCAGTTTATGGGGTTAACAAGGTTGCCACACTTAACTGTATGCAAAAGCATGAGTAATCTACATGAAATACCAAACTCATGTACAAACAAGCCATGAAGTAATGATGTGTCCAAATCGTAAACTTGGATGGGCACCTGGGATAATTAATGGCATTTCCCACTCGAAAAAGGGTGTGTGGTAGTGAGTTTGGATTGGGTCCCTAGTGTTGTCATATGCATCGTATTATGAGATGAAGCAATATATAAGAAATAGGCCAAATAGAATCTTTGGGCACTTCCTGGGCCAATGTACAAGCCATAGGCTAAATAGAATCTTTTGACACCTGCTCGGCCACAATTTAATGTGTGTGAAAACTTATGGCCACTTATATAACCACTTTTCTCTTATAATGCAAGGACACTCTCCCATTGTGTAATTGAGATTTCCCTTGAACCTAGATGTTAATCCATTTTATGGTTAACAAGGTTTCCACACCCAATTGTATGCCAAAGAATGAGTAATCTATATCAAATGTCAATGATGGACATACCAAATGCATGTATAAACAAGCCATGCAACAATGTGGTGTCCAAATCTCAAACTTGGATGGGCACCCATAAAGGTCCGATAGATATTTAA
Organism: Cibotium barometz; assembly: GCF_041138505.1. Taxonomy (NCBI): domain Eukaryota; kingdom Viridiplantae; phylum Streptophyta; class Polypodiopsida; order Cyatheales; family Cibotiaceae; genus Cibotium; species Cibotium barometz. The sequence continues at coordinate 23,985,250 of NC_141067.1, forward strand.
AGGAATTTCCCGCTCCACGAGCATGTTCTCCTTAGTGTTTTAATGCATCAATTTATTATGCATTTGATCTTTCTCTCTTGCTGAAAAATCTCTCCCTAATCTTCTCTCTAATGCATGCTAGTGAGTGTGTCGATGATTTGAGATGAGAGAAGGGAGTAGAGCCCGTAGTGCAACATGATGGTGTGACAACACTAGAGGGAGAAGGAAAATGGTAAGCTACCCATGTTGGTGTTGAGCTTGGAGTCTGGAGAGACGGAAGACTCTCTACACTTGTAGCAAGAGTAGCATGATCCGTGTGTAGCTCAATCCAATGGGATTTGCATCCCTTTCGGAGCTAGGGATTCAACCCGTACCGGTTGCACGGAAGCTTATCATACGAATGGAGAAAATGCTATGAACACCACTACCTTGACATAGACTTTACACACACAAGCTCAATCTTGCCATAGCTCATTCACTCATCATCGCACTCATTCATGCATCCAATACAAGAAGAAAGCTAAGCTAATGCATACACAAGCTCAAAGCATACTTCATTCTCAAGCACTTACTTCCCTAGCTTGCACACAAACCTTGAAGCTTAATGGAACTTGAAATAAACATGCATTCTCATTCACTACTCAAGCAATGTCTTGCCCATGGATAAGCTACAAGCTATGAAGAAGATTAAGCTTGAATCCACTACCACACAAAGCCTAATAGAGAATCCACAAGCATCAACAAAGAAGCATGCACACTAGAGAATAGAGATGAGAAGAGAGAAAAACATCATCTCATTGCATTGAATTAGAAGAGCATTGCTCATACAATAGTGTAGATGGGGAGAGAGAAGAGCTTGCACCTCTATGAACAAGAGGGAGAGCTAGTCTCAAGAGAGCTCAAGCATGAGTTTAGCCCAATGTGTCCATGAGCTCTCAAATGAGCCACTATTTATACTAAAACTCCTAAAACTCCCAAAACTTCCCATGTGGGATTATTCTCAAGCCCACTCCCACACTCACCTACAACTTGGAACTCTTGTCACCTACAACTTGGAACTCTTGTCACCTACAACTTGGAACTCTCTACAAGAGCCCTAAATAAGAATGTCCAGTCTCTTGTTTTCCTGCTTCCATCTTTGTGTTGCATCCTTGCATTGATCACCACTCATCATGCAACAGAGTCCTCAAGGGTTGTAATCTCAACCATTGGGTAGATCCCCCGACAACACATTGAGGTGAGTGGTTCCCTTGAAGATATCTCTTAACCATCGAGAAGATCCCCCAACAACACATTGAGGTGAGTAGAGGTGAATGGTTCCCTTCAAGCTATCTCTTAGCCTTAATTATAGCCCTCCATTATTGATGTGCTCATTTTGTCTTCCTCTTTGTCCCTAAAGTATGGAAGTATGTCCATGATGCAGTGGGAAATAGTGACTTTGATGCACCTCTCCATACTCCTCCTTTACATATGTTGATGGGAGTCCCTCAAAGCTATCTCCTGGCCTTAATAGTTTTTCTCCATTGATGTGCCCATTTCATATTCCTCTTTGTCCCTGAAGTATGCCCATAATGAAGCGGTAGATAGTGACTCTCATGCATCTATCCATACTCCTCCTTTACATTTTTTTATGGGAGTACCATCATCTACTACACTTTATCATGGAGAGCCACCATCTTCCGCACATGATTGTGGAATTCATCATCACCTATGGTCTCTTCATTTGAGTCTAATGAGTAGCTTTGATTTTGGTGGAAGAGGACATGTTATTATGCGCAGTGTATTGGGCACATTCAGCACTTGGGTTATTATTGTACTCAGCTTGAGTTTGACATAGGCTATTGTGCAGGTTCTCTGATAAACCTACTTTGACATGATCACATCGTGTGTACTCTCTTACTTGTCACTTTTATTATTTTGTTTATAAAGACATTCTCAAGAATTTTTTCTACGCACAACTAGTGACATTTTCTAATTTTAGTGACTCCTACTCTCTCAGTAACTCGAGATCCTCTCATGATAATGAAGACTTAGGAGGGATGTCACATTACAATGAGGACTCCTACTCTCTTAGTAACTCGAGATCCTCTCATGATAATGAAGACTTAGGAGGGATGTCACATTACAATGAGGACCAATTTTCAAGATGAGTGATGATGAATATAGTCTTACTTTTGATTCCCTTGTAAAATATGTCTCATCTCATCTTCTTATGATTGTAGAGAAATTGAGGCATGGATTACACAACAGATTGGAAAGATTTCAATCATTGTGGGGACATCTCTATATTATAGCTTCATCCAATATTATATGGATGAAAATTATGGTCTTTACATTGCTGAAGGCATTCATGTTCTCAAGGGACACAAAGTCATTCTTATGAGTTTTTATGGTCAAGTCCCTATGCTTTGGACATTTGGATTGGGATACCTCTATAGTCTTACTAAGTAGCTTGGGCTTGGCCTTGGGTGATGTGATACCTCTATACTCTTACGGAGCATCTTCAGTAGGAGGCAAGCTATAGTTCTTCATGGCTTGGGTGGTGGATGTCTCTTGACCTAGGCACCATGACATAATTGGGTTGATTTGTTTTCATATTTTACTTGTAAATCAAGTTCTTGGCACCCTCTTACTTGTATCTCTAGAATACACTTTTTTTTGAAATAAAGAATTCCTAAAGAGGTGTCGCTGGCCCCAATGTGGTGTAATGTTTCTCTTATGTGTTGAGTGAGAGTGGTATCATGTTATTTGAAATTATTCTCTTTCATGGTTATTTAATCACAAGGTTAAGGGCTCTCTAATCCACCATGTATTATGTTAGATTCCCTTCCCATTATGTTGGAAAGAGAGTGGTGGAAGAAATCTTTTATGTTATAGTGATCATTAACGAGAGGCCACTCACCATCACATATTAGAAATACATCATCTTATTGAGGTCCATTTGAGGATTGATCCCATCAAGGTTTTGGAGATAAAACAAGTAGAGGTGGAGAATCTCAACAAGAATATAAAGGTTCAAGAAAAGCTTCTCAAGTGACAAAAGGAAGATTTGGAAACTCAATGGGCTCTTTAAGTTGAAGAATCATCTCAATTTGGGCAAGATATATCTGTGTTTTTTGTATTTGGTTAAATAGATGAGGCGTAAATCACTGGAATTGGATTTCCCTTTTTTTGTATTTGGTTCAGATGAGTAAATCACTCAAATTGTCTTTCACTTATCTTCTAAAGAGGGGGACATGACCATGGGACACGATGATGGTGACCTTATTTTGGTTAATCCACCTTGTTTTCCTCCCAATGGTGTGGCGTCTTGGATAGGGGGGGATGTGTCCATGGGCCATGATGGTGACCGTGCTTTGGTCAAAACAACCTGCTTTTCCTCCTAATGTTGTGGCTGCTTAAATAGGGCGACGTGTCCATTGGTGACCTTCCTTTGGCCACAAACAACGTTGTTTTTCTCCCAATGGTGTGGCAACCCGGATAGCCATAAAGTATGCCAAGGATGTGGTGGCTACATATGTAGAATTTCATTCTCTCAGTATCTCCTTCTTACTTAACCAAAACTCCTCTATGTTACTCATGGTATTTCAACAAAAGCACATATAAAAGGACATGATGATTTGGAACCACATTGGAAGGCAAAGAGCCCAATGACAGGGGCTAGTTTGAGGATGTTACTACTTGATAAAGGCAATATGCCTAGTGATGCCTTGGACAACCCTAAAGAGAAAGTAAAGGATGATGTTTGGATCCTATGGATAGCCATAAAGCATATATTGGTTAGTGCATGAAGAATGGAGAAGGGAAAATCTGAAATGTAAGATCTATTAAATTAGTGACAAGTGATGTTGGATAAATGTTAGGAGCAAGGGGGAGTATTATGTGACCCTCAAATGATATAAGATTTGTAGCAGTCATAGAACTAAGGACCTATGGTTGGACCCCGTTTAAAGCAAATTTTTGGCAAAGGCCCCCACAACTTTCGTATTTATTAGACTTTGTGGCTAGTCATATTTTGTTAAAGATATAGGTGTCTAGAAATGTAAAAAATCTAGACATTCTTATGGTTCTTGTGCCTAGTGGGCATTTTGGTACAAACCTTTGAGGCTCTACTCCTATGTGGCACATAATGAAGATACAAATAAAGACAAATTTGTACATAGTAATACACTCTTAGATCTACGTATCTATCATGACATTTTTTGGAGACAAAACTTAGCATAGAAAGAATTTACCCTAACATTTGTCTAAGAATAACTCTCAGTTTTTGCGCCCAACATTAATGTAACATGCTAGCATTAAATGCTAAAAGTGATGACATTTAATGCTATATTTCCATGGTCATGGGAATAATTTAATGGTAGGTTAATAATGCTAGAGCTAACCAGCCGACCACCACATGAGGAGGCTATATAAGAGATCTCCCATTCTCTTGCAAAAACCATCTCATTCCTCAGGAGTTCATCAAGCATCTTAGTGAGCACGTGTGCCTAAAAGCCTTAGGGCTTCTAGCGCATAGCAATCAGCCTTCAAGCACCCCCTGCTTCATCCTCTAGGCAACATAGAAGATCCTCTCATCTTCAACTAGCTTACGTACATATCCTCAGCAGATCTAGACTTGCATGTTTGGCTTCATAGAGTTTTCTACCATGCTATTAGGTTAGCATATTGTTCAACCAATGTTTGGTCTTCCTTGTCCTTGTGCTTGGTAGTCCACATCATCATTCATATCAGTGTACTAGTTATCCAAAGTAATACAAGCAAATACTTTTGTTTGTAGGAGGAGGGGGACCTTCAATGTGGGTAATTGGGACCCAATCTAGTAACGACTCTTATCTTCTATCTTAAATAAAGTGGATTGCATAAACTCACAAGTTTAAAGAAGGCTTTGTTATGTGTTACAATGATCAACCTACTATATGCTAAATGAATGAATGAAGAATGACCCTATACCTCTTTTTTAAGGATTTTGATAGCAAGTCGTATGCTAGTTGGCCATCCCTTTTCAGGGCATACAATGAGGTCACCAAACATGTTCATGTTATGCCCAAAATAAGTCCCAACCATTAGTGCATGTCTTGGGCAACTCTGGGCACCTATTAGGCTACTAAAATGGCTCTAATCTGCCCATAATCTTCCTTCAACATTTTCTCTAAGGAGGCTATTGGAATAATCATGTCTACATGGCACAGTGCAATGGACTCTGTATGTGACACATTCACTTGGGTATTTTGGCATCCCTAAAATTGTTGGGATTTTTGGGCATCCCTGTATACTTAGAACAAGAAATGTCCATACCCAAAACTCTCACAGTTCAATGTCTTTCAAAACAACAATTTATGGAAGGATAATGTATGTTATACTTTCCATGGAGTGTGTCATGGGAGAAAATTGTACGATTCCTCCCCCAGCCCCTCATGATGTCCAGTATCTTCCCCTGTAATCAATCCCCTCTTCAGAAATATAAAAGATCTTGTTTCTACCAATTTTGGCCTAGAGAGAGAGAAAATCTTCTAGAGAGTGGTAATTCAATTTTTAAATATTTTTGGATAGAAAAATATCTCATCTTATTAAAACAAGTTTCCATGAAACAGAAGTTCAAAAAGATTTTCAAAAGGTGCATTAGAAATCAAGTATAATCTGTTCAAGAGGCATTATCCTAGGGATGAAGATTTTTTTGAAATTTTAAATTAAGGTTCCTATGGACCAATAAGATTCATCCAAATGTAGGGAGGAGATAAATAGAAGAATAAAAGTAAAATCCCCCAAAAATGAGTAAATACTCACATAAGATGAAGAGTTGACTAAGGACAAGGTTAATAGTTGAAATATGATTTTTGTCTTCTCTAAACTAAAAATGATGCTATGCCTCATTGCAAAAAGGCATTCCCCTCTCTTCTCTAGTAAATCCAACCATTCTTTATCCTAGATGAATGATTAATGAATAAAATCAAGTTTTCATAATGTTTCTCTTAAATAAGTAGAAAAATGTTTACTTTAGAATAATTTAAATACTCTTGGTGCACTTTTAATTAATTTTAGAGACTTAAAATTTGAAAAATGGTCAGCCATACAAAGGAGGTTATGGCAAAAGTTTTTTAAAATTTGGAAATAAGTATTATCTTTTATTATTCGTACCACAATTGTATGAAATCCCTGACTTGCTTGAGGCCTAGACATGATGGTCTTTACCTTATAATTCCAAGGACCATGACTACCCGTATATACCGAGGGTATAACTGCAGTTCTTTACTGCCAGTATATACGAGTAAATCTAAGACTTGGAATTATAAGCATTAATGCTATCCAAATGATGAATTTGAATGTGGTTGATATGATTTTTAATATCTAGTTGTGAACTGATGAATTGATTTGGATTTTGATTGAAAAGTGATGATTCCTGAAATTTGGTTGAAATGTAATAAGCCAAGCAAAACCACAATGAGGATGAATGGGACGAGTCCCTGTGATAATGTTCGAAGCTCGAATGATGTTAATGACTTCAGCTAATCACTATGAGATTAGTGGATTGTGCTGCCAGATTACTACTGTTAACTTGATCAGTAGATCAAGTTAAGGGTTGATAAATTAAAAATCTAAAAATTTGAAATCCCCATGGAGGATTGTTTAGATAGAAAAATTCAGTCTGATGGACCATTATTGTGTTAAAGATATGAATGAGATAATTTTGAATGAATTGTTAACAAATAATGCGTTCTATATGAGCATCTTTACCCCTTGACTCTGTGGGGAGCCGACCTATTTAGAGAACCCCGGAATCTGTTGAATCAAAAATCGGATTGAATCATAAATAAAGAGACTTAACAAGAATTTTCGTATTGACAGGAACATGGATCGAGGTCGTCGTGGTAGAAATGTTAACCCCCAACTCGATGAAGAAGTGCTCGACCTGGATGTTCGTAAAACTCTTCATAGTTTGCAGCCTGGACCTTTCAAGGGTGAAGGGGAAAACTTGGGCGAGGCTGTGGAGAAGTGGATCGAATAAATGGAAGAATATTTTGATGTCACCGGGTACAATGAGAAGAGAAAAATGGCTCTTGCAAGGCTGAAGATAGTGGGGAGACAGCTAGAGTGGCATGGAGAAACCACTGCGAGACAAACCGTCTCGACCGAAATACCCAAACCTGGACCGATCTCAAGGCTTACCTCAGAAAGAGGTTTTGTCCCCCAGGCTTTCTTGAAATTAAGATGAATGAGTTCTTGGAACTAAGGCAGGAAAATCGGTCAATTGAAGAGTACCATCAAGCTTTTTCCCTTCTCCTTGAATATTCCCCTCAATTGGATGAAGAGCAGCTGATAGCTAGGTTCATTCGGGGAATGAACGAGCCATTGGATACTTTAGTCAAGAATGCAAAACCTATCTCAATGGCCAAAGCAGTAAGAATGGCGAAGGATTTTGCCAAAGCCTTTGATGTCAAAGTCCCGCCAAAGCCAGCACCATCACCTTTCAAAAGGTTTTTATTCCCAGAAGGTGATTCCAACCTTCCTCCGCCTAAGAGATATCAGGGTCAAACCCAGGATATGGGAAGTTCCAGAATGGAAGAAATGTCCTTTTCCCGAGACTCAATTCCCTAGATAATTTCAACTTCAAAAGTTCCACCCTTGAACAAGAGAGTGAAATGCTATAACTGTGAAGGATTTGGACATCGCAGTATGGATTGCCCAACTCCTTTTAGATCAAGGTTTTCAGGGCAAGGAAATCAGGGGTCAAGATTCCAGACTCCAGCCCCTTCCTTCCAGAGTAATCAGGGTTCTATACGCCAAAATCAAGGAGATCCCAGAGGTAGACCCTCTATCCAACCTGCAGTTTCAATCCAAAGTAATGCAAGACCTCCACCTCAGAATAGGGGAAGTCAAAGAGAGTTGTTCCCAAATCGGCCGTCCACTTCCAAGGCAGCAACGCTGGAAGTGATTGAAGAAGAAGAAGATGATGAAAGAGATCATACTCCACCTGCGAGATGAGGATATCTCGCATTTTTTAAGTGGGGTAGAATGTAAGATTCCTCCCCCAGCCCCTCATGATGTCCATTATCTTCCCCTGTAATCAATCCCCTCTTCAAAAATATAAAAGATCTTGTTTCTACCAGTTTTGGCCTAGAGAGAGAAAATCTTCTAGTAGAGAGTGGTAATTCAGTTTTTAAATATTTTTGGATAGAAAAATATCTCATCTTATTAAAATAAGTTTCCCTGAAATAGAAGTTCAAAAAGATTTTTAGAAGGTGCATTAGAAATTAAGTATAATTTGTTCAAGAGGCATTATCCTGGGGGTGAAGATTTTTTCAAAATTTTTAAATTAAGGTTCCTATGGACCAATAAGATTCATCCAAATGTAGGGAGGAGATAAATAGAAGAATAAAAGGAAAATCCCCCAAAAATGAGTAAATACTCACATAAGATGAAGAGTTGACTAAGGACAAGGTTAATAGTTAAAAAAGAGAGATATTTAGGTGAAATGATGCATTTTTGACACCTCAGTATGGGGAAATTCCCCTCATGAAGGAGGTGCCTACTTCACATGCTTGAATGAGTTTTAAACTCCCAAATAATGAGATATTTTTATCTCTCCTCTATCCTGTTTCAACTAGATTCAAAAAGTGAGCAAAACTGACCTAAAAATGGTCAAAAATTGACCAAACTGATCCGGAAAATTCTAGAATCAGTTTGCTTGGTTAGAAGCTCACTTTTTCCTATAAATAGAAGCCTTCTCCTTTAGTGAAACTCAATAGTGTTTTTGCACTGTTACCCTGCCTCTCCCAAGTGCCAAAAACATCGAATTTTACTCATAATTCATTAGTTTTTGACCTTCCCTCTTCCAAAAGATTGGTGGTTTCCAAACAAGAGTAGAACCCTCAAACCATCAAGCCAAAGGAAAGCTCTTAAATTGTCAATGTAAGTTGGAGATTCTTCTCTTTTCTATTTTTTTATGGTTTTTATGATTTTTATCTTCTCTAAATTAAAAATGATGTTATGCCTCATTGTGCAAAAAGGCATTCCCCTCTCTTCTCTAGGAAAAAGGCAATTTCATATTGGGTGTGTAAGTGGTGTGACTGGAGTTAAATTTGCTTGAAAATCCGACTAGGGGGCCTGTGAACTCTTTTCCCTGGTACCCGAGATAAAACCTAACCAAATTCCTAATTGGATCCCATCACTACAGTGGTTAGGCGGTTGGCTAACCCATGGGACTGGATGGGGTTAGGCTGGACTGATGGATCCATAAATCGAGACTCAAATTCTGTTTAGTTCGATAGATGAAGTAAATCCCAGACAAAAATTGTTCTATGGAAAAGAATCAACGGCTGTGCCTCTCAATGAGGAAAAAAGCGTTGGCCTCTATGATCCAAGTATAGTCTTTTTCCCTGATCTGACTATGGGACTTACGAGTTCGGTCATATGAGCTCAGTTAGTTAAGGCTTTTGACTACGTTAGGGAAAAGTTATCCTGATGGAATCGCCCGTGCTTTTCGAGCAAGAGAAGTTTTTCCGAGTTCGGTTTGGAAGAATCGAGGAATTAGTCACCTGTCCGGATATTTGTGGGCGAGACCCCGAGTATGGGACCCTGCCCGCGCAAGATGTGCTACTTCCGCTGCTAGCACCCCGAATCCGTTGCGCGGTGGGGACAGGGATCTTACAGTTGGTATCAGAGCCAATTTGGCTAATGAGGATCAACCGAGAAGCCAAATATGTCAAAAATTTATCAAGAAGCACTAAAAGGTTGTAATTGTGTGATAAAATTCATACAATTTGATATTCAAACTGAAATTCGTAAATTGGTAATTGGGTCTTCAGATGGAAGTACCGCAATTGTTTGAAATCCCTAGCGTAATCCTAAGATTTTTCAGTTTGATTATTAAAACTCCACTGATTCCAGTCTAACCCCATGCGGCCCATGGGTTAGCCACCACCCTACCACTAGAATCGGTGGAACCAAACAAGTACTCACCCACCCATAATTGAAATGCCTTTCTTAACTTTAGCTTTAGAAAACAGATACACACACACTCCTCTTTAAAACTTTCATATAAAAATAATCCATTGACAAAACAAATATGGTCACAGATTTCATAATTCAAAATTTCCATTCAATCCCTTGTTCACAAAAAGAGTACCCACTCTGGATTCTCCGTTGGGACCAGCTGGTCAGCAACGAGATCGAGTAATAGATTACAATAATCACTTCGTCAACATACATATATATCTTCCTTGACATACGTATGGGTGTCCTAAGCACCGTGAGCCCGCGCATCGCCTGGTCAGAACCCTCCAGGATCCTCCTTAGGTGTCCTGGCACTTCACTCAGGGACCGCTTCGTCGGCCCTCGCCCATCGTACCGGAAGTGCACCATTTTTCACCATACCCAGGCTGGTCAAGACCTGGGCAGGTTTTTGCCGCGTGAGCTGTCCCTCGAACACTCCCCGCCAGCTGTTGCAACCAAACTTCCCTTAGATGAACATATATACCAAATGCTCCGTCCAGCATTCTGGCGTGAGACAGTCTTTTAAGAAAACAAGGTTTCTATGCAAGTTTTGAGTTTAGATTTTGTTTGAAATCCATGAATAATCTTAAATCCGTATCCCAATACTTCTAGATCCAGGTTTGAATTCCAAACAGAATTCCTCGAATTCTGTTAACTTGATCCTTAGATCAAAATCAAAAGTCTTAACTTAGTTTCAGATTCGCAGGGGGATTTGAGTACATTTTTCCTGAACTGGGCACATCGTCATTGATTGAAATTGACGAAGGAATTAGGTCTTGGTCAATAGTCTGAATAAGAGTTTGGGTCTGGAAAGGTTCCTCCTAAGCTATCTTTCTTGAAAGGTACTATTTCAATTTCTCTTTTTCTAAATTTCGTTCGACGAATATTTACTTACAGATTTCTAAAACATGAATTTCTTATGAGGAATAAAATAATCATTTATCTCGATCTCCGACTTCGATAGTTTAATTGAACTTTCTCATTACCATCTTAGTGAATATGAAACGGTAGCATTTCTTCTCACAGATTATCTACTTATTCATTTTTCCAATTTTTGTGGAAATTAAACAGAGGATTAAGGAGAACCCTTATTTTATTTATAAAGATTCTATATGCATCTATTTATGCATAAAATCTATTTTTGATGAAAGTCACACTTTTATCATCATAAAAATCATTTATGTTGAAAATCGCTCTTTTATCATGAAAGAGTTTCTTTTATGCATATGTTTATGCATATAAATCATTTATGATGAAAATCACTCTTTTAATATAAAAGAATTTCTTTTATGCATATAAATCATTTATCATGAAAATCACTCTTTTAATATAAAAGAATTTCTTTTATGCATATGTTTATGCATAAAAATCATTTATAATGAAATTCACACTTTTGATATAAAAAATATCTTTTATGCATAAAAATCATTTATGATGAAAATCACACTTTTAATATAAAAACAATTATTCTTTTATGCATAGAAATCAATAATGATAAAAGTAACACTTAAAAAAAATATTTTATACATACTTTTATGCATGAAAATTGATTATGATAAAAGTAACACTTTTATAATAAAAATAATAATCTTTTATGCATAAAAATCCATTTTGATGAAAGTAACACTATAATAAAAATAATAATTCTTTCATGCATACTTTTATGCATAAAAATCAATAATGATAAATGTAACACTTTTATAATTAAAAAAATTCTTTTATGCACAAAAATCCATTTTGATGAAAGTAACACTTTCATAATAAAAGAAAATAATTCCTTTATGCATAAAAATCTATTTTGATGAAAGTAACACTTTCATAATAAAAAGATTATTCTTTTATGCTTAAAAATTATAATAATAATCAATATGCATCTTCTATGCATGAAAATGACACTTTTAGAGTATAGAATTGATAAGAATTACTCTTTTAACATAATAAAAGATAATACCTATTTCAAAAAATTTCACCATAACCTCCTTTGTATAGAATTGATAAGAATTACTCTTTTAGCATAATAAAAGATAATACCTATTTCCAAAAATTTCACCATAACCTCCTTTGTATGGCTGACCATTTTTCAAATTTTCCTACTTAATTTTGTCTTAAAAATTAACTCTAATTGATAATAATCAATATGCATCTTCTATGCATGAAAATGACACTTTTAGAGTATAGAATTGATAAGAATTACTCTTTTAGCATAATAAAAGATAATACCTATTTCTAAAAATTTCGCCATAACCTCCTTTGTATGGCTGACCATTTTTTAATTTTTTCTACTTAATTTTGTCTTAAAAATTAACTCTAATTGATAATAATCAATATGCATCTTCTATGCATGAAAATGACACTTTTAGAGTAAAGAATTGATAGGGAATACTCTTTTAGCATAATAAAAGATAATACTTATTTCCAAAAAAAATCACCATAACTTCCTTTGTATGGCTGACCATTTTTCAAATTTTTCTACTTAATTTGTCTTGAAAATTAACTCTAATTGATTTAAAGTAATCTAGACTAATCAAAATTCACTTATAAAAGAGAAAACATTATAAAAAGTTTAATTCCAACAATTATCACTTAACTAGGATAAAGAAGGGTTGATTCTAAGAAGAGAGAGGGGAAAAGCCTTTCGATCAAGGCATAGCGTCCATTTATCACTTCAAACAATCATAAAAATTAGGAAAGCATAAAAATCAATAAGAAAAATTACAAGATCTCTACTTACATAATTTCTTGGAGCTTTCCTTTGGCTTGATGGTTTGAGGGTTTTACTCTTGTTTGTAACAAGAGTGGCCACCAATCTTTGGAAGAGGGAAATGTCAAAAACTAGTGAATTATTAATAAATTCACAGTTCTTGGCTTGGGAGGAGTAGAGTAACAGTGCATAAACACTATTATTTTTCAACAAAGGGGGAGGCTTCTATTTGTAGGAAAAATTGAGCTCCTAACCAAACAAACTGATTCTAGAATTTTCCAAATCAGTTTGGTCAATTTTTGACCATTTTTAGGTCAGTTGAGCTAACTTTTTGGACCTAGACTTGAATTAGGAGAGAGGAGAGATGAAATATCTCAATTTTTGAAGATTTAAAACTCAATTGCACATGTGAAGTAGGCACCTCATTCATGAGGGGGGAATCCCCATTGTGAGGTGTCAAAAATCCATTTTTTTAGCTTTTCCTTTGGTCCTTAGTCCACTCTTCCTTTGGTCCTTAGTCCACTCTTCATCTTATGTGAGTATTTACTCATTTTTGGGGGTGATTTTCTTTATTTCTTCTATTTATCTTCTTCATACATTTGGATGAATTTGATTGGCCCTTCAAAACGTTAATTTGAAATTTTTCGAAAATCTGGACCCCTAGGATAAGGCCTTTTGAATAAATTATACTTAATTTCTAATGCACCTTCTGAAAATCTTGTTGAACTTCTGTTTCGGGGGAACTTATTTTAATAAGGAGAAATATTTTTCCATCCAAAAATATTCAAAATCTGAGTATTCTCTCTCTAGAATATTTTCTCTCTCTAGGCTAAAACAGGTAGAAACAAGATCTTTTATATTTCTGAAGAGAAATTTGATTTTGAAATCAGGTATCGCCCAGAAAATGTGGTAGCAAATGCCCTCAGCAGGAAAGTCTCCTTGCTTGCAATTACTGTAGTGTCAAATCCTTTGATTATTGAAGTAAGAGAGAAGATCATGCAGGATAGATTCTTTGGCCCTATTGCTACCCTACTTATGCAGGAAAGCAAAACTCCACAGGAGTTGAACCGAGTTCAAGGGTACAGCCTGGATGATGGAATTATGTATTATAATCGCAGGCTATGCATTCCCAATGATGAGGGAACCAAAGGACAAATTCTGAATGAAGCCCATGACAGCCTTATTGCAGGACATCCAGGTTTCATCAAGACCTACATGTCTGTAAAGAAAAGCTTCTTTTGGCCTGGTCTGAAAAAGGATGTGCTGAATCATGTACATCAATGTCTGACATGCCAGAAAGTCAAAGTTGAAAGAGTAAAAATGCCTGGAAAGTTACATCCATTGGACATCCCTCAGATGAAGTGGGAATGTATCACTATGGACTTTATTACTGGATTACCTTCAGTGCAATCAGGTCACAACTCCATTTTTGTGGTAGTTGACAGACTAACCAAAGTTTCCCATCTGATCCCAGTAAAAGAAACCTACACTGCAGTGGATGTGGCTAGAGTGTTCCTCAAAGAAATCTTCAGATTGCATGGCCTACCCAGGAGAATAGTAAGTGATCGAGATCCCAAGTTTACTTCAAGGCTCTGGACTGCATTTTTTGAAGCAGTGGGAACTTTCTTGGATCTCAGCACAACTTATCACCCTGAGACCGATGGTCAAACTGAAAGAAAAAACAAGTAATCGAAGATATACTTCGGTCATGCTATGGCAGAGAACCCAAGAAGTGGCTAAGCTATCTGCACCTAGTCGAGTTCGCCTACAATGCTTCTTATCACCGAAGTATCGGGATGAGCCCTTTTAAAGCTTTGTATGGACAAGATTGCTTAACTCCATTAACTTGGTCTGACCCATTGATTAGGGTCGAGATGACCAGACAGATACTTGACGACATGGAGCAGGAGATGCAGTCAATTCGTAAAGATATTAAAGCTGCCCAGGATCGACAGAAGTAGTATGCTAATAAGAAGAGGACAGACACAAAGTTTGAAGAAGCAGATATGGTCTTCATTAGAGTACGGCCCAAAAGAAGTTCTCTATCTCTTGGGAAGTACAAGAAGTTATCCCCCAGATATTGTGGGCCATATCTAATTACAAAGAAAGTAGGTGACTTAGCCTACGAGCTTCTTCTGCCTCCTCATCTTAAAGTACATAATGTATTTCATGTCAGCCTTCTGAAAAAGTATATACTAAGCCCGAATCATGTGCTTGATGATGAAATCTTAACTTCTTCAACCCAAGGGCAGATGGAACTCCAACCTGAAAAAATCCTTGATGTTCGAGAAAAGATTCTCAGGAACAGAATTCTGAGAGAATTATTGGTCAAATGGAAGTTATAATAAGGTGAAAGCATGATAAGGTGGTAGACTTTCTACCAGTTGCATTGGTTGCTACCACACTTGAAGACAACCAATATTAGTGGATTTAATATCATCATAAGATGTATTTAGAAATTTATCTAGTGCATTTTAGATCTAATAAATGTCCAACAAGATTAAATAACCATGTTTTAATTCTCTAACTCTGCATAAAAGTGTTTCACAACTAGTTGTAAACCATTGTCTAGGAAATAGGTTTTCAATCCACCTTATCATGCTTTCACCCCCTTCCAGTCTTGCATGTGGCAGATTCAGTATCTCATCTAGTCCTTCCATAGTTTCATGAATGAATTTGTCATAATCCAGATTGTGTAGGAATGAAGTCTCTTGTATCACCTCCTCCTCCTCCAGACGCCTCCTTTTACTGGATTGGCCTTTTGCCTGTATCTAATGGCACTTCTATGACTTGCACCACTAGGAGCGATGTTTCTTCTTCAAGTTCTTGGGGTTCTTCCGCTGGCACTGCTTCTGCTTTAGGCTCTGGCTGCATCCCTGCTGCTGCAGGTGTGTCTGACATAGTAGAATTCTTTAGGGGAGATAGGTTTTTAAAGATTAATTGAGCTAGGCTTTGAGGAGAAGTCGTCTGTTGTGCTTTCGTCGTCTCTCTTCTTGTGTGGCCTTGCTAACAGTGGCTTCTTGCTGCCCTAGTACTTCCTGGTACAACTTGATTTCCTGTGTGAGCTCAGCGTCAATTCTTTGTGTTTCTTCAGCCACATCTAGTATGACACCTCTCATCTTTCTTTCAGTCTTGTTTTTCCTTCTTCTCTTGATCTCCTTCATTATCGCTTTAGTCTTCTATTTAGCCCATTCTCTTGGTTGAAGAACAAAAATGACAAACTACAAGACATGAATGGACAACAGATGTTCAATATTTCCTAGAAGGTATTTTATGACTACCTCATTCTTCCCAATTACTTGAGGGACCTGATGAAAATATGATGCATCCAGTAGCTCATCTAGTCCTTCCACAATTTCTTAAAAGAATTTGTCATAATCCAAATTGTGTAGGAATGAAGTCTCTGGTATCACCTCCTCGTCCTCCAGACGCCTCCTTTTGCCTTGACTGGGTGTATCTTCAACCCTTGGCCTTTTGCTTGTATCCAATGGTGCTTCTGTGACTTTGCATTGGGAACGATGTTGCTTCTTCAAGTCCTTGGGGTTCTTGTGCTAGTGGTGCTTCTGCCTCATGCTCTGGCTACATCCCCGCTACTACAGGGGTGTCTGAAATAGTAGAGTTCTTTAGGGGAGACAAGTTTTTGAAGATTAATTGAGCTGGGCTTTGAGTAGGAGTCATTTGTTGTGCTTCCTTCCTCTCTTCTTGTGTGGCCTTTCTGATAGTGGCCTCTTGCTGCCCTAGTACTTCCTGGTATGACTTGATTTCCTGTGCGAGCTCAGCCTCAATTCTTTGTGTTTCTTCAGCCACATCTGGTATGACACCTCTCATCTTTCTTTCAGTCTTCTTTTTCCTTCCTCTCTTGATCTCCTTCATTATCACTTTAGTCTTCTATTGAGCCCATTCTCTTGGTTGAAGAACAAAAATGACAAACTACAAGACGTGAATGGACAGCGGAAGTTCAATATTTCCGAGAAGGTATTTTATGACTACCTCATTCTTCTAAATTACTTGAGGGACCGGATGAAAATATGATGTATATATTGCGTGTTCCATATGTTACAAGAATAACAGATTTTACACCAGATGATGAAAATATGATGTATATATTTCATGTCCCATATGTTACAAGAATTATAGATTTCACACTAGATCATGCTTCAAAAGTGGTTGCCCATCAAAAAAGTTCACCTGAAAAGAAACAATGCTCACATAGGAAAGCTCCCCAAAAAATATTCCGCAGTATATATATGTCAAAAAATAGTATCTTGTAGAATCCATGGCACATATAAAAATCCATGACTGAATCACTACAGGGCATGGTGAAATCCATATACAAACATCCATTGTTACAAATTTCCATTGTTATACCAATGTAAAAAGTGGTGAAGTGACAAAAAACTAATATAGCTATCTATAAGCTACTGGAAGTAGTATAGTCAAATCCATAAATAGATATTTGTATGGCCAAATCCATACAAACATCCATTGTTATATCAATGTAAAAATTGGCAAAGTGACCCAAAAATAGGAATCTATAATACTAGCCTAAGTACCCTCGTGTAATTCGTGTCTCTCAATATCCTCACAAGCCATATGATGTCTTTCATATGCTATTTCATCCTCATTTATCACCCTCACCACTCACATAGAATGTGAAGGAGACACCTCTACACTAGCCTCCTATAATGGTTGAATTAACATATATTAACACATAATATATATTCTTTTGATAATCACACATATAAGATTAAAATAATATACAAGAAGTGCATTTGAAAAGAATATGTGCATTCCTCAATGACTGTCTCGACTCTATGCTCTGGCAACTGCTTCCTCACCCATGTATATCCATGAAAGAAACCATCTCTAATCTCATCATCTATGGGAGCATGTCCATAATCTTTAGCCTGCATTTTTTCCCAAACAAAACACAAGTTAATTCATATAAATGAGAATGCATGCAAGATAATTATAAAAAGAGAGATTGATTAACTTACAAATCTTGCTATATTTTTTCCCTTTTCAAAGTGGCTTTCTCTCTTCATCTATTGTTGTTAATCCATTTTATGGTTAACAAGGTTGACACACCCAATTGTATGCCGAATCATGATTAATCTACACCAAATGTCAAGGATGGACTTACCAACCTCATGTACAAACAAGCCATCAAGAAGTGGTATCCAAATCGCAAACTCGGACAGGTGCCCATAAAAGTCTCATGGTGGATAATTAATGGAATTTTCTACTCCTCAAGAAGAGGGTGTGGTAGTGGGCTATGATATGCTCCCTAGTGTTGTAATGCATCAATGTATTATGAGATGAGACAATGTACAAGCAATAGGACAAATAGAAGGTACTACTCGGCCACAGTTTAAGTGTGTGTGAACACTTATGGCCATGTATATAAGGCACTTTCTCTCATAATGCAAGGACACTCTCCCATTGTGTAATTGAGCTTTCCCTCTATCCATACTCCTCCTTTACATACTTTTATGGGAGTACCATCATCTACTACACTTTATCATGGAGAGCCACCATCTTCCACACGTGATCATGGAATTCATTATCACCTATGGTCTCTTCATCTGAATCTAATGAGTAGCTTTGATTTTGGTGAAAGAGGACATGTTATTATGCATGGTGTATTGGGCACATTCGTCCCTTGGGTTAATATTGTACTCAGCTTGAGTTTGACAGAAGCTTTTGTGCAGGTTCTCCGACAAACCTACTTTGACATGATCACATTGTGTGTACTCTCTCACTTGTCACTTTTATTATTTTGTTTATAAAGACATTCTCAAGTAGTTTTTTCTACTCACAACTAGTGACATCTTCTAATTGTAGTGAATCCTAGTCTCTTAGTAACTCGACGTCCTCTCATGATGATGTAGCGAGGATAGCTTCACCACTAAATGTTTTGCAATTGACTTTGACACTTGGGAGGGATGTCATACTAAAGAGCAAGAACCAATTATAGAGAAGACTTAGGAGGGATGTCACATTACAATAAGGACCAATTTTCAAGATGAGTACTCGATGATGAATACAGTCTTACTTTTGATTCCCTTGTAAAATATGTCTCATCTCATCTTCTTATGATTGTAGAGAAATTGAGGCATGGATTACATAAAAGATTGGAAAGAGTTCAATCATTGTGGGGACATCTCTATATTATAGCTTCATCCAATATTATATGGACGCAAAATTTTGGCCTTTACATTGCTCACGGCATTCATGTTCTCAACGGACACAAAGTCATTCTTATGAGTTTTTATGGTCAAGTCCCTATGCTTTCGACATTTGGATTAGGGTTGCAACATACATGATCTAGTATGGCCACACAAGATGCATTTA
The DNA here is from genome assembly GCF_041138505.1 of Cibotium barometz. NCBI lineage: Eukaryota > Viridiplantae > Streptophyta > Polypodiopsida > Cyatheales > Cibotiaceae > Cibotium > Cibotium barometz. The sequence continues at coordinate 24,004,277 of NC_141067.1, forward strand.
AATGCAACTTGGCCTTGGACTTGGACTTGGGTGATGCGATACCTCTATAGTCTAACTAAGCAGCTTGGGCTTGGCCTTGGGTGATGTGATACCTCTATACTCTTACTGAGCATCTTCAATAGGAGGCAAGCTATAGTTCTTCATGGCTTGGGTTGTGGATGGCTCTTGACCTAGCCACTAGACATAATTGGGTTGATTTGTTTTCATATTTTACTTGTAAATCAGGTTCTTGGCACCCTCTTACTTGTATCTCTAAAATACACTTTTTTTTTAAATAAAGAATTCCTAAAGAGGTGTCCGTCACTGGCCCCAATGTGGTGTAATGTTTCTCCTATGTGTTGAGTGAGAGTGGTATCATGTTATTTGAAATTATTCTCTTTCATGGTTATTTAATCCACGAGGTTAAGGGCTTGCTAATCCACTATGTATTACATTAGATTCCCTTCCCATAATGTTGGGAAGAGAGTGGTGGAAGAATTTTTTATGTTATAGTGATCATTAACGAGAGGCAACTCACCATCACATATTAGAAATACAGCATCTTATTGAGGTCCATTTGAGGATTAATCCCATCAAGGTTTTGGAGATAAAAGAAGTAGAGGTGAAGAATCTCAAGAAGAATATAAAGGTTCAAGAAGAGCTTCTCAAGTGATAAAAGGAAGATTTGGAACCTCAATGGACTCTTTAAGTTGAAGAATCATCTCAATTTGGGCAAGATATATCTATGTTTTTTGTATTTGGTTAAGTAGATGAGTAAATCACGAGAATTGGATTTCACTTTTTTTGTATTTGGTTAGATAGATGAGTAAATCACTCAAATTGGCTTTCACTTATCTTTTAAAGAGGGGGGACGTGACCACGGGACACCATGATGGTGACCTTGTTTTAGTTAATCCACCTTGTTTTCCTCCCAATGGTGTGGCTTCTTGGATAGGGGGGATGTGTCCATGAGCCATGATGGTGACCGTGCTTTGGTCGAAACAACCTAATAGTGTGGCTGCGTGGATAGGGGGACGTGTCCATTGGTGACCTTCCTTTGGCCAAACAACCTTGTTTTTCTCCCAATGGTGTGGTAGCTCGGATAGCCATAAAGTATGCCAAGAATGTGGTGGCTACATATGTAGAAGTTCATTCTCTCAGTATCTCCTTCTTACTTAACCAAAACTCCTCTATGTTATTCATGGTATTTCAACAAAAGCACATGTAAAAGGACATGATGATTTGCAACCGCATTGGCAGGCAAAGAGCCCAATGACAGGGGCTAGTTTGAGGATGTTACTACTTGATAAAGGCAAGATTCCTAGTGATGCCTTGGACAACCCTAAAGAGAAAGTAAAGGATGATGTTCGGAGCCTATGGATAGCCATAAAGCAAGATTCCTAGTGATGCCTTGGACAACCCTAAAGAGAAAGTAAAGGTCGATGTTCAGAGCCTATGGATAGCCATAAAGCAAATATTGGTTAGTGCATGAAGAATGGACAAGGGAAAAGCTGAAATGTAAGGTCTATTGAAAATAGCGACAAGTGATGCTAGGTAAATGTTAGGAGCAAGGGGGAGTATTATGTGACCCTCAAATGATATAAGAGTTGTACTAGTCATAGGACTAAGGACCTATGGTTGGACCCCGTCTAAAACAACTTTGGGCAAGGGCCCCCACAACTTTGGTATTTATCAGACTTTGTGGCTAGTCATATGTGGTTGAAGATATAGGTGTCTAGAAACGTTAAAAAACTAGTCATATGTGGTTGAAGATATAGGTGTCTAGAAACGTTAAAAAACTAGACATTCTTAGGTGATTATGCCTAGTGGGCTTTTTGGTACAAACCTTTGAGGCTCTACTCCTCTGTGGCACATACTGAAGATACAAAAAAGAAGAATTTGTACATAGTACTACACTCTTAGATCTACGTATCTATCATGACATTTTTTGGAGACAAACTTAGCATAGAAAGAATTTACCCTAACATTTGTCTAAGAATAACTCTTAATAATATGCTAGCATTAAATGCTAAACGTGTTGACATTTAATGCTATATTTCCATGGTCATGGGAATAATTTAATGGTAGGTCAATAGTGCTAGAGCTGACCAGCCGAGCACCACATGAGGAGGCTATATAAGAGATCTCCCATATCTTAGTGAGCACGTGTGCCTAAAAGCCTTAGGGTTTCTAGAGCATAGAATTCAGCCTTCAAGCACCCCCTGCTTCATCCTCTAGGCAACACAAAAGATCCTCTCATCTTTAACTAGCATATGTACATATACTCAGCAGATCTAGACTTGCATGTTTGGCTTCATAGAGTCTTCTACCATGGTATTAGGTTAGCATATTGTTTAACCAATGTTTGGTCTTCCTCGTCCTTGTGTTTGGTAGTCCACATCATCATCCATATCATTGTACTAGTTATCCAAAGTAATACAAGCAAATACTTTTGTTTGCAGGAGGGGGGGTCTTCAATGTTGGTAATTGGGACCCAATCTAGTGCCGACTCTTATCTTCTATCTTAAATAAAGTGGATTGCAAGAGGGGGGGGGTGGGGGGGCTTCAATGTGGGTAATTGGGACCCAATCTAGTGCCGACTCTTATCTTCTATCTTAAATAAAGTGGATTGCAAGAGGGGGAGGGAAGGGGGGCTTCAATGTGGGTAATTGGGACCCAATCTAATGCCGACTCTTATCTTCTATCTTAAATAAAGTGGATTGCATAAACTCACCACTTTAAAGAAGGCTTTGTTACATGTTACAATGATCAACCTATTGTTTGCTAAATGAATGAATGAAGAATGATCCCAACCATTAGTGCGTGTCTTGGGCAACTCCGGGCACCTATTAGGCTATCAAAATGGCTCTAATCTGCCCATAATGTTCCTCCAACTTTTGCTCTGAGGAGGCTACAGGAAATAATCATGTCTACATGGCACAGTGCACTGGATTGTGTATGTGACACATTCACTTGGGTATTTTGGCATTCCTCAAATCGTTGGGATTTTTGGGCGTCCCCGTATTCTTAGAACAAGAAATGTCCATGCCCAAAACTCTCTTGCAAAACAACAATTTATGGAAGGATAATGTATGTAGTAATTTCCATGGAGTATGTCATGGGTGAGTCTGACAAGCGCACGCCCCTCTTCAACAAAGATGCTAATTTATGGAAGGATAATTTGTTTAATAATTTCCATGGACCCTGTCACACTTCTTTTCTGCCTTCTCACAATCTGTACAATAGAGATACAATAATTTGCTTATTAAGTGCAAATTTCGAGCTGTTTAGCACATGCACGCAAAGATGGGAAGCAAAGGACGGCAGCAAGGTGTGGGCCAGCCGTACAGCTTCGTGGTAGTCCGTATAGCTTCGTGTAGGGGTTGGGACTGCTGGTCTTGGGCTGGTTGGGCAATGCTTTTTCAGGCCGACCTCATCTAGGACCTCAAACATATTTCTCATCTCTCAGACATTGAAGTTCAAGCATCTGGGTCAGCCTAGAGGTTAGTTAAGTTCACAGGACCAATATTGGTCACTATCATTGCACTCATCATAATCTCATCGGTCCGATCAGTGAGAAATGGACCCATGTGCGTAGGAAAGACTCTTACCATTTATGCATGCGATCAAACCTGCCCTAAAGCTTCCCCCTTGACCATGGAGGCTATGAATGACCAAATGAAGCAGATGGACTTTGTTGGAGAGGTGAGAGTACCCTCGTTGGCCTTGTTGCTACAAATGGGGCCACCATATATGCCAGTTAGCTATGTTGTTGATGATGATCTCCCTTCTCAGACTACTACTTGGAGACCAAGGCTCTTGTGAGGTGTTGGGGTTGGGAGCTGTATCGATCCAGAAATGAGAGAGTCAGAGGGCCTGCCTTTCTACTACTCCTCATAGATGAGAGCGGGGAAGGCCTTAGTCATCCAAGCTACCTCCCAGGTGATAGTACATGGCGCACACCATGGCACAGACCACATGGTCGTGTATAAGCAAAGGATCCTTTGACATACCTATCGCACTTTGGGACTATCCCAAAGACTTATTGCGCTTTGGGTCAATTCCTTCTTTGGTGGGCCAACCAAGTGCCGATAGGGAGGCTATGGTGGGCTAGGTGCTCCGAGAGGAAGAGTGTTACCTTCCTAGGTCGATAGCTATCCCATAGACACTTCCAAAAATCACAAAGGAAATGGGAGGAGATGCTACAGGATGCCTAGTGGTCTGCCGCCGCCAGCGCCCGCCTATCGGGATGCCATCTATCTCATGAAGTTGGATCCTATGGACCTATCTTAGCCGTTTAAAGAAAAAAAGGGGGTGGTAGGGCTCTCCAAGATAAAAGGGCTAAAAGGGTGTTGCCATTGCCACTCATCTAGATCCCACTAAAGGATGGCTCTCCCAAAAAAAGTGTCACCAAGAACTTTCGCGAGCCACCTTGGTCGGAGGAGGGATGATGTGCCATTGATGATCATGAAAGCCAAGAATCCTCACCCACTAAATAGATTCACCATTGTAATCCTCAAAGGGGAAGAGGGTTAGCCAACCCTAGGGACCAATTGACAAGATGAGTGTAGGCCCCCCATCGGAGTCGAGGATTACTAGAGGGATTCATGGTGAGTGAAATTGCCTAGCCACTCCAAGGAGGCACGATCCTTAAGGGGGCTCTGCCAATCATGCGGGCCACAGGGATGATGGCTAAGTTGAATGACATGCATTATCTAATAATGGCCCTGCCATGTGTCTCTAGGGGCATCCTCTTGAAGCTGGCCCACGCTTCCATAGACTAAGTAGGACCAGTGCTGAGGGGTCCTCATGCAATGTGAGAGAGAGTGACAAGGGGATACCATTAGGCATCCTAACAAGGAGGTTCCAAATCAATGGCTAGAGTCTCTCCTTGTCAAAGGTCAGATGTAACTAGGTGAGAGCTCGCTTGAGGTGGCTTCAAGCTCTCATCAAACTCACAATGAAATGGTCCTCGAAGGAGTAGAGGCCGTGGGCTTAGGATTGTGTGAAGATCCACTGCACATTGGGGGTCCATGGTCCACTAAAGCATGGTATGCAGGCCAAATGCGAAGCAAGAAGGAAGGTCTTCTAGGGCTCACCCCCTAGGTGGAAGACCTCAAACGATGAGCTTGCCCAAGAGGTCTCTGCTCTGAATAGCTGGATCAATGATGCCTAATCCACCATGGTGATGATGAGGCTAGATAATAACCTTGTGGGCCACCGTGGCCTGCATAGGATGACAGTGTGTCCCTGCCCAAAGAAAGTTTCAGACACCCAAACTTGGTGGTCAAGAGCACGTGGTTGGCTACCACATGTGGCCAGTGAGGGAGGGGAGATCCGGTGGTGCATCTTCTTGTTCATCTCTTTTTTAGATCATTATTTAAACAATGAGCTTTCTTTTCTTATTTTCGTTAATCATCTTGTACAATAATGAATTAACATATACATCTTGTATAGTAAAATAAATGAAGATATGCATCTTGTACAATAAAATGTACAATAAAATGAAAGAAGATATACATCTTGTATATTAATGAATGAACATATACATCTTGTAAAATAATGAATAGAAATATACATTAAAAGGATAGGGTGATAAAAAACAAAGTGACAAAATAATGAGTATATATTTGTGGTGAAATACTGGTGATTGCAGGATCAGGGTACCCAATTTTGGGTTGTTGCAAGATCAGGGTGTCCAGTTTTGTCTAGTTTATGCTGAACTGGGACAATGCTTGGAGAGCAAATTTTGGGGGGACAAGGTACGTCAAATAAGATCAAGAAACTAATAGAAAATAAGCATGCACTCAAATTAACCAAAGATAACTTAAATTAATATAAATTAGTTTAATTAATCAAAATTAATAAAAAAATATTATGAAATGACTAATAAATGATCTTTCCATACTTAGAATGATCTAATTTTGTTTCCATAGATGCACCAATGCAAGTACACTAGTCCCTATAGCTTTTAGATGATTTACATTAAAAGTGTAATTTTACTAATTAGATTATTAATATTTATAGGCTTTTTGATAACCTGGAAGAATTTTGGAAAAGAGATCATGAAAAATCTAACCATTAGATTTGTAATTTTGACTAACCACCACATTATATTAATGTCTTATTATCTACCACTCTTTTGATCTACAAGAAGGAGCATTTTAAGTGGTAGTTATTATGGGTACAAAAAGTGGCATATATTATAACACTTTAAAGACATTCAAATATTTAAAGCAAATAGACAAATAGCTTAAAATTTTCTCAAAATATCCAATTAAGCTCTATATTATGTGAAGATCTAAGATCCAAAGTGGGAATCTCGTATGACTTTATATGTAAAAGATATTAGCATTTTATGGAATGATCAGTCAAAATTTGGGACACGGTGTATACATTGACTTTATACCTAAGGAAATGAGGAGTTTAGACTATCTAATGCTTAATCGGATTATGCAACTATATTCCCAACTTTGCATTTGATGTTCCAACAATTGAACTTGAAAGGAAATTCCTTCATTAGCTAGGAGAGTATAGCCACTAAAGGTTGAAAAATGCCTATTTTTTAACTGTTTACAGGGTGCCTGAGTGGACAAAACTAGGCATGCTAATCTTTCAACCACCCTTTTGTCCACTCAGGCACCCTACAAATAGTACAGAAACAGGCATTTGTTTACCTTTAGTGGCTAATCTCTTCTAGCTAACGAAGGAATTTCCTTTCAAGTTCATTTGTTGAAACATCACATGCAAAGTTGGGAATATAGTTGCATAATCAGATTAAGCATTAGATAGTCGAAAGTCCTCATTTTCTTAGGTATAAAGTCAATGTATACACCATGTCCCAAATTTGGATTAATTCCATAAAATGCTAATATCTTTTACATATAAACTCATATGAGATTCCCACTTTGGACCCTAGATATTCACATAATATAGAGGTTAACTTGATTTTTTGAGAAAATTTTAAGCTGTTTGTCTATTTTCTTTAAATATTTCAAGGTCCTTAAAGTATTATAATATATGCCACTTTTGGTACCCGCAATAACTACCACATTAGATCAAAAGAGTGGTAGATAGTGAAACATTAGTAGAATGTGGTGGTTAGACAAAATTGCAAATCCAATGGCTAGATTTTTAATGATCTCTTTTCGAAAATTCTTCCAGGCTATTAGAAGGCCTGCACATATTACTAATCTAATTAGTAAAATTAAAATTTTGATATAAATCATCTAAAACCTATAGGGACTAGTGTACTTGTAATGGTGTATCTATGGAAAGAAATTTGGATCACTCTAAGTATGGGAAGATCATTTTTAATCATTTCATCATATTTTTTATTGCTTTTGATTAATTAGACTAATTTATATTAATTAGACTAATTTAAGTTATAGTGGGTTAGTTTGAGTGCATGTGTATTTTCTATTAGTTGCTTAATCTCATTTAAAATATCTTGTCCCCCTAAATTTTCTCTCTAAGAATTGTCCCATTCTAGCATAAACTAGACAAAACTGGACACCCTGATCTTGCAACAATACATCCACAGCATGTATAAATATCAATGATTGAATCTCTACAAGACATGGTCAAATCCATATAAATATTTATTGCTATATCACTGTAAAATGTAGTGCAGTGATGGAAAACTAGTAGAGATATTTATAAGCTCTACCATAATCATAATGGTCGAATCCACAATCGATATTTGTGGGGTCAAATCCATACAAATATCTATTGTTATATTTGTGGGGTCAAATCCATACAAATATCTATTGTTATATTAGTGTAAAAAGTGGCAAAGTGACAAAAAACTAGCTATCTATAATACTAGTGTAAGCAATCTAATGTAAGTCCTGTCTCTTAATATCCTTAGCAGCCATATGATGTCTATCATGTGATGTTTCATCCTCATTGTCCCCCTGACTGCATAGATGTCTTAATGTCATGTTTTATCCTCATTGTCAGCCTCACCATTCACATAGAATGTGATGGAGACACCTCTACATTGGCCTCCTGTAATGGTTTAAAATAATTAACATATATTAGCACATAATATATATTATTTTGATGATAATACATAGATTTAATAATAAAATTAATATACAAGAAGTGTATTTAAAATAATATGCATACATGGATTTAATGAAAAACTAATATACAAGAAATATATTTCAAAATAATATGTACATACCTCAACCAATGGCTCAACTCCATGGAACTGCCTCCTCACCCATGTATATCTGTGTGAATGAACCCATCTCTAATCTCATTTACTGTGGGAGCACGTGCATAATCTTTACCTTACAGTTTCTCCCAATCAAAACACAAGTTAATTCATATAAATGAGAATGCATGCAAGATAATTATAAATAGAGAGATTGATTAACTTACCAATCTTGCTATATTTTCTCCCTTTTCAAAGTGGCCAATAATTTATCTTCCTCATGTGCTCATCTGTTGTTATTGGTTGCCACACCTAATTGTATGCCAAAGAATGAGTAATCTACATTAAAGTTCAAGGATAAAGCTACCAAACTCATTTATAAACAAGCGAGAAAGAAATGATTTCCAAATCTTAAACTCAGACAAGTGCCCATAAAGGTCTGATGGATAATTAATGACATTTTCCACTCCTCAACCACCAAGAGCATCTGGTAGTGATCTAGGATGTGCTTCCTAGTGGTGTAATGCATCTAAAATGTATCATGAGATGAAGAAATGTACAAGAAATAGGCCAAATAGAAGCATTGGGCACCCACTTGACCCCATAGTGAACACTTATGGCCCTGAATATATAAGGCAATTTGTCTCATAATGCAAGTACACTTTCCCATTGTGCAATTGAGATTCCCCTCTTGCTAAAACTCTCTCTAATCTTACCTTTAATGCATTCTAGTGAGTGTGCATGAGTGATTTGAGATTAGAGGAGGGAGCAATGTCTGTAGTGTAATGTAATGGTGTGACAACGCTTGTGGGAGAAGGTGAATGGTAAGCTATCCACAGTAGTGTTTATCTTGGTGAAATCAAGGGTTATAAGATGAGACTTTGTAAAGATCCCCACGAAACTTTGAGATAAGTAGAGGTGAGTGGGCTCCCTTGAAGCTAGATTTTAACCCATTTTATGGGGTTAACAAGTTTCCACACCCAATTGTATGCCAAAGCATTAGTAATCTACATCAAATATTAAGGATGGACACACCAAACTTATGTACAAACAAGCCATGAAGCATAGGTGTCCAAATCTCAAACTTGGATGGGCACTTGATGGGTAATGCCATTTCTAACTCCAACAACAAATTTTGAGGATGGACACACCAAACTTATGTACAAACGAGCCATGGAGCATTGGTGTCCAAATCTCAAACTTGGATGGGCACCCGATGGATAATTAATGGCATTTCTCACTCCAACAACAAGAGCGTGTAATAGTGAGATAGGATGCACTCCCTCATGTTGTAATGGATCAATGTATTATGAGATGAAGAAATGTACAAGAAATAGGCCAAACCGAAGCTTTGGGCACTTGCCAAGCCACAGTTTAAGTGTGTGTGTGAATACCTATACCCATGTATATAAGGAAATTTTCCTCATAATGCAAGGAAACTCTCCTATTGTGCAATTGAGCTATACCTATTGCTAAACCCCTCTCTAATCTTCTCTCTAAAGTGAGTGTATATGAGTGCTTTGAGGTGAGACGAGGGAGTAGTGCCCATAGTGTAATGCAATGATGTGACAAGGCTCACGGGAGAAGGCCAACGGTAAGCTACCCGTGATGGTGTTAAGCTTGGAGACCTAAAGGGTTACGAAACCTTGAGAGGAGTAGAGGTGAGTGGTTTCCTCAAAACTAGATGTTAACCCATTTAATGGTTGCCACACCCAATTGTATGCCAAAGCTTGAGTAATCTACATAAAATGTCAATGATGAACATACCAAACTCATATATAAACAAACCATGTAGCAATGGTGTCCAAATCTCAAACTTGGATGGGCACATAAAGGTCCGATAGATACTTAATGGCATTTCCTGCTCCAAGAGCATGTGATAAATGTTCTCCCTAGTGTTGTAATGCATCAATGTATTATGAGATGAAGCAATGCATAGCGGCTTTGGGTGTGCCTGCCCGGCCACAGTTTAAGTGTGTGTGAACACTTATGGCCATGTATATAAGGAAATTTCTCTTATAATGCAAGGACAGTCTCCCATTATTCAATTGAGATTTGTCTCTTGCTAAACCTCTTTCTAATATCTCTCTAATGCATGCTAGTGAGTGTGTGTGAGTGATTTGAGATGAGAGGAGGGAGTAGTGCTTGCCATAGTGCAACACGACAATGGTACAACGCTGGCAAGAGAAGGTGAATGGTAAACTACCCATGGTGGTGTTGAGCTTGGAGACCTCAAGGGTTACAAGCTCAGCCACCATCGGAAAGATCCCCAAAACATATTGAGATGAGTGGTTCCCTCAAAGCTTTCTCTTACCCTTAATAGTTACCCTCCATTGATGTGTCCATTTTGTTTTTCTTTTTATCTTTGAAGTATGCTCATGATGCAGTGGAAATAATGACTTTGATTATCAAGCAAAAGGTCCCAGATGTAGGGGAAGTGGCACAAATCAAGGAGAGATCAGTGGAATTAGATGCTTGGCATCTTGTGGATGTAAACACTATAAATTGAGGCATTGGCCTAATGAGTATTTGCTAGTTTTTGAGTATCCATACCTACATTAAGCTATCAATTAATTGCTCACTAATGTCATCTTAATCATCATTTAATCACTTGCTAATGATTTTGATTCTTGCATTTGCTCCACCATAGCTCATCACTTTGCTTTCATTTTAACTTGGTATCAGAGCCTAGCATAGGATCCATCCAATTTATGAGCTTATTCATCTTGCTAATCACCCTAGATTAGGATTAAAAGATAATCATTTTTTAGTCTTTTCGCAATAAGCTTTCTGCACCCCCAGCTGGTGGAGGGGATTGATCTCCCTCTAGCCTCAACCTTAGCCAAAAACCTCTTAGCCACACCTAGCCATGGTGCCCACGCACCGGCTCATCAAGACGAATCGTGAAACCGCGGGAGCTGCTGATTTTCCGGTGCTTCATTTCTGGAGGAAAACTGAGATCTACACTCACACAGAAGGAATTGGTCTCATTCCTCTTGGCCCTAGTGGTTTTCATGGGTGCTCTACATGTTGGTGGTCTCAGATTTGTGAAATTCCTTAAGGAGAAGTGGCATCAAGCTCTGCATCAAATCTGCAAAAGACTTTGGTAGAATAGAGATTAAGCATTCAATGTTTGGTCAACTCTTTTGTTTCTTGGCTTGATCCCCTACTAGAATAAATGCTATTGATGCCTTTGAAAGGATTTGAGCTCATTTGAACTCTAAGGCACCAGATCTGGCCTCCCCACACACTCTACTGTTTGCACACAAAATAGGGGATTATTTCACTAATCAATGGTTTTATGTAATTTTTGGTAAATTTATGCTGATAAATCTTTTGTAATCATCATTTAACACCAGATTTGAGTTGTAAAAGGGTAGACACTGCCCTTGAATCTTGAATTGGAGCAAGGGGTAAGACCCCCTTCACATCATCTCATGAGCACGGCACAAGAAATAACTAAATTTAATGGTGGGGAGAAATTTCACACATGGCAAACAAAGACCATGTATTTGCTCATGAGGAAAAATCTGTGGGGGGCTAGTTGAGGGAAGAGATCAAAACCCAAAGGTGATTGGGGAGAATGAGTGGAAGAGCAAGAATGAGAAAGCACTAGGACTCATTGCACTCAGTTTAAATGATGAAATCATTCACCACATCACAGGGATACAACATGCTAAAGATGCATGGGAAGAAAATAAATTATTTGGCACTCAAGCTAAAAATCCACAGATAAATCTGCTAATGCAATTCTACAAGCTTGACATGAAGGAAAGTGAACCTCTAACCACACACTTGAACAAATATAAAAGCATTAAGCAACAACTGGCAGCCATTGGTAAGAAGGTAGAGGATAATGAGGCACTAATAGTGCTTCTGAAGAGTGTGGACAAAGGAGAATATGAAAACATTGTGGCAACCTTAAAGAAGTACCAGAATTGAAGCTACATGAGATAGAAGGAGCTCTACTAGAGCAAGATACCAAGGACAAAGAGAAGAAAAGGGTGGACCTAATAACTGGAGAGGAAAAAGCATTCTACACCTGAGGAGGATTCTCACGAGGATGAGGTTGAGGAAGGAGCTCTACTAGAGCAAGATACCAAGGACAAAGAGAAGAAAAGGGTGGACCCAACAACTGGAGAGGAAAAATCATTCTACACCTGAGGAGGATTCTCACGAGGATGAGGATGAGGAAGAGGCAGGGGAGGAGGAAGGACCTTCACTTGCCATAACTTTGGGAAGCTAGGACACAGGGCAAGAGACTGCTACAACAAGCCCAGTGAAGAAGGATCGACATCGGCAAACTTCATGGAGACTCCTAAGGAAGTGGAGTCAGATCATCTATTTTGAGAGAGAAAGCGAGAGAAACCCCACAACCCAATGTAACCTACCCCAATAGAGTAAAACCACCTCTGAGCCACCGATGATGTAGGCCATGTGGTAAATGTATGTGTGAGCACTTTAGTAAAGGTCACGGGCACTTGTAGTAGCCTTGAACAACACATAGGGGTCGTGGGCTACCAAGTAAGAGGGAAACTTGGTATAGGGTCCAGGAGTGCTAGGATTATTAACTTGAGGGGAGGTGTTGAAATATACAAGTGAATGGGTGTGCGGGAACAAGCCCTTAGAAGGAGTCTGTAAATGAGTGGGTAGCAGTGAAAAGGTGAGTGGAATCTACTGAGAGAAAATAAAGGGTAGCATGAGAAGATCTAGGATGTGTGGAGATATTCTGGGAAAAGTGAAGAGGTGGAGAGAATCAAGCAAAAGGTGTCCCCCCCATAGGGGAGGTGGCACAAATCAAGGAGAGATCAGTGGGATTAGATGCTTGGCATCTTGTGGATGTAAACACTATAAATTGAGGCATTGGCCTAATGAGTATTTGCTAGTTTTTGAGTATCCATGCCTACATTAAGCTAGGAGGCTCATCTTCCATTTGCCTAACCAACTCTTGGGTTGCCAAGAGTCTATCTTTTTCCTATATAGGGTTAGGATATTCAATGAGCTTTTTGGTAGTTGGCGCATGTCAATAGGTTCTCTAGCTCGAGTGGAAGAGCATAACAAACCTTCTTCTTCAGATGAAGAATTTGATGCATGAGTTGTGGTACCGTCTTCTGGACCACTTTTGATAACCACCCGCTGGCTCTCACTCTTGCCGATCTTTGTGGCTTTCTTTCTTGAGCATCTAGTCTCTTGTGCTTGTTTAGGGGCACTTGCTTAGCCCTATTCTCTTGAGGTTGATGCCTCTGCTACTATGTGAGCTATGGCCCTCTGCTTGTTTTGTAGTCTAGCTACAACGTTAAGTGGGATTGCTTTGATGAAGCCATCTCTAATTGTGAGACCCCTGCCCCCTCCGCGCACCAGAATCTAGGGAGCTAGTAGTGGAAGTAGCAACCTTGCGTGCAGGAGGGCACAGTTTCCCACTCGGGGCCTCACCCAACGAATGTCCGAACAAGAGACTCATCCCTCCGTTCTTCCAAAACCGAACTTGGAAAAAACTTTCCCTCGCCCAAAAAGCATAGACGATTCCTCCAGGAGAATTATTCTAACGTAGTCAAAGGGCCTTAGCTTCCCTTTTTCATTCTGACCAAACCCACGGATCACATGGCCAGATCAAGGGAGGAACTTGCACTTGGATCATAGAGACCAACGCTTTTTTCGTCAAAGAGGCACAACCGTTGATTCCACAGAACAATGATTATCCGTGATTTACTTCAACTATCGTAACTTGAACAGAATTGAATTTTAATAATTGAGTTTTAATTTTAGGGGATCCATTAGTCCAGCCTACCCCATCCAGTCCCATGGGTTAGCCAACCACCTAGCCAACCACCCAACCACTATATTGATAGGATCCATTATGAAAATTTGGTTATGTTTTGTCCCGGGTACCAGGGGAAAGAGTTCCCAGCCCCCCTAGCTGGCACTCATGCAAAATACAATTTAGAGACACCACTTACGCACCCAATATGAAATTGCCTTTTACAGATTCAGCTGTCTTTAAAGTAGACTTGAAATGAAACCATCATATTTCAAATCATAATCCTCCAAAATATCCAGATCCAATTTCCAACTTTTCTACTTTCCAACCATAAAATCCAATTTCAGTCATTCCTTCCTCAGCGTACCTATGGCATCATCGGCAACCAGAACGCTCACCACCTGCTCACTCAGGGGCCTTTTCAATAGTTCCTAGCCCATAGTACCTAGGAGTTTAATCACATAAAAACCATATGGACTCTTAGTTGGAGATTAGCAAGATCAACCAACAATATCCATGTAAAACAACCATGAACTCATCTATTGAAGACCAGCAAGGTCAATGAACCAGATCCATGCCCGTGTTCAGAAAACAGCTCCAACTCATTTTTCTTCCTCGTCGCATGTGTGGGTATCCTAGGCAACCCAAAGCCCGAGCATCGTATGGTCAGCACCCTCTAGGTTCCTTCATAGGTCGCCTAGCGCTTCAGTCATGGTAGGCTGCTTCCTTCGTCCCTCATCCACCGTACTACCGGAAGCTCACCATTTTAATCGAACCGAGGCTCGTCAAGACCTTGGCCAACCTTTCCACGCGAGACGTCCTTCATTGACTCTCCGTCAGCCAATATTTGACATTAAGCATAAGGTAAGGCCATATATTCCAGTGCCACCTTTCACTATTTGAGCATTAAGTACAGGGTAAGGCCACTTTATATGTTCACCACGACCTCATTCCATAAGATAGTCAAAATGCTTCCCCAGCATTCTTGATATAAAACAATCTTTAAAAACAGGTTTCACATACAAATACAATTCCAAAAAAAATTCCCATGTTTCCTTATCATCCCACGTCCTTTCACATTATTCCTCATTATTCCACATCATTTCTCATCGTCCCATTCCATCTCATTTCTCATTATCCCACTTTTTCTACATTTAGTCACATCCAATCACATCATTCCTATATAAACTCACATCCATTCACACCATTCCTACATCCACTCACATCCATTCACATCATTCTTACATCCATTCACATCATTCCTATATCCATTCACTTCCATTCACATTGTTCCTATATCCATTCACACTCATTCATATCCATTCACATCATTCCTATATCCATTAACATCCATTCACATTATTCCTATATTGATTCACATTCATTCACATCCATTCACATCATTCCTACATCCATTCACATCATTCCTATATCCATTCACATCCATTCACTTCTATTCACATCGTTCCTATATCCATTCACATCCATTCACATTATTCCTATATCCATTCACATCATTCCTACATCAATTCACATCATTCCTATATCCATTCACATCGTTCCTATATCCATACACATTCATTCACATCCATTCACATCATTCCTATATCCATTCACATTCATTCAAATCCATTCACATCATTCAAATCCATTCCTATATCCATTCACATCCATTCACATCATTCCTATATCCATTCACATTCATTCAAATCCATTCCTATATCCATTCACATTCATTCAAATCCATTCACATCATTCCTATAGCCATTCACATTCATTCACATCCATTCACATCATTCCTATATCCATTCACAATATTCCTATATCCATTCACATCATTCACATCCATTCAATATTTTCACATTCTTTCTCAAATTTCTCAAAATAAAATACTCTCAATATTCTTCTTTTGAATAAAAGATTCATGGGATTTACAAAATCAATGATACCCATGTTTTCTCTTTTAGGATAAACACTAATCCATTTATCTAAATGAATCATTTTCATAATTCTAATAAATTGAATGATTCTATAAAATTTGTGCATAACCTTCTTTATTTTTTTGACTATTGAATAATGCTCAAAACTCCACTTTTAGCATAAATTTTATTTATGCATGTACATATATAAAGGTAAATATAAGAAAAATTCATCTTTTCTCTATTTAAGCAATTATGCATAAATACTATAAAAGTATTTTTCATAAATGTAAAAAAAAATCATTCTTTTAGCATAAAAATATCTATGCCTACAATATGATGGGAATTCCTGTTTTTGTATTATTAATTTTATGCATAAAAATAAGATTTTTCTTTTTTCTGGAAAATTTTACCATAGCTTTGCTCCAATTACTAGAAATGTTTTTTAACTAAAAATTTTATTATGCATACTTAGCATAATTATGAACGTAATTATAAACATAATTATGATTAATCTCCTTGATTTAAAACATCCATTCATCATTTATGTAGGAGAATTCTTATAAATGTTAGCATAACACTCTTTCAACTTTAAAATAATTTTATAGGATTTTTCTAAATCATAAACAAGCTTAAAGAATTTAATCATCATTTTTAACTAGATTAAAATCATAAAAATACCTAATCTTTTTCTCTAGCTTGTCAAGCCTAGAGTTTTGTTTAAGATAATGAGTTTATCATTAAGAACCATCCTTCTAACAAGGATCTAACCATAAAGATGATTAATCTTTCCAAGAAAGAGAGATTTACTAATAAAAATACTATATTTAAGTATAAAGATTAGTATTAAACCATTTAAGCATTATGAATCATTAAGAAAACTTGATTTCAAGAAAAAACCATTTAATTGAAAGCTTCCCAAGCACTAGAGGGGTTTGGAAGAAGAAAGTCATTGAGAAAGATAGAGAAACCATTGAATTTTGGCTTACCTTTGATTTTGGCTTGATTTTTTTGGAGAGAAGTGAAGCCTACAAAGCAAGTTTTGGTCACCAAGTTGGGGAGGGTAATCTCTCCAAGAGAGGATGGAGAATTGAGAAGCTCCAAAACTCCCAAAAGTAGAGGCAAAATAGAGGGATAATAGGATTACACTAAAATGAAGATAATACTGGCATCATGTAATTACTCAAAGATGAAAATACAAAGGAATGAGGGTCTATTTATAGGTGAGGGAGGCCACTAACCAAGTCCAATTGAGTTTTAGAGGCTTCCAACTTCAATCTGATCCAGTTTGGATAAGATTTGGACTAGTTTAGCTCCCTTTTTGATCTAGTTTGCATGAGGAGAGAGGAGAGATAAAAATATCTCATTTTTTGAATTAAAAATTCCAAGTAATGATGAGAAAAAGGTGCCTGCTTCATGGGGCCTCTCCCTTCTTACTGAGGTGTCAAAAATTCATATTTTTTCTAAAATATCCTAATTTTTAACTAATAAACCCAGTCCTTGGTCCACTCTTCATCTTATGTGAGCATTTAATCAATTTTGGAAAATTTTCTTTTATTCTTTGTATTTTTCTCATCCCAACACTTGGATTAATACTATTGGCCCTTTAGAACCTTATTTGGACCTTAGTCAAATGTTTTGAAAATGTGGACCCTTAGGCTAAAGTCTCTGTAAGATTCCTCCCTCTAGCTTTTGAGGTGTGCAGGTGTAAGAATCTCCCCTTCTGATATTATAATTATTCCCCTCTCTGAAATAAAAGAAAGATCCTATTTTACCCTGTTTTGGTCTAGAGAGAGAAAATGTCTAGAGAGGGAGGTAAATCAAAATTGAGATATTTTTGGATATAAAAATCCTCCTAGTGTCTAAAATGGTTTGCCCTGAAACAAAAATTCAAAAAGAACTTTCCAATGTACAATTGAAATTGATTGAAAATAGGTATAAAGGACCTTAGCCTAAGGGACCAGATTCTCAGAAATTTTTGGATTATGGTCCAATTAAGGTTCCTATGGACCAATAAGATTAATCCAAATGTAGGGAGGAGATAAATTGAAAAATAAAAGAAAAACCCCCCAAAAATGAGTAAATTCTCACATAAGATGAAGAGTTGACTGAGTACAAGGTTTATTAGTTAAAAATTAAGAGATATTTAGAGGAAATGATGCATTTTTGACACCTCAGTGTAAGGATCTCCCCTCATGAAGGAGGCACCTATTTCACATGTGTGGAGGAGTTTTAAAATAAAAAATAATGAGATATTTTCATCTCTCCTCTCTCCTTTTTCAACTAGATCCAAAAAGTAAGCTAAACTGACCAAAAAATGGTCAAAAATTGACCAAACTGATTTGGAAAATTCTAGAATCAGTTTTCTTGGTTAGAGGCTCACTTTTTCCTATAAATAGAACCCTCCCCCTTCGTAAAAGCTTAATGGTGTCTATGCACTATTACTCTACTCCTATCCTGACCCATTTAACATTGAATTTCTTAATAATTCAATTGTTTTTGGCCTAATCCTCTCTAAAGTGAATTGGTGGCCACTCTTGCTTCAAACAAGAGCAGAACCCTCAATCCCTCAAGCCAAAGGAAAGCTTACAACTCCATGTAAGCTAAATTTTCTCACTTTTTTAATTTTAAATCTATGGTTTTCTTGATTTTCATGTTTTACTGTTGGTTGATGTAAATTCAAATGCTATGCCTTGATGAAAAGGCCACACCCTTCTCTTCTTTACATTCCAGCCTTTTTTTATCCTAGAATGATTAACAAAAAGATTAATTAAACTTTTTTATTGTTTATTCTCTTGAATTCTGAAATTGTGTAGATTAGAGTTCTATACATTTAGATTGGGTTAATTTAAGTTGAAAATAGAATGATAAAACTGAGAAATGGTTAGCCATACAAAGGAGGTTATGGCAAAATTTTCCAGAATCTTGTGGAAAAGAAAGTTTATTTTTATGTTATTCCAAAAGAATGATTCCCACCGTTTGTGCATTCTAAAAGAAATATTCTAATTACTCCATTTACATATTCACCTATAAATATGCATGGATATTACTGATATTAATCATTAAAATTAATTTTTATGCATAGAACGATGCATAAAGGAATTATTTTTATTTCAAAAGTGTTATTCTCATTAAAATTGATTTTATGCATAGAAAGATGCACAAAGGAATTATTTTTATTTCAAAAGTGTCATTCTCATTGAAAATGATTTTTATGCATAGAAAGATGCATAAAGGATATATTTTTATTTCAAAAGTGTTAATCTCATTAAAACTTATTTTATGCATAGAAAGATGCATAAAGGAATTATTTTTATTTCAAGTGTTATCCTTATTAAATCTAATTTTTATGCAAAAAAAGATACATAAAGGAAATATTTTTATTTCAAAAGTGTTATTCTCATTAAAATTGATTTTTATGCATAGAAAGATGCATAAAGGAATTATTTTTATTTCAAAAGTGTTATTCTCATTAAAATTGATTCTTATGCATAGAAAGATGCATAAAGGAATTATTTTTATTTCAAAAGTGTTATTCTCATTAAAATTTAATTTTATGCATAGAAAGAAGCATAAAGGAATTATTTTTGTTTCAAAAGTGTTATTCTCAGTAAAATTGATTTTTATGCATAGAAAGATGCACAATGGATTTTTTTTAAGTTTTATTCTATTGTATTTTATGCATAGAAATATGCATGAAGGAATTATTTTTATTTCAAAAGTGTTATTCTCATTTTAAAAAGAAATTACGCATCGAAAGATGCATAAAGGAATTATTTTTATTTTAAAAGTGTTATTCTCATTAAAATTGATTTTATGCATAGAAAGATGCATAAAGGAACTATTTTTAGTTCAAAAGTGTTATTCTCATTAAGATTGATTTTTATGCATAAATAGATGCATAAAGAATTTTTATATCAAAATTAGAATTCTCCTAAATTATATGTTTAAATTTTATGAATAGATGTGATGTGAATCAGATAGATGTGAATGAATGGATGGATGGATGAGATGAGAAAAGAGGTGATGAGATGTGAGGTGAAAAGATGTGAAGAGATGTGATGTGAATCAGATGGATGTGAATGAATGGCTGTGATGTGAATCAAGATGATGAGATGTGAGGTGAATAGATGTGATGTGAATCAGATGGATGTGATGTGATTACAAATGATGAGAGTTGAGGTGAATAGATGTGATGAGATGTGATGTGAATCAGATGGATGTGAATCAGATGGATGTGAATGAATGGATGGATGGATGTGATGTGAATAGAGGTGATGAGATGTGAGGTGAATATATGTGATGAGATGTGATGTGAATCAGATGGATGTGAATGAATGGATGGATGGATGTGATGTAAATAGAGGTGATGAGATGTGAGGTGAATAGATGTGATGAGATGTGATGTGAATCAGATGGATGGGAATGAATGGATGGATGAATGTGATGTGAATAGAGGTGATGAGATGTGAGGTGAATAGATGTGATGTGAATTAGATAGATGTGAATGAATGAATGAATGGATGGATGGATGTGATGTGAATAGAGGTGATGAGATGTGAGGTGAATAGATGTGATGAGATGTGATGTCATGTGAGTCAGGATGTAAATGAATGATATGGATGTGAATGTGTATGTGAAGAATGTATGTGAATGAGTATGTGAAAGTATGGATGTGAATGTATGTGATGAGAATGGATGTGGATATGTATGTGAAAGAATGGATGTGGATAGGTATGTGAAAGAATGTGATGTGATGTAAAGAGATGTGATGTGACATGAATATATGTGGATGTGAAGTGATAGATATGAATGCATGGATAGATGTGAGAAGTTGTACATGTGAACGATTGGATGGATGTGGATGA
The DNA here is from genome assembly GCF_041138505.1 of Cibotium barometz. NCBI lineage: Eukaryota > Viridiplantae > Streptophyta > Polypodiopsida > Cyatheales > Cibotiaceae > Cibotium > Cibotium barometz. The sequence goes on from NC_141067.1 coordinate 24,024,962, forward strand.
ATGAGATGAGATGTGTATGAATGAGATGAGATGCGAGTGGATGAGATGTGATGTGGATATGGGTAGATGCGAGTGGATGAGATCTGATGAGGATAAATTGAGGAAAGATGTGATGAGATAAAAATGATGTGATTGGATGAGAATAGGAATACCTATGAAATGGATGTGGAATTAAATAATGTAGATTGATGTGGAACAATGTGGAAAGGCGAGAGTTCATTATAGAAACTGTATTTATGACCTGTTTTTAAATGACTATTTTATGTCAAGAATGTTGGGGAAGCATTTTGACCGTCTTGTGAATGAGGTCATGGAGACCTAATCTGATAAGTTGCAATAGCTGACAGAGAGCCAACGGAGGACGTCTCGCGTAGCAAAGTCGACCGAGGTCTTGACTAACCTCGGTTCCATTAAAATGGTGAGCTTCAGATACGGTGGATGAGGGACCAAGGAAGCGGCCTATGAGTGAAGCGCTAGGTCACCTGCGAAGGATCCTAGAGGGTGCTGACCATACGGTGCTCAGGCTCTGGGAAAAAACTATGGCCGTTCTTGTGGAAGACGCTCTGTGGATGATAATGCTATGAAGGCAGAATTATACCACACATCCTTACCCCGTCGACCTGCTTCTTCTATTTCTTCGGTAGAGAATTCAAGTACAATCAAAATGGAAGGAGCTTGGGAAAGGTTTAGTGTTTCAAAAGGAGCATGGGTGCTCATGCAACCTAGCAAAAGAAAGAGACCCCAGACAAAAAAACATTTTCTTGGCGTCATGGAAGGGAAGAGTACGAGATTTTAAAATCACCAGAGGGAAGATATCGGTGAAAGAAGTGTTGATTTAGCATGTGTACATGCGTAAAGAACTTGTCTTGCGAGACTATCCAAATGATCTTCCGCAACACAGGCCTAATTATATATTTTTCTATTGTGGTTTTGTTCTTTATGAGGTGTATGGATTTTTAAGATGAAGCTTTCTTTCTTTGCTTATTGACATTCTTGTGTTATTTTATTTCAGATTTATACCCTTCATCGTATGAGACATGGCAAAACATCGATTGTATTCTGGGATTTATAGATGTTTTGCATGGATCGATAGGAGAACAACAATACCAAGGTCGATGTGCAACAGAGCTAGCTCAATCGGGTATATTTTTACTGATCATTTTTATCAGTTGTGGACAATGTAACACACATGGTGTGTTAAGAAAACAAGACCTTCTGGCATGGAATTCAGTGGATTGGCCTCTCCCACATTTTAGTGTTACAGAGGCATATAGGGCCAAGCTTTTCAAAGAAGTACAGAAAGCTCTGAGGCCCAATATTGCCACAAGGATAATAAAAATTTCTTTATGCATGCCTCTCACAGTTTTTGTAGACTTGTTTAATACCTTTCTAGTGAAGGTTTCAAAAACAATGTTCACAGTTAAAGCAACAAGTCTGGCATGCCTGCCACAATTTTTGGATAAAGGTTGGGATAAGAAGACATGCAGTTCAGTGTTTTGTGAGGTTGTCCAACCTTCTATGCAACTGAAGTACATGGTTGCATCATAAAATTTTATTTTTTCTTTTTATTATAAGCGCAGTCGAATGCTAGGCACAAAACTAGTCCCAATGGATCAAGATGAAGATTCTTCTGGTGCAGAAAATAAACTTCTTGATATTGATGTTGTTGAGAATGGTGATGTGCTAGTCAATATCTCATTAAGACAATGTTGCTCCCTAGCTCAATTGCGCAATGACATTCTGTTTGAGACAAAAGGTTCTGTGAGATCCCTGTTCCCCACCGATCAACGGATTCGGGGTACTAGCAGCGGAAGTAGCACATCATGCGTGGGTAGGGGTCTCACACTCGGGGCCTCGCCCACGGATATCCGGACAAGAGACTAATCCGTCGGTTTGTCCAAAACCGAAACTGGAAAAACTTCCTTTACTCGGAAAGCATGGGCGATTCCACCAGGATAACTCTTTACTCTAACGTAGTCAAGATCATTACGGATCAACTGATCTGACTGCACCTTTAACGGTACTTGGTCAATTCAAGGTAGAAACTTGCACTTGGATCATTGGGATCAACGCTTTTTTCCCCACCAAGAGGCACAGCCGTTGATTCCTATCCATAGAACAATTTCTATCCGGGATTTACTTTATCTATCGTAAAAACAAAGTTGAGTCTCGATTTATGGATCCATCAGTCCAGCCTAACCCCATCCGATCCCATGGGTTAGCCAACCGCCCAACCACTGTAGTGATGGGATCCAATTTGGAATTTGGTTAGGTTTTGTCCCGGGTACCAAGGAAAAGAGTTCCAAGGCCCCCTAGCCGGAATTTCATGCAAACATAAAACTAGCCACACCACTTACACACCCAATATGAAAATTGCCTTTTTCTTAGCATCAGCTAACTTTAAAACAATCCTTTAATGAAACCATAGTACCACTGATCACAATCTCCCAATTTATCCAGTTGATTCATAATTTCCCATCATTCCTTCATCAGAGTATCTATGGCATCATTGGCAACTAGAACGCTCACCACGTGTCCACACAGAGGCCGTTTCCATAGTTCCTAGCCCATAATACTCGGCAATATAATCACTTATCAAGATGGACTCTCGTTGAAGATCAGCAAGATCAACCAACAGATCCATATAAAAGAGCCATGGACTCATCCGTTGAGGACCAGCAAGGTCAGTCAACCAGATCCATGCCCGGTTTCACAAAACAACTCTTACTCCTTGTTCCAATATCTTCCTCGACGCACGCGTGGGTATCCTAGGCGACCCAGAGCCCGAGCACCGTATGGTCAGCACCCTCTAGGATCCTTCGCAGGTGACCTAGCGCTTCACTCATAGGCCGCTTCCTTGGTCCCTCATCCACCGTACCGGAAGCTCACCATTTTAATCGAACCGAGGCTGGTCAAGACCTCGGCTGACCTTGCTACGCGAGACGTCCTCCATTGACTCTCCGTCAGCAGTTGCAACTTTATTAGTTAGGTCTTCATGACCTTAATCCACAAGACGGTCAAAATGCTTCCCCAGCATTCTTGACATAAAACAGTCATTTACAAACAGTCACAAAATACAGTTTCTAAATCGAACTCTCGTCTTTCCACATTATCCCTCCTTAGTCCACATTACTTATTCCACATTCCATTCAATGTGTACTCATTCTCATCCATTTCCTCATATCGACGACACATTAATTCACATACACATTCACATTCACATCCATACATCCACATTTACATGCATACATCCATTTTCACATCCTCATTTATACATCCACATCCCATATCCACATCCATATCCACATCCATACATCCACATCCACATCCACATCCACATTCACATCTATACATCCACATCTACATGCATACCTTCATTTTCACATCCTCATTTATACATCCACATCCCATATCTACATTCATACATACACATCCATATCCACATCCATACATCCACATCCACACCCACATTCATATTCACATCCATATATCCACATCTACATGCATACATCCATTATCACGTCCTCATTCATACATCCACATCCATATACATACATACATCCACATCCACATTCACATTCCCATTCACATCTATACATCCACATCTACATCCACATACATACATACATCCACATCCACATTCCCATTCACATCTATACATCCACATCTACATCCACATCCACATTCCCATTCACATCTATACATCCACATCTACATCCACATACATACATACATCCACATCCACATTCCCATTCACATCTATACATCCACATCTACATCCACATTCACGTCCACATTCCCATTCACATCTATACATCCACATCTACAGCCACATTCACATCTATGCATATACATCTTCATGCATACATCCATTTTCACATTCATACATCCATACTCCCATCTCCACATCCACTCATCCACATACATACATCCATTTCCATATTCCCATTCATATAACCCCATATGCCTTCACATCTAATCTTTTATAAAGATCCCACTGTTCCCACCGAGCAATGGATTCAAGATACTGGCAGCGGAAGTAGCACTTCTCGCGTGCGGGACAGGGGTCCCACATTCAGGGCCTCACCCGCGGATATCCGGATAAGAGACTAATCCGTCGGTTGTTCCAAAACCGAACCCGGAAAAACTTCCTTTACCGGAAAGCACGGGTGATTCCACCAAGAAAACTTTTTACTCTAACGTAGTCAAGATCATTACGGATCAACTGATCTGACTGCACCTTTAACGGTACTTGGTCAATTCAAGGTAGAAACTTGCACTTGGATCATTGGGATCAACGCTTTTTTCCCCACCAAGAGGCACAGCCGTTGATTCCTATCCATAGAACAATTTCTATCCGGGATTTACTTTATCTATCGTAAAAACAAAGTTGAGTCTCGATTTATGGATCCATCAGTCCAGCCTAACCCCATCCGATCCCATGGGTTAGCCAACCGCCCAACCACTGTAGTGATGGGATCCAATTTGGAATTTGGTTAGGTTTTGTCCCGGGTACCAAGGAAAAGAGTTCCAAGGCCCCCTAGCCGGAATTTCATGCAAACATAAAACTAGCCACACCACTTACACACCCAATATGAAAATTGCCTTTTTCTTAGCATCAGCTAACTTTAAAACAATCCTTTAATGAAACCATAGTACCACTGATCACAATCTCCCAATTTATCCAGATGATTCATAATTTCCCATCATTCCTTCATCAGAGTATCTATGGCATCATTGGCAACTAGAACGCTCACCACCTGTCCACACAGAGGCCGTTTCCATAGTTCCTAGCCCATAATACTCGGCAATATAATCACTTATCAAGATGGACTCTCGTTGAAGATCAGCAAGATCAACCAACAGATCCATATAAAAGAGCCATGGACTCATCCGTTGAGGACCAGCAAGGTCAGTCAACCAGATCCATGCCCGGTTTCACAAAACAACTCTTACTCCTTGTTCCAATATCTTCCTCGACGCACGCGTGGGTATCCTAGGCGACCCAGAGCCCGAGCACCGTATGGTCAGCACCCTCTAGGATCCTTCGCAGGTGACCTAGCGCTTCACTCATAGGCCGCTTCCTTGGTCCCTCATCCACCGTACCGGAAGCTCACCATTTTAATCGAACCGAGGCTGGTCAAGACCTCGGCTGACCTTGCTACGCGAGACGTCCTCCATTGACTCTCCGTCAGCAGTTGCAACTTTATTAGTTAGGTCTTCATGACCTTAATCCACAAGACGGTCAAAATGCTTCCCCAGCATTCTTGACATAAAACAGTCATTTACAAACAGTCACAAAATACAGTTTCTAAATCAAACTCTCGTCTTTCCACATTATCCCTCCTTAGTCCACATTACTTATTCCACATTCCATTCAATGTGTACTCATTCTCATCCATTTCCTCATATCGACGACACATTAATTCACATACACATTCACATTCACATCCATACATCCACATTTACATGCATACATCCATTTTCACATCCTCATTTATACATCCACATCCCATATCCACATCCATATCCACATCCATACATCCACATCCACATCCACATCCACATCCACATTCACATCTATACATCCACATCTACATGCATACCTTCATTTTCACATCCTCATTTATACATCCACATCCCATATCTACATTCATACATACACATCCATATCCACATCCATACATCCACATCCACACCCACATTCATATTCACATCCATATATCCACATCTACATGCATACATCCATTATCACGTCCTCATTCATACATCCACATCCATATACATACATACATCCACATCCACATTCACATTCCCATTCACATCTATACATCCACATCTACATCCACATACATACATACATCCACATCCACATTCCCATTCACATCTATACATCCACATCTACATCCACATCCACATTCCCATTCACATCTATACATCCACATCTACATCCACATACATACATACATCCACATCCACATTCCCATTCACATCTATACATCCACATCTACATCCACATTCACGTCCACATTCCCATTCACATCTATACATCCACATCTACAGCCACATTCACATCTATGCATATACATCTTCATGCATACATCCATTTTCACATTCATACATCCATACTCCCATCTCCACATCCACTCATCCACATACATACATCCATTTCCACATTCCCATTCATATAACCCCATATGCCTTCACATCTAATCTTTTATATCACATCCATTCTCGCCCTATCACAACCCATATACATCTTATCCTATCACATACACTTCTTACCTCATCTCATACACATCTTATCACATCTTAATTCATCTTATCACCTCTTATCACCTCTTATACACTCTTATCACATCCTATCATATCTCATATCTATTTATAGAATACAAGAGAATTCTTATATTTGATATAAGATTTCTTTACACATTTACTTATGCATAAATTCCATTTAAAGAGATTAATACTTCCGAAGTAAAATCAATCTTTTATGCATCTTCCTATATGCATAAATTCATTTTAAATGAAAATGACACTTTTGAATTAAAATTCAATCTTTTATACATCTTCCTATGCATAAATTCAATTTAGATGAGAATGACACTTTTGAATTAAAAATCAATCTTTTATGCATCTTCCTATGCATAAATTCAATTTAGATGAGAATGACACTTTGAATTAAAAATCAAACTTTTATGCATCTTCTTATGCATAAATTCAATTTCGTAGGAATTACACTTTTAGAATAAAAGAATTTCTCTTATGCATCTAAGTTATGCATAAAATCCATTTATGATGAAAATCACACTTTTAGTATAAATAGAATATCTTTTATGCATACCTCTATGCATGAAATCCAATATGATAAAAGTAACACTCTTACAATAAAATAATCAACTTTTATGCATACCTCTATGCATGAAATTCAATTATGATAAAAGTAACACTTTTGATATAAAAATTTATCCATTATGCATACTTCTATGCATGAAATAAAAATGATAAAAGTAACACTTTTGATATAAAAATTTATCCATTATGCATACTTCTATGCATGAAATAAAAATGATAAAAGTAACACTTTTGACATAAAAATTTATCCTTTATGCATACTTCTATGCATGAAAATAAAATGATAAAAGTAACACTTTTGATATAAAAATTTATCCATTATGCATACTTCTATGCATGAAATAAAAATGATAAAAGTAACACTTTTGACATAAAAATTTATCCTTTATGCATACTTCTATGCATGAAAATAAAATGATAAAAGTAACACTTTTGATATAAAAATTTATCCATTATGCATACTTCTATGCATGAAAATAAAAATGATAAAAATAACACTTTTGATATAAAATTTATCCATTATGCATAATATAAAAATTCAGTTTCTCCATGATTATAATGAAATTCTTTCAATTAATCTAGGATGATAATTCCTAGAATATGGTAGGAAGTCCTCTTTTTATGCTTTGAATGAAATTATTTTATGCGTAATTTTTATAAAAATTTTGCCATAGCTCCGCTGCTATGACTGATAAATCTCAATTTTTCTAAGGGATAAAGCTTATCATTAAGGAAATAATTAAAATGATTCTCTAATTGGATCCTTAATCCATAATGGATTGAATCATCAATATACATAAACTAAAAGCATAAGAAAAAGCCATTAATTTGGCCTCAAGCATAGCTTTATCTTGGGTTAAGGAAAAGCTTTATGAAAAGCTTGATTTGGATTGAGAATGGGTCATGAGTATGACCATTTCTTGAGTGAGAGAGAGAATTTACATAAGAATCATTAGAATTTAAACATAAATGAAAATTAACTTCAATAGCATTTATTAAATTATGTAACTCTTCACTACTATTCAAACTTCAATAGCATTTAAAAAAAAACCATACCAATTAAACTTCTCAAGCTTGAGAGGGGTTGAGAAGAGAGAAACATTGAGAAATTATAGAAAGATGAATATTCACTAATTACCTTACAACTTGCTTGATTCTTTGTTCACGGTAGAGGCCCCCAACCAATCAATTGGTTAAGTATGTTGATGGAGCCACTAATGGGGATTGAAGAAAGAGGGAAGCTCCAAAAACTAGTGAATTATTAAATGAATTCACAGTTCTTGGCTTAGGTGGAGTAGAGTAACGATGCATAAAAACTATATATTTTTCAACAAGGGGGAGGCTTCTATTTATAGGAAAAATTGAGCTCCTAACCAAACAAATTGATTCTAGAATTTTCCAATTCAGTTTGGTCAATTTTTGACCATTTTTAGGTCAGTTAAGCTAACTTTTTGGAACTAGACTTGAATTAGGAGAGAGGAGAGATGAAATATCTCAATTTTTATGAGTTTAAAACTCATTCAAGCATGTGAAATATGCACCTCCTTTAAAGAACTCCCCTTCCTTACATATGTGTCATATTGGAATCATTTTAATATTGCTCATAGTTTTTTTACTAATAAACCTTGTACATTTTCAACTCTTCATCTTATGTGAAATATGCACCTCCTTTAAAGAACTCCTTTTTTTACTAATAAACCTTGTACATTTTCAACTCTTCATCTTATGTGAAATATGCACCTCCTTTAAAGAACTCCCCTTCCTTACATATGTGTCATAATGGAATCATTTTAATATTGCTCATAGTTTTTTACTAATAAACCTTGTACATTTTCAACTCTTCATCTTATGTGAAATATGCACCTCCTTTAAAGAACTCCCCTTCCTTACATATGTGTCATAATGGAATCATTTTAATATTGCTCATAGTTTTTTACTAATAAACCTTGTACATTTTCAACTCTTCATCTTATGTGAGCATTTACTCATTTTTGGATACCCAAAATATCTCATATTTTTAATATTGCTCATAGTTTTTTACTAATAAACCTTGTACATTTTCAACTCTTCATCTTATGTGAGCATTTACTCATTTTTGGGTATCTTCTTTTACAAATTGGATTTATCTCCTCCCTACACATGGATTGATGCTATTGGCCCATAGGAACCTTAATTGGACCATAATCCAAAAATTTCTAAAAATCTAGACCCTTAGGCTAAGGTCCTTTATACCCATTTCCAATTAATTCCAATTGCACATTGGAAAGTTCTTTTTGAATTTCTGTTTCAGGGGAACTTATTTTAATTAGAAGAGATATTTTTCTATCCAAAAATATTCAAAATCTGAATATTCTCTCTCTAGAATATTTTTCTCTCTCTAGGCTAAAACAGATAGAAACAAGGTCTTTATATTTCTGAAGAGGGATTGATTACAGGGAAAGATACTAGACATCAAAAAGGGGGTGGGGGAGGAATCTTACAGGTTCTATTTCAAAGGACTTTTTATTTATCTACAACAATAAGAAGGTACACCATCTGACTTATCCTAGTCTCATTAAGCACTACTATAAGTTTACTTTACCCTATTGATTCATATTGCTTTTTTGCAGGTGCTCAACAGAAGAGAGAGTTTAATAAAATGCAAAGACATTGAAAATTTAAAAATTGAGATAACACACACTCCATAAACAAAGGTATTGTATTCAATAAAGTAAAATTTTGTACAGAAGTGTTTAATTGTACATGTAGAACATATTCTTGACAACCATTTTCTATTTATCTACAGTCTGATCCAGAGGCTGCTCTACATGGTCCAAGCTCTCCGTATCATCTTTTTTTGGAGAATCTGTTTTCTGCTGCTCCATCCTGTCCTGTACAGTCTCTTGGTGCTGTTCCATTGTCTCCTCTACTGCCCTTGGAGCATCCGTTTGCTGCTGCTCCATCTTCTCCTCAACAACATCAGCAGCAGCAGGTCCTTGTTCCTGTAAGATCCCGGTCTCCATCACGCAACGGATTCGGGGTACTAGCAGCGGAAGTAGCACATCGTGTGCGGGTAGGGGTCTCACACTCGGGGCCTCACCCACGGATATCCGGACAAGAGACTAATCCGTCGGTTTGTCCAAAACCGAAACCGGAAAAACTTCCTTTACCCGGAAAGCACGGGCAATTCCACCAGGATAACTCTTTACTCTAACGTAGTCAAGATCACTGATCAAACTGATCTGACTGCACCTTTAACGGTACTTGGTCAAATCAAGGAAGAAACTTGCACTTGGATCATTGGGATCAACGCTTTTTTCCCCATCAAGAGGCACAGCCGTTGATTCCTATCCATAGAACAATTTCTATCCGGGATTTACTTCATCTATCGTAATAATAGAAATTAAATCTCGATTTGTGGATCCATCAGTCCAGCCTAACCCCATCCAGTCCCACGGGTTAGCCAACCGCCCAACCACTGTAGTGATGGGATCCAATTAAGAATTTGGTTAGGTTTTGTCTCGGGTACCAAGGAAAAGAGTTCCAAGGCCCCCTAGCTGGAAGTTCATGCAAACATAAAACTAGTCACACCACTTACACACCCAATATGAAATTGCCTTTTTCTTAGCATCAACTAGCTTTAAAACAATCCTTTAATAAAACCATTATGTCACTGATGACAATCCTCAAAGTCTCTGGTTGAATCCTTATTTTCAGTCATTCTTTCATCGGTGTACTTATGGCATCATTGGCAACCAGAACGCTCACCACCTGTTCTCTCAGGGGCCTTTTCCATAGTTCCTAGCTCATAGTAACCGGCAATATATTCATATAATAGAATGGAATCTCCGTGGAAGATCAGCAAGATCAACCCACAGATCCATATAAAAGAGCCATGGACTCATCCGTTGAGGACCAGCAGGGTCAATCAACCAGATCCATGCCCGGTTTCAGAAAACAACTCTTACTCCTTGTTCCAATATCTTCCACGACGCACGTGTGGGTATCTTCGGCGACCCAGAGCCCGAGCACCGTATGGTCAGCACCCTCTAGGATCCTTCGCAGGTGACCTAGCGCTTCACTCATAGGCCGCTTCCTTGGTCCCTCATCCACCGTACCGGAAGCTCACCATTTAAATCGAATCGAGGCTGGTCAAGACCTCGATCGACCTTGCTACGCGAGACGTCCTCCATTGACTCTCCGCCGTCAGCAGTTGCAACTTTATCAGTTCAGTCTTCATGACCTTAATCCTCAAGACGATCAAAATGCTCCTCCATCATTCTTGACATAAAACAGTCATTTACAAACAGTCACAAAATACAGTTTCTATAACGAACTCTTGTCTTTCCATATTATCCACTCTCGGACCACGTTACTTATTCCACATTCCATTCAATGTGTACTCTTTCTCATCCATTCACTCATATAGACCACATTATCTCACATACACCTTCATATTCATTATTCTACATACATATCCATGTTCGTACGTCCACATCATACATCCAATTTCACATTCATACATACGCATCTACATGCATACATCCACATCCACATTCATACATCCATACCTCCATTTCCACATCCACACATCCACATTCATATTCATACATCCACATTCACATGCATACATCCATTTTCACATCCTCATTCATACATCCACATTTACATACATACATCCACATCCGTATCTACATCCATACATCCACATCCACATCCACATTCACATTCATACATATACATCTACATGTATACATCCACATAACATTCATACAACCATATTACATCCATTCTCGTCCTAACACATCCCATATACATCTTAACACATCCTAACTCATCTTAACACATCCTAACTCATCTTAACACATTCTATCACATCTCATACACATCTTATCACATCTTTTCACATCTCATACACCTCTTATCACATCCTATCACTTCCCATACGCATCTTATCAAATCTTATCACATCTCATACACCTCTTATCACATCTTATCACATTTCATATCTTTTTTAAGAGAATTCTTATATTTGATATAAGACTTCTCTGAGTATGACCATTTCTTGAGTGAGAGAGAGAAATTACATAAAAACCATTAGAATTTAAACATAAATGGAAATTTATGTAATTCTTTACTATCATTAATCAATTAACTTCAATAGCATTCATCAAATTATGTAACTCTTCACTACTATTCCTCAATTAACTTCAATAGCATTTAAAAACCATACCAATTAAGCTTCTCAAGCTTGAGAGGGGTTGAGAAGAGAGAAACATTGTGAAATTATAGAAAAGATCAATATTCACTATTTACCTTACAAATTGCTTGATTCTTTGTTCACGGTAGAGGCCCCCAACCAATCAATTGGTTAAGTATGTTGATGGAGCCACCAATGGGGATTGAAGAAAGAGGGAAGCTGTAAGATCCCCCTGTTCCCACCGAGCAACAGATTCGGGATACTAGTAGCGGAAGTAGCACTTCTCGCGCGGGACAGGGGTCCCACATTCGGGGCCTCGCCCACGGATATCCGGATAAGAGACTAATCCGTCGGTTGTTCCAAAACCGAACCCGGAAAAACTTTCTTTACCGGAAAGCACGGGCGATTCCACCAGGATAACTTTTTACTCTAACGTAGTCAAGATCATTTCTGATCGAGCTCATTGAATTACATCTATAAGATACTTGGTCAGGTCAAGGAAGAAACTTGCACTTGGATCATTGGGATCAACGCTTTTTTTCCCATTTAAGAGGCACAGCCGTTGATTCCTATCCATAGAACAGTTACTGTCCGAGATTTATTTTATCTATCGTAAAAACAAAAGTTTGAGTCTCGATTTACGGATCCATCAGTCCAGCCTAACCCCATCCGATCCCATGGGTTAGCCAACCGCCCAACCACTGTAGTGATTGGATCTAATTAAGAATTTGGTTAGGTTTTGTCCCGGGTACCAAGGAAAAGAGTTCCAAGGCCCCCTAGCCGGATGTTCATGCAAAATAAAACTAGTCACACCACTCACACACCCAATATGAAATTGCCTTTTCACAGATTCAACCAGTTTAAAACAATCCTTTAATAAAACCATAGTATCACTTGATCACCATCTTCCAATTTATCCAATTGATTCTTAATTTCCCATCATTCCTTCATCAGAGTATCTATGGCATCATTGGCAACTAGAACGCTCAGGAGCCGTTTCGATAGTTCCTAGCCCATAATACTCGACAATATAATCACTTATCAAGATGGACTCTCGTTGAAGATCAGCAAGATCAACCAACAGATCCATATAAAGAGCCATGGACTCATCCATTGAAGACCAGCAAGGTCAATCAACCAGATCCATGCCCGATTTCAGAAAACAACTCCAACTCTGTTCCAATATCTTCCTCGACGCACGCGTGGGTATCCTAGGCGACCCAGAGCCCGAGCACCGTATGGTCAGCACCCTCTAGGATCCTTCGCAGGTGACCTAGCGCTTCACGCATAGGCCGCTTCCTTGGCCCCTCATCCACCGTACCGGAAGCTCACCATTTTAATCGCACCGAGGCTGGTCAAGACCTTAGCCGACCTTGCTACGCGAGACGTCCTTCATTGACTCCCCGTCAGCAGTTGCAACTTTATCATCATCACGACTTTAATCACAAGACGGTCAAAATGCTCCCCCCAGCATTCTTGACATAAAACAATCATTTACAAACAGCATTTACAAACAGTTTACAATACAATTTCTATTTTAACTTTCATTTTTCCACATTATCCCTCATCAATCTACATTACTTATTCCATATTCCATTTATATGTATACTCATCCCATCACATAATTTCCATCTCATCACTTCAGATTCCCTCACATCACATATCGTATATTCACATCCATACATCCACATCTTTATGCGTACATTCACATCTACATGCATACATCTACATCTATAGGCATACATCCACATCCACATTCACATTCACCTCCATACATCTACATCTATATGCATACATCCACCTCCACATTCACATCCACATCTATACATCTACATCTACATGCATACATCCACCTCTACATCCACATCTACATCTATACACCTACATCTACATGCATACATTCACATCTCCATTCACATTTACATCTATACATCTACATCTACATGCATCCATCCACCTCTACATCCACATCTACCTCTATACATCTACATCTACATGTATACATCCACATCTCCATTCACATCTACATCTATCCATCTACATCTTCATGCAACCACCCACCTCCACATCCACATCTACATCTATACATCTACATCTACATGTATACATCCACATCTCTATTCACATCTACATCTATACGTCTACATCCACATGCAAACATCCATATCTCCATGCATAATAATATTCTTTTAATTAATCTAGGATGATAGTTCCTAGAATATGGTAGTAAGTCCTCTTTTTAGGCTTTGAATGAAATTATTTTATGCGTAATTTCTATAAAAATTTTACCATAGCTCCGCTACTATGACTGATAAATCTCAATTTTTTCTAAGGGATAAGGCTCATTATTAAAGAAATAATTAGAATGGTCTCTAATTGGATCATCAATCCATAATGGTCTCTAATTAGATCATTAAGAAAATAATTAGAATGGTCTCTAATTGGATCATCAATCCATAATGGTCTCTAATTGGATCATTAAGAAAATAATTAGAATGGTCTCTAATTGGATCATCAATCCATAATGGTCTCTAATTGGATCATTAAGAAAATAATTAGAATGGTCTCTAATTGGATCATCAATCCATAATGGATTGAATCATCAATATACATAAACTAAAAGCATAGAAAGAAGCCATTAATTTGGTCTCAAGCATAGCTTAACCTTGGATTAAGGAAAAGCCTTATGAAAAGCTTCATTTGGATTGAAAAGGGTCATGAGTATGACCATTTCTTAAGTGAGAGAGAGAGAAAACCATTAGAATTAAATATAAATAGAATTTTATATAATTCTTTACTATCATTACTTAATTAACTTCAATAGCATTTCAAAAACCATACCAATTAAGCTTCTCAAGCTTGAGAGGGGTTGAGAAGAGAGAATCATTGAGAAATTATAGAAAAGATCAAAATTCACTATACTTATCTTATAATTTGCTTGATTCTTTGATCACGGTAGAGGCCCCCAACCAATCAATTGGTTTAGTATGTTGATGGAGCCACCAATGGGGATTGAAGAAAGAGAGAAGTGTCAAAAACTAATGAATTATTAAAGAATTCATAGTTCTTGGCTTAGGTGGAGTAGAGTAACAAAGCATAAGACACTATATCTACATAAGGAATTCATAGTTATTGGCTTAGGTGGAGTAGAGTAACAATGCATAAGACACTATATCTACATAAGGAATTCGTAGTTCTTAGCTTAGGTGGAGTAGAGTAACAAAGCATAAGACACTATATCTACATAAGGAATTCATAGTTCTTGGCTTAGGTGGAGTAGAGTAACAAAGCATAAGACACTATATATTTTGGCTTAGGTGGAGTAGAGTAACAAAGCATAAGACACTATATATTTTGCAACAAGGGGAGGCTTCTATTTATAGGAAAATTTGAGCTCCTAACCAAACAAACTGATTCTAGAATTTTCCAAGTCAGTTAGGTCACTTTTTGACCATTTTTAGGTCAGTTAAGCTAACTTTTTGGAACTAGACTTGAATGAGGAGAGAGGAGAGATAAAATATCTCAATTTTTATGAGTTTAAAACTCATTCAAGCATGTGAAATATGCACCTCCTTTAAAGAACTCCCCTTCCTTACATATGTGTCAAAATTCTATTGCTCATAGTTTTTTTACTAATAAACCTTGTACATTTTCAACTCTTCATCTTATGTGAAATATGCACCTTCTTTAAAGAACTCCCCTTCCTTACATATGTGTCATAACGAAATCATTTTAATATTGCTCATAGTTTTTTTACTAATAAACCTTGTATATTTTCAACTCTTCATCTTATGTGAAATATGCACCTTCTTTAAAGAACTCCCCTTCCTTACATATGTGTCATAATGAAATCATTTTAATATTGCTCATAGTTTTTTTACTAATAAACCTTGTACATTTTCAACTCTTCATCTTATGTGAAATATGCACCTCCTTTAAAGAACTCCCCTTCCTTACAAATGTGTCATAATGAAATCATTTTAATATTGCTCATAGTTTTTTACTAATAAACCTTGTACATTTTCAACTCTTCATCTTATGTGAGCATTTACTCATTTTTGGGTATCTTCTTTTACAAATTGGATTTATCTCCTCCCTACACATGGATTGATGCTATTGGCCCATAGGAACCTTAATTGGACCATAATCCAAAGATTTATGAAAATCTAGACCCTTAGACTAAGGTTCTTTATACCTATTTCCAATTAATTCTAATTGCACATTGGAAAATTCTTTCTGAATTTTTGTTTCAGGGGGATTCATTTTAATAAGGTGAGATATTTTTCTATCTAAAAATATTCAAAATTTGAATATTCTCTTTCTAGAATATTTTCTCTCTCTAGGTTAAAACAGTTATAAACAAGGTCTTTATATTTCTGAAGAGGGATTGATTACAGGGGAAGATACTAGACATCAAAAAGGGGTTGGGGGAGGAATCTTACATTCTACCCCACTTAAAAAACGCGAGATGTCCTCATCTCGCAACTTGGGATAATTTCGCAAGATGCACGAATATGAGACTTAGAGAAAAATTTTAATCAAGATTAACCACCAAGAAAAGTCTTAAAGAGGACAAGATAAGAACAAGATTTAAACTTTATTCATTCTCGGAACTTATACCGTAAAGATAGAAGAACTCTTTACACTTCCATAAGCCCGTCCATCATATGGTCACAAAAGCAGTCCTCACAAGCTGCACAAGTATAGGGTAACTCATCTATGGGAATGATTCTGCTGGTTATTGCCGCACCTATCTCAGTGGTATGAGGTGATCCAACAAAAGGACCTCTGAGAGGCAAGCCAAAAACGGGGTAAAGGCATATCTTCTCATGAGGAAGAAAGCACGCCAGTAAGAAGACCCGCTCAGAAAACCCAAGATGCCTTGATCTCATGACGCAGTAGTATCGGGGACCCAAACCCAAGGCTTCGATAGCCATGGCCAAGCGGACATTATTACGAAAGTGCTGCTGACCCCAGGGTGTTACCCTAGTTATGTTTTGATAGGTCCGCCATTTGGTCTGCGCTACAGAAGTTCCTAGGTGAGGAAAAAGTGAGCGCTCATACTGTTCTATAAAGTCTTTCTTCACAGACTCTCTTGCGTCTTGAAGGTGAGAAATCATCATGGATAAAACTAGTTCTTGTTGCCAAGCCATGAAGGAGATTAAGAAAGAAGGAGATTGATGGGAGTAAGATTACTGTGAGCGACAAGTAAAAGTTACGACTTATATAAAGGAAGGAGCTAGCGTAACCTAGAAGCCAACAGTAACTTGCCACTGAAGTTTTACCGTCTTTCCATGATTTGAGTTTGACACATTTTTCTATAGAAGGCATTAAGAATTTTGAGATGAGGAGATAAAAGAAACTTGTAGGCTAAGTCACCTACTTTCATTGAATTCAGATATAAGGATCACAATATCTGGGGGATAACTTCTTATACTCCCCAAGAGATAAAGAACTTCTTTTGGGCCGTACTCGAATGAAAACCAAAACCTTGGTATCCAAAACACCGATTTTCACTTCTGAACTCATTGTTCTGAACGGGGATTCATTTTAATAAGGTGAGATATTTTTCTATCTAAAAATATTCAAAATCTGAATATTCTCTTTCTAGAATATTTTCTCTCTCTAGGTTAAAACAGTTATAAACAAGGTCTTTATATTTCTGAAGAGGGATTGATTACAGGGGAAGATACTAGACATCAAAAAGGGGTTGGGGGAGGAATCTTACAGAAGCTCCAAAAACTAGTGAATTATTAATGAATTCATAGTTCTTGGCTTAGGTGGAGTAGAGTAACGATGCATAAACACTATATATTTTTCAACAAGGGGGAGGCTTCTATTTATAGGAAAAATTGAGCTCCTAACCAAACAAACTGATTCTAGAATTTTCTAAATCAATTTGGTCAATATCTGATCATTTTTAGGTCAGTTAAGCTAACTTTTTGGAACTAGACTTGAATGAGGAGAGATGAAATATCTCAATTTTTATGAGTTTAAAACTCATTCAAGCATGTGAAATATGCACCTCCTTTAAAGAACTCCCCTTCCTTACATATGTGTCAAAATGGAATCATTATACCCAAAATATCTCATATTTTTAATATTGCTCATAGTTTTTTACTAATAAACCTTGTACATTTTCAACTCTTCATCTTATGTGAAATATGCACCTCCTTTAAAGAACTCCCCTTCCTTACATATGTGTCAAAATGGAATCATTATACCCAAAATATCTCATAATTTTAATATTGCTCATAGTTTTTTACTAATAAACCTTGTACATTTTCAACTCTTCATCTTATGTGAGCATTTACTCATTTTTAGATACCCAAAATATCTCATATTTTTAATATTGCTCATAGTTTTTTACTAATAAGCCTTGTACATTTTCAACTCTTCATCTTATGTGAGCATTTACTCATTTTTGGGTATCTTCTTTTACAAATTGGATTTATCTCCTCCCTACACATGGATTGATGCTATTGGCTCATAGGAACCTTAATTGGACCATAATCCAAAAATTTCTGAAAATCTAGACCCTTAGGCTAAGGTCCTTTATACCCATTTCCAATTAATTCCAATTGCACATTGGAAAGTTATTTTTGAATTTCTGTTTCAGGGGAACTTATTTTAATAAGATGAGATAATTTTTTATCCAAAAATATTAAAAATCTGAATATTCTCTCTCTAGAATACTTTCTCTCTCTAGGTTAAAACAGTTAGAAACAAGTCTTTTATATTTCTGAAGAGGGATTGATTACAGGGGAAGATGCTGGACATTTTGAGAGGCTGGGGAGGAATCTTACATTCTCTCCCACTTGAAAAACGCGAGATGCCCTCATCTCGCAAACTGGGGGTAATTTCGCAAGATGCACAAGTATGAGACTGAGAGAAATTTTTTAATTAAGATTAATCACCAATTAAAAAAGTCTCAAAGAGAGTAAGGGTCAAGACAAGAACAAGATTTAAACTTTATTCATTCTTGGAATATATACAGTAAAGATAGAAGAACTCTTTACACTTCCATAATCCCGTCCATCATATGATCACAAAAGCAGCACTCACAAGCTGCGCACGTATAAGGTAACTCATCTATGGGAATGATTCTGTTGGTTATTGCCGCACCTATCTCCGTGGTATGAGGTGATCTAACAAAAGGACCTCTGAGAGGCAAGCAAAAAACGGGGTAAAGGCATATCTTTTGATGAGGAAGAAAACATGCCAGTAATAAGACCCGCTCAGGAAACCCAAGATGTCTTGATCTCATGACGCAGTAGTATCGGGGACCCAAACCCAAAGCTTCAATAACCATGGCCAAGCGGACATTGTTACGAAAGTGTTGTTGACCCCACGGTGTTACCCTAGTTATGTCTTGATAGGTCCGCCATTTGGTTTGAGCTACAGAAGTTCCTAGGTGAGGAAAAAGTGAGCGCTCATACAGTTCTATAAAATCCTTCTTCACAGACTCGCTTGCGTCTTGAAGGTGAGAAATCATCATGGATAAAACTAATTCCTGTTGCCAAGCCATGAAGGAGATTAAGAAGAAGGAGATCGATGGAAGTAAGATTACTATGAGCGATAAGTAAAAGTTACGACTTATATAAAGGAAGGAGTTAGGGTAACCTAGAAGCCAACGGTATCTTGCCACTGAAGTTTTACCGTCTTTCCATGATTTGGGTTTTGCACATATTTCTATAGAAGGCGTTAAGAACTTTAAGATGAGGAGATAAAAGAAGTTCGTAGGTTAAGTCACTTACTTCCTTTGGTCCACAATATCTGGGGGATAACTACTTATACTTCCCTAGAGATAAAGAAATTCTTTTGGTCCGTATTCAATTGAAGACTATAATTGCTTCTTTGATTTCTCTGACTGTCCTCTTCCGTATATTGTCTCTGTCAATCCTGGGCAGCGTTTATATCTTTATGAGTTGCCTGCATCTGTTGCTCTAAGTTGTTGAAAGAGGCGCAACCCAACAAACACACGATGACGCGTAAGGCCCAACCGGCCGGGGGCTCCCTCTCCCTTCATCCCTATACCCACCATAAAGGTGGAGGGATAATGGGAAGGAGCCCCCTTATTTCTATTTATATTGTGCTTGAGGAGGCCGCATTCGCTTATGGGATATTCAACGAGAGGTCAACGACACATGGCAGCCAGCGTATGAAGATGAATTACAACACCCTCCCGTCATCGAATGCTGGTGACACTCATCCATCACGACAGAGGCTCTACACCAGGACTTGGCTCAGAGGCACGAGGAGTCTAGGGTTCAGAGGCTCACAATTTTTGGCTTGACCCATGACTACACACGGCTTGGCTCAGAGGTTCTACTGGCGGGCTTAGGCTCAGAGGCGCACACTTTTGGCTTGTCCATGGCCAGGCTTATACACACGGGGCAGCAACAGTAGCAGACGGCGAAGAGGATGGCGACAGGCTCTGATACCATGTTGAAAGAGGCGCAACCCAACAAACACACGATGACGCGTAAGGCCCAACCGGCCGGGGGCTCCCCCTCCCTTCATCCCTATACCCACCATAAAGGTGGAGGGATAATGGGAAGGAGCCTCCTTATTTCTATTTATATTGTGCTTGGAGGAGGCCGCATTCGCTTATGGGATATTCAACGAGAGGTCAACGACACATGGCAGCCAGCGTATGAAGATGAATTCCAACATAAGTCACCAAGCATTTGACTGGTCATCTCGACCCTAATCAATGGGTCGGACCTAGTTAATGGAGTTAAGCAATCTTGTCCGAGAGACGGACCCTGATTAGATTGGTATGAAGGAATTGGTCTCTGAATTTGGGTTCTAGACTTCCCTGTGCCCTTTCCATGGTAGGAGTCGGGTAGTCTTTTTAACTGATGACCAAAACCTTGGTATCCAAAACATCGGTTCTCACTTCTGAACTCATCGTTCTGAATCCTTAAAACAGGTGGGCTCCTGAGAAGGTATTCTGGGGAAAGTGTCTTCCCTTTTTAAACAGAATCTTTCTTTTATTTTAGAGAGGGAATAATTATAAGATCAGAAAGGGAGATTCTTACTCCTGTATACCTCTAAGGCTGGGGGAGGAATCTTACATTCTACCCCACTTAAAAGGTGCAAGATGTCCTCATCTCGCAAGTAGAGGACAACTCTTTTGCTTAAGATCCAATTTATTCTGGGGTTCCTTATATTCCAGTCAACCCAACAGAATATGGGGATAAATATCCCTTATATAGAACTCATCATTAAATAACAATTCATTCAGATCATATCATTCATATCTTTAACATGATAATGGTTCATTAGACCGAAAAATTTCCTTCTGAACATTCCTCCACGGGAATTTTAGTTAAGCAAGTTCTCAATTTGTCATCCCTTAACTTGATCTACCGTCTCAAGTATTAACAGTAGCAATTTGACAGCACAATCCACTAATCTCATAGTGATTTGCTGAATCATTTTCATCATTTATCATTACAGGGACTCGTCCCAATCATCCACATTGTGGTTTCGCTCAGCTTATTACATTTCAACCCATTTTCAGGGATCATCATTTTTCAATCAGAATCCAAATCAATTCATCAGTTCCCAAACAGAATTAAAAATCATATCAACCACATTTGAAATCATCATCTGGATAGCATTAACGCTTATAATTTCAAGTCTTAGATTTACTCGTATATACTGTCAGTAAAGAGCTACAGTTATACTCTCGGTATATACGGGTAGTCATGATACTTGGAACTATAAGATAGATACCATCATGTCTAGGCCTCAAGCAAGTGAGGGTTCCATACAATTGCGGTACTTCCATCTGAAAACCCAATTACTAAATTACGAATTTTTCAGTTTGAATATCAAATTGTATGAATTATATCACACAATTACAACCTTTTTGTGTTTCTTGATAAATTTTTGACATATTTGGCTTCTCAGTTGATCTTTATTAGCCAATTGCTCTGATGATTATATCCTGTGACGTCAAAATACTCTTCCAAGGCTTCCACCCATTTCTCCACAGCCTCGCCCAAGTTCTCCCCTTCTCCTTTGAAGGGTCCTGGTTGAGTCCTATGAAAAGCCTTGCGAACATCAAGGTCAAGCTCGTCATCTTGAGAGACAGGGTCTGGCTGACGACCACGGTTTCCTCGTCTCATGATTCTACCAAAATTTATATATTATTAAATTTTTATTTTGATATTATTCACGAGATCCTAAGACTTAAGAGTTTGGAAAACAATTTCTTATACAAGACAAGATCTTAATGGAGATCTATGACATATGTTCGATAACAGATTTTTTGTTTATATAAAAAATCAGCAGAGCAGATCGTCCGCCATAAACAATCATTTATCCAACAGGAATTTTGTCACTGGAAAACGTTTCTTTATTTATATAAAAGTTGCAATATGTACATAGAGCAACTCGGCTCTGAGTTCAAAATCTCCTCGGAAGACATATAAGAGGACCGTACTGGGCCATAGTCATGCCCTGTTACATTTTCTCTAACTGCGAAGGGGGCTATTATTTTCTCCTTAGGGATAAATCGACTAAGGAGTCTATAAATTCGACATGAAAGTCTGAAATTTCGAGGTGTCGAATGATATAGAATGACACCACGCACCATTTTCAGCTTTAACAGGATCATAGTCAATGAGAGATTCTGCCACAGCATTGTACGGCGGTCGCAAGGGGCGTGGACATATTGCCCTGCAAACCACTTATGTTGTATTCTCTCCGCTGGGGTAGGAAAATATAAATCCGCGAAATGGCATGCGAGTCTTGCTCGGCTTGTTTGAGTTGAAGCGGAAGAGATGAGATGCTCGAAGGCAAATGCAATCATATCTTGAGACTGGGTGAGGTCGGGAATACGAGATAAATGGGAAACTTCCATCTATAAAAACAATTTCTTTGATTAAAATTTCTTCATTAAAGAAGCTTACGGAATGAAAATACATTATGAAAATGCTGTTTCTGAATTCTTATTACCAATTTCAGATAAGAATTTAATTATCTTTATTAGCTTTCAATTTCGCTCTGATACCAACTGTAAGATCCCGGTCTCCACCGCGCAACGGACTCGGGGTACTAGCAGCGGAAGTAGCACATCGTGCGCGGGTAGGGGTCTCACACTCGGGGCCTCACCCACGGATATCCGGACAAGTGACTAGTCCGTCGGTTTGTCCAAAACCGAAACCGGAAAAACTTCCTTTACCCGGAAAGCACGGGCGATTCCAGCAGGATAACTCTTTACTCTAACGTAGTCAAGATCACTGATCAAACTGATCTGACTGCACCTTTAACGGTACTTGGTCAAATCAAGGAAGAAACTTGCACTTGGATCATTGGGATCAACGCTTTTTTTCCCATCAAGAGGCACAGCCGTTGATTCCTATCCATAGAACAATTTCTATCCGGGATTTACTTCATCTATCGTAATAATAGAAATTAAATCTCGATTTACGAATCCATCTGTCCAGCCTAACCCCATCCAGTCCCATGGGTTAGCCAACCGCCCAACCATTGTAGTGATGGGATCCAATTAAGAATTTGGTTAGGTTTTGTCCCGGGTACCAAGGAAAAGAGTTCCAAGGCCCCCTAGCCGGAAGTTCATGCAAACATAAAACTAGTCACACCACTTACACACCCAATATGAAATTGCCTTTTTCTTAGCGCATCAACTAGCTTTAAAACAATCCTTTAATAAAACCATTATGTCACTGATGACAATCCTCAAAGTCTCTGGTTGAATCCTTATTTTCAGTCATTCTTTCATCGGTGTACTTATGGCATCATTAGCAACCAGAACGCTCACCACCTGTTCTCTCAGGGGCCTTTTCCATAGTTCCTAGCTCATAGTAACCGGCAATATATTCATATAATAGAATGGAATCTCCGTGGAAGATC
Source organism: Cibotium barometz (assembly GCF_041138505.1). Taxonomy (NCBI): domain Eukaryota; kingdom Viridiplantae; phylum Streptophyta; class Polypodiopsida; order Cyatheales; family Cibotiaceae; genus Cibotium; species Cibotium barometz. The sequence continues at coordinate 24,048,885 of NC_141067.1, forward strand.
AGCAAGATCAACCCACAGATCCATATAAAAGAGCCATGGACTCATCCGTTGTTGAGGACCAGCAAGGTCAATCAACCAGATCCATGCCCGGTTTCAGAAAACAACTCTTACTCCTTGTTCCAATATCTTCCACGACGCATGTGTGGGTATCTTCCACGACGCATGTGTGGACCAGCAAGGTCAATCAACCAAATCCATGCCCGGTTTCAGAAAACAACTCTTACTCCTTGTTCTAATATCTTCCACGACGCACGTGTGGGTATCTTCGGCGACCCAGAGCCCGAGCACCGTATGGTCAGCACCCTCTAGGATCCTTCGCAGGTGACCTAGCGCTTCACTCATAGGCCGCTTCCTTGGTCCCTCATCCACCGTACCGAAAGCTCACCATTTAAATCGAACCGAGGTTGGTCAAGACCTCGATCGACCTTGCTACGCGAGACGTCCTCCATTGACTCTCCGCCGTCAGCAGTTGCAACTTTATCAGTTCAGTCTTCATGACCTTAATCCTCAAGACGATCAAAATGCTCCTCCAGCATTCTTGACATAAAACAGTCATTTACAAACAGTCACAAAATACAGTTTCTATAACGAACTCTTGTCTTTCCATATTATCCACTCTCAGACCACGTTACTTATTCCACATTCCATTCAATGTGTACTCTTTCTCATCCATTCACTCATATAGACCACATTATCTCACATACACCTTCATATTCATTATTCTACATACATATCCATGTTCGTACGTCCACATCATACATCCAATTTCACATTCATACATACGCATCTACATGCATACATCCACATCCACATTCATACATCCATACCTCCATTTCCACATCCACACATCCACATTCATATTCATACATCCACATTCACATGCATACATCCATTTTCACATCCTCATTCATACATCCACATTTACATACATACATCCACATCCGTATCTACATCCATACATCCACATCCACATCCACATTCACATTCATACATATACATCTACATGTATACATCCACATCACATTCATACAACCATATTACATCCATTCTCATCCTAACACATCCCATATACATCTTAACACATCCTAACTCATCTTAACACATTCTATCACATCTCATACACATCTTATCACATCTTTTCACATCTCATACACCTCTTATCACATCCTATCACTTCCCATACGCATCTTATCAAATCTTATCACATCTCATACACCTCTTATCACATCTTATCACATTTCATATATTTTTTAAGAGAATTCTTATATTTGATATAAGACTTCTCTACACATTTATTTATGCATAAATTCCATTTAAGGAGACTAACACTTTCGAAATAAAAATCAATCTTTTATGCATCTTCTTATGCATAAATTTAATTTGGTAGGAATTAAACTTTTAGAATAAAAGAATTTCTCTTATGCATCTAAGTTATGCATAAAATCCATTTATGATGAAAATCACACTTTTAGTATAAAAAGAATATCTTTTATGCATACCTCTATGCATGAAATCCAAATATAATAAAAGTAACACTTTTATAATAAAATAATCAACTTTTATGCATACCTCTATGCATGAAATCCAAATATGATAAAAGTAACACTTTTATAATAAAATAATCAACTTTTAGGCATACCTCTATGCATGAAATCCAAATATGATAAAAGTAACACTTTTATAATAAAATAATCAACTTTTATGCATACCTCTATGCATGAAATCCAAATATGATAAAAGTAACACTTTTATAATAAAATAACCAACTTTTATGCATACCTCTATGCATGAAATTCAAATATGATAAAAGTAACACTTTTACATTAAAATAATAATCTTTTATGCATACCTCTATGCATGAAATCTAATTATGATAAAAGTAACACTTTTATGTTAAAATAATAATCTTTTATGCATACCTCTATGCATGAAAATCAATTATGCATAATATCAAAATCAATTTCTCTATGATTACAATGAATATCTTCAATTAATCTAGGATGATAATTCCTAGAATATGGTAGGAAGTCCTCTTTTCATGCTTTGAATGAAATTATTTTATGGTAATTTTTATAAAAATTTTGCCATAGCTCCGCTGCTATGACTGATAAATCTCAATTTTTCTAAGGGATAAAGCTTAACATTAAGAAATAATTAGAATGATCCCTAATTGGATCAATATTCCATAATGGATTGAATCATCAATATTCATGAAATACATAAACTAAAAGCATAGAAAAAAAATCATTAATTTGGTCTCAAGCATAGATTAATCTTGGATTAAGGAAAAGCTTTATGAAAAGCTTCATTTGGATTGAGAATGGGTCATGAGTATGACCATTTCTTGAGTGAGAGAGAGAAATTACATAAAAACCATTAGAATTTAAACATAAATGGAAATTTATGTAATTCTTTACTATCATTAATCAATTAACTTCAATAGAATTCATCAAATTATGTAACTCTTCACTACTATTCCTCAATTAACTTCAATAGCATTTAAAAACCATACCAATTAAGCTTCTCAAGCTTGAGAGGGGTTGAGAAGAGAGAAACATTGTGAAATTATAGAAAAGATCAATATTCACTATTTACCTTACAAATTGCTTGATTCTTTGTTCACGGTAGAGGCCCCCAACCAATCAATTGGTTAAGTATGTTGATGGAGCCACCAATGGGGATTGAAGAAAGAGGGAAGCTCCCAAAACTAGTGAATTATTAATGAATTCATAGTTCTTGGCTTAGGTGGAGTAGAGTAACGATGCATAAACACTATATATTTTTCAACAAGGGGGAGGCTTCTATTTATAGGAAAAATTGAGCTCCTAACCAAACAAACTGATTCTAGAATTTTCTAAATCAGTTTGGTCAATATCTGACCATTTTTAGGTCAGTTAAGCTAACTTTTTGGAACTAGACTTGAATGAGGAGAGAGGAGAGATGAAATATCTCAATTTTTATGAGTTTAAAACTCATTCAAGCATGTGAAATATGCACCTCCTTTAAAGAACTCCCCTTCCTTACATATGTGTCAAAATGGAATCATTATACCCAAAATATCTCATATTTTTAATATTGCTCATAGTTTTTTACTAATAAACCTTGTACATTTTCAACTCTTCATCTTATGTGAAATATGAACCTCCTTTTAAGAACTCCCCTTCCTTACATATGTGTCAAAATGGAATCATTATACCCAAAATATCTCATAATTTTAATATTGCTCATAGTTTTTTACTAATAAACCTTGTACATTTTCAACTCTTCATCTTATGTGAGCATTTACTCATTTTTGGATACCCAAAATATCTCATATTTTTAATATTGCTCATAGTTTTTTACTAATAATCCTTGTACATTTTCAACTCTTCATCTTATGTGAGCATTTACTCATTTTTGGGTATCTTCTTTTACAAATTGGATTTATCTCCTCCCTACACATGGATTGATGCTATTGGCCCATAGGAACCTTAATTGGACCATAATCCAAAAATTTCTGAAAATCTAGACCCTTAGGCTAAGGTCCTTTATACCCATTTCCAATTAATTCCAATTACACATTGGAAAGTTCTTTTTGAATTTCTGTTTCAGGGGAACTTATTTTAATAAGATGAGATAATTTTCTATCCAAAAATATTAAAAATCTGAATATTCTCTCTCTAGAATATTTTCTCTCTCTAGGTTAAAACAGTTAGAAATAAGTCTTTTATATTTCTGAAGAGGGATTGATTACAGGGGAAGATGCTGGACATTTTGAGAGGCTGGGGAGGAATCTTACAGTTCCTGTGGCTTCTTCTCATCAGCACTAGGTCCTTGTTCCTGTGGCACCACATCAGCATCACCTGTGTCATCAAGGTGTATGCCACCTTCTCGGACTTTAGATCTCTCACCCAACTCGACAGTAGCTGGTACAATAGGTTTGGGGGAGGCATACCTCAAAAACTTCCAAACTGTATCAGCTCTGAAACTATATACATAGTTTGAGCTGAAGCTATCTTCTCTCATTTGCAATGGCATATGATGATTTAGAACACTTTGTACCAATATCAATTATTTTGAAGCTAAATGAAAATTATTTTTCCTTACAAGGTCTGGCTGTCCTATCTCAAAATAGCTTGAAAGTATATATTTGGCACTGATCAGCACTCTCCAGCCGTAGCTACTTGAATCATCTTGTTGTGGTGTCTGTACAATTGGAAAGATATGTTAGAAACTGTTAATATCTGAACAAAACAAAATTATTCAATAGGTTCAAAGGCATAGCATGAAATAGACAACAGTAGAGGGAACGACTTTTTACCTTTAAATTTACTGGCTCTATTGAATCCAAAAGATTGACATTAGGAGGGCAGTGATCCAATGCATCTAGAAGCCTTCTAATACAACTGCAATACATATAATTCAGTTAGTGTGCATTAAATCAAAATAATGAAGTTTGAAGTTAAAAAAAGCACACACACCACTTACAATTTCAGCTCTCTGTGTGTGTTTTTAAGAGAGTTGAATATAAAGCATTACTTCTGCTGGATGTCAATAGAAACAAAACTCTAGTGGTCACTGCGTAAGGAAAAAAGCATTAAGAAATCAAAGGCTACAAGAGTTCTCAATCTTAAAGAAGAATCCCAAAAGAAGCAGTCACCCACATACCTATTATGGTATGGAAGTAGCAAAACATTGATAACATCAAAATTGCAGTGTGTCTAAACCAATTGGAAATACCCATGGGAGTTTCCTTTGCATCTCTTAACTTGGAGGAAATGGCAGGATCAATAATAAGAACTGTATGCTGTACAGAGTGGTTAAGCCAGCTTCTCATCATGCTGCATTGGACCAAAAAATAATTAGGGTAGGGTGTAAAGGAGGTACAAGAAGGATTGTTTTGCAAACAAATGTAAAATACCTCCACATGTTAGAGTTCATCCAATCTTTTATATCAATAGATTGAAAGGGAAACTGGGAGGTGAAGATTACACAGTTACTCCTCAAGAACTCATTGAAGTCGAAGGTTTATCCTATGTTCCACATTAACCTGATAAGGTACTTGAATTCAAGGAAAGGAAACTTTCTAGTTGACTAATCTCTGAGGTTAAAATTAGGTGGAAATATAGGGAAATAGAGGTTTCGACTTGGGAGTTGGTTGATATTGTTCAGTGCAGTTCTCCTTTTTTTCATTGCAAAGAGTGAAATGTTTTGAGAGAGGGGAAGTATGTTATATGCACATTATGTGTGCATATACTAGGAGGCTAACCCACATTAGGCTTGTGAGCATGGGAGCATGGAAACAAGCTCTAGTGGAGCATGGGTCAGGGGGACTAACCTTAAGGGTTAAGGTTAGGTTCAGGCCTTGAAGGGTCACACATGATGGGAAATGGAGAGTCAAGAGTCACTTGAGGGCCCTCTTATATAATAGGGGCATGGGGCACACTGAAGGGAGGCTTGGGGGCTTGGAGGCCGAGGCTAGGGTCTCTTGTGTAGAGGTCCATATCTACTCACCTACCATTTCACACTATAGCTACATGCTATTGGATTGGAGTTATACCTCTTGATATGGTATGGGACATCAAGGTAGAGGTGTTATGTATTTCATTATATTCATGTGTGCATCCCTTGGGTTGGTGGGGGGTGGTTGGGTGGATGAGTTTATGCCTGATATATGCATGTTTATGTATAACAATTATTTAGAGAGATCTTAGGGTTTTAACACCTGCCTTCTCTGCGTATTGAACTCTGGAGTGCTGGCATCGAAAGTAGCGACCTCACGCACAGGGCAAAGCTTTCCACTCGGGGGGGCCGCGCCCATGAATGCCCGGGCAAGGGACTAGTCCGGCGGCTCTTCTGAACCCGAGAAAACACTTTCCTTGCCTGGAAAGCATAAGCAATTCCTCCAGGAAAATATTATAACGTAGTCAAGAGCCTTAACTATCCTTTGTATTCCAATTGAACCCGTGGTGGGTCACATGGCCGAATCAAAGGAGGAACTTACACTTGGTTCATAGAGACCAATGCTTTTTTCCCCATCAAAAGAGGCACAACCGTTGATTCTTTTCTATAGAAAAAGAATTATCCCGAGACTTACTTCAACTATTGTTACTTTGAATAGAATTGAACTTTATTATACGAATCCATTAATCCAGCCTAACCCCATCCAATCCCATGGGTTAGCCAACCGCCCAACCACTATATTGATGGGATCCATTATAAAAATTGGTTATGTTTTGTCCCATTTACCAAGGAAAAGATCTCCCAGGCCCCCTAGCTGGCACTCATGCAAAAATTAAACAAACACACCACTTACGCACCCAATATGAAATTGCCTTTTTCTCAGATTCAACTATTTCCAAATAGAATTGCAATAAAACAATTGTGTTTCCATCATAATCCTCAGTATTCCAGTTCCAGGGTCCAAATTCCAACTTTTCCACTTTCTAACCATAAAATCCAAATTTCAATCATTCCTTCCTTGGTGTACCTATGGCATCATCGTCGGCAACCAAAACGCTCACCACCTGCTCAGTCCTTCTAGGCTCACCTAGTACTTCACTCATGGGCCTTTGCAATAGTTCCTAGCTTATAGTACCCCAGGAGTATAATCTCATAAAATCCATATGGACTCTCCGTTGAAGATCAGCTAGATCAACCAACAAGATCGATTTACCAAAAGAGCCATGGACTCATTCGTTGAAGACAAGCAAGGCCAACCAACCAGATCCATGCCCGTGTTCAGAAAACAACTCCAACTCAATGTTCCATTTCTTAATCGATGTACGCGTGGGTATCCTGTTCCATTTCTTAATCCAGAGACGCGTGGGTATCCTGGGCAAGGTAGTCAAATTGCTTGATTCTGGTTGTCTCTATGATCTTCAGCCTGGCAAGAGCCACCTTACTTTTATCATTATAACATGTGACATTGAAGTACTCCTCTATAGCGTTGATCCACTTCTCTACTATTTCTCCCAAGTGCTCCCCTTCACCTTTGAAAGGTCCAGGTTGAAATCTATGAAGAGCTTTGCGAACATCTAGGTCGAGCTCTTCCTCATCGATTCGGGGGGTAACATTTCTACCACGACAACCTCGATCCATGATCCTATCAATATGAAAATTCTTTGTTAAGCCCCTTTTTCCAACTTAACGAGACACTCAAAGAATCTCAAGTGATGAAAAGGCCACTTTATTTATAATTCCAATCCAAAAAGGAATTAAACTTTAGATCCAACTGATTCTAGGGTTACTTAAAGTTTAGTCAACCCTCTCAGAATCCTCGGATAAAGATCCCTTCTATAGAAGAAACATACTAAACTCATTATTAGAAAATAGATCGTTCATATCTTTACCACAATAATGGTCCATCAAACCAGTAATTTCCAATTAACATCTGAACATTCCCCACAGGAATTTCAATTATATAGGTTCTCAATTTGTCATTCCACAATTGGGTCCACTAGGCCAAAGGTCAAGCTACGATAAATCTGTTAGCACGATCCACTAATCTTATAGTGATATGTTGAAAGTCTTGATCATCAACCAACTACTAACATCATCACTGGCATTCTCTCCATTCATCATTATCATAACTTATTCAACTCATCTACTTCAACCAAAATTCAAAAATCATCATCCTTCAATCAGAATCCAAATCAATTCATCAATTTTCAACCAGAATTCTAAAATCATATCAACCAACATTCGAAATCATCATCTAAGATAGCATTTTTGCTCATAACTTGAAGGTCTTAGATTTACTTGTATATATTGTCAGTATAGAGCTGCAGGTCTACCCATGGTATATTACGGGTTCTCACGGTCCTTGGTGTTATAAGGCAAATGTCATCATATCTAGGCCTCAAGCAAGTCGAGGATTCCACACAAATGTGGTACTTTCATCTAAAAACCCAATTTTCAATTTATGAATTTCCATTATGAATATCAACTCGTACGAATTTCAACATACAATTACAATCTTTCACTCGTAATAATCATAAATTTTAACATTTCTTGCTTCTTGGTTTATCAACTTCAACCAAATTATCTAATACCAGCTCTGTGAGACCCCTACCTCTGCCCATCAAACTCTGGAAGCGAAAGGAGCAACCTCACGCACAGGGCAAAGATTCCCACTTGGGGCCTGGCCCATGAATGCCCGGGCAAGGGACTAGTCTGGCGGCTCTTCCAAAACTGAACCCCGAAAAAAACTTTCCTTACCCAGAATACATAGGTGAATCCTCCAGGAAAATCTTCTAATGTAGTCAAGAGCCTTAACTATCCTTTGTATTATAACCAAACCCGTGGGTCACATGGCCGAATCAAAGGAGGAACTTGCACTTGGTTCATAGAGACTAATGCTTTTTTCCCCATCAAAAGAGGCACAACCATTGATTCTTTTCCATAGAACAAGAATTATCTCGTGACTTACTTCAACTATCATTACTTTGATCAGAATTGAACTTTAGTATAGGAATCCATCGATCCAGCCTAACCCCATCCAATCCCAAGGGTTAGCCAACCTTCTAACCACTCTATTGATGGGATCCATTATAAAAATTGGTTTAGAGGGACTGACCAGGTGGTGAGCATTCTGGTTTTTGCCGATGATTGCATAGGTACGCCGAGGAAGGAATGATTGGAATTTGGATTTTATTGTTGGAAAGTGGAAAAATTGGAATTTGGACCCTGGAATTGGAATACTGAGGATTATGATGGAAACACTATGGTTTTATTGCAATTATGTTTGGAAATAGTTGAATATGAGAAAAAGGCAATTTCATATTGGGTGCGTAAGTGGTGTGTCTGTTTAATTTTTGCATGAGTGCCGAGTAGGGGGCCTAGGAACTCTTTTCCCTAGTACCCATTTATTAGTTAAAAATTGAAATATTTTAGTAAAATTATGGTTTTTTAACACCTGAGTAAAATTATGATTTTTTGACGCCTGAGTAAGGAGGGAGAGGCTCATGAAGTAGGAACCTTTTTCTCATCATTACTAGGCGCATACGTAACCATGCCAATCCGATGTATAACCCAAAATTGACCCCAATATCTAGGAGATAAGTTCAAGCATTTTTCTTTTGAGAATCTTTAGGAACTTTTAAATAAACGAACGCTCCTGGTTCAAAAGACCGAGATGAGCGTCGCCTATAGTAATCTCCTCGTTGTTGTAAACCATTCAAAATAAAGTACAAAAATATGGCATGATATGTTGAGATATCGAGATTGTCTAGTGAGGCGGTGGACACTGATGACCCGCCTGGGGGATAGGCCCCACACTTACACCACTGGCATGGTTGGTGAGATCTTGGGTGATATGCGGCCAGTGGGATGACAGGCTGTGTGACAGCCATTCTAGAGACTGGCATAGTTATAGCGCCAGCTCATTTAGTCGGGTTCACACTATAGAGAACCCGTGCATGTATTGGTTGAGTATCTTTCATATTATGTGCACTCTTATCTTTGTATATGGTGTGTTGAGTGTTGAGTGAAGAAGAAGAAGATTTTGAGCCTCTCACCTTGTGTGTTCTCTATTAGGGTTTTGTGAGTGTGAGTGTGCTTGCAAGAGCTCCAGCTCTCTTCCCCCCTGCATCTTTTCATGGTATTAGAGCCTGGTTTGTGCTAAGGGTTGAGCTGCAAGCAAGAGGTCCACAGGAAGCGGTACGAGGGTAAGAGCTTCAACTACTCTTCCCTATCTGTGTTGGTGACTACACCCTTGTCCGGAGCTCTACAGGAGGCACCGGCACAAACGATCTCTGATTGAGGAGCTTTCTTCGCGGGAATAAAGCTATAGGGCTACTATATTGTCCTATCGGACTAAGTTTTCTGGGCCAAAAACGCGTTTCGGGCGCGTCTAGACCTCCGTTTTTCAGAAAGCAGGCGATTTCGAGCACTGCGGGTAAGTCATCGATTCTCTGCAGAACTCTGTTTTAAGAACTGCAAGAAGACAGATTGACTGTGCAGACACTGTGGGTGCTGCAAAGAGGTCTACAGTTGCCATTGGGTGTATGTATGCACATTGAGGTCACTGGTGGTTGTTGTGACATTTGAGAGTACTACAGTACCGCTGCTGCAGAAAATACAGCAGTTTGTGCAGGACAAACCAGAGTGCTGTTTCTGGTAAAATTGTGTGTTTGGCAAAATGTCAAATGATGGGATAACCCAGATTGTGGCTGAGAGGCTTGATAAGAATAACTTCCATGCTTGGAGGTTCAGGTTGACGAATTTCTTGATGGGAAAGGGCTATTGGGACTACATAGAAGGTGAGCATGAAGAGGCACCGGAGATACCGGATATAAATCCGACTGCTGCAGATGTGAAAGAGTTTAAAGACTAGAACCAAGGAGCCAGGAAGGTTATGTATTGGCTATCCATTAGTATACAGGACACCATGATTGGGCACATTCAGGATGCCAAGTCCCCCAAGGAGGCGTGGGACACCTTGGTAATGCTTTATGAAACAAATACCAAGGCACGCAAGATACAGTTGAAGAATGAACTTCATACTGTGGAGAAAAAGAGCATGTCTGTGAATGACTATGCGTTGAAGATAAAGGGTATTGTGGAATCCCTTGCATCTATTGGTGTGTTAGTAGATGATGATGATAAGGTGGAGGTCTGTCTACGTGGTCTCGGGCCACAATACAAGGCGTTCAAGACGTCTATTCAGACTCGGGAAAACATTCCCAACTTTACAGATTTGGTGTCTATGTTGATTATCGAAGAGAAGAGCTTGGGTGAAGACCAACAGTCTTCACAAAACAAAAACAGTTCAGAGCAACAGGCCTTCTACAGGAGTTCAGGAAGAGGACGAGGTAGAGGAGGCCGTGGACGCGGTCAAGGAGGTGGCCGAACAGGTAATCAAAATTATGGCCAGCAACAGCAGCAACAACAGTCCCAGAATACACAACAACAACATCAACAGAACACAGGTGGAAGAGGCAAATTCAGAGGCAGGGGGAGTCAAAGAGGTCGTGGAAATTGGCAAAGGCAGTATAATGATGCACGTGAATGCTATTATTGTGGTAAGCCTGGACATGTGCAGGCAGAATGTTATAAGAAGCAGGCTGACATGCAAAATGGAAAAGTGCAGCAAAACAACTATGCATCCTCAAGCAGAAATAATGAGGATAATGAAAGGTTGTTTGTTATGCAGCATGTCGTGAATGCCATGTTTGAAAATGTTGATGCAGCACAAAAAGATGATGTATGGTATGTGGATTCAAGTGCTTCGAACCACAAGTCATGGGGAGTGGTTCAAGGAGATGAAAAACCCGAAAAGACCAGGTTTTGTGGAAACAAGGGATGATACTGCTCATCCAATTGCCCAGGTTGGAGATGTGCCATTGTCTATGCAGGATGGCAAAGTGAAGTATCTTGCAGATGTACATCACGTTCCTAACATAACAAAGAATCTGGTTTTAGTTGGCCAGATGATTGAGCAGGGTTTGCAGGTTTGGTTTAACTCTGATGGTTATTATTTTGAAGACTTTAAATACAAGCGCAGGTTGGTTGCAAAAGGCAACAGAGTGGGCAGAATGTTTATGTTGAATGTAGACATGCCTAAAATGAGTGCTGCGATGTTTGCAAATGGTTCAGGAATTGTTGCAGACACAGACATTTGGCATAAAAGAATTGGACATGTGAATGTGCAGCGAATGAAGTCTATGCAGACTAAAGGAATTGTGACAGGGCTGCCAAAATTTAAAGTGGAAGGTATGCAGAGAATATGTGAAGCATGCCAATTTGGAAAGCAAACAAAGCATGCATTTCCACGTAACAGATATGTGAGCAAAAATGCACTAGATGTTGTGCATTCAGATGTATGGGGTCCTACGAAGACCTTGTCTATTGGAGGCTGCAGATATTATGTGACATTTATTGATGACCACACAAGGAAAGTGTGGGTATATTTCATGAAGGAGAAGAGTGAGGTGTTCACTCACTTTCAGAATTTCAGAGTTTTGGTTGAAAAGCAAACAGGGAAATATGTAAAGTGCCTAAGGTCAGATGGAGGGGGAGAGTACTTCTCCAATGAGTTCTCTGAATTTTTGAAGAAGAATGGTATTCGGAGACAGTTTACATGCAGATACACTCCGCAGCAAAATGGAGTTGCTGAGCAGAAAAACAGGCACATTGCTGAGATTGCACGAGCATTGATGGAAGAGAAGAATATGCCGCATAGCTATTGGCTGAGGCTATTTCTATAGCAGTATACATCATGAACAGGACTCCAACTGCAGCCATAATGATGTAACTCCAGAGGAGAGGTTTACTGGCAGAAAACCAGATTTGTCTCATCTGAAAGTCTTTGGATGCATTGCATATGTGCATGTGCCAGATGAGCTGAGAACTAAGCTGGATCCGAAAGCTGAAAAATGTGTGTTTATTGGATATTCCCTTGAGCAAAAGGGATACAGGTGTTATAACCCTGCTACACGTGAGTTGAGGGTAAGCAGGGATGTTGTCTTTGATGAGATGAGCAGCTGGTATGCTGCTGAAAAAGAAGCTGTTGGGGCTGATGTGAGTGGAAGTGTGGTTGCATAGAATGCAGGTCAGCAATCACAGTCTTTGAGTGGACCAGGAGAGTCCTCATCTAGTGGATCTATTGATAGACCATGGAGTGGCAGGCTGCGTCATAATACCAGCCCTGCAAATGTGATTACTACATCACGTAAAGGAAAAGAGAAAGTGGTTGAGCCCCTTAGTATGCCTGACATTTCTACAGGGCATTCTCATGTTGAGTCTAGTGGCTCAGATATGAGCCTTGATGAGGAGCTTGGGATCCCAGCTATGAGAACACCTGGTGTAAAGAAGGCTATGGAAGCCATGAATGAGAAGCTGCGAAGATCTGGGAGAGTGAAAAATCCTGTGCAGAAATTTACCTATGATGGTTATGTGGCACATCACTATGCATATATGGCAAAGGTTGTGTAGGTTGTAGAGCCCACATGCATTGATGAGGCTGTTGGAAATGTGTGTTGGGAGAAAGCTATGGATGAGGAGATGGATGCACTATATGGAAATGAGACTTGGGATTTAGTGCAATTGCCTGAAGGCAAGAAAGCCATTGGATGCAAGTGGGTGTACAAAGTTAAACATAACAGTGATGGAAGCATAAACAGGTACAAGGCTAGATTGGTAGCCAAAGGGTATGCGCAGACATATGGCATTGATTATGAGGAAACTTTCAGCCCAGTTGCCAAGATGGCAACAGTGAGAGTTGTGATAGCAGTGGCTGCATCAAAGCAATGGTCTTTACATCAGATGGATGTAAAGAATGCATTCTTACATGGGGATTTGCAAGAAGAGGTGTATATGTTGTAGCCACCTGGTTATGAGGATTTGAGTCACCCCGAGCATGTTTGCAGGTTGAAGAAAGCCTTGTATGGCTGAAAACAAGCACCAAGAGCATGGTCTGACAAGATTTTTGAATATCTTCTCACTATTGGCTTTCATGTAGCCAATGCAGATTTCTCGCTGTATGTGAGACATGGTGATAAAGGGGTTGTGCTTGTTATCATCTATGTAGATGACTTGATCATTACGGGGGACCATGATGCAGAGATCTTTGATGTAAAGATCTTGCTTAGACAGAAGTTTGAGATGAAGGATCTGGGGGAGCTTAGATATTTCTTGGGCATTGAGGTGATTAGGTCACCACATGGTATTGGATTACTGTAGAGACAGTATGGCTTGGACATGTTGTCCAAGTATGGTATGACAGGCTGTAAGCCTATTTCTGTGCCATTGGATCAGACTGGCAAGTTGAGTGCAGATTTAGGAGAGATCTTGGAGGATCCTACTATGTATAGGCGCATAGTAGGAAGCTTGATATACATGATGATCACCAGGCCAGATTTGAGCCATGCTGTTGGGTTGGTGAGTCAGTTTATGCAAGTTCCACGGAAACCGCACTTGGATGTAGTGAGACGCATATTGAGGTATGTGAGGTCTACTTTGCATTGTGAACTATTCTATGAGACTGGGACAGAGATATGTGTACATGGGTACACAGATGCTGATTGGGCTGGTAGTATCTCAAATAGAAGATCTACCAGTGGATTCATGTTTTCTTTGGGGAGTGCTGCTGTGACTTGGAGCAGCAAGAAGCAGCCTACGGTTGCTCTATCCAGTACAGAGGCCGAGTACAGACGAGCTGCTATGGCAGCATGTGAGGTAGCTTGGTTGAGAAAGCTACTTGCAGATTTGGGTCTATCAGTGGATAGACAAGTTGTCATTTTCTGTGACAACATTAGCAGTATACAGTTGGCCAAGAACCCAGTCTTTCGTCATCAAGCATATAGAGGTCCACTACCACTTCGTCAGAGAGAAGGTCTTAGCAGGAGAACTTGACCTTGTTTATGTCAGCACAGAGGATCAGGTAGCTGACATCTTCACCAAAGCATTGGGTACAGAGAAGCTCCGCAGATTCAAAGCTTTGCTTGGTGTACATGAGATGGAGTTGAGCTCGAGGGGGAGTGTTGAGATATCGAGCTCGTCTAGTGAGGCGGTGGACACTGATGACCCGCCTGGGGGATAGGCCCCACACTTACACCACTGGTATGGTTGGTGAGATCTTGGGTGATATGCGGCCAGTGGGATGACAGGCTGTGTGACAGCCATTCTAGAGACTGGCATAGTTATAGCGCCAGCTCATTTAGTCGGGTTCACACTATAGAGAATCCGTGTATGTATTGGTTGAGTACCTTTCATTTTATGTGTACTCTTATCTTTGTATATGGTGTGTTGAGTGTTGAGTGAAGAAGAAGAAGATTTTGAGCCTCTCACCTTGTGTGTTCTCTATTAGGGTTTTGTGAGTGTGAGTGTGCTTGCAAGAGCTCCAGCTCTCTTCCCCCTGCATCTTTTCATGATAACAGTAGGAACTTGTTGAGATTCAAGCTCGATGTCAGCTTGTGCCAATTGCACTATGTGCTGGCATGTTAGGCAGTAACATGTGTGAGACATAAATGACCGCGTCCAGCTGGTCATAGTGTGTGGACATTAGCTAGGGTTAGTAGTGTGTGGACACAACACATGTAGTGTGTTGTAGATTATGGATTATGGCTTTATGCATTGTGTGAGACGGGAGATGGCTTCCCTCTATGGTTAGGGTTTGCTTAATACAGTAGGGTTTGCTCATGTGTGTGTGTGTCTCCTCTCCCTCTACCTCTTTTTCATCATGGTATCAGAGCCTGGTGCTCTCTATTAGGGTCTATGAGTGAGTGACAGAAGATGGAGAAGAAGCTGTGAAGAAAAGCTGTGAAGCTTGCCATTGGAGGTGTGAAGCTTGGAGCACACCAATTTTCATCAATTCTGAGAGCTTGGCCTACCTCGTAAGGACTAGTAAACATCCTTGAGCGGATTGTATGTGCTAAAACACAAACAACACCAGATTTGAGTTGCCCAAAGCAAAGAAAAATTTATGTTTTGCAAGCTCTCCATTGAAGCTTGAGTGTGGTGAATGTATGAGGCAAATGGTTGCAAATTGTCAGGCGTTTTTCTGTAAAGGTGTTTTGAGTCCATGTATATATGAGATGCGTGGTGTGCAATAAAACTTTGCCCTGAATGCCCTGGCAAGTGTACAGACTGAATGGCTTTGGAGTGAGTTAGTGCATGCATTTTTCTTTGGAGCAGCAGCTGCTGGAGACTTGAAGTTTTTATTGTATGAGCTTTTTGTTGGTCAATCTGGGGTTGATTCTGGATGCAGAGATGGCACTCCATTTTTAGCATGAAGGTGGAGATGGCCTGCAAAGCAGGGCACCGACTGGGAAATGGTCTGGTTTGGTAAGTTGATGCTGCTGATCACGAAGCTATGGGCAGCTCTGGCACTGGTTTTGGAAAGTTGTGGGCGTGGCGTGATGATCCGAAGTGAAGGAAGGAGGGGCTCTTTTAGCATTAGTGGGTGGCCATTATTGAGGCTTTGAGGCTTTAATAAATAAAAAAATATATAGGTTATGTGGCCACCCTATAAATGGCCATGTGGAAGCTTGGTTGGACGCCAACACACCATCGAGAAGGTGGCGAAGGCGTGAAGGAAGGAGAAAAGGACCGCCTAGCTGGGAAGCCGTGGGCAGAGAGAGAGAGAGAAAAAAAAACCACCTTAGGTGCTGCAACAGAAGAGCCGGGCCAGGGGGACGTAAAGAGAAGGTTGAGGAGCCTGAGAAGAAAGGGAAGAGCTGGTTTGTGGTAGGCGCAAAAAGAAAGGCAACCGCCTCGTTGAAAGAAGGAGGCTCTGGGTGTTCTGCAGAGGGGCACAAAGCTAGAGAAGCTGCAGGCTTCTGGGTGCACAGATACGATTGGGGAGGAAGCAAGGGGCCCTGGCGAATCGTGGAGAGCTCACGACTGGGAGAAGAGGCTGAGGTTCTAGGGTGACGGGCTGGTGCTAGAGGTCAAAAGCGGGTGACCGGAGCATTCGACGGGCTGGCAGAGAGCAGCGAAGAGAAGGTTGCTGCTTTGTGGGAGAAAGTGTCAGCGAGCTAAAAAGGTGGCCACTTTGGAAAATAAGCACTGGAGTGATCATGTAGAACTGGAGCCGCCTTGTGAAAAGACAAGAGCCTAGCTGCTGAGACTCTGGAGACACAGAGGTGAGGCCAAGAGGTAGTGTGGAGGGCTGCTGGACGAGCTGCCTGCAGGCGTGGAAAGCAGAGGCCAGTGTTCGTGTTTGACAGCAGAGAAGCTGTTGGCGTCAAAAGAGGGTGACGGGCTGGTGATAGTGGAGAGCAGAGGTCGCCTGGAGGAGTTGGCCGTAGATGCGAGTATGGAGGGTGCTTCTTCAGGAAGGGCATACAGTGCTAAGTGCTAACAGGGGAGAACCTAAGGGAACTGGCGAAACTCCTATTTGTCTTGCTTGATTTTGATAGTGGATTTCATTGCGGGTTCCTTTGCGCCTGGTGTTGACGGGCAAGGATTAGGCTGGCTCTAGACTTTACTGATTGTGACGTTGGATCGTGGTGCTAAATCATGGGAGTTCATACTTGGTGTTGACAAGCTTGTACCTTCTAGTCGGTATTGGGATCATGTACCTTGTTGGTGTGGTGGAGTTTTGGTTTGAAGTTCTGATTGTGCAACGTACTTGGTGGCTAAGGTATATCAAGTATGAATAGTTGCACAATGATCATGAGATCAAGTTGTTTGCTTATGTGAAGAATTGCCTACTTGTTGCCAGTCGTGGTGAGTTGAGTGAGTTGAGAAAGAAAGGGAATCTAAAGGTTTTGAATTGAAGGTGCTGGTGTATACTCTAGCTTGAATCCGTGTGGTGTCTTGAGAGATTTCTGTTTCCAGCATTGTGCTGGTGGTGTCCCTTGTGTTTATTCCTTCTTCCAAGGCTGCTGGGTAGGTAGCTATAGAGGCATTTCTTCATTTCCCAACCTCCCGACAGTTTTCTGGTGCCCCCATTGAGGATAGCTTTGCTATTTTCTTCAGTTTACCAGGGTGTATGCCCTAGGACTTGAGGGTTTCAGGGAAGGTGTTTTTCTTGGATTTGGGGTGAAGTTTGAGGGTGAAAATGATGTCTTCTCCAGAGTTTTATGGTAGTCCTAATGAGGATGTCGCAGATTTCCTGGAAAGGATGGAGGTTGCATGCATAAGCAACCACATCAATGAGTCGGTACAGGTGTTGCGGCTACTGAGCATCTGCTTGAAAGGGGATGCAAGGACCTGGTACAAAGCTTATGAGGAGTCATTGAGGGTTTCTGTTCCACATCTTGATATGACCGAGAATGGATTAAAGACAACACTTAGCAACAGGTTCAAGAAGGTAGAAGACCCCGACAAGGTTTGGCATGAGGTGCAAGCTCTGACACAAGGTGAGTTGGAATCAATTGATGATTATGTGAAGAAATTCTCTTTGCTGTGGACTTTATGCAGGGCTTTAGGGGAAGACCAGGTACCTCCTGACATGATGAAGAAAAACAAGTTTGTAGCCGGGCTTAAGAGGAGTATTCGCTGGAAGGTGGAATTGAAGAACTATGTCTTATGAGGATGCGGTGGAAATTGCCAAATCAAAGGATTGGAAGTTGCAACGGATGAATCAGCTGGGGATGATTCCAGTTGTAGCACAGCCGGAGATTCATAGAGTGGAGGCTACACCCATGAATGCAGTGATTGAGAGGGTGAAGCCCACTGACCCAAGCTATGCAGACGGTGCCACAAGCTAGTCAAGGAGTACCTATGGTTCCTGCAGGTTCTGATGAGGGATTGCGACAGGATATGAAACAGATGGTTGATCTTATGAAGAATTTGAGTTTAAATTTAATGGGAAGTATAGGTGGTGGACGTGGTAGAGGCAGAGGCAATAATCATGAAGGAGGAGATGGACAAGAAGGGTATGGACGTGGTCGTGGTAGGGGCCGTCGTTTCATCCCTACATGCTGGAACTGTGGTGAGCTTGGTCATCTAAGTACAGATTGTGATAAGCCTCAGCGAATGGGTGGTGATATGTACCCACTACCTTCACAGTTACCTGACAGGTCAAATGATTATGGTATTGATATCAGGGATCAAGCAGGCCCCAGTGGAATCACAGCTAAGGAGAAAGGGAAGGCAAAGGTCGTGAATGTTGTTACTCTAGAGAATGTTCAGGTGAGAGAAGAAGGGGATGTGATGCCTGTTGGCAAGCGCACAACGGATGAAAGAGAAGGAAAAGGGGTGGCTGGACCCAGCCGTAAGAAGGGGAAGCCGCAGGAAGGAAAAGTTGTGAAAGCTAAAAGGAAACGGAAGCCTCGTAGAAGGTTCCAAGTGTCAGACTTCCCACTGTGGGGGATGGGCAAACCAGCTATGATTTGAAATCTGATTTGGTGAACAGGAAGGCCAACATCACCTTTGGGCAGTTGGTGGAGATGGTGCCAAAATTGAGAAGGCAATGGAAGGGACTTGTGAATCCAATGGAAAAGGAGTCAGAGAAGAGGTCAGTTAAAGTACTATCTTTAGAAGAGCTTCCAGATATTTGCCCTATTGTGGAGGTGTGGAGTAAAGATAGGAACCTTGGTCAGGCCTATATAGATGGAGGAGCTCAAATCTGTGTGATTACTCAATCATGTGTGGAGCAATCAGGCTTGAGAGTGTCTGGGGTTTCTAGTTTTCGAATCAGGATGGCTAATCATCAAAAGGTAAAATGTCTTGGTATGGTAAAGGAGTTGGAAATTGAAGCTTTTAATGTCAAAGCTACTGTAGATTTATATGTGATGCCTGCGGGTCTTGGTGCTTTTCCAATTATTCTTGGACGACCCTGGTTGCGAGTGGTGGGTGCAGTACAAGATTGGAGGTATGGGACCATTTCTTTGCACAATAAGTGGGGTAATAAAAAATCTTTTGAGATGCATAGTAGGAGATCTTTGAATGATGTGTGGGAGAGGCCACAGGATTCGAGTGAAGAGGAAACTACCACCAGTACTTCTGAATCGGAGATGGATCATCGACTACTGCTTCTAGTGGAGAAGAGGCTGATGTGGCTTTCCTAATATCAGAGCAACAAGGTAATGAAGATAAAGAAGTGCAAGAAGTGGGTGCTGAAGGAGAAGATACTTTGGGGTCGTATGAAGTGATTGAGGAATTACTGCAGCCAAAGATAGAAGTGAAGAAGAAGCAGGAGCTGATTGAAGGAATGCTGAGTCCGGATCTCTCGAGTGGAGAAAAGGTTAGATATGTTAATATGCTGTCTCATTTTCCAGAATTGTTTATCACCTCTTATAGGGAGATTCGAGGATTTAAAGGGCCAGATTTGAGGATTGAATTGAAAGAAGGTGTAAAAACAGTTAGGCAGAAGCTTCGCAGGATGGGACGAGAACAAATGCAGGCCCTGAGAGAGGAAGTTGATAAGCTGTTGAGTGCAGGTTTCATTACACAACTGGACACAGCTGAGTGGGTAAGTCCTACAGTGGTGAGTCCAAAGAAGGATGGCAGGTGGCATATATGTGTGGATTTCAAGCCTTTGAATGCTGCTACAAAGAAGGATTCTTACCCCCTACCTTTTTTGGATGAGATCCTGGATACTGTAGCTGGATATGAAAGGTATAGTGTTTGTGATGGGTTTTCAGGTTATTTCCAGTTAAAGATTGCAGAAGAAGATCAGCGTAAGATGACTTTCATTACACCGTGGGGGTGTTTCTGCTACAAAGTTCTTCCTTTTGGATTGATGAATGGGCCAGCTTACTACCAGAAAAGGGCAAATTGGGTATTATCTCCTTTTTTGAACAAGTTTGTGAAGGATTTTATTGATGATTTTTGTATATACAGCTCCAGGCAAGAGCATTGTGATAGGCTGGCTACAGTTTTTCAGCGTTATGATGAGTGTGGTGGTCAATTAAATCCAAAAAAATGTTTTTTGGCTCAACCGAGGGTAAAGCTCTTGGGCCATGTTGTTTCAGAGAATGGTATTGATCCAGATCCTGATAAAGTCAAGTCTCTTCTTCTTCTTCCTACACCAAAAAATACAAGGCAACTGGCTACTTTTGTGCAAAAGGTGAAGTATATGGCTCGATTCATCTCTCTATCTTCACAGTTGTTATATCCTTTGCAGCAAGCAGCAAAGCATGATCCTTTACATTGGTCGGAAGAGTGTGAGGTAGTTTTTCAAAAAGTGAAAGAGGTGTTGGGAGCTATTCCTACAATGCAGGCGCCTAACTGGGAACAGGTATTTTATGTCAATCCTTCAGTAGGTGAAGATGCTATTGGAGCTATGTTGTTACAGAAGGGGAAAGAATCACATTATATGCAACTAGTCTACTGTGCTAGCAGAGTAAAACTTGCCAAAGAAAGGTTATTATCAGAGGTGGAACTTGTTATGGTTAGTGTGCTGTATGCATGTAGGCGGTTCCGCCATTACTTGTTGCCTCGCCCCTTTGTGTTTTTGATGAGCTACACTTTTTTGCCTCAGTTGATAAATGGCACAAATTTATCTAAAGCTATGATGACGTGGGTGATTGAGTTGCAGGAGTTTACTTTCTCATTCTTGGTGGAAGAGAGTACCCGGGCTACCTTAGCTGATCTACTGACATATAAGGAGAGTCCTCTTCTTATAAAGGAGGAGACCATCAAGAAGCCAGTTGAGGATGCGGCTGAATTGGTGAATGCACACTTATTATATTTTGATGGTTCTTACAGGAAAAGCCATGATGCAGCCTCAAGAGGTTTGGTGCTTTATGATCCACAGGGTTGCCTTGTTTTTAAAAAGGGTGTTAAAGTGGATGCACATAGCAACAATGAAGCGGAGTATCTGACTTTGGAAGTTGGATTGCAAATATGTTTGAAGCATGGTGTACACAGGATTCGCATTCGTCGAGGAGATGCATTGCTTGTGGTAAAACAGGTATTGGGAGTTTGGAAGTCAAAAAATATGTTACTCAAAGAAATGTGTTTCAAGATTAAAGGTTTGTTGAAGGAATTTGAAGCTTGGAGTCTTAAGCATGTGGATCGAGGCCATAATGAGGAGGCTCATGAAGCAGCCCAGGAAATGATTGGTGAAGTTTTTGTTCTTAAAGCTCATGCATCATTTTATTGTGGCAGGGAGAATTTACAGGATGTTGAAGAGTTTTTGTTAACAGGGATGATTCCTAATGGTATTGAGAAATCAAAAAAATATGGTTTCATCAGAAAAGCTGCAAGGTATGTGATGGTTGGTGATGCTTTGTATTTGAAGGGAATTGATTTGATAATGCGACGGATACCTTGGAAGGAAGAAATCTACAAAATTCTTAAGGAAAACCATGAAGGAGCATGCGGTGGACATTTTGCCTCAAAGATTACCTTGCATAAGGTATTGCAGGAAGGTTATGTATGGCCAAGTGTACATAAGGTATTGCAGGAAGGTTATGTATGGCCAAGTGTACGTAAGGATGTTAATCACTGGTGCAGGTCATGCAAACAATGCCAAGCTCACAGTAGACGGATATTAAGGCCTGAAATGAGGAAGACAATTCTTGCTTATGATGTTTTTGAAAAATAGGGAATTGATGCTGTTGGACCATTGCCTATTACTAGCCGAGGGAAGTGCTACATCTTGACTGCAGTTGATTACCTTTCTAGATGGGCGGAAGCAAAGGCAGTGAAACAAATTACTGCTAAGGAGGTGGCAAAGTTTGTATATCAGGATATTTGCTGTAAATTTGGTGTGCCATTGGAATTGCTTTCTGATCAAGGTCCAGGTTTCAGAGCAGAGCTTATAGACTATTTGTGTACAAAGATGAAGATCAGTCGCAGTTTTACCACACCTTACTATCCATAGTGTAATGGCCTGAATGAGCATTTCAATGGTGAATTGATCAAGATTTTATCTAAGGTGACAGAGCAACAAGGCAAGAATTGGGATCTGGAGTTGCCTGCTGCCTTGTGGGCATACAGGACAGCAATTAAGACTGGTACGGGTTTCACTCCATTTCATCTTGTTTATGGGAAGGAAGCCTTATTGCCTATTGAGGTGGAGATACCAGCTGTTAAGATGTTGGAAAAGCTTTTGGAAGAACCTAAAGATGCCCTTAAAGAGCGGTTGTTATATTTACAAGAAGCACAGCTGAACAGGGATAATGCTTTGAAGCATTATGAAGATATGCAGGCAAGGACGTTGGAGAAGTTCAACAAGAAGATTAAAAGCAAAGGAATTATGAAGGATGACTTGGTATTATGTTATAATAGTAGGCTGGATAATTCCTTTCATAAGAAGTTCCAAATTAAGTGGGAAGGACCTTTCTTGGTGATGCAAGGATTTGCAAATGGTACCTATCAATTGGCAGATTTAGATGGGACTTTACATGCTTCCAGGGTAAATGGATACAGGATGAAGAAGTATTATACACGTTTGATGGTGATTGTGCAAGATGCAGTGTCTGAAGATGTGATTTCAGATGAAGGGCAGTTTTTGGATATGGATTTAGGTCTTGAAATGCTTTTTACTGCTGATCATGAATGATTCAGCAGGCTGGGGGTTGGGCAAAGTATGTCAGGCATTTTTCTGTAAAGGTGTTTTGAGTCCGTGTATATATGGGATGCGTGGTGTGCAATAAAACTTTGCCCTGAATGCCCTGGCAAGTGTACAGACTGAATGGCTTTGGAGTGAGTTAGTGCATGCATTTTTCTTTGGAGCAGCTGCTGGAGACTTGAAGTTTTTATTGTATGAGCTTTTTGTTGGTCAATCTAGGGTTGATTCTGGATGCAAAGATGGCACTCCATTTTTAGCATGAAGGTGGAGATGGCCAACAAAGCAGGGCACCGACTGGGAAATGGTCTGGTTTGGTAAGTTGATGCTGCTGATCACGAAGCTGTGGGCAGCTCTGGCACTAGTTTTGGAAAGTTGTGGGCGCGGCGTGATGATCCGAAGTGAAGGAAGGAGGGGCTCTTTTAGCATTAGTGGGTGGCCATTATTGAGGCTTTGAGGCTTTAATAAATAAAAAAATATATAGGTTACGTGGCCACCCTATAAATGGCCATGTGGAAGCTTGGTTGGATGCCAACACACCATCGAGAAGGTGGCGAAGGCGTGAAGGAAGGAGAAAAGGACCGCCTAGCTGGGGAGCCGTGGGCACAGAGAGAGAGAAAAAAAAACCACCTTAGGTGCTGCAGGCAGCAGAAGAGCCGCGGGGGGACGTAAAGAGAAGGTTGAGGAGCCTCAGAAGAAAGGGAAGAGCTGGTTTGTGGCAGGCGCAAAAACAAAGGCAGCCGCCTCGTTGAAAGAAGGAGGCTCTGGGTGTTCTGCAGAGGGGCACAAAGCTAGAGAAGCTGCAAGCTTTTGGGTGCGCAGAGACGACTGGGGAGGAAGCAAGGGGCCCTGGCGAATCGTGGAGAGCTCACGACTGGGAGAAGAGGCTGAGGTTCTAGGGTGACGGGCTGGTGCTAGAGGTCAAAAGTGGGTGACTGGAGCAGCCGACGAGCTGGCGGAGAGCAGCAAAGAGAAGGTTGCTGCTTTGTGGGAGAAAGCGTCAGCAAGATGAAAAGGTGGCCGCTTTGGAAAATAAGCACTGGAGTGATCATGTAGAACTGGAGCCGCCTTATGAAAAGACAAGAGCCTGGCTACTGAGACTCTGGAGACACAGAGGTGAGGCCCAGAGGTAGTGTGGAGGGCTGCTGGACGAGCTGCTGCAAGCGTGGAAAGCAGAGGCCAGCATTCGTGTTTGACAGCAGAGAAGCTGCTGGCGTCAAAAGAGGGTGATGGGCTGGTGATAGTGGAGAGCAGAGGTCGCCTGGAGGAGTTGGCCGTAGATGCGAGTATGGAGGGTGCTTCTTCAGGAAGGGCATACAGTGCTAAGTGCTAACAGGGGAGAACCTAAGGGAACTGGCGAAACTCCTATTTGTCTTGCTTGATTTTGATAGTGGATTTCATTGCGGGTTCCTTTGCGCCTGGTGTTGACGGGCAAGGATTAGGCTGGCTCTAAACTTTACTGATTGTGGCGTTGGATCGTGGTGCTAAATCATGGGAGTTCATACTTGGTGTTGACAAGCTTGTACCTTCTAGTCGGTATTGGGATCATGTACCTTGTTGGTGTGGTGGAGTTTTGGTTTGAAGTTCTGATTGTACAACGTACTTGGTGGCTAAGGTATATCAAGTATGAATAGTTGCACAATGATCATGAGATCAAGTTGTTTGCTTATGTGAAGAATTGCCTACTTGTTGCCAGTCGTGGTGAGTTGAGTGAGTTGAGAAAGAAAGGGAATCTAAAGGTTTTGAATTGAAGGTGCTGGTGTATACTCTGGCTTGAATCCGTGTGGTGTCTTGAGAGATTTCTGTTTCCAGCATTGTGCTGGTGGTGTCCCTTGTGTTTATTCCGTCTTCCAAGGCTGCTGGGTAGGTAGCTATAGAGGCATTTCTTCGTTTCCCAGCCTCCTGACACAAATCTAACAAAGAATCATGTATCTTGCAAATGGGAATGTATTGGCAACTCATGTGCAAGCCCTACATTGAACTTGTCAAATCACCCCTATAGTAGGCAGCGGCGGAGACAGAAGTGAAGAAACAGAGCAAAATTTTCAATACCATGCTAGGTGGAGGCCAAGTTCTACTTTTGTGATGATTGATTAAACTCAAGATTTGCTTAGAAAATTTGTGATACACATAATTGAGAAGGTTGCTATGTGGTTGGTTGGAGCAATTATGCATTATAGGGCTGATTATGAGCTGATTAAACAGGCTGTCTATAGTGATTAGTGAAATAGAGGATCATTAATCGGCTAATTACTCTCTCAACTTAAACAATTTATCTAATTCATTTTACATGGAGTTATTAGACATCATTGCTAAGCTTATGAATGCCTGGTCTCTCAATTTGGACAAGAATCAAAGGAATTAGAGCACTTTTACTACTAGTTTCTCCTAGTTTTACTGGTTTTTCTCAAAACAGAGAAGGGGATTTGATAATTTTGGTATGTACACACCTTGGTTGGTGTTGATATAAAACATTGGGCTTGTTTAGGTGTCAATGAAAGCTATCCACACTTGATTGAACCACTACATTGCAATTTAAAGCTTGGAAAGCGTGCCAAAACAGGGTACTTTGGACTGCGTATGCCAGTTCTGTGAGATCCCTGTTCCCCACCGATCAACGGATTCGGGGTACTAGCAGCGGAAGTAGCACATCATGCGTGGGTAGGGGTCTCACACTCGGGGCCTCGTCCACGGATATCCGGACAAGAGACTAATCCGTCGGTTTTTCCAAAACCGAACCCGAAAAAAACTTCCCTTACCCGGAAAGCACGGGTGATTCCACCAGGATAATTTTTTACTCTAACGTAGTCAAGATCATTACTGATCACGCTGATCCAACTGCACCTATAAAGATACTCGGTCGGATCAAGGAAGAAACTTGCACTTGGATCATTGGGATCAACGCTTTTTTCCCCATCAAGAGGCACAGCCGTTGATTCCTATCCATAGAACAATTACTATCCGGGACTTACTTCATCTATCGTAATAACAGAAATTGAGTCTCGGTTTACGGATCCATCAGTCCAGCCTAACCCCATCCGATCCCATGGGTTAGCCAACCGCCCAACCACTGTAGTGATGGGATCCAATTTGGAATTTGGTTAGGTTTTGTCCCGGGTACCAAGGAAAAGAGTTCCAAGGCCCCCTAGCCGGAATTTCATGCAAACATAAAACTAGCCACACCACTTACACACCCAATATGAAAATTGCCTTTTTCTTAGCATCAGCTAACTTTAAAACAATCCTTTAATGAAACCATAGTACCACTGATCACAATCTCCCAATTTATCCAGTTGATTCATAATTTCCCATCATTCCTTCATCAGAGTATCTATGGCATCATTGGCAACTAGAACGCTCACCACCTGTCCACACAGAGGCCGTTTCCATAGTTCCTAGCCCATAATACTCGGCAATATAATCACTTATCAAGATGGACTCTCGTTGAAGATCAGCAAGATCAACCAACAGATCCATATAAAAGAGCCATGGACTCATCCGTTGAGGACCAGCAAGGTCAGTCAACCAGATCCATGCCCGGTTTCACAAAACAACTCTTACTCCTTGTTCCAATATCTTCCTCGACGCACGCGTGGGTATCCTAGGTGACCCAAAGCCCGAGCACCGTATGGTCAGCACCCTCTAGGATCCTTCGCAGGTGACCTAGCGCTTCACTCATAGGCCGCTTCCTTGGTCCCTCATCCACCGTACCGGAAGCTCACCATTTTAATCGAACCGAGGCTGGTCAAGACCTCGGTCGACCTTGCTACGCGAGACGTCCTCCATTGACTCTCCGTCAGCAGTTGCAACTTTATCAGTTAGGTCTCCACGACCTTAATCACAAGACGGTCAAAATGCTTCCCCAGCATTCTTGACATAAAACAGCCATTTACAAACAGCATTTACAAACAGTTTACAAATACAGTTTCTATATTAACTCTCATTTTTCCACATTATCCCTCATTAATCCACATTACTTATTCCACATTCCATGTATATGTGTACTCATCCAATCACCTCCTTTTCCATCTCTTCACTTCAGATTCCTTCACATCACATATCATATATTCACATCCATATCCACATCCATACATCCACATTCACATCCATACATCCACATCTACATGCTTATCTCCATTTTCACATCCTCATTTATACATCCACATCCCATATCCACATTCATACATACACATCCATATCCACATCCACATCCACATCCACATTCACATCCATGCATCCACATCTCCATGCTTACCTCCATTTTCACATCCTCATTTATACATCCACATCCCATATCCACATTCATACATACACATCCATACATCCACATCTACATCCACATACATACATACATCCACATCCACATTCCACATTCACATCTATACATCCACATCTACATTCACATTCACATACATCCACATCCACATTCCCATACATCCACATCTATACATCCACATTCCACATTCACATCTACATTCACATTCACATACATCCACATCTACATTCACATTCACATACATCCACATCCACATTTCCATTCACATCTATACATCCACATCCATTCACATCTATACATCCACATCTACATCCACATTTACATCTATGCATATACATCTTCATGCATATATCCATTTTCATGTTCATACATCCACACTCCCATCTCCATATCCACACATCCACATACATACATCCATTTTCACATTCCCATTTATATAACCCCATATACCTTCACATCTAATCTTTTACATCACATCCATTCTCGCCCTATCACAACCCATATACATCTTATCCTATCACATACACTTCTTACCTCATCCCCCCATACACATCTTAATTCATCTTATCACATCCTAACTTATTTCATAAGCATCTTATCACCTCTTATCACACCTCTTATCACATCCTATCACTTTCCATACGCATCTTATCAATTCTTATCACATCTCATACACCTCTTATCACATCTTATCACATTTCATATCTTTTTTTTTTTAAAGAGAATTCTTTTATTTGATATAAGATTTCTCTAGAAAATTATTTATACATAAATTCCATTTAAGGAGACTAACACTTTCGAAATTAAAATCAATCTTTTATGCATCTTCTTATGCATGATTTCAATTTGGTAGGGAATTATACTTTTAGAATAAAAGAATTTCTCTTATGCATCTAAGTTAAGCATAAAATCCATTTATGAGGAAAATCATACTTTTAGTATAAAAAGAATATCTTTTATGCATACCTATATGCATGAAATCCAATATGATAAAAGTAACACTTTTGATATAAAATTTTTTCCTTTATGCATACTTCTATGCATGAAAATTAAAAATGATAAAAGTAACACTTTTGATATAAAAATTTTCCTTTATGCATACTTCTATGCATGAAAATTAAAAATGATAAAAGTAACACTTTTGATATAAAAATTTTCCTTTATGCATACTTCTATGCATGAAAATTAAAAATGATAAAAGTAACACTTTTGATATAAAAATTTTCTTTTATGCATACTTTTATGTATGAAATAAAAATGATAAAAGTAACACTTTTGATATAAAAATTTATCCATTATGCATACTTCTATGCATGAAAATAAAAATGGTAAAAATAACACTTTTGATATAAAAATTTATCCTTTATGCATACTTCTATGCATGAAAGTAAAAATGATAAAAGTAACACTTTTGATATAAAAATTTATCCATTATGCATACTTCTATGCATGAAAATAAAAATGGTGAAAATAACACTTTTGATATAAAAATTTATCCTTTATGCATAATATTAAAATTCAATTTCTCCATGATTATAATGAAATTCTTTCAATTAATCTAGGATGATGATTCCTAGAATATGGTAGGAAGTCCTCTTTTTATGCTTTGAATGAAAATTTTTTATGCATAATTTTTATAAAAATTTTGCCATAGCTCCGCTGCTATGACTAATAAATCTCAATTTTTCTAAGGGATAAAGCTTATCATTAAGGAAATAATTAAAATGATTCTCTAATTGGATCCTTAATCCATAATGGATTGAATCATCAATATACATAAACTAAAAGCATAAGAAAAAGCCATTAATTTGGCCTCAAGCATAGCTTAATCTTGGGTTAAGGAAAAGCTTTATGAAAAGCTTGATTTGGATTGAGAATGGGTCATGAGTATGACCATTTCTTGAGTGAGAGAGAGAATTTACATAAGAATCATTAGAATTTAAACATAAATGAAAATTAACTTCAATAGCATTTATTAAATTATGTAACTCTTCACTACTATTCAAACTTTAATAGCATTTAAAAAAAACCATACCAATTAAACTTCTCAAGCTTGAGAGGGGTTGAGAAGAGAGAAACATTGAGAAATTATAGAAAGATGAATATTCACTAATTACCTTACAACTTGCTTGATTCTTTGTTCACGGTAGAGGCCCCCAACCAATCAATTGGTTAAGTATGTTGATGGAGCCACTAATGGGGATTGAAGAAAGAGGGAAGCTCCAAAAACTAGTGAATTATTAAATGAATTCACAGTTCTTGGCTTAGGTGGAGTAGAGTAACGATGCATAAACACTATATATTTTTCAACAAGGGTGAGGCTTCTATTTATAGGAAAAATTGAGCTCCTAACCAAACAAACTGATTCTAGAATTTTCTAAATCAGTTTGGTCAATATTTGACCATTTTTAGGTCAGTTAAGCTAACTTTTTGGAACTAGACTTGAATGAGGAGAGAGGAGAGATGAAATATCTCAATTTTTATGAGTTTAAAACTCATTCAAGCATGTGAAATATGCACCTCCTTTAAAGAACTCCCCTTCCTTACATATGTCATATTTTTAATATTGCTCATAGTTTTTTACTAATAAACCTTGTACATTTTCAACTCTTCATCTTATGTGAAATATGCACCTCCTTTAAAGAACTCCCCTTCCTTACATATGTCATACTTTTAATATTGCTCATAATTTTTTACTAATAAACCTTGTACATTTTCAACTCTTCATCTTATGTGAAATATGCACCTCCTTTAAAGAACTCCTCTTCCTTACATATGTCATACTTTTAATATTGCTCATAATTTTTTTCTAATAAACCTTGTACATTTCAACTCTTCATCTTATGTGAAATATGCACCTCCTTTAAAGAACTCCTCTTCCTTACATATGTCATACTTTTAATATTGCTCATAATTTTTTACTAATAAACCTTGTACATTTTCAACTCTTCATCTTATGTGAGTATTTACTCATTTTTGGGTATCTTCTTTTTCAAATTGGATTTATCTCCTCCCTACACATGGATTGATGCTATTGGTCCATAGGAACTTTAATTGGACCATAATCCAAAAATTTCTGAAAATCCAGACCCTTAGACTAAGGTCCTTTATACACATTTCCAATTAATTCCAATTGCACATTGGAAAGTTCTTTTTGAATTTCTGTTTCAGGGAAACTTATTTTAATAAGATGAGATAATTTTCTATCCAAAAATATTAAAAATCTGAATATTCTCTCTCTAGAATATTTTCTCTCTCTAGGTTAAAACAGTTAGAAACAAGTCTTTTATATTTCTGAAGAGGGATTAATTATAGAAGAAGATACTAGACATCAAAAAGGGGTTTGGGGGAGGAATCTTACATTCTACCCCACTTAAAAAATGCGAGATGTCCTCATCTCGCAACTTGTGATAATTTCACAAGATTCATGAATATGAGACTTAGAGAAAAATTTCAATCAAGATTAACCACCAAGATAAGTCTTAAAGAGAGCAAGATTCAAAATACGAACAAGATTTAAACTTTATTCGTTCTTGGAACTTATACAGTAAAGATAGAGGAACTCTTTACACTTCCATAAGCCCGTCCATCATATGGTCACAAAAGCAGTCCTCACAAGCTGCACAAGTATAAGGTAACTCATCTATGGGAATGATTCTGTGGGTTATTGCTGCGCCTATCTCAGTGGTATGAGGTGTTCTAACAAAAGGACCTCTGAGAGGCAAGCCAAAAACGGGGTAAAGGCATATCTTCTCATGAGGAAGAAAACACGCTAGTAAGAAGACCCGCTCAGAAAATCCAGGATGTCTTGATCTCATGACCCAGTAGTATCGGGGACCCAAAGCTTCAATAACCATGGCCAAGCGGACATTGTTACGAAAGTGCTGCTGACCCCAGGGTGTTACCCTAGTTATGTCTTGATAGGTCCGCCATTTTGTCTGCGCTACAGAAGTTCCCAAGTGAGGGAAAAGTGAGCGCTCATACTGCTCTATAAAATCTTTCTTCACAGACTCCCTTGCGTCTTGAAGGTGAGAAATCATCATGGATAAAACTAATTCTTGTTGCCAAGCCATGAAGGAGATTAAGAAAGACAGGAGATCGATGGAAGTAAGATTACTGTGAACGACAAGTAAAAGTTACGACTTATATAAAGGAAGGAGCTAGCGTAACTTAGAAGCCAACGGTAACTTGTCACTGAAGTTTTACCGTCTTTCCATGATTTGGGTTTGGCACATTTTTCTATAGAAGGCATTCAAACTTTGAGCTGAGGAGATAAAAGAAGTTCGTAAGCTAAATCACCTACTTTCTTTGGTCTACAATATCTGGGAGATAACTTCTTCCCAAGAGATAAAGAACTTCTTTTGGGCCGTACTTGAATGAAGACCAAAACCTTGATATCCAAAACATCGATTCTCACTTCTGAACTCATTGTTCTGAATCTTAAAACAGGTGGGACTCTTGAGAAGTATTCAGGAAAAAGGTTCTTCCTTTTTTAAACAGAATCTTTCTTTTATTTTAGAGAGAGAATAATTATAAGATCAGAAAGGGAGATTCTTACTCCTGTATACCTCTAAGGCTGGGGAAGAATCTTACATTCTACCCCACTTGAAAAGTGCGAGATGTCCTCATCTCGCAAGGTAGAGGACAACTCTTTTTCTTAAGATCCAATTTATTCTGGGGTTCCTTATATTCTGGTCAACCCAACAGAATACGGGGATAATTATCCCTTATATAGAACTCATCATTAAATAACAATTCATTCAGATCATATCATTCATGTAAGATTCCTCCCCCAACCCCCTTTTTGATGTCTAGTATCTTCCCCTGTAATCAACCCTCTTCAGAAATATAAAGACCCTGTTGCTAACTATTTTAGCCTAGAGAGAGAAAAATTATTCTAGAGAGAGAATATTCAGATTTTGAATATTTTTGGATAGAAAAATATCTCTTATAATTCAGATGAGTTCTCCTGAAACAGAAATTCAAAAAGAATTTTTCAATGTGCAATTGGAATTAATTGGAAATAGGTATAAAGAACCTTAGTCTAAGGGTCTAGATTTTCAGAAATCTTTAGACTATGGTCCAATTAAGGTTCCTATGGACCAATAGCATCAATCCATGTGTAGGGAGGAGATAAATCCAACTTGTAAAAAGAAAATACCCAAAAATGAGTAAATGCTCACATGAGGTGAAGAGTTGAAAATGTACAAGGATTATTAGTAAAAAACTATGAGCAATATTAAAAATATGACATATGTAAGGAAGGGGAATTCTTTAAAGGAGGTGCATATTTCACATAAGATGAAGAGTTGAAAATGTACAAGGATTATTAGTAAAAAACTATGAGCAATATTAAAAATATGACATATGTAAGGAAGGGGAATTCTTTAAAGGAGGTGCATATTTCACATAAGATGAAGAGTTGAAAATGTACAAGGTTTATTAGTAAAAAAATTATGAGCAATATTAAAAGTATGACATATGTAAGGAAGAGGAGTTCTTTAAAGGAGGTGCATATTTCACATAAGATGAAGAGTTGAAAATGTACAAGGTTTATTAGTAAAAAACTATGAGCAATATTAAAAATATGACATATGTAAGGAAGGGGAGTTCTTTAAAGGAGGTGCATATTTCACATGCTTGAATGAGTTTTAAACTCATAAAAATTGAGATATTTCATCTCTCCTCTCTCCTCATTCAAGTCTAGTTCCAAAAAGTTAGCTTAACTGACCTAAAAATGGTCAAATATTGACCAAACTGATTTAGAAAATTCTAGAATCAGTTTGTTTGGTTAGAAGCTCAATTTTTCCTATAAATAGAAGCCTCACCCTTGTTGAAAAATATATAGTGTTTATGCATCGTTACTCTACTCCACCTAAGCCAAGAACTGTGAATTCATTTAATAATTCACTAGTTTTTGGAGCTTCCCTCTTTCTTCAATCCCTATTAGTGGCTCCATCAACATACCTAACCAATTGATTGGTTGGGGGCCTCTACCGTGAACAAAGAATCAAGCAAGTTGTAAGGTAATTAGTGAATATTGATCTTTCTATAATTTCTCAATGTTTCTCTCTTCTCAACCCCTCTCAAGCTTGAGAAGTTTAATTGGTATGGTTTTTTTTTAAATGCTATTGAAGTTTGAATAGTAGTGAAGAGTTACATAATTTAATAAATGCTATTGAAGTTAATTTTCATTTATGTTTAAATTCTAATGATTCTTATGTAAATTCTCTCTCTCACTCAAGAAATGGTCATACTCATAACCCATTCTCAATCCAAATCAAGCTTTTCATAAAGCTTTTCTTTAACCCAAGATTAAGCTATGCTTGAGGCCAAATTAATGGCTTTTTCTTATACTTTTAGTTTATGTATATTGATGATTCAATCCATTATGAATTAAGGATCCAATTAGAGAATCATTTTAATTATTTCCTTAATGATAAGCTTTATCCCTTAGAAAAATTGAGATTTATCAGTCATAGCAGCGGAGCTATGGCAAAATTTTTATAAAAATTATGCATAAAAAATTTTCATTCAAAGCATAAAAAGAGGACTTCCTACCATATTCTAGGAATCATCATCCTAGATTAATTGAAAGAATTTCATTATAATCATGGAGAAATTGAATTTTAATATTATGCATAAAGGATAAATTTTTATATCAAAAGTGTTATTTTTACCATTTTTATTTTCATGCATAGAAGTATGCATAATGGATAAATTTTTATATCAAAAGTGTTACTTTTATCATTTTTACTTTCATGCATAGAAGTATGCATAAAGGATAAATTTTTATATCAAAAGTGTTATTTTTACCATTTTTATTTTCATGCATAGAAGTATGCATAATGGATAAATTTTTATATCAAAAGTGTTACTTTTATCATTTTTAATTTTCATGCATAGAAGTATGCATAAAGGAAAATTTTTATATCAAAAGTGTTACTTTTATCATTTTTAATTTTCATGCATAGAAGTATGCATAAAGGAAAAATTTTTATATCAAAAGTGTTACTTTTATCATATTGGATTTCATGCATATAGGTATGCATAAAAGATATTCTTTTTATATTAAAATTATGATTTTCCTCATAAATGGATTTTATGCTTAACTTAGATGCATAAGAGAAATTCTTTTATTCTAAAATTATAATTCCCTACCAAATTGAAATCATGCATAAGAAGATGCATAAAAGATTGATTTTAATTTCGAAAGTGTTAGTCTCCTTAAATGGAATTTATGTATAAATAAATGTGTAGAGAAATCTTATATCAAATAAAAGAATTCTCTTTTTTTTTAAAAAAAAGATATGAAATGTGATAAGATGTGATAAGAGGTGTATGAGATGTGATAAGAATTGATAAGATGCGTATGGAAAGTGATAGGATGTGATAAGAGGTGTGATAAGAGGTGATAAGATGCTTATGAAATAAGTTAGGATGTGATAAGATGAATTAAGATGTGTATGGGGGGATGAGGTAAGAAGTGTATGTGATAGGATAAGATGTATATGGGTTGTGATAGGGCGAGAATGGATGTGATGTAAAAGATTAGATGTGAAGGTATATGGGGTTATATAAATGGGAATGTGAAAATGGATGTATGTATGTGGATGTGTGGATATGGAGATGGGAGTGTGGATGTATGAACATGAAAATGGATATATGCATGAAGATGTATATGCATAGATGTAAATGTGGATGTAGATGTGGATGTATAGATGTGAATGGATGTGGATGTATAGATGTGAATGGAAATGTGGATGTGGATGTATGTGAATGTGGATGTAGATGTGGATGTATAGATGTGAATGTGGAATGTGGATGTGGATGTATGTATGTATGTGGATGTAGATGTGGATGTATAAATGTGAATGGGAATGGGGATGTGGATGTATGTGAATGTGAATGTAGATGTGGATGTATGTGAATGTGAATGTAGATGTGAATGTGGAATGTGGATGTATAGATGTGGATGTATGGGAATGTGGATGTGGATGTATGTGAATGTGAATGTAGATGTGGATGTATAGATGTGAATGTGGGATATGGGATGTGGATGTATAAATGAGGATGTGAAAATGGAGGTAAGCATGTAGATGTGGATGCATGGATGTGAATGTGGATGTGGATGTGGATGTGGATATGGATGTGTATGTATGAATGTGGATATGGGATGTGGATGTATAAATGAGGATGTGAAAATGGAGATAAGCATGTAGATGTGGATGTATGGATGTGAATGTGGATGTGGATGTGGATGTATGGATGTGGATATGGATGTGAATATATGATATGTGATGTGAAGGAATCTGAAGTGAAGAGATGGAAAAGGAGGTGATTGGATGAGTACACATATACATGGAATGTGGAATAAGTAATGTGGATTAATGAGGGATAATGTGGAAAAATGAGAGTTAATATAGAAACTGTATTTGTAAATTGTTTGTAAATGCTGTTTGTAAATGGCTGTTTTATGTCAAGAATGCTGGGGAAGCATTTTGACCGTCTTGTGATTAAGGTCGTGGAGACCTAACTGATAAAGTTGCAACTGCTGACGGAGAGTCAATGGAGGACGTCTCGCGTAGCAAGGTCGACCGAGGTCTTGACCAGCCTCGGTTCGATTAAAATGGTGAGCTTCCGGTACGGTGGATGAGGGACCAAGGAAGCGGCCTATGAGTGAAGCGCTAGGTCACCTGCGAAGGATCCTAGAGGGTGCTGACCATACGGTGCTCGGGCTCTGGGTCGCCTAGGATACCCACGCGTGCGTCGAGGAAGATATTGGAACAAGGAGTAAGAGTTGTTTTGTGAAACCGGGCATGGATCTGGTTGACTGACCTTGCTGGTCCTCAACGGATGAGTCCATGGCTCTTTTATATGGATCTGTTGGTTGATCTTGCTGATCTTCAACGAGAGTCCATCTTGATAAGTGATTATATTGCCGAGTATTATGGGCTAGGAACTATGGAAACGGCCTCTGTGTGGACAGGTGGTGAGCGTTCTAGTTGCCAATGATGCCATAGATACTCTGATGAAGGAATGATGGGAAATTATGAATCAACTGGATAAATTGGGAGATTGTGATCAGTGGTACTATGGTTTCATTAAAGGATTGTTTTAAAGTTAGCTGATGCTAAGAAAAAGGCAATTTTCATATTGGGTGTGTAAGTGGTGTGGCTAGTTTTATGTTTGCATGAACTTCCGGCTAGGGGACCTTGGAACTCTTTTCCTTGGTACCCGGGACAAAACCTAGCCAAATTCCAAATTGGATCCCATCACTACAGTGGTTGGGTGGTTGGCTAACCCATGGGATCGGATGGGGTTAGGCTGGACTGATGGATCCGTAAATCGAGACTCAAACTTTTGTTTTTACGATAATAAAAAAAAAATCTCGGACAGTAACTGTTCTATGGATAGGAATCAACGGCTGTGCCTCTTGAATGGGGAAAAAAGCGTTGATCCCAATGATCCAAGTGCAAGTTTCTTCCTTGAACTGACTAAGTATCTTATAGATGTAATTGGATCATCTCGATCAGAAATGATCTTGTCTACGTTAGAGTAACAAGTTATCCTGGTGGAATCGCCCGTGCTTCCGGTTAAGAAAGTTTTTCCGGGTTCGGTTTTGGAATAACCGACGGATTAGTCTCTTATCCGGATATCCGTGGGCGAGGCCCCGAGTGTGGGACCCCTGTCCCGCGCAAGAAGCGCTA
This sequence comes from Cibotium barometz, assembly GCF_041138505.1. Lineage (NCBI taxonomy): Eukaryota > Viridiplantae > Streptophyta > Polypodiopsida > Cyatheales > Cibotiaceae > Cibotium > Cibotium barometz. Next base: position 24,085,759 of record NC_141067.1, read on the forward strand.
CTTCCGCTGCCAGTACCCCGAATCCGTTGCTCGGTGGGAACAGGGATCTCACAGTTGGTATCAGAGCGAATTGGTTAATAAAGATCAACTGAGAAGACAAATATGTCAAAAATTTATGTAGAAACACAAAAAGGTTGTAATTGTGTGATATAATTCATACAATTTGATATTCAAACTGAAATTCGTAATTTGGTAATTGGGTCTTCAGATAGAAGTACCGCAATTATATAGAATCCCTGACTTGCTTGAGGCCTAGACATGATGGTATTTACCTTATAATTCCAAGAGCCACGACTACCCGTATATACCGAGAGTATACTGCAGCTCTTTACTGACAGTATATACGAGTAAATCTAAGACTTGAAATTATAAGCGTTAATGCTATCCAGATGATGAATTCGAATGTGGTTGATATGATTTTTAATTCTGTTTGAGAATTGATGAATTGAATTGGATTCTGATTGAAAATTCTGATTGAAAAATGATGGTTTCTGAAATTAGTTGAAATATAAAAATCTGAACAAAACCACAATGAGGATGAATGGGACGAGTCCCAGTGATGATATTCATAACTGGAATGATGATAATGAATTCAGCAAATCACTATGAGATTAGTGGGTTGTGCTGTCAAATTGTTACTGTTAACACTTGATCAGTAGATCAAGTTAATAAGGGATGACAAATTGAGAACTTGCTTAACTAAAATTCCTGTGGAGGAATGTTCAGAAGGAAAATTTTCAGTCTAATGGACCATTATCGTGTTAAAGATATGAATGATATGATCTGAATGAATTGTTATTTAATGATGAGTTCTATATAAGGGATAATTATCCCCGTATTCTGTTGGGTTGACCAGAATATAAGGAACCCCAGAATAAATTGGATGTTAAGAAAAAGAGTTGTCCTCTACCTTGCGAGATGAGGACATCTCGCACTTTTCAAGTGGGGTAGAATGTAAGATTCTCCCCCAGCCTTCGAGGTATACAGGAGTAAGAATCTCCCTTTCTGATCTTATAATTATTCTCTCTCTAAAATAAAAGAAAGATTCTGTTTAAAAAAGGAAGAACCTTTTCCCTGAATACTTCTCAAGAATCCCACCTGTTTTAAGATTCAGAACAATGAGTTCAGAAGTGAGAATCGATGTTTTGGATATCAAGGTTTTGGTCTTCATTCGAGTACGGCCCAAAAGAAGTTCTTTATCTCTTGGGGAGTATATGAAGTTATCCCCCAGATATTGTGAGCCTTATATCTGAATTCAATGAAAGTAGGTGACTTAGCCTACAAGCTTCTTTTATCTCCGCATCTCAAAGTTCTTAATGCCTTCTATAGAAAATTGTGCCAAACCCAAATCATGGAAAGACGGTAAAACTTCAGTGGCAAGCTACCGTTGGCTTCTAAGTTACGCTAGCTCCTTCCTTTATATAAGTCGTAACTTTTACTTGTCGCTCACAGTAATCTTACTCCCATCGATCTCCTTTCTTCCTAATCTCCTTCATGGCTTGGCAACAAGAATTAGTTTTATCCATAATGATTCCTCACCTTCAAGACGCAAGTGAGTCTGTGAAGAAGGATTTTATAGAACAGTATGAGCGCTCACTTTTCCCTCACTTGGGAACTTCTGTAGCGCAGACCAAATGGCGGACCTATCAAGACATAACTAGGGTAACACCCTGGGGTCAGCAGCACTTCCGTAACAATGTCCGCTTGGCCATGGTTATTGAAGCTTTGGGTTTGGGTCCCCGATACTACTGCGTCATGAGATCAAGACATCCTGGGTTTTCTGAGCGGGTCTTCTTACTGGCGTGTTTTCTTCCTCATGAGAAGATATGCTTTTACCCCGTTTTTGGCTTGCCTCTCAGAGGTCCTTTTGTTAGAACACCTCATACCACTGAGATAGGCGCAACAATAACCCACAGAATCATTCCCATAGATGAGTTACCTTATACTTGTGCAGCTTGTGAGGACTGCTTTTGTGACCATATGATGGACGGGCTTATGGAAGTGTAAAGAGTTCCTCTATCTTTACTGTATAAGTTTCGAGAATGAATAAAGTTTAAATCTTGTTCTTATCTTGAATCTTGCTCTCTTTGAGACTTTCTCTTGGTGGTTAATCCTGATTTAAATTTTTCTCTAAGTCTCATAATTCGTGCATCTTGCGAAATTATCCCAGTTTGCGAGATGAGGACATCTCGCGTTTTTTAAGTGGGGTAGAATGTAAGATTCCTCCCCCAACCCCCTTTTTGATGTCTAGTATCTTCCCCTGTAATCAACCCTCTTCAGAAATATAAAGACCCTGTTGCTAACTATTTTAGCCTAGAGAGAGAAAAATTATTCTAGAGAGAGAATATTCAGATTTTGAATATTTTTGGATAGAAAAATATCTCTTATAATTCAGATGAGTTCTCCTGAAACAGAAATTCAAAAAGAATTTTTCAATGTGCAATTGGAATTAATTGGAAATAGGTATAAAGAACCTTAGTCTAAGGGTCTAGATTTTCAGAAATCTTTAGACTATGGTCCAATTAAGGTTCCTATGGACCAATAGCATCAATCCATGTGTAGGGAGGAGATAAATCCAACTTGTAAAAAGAAAATACCCAAAAATGAGTAAATGCTCACATGAGGTGAAGAGTTGAAAATGTACAAGGATTATTAGTAAAAAACTATGAGCAATATTAAAAATATGACATATGTAAGGAAGGGGAATTCTTTAAAGGAGGTGCATATTTCACATAAGATGAAGAGTTGAAAATGTACAAGGATTATTAGTAAAAAACTATGAGCAATATTAAAAATATGACATATGTAAGGAAGGGGAATTCTTTAAAGGAGGTGCATATTTCACATAAGATGAAGAGTTGAAAATGTACAAGGTTTATTAGTAAAAAAATTATGAGCAATATTAAAAGTATGACATATGTAAGGAAGAGGAGTTCTTTAAAGGAGGTGCATATTTCACATAAGATGAAGAGTTGAAAATGTACAAGGTTTATTAGTAAAAAACTATGAGCAATATTAAAAATATGACATATGTAAGGAAGGGGAGTTCTTTAAAGGAGGTGCATATTTCACATGCTTGAATGAGTTTTAAACTCATAAAAATTGAGATATTTCATCTCTCCTCTCTCCTCATTCAAGTCTAGTTCCAAAAAGTTAGCTTAACTGACCTAAAAATGGTCAAATATTGACCAAACTGATTTAGAAAATTCTAGAATCAGTTTGTTTGGTTAGAAGCTCAATTTTTCCTATAAATAGAAGCCTCACCCTTGTTGAAAAATATATAGTGTTTATGCATCGTTACTCTACTCCACCTAAGCCAAGAACTGTGAATTCATTTAATAATTCACTAGTTTTTGGAGCTTCCCTCTTTCTTCAATCCCTATTAGTGGCTCCATCAACATACTTAACCAATTGATTGGTTGGGGGCCTCTACCGTGAACAAAGAATCAAGCAAGTTGTAAGGTAATTAGTGAATATTGATCTTTCTATAATTTCTCAATGTTTCTCTCTTCTCAACCCCTCTCAAGCTTGAGAAGTTTAATTGGTATGGTTTTTTTTTAAATGCTATTGAAGTTTGAATAGTAGTGAAGAGTTACATAATTTAATAAATGCTATTGAAGTTAATTTTCATTTATGTTTAAATTCTAATGATTCTTATGTAAATTCTCTCTCTCACTCAAGAAATGGTCATACTCATAACCCATTCTCAATCCAAATCAAGCTTTTCATAAAGCTTTTCTTTAACCCAAGATTAAGCTATGCTTGAGGCCAAATTAATGGCTTTTTCTTATACTTTTAGTTTATGTATATTGATGATTCAATCCATTATGAATTAAGGATCCAATTAGAGAATCATTTTAATTATTTCCTTAATGATAAGCTTTATCCCTTAGAAAAATTGAGATTTATCAGTCATAGCAGCGGAGCTATGGCAAAATTTTTATAAAAATTATGCATAAAAAATTTTCATTCAAAGCATAAAAAGAGGACTTCCTACCATATTCTAGGAATCATCATCCTAGATTAATTGAAAGAATTTCATTATAATCATGGAGAAATTGAATTTTAATATTATGCATAAAGGATAAATTTTTATATCAAAAGTGTTATTTTTACCATTTTTATTTTCATGCATAGAAGTATGCATAATGGATAAATTTTTATATCAAAAGTGTTACTTTTATCATTTTTACTTTCATGCATAGAAGTATGCATAAAGGATAAATTTTTATATCAAAAGTGTTATTTTTACCATTTTTATTTTCATGCATAGAAGTATGCATAATGGATAAATTTTTATATCAAAAGTGTTACTTTTATCATTTTTAATTTTCATGCATAGAAGTATGCATAAAGGAAAATTTTTATATCAAAAGTGTTACTTTTATCATTTTTAATTTTCATGCATAGAAGTATGCATAAAGGAAAAATTTTTATATCAAAAGTGTTACTTTTATCATATTGGATTTCATGCATATAGGTATGCATAAAAGATATTCTTTTTATATTAAAATTATGATTTTCCTCATAAATGGATTTTATGCTTAACTTAGATGCATAAGAGAAATTCTTTTATTCTAAAATTATAATTCCCTACCAAATTGAAATCATGCATAAGAAGATGCATAAAAGATTGATTTTAATTTCGAAAGTGTTAGTCTCCTTAAATGGAATTTATGTATAAATAAATGTGTAGAGAAATCTTATATCAAATAAAAGAATTCTCTTTTTTTTTAAAAAAAAGATATGAAATGTGATAAGATGTGATAAGAGGTGTATGAGATGTGATAAGAATTGATAAGATGCGTATGGAAAGTGATAGGATGTGATAAGAGGTGTGATAAGAGGTGATAAGATGCTTATGAAATAAGTTAGGATGTGATAAGATGAATTAAGATGTGTATGGGGGGATGAGGTAAGAAGTGTATGTGATAGGATAAGATGTATATGGGTTGTGATAGGGCGAGAATGGATGTGATGTAAAAGATTAGATGTGAAGGTATATGGGGTTATATAAATGGGAATGTGAAAATGGATGTATGTATGTGGATGTGTGGATATGGAGATGGGAGTGTGGATGTATGAACATGAAAATGGATATATGCATGAAGATGTATATGCATAGATGTAAATGTGGATGTAGATGTGGATGTATAGATGTGAATGGATGTGGATGTATAGATGTGAATGGAAATGTGGATGTGGATGTATGTGAATGTGGATGTAGATGTGGATGTATAGATGTGAATGTGGAATGTGGATGTGGATGTATGTATGTATGTGGATGTAGATGTGGATGTATAAATGTGAATGGGAATGGGGATGTGGATGTATGTGAATGTGAATGTAGATGTGGATGTATGTGAATGTGAATGTAGATGTGAATGTGGAATGTGGATGTATAGATGTGGATGTATGGGAATGTGGATGTGGATGTATGTGAATGTGAATGTAGATGTGGATGTATAGATGTGAATGTGGGATATGGGATGTGGATGTATAAATGAGGATGTGAAAATGGAGGTAAGCATGTAGATGTGGATGCATGGATGTGAATGTGGATGTGGATGTGGATGTGGATATGGATGTGTATGTATGAATGTGGATATGGGATGTGGATGTATAAATGAGGATGTGAAAATGGAGATAAGCATGTAGATGTGGATGTATGGATGTGAATGTGGATGTGGATGTATGGATGTGGATATGGATGTGAATATATGATATGTGATGTGAAGGAATCTGAAGTGAAGAGATGGAAAAGGAGGTGATTGGATGAGTACACATATACATGGAATGTGGAATAAGTAATGTGGATTAATGAGGGATAATGTGGAAAAATGAGAGTTAATATAGAAACTGTATTTGTAAATTGTTTGTAAATGCTGTTTGTAAATGGCTGTTTTATGTCAAGAATGCTGGGGAAGCATTTTGACCGTCTTGTGATTAAGGTCGTGGAGACCTAACTGATAAAGTTGCAACTGCTGACGGAGAGTCAATGGAGGACGTCTCGCGTAGCAAGGTCGACCGAGGTCTTGACCAGCCTCGGTTCGATTAAAATGGTGAGCTTCCGGTACGGTGGATGAGGGACCAAGGAAGCGGCCTATGAGTGAAGCGCTAGGTCACCTGCGAAGGATCCTAGAGGGTGCTGACCATACGGTGCTCGGGCTCTGGGTCGCCTAGGATACCCACGCGTGCGTCGAGGAAGATATTGGAACAAGGAGTAAGAGTTGTTTTGTGAAACCGGGCATGGATCTGGTTGACTGACCTTGCTGGTCCTCAACGGATGAGTCCATGGCTCTTTTATATGGATCTGTTGGTTGATCTTGCTGATCTTCAACGAGAGTCCATCTTGATAAGTGATTATATTGCCGAGTATTATGGGCTAGGAACTATGGAAACGGCCTCTGTGTGGACAGGTGGTGAGCGTTCTAGTTGCCAATGATGCCATAGATACTCTGATGAAGGAATGATGGGAAATTATGAATCAACTGGATAAATTGGGAGATTGTGATCAGTGGTACTATGGTTTCATTAAAGGATTGTTTTAAAGTTAGCTGATGCTAAGAAAAAGGCAATTTTCATATTGGGTGTGTAAGTGGTGTGGCTAGTTTTATGTTTGCATGAACTTCCGGCTAGGGGACCTTGGAACTCTTTTCCTTGGTACCCGGGACAAAACCTAGCCAAATTCCAAATTGGATCCCATCACTACAGTGGTTGGGTGGTTGGCTAACCCATGGGATCGGATGGGGTTAGGCTGGACTGATGGATCCGTAAATCGAGACTCAAACTTTTGTTTTTACGATAATAAAAAAAAAATCTCGGACAGTAACTGTTCTATGGATAGGAATCAACGGCTGTGCCTCTTGAATGGGGAAAAAAGCGTTGATCCCAATGATCCAAGTGCAAGTTTCTTCCTTGAACTGACTAAGTATCTTATAGATGTAATTGGATCATCTCGATCAGAAATGATCTTGTCTACGTTAGAGTAACAAGTTATCCTGGTGGAATCGCCCGTGCTTCCGGTTAAGAAAGTTTTTCCGGGTTCGGTTTTGGAATAACCGACGGATTAGTCTCTTATCCGGATATCCGTGGGCGAGGCCCCGAGTGTGGGACCCCTGTCCCGCGCAAGAAGCGCTACTTCCGCTGCCAGTACCCCGAATCCGTTGCTCGGTGGGAACAGGGATCTTACAATTCATATCTTTAACACGATAATGGTCCATTAGTCTGAAATTTTTCCTTCTGAACATTCCTCCACAGGAATTTTAGTTAAGCAAGTTCTCAATTTGTCATCCCTTAACTTAATCTACCGTCTCAAGTGTTAACAGTAGCAATCTGACAGCACAATCCACTAATCTCATAGTGATTTGCTGAAATCATTATCATCATTCCAGTTATGAATATCATCACTGGGACTCATCCCATTCATCCTCATTGTGGTTTTGCTCAGCTTATTACATTTCAACTAAATTTCGAAAATCGTCATTTTTCAATCAGAATCCAATTCAATTCATCAATTCTCAAACAGAATTAAAAATCATATCAACCACATTCGAAATCATCATCTGGATAGCATTAACGCTTATAATTTCAAGTCTTAGATTTACTCGTATATACTGTCAGTAAAGAGCTGCAGTTATACTCTCGGTATATACGGTAGTCACGGCCCTTGGAATTATAAGGTAAATACCATCATGTCTAGGCCTCAAGCAAGTCAGGGATTCTATATAATTGCGGTACTTCCATCTGAAGACCCAATTACCAATTTACGAATTTCAGTTTGAATATCAAATTGTATGAATTATATCACACAATTACAACCTTTTTTGTGCTTCTTGATAAATTTTTGACATATTTGGTTTCTCAGTTGATCTTTATTAGCCAATTCGCTCTGATACCAACTGTGAGATCCCTGTTCCCCACCGATCAACGGATTCGGGGTACTAGCAGCGGAAGTAGCACATCATGCGTGGGTAGGGGTCTCACACTCGGGGCCTCGTCCACGGATATCCGGACAAGAGACTAATCCGTCGGTTTTTCCAAAACCGAACCCGAAAAAAACTTCCCTTACCCGGAAAGCACGGGTGATTCCACCAGGATAATTTTTTACTCTAACGTAGTCAAGATCATTACTGATCACGCTGATCCAACTGCACCTATAAAGATACTCGGTCGGATCAAGGAAGAAACTTGCACTTGGATCATTGGGATCAACGCTTTTTTCCCCATCAAGAGGCACAGCCGTTGATTCCTATCCATAGAACAATTACTATCCGGGACTTACTTCATCTATCGTAATAACAGAAATTGAGTCTCGGTTTACGGATCCATCAGTCCAGCCTAACCCCATCCGATCCCATGGGTTAGCCAACCGCCCAACCACTGTAGTGATGGGATCCAATTTGGAATTTGGTTAGGTTTTGTCCCGGGTACCAAGGAAAAGAGTTCCAAGGCCCCCTAGCCGGAATTTCATGCAAACATAAAACTAGCCACACCACTTACACACCCAATATGAAAATTGCCTTTTTCTTAGCATCAGCTAACTTTAAAACAATCCTTTAATGAAACCATAGTACCACTGATCACAATCTCCCAATTTATCCAGTTGATTCATAATTTCCCATCATTCCTTCATCAGAGTATCTATGGCATCATTGGCAACTAGAACGCTCACCACCTGTCCACACAGAGGCCGTTTCCATAGTTCCTAGCCCATAATACTCGGCAATATAATCACTTATCAAGATGGACTCTCGTTGAAGATCAGCAAGATCAACCAACAGATCCATATAAAAGAGCCATGGACTCATCCGTTGAGGACCAGCAAGGTCAGTCAACCAGATCCATGCCCGGTTTCACAAAACAACTCTTACTCCTTGTTCCAATATCTTCCTCGACGCACGCGTGGGTATCCTAGGTGACCCAGAGCCCGAGCACCGTATGGTCAACACCCTCTAGGATCCTTCGCAGGTGACCTAGCGCTTCACTCATAGGCCGCTTCCTTGGTCCCTCATCCACCGTACCGGAAGCTCACCATTTTAATCGAACCGAGGCTGGTCAAGACCTCGGTCGACCTTGCTACGCGAGACGTCCTCCATTGACTCTCCGTCAGCAGTTGCAACTTTATCAGTTAGGTCTCCACGACCTTAATCACAAGACGGTCAAAATGCTTCCCCAGCATTCTTGACATAAAACAGCCATTTACAAACAGCATTTACAAACAGTTTACAAATACAGTTTCTATATTAACTCTCATTTTTCCACATTATCCCTCATTAATCCACATTACTTATTCCACATTCCATGTATATGTGTACTCATCCAATCACCTCCTTTTCCATCTCTTCACTTCAGATTCCTTCACATCACATATCATATATTCACATCCATATCCACATCCATACATCCACATTCACATCCATACATCCACATCTACATGCTTATCTCCATTTTCACATCCTCATTTATACATCCACATCCCATATCCACATTCATACATACACATCCATATCCACATCCACATCCACATCCACATTCACATCCATGCATCCACATCTCCATGCTTACCTCCATTTTCACATCCTCATTTATACATCCACATCCCATATCCACATTCATACATACACATCCATACATCCACATCTACATCCACATACATACATACATCCACATCCACATTCCACATTCACATCTATACATCCACATCTACATTCACATTCACATACATCCACATCCACATTCCCATACATCCACATCTATACATCCACATTCCACATTCACATCTACATTCACATTCACATACATCCACATCTACATTCACATTCACATACATCCACATCCACATTTCCATTCACATCTATACATCCACATCCATTCACATCTATACATCCACATCTACATCCACATTTACATCTATGCATATACATCTTCATGCATATATCCATTTTCATGTTCATACATCCACACTCCCATCTCCATATCCACACATCCACATACATACATCCATTTTCACATTCCCATTTATATAACCCCATATACCTTCACATCTAATCTTTTACATCACATCCATTCTCGCCCTATCACAACCCATATACATCTTATCCTATCACATACACTTCTTACCTCATCCCCCCATACACATCTTAATTCATCTTATCACATCCTAACTTATTTCATAAGCATCTTATCACCTCTTATCACACCTCTTATCACATCCTATCACTTTCCATACGCATCTTATCAATTCTTATCACATCTCATACACCTCTTATCACATCTTATCACATTTCATATCTTTTTTTTTTAAAGAGAATTCTTTTATTTGATATAAGATTTCTCTAGAAAATTATTTATACATAAATTCCATTTAAGGAGACTAACACTTTCGAAATTAAAATCAATCTTTTATGCATCTTCTTATGCATGATTTCAATTTGGTAGGGAATTATACTTTTAGAATAAAAGAATTTCTCTTATGCATCTAAGTTAAGCATAAAATCCATTTATGAGGAAAATCATACTTTTAGTATAAAAAGAATATCTTTTATGCATACCTATATGCATGAAATCCAATATGATAAAAGTAACACTTTTGATATAAAATTTTTTCCTTTATGCATACTTCTATGCATGAAAATTAAAAATGATAAAAGTAACACTTTTGATATAAAAATTTTCCTTTATGCATACTTCTATGCATGAAAATTAAAAATGATAAAAGTAACACTTTTGATATAAAAATTTTCCTTTATGCATACTTCTATGCATGAAAATTAAAAATGATAAAAGTAACACTTTTGATATAAAAATTTTCTTTTATGCATACTTTTATGTATGAAATAAAAATGATAAAAGTAACACTTTTGATATAAAAATTTATCCATTATGCATACTTCTATGCATGAAAATAAAAATGGTAAAAATAACACTTTTGATATAAAAATTTATCCTTTATGCATACTTCTATGCATGAAAGTAAAAATGATAAAAGTAACACTTTTGATATAAAAATTTATCCATTATGCATACTTCTATGCATGAAAATAAAAATGGTGAAAATAACACTTTTGATATAAAAATTTATCCTTTATGCATAATATTAAAATTCAATTTCTCCATGATTATAATGAAATTCTTTCAATTAATCTAGGATGATGATTCCTAGAATATGGTAGGAAGTCCTCTTTTTATGCTTTGAATGAAAATTTTTTATGCATAATTTTTATAAAAATTTTGCCATAGCTCCGCTGCTATGACTAATAAATCTCAATTTTTCTAAGGGATAAAGCTTATCATTAAGGAAATAATTAAAATGATTCTCTAATTGGATCCTTAATCCATAATGGATTGAATCATCAATATACATAAACTAAAAGCATAAGAAAAAGCCATTAATTTGGCCTCAAGCATAGCTTAATCTTGGGTTAAGGAAAAGCTTTATGAAAAGCTTGATTTGGATTGAGAATGGGTCATGAGTATGACCATTTCTTGAGTGAGAGAGAGAATTTACATAAGAATCATTAGAATTTAAACATAAATGAAAATTAACTTCAATAGCATTTATTAAATTATGTAACTCTTCACTACTATTCAAACTTTAATAGCATTTAAAAAAAACCATACCAATTAAACTTCTCAAGCTTGAGAGGGGTTGAGAAGAGAGAAACATTGAGAAATTATAGAAAGATGAATATTCACTAATTACCTTACAACTTGCTTGATTCTTTGTTCACGGTAGAGGCCCCCAACCAATCAATTGGTTAAGTATGTTGATGGAGCCACTAATGGGGATTGAAGAAAGAGGGAAGCTCCAAAAACTAGTGAATTATTAAATGAATTCACAGTTCTTGGCTTAGGTGGAGTAGAGTAACGATGCATAAACACTATATATTTTTCAACAAGGGTGAGGCTTCTATTTATAGGAAAAATTGAGCTCCTAACCAAACAAACTGATTCTAGAATTTTCTAAATCAGTTTGGTCAATATTTGACCATTTTTAGGTCAGTTAAGCTAACTTTTTGGAACTAGACTTGAATGAGGAGAGAGGAGAGATGAAATATCTCAATTTTTATGAGTTTAAAACTCATTCAAGCATGTGAAATATGCACCTCCTTTAAAGAACTCCCCTTCCTTACATATGTCATATTTTTAATATTGCTCATAGTTTTTTACTAATAAACCTTGTACATTTTCAACTCTTCATCTTATGTGAAATATGCACCTCCTTTAAAGAACTCCCCTTCCTTACATATGTCATACTTTTAATATTGCTCATAATTTTTTACTAATAAACCTTGTACATTTTCAACTCTTCATCTTATGTGAAATATGCACCTCCTTTAAAGAACTCCTCTTCCTTACATATGTCATACTTTTAATATTGCTCATAATTTTTTTCTAATAAACCTTGTACATTTCAACTCTTCATCTTATGTGAAATATGCACCTCCTTTAAAGAACTCCTCTTCCTTACATATGTCATACTTTTAATATTGCTCATAATTTTTTACTAATAAACCTTGTACATTTTCAACTCTTCATCTTATGTGAGTATTTACTCATTTTTGGGTATCTTCTTTTTCAAATTGGATTTATCTCCTCCCTACACATGGATTGATGCTATTGGTCCATAGGAACTTTAATTGGACCATAATCCAAAAATTTCTGAAAATCCAGACCCTTAGACTAAGGTCCTTTATACACATTTCCAATTAATTCCAATTGCACATTGGAAAGTTCTTTTTGAATTTCTGTTTCAGGGAAACTTATTTTAATAAGATGAGATAATTTTCTATCCAAAAATATTAAAAATCTGAATATTCTCTCTCTAGAATATTTTCTCTCTCTAGGTTAAAACAGTTAGAAACAAGTCTTTTATATTTCTGAAGAGGGATTAATTATAGAAGAAGATACTAGACATCAAAAAGGGGTTTGGGGGAGGAATCTTACAAGTTCAATTTGAATGCAATCAGTTTGATTTTCTACATCAACTCAGTGAAGTTCATTGAGTACTTTGGAGTATCTGGAACACTTATTAGAGTGTGGTTGAGCTGAGGAATGCTCATTTACAGAATTGGACATGTGCGGAAGGTGCATTTGCATTGAGCAAATATGTCAAACAACCCAGTACAGACTGTGGGTGAGAAGTTGGATAGAAAGAACTTCTAGGCATGGAAGTATAGAATTAAAAGCTTTCTGAAGGGAAAAGGATTTTGGAACCTTGTTACAGGTGTGGAGCCAGAGCCGGATCTACCCCGACAACCTACACAACAACAGGTTGTAGCTCTCATAAGCAATGGTCAGAGAGAGCATACAAAGTTTTGTATTACTTGTCTATATGTATCTCGGATGCTATACTCATACATATACATGATGATGAGAATCCCAAGGATGCATGGGATACATTGGTAAAGCTGTTTGATACAGATACTAGTGCTCGTAAGTCTCAGTTGAGACAACAGATTCATAATGTGAAGCGGAAAGGAAGGAGTATTCATGATTATGTACAAGAGATAAAGAAGTATGTAGATGCATTGGCAACTATCAATGCCCCCATGCCTGATGATGATCTGGGAGACATTGCCTTGCGTGGTCTTGGCAAGAGTACGAGTCTTTTCATACATCTATTTATGTTCGAAGTACAGGTTTACCAGATTTTGATGAGTTGGTTTCACTCTTGCTTATTGAGGAAATCAAACTCAGTGACTCTTTTTGTGATGCATCTACTAGCCATGATGATAATGGCAAGAAGAATCAGGCTTTCTATTCACAAAGGGGATCTAGGCAGGGGGAGATTTGCATCACAAGGTCGTGGTAATGGTCGTGGATGGCAGGATAGGTCATCATAACAGAATTTTCAGCCTACATATGGTGCCAGAGGTGGTCGTGGATATACACCTCAGAGAGGCAGAGGTAATCCTCATGGAAGAGCACGTTGGCCAGGCCAACAAGCATCTATGCAAAATGTGGAATGCCATTATTGTGGGATGTTTGGTCATATGGCACGTGATTGTTACCATAAACAAAATGATTTGAGAGGGGGTAGAGCACAACATGGTGGAAATTATGCACAACATGGTGGAAATTTTGCATCAAGCAGTAATGATGGCAGTGCAAATCACTTATTTGCCATGAAACATGTCCTAGGACCTATGATGACAAATGGTGACAGTGATGACACTTGGTATATGGACCCTGGAGCATAAAACCATATGAATTGTCATGGCGAATGGTTTGAGCATATGAAGCCAATGGATGTGAAAGGCTATGTGGAGACAGGAGATGATTCCCAACATGCTATCACACATGTTGGAAGTGTACCATTGGTGATGCACAATGGTGAAACAAAGTCTATGGCAGATGTCTTGTATGTGCCTTCTGTTACAAAAAGTTTGGCCTCAGTTGGTCAAATAGTGGAACAGGGTGTACAGGTTCATTTCAACGAGCATGGTTGCTTCGTTGAGGATTTCAAAAATGGATGTAGAGTCATTGCCAAGAGGGCAGGTTATTTAAGTTGGATGATGCTAGGATTCCTTAGTTGAAATCAGCCATGTTCTCTAAAAGCCAAAATGTGGTACAAGACATTGACATGTGGCATAAAAGGATTGGACATGTGAACATACAAAGGTTAAAGAACATGCAAGCAAGAGACATTGTTAGTGGGCTGCCTAGATTCAAGTATGATGGGAATATGCATGTCTGTGATGCTTGCCAGTTTGGAAAGCAAGCAAGGTTGCCATTTCCTAAAGAAGGCAACATGAGTAGTAGGTCACTTGAGATAGTTCATAGTGATGTATGGGGTCCTGCACAAAACCCATCCACTAAAGGAAGCTTGTATTATGTGACATTCATTGATGATTTCAGCAGAATGACTTGGATTTACTTTCTCAGAAAGAAAAGTGAAGTGTTGGGGAAGTTTATGGACTTCAAAGCTTTTGCAGAGAAGTAATAGGGCTCTTGGATAAAATGTTTGAGGACAGATGGAGGTGGTGAATACACCTCACATGCTTTTGAGAACTTCTTGCGAAATCATGGCATAAGAAGGCAGCTAACTTGCAGGTACACACCTTAGAAAAATTGTGTTGCTAAGAGGAAAAATAGAGTCATTTGTGATGTGGCCAGGGCGATGCTCAATGAAAAGAGCATGCCAGATTATTATTGGGCAAAAGCGTGTGCCACAGCGGTGTATGTACTTAATAAGACACCCATAGCAGCCATACATTGAAGTACGCCATGTTGAGATATCGAGCTCATCCAGTGAGGCGGTGGACACTGATGACCCGCCTGGGGGATAGGCCCCACACTTACACCACTGGCATGGTTGGTGAGATCTTGGGTGATATGTGGCCAGTGGGATGACAGGCTGTGCGACAGCCATTCTAGAGACTGGCATAGTTATAGCGCCAGCTCATTTAATTGGGTTCACACTATAGAGAACCCGTGTATGTATTGGTTGAGTACCTTTCATATTATGTGTACTCTTATCTTATATATGGTGTGTTGAGTGTTGAGTGAAGAAGAAGAAGATATTCAGCCTCTCACCTTGTGTGTTCTCTATTAGGGTTTTGTGAGTGTGTGTGTGCTTGCAAGAGCTCAAGCTTTCTTCCCCCCTGCATCTTTTCATGGTATCAGAGCCAGGTTCGTGCTAAGGGTGTTGAGATTCAAGCTCGATGTCAGTGTGAGCCAGCTATGCTATGTGCTGGCAGATTAGGTAGGAACATGTGTGAGACATAAATGACCGCGTGTCCAGCTGGTCATAGTGTGTGTGGACATTACATTAGGTTTACTTTGTAGTGTGGACATAACACTATGTTGTGTTCTCCTTTGTGTGTGTGAGAGAGATGGTGACTATGGCTTCTCTCCTTCTTTATGGTTGATGATTATGGATTAGGGTTTGCTTCTCTTGTGTGTGTTACATCCTGCTCCTGTTTTTTATCATGGTATCAGAGCCAAGAGCTCATTAGCTGAGTTGTGTGAGTGAGTGAGAGAAGAGAGAAGAAGAAGAAAAAGCTGTGAAGGAAGCCATTGGAGCTTGGAGCAAAGGAAAAGCTGTGGAGCACACACCGGCATCAGATCTGAGAGCTAAGGACCATTGGTGAGTGTAGCAAGACCCACTCTGCGGATTGCAGGTACCAAAGAGCAAGTTAAGTGAAGATTGAAGGGCACAAAGCAAAGGAAAAATTCTGGTTTTTTTCTCTAAGCTTTCATGGAAAGCTTGAAGTGAATGTATACTCTTGGCAAATGTATACACAAAGGCACATGTATTTTGGCTTGGAAATGCATTAACAAAGTGGGGCACAAGCAACATACAGAATCTTGAAGCAGATTGATGCATACAGATTTGAGCAAAATCAAGTGAAAGTGAGTTTATGCAAAAATTTCTGGTTTTTCACAAAAACAGAAAACATACCCCCCGTGGAGGATCAATTGCAGGAGCTAGAGGCAAAATTGAGCTAAACCCTTCATACCCAAGGTATATTAGGTCATTGCTAAGAGGCCTATCTATTCAATTGTGATTTCCCCTCTCTCTACAGCCCTCTGGAGCAGGCGGTGCATGAAGATGCAGAATTCTGGACAGTTTTCAAAGATTTCATCCTAATTCACTCATTTGGACACCAAATTGAATGCTTTAAAGCTTGGAGAGTTTAGCAAATACATTGCTAAGGCCTTGTGATGCTTGGTTGCAGCTCATTTCATGTATTTGGAGCTCATTGAAGTGATTTATCAGAGGTGTGCAGGTTTGCAGAAATTCTGTCCAGAAACAGAGCATTTTTAATCAAGGCATTAATCTTTGCCTATATCAAATTGGCCAAATTCCTCTGGTACAAGTATAGTCCTATGAGTTGCTAAACTTTTGAATCAAAAAGTTTTGGATTTGGAGAAGATTTGAAGGAGATAGAGCAATTTTAGTGAGAGGTGGTACCTGACAGGTGCAGAAAAATTCAAACCAGAGGTTACAAAACTTGGTGGTTCTCATTCCCCTTGAAGAATTGGATCAAACCCTTCTAGGATATGTTGGAGCAATGTGTTGGGAAGCTAATGCAAGTTGAATCATTGCATTTGGACAAGATTTGAAGGATTTAGAGCATAATCTTGACTGGTTACTGGCGAGAATTTACTGGCGAGAAAAAACCAGAAAATTTTTTGTGAAGGAGTTTCATTTGATTTCAACTTTGATCGAGTGTACATTGTTGGTGAACCATTGTGGGATGTTAATGCACACAATTTGCAAGCATTTGATGTGATTTGAAGAGATTTGGAGCATTACAGGTACTTCGTACATTGTGATCGAAAGGGTACATCTACTCTATTTTTTTGCAACAATGGGAGATGGTCCGATACAGATTGTTGGAGAGAAGCTTGATCGCACTAACTTTCAAGTATGGAAGTTTCGAATGAAGAGTTTTTTGAAAGGCAAAGGGTTGTGGAGTCTTGTCTCGGAGGAAGACCCGGAGCCATACCTACCTCCTCAACCAAATAATGCTCAGTTACTGGCTCACAAGCAATGGGTAGAGCGGTCCTCGAAGGTGTTGCATTATTTTTCAATATGTGTAACAGATGCCTTGCTTATTCACATCCAAGATGCAGATACACCGAAAGAAGCATGGGGTATCTTGTGCAGAATGTATGAGACAGACACTGGTGCCAGGAAGATACAACTAAAGCAACAGATTCACAGTGTAACACGAAGGAATCGGAGTATACATGAGTATGTTCAGGAAATCAAGGGTTATGCTGATTCCTTGTCATCAATCCATGCCCCAATGGATGATGATGATTTGGTTGCACTCACGTTGCGTGGTTTAGGCAAAGAATACAAATCTTTTGACACTTCCATCTCAGTAAGGTTGGGAGGAATGCCAGACTTTAATGAGCTTGTGTCATTGCTCATTGTGGAAGAATTGAAGCTTGGCCTTGGTGGTATGAGTGTTACAGGTGGTGCATCCTCGTCAAGCAATGATGAACATGCAAGAAATCAAGCTTTTTACTCATCTAGAGGCTTTCGAGGCAGGGGGAGATTCGCATCACGTGGACGTGGTGGTAATGGTCGTGGATGGCAGGATAGGCCTCCACAGCAGAATTTTCAGCCTTCATATGGTGCTCGAGGTGGTCGTGGTTATGCACCTCAGCGAGGCAGAGGTAACCCCCGTGGACGAGGACGTTGGCAAGGCCAACAAAATTCTATGCAAGATGTGGAATGCCATTATTGTGGCAAATATGGTCATATGGCGAGAGATTGCTTTCGCAAACAGAATGATTTGAGAGGGGGAAGAGCACAACGTGGTGGTCATTATGGTGGAAACTATGCACAACATGGTGGCAACTATGCATCAAGTAGCAATGATGGAACTGCAAATCATTTGTTTGCCATGAAGCATGTTGTGGGTTCTATGACAACAAATGCTGAGAATGATGATACATGGTACATGGACTCAGGAGCATCAAACCATATGACATGTCATGGAGAATGGTTTGAGCACATGAAGCCAATGGATGTGAAGGGCTATGTGGAAACAGGTGATGATACCCAGCATGTCATTACACATGTTGGAAGTGTACCATTGGTCATGCATAATGGTCAGACAAAGTCTATGTCAGATGTGCTGTATGTGCCTTCGATCACTAAAAGCTTGGCCTCAGTTGGTCAAATGGTAGAACAGGGATTACAGGTTAGATTCAATGAGCATGGATGCTTCGTTGAAGACTTTAAACATGGATGTAGAGTGATTGCTAAAGGCAAGAAAGAAGGAAGACTGTTTAAGCTGGATGCTGGAATTCCTGAGCTAAAATCAGCCATGTTCTCAAAGAGCAGGAATGTGGTACAGGATATTGACATGTGGCACAAGAGGATTGGACATGTCAATATACAGAGATTAAAGAACATGCAAACAAGGGGCATTGTCAGTGGATTGCCTCGATTTAAATATAATGGACATATGCATGTTTGTGAAGCCTGTCAGTTTGGGAAGCAGGCAAGGTTGAGGTTTCCTAGAGAAGGAAACATGAGTAATAGACCACTTGAAATAGTGCACAGTGATGTATGGGGCCCAGCACAAAACCCATCTATCAAAGGAAGTCTATACTATGTGACATTTATAGATGACTTCAGCAGGATGACATGGATATACTTTCTCAGGGAGAAGAGTGAAGTATTGGAAAAATTCATGGATTTCAAAGCTTTTGCAGAAAAGCAGTATGGCTGTTGGATTAAGTGCCTGAGAACAGATGGAGGTGGTGAATACACCTCAAAGGCCTTTGAGCATTTCTTGAGGAAGCATGGAATAAGGAGACAATTGACATGCAGGTATACACCTCAGCAGAATGGTGTGGCTGAGAGGAAGAATAGAGTTATATGTGAAGTGGCAAGGGCGATGCTTAATGAAAAGAGCATGCCAGATTACTATTGGGCAGAAGCATGTGCTACTGCAGTTTATATATTGAACAAAACACCTACAGCAGCCATTCATGGAAGCACGCCAGAGATGCGGCTCACAGGTTATAGGCCAGACATTGGACATCTTAAAGTCTTTGGATGTGTAGCTTATGTTCATGTGCCTGATGAAAGAAGACGGAAATTGGATCCTAAGGCAGAGAAATGTGTATTTGTTGGATATGCACAGGATCGCAAAGCTTACAAATGCTATAACCCTCAAACTAGACAAGTAGTCATCTCACGAGATGTTGTATTCGATGAGCTTGCTAGTTGGTATAAAGCCAAAGATGAGGGAGTCATTGACACACTTGAGGCGAATGTGCCTGTGAACTTGCCATCACAAGCAAGTTCTAGTTCTACTACTATGTCTGGGCCAGCAGAAGCTGAGAGTAGTAGCAGTGTACGTCCATGGTCAGGACGTCTGAGACATGAGAGTGTGAGCACTGGGAGTAGTGCTATGGATAAAGGCAAGAAGAAAGTCGAGGGAATTGGGATCACAGGTTATGAGTCCTCTAGCTCAGAGAGTTTGGATGAGGAGCTAGGGATACCTGTTGTACGCACACCTGGTGTTAGGCAGGACAGATATGTGCCACCACATGCTCGAGTTACAGGTGTACAGAGTGACCCGCATGCATTGCGGAGATCCCAGAGGGTCAGATATCCTGTTGATAGGTTGACATACAGAGATTTTTCTATGCACTATGCATACATGACATCTATGGTGAAGCATGTGGAACCTACATGCTATACAGAGGCTGTTGGAGAGCATGTATGGGAAAAAGCAATGGATGTGGAAATGGACGCATTGGTCCATAATGATACATGGGACTTGGTTGCACTACCAAAGGATAAGAATGTTATTGGATGTAAATGGGTTTACAAAGTGAAGTGCAAATCTGATGGTTCTATTGAAAGACATAAGGCAAGATTGGTAGCAAAGGGTTATGCACAGACCCATGGATTGGATTATGATGAGACGTTTAGCCCAGTGGCTAAGATGGGCACAGTGAGAGCAGTCATTGCTATGGCTGCAGCCAATGGCTGGGAAATGCATCAGATGGATGTTAAGAATGCATTTCTGAATGGAGATTTACAAGAGGAAGTATACATGGCACAGCCAGAAGGGTATGTACACCCTAGATATCCCACTCACGTATGCAGGTTGAAAAAGGCATTGTATGGTCTGAAGCAAGCACCACGTGCTTGGAGTGATAAGATGAGCAGATATCTTATCTCACTTGGTTTTCAGATTTCTACAGCAGATTCTTCACTCTATGTGAAGAAGACACAGCATGGGATTGTTTTACTAGTCATCTATGTAGATGACTTGATTATCACAGGTGATCATAGTGCAGATGTGATGCATGTCAAGAAAGCTTTGAGTGGGCAATTTGACATGAAAGATCTTGGTGAATTGAGATACTTCCTTGGCATTGAAGTGGTGAAAGATCACGGAGGTACTTGGTTAGTACAGCGCCAATATGCCTTGGATATGTTGGCAAAGTATGGCATGACAGGGTGTAAGCCTATGAGTACACCATTGGAGCAAAATGTGAAGTTGCGGGCTGATTATGGCGAGGAATTGGATGATCCTTCCATGTACAGGAAGATGGTTGGTAGTCTCATATATATGACTATCACACGCCCGGATTTGAGTTATGCCGTGGGGCTAGTCAGCCAGTTTATGCAGAGCCCCAGGAAACCACATTTGGATGCAGTGAGACGCATCATGAGATATGTGAAAACCACAGCACATTATGGTTTATTCTATGAGAGTGGTAAAAGCTTGGACATACATGGCTACACAGATGCTGATTGGGCAGGTAGCGCATATGACAGGAGGTCTACTAGTGGATATGCTTTTACACTTGGCAGTGCTGTGGTGAGTTGGAGTAGCAAAAAGCAACCTACAGTTGCTTTATCCAGTACAGAGGCTGAGTACAGAGGTGCAGCCATTGCTACTTGTGAGGCTATATGGTTAAAGAGTCTCTTGGCAGATTTATGTGAGCCTCTTGATGGCAAAGTTGTCATACATTGTGACAACATGAGCAGTATGCAGTTGGCAAAGAATCCAGTATTTCATGCGAGGACCAAACACATAGAGGTCCATTATCACTTTGTCAGAGAAAAGGTGCTGGATGGTACAGTTGATCTTCACTATGTGAAGACTGATGAGCAGGTGGCTGATATCTTCACGAAGCCGCTTAGCAGGGAGAAGTTTGAGTACTTCCGGACTATGTTGGGAGTACATGGGATGAGCTTGAGGGGGAGTGTTGAGAGTGTTGATATCCCAAGCTCATCTACATCTTCATCGGCAGTACATCATGAGCTTGAGAGGGGCTGTTGAGATTCAAGCTCGATGTCAGTGTGAGCCAGCTATGCTATGTGCTGGCAGATTAGGTAGGAACATGTGTGAGACATAAATGACCGCGTGTCCAGCTGGTCATAGTGTGTGTGGACATTACATTAGGTTTACTTTGTAGTGTGGACATAACACTATGTTGTGTTCTCCTTTGTGTGTGTGAGAGAGATGGTGACTATGGCTTCTCTCCTTCTTTATGGTTGATGATTATGGATTAGGGTTTGCTTCTCTTGTGTGTGTTACATCCTGCTCCTGTTTTTTATCAAAGGGCTGAGCTGCAAGCAAGAGAACCACAGGAAGCGGTACGAGGGTAAGAGCTTCAACTACTCTTCCCTATTTGTGTTGGTGACTACACCCTTGTCGGGAGCTCTACGGGAGGCACTGGCAAACGATCTCTGATTGAGGAGCTTTTTTCACGAGAGTAAAGCTATAGGGCAACTATTTTGTCCTATCGGACGAAATTTTTTGGACCGAAAACGCATTTTGGGCGCGTCTGGACCTCCGTTTTTCAGAAAGCAGGCGATTTTGAGCACTGTGAGTAAGTCATCGATTCTCTGCAGAACTCTGTTTTAAGAATTGCAGGAAGACAGATTGACTGTGCAGACACTATGGGTGCTGCAAAGAGGTTAACAGTTGCCATTGGGTGTATGTATGCACATTGAAGTCACTGGTTGTGACATTTGAGAGTACTACAGTATCGCTGCAGGAAATACAACAGTTTATGCAGGACAAACCAGAGTGCTGTTTCTGGTAAAATTGTGTGTTTGGCAAGATGTCAAATGATGGGATAACTTGTGGCTAAGAAGCTAGATAAGAATAACTTCCATGCTTGGAGGTCTAGGTTGACGAATTTCCTGATGGAAAAGGGCTATTGGGACTACATAGAAGGTGAGCATGAAGAGGCACCGGAGATATCCGACTGCTGCAGATGTGAAAGAGTTTAAAGACTAGAACCAAGGAGCCAGGAAAGTTATGTATTGGCTCTCTATTAGTATACAGAACACCATGATTGGACACATTCAGGATGCCAAGTCCCCCAAGGAGGCGTGGGACACCTTGGTAAAGCTCTATGAAACAAATACCAAGGCACGTAAGATGCAGTTGAAGAATGAACTTCATACTATGGAGAAAAAGAGCATGTCCATGAATGACTATGCGTTGAAGATAAAGGGTATTGTGGAATCCCTTGCATCTATTGGTGTGTCAGTAGATGATGATGATAAGGTGGAGGTCTGTCTACGTGGTCTCAGGCCACAATACAAGGCGTTCAAGACGTCTATTCAGACTCGCGAAAACATTCCCAACTTTACAGATTTGGTGTCTATGCTGATTATAGAAGAGAAGAGCTTGGGTGAAGACCAACAGTCTTCACAAAACAAAAACAGTTCAGAGTAACAGGCCTTCTACACAAGTTCAGGAAGAGGACGAGGTAGAGGAGGTAGACGAGGTAGAGGAGGCCGTGGACGTGGTCAAGGAGGTGGCCGAACAGGTAATCAGAATTATGGCAGCAGCAACAATGTAAGATTCCTCCCCCACCCCCTTTTTGTTGTCTAGTATCTTCCCCTGTAATCAATCCCTCTTCAGAAATATAAAGACCTTGTTTTTAACTGTTTTAGCCTAGAGAGAGAAAATTATTCTAGAGAGAGAATATTCAAATTATGAATATTTTTGGATAGAAAAATAACTCATCTTATTAAAATAAGTTCCCCTGAAACAGAAATTCAAAAATAATTTTCCAATGTGCAATTGGAATTAATTGGAAATGGGTATAAAGGACCTTAGTCTAAGGGTCTAGATTTTCAGAAATTTTTGGATTATGGTCCAATTAAGGTTCCTATGGGCCAATAACATCAATCCATGTGTAGGGAGGAGATAAATCCAATTTGTAAAAGAAGATACCCAAAAATGAGTAAATGCTCACATAAGGTGAAGAGTTGAAAATGTAAAAGGTTTATTAGTAAAGAACTATGAGCAATAAAATTTTGACACATATGTAAGGAAGGGGAATTCTTTAAAGAAGGTGCATATTTCACATAAGATGAAGAGTTGAAAATGTACAAGGTTTATTAGTAAAAAACTATGAGCAATAAAACTTTGACACATATGTAAGGAAGGTGAATTCTTTAAAGAAGGTGCATATTTCACATAAGATGAAGAGTTGAAAATGTACAAGGTTTATTAGTAAAAAACTATAAGCAATAAAACTTTGACACATATGTAAGGAAGGGGAGTTCTTTAAAGAAGGTGCATATTTCACATAAGATGAAGAGTTGAAAATGTACAAGGTTTATTAGTAATAAAAACTATGAGCAATAAAATTTTGACACATATGTAAGGAAGGGGAGTTCTTTAAAGGAGGTACATATTTCACATGCTTGAATGAGTTTTAAACTCAAAAATAATGTGATATTTTTATCCCTCATCTCTCTTGAACCAAACCAAATCAAAATGAAACCAAATCGAATAAAAAAGTAACCAAACTAGGTCTAAATCTAGTCCAAATTCAACCAAACTGACTTGGAAAATTCTAGAATCAGTTTGTTTGGTTAGGAGCTCAATTTTTCCTATAAATAGAAGCCTTCCCTTGTTGAAAAATATATAGTGTCTTATGCATTGTTACTCTACTCCACCTAAGCCAAGAACTATGAATTCTTTAATAATTCACTAGTTTTTGATACTTCTCCCTTTCTTCAATCCCCATTGGTGGCTCCATCAACATACTAAACCAATTGATTGGTTGGGGGCCTCTACCGTGAATAAAGAATCAAGCAAATTGTAACGTAAGTATGGTGAATTTTGATCTTTTCTTTAATTTCTCAATGATTCTCTCTTCTCAACCCCTCTCAAGCTTGAGAAGCTTAATTGATATGGTTTTTGAAATGCTATTGAAGTTAATTAATTAATGATAGTAAAGAATTACATAAAACTCTATTTATATTTAATTCTAATGGTCTTTCTCTCTCTAACTTAAGAAATGGTCATACTCATGACCCTTTTCAATCTAAATGAAGCTTTTCATAAGGCTTTTCCTTAATCCAAGATTAAGCTATGCTTGAGGCCAAATTAATGGCTTTTTTCTATACTTTTAGTTTATGTATATCGATGATTCAATCCATTATGGATTGATGATCCAATTAGAGACCATTCTAATTATTTTCTTAATGATAAGCCTTATCCCTTAGAAAAAAATTGAGACTTATCAGTCATAGTAGCGGAGCTATGGCAAAATTTTTATAGAAATTACGCATAAAATAATTTCATTCAAAGCATAAAAAGAGGACTTCCTACCATATTCTAGGAACTATCATCCTAGATTAATTAAAAGAATTTTTTTATGCATGTAGATGTAGATGTGGATGTGGAGGTAGATGTATGCATGTAGATGTAGATGTATAGATGTAGATGTGGATGTGGAGGTGGATGTATGCATGTAGATGTAGATGTGGAGGTGGATGGATGCATGTAGATGTAGATGTATAGATGTAGATGTGAATGGAGATGTGGATGTATGCATGTAGATGTAGATGTGGAGGTGGATGGATGCATGTAGATGTAGATGTATAGATGTAGATGTGAATGGAGATGTGGATGTATGCATGTAGATGTAGATGTATAGATGTAGATGTGGATGTGGAGGTAGATGTATGCATGTAGATGTAGATGTATAGATGTAGATGTGGAGGTGGAGGTGGATGTATGCATGTAGATGTAGATGTGGAGGTGGATGGATGCATGTAGATGTAGATGTATAGATGTAGATGTGAATGGAGATGTGGATGTATGCATGTAGATGTAGATGTATAGATGTAGATGTGGATGTATGCATGTAGATGTATATGTATAGATGTAGATGTGGATGTGGAGGTAGATGTATGCATGTAGATGTAGATGTATAGATGTAGATGTGGATGTGGAGGTGGATGTATACATGTAGATGTAGATGTGGAGGTGGATGGATGCATGTAGATGTAGATGTATAGATGTAGATGTGAATGGAGATGTGGATGTATGCATGTAGATGTAGATGTATAGAGGTGAATGTGAATGTGGATGTGAATATATGATATGTGATGTGAAGGAATCTGAAATGATGAGATGGAAAATAATGTGATGGGATGAGTATACATATAAATGGAATATGGAATAAGTAATGTAGATTGATGAGGGATAATGTGGAAAAATGAAAGTTAAAATAGAAATTGTATTGTAAACTATTTGTAAATGCTGTTTGTAAATGATTCTTTTATGTCCAGAATGCTGGGGGGAGCATTTTGGCCGTCTTGTGATTAAGGTCGTGATGATAAAGTTGCAACTGCTGATGGAGAGTCAATGAAGGACGTCTCGCGTAGCAAGGTCGACCGAGGTGTTGACCAGCCTTGGTGCGATTAAAATGGTGAGCTTCCGGTACGGTGGATGAGGGGCCAAGGAAGCGGCCTATGAGTAAAGCGCTAGGTCACCTGCGAAGGATCCTAGAGGGTGCTGACCATACGGTGCTCGGGCTCTGGGTCGCCTAGGATACCCACGCGTGCGTCGAGGAAGCTATTGGAACAAGAGTAGGAGTTGTTTTCTGAAATCGGGCATGGATCTGGTTGATTGACCTTGCTGGTCTTCAATGGATGAGTCCATGGCTCTTTATATGGATCTGTTGGTTGATCTTGCTGATCTTCAACGAGAGTCCATCTTGATAAGTGATTATATTACCGAGTATTATGGGCTAGGAACTATCGAAACGGCCCCTGAGCGTTCTAGTTGCCAATGATGCCATAGATACTCTGATGAAGGAATGATGGGAAAATTAAGAATCAACTAGATAAATTGGAAGATGGTGATCAGTGATACTATGATTTTATTAAAGGATTGTTTTAAACTGGTTGAATCTGTAAAAAGGCAATTTCATATTGGGTGTGTGAGTGGTGTGACTAGTTTTATTTTGCATGAACATCCGGCTAGGGGGCCTTGAACACCATATTGGGGAATATGGGAATTTTCCACAAGTTTGGGACACGTGGTCAAAAGTTTGGATTAACCATAACTTGAACACCACTAATCCAAAATGAGCGCTTTATAGCTTTTTAGATTCCATTTTTCAAGGGCTTTCCAACGATAGGTCATATGATAGGGTTTTGAGAAACTTACAAACATGTTATCCATGTCTCCTTTTTTAAGTATTCAAAAATGGGAATTGGGAAATTCCCAAATTCACTAATATGGTGTTCTTGGAACTCTTTTCCTTGGTACCCGGGACAAAACCTAACCAAATTCTTAATTGGATCCCATCACTACAGTGGTTGGGCGGTTGGCTAACCCATGGGATCGGATGGGGTTAGGCTGGACTGATGGATCCGTAAATCGAGACTCAAACTTTTGTTTTTACGATAGATAAAATAAATCCCGGACAGTAACTGTTCTATGGATAAGAATCAACGGCTGTGCCTCTTGAATGGGGAAAAAAGCGTTGATCCCAATGATCCAAGTGCAACTTTCTTCCTTGACCTGACCAAGTATCTTATAGAGGTAATTAGATCAGCTCGATCAGAAATGATCTTGACTACGTTAGAATAAAAAGTTATCCTGGTGGAATCGCCCGTGCTTTTCGGTAAAGGAAGTTTTTCCGGGTTCAGTTTTGGAACAACCGACGGATTAGTCTCTTATCCGGATATCCGTGGGCGAGGCCCCGAATGTGGGACCCCTGTCCCGCGCGAGAAGTGCTACTTCCGCTGCTAGTATCCCGAATCTGTTGCTCGGTGGGAACAGGGATCTTACAGTTGGTATCAGAGCAATTGGTTAATAAAGATCAACTGAGAAGACAAATATGTCAAAAATTTATCAAGAAAGACAAAAAGGTTATAATTATGTGATATAATTCATACAAATTGATATTCAAACTGAAACTCGTAATTTGGTAATTGGGTCTTCAGATGGAAGTACCGCAATTATATAGAATCCCTGACTTGCTTGAGGCCTAGACATGATAGTATTTACCTTATAATTACAAGGGCCGTGACTACCCGTATATACCGAGAGTATACTGCAGCTCTTTACTGACAGCATATACGAGTAAATCTAAGACTTGAAATTATAAGTGTTAATGCTATCTAGATGATGATTTCGAATGTGATTGATATGATTTTTAATTCTGTTTGAGAATTGATGAATTGATTTGGATTCTGATTGAAAATGCTGATTGAAAAATGTTGATTTTTAAAAAATTAGTTGAAATATAATGAAACCACAATGAGGGGGAATGGGACGAGTCCCTGTGATGATATTCGTAACTAGAATGATGATAATGAATTCAGCAAATCACTATGAGGTTAGTGGGTTGTGCCGTTAGATTGCTACTGTTAATACTTGACCGGTAGATCAAGTTAAGGGATGTCAAATTGAGAACTTGCTTGACTGAAATTTTCGTGGAGGAAGGTTCCGAAGGAAACTTTGCGGTCTAATGGACCATTATCATGTTAAAGATATGAATGATATGATCTGAATGAATTGATATTTAATGATGAGTTCTATATAAGGGATATTTATCCCAGTGTTCTGTTGGGTTGACCAGAATATAAGGAACCCCAGAATAAAAATTGGATCTTAAGAAAAAGAGCTGTCCTCTACCTTGCGAGATGAGGACATCTTGCACTTTTTAAGTGGGGTAGAATGTAAGATTCCTCCCCAGCCTTCGAGGTATACAGGAGTAAGAATCTCCCTTTCTGATCTTATAATTATTCCCTCTCTAAAATAAAAGAAAGTTTCTGTTTAAAAAAGGAAGACCCTTTCCCTAGAATACTTCTCAGGAGTCCCACCTGTTTTAAAGATTTAGAACAATGAGTTCAGAAGTGAGAATCGGTGTTTTGGATACCAAGGTTTTGGTTTTCATTCGAGTACGGCCCAAAAGAAGTTCTTTATCTCTTGGGGAGTATAAGAAGTTATCCCCCAAATATTGTGACCCTTATATCTGAATTCAATGAAAGTAGGTGACTTAGCCTACAAGCTCTTTTATCTCCTCATCTCAAAATTCTTAATGCCTTCTATAGAAAAATGTGTCAAACACAAATCATGGAAAGACGGCAAAACTTCAGTGGCAAGTTACCGTTGGCTTCTAGGTTACGCTAGCTCCTTCCTTTATATAAGTCGTAACTTTTACTTGTCGCTCACACTAATCTTACTCCCATCAATCTCTTTTCTTTCTTAATCTCCTTCATGGCTTGGCAACAGGAATTAGTTTTATCCCTGATGATTTCTCACCTTCAAGACGCAAGAGAGTCTGTGAAGAAAGACTTTATAGAACAGTATGAGCGCTCACTTTTTCCTCACCTAGGAACTTCTGTAGCGCAGACCAAATGGTGGACCTATCAAAACATAACTAGGGTAACACCCTGGGATCAGCAGCACTTTCGTAACAATGTCCGCTTGGCCATGGTTATTGAAGCTTTGGGTTTGGGTCCCCGATACTACTGCGTCATGAGATCAAGGCATCTTGGGTTTTCTGAGCGGGTCTTCTTACTGGCGTGTTTTCTTCCTCATGAGAAGATATGCCTTTATCCCATTTTTGGCTTACCTCTCAGAGGTCCTTTTGTTAGATCACCTCATACCACTGAGATAGTTGCGGCAATAACCAGCAGAATCATTCCCATAGATGAGTTACCCTATACTTCTGCAGCTTGTGAGTGCTGCTTTTGTGACCATATGATGGATGGGCTTATGGAAGTGTAAAGAGTTCTTCTATCTTTACTGTATAAGTTCCGAGAATGAATAAAGTTTAAATCTTGTTCTTATCTTGCTTTCTTTAAGACTTTTCTTGGTGGTTAATCTTGATTAAAATTTTTCTCTAAGTCTCATATTCGTGCATCTTGCGAAACTATCCCAGTTTGCGAGATGAGGACATCTCGCATTTTTTAAGTGGGGTAGAATGTAAGATTCCTCCCCCACCCCCTTTTTGATGTCTAATATCTTCCCCTGTAATCAATCCCTCTTCAGAAATATAAAGACCTTGTTTTTAACTGTTTTAGCCTAGAGAGAGAAAATTATTCTAGAGAGAGAATATTCAAATTATGAATATTTTTGGATAGAAAAATAACTCATCTTATTAAAATAAGTTCCCCTGAAACAGAAATTCAAAAATAATTTTCCAATGTGCAATTGGAATTAATTGGAAATGGGTATAAAGGACCTTAGTCTAAGGGTCTAGATTTTCAGAAATTTTTGGATTATGGTCCAATTAAGGTTCCTATGGGCCAATAACATCAATCCATGTGTAGGGAGGAGATAAATCCAATTTGTAAAAGAAGATACCAAAAAATGAGTAAATACTCACATAAGGTGAAAAGTTGAAAATGTACAAGGTTTATTAGTAAAGAACTATGAGCAATAAAATTTTGACACATATGTAAGGAAGGGGAATTCTTTAAAGAAGGTGCATATTTCACATAAGATGAAGAGTTGAAAATGTACAAGGTTTATTAGTAAAAAACTATGAGTAATAAAACTTTGACACATATGTAAGGAAGGTGAATTCTTTAAAGAAGGTGCATATTTCACATAAGATGAAGAGTTGAAAATGTACAAGGTTTATTAGTAAAAAACTATGAGCAATAAAACTTTGACACATATGTAAGGAAGGGGAGTTCTTTAAAGAAGGTGCATATTTCACATAAGATGAAGAGTTGAAAATGTACAAGGTTTATTAGTAAAAAAAACTATGAGCAATAAAATTTTGACACATATGTAAGGAAGGGGAGTTCTTTAAAGGAGGTACGTATTTCACATGCTTGAATGAGTTTTAAACTCAAAAATAATGTGATATTTTTATCCCTCATCTCTCTTGAACCAAACCAAATCAAAATGAAACCAAATCGAATAAAAAAGTAACCAAACTAGGTCCAAATCTAGTCCAAATTCAACCAAACTGACTTGGAAAATTCTAGAATCAGTTTGTTTGGTTAGGAGCTCAATTTTCCCTATAAATAGAAGCCTTCCCTTGTTGAAAAATATATAGTGTCTTATGCATTGTTACTCTACTCCACCTAAGCCAAGAACTATGAATTCTTTAATAATTCACTAGTTTTTGATACTTCTTCCTTTCTTCAATCCCCATTGGTGGCTCCATCAACATACTAAACCAATTGATTGGTTGGGGGCCTCTACCATGAATAAAGAATCAAGCAAATTGTAAGGTAAGTATGGTGAATTTTGATCTTTTCTATAATTTCTCAATGATTCTCTCTTCTCAACCCCTCTTAAGCTTGAGAAGCTTAATTGATATGGTTTTTGAAATGCTATTGAAGTTAATTAATTAATGATAGTAAAGAATTACATAAAACTCTATTTATATTTAATTCTAATGGTCTTTCTCTCTCTCACTTAAGAAATGGTCATACTCATGACCCTTTTCAATCCAAATGAAGCTTTTCATAAGGCTTTTCCTTAATCCAAGATTAAGCTATGCTTGAGGCCAAATTAATGGCTTTTTTCTATACTTTTAGTTTATGTATATCGATGATTCAATCCATTATGGATTGATGATCCAATTAGAGACCATTCTAATTATTTCCTTAATGATAAGCCTTATCCCTTAGAAAAAAATTGAGACTTATCAGTCATAGTAGCGGAGCTATGGCAAAATTTTTATAGAAATTACCCATAAAATAATTTCATTCAAAGCATAAAAAGAGGACTTCCTACCATATTCTAGGAACTATCATCCTAGATTAATTAAAAGAATTTTTTTATGCATGTAGATGTAGATGTGGATGTGGAGGTAGATGTATGCATGTAGATGTAGATGTATAGATGTAGATGTGGATGTGGAGGTGGATGTATGCATGTAGATGTAGATGTGGAGGTGGATGGATGCATGTAGATGTAGATGTATAGATGTAGATGTGAATGGAGATGTGGATGTATGCATGTAGATGTAGATGTATAGATGTAGATGTGGATGTGGAGGTAGATGTATGCATGTAGATGTAGATGTATAGATGTAGATGTGGATGTGGAGGTGGATGTATGCATGTAGATGTAGATGTGGAGGTGGATGGATGCATGTAGATGTAGATGTATAGATATAGATGTGAATGGAGATGTGGATGTATGCATGTAGATGTAGATGTGGAGGTGGATGGATGCATGTAGATGTAGATGTATAGATGTAGATGTGAATGGAGATGTGGATGTATGCATGTAGATGTAGATGTATAGATGTAGATGTGGATGTGGAGGTAGATGTATGCATGTAGATGTAGATGTATAGATGTAGATGTGGATGTGGAGGTGGATGTATGCATGTAGATGTAGATGTGGAGGTGGATGGATGCATGTAGATGTAGATGTATAGATATAGATGTGAATGGAGATGTGGATGTATGCATGTAGATGTAGATGTATAGAGGTGAATGTGAATGTGGATGTGAATATATGATATGTGATGTGAAGGAATCTGAAATGATGAGATGAAAAATGATGTGATGGGATGAGTATACATATAAATGGAATATGGAATAAGTAATGTAGATTGATGAGGGATAATGTGGAAAAATGAAAGTTAAAATAGAAATTGTATTGTAAACTGTTTGTAAATGCTGTTTGTAAATGATTGTTTTATGTCAAGAATGCTAGGGGGAGCATTTTGGCCGTCTTGTGATTAAGGTCGTGATGATAAAGTTGCAACTGCTGACGGAGAGTCAATGAAGGACGTCTCGCGTAGCAAGGTCGGCCAAAGTCTTGACCAGCCTCGATTAAAATGGTGAGCTTCCAGTACGATGGGTGAGGGGCCAAGGAAGCGGCCTATGAGTGAAGCGCTAGGTCACCTGCGAAGGATCCTAGAGGGTGCTAACCATACGGTGCTCGGGCTCTGGGTCGCCTAGGATATGTTGGAATTAGGGTTGCAGGAATGCACACACAACTTCAAGAAGATGAGGAAGCTTGAGCACAACACAGTAGTGTATTATGAGTGCCAAAAATAAAAGATAACAAGCCCTAGAAGATAATGGGCGTATATACAATGCAGGGGGGAAAAAACCTCCTAGTGAGGGAAAAAGTGCCCCGGCGGTCCTAAGTGTGTTCACACACATCACTACTATAATATGGTAACAAATCCCCCCTGGAGTGATGCGGTGAACAAGAGCTAGCACTCATGTATAGGGAAGTGTCTAGCTATGTGGACGAATCCACAAAAGGGAGTAAGCCCAAAGCTTTGCGAAAAGCTTCGAACTTCTCACG
Source organism: Cibotium barometz (assembly GCF_041138505.1). Taxonomy (NCBI): domain Eukaryota; kingdom Viridiplantae; phylum Streptophyta; class Polypodiopsida; order Cyatheales; family Cibotiaceae; genus Cibotium; species Cibotium barometz. The sequence continues at coordinate 24,118,767 of NC_141067.1, forward strand.
AGGCAGAGCCTTTGTGAAAAGGTCTGCAAGGTTATCCTGTGTTGGCACATAAGCCAAACTGATCTCTCCTGCAGAGAGTCTCTCCCTGACATAATGGTAGTGCACCTCAATGTGCTTCGTACGAGCATGGAACACTGGGTTCCGCGCAACTGCCAATGCGCTCTGACTGTCAGTGAAGATGGTGGTGGCAGATGGCTGCCCAACACCCAAATCAGCCATAAGGCGTCTGAGCCACACACACTCAACCGTAGCTGTGAAAGCTGCCCTGTACTCAGCTTCACAACTAGAAGTGGCCACAGTAGGCTGCTTCTTGCTCAACCATGATATGCATGAGCTTCCAAGCATGAAGCAAAAACCACTCGTGGACACGCGTGTGTCATAACAACCAGCCCAGTCAGAATCTGAAAAAACATGTAAATCTGGCGGCAATGATCCCCCCTTGGGATAAAACAACCCAAGATGCCGAGTACCACTCAAATAGCGAAAGATACGCTTCACTGCCTGCCAATGCTTAATGCCTGGGCTATGCATAAATCTGCTCACCTGTGAGACTGCAAACTGAATGTCTGGCCTCGTAATGCATACATAAATGAGGCAACCAACAGCTGTCTGATAGAGTGTGACATCAAAGTGATCTCCAGCATCATGAAGACTCAACTTCAAACCTGTCTCCATTGGAGTAGCAATAGGCTTGCAGTCTTCAAGGCCAAATCTCCGCAACAATGTTTCAATATACTTTGTCTGACATAAAGCAATACCTCCATCACACTGCTTAAATTGTATCCCCAAATAATGATGCAAATGCCCCAAATCTGACATCTCAAAAGAGGCATTCAAATTAGCCTTAAAATCAGCAATATGACTCTCATTTGGTCCTGTGAGCAGCATGTCATCGACATAGAGAGCAATGATTAGATGTACACCATCCACACGTTTAACATACAAAGTGCTTTCTGTTGGACTATTCTGAAACCCATGTGCAGTCAAATATGCATGTATTTTTTCATACCAAGCTCGTGGAGCTTGCTTTAAACCATATAAAGCCTTTTTTAACCTGCACACTTTGTTTTCCTGCCCTCTTTGAACAAAACCACGAGGCTGCGATACATACACCTCCTCATGCAAATCTCCATTTAAGAACGCAGTCTTTATGTCCAGTTGATGTACATTCCAACCATTATGAGCTGCTAATGCACAGATGCTACGAACAGTGGTCATACGACATGTGGGAGCAAAAGTCTCATCAAAATCAATGCCCTTCTCTTGAGCATAACCTTTTGCAACAAGCCTAGCCTTATGGCGATCCACTGTGCCATCAGGCTTACGCTTCAATTTGTATACCCACTTAGTGCCAATGGCCTTCTTGCCAGGGGGCAAGTCACATAAAGACCATGTACTATTCTTCATAATAGCATCGTATTCTGCTTGCATAGCAGCCATCCAATTTTCTGAACTTTGTGCCTCATCAAATGAAACAGGCTCACTTTCATCGCACATACTAGAAACAGCCAATGCATAACAATCTGACGCATAAGAGGCACCATGAGAGCCAGAACGAGTGCGACTAGACAAAGGGGCATCCAACTTGCTGTCACGCAAAGTCTGCACCAGCCATCTAGGCATGTTCCTAGAGCCCTCAATCTCTTGTCTCTCATCCTCAAGTGCATCATGCACATCTGCATCAGATATAGGCTGATCTGTGCCATCATTTAAAACCTGCATAGGCTGAAAAACTGCCTCATGAGGTATTGCACTTGACTGTGCACCACTGAAAAGAGGCAACAATGTATCATAGACATCACGTGAGCTGATATCTGTCTCCTTAGTACATGAAACCAAGGGCTGAACTGCATCTTCCACAAATACAACATCACGGCTAACCAAAATGCGCTTTGTCTGTGGATGATACAAACGATAGCCTTTGCTCTCAGCACTATATCCAACAAAAATACATTTGACAGCTTTGTCATCCAATTTTCTGCGATGTTGCACAGGCACTAATGCATATGCCAGGCAACCAAAAACACGTAAATGGCCAACAGATGGCTTGCGGCTATGCCAAGCCTCATATGGAGTGACAACCTGTAATGCTTTGGTGGGACACCTGTTTAGTACATAAGTGGCACACATGACAGCCTCAAGCCAAAAACCATGTGGTAGACTTTGACTCTTAACCATACATCTTGCCATTTCCATGAGAGACCTGTTTTTTCTCTCAGCCACACCATTTTGTTGTGGTGTATACGGCACTGTACATTGGTGTTTTATCCCACGCTCAGCCAGAAATGCATTAAATTCTGAAGACATATACTCCCCCCCTCGATCTGAACGGAGGGTGCCCATCTTACTTTCTGACACATTTTCAGCCATAACCAAAAACTGTTTGAAGCACAAAAACACTTCGGACTTTGCCTTCAAAGGATATACCCATGCATGCCTGGTAAAATCATCAATGAAAGTCACGAAGTAAAGGTAGTTTCCAAATGATGGAGTTTGCATGGGACCACAAACATCACTGTGAACAAGCTGCAATCTGCGTTCAGCTCTCACTGATCCATCTTTGGGAAAGGAAGCACGCTGCATTTTACCCAATATGCAGCCCTCACAAACATGCTTGACAGGTGCCTCAAGCTTAGGCAAAGAAGACACCATTTCAGATTTCTGCAGGCGCAGCAAACTTGCAAAATTCAGATGACCAAAACGTGCATGCCACAGTTTTGCATTTGAAATAGCCTGCGTATCCATAATAGCACATGCTGAATCCTCTACACATTTGCCATCCATATTGAGCTTATACAGCCCTCGACATAGTGAACCAGATGCTACAATGATGTCACCACAAGAGAGATCATGAACAGTACATCTGTCATCCACAAATTTTACAACCAAACCTGTTTTGGCAAATGCGGAGACTGACAGCAGATTCTTTTTGATCCCTGGCACATACAATGCATCAAAAAGTGTAAAGGTGTTGCCATTTGCAACATTCAGCACAATCTGTCCAACTCCTTCAACGGGATAAGAGGAGTTATTGGCACAAGTGACAGTATTCCCTGTGGGAGCAGACTCAAGGAAAGTGAATAAACTGCGCTGCGAGGTGATATGCTTAGTGGCACCACTGTCAAAGTACCATACATCTGAATCTACTGCAGACATACATGTGTCATGCAAAGATGGGTCATAACTGCACTGCGCATTGAATGCCCATTCTGTATCTTGAACAACATTAGCAGATTCATTGTTAGAAGGAGAGGCATCTGCAACAGCCATACCAGCCTCTTTCTTCTTAGCCTCTTTCGCAGCCAGCTTAGGACACGCTTTGATGACATGATCATTTCCCTTACAGTACTTGCAAAATGTCTTCTGTTTGTCACCCTTCTTCTCATCTTTGTCTTCCTTCTTTGGTTGCGCAGCATTTGCAGATTTCTGCTTACTAGAAGAAAAGCCAGCTTTACCTTTCCCGCTTCTCTGACTAGCAACGAAAGCTTGATCTGCGACACGCATAATATTCCTGTTTTGCCTTGACTGGTCTTCTTGCAGCAAAACAGAAACTAACTCCTCAAATGATAAGGCATTGGGATTGCCTTTCATCATCAAGCGAAGAGTGGAAGCAAAACCCTGATAAGAATCTGGTAGACCATTCAAAACAGTCTGCACAAGTGAACTGTCTGACAGGATTTCATCTGCAGAAATGAGCTGCTCTTTGAAATCCTTGATCTTTGTCAAAAAGCTATCCATAGAATCACCTTCGTTCATATGCTCACTCTCCAACTGTTTTCGGAGATAAGCAACACGAGCCTCATTTCTTGCCTGATACAATGTGGCAAGTACATCCCAAGCATCCTTAGAAGTCCTGCAGGAGCGAATATGTGGGATAATGGTACGTTTGACAGACAGCGCAATCAAGGCATGAGCCTGCGCATCTCTACCATCCCAACGAATCTGCTCTGCTGAAAGTGGTGGTTCTCGAACAGCTGCTACAGCACTTGTGCTTGCACCATCATCAACAGTACCTGTTTCTGATGTGTTTGCAGCATTCCCAGCCACAATAGGACGTGCATCAATACCCTGCACAATGTTCCATAACCCCTTTGCTACCAATACATGTCGCATCATATATGCCCACAATGGATAGTTTGTAAGATCCCTGTTCCCACCGAGCAACGGATTCGGGGTACTGGCAGCGGAAGTAGCGCTTCTCGCGCGGGACAGGGGTCCCACACTCGGGGCCTCGCCCACGGATATCCGGATAAGAGACTAATCCGTCGGTTGTTCCAAAACCGAACCCGGAAAAACTTCCTTTACCGGAAAGCACGGGCGATTCCACCAGGATAACTTTTTACTCTAACGTAGTCAAGATCATTTCTGATCGAGATGATCCGATTACATCTATAAGATACTTAGTCAGTTCAAGGAAGAAACTTGCACTTGGATCATTGGGATCAACGCTTTTTTCCCCATTCAAGAGGCACAGCCGTTGATTCCTATCCATAGAACAGTTTCTGTCCGGGATTTATTTTTTTTTCTATCGTAAAAACAAAAGTTTGAGTCTCGATTTACGGATCCATCAGTCCAGCCTAACCCCATCCGATCCCATGGGTTAGCCAACCGCCCAACCACTGTAGTGATGGGATCCAATTAAAAATTTGGTTAGGTTTTGTCCCGGGTACCAAGGAAAAGAGTTCCAAGGCCCCCTAGCCGGATGTTCATGCAAAATAAAACTAGTCACACCACTCACACACCCAATATGAAATTGCCCTTTTTCAACCAGATTCAACCAGTTTAAAACAATCCTTTAATAAAACCATAGTATCATTGATCACCATCTTCCAATTTATCCAATTGATTCTTAATTTCCCATCATTCCTTCATCAGAGTATCTATGGCATCATCGGTAACTAGAACGCTCAGGAGCCGTTTCGATAGTTCCTAGCCCATAATACTTGGCAATATAATCACTTAACAAGATGGACTCTCGTTGAAGATCAGCAAGATCAACCAACAGATCCATATAAGGAGCCATGGACTCATCCATTGAAGACCAGCAAGGTCAATCAACCAGATCCATGCTCGATTTCAGAAAACAACTCCAACTCTGTTCCAATATCTTCCTCGACGCACGCGTGGGTATCCTAGGCAACCCAGAGCCCGAGCACCGTATGGTCAGCACCCTCTAGGATCCTTCGCAAGTAACCTAGCGCTTCACGCATAGGCCGCTTCCTTGGCCCCTCATCCACCGTACCGGAAGCTCACCATTTTAATCGCACCGAGGCTGGTCAAGACCTCGGCCGACCTTGCTACGCGAGACGTCCTTCATTGACTCCCCGTCAGCAGTTGCAACTTTACCATCACGACTTTAATCACAAGACGGTCAAAATGCTCCCCCCAGCATTCTTGACATAAAACAATCATTTACAAACAGCATTTACAAACAGTATTTACAAACAGTTTACAACACAATTTCTATTTTAACTTTCATTTTTCCACATTATCCTTCATCAATCTACATTACTTATTCCATATTCCATTTATATGTATACTCATCCCATCACATCATTTCTATCTCATCACTTCAGATTCCCTCACATCGCATATCGTATATTCACATCCATACATCCACATCTATATGCGTACATTCACATCTACATGCATACATCTACATCTCTATGCATACATCCACATCCACATTCACATTCACCTCCATACATCTACATCTACATGCATACATCCACATCTCCATTCACATCTACATCTATACATCTACATCTACATGCATCCATCCACCTCCACATCCACATCTACATCTATACATCTACATCTACATGCATACATCCATATCTCCATTCCCATCTACATCTATACATCTACATCTACATGCATCCATCTACCTCCACATCCACATCTACATCTATACATCTACATCTACATGCATACATCCATATCTCCATTCCCATCTACATCTATACATCTACATCTACATGTATCCATCTACCTCCACATCCACATCTACATCTATACATCTACATCTACATGTATACATCCACATCCACATCTATACATCTACATCTACATGCATACATCCACATCTCCATTCACATCTACATCTATACATCTACATCTACATGCATCCATCCACCTCCACATCCACATCTACATCTATACATCTACATCTACATGCATACATCCATATCTCCATTCCCATCTACATCTATACATCTACATCTACATGCATCCATCTACCTCCACATCCACATCTACATCTATACATCTACATCTACATGCATACATCCATATCTCCATTCCCATCTACATCTATACATCTACATCTACATGTATCCATCTACCTCCACATCCACATCTACATCTATACATCTACATCTACATGTATACATCCACATCCACATCTATACATCTACATCTACATGCATACATCCACATCTCCATTCACATCTACATCTATACATCTACATCTACATGCATCCATCCACCTCCACATCCACATCTACATCTATACATCTACATCTACATGCAAACTTCCACATCTCCATGCATAATAAAATTCTTTTAATTAATCTAGGATGATAGTTCCTAGAATATGGTAGGAAGTCCTCTTTTTATGCTTTGAATGAATTTATTTTATGCGTAATTTCTATAAAAATTTTGCCATAGCTCCGCTACTATGACTGATAAATCTCAATTTTTTTTTTCTAAGGGATAAAGCTCATTATCAAAGAAATAATTAGAATGGTCTCTAATTGGATCATCAATCCATAATGGTCTCTAATTGGATCATTAGGAAAACAATTAGAATGGTCTCTAATTGGATCATCAATCCATAATGGTCTCTAATTGGATCATTAAGAAAACAATTAGAATGGTCTCTAATTGGGTCATCAATCCATAATGGTCTCTAATTGGATCATTAAGAAAACAATTAGAATGGTCTCTAATTGGGTCATCAATCCATAATGGATTGAATCATCAATGTGCATAAACTAAAAGCATAGCAAAAAGCCATTAATTTGGCCTCAAGCATAGCTTAATCTTGGATTAAGGAAAAGCTTTATGAAAAGCTTCATTTGGATTGAGAATGGGTCATGAGTATGACCATTTCTTGAGTGAGAGAGAGAAATTATAAAAACCATTAGAATTTAAATATAAGTGGAAATTAACTTTTATAGCATTTATTAAATTATGTAACTCTTCACTACTATTCACCAATTAACTTCAATAGCTTTTAAAAAAAACCATACCAATTAAACTTCTCAAGCTTGAGAGGGGTTGAGAAGAGAGAATCATTGAGAAATCATAAAAATTCAATATACTTACCTTATGATTTGCTTGATTCTTTATTCACGGTAGAGGCCCCCAACCAATCAATTGGTTTAGTATGTTGATGGAGCCACCAATGGGGATTGAAGAAAGAGAGAAGTGTCAAAAACTAGTGAATTATTAAAGAATTCACAGTTCTTGGCTTAGGTGGAGTAACATAGCATAAGACACTATATATTTTGGCTTAGATGGAGTAGAGTAACAAAGCATAAGACACTATCTAATTTGGCATTAGGTGGAGTAGAGTAACAAGGCATAAGACTCTATCTAATTTGGCTTAGGTGGAGTAGAGTAACAAGGCATAAGACACTATATATTTTAGCTTAGGTGGAGTAGAGTAACAAAGCATAAGAGACTATATTTTGGCTTAGGTGGAGTAGAGTAACAATGCATAAGACATTATATTTTTTTCAACAAGGGGAGGCTTCTATTTATAGGAAAATTTGAGCTCCTAACCAAACAAACTGATTCTAGAATTTTCCAAGTCAGTTTGGTTGAATTTGGACTAGATTTGGACCTAGTTTGGTTACTTTTTGATTTGGTTTGGTTCCATTTTGATTTGGTTTGGTTCAAGGGAGATGAGAGATAAAAATATCACATTATTTTTGAGTTTAAAACTCATTCAAGCATGTGAAATATGTACCTCCTTTAAAGAATTCCCCTTCCTTACATATGTGTCAAAATTTTATTGCTCATAGTTTTTTACTAATAAACCTTGTACATTTTCAACTCTTCATCTTATGTGAAATATGCACCTCCTTTAAAGAACTCCTCTTCCTTACATATGTGTCATAGTTTTTTTACTAATAAACCTTGTACATTTTCAACTCTTCATCTTATGTGAAATATGCACCTCCTTTAAAGAACTCCCCTTCCTTACATATGTGTTTATTTACTAATAAACCTTGTACATTTTCAACTCTTCATCTTATGTGAAATATGCACCTCCTTTAAAGAACTCCCCTTCCTTACATATGTGTTTATTTACTAATAAACCTTGTACATTTTCAACTCTTCATCTTATGTGAAATGTGCACCTCCTTTAAAGAACTCTCCTTCCTTACATATGAGTCATAATGGAATCATTTTAATATTGCTCATAGTTTTTTACTAATAAACCTTGTACATTTTCAACTCTTCACCTCATGTGAGCATTTACTCATTTTTGGGTATTTTCTTTTTACAATTTGGATTTATCTCCTCCCTACACATGGATTGATGCTATTGGCCCATAGGAACCTTAATTGGACCATAGTCTAAAGATTTATGAAAATCTAGACTCTTAGGCTAAGGTTCTTTATACCTCTTTCCAATTAATTCCCATTGCACATTGGAAAATTCTTTTTAAATTTTTGTTTCAGGGGAACTCATCTGAATTATAAGAGATATTTTTCTATCCTGAAATATTCAAAATCTGAATATTCTCTCTCTAGAATATTTTCTCTCTCTAGGTTAAAACAGTCACAAACAAGATTTCTTATATGTCAGAAAAGGAATTGATTACAGGGGAATATACTAGACATCAAAAAGGGGTTGGGAGAGGAATCTTACATTCTACCCCACTTAAAAAACGCGAGATGTCCTCATCTCGCAGGTGGAGTATGCTCTCTTTCATCATCTTTTTCTTCTTCAATCACATTCAACGTTACGCCTTGGAAGTGGACGGTCGATTTTTCCCTGGTATTCTGCTGGATTATGGATGACTTGAGAATTGTCGGTTAAGCCCTTGGTTTTTTTTTTTTTTTTTTTTTTTCAATTGCAGTAGGGATCTGCCCTTCTTTCCTCTTCTACTTCTTCTGCAATTGTGACTGCTCTGGCTGCTGCAGTCTGAGGTGGAATTCTTTCTCTTTGGTTGCCCCTATTCTGGAAAGGAGTTCTGAGGTTACTCTGGGTAGAGGCAGATGGTTGATTTGGAGTTCTTCTGGGGTTATCCTGGCTTGGGCGAGACTGGTATGAAGGGATTGGTCTCTGAATTCGGGTTCCTAGACTTCCCTGTCCCCTTGACATGGCAGGAGTTGGGCAGTCTTTTAACTGATGACCAAAACCTTGGCATCCAAAACACCGGTTCTCGCTTCTGAGTTCATCGTTCTGAATCCTTAAAATAGGTGGTCCTCTTGAGAAAGTATTCTGGGAGAAGGGTCTTCCTTCACTTTGGAATCTTTCTGCATCTTGATTCTGAACCGGTCCTTGCTGCCTCTTTGGGGGTGGAAAGTTTGAAGTACCTTCCTGGGCTTGGAATCTTTTAAAGTTAGAGGGTGCAGGCTTTGGCGGGACCTTTACTACAAAGGCTTTGGCAAAATCCTTTGCCATTTTTACTGCTTCAGCCATGGACACTGGTTTGGCATTTTTGACCAGTGTATCTAAGGGTTCGTTCATTCCCCGAATGAACCTGGCCATGAGCTGTTCTTCGTCAAGAGGTGGTGAATATTTGAGCAGAAGGGCAAAGGCCTGGTGATATTCCTCGATGGATTTGCTCTCCTGCTTTAGTTCTAGGAATTCGTTCATTTTGGTTTCTAAAAATCCAGGAGGGCAAAATCTCTTTCTTAGATAGGTTTTTAGATCATTCCAGGATTGAGTATTTCTGTCCAGACGATTGGTGTCACAATGGTTCCTCCATGCTACCCTGGCTGTTTCCACTATTTTCAACCGGCCAAGAGCCATTTTGCTCAACTCATTATAACCTGTGACGTCAAAATACTCTTCCATGGCTTCCACCCATTTCTCCACAGCCTCACCCAGGTTCTCCCCTTCTCCTTTGAAGGGTCCTGGCTGAGTCCTATGAAGAGCCTTGCGAACATCAGGGTCAAGTTCGTTATCTTCAGAGACAGGGTCTAGCTGCTGACGGCTACGGTTTCCTCGTCTCATGATTCTGTCAAAATTTATATATTAGAGAGAGAATAGTTATAAGATCGGAAGGGAGATTCTTACTTTTGAATACTTCAATAATTGGGGAGAAATTTTACATTCTACCCCACTTAAAAAAGTGCGAGATGTCCTCATCTCGCAAGGTAGAGGATAACTCTTTTTCTTAAGATCCAATTTTTATTCTGGGGTTGCTTATATTCTGGTCAACCCAACAGAACACTGGGATAAATATCCCTTATATAGAACTCATAATTAAATAACAATTCATTCAGATCTTATCATTCATATCTTTAACATGATAATGGTCCATTAGACCGAAAAGTTTCCTTCGGAACATTCCTCCACACGGAAATTTCAGTCAAGCAAGTTCTCAATTTGACATCCCTTAACTTGATCTACCGGTCAAGTATTAACAGTAGCAATCTGACAGCACAACCCACTAATCTCATAGTGATTTGCTGAATTCGTTATCATCATTCTAGTTATGAATATCATCACATGGACTCGTCCCATTCCCCCTCATTGTGGTTTCATTATATTTCAACTAATTTTTAAAAATCAACATTTTTCAATCAGCATTTTCAATCAGAATCCAAATCAATTCATTCATTCTCAAACAGAATTAAAAATCATATCAATCACATTCAAAATCATCATCTAGATAGTATTAACGCTTATAATTTCAAGTCTTAGATTTACTCGTATATACTGTCAGTAAAGAGCTGCAGTATACTCTCGGTATATACGGGTAGTCACGGCCTTTGGAATTATAAGGTAAATACTATCATGTCTAGGCCTCAAGCAAGTCAGGGTTTCTATATAATTGCGGTACTTCCATCTGAAGAACCGATTACCAAATTATGAATTTCAGTTTGAATATCAAATTGTATGAATTATATCACACAATTATAACCTTTTGGTGTTTCTTGATAAATTTTTTTTTGACATATTTGTCTTCTCAGTTGATCTTTATTAACCAAATGCTCTGATACCAACTGTAAGATCCCTGTTCCCACCGAGCAACGGATTCGGGGTACTGGCAGCGGAAGTAGCGCTTCTCGCGCGGGACAGGGGTCCCACACTCGGGGCCTCGCCCACGGATATCCGGATAAGAGACTAATCCGTCGGTTGTTCCAAAACCGAACCCGGAAAAACTTCCTTTACCGGAAAGCACGGGCGATTCCACCAGGATAACTTTTTACTCTAACGTAGTCAAGATCATTTCTGATCGAGATGATCCGATTACATCTATAAGATACTTAGTCAGTTCAAGGAAGAAACTTGCACTTGGATCATTGGGATCAACGCTTTTTTCCCCATTCAAGAGGCACAGCCGTTGATTCCTATCCATAGAACAGTTTCTGTCCGGGATTTATTTTTTTTTCTATCGTAAAAACAAAAGTTTGAGTCTCGATTTACGGATCCATCAGTCCAGCCTAACCCCATCCGATCCCATGGGTTAGCCAACCGCCCAACCACTGTAGTGATGGGATCCAATTAAAAATTTGGTTAGGTTTTGTCCCGGGTACCAAGGAAAAGAGTTCCAAGGCCCCCTAGCCGGATGTTCATGCAAAATAAAACTAGTCACACCACTCACACACCCAATATGAAATTGCCCTTTTTCAACCAGATTCAACCAGTTTAAAACAATCCTTTAATAAAACCATAGTATCATTGATCACCATCTTCCAATTTATCCAATTGATTCTTAATTTCCCATCATTCCTTCATCAGAGTATCTATGGCATCATCGGTAACTAGAACGCTCAGGAGCCGTTTCGATAGTTCCTAGCCCATAATACTTGGCAATATAATCACTTAACAAGATGGACTCTCGTTGAAGATCAGCAAGATCAACCAACAGATCCATATAAGGAGCCATGGACTCATCCATTGAAGACCAGCAAGGTCAATCAACCAGATCCATGCTCGATTTCAGAAAACAACTCCAACTCTGTTCCAATATCTTCCTCGACGCACGCGTGGGTATCCTAGGCAACCCAGAGCCCGAGCACCGTATGGTCAGCACCCTCTAGGATCCTTCGCAGGTAACCTAGCGCTTCACGCATAGGCCGCTTCCTTGGCTCCTCATCCACCGTACCGGAAGCTCACCATTTTAATCGCACCGAGGCTGGTCAAGACCTCGGCCGACCTTGCTACGCGAGACGTCCTTCATTGACTCCCCGTCAGCAGTTGCAACTTTACCATCACGACTTTAATCACAAGACGGTCAAAATGCTCCCCCCAGCATTCTTGACATAAAACAATCATTTACAAACAGCATTTACAAACAGTATTTACAAACAGTTTACAACACAATTTCTATTTTAACTTTCATTTTTCCACATTATCCTTCATCAATCTACATTACTTATTCCATATTCCATTTATATGTATACTCATCCCATCACATCATTTCTATCTCATCACTTCAGATTCCCTCACATCGCATATCGTATATTCACATCCATACATCCACATCTATATGCGTACATTCACATCTACATGCATACATCTACATCTCTATGCATACATCCACATCCACATTCACATTCACCTCCATACATCTACATCTACATGCATACATCCACATCTCCATTCACATCTACATCTATACATCTACATCTACATGCATCCATCCACCTCCACATCCACATCTACATCTATACATCTACATCTACATGCATACATCCATATCTCCATTCCCATCTACATCTATACATCTACATCTACATGCATCCATCTACCTCCACATCCACATCTACATCTATACATCTACATCTACATGCATACATCCATATCTCCATTCCCATCTACATCTATACATCTACATCTACATGTATCCATCTACCTCCACATCCACATCTACATCTATACATCTACATCTACATGTATACATCCACATCCACATCTATACATCTACATCTACATGCATACATCCACATCTCCATTCACATCTACATCTATACATCTACATCTACATGCATCCATCCACCTCCACATCCACATCTACATCTATACATCTACATCTACATGCATACATCCATATCTCCATTCCCATCTACATCTATACATCTACATCTACATGCATCCATCTACCTCCACATCCACATCTACATCTATACATCTACATCTACATGCATACATCCATATCTCCATTCCCATCTACATCTATACATCTACATCTACATGTATCCATCTACCTCCACATCCACATCTACATCTATACATCTACATCTACATGTATACATCCACATCCACATCTATACATCTACATCTACATGCATACATCCACATCTCCATTCACATCTACATCTATACATCTACATCTACATGCATCCATCCACCTCCACATCCACATCTACATCTATACATCTACATCTACATGCAAACTTCCACATCTCCATGCATAATAAAATTCTTTTAATTAATCTAGGATGATAGTTCCTAGAATATGGTAGGAAGTCCTCTTTTTATGCTTTGAATGAATTTATTTTATGCGTAATTTCTATAAAAATTTTGCCATAGCTCCGCTACTATGACTGATAAATCTCAATTTTTTTTTTCTAAGGGATAAAGCTCATTATCAAAGAAATAATTAGAATGGTCTCTAATTGGATCATCAATCCATAATGGTCTCTAATTGGATCATTAGGAAAACAATTAGAATGGTCTCTAATTGGATCATCAATCCATAATGGTCTCTAATTGGATCATTAAGAAAACAATTAGAATGGTCTCTAATTGGGTCATCAATCCATAATGGTCTCTAATTGGATCATTAAGAAAACAATTAGAATGGTCTCTAATTGGGTCATCAATCCATAATGGATTGAATCATCAATGTGCATAAACTAAAAGCATAGCAAAAAGCCATTAATTTGGCCTCAAGCATAGCTTAATCTTGGATTAAGGAAAAGCTTTATGAAAAGCTTCATTTGGATTGAGAATGGGTCATGAGTATGACCATTTCTTGAGTGAGAGAGAGAAATTATAAAAACCATTAGAATTTAAATATAAGTGGAAATTAACTTTTATAGCATTTATTAAATTATGTAACTCTTCACTACTATTCACCAATTAACTTCAATAGCTTTTAAAAAAAACCATACCAATTAAACTTCTCAAGCTTGAGAGGGGTTGAGAAGAGAGAATCATTGAGAAATCATAAAAATTCAATATACTTACCTTATGATTTGCTTGATTCTTTATTCACGGTAGAGGCCCCCAACCAATCAATTGGTTTAGTATGTTGATGGAGCCACCAATGGGGATTGAAGAAAGAGAGAAGTGTCAAAAACTAGTGAATTATTAAAGAATTCACAGTTCTTGGCTTAGGTGGAGTAACATAGCATAAGACACTATATATTTTGGCTTAGATGGAGTAGAGTAACAAAGCATAAGACACTATCTAATTTGGCATTAGGTGGAGTAGAGTAACAAGGCATAAGACTCTATCTAATTTGGCTTAGGTGGAGTAGAGTAACAAGGCATAAGACACTATATATTTTAGCTTAGGTGGAGTAGAGTAACAAAGCATAAGAGACTATATTTTGGCTTAGGTGGAGTAGAGTAACAATGCATAAGACATTATATTTTTTTCAACAAGGGGAGGCTTCTATTTATAGGAAAATTTGAGCTCCTAACCAAACAAACTGATTCTAGAATTTTCCAAGTCAGTTTGGTTGAATTTGGACTAGATTTGGACCTAGTTTGGTTACTTTTTGATTTGGTTTGGTTCCATTTTGATTTGGTTTGGTTCAAGGGAGATGAGAGATAAAAATATCACATTATTTTTGAGTTTAAAACTCATTCAAGCATGTGAAATATGTACCTCCTTTAAAGAATTCCCCTTCCTTACATATGTGTCAAAATTTTATTGCTCATAGTTTTTTACTAATAAACCTTGTACATTTTCAACTCTTCATCTTATGTGAAATATGCACCTCCTTTAAAGAACTCCTCTTCCTTACATATGTGTCATAGTTTTTTTACTAATAAACCTTGTACATTTTCAACTCTTCATCTTATGTGAAATATGCACCTCCTTTAAAGAACTCCCCTTCCTTACATATGTGTTTATTTACTAATAAACCTTGTACATTTTCAACTCTTCATCTTATGTGAAATATGCACCTCCTTTAAAGAACTCCCCTTCCTTACATATGTGTTTATTTACTAATAAACCTTGTACATTTTCAACTCTTCATCTTATGTGAAATGTGCACCTCCTTTAAAGAACTCTCCTTCCTTACATATGAGTCATAATGGAATCATTTTAATATTGCTCATAGTTTTTTACTAATAAACCTTGTACATTTTCAACTCTTCACCTCATGTGAGCATTTACTCATTTTTGGGTATTTTCTTTTTACAATTTGGATTTATCTCCTCCCTACACATGGATTGATGCTATTGGCCCATAGGAACCTTAATTGGACCATAGTCTAAAGATTTATGAAAATCTAGACTCTTAGGCTAAGGTTCTTTATACCTCTTTCCAATTAATTCCCATTGCACATTGGAAAATTCTTTTTAAATTTTTGTTTCAGGGGAACTCATCTGAATTATAAGAGATATTTTTCTATCCTGAAATATTCAAAATCTGAATATTCTCTCTCTAGAATATTTTCTCTCTCTAGGTTAAAACAGTCACAAACAAGATTTCTTATATGTCAGAAAAGGAATTGATTACAGGGGAATATACTAGACATCAAAAAGGGGTTGGGAGAGGAATCTTACATAGTTGGTGCCATCCAACTTATCCTCAGCAGCCAACATGCGGAATACATCATTGTTGTCAGCCATGGCCAATGACTGTACTACTAGATGTAAATGCTGTCTGTAAGAGGTAAACCTGTATAAAATCGACCTGTGCTATGTAGCACAGCCCAAAACAGACGAATGGGCACCTGTCCTGCAGATTTTAATCTTGACAGAAAATCTGCACAGTAGGACGATTTTGCCTGCGCAGTACTTGGAATGCAAAAACGGAGGGCGAAATGACTTCAGATCAAAATTCTGAAACGAACTAACCCTACGGGCTCTCCCACGGCATATACTAACCTGCAGACGCTCGTGAAACCTCGTCGCAATCGGAGGAGATGAAGCGGCAGGTGCCGGTGATGCTGCCCGGGAGGAGGAAGCCTGCTCTGATACCAATTGTTGGAATTAGGGTTGCAGGAATGCACACACAACTTCAAGAAGATGAGGAAGCTTGAGCACAACACAGTAGTGTATTATGAGTGCCAAAAATAAAAGATAACAAGCCCTAGAAGATAATGGGCGTATATACAATGCAGGGGGGAAAAAACCTCCTAGTGAGGGAAAAAGTGCCCCGGCGGTCCTAAGTGTGTTCACACACATCACTACTATAATATGGTAACAGGATACCCACGCGTGCGTCGAGCAAGATATTGGAACAAGAGTAGGAGTTGTTTTCTGAAATCGGGCATGGATCTGGTTGATTGATCTTGCTGGTCTTCAATGGATGAGTCCATGGCTCTTTATATGGATCTGTTGGTTGATCTTGCTGATCTTCAACGAGAGTCCATCTTGATAAGTGATTATATTACCGAGTATTATGGGCTAGGAACTATCGAAACGGCCCCTGAGCGTTCTAGTTGCCAATGATGCCATAGATACTCTGATGAAGGAATGATGGAAAAATTAAGAATCAACTGGATAAATTGGAAGATGGTGATCAGTGATACTATGATTTTATTAAAGGATTGTTTTAAACTGGTTGAATCTGTAAAAAGGCAATTTCATATTGGGTGTGTGAGTGGTGTGGCTAGTTTTATTTTGCATGAACATCCAGCTAGGGGGCCTTGGAACTCTTTTCCTTGGTACCCGGGACAAAACCTAACCAAATTCTTAATTGGATCCCATCACTACAGTGGTTGGGCGGTTGGCTAACCCATGGGATCGGGTTAGGCTGGACTGATGGATCCGTAAATCAAGACTCAAACTTTTGTTTTTACGATAGATAAAATAAATCCCGGACAGTAACTGTTCTATGGATAAGAATCAACGGCTATGCCTCTTGAATGGGGAAAAAAGCGTTGATCCCAATGATCCAAGTGCAAGTTTCTTCCTTAACCTGACCAAGTATCTTATAGAGGTAATTAGATCAGCTCGATCAGAAATGATCTTGACTACGCTAGAATAAAAAGTTATCCTGGTGGAATCGCCCATGCTTTCCGGTAAAGGAAGTTTTTCCGGGTTCGGTTTTGGAACAACCGACGGATTAGTCTCTTATCCGGATATCTATGGGCGAGGCCCCGAATGTGGGACCCCTATCCCGCACGAGAAGTGCTACTTTCGCTGCTAGTATCCCGAATCTGTTGCTCGGTGGGAACAGGGATCTTACAAACAACAACAGTCCTAGAATACACAACAACAACAACAACAACACGCAGGTGGAAGAGGAAAATTTAGAGGAAGGGGGAGTCAAAGAGGCCGTGGAAATTGGCAAAGGAAGTATAATGATGCACGTGAATGCTATTATTGTGGTAAGCCTGGACATGTGCAGACAAAATATTATAAGAAGCAAGCTGACATGCAAAATGGGAAAGTGCAGCAAAACAACTATGCATCCTCAAGCAGAAATAATGAGGATAATGAAAGGTTGTCTGTGAAAAGATGCAGGGGGGAAGAGCTTGAGCTCTTGCAAGCACACACACACACACTCACAAAACCCTAATAGAGAACACACAAGGTGAGAGGCTGAAAATCTTCTTCTTCTCTACTCAACACTCAACACACCATATACAAGATAAGAGTACTCATAATATGAAAGGTACTCAACCAATACATACACAGGTTCTCTATAGTGTGAACCTGACTAAATGAGCTGGCGCTATAACTATGCCAGTCTCTAGAATGGCTGTCACACAGCCTGTCATCCCACTGGCCGCATATCTCCCATGATCTCACCAACCATGCCAGTGGTGTAAGTGTGGGGCCTATCCCCCAGGCGGGTCAGTGGCCACCGCCTCACTAGACGAGCTCGATATCTCAACACTCCCCCTCGAGCTCAACTCCATCTCATGTACTCCAAGCGAAGCCCTGAATCTGCGGAGCTTCTATGATGCTTTGGTGAAGATGTCAGCTACCTGATCCTCTGTGCTGACATAAACAAGGTCAAGATCTCCTGCCAAGACCTTCTCTCTGACGAAGTGGTAGTGGACCTCTATGTGCTTCGTACGAGCATGAAAGACTGGGTTCCTGGCCAACTGTATACTGCTAATGTTGTCACAGAAAATGACAACTTGTCTATCCACTGATAGACCCAAATCTGCAAGTAGCTTTCTCAACCAAGCTACCTCACATGCTGCCATAGCAGCTCCTCTGTACTCGGCCTCTATACTGGATAGAGCAACCGTAGGCTGCTTCTTGCCGCTCCAAGTCACAGCAGCACTCCCCAAAGAAAACATGAATCCACTGGTAGATCTTCTATCTGAGATACTACCAGCCCAATCAGCATCTGTGTACCCATGTACACATATCTCTGTCCCAGTCTCATAGAATAGTCCACAATGCAAAGTAGACTTCACATACCTCAGTATGCATCTCACTGCATCCAAATGCGGTTTCGGTGGAACCTGCATAAACTGACTCACCAACCCAACAGCATAGCTCAAATCTGGTCTGGTGATCGTCATATAGATCAAGCTTCCTACTATGCGCCTGTACATAGTAGGATCCTCCAAGATCTCTCCTGAATCTGCACTCAACTTGCCATTCTGATCCAATGGCACAGAAATAGGCTTACAGCCTGTCATACCATACTTGGACAACATGTCCAAGCCATACTGTCTCTGCAGTAATCCAACACCATGTGGTGACCTAATCACCTCAATGCCCAAGAAATATCTGAGCTCCCCCAAATCCTTCATCTCAAACTTCTGTCTAAGCAAGATCTTTACATCAAAGATCTCTGTATCATGGTCCCCCGTAATGATCAAGTCATCTACATAGATGACAACAAGCACAACTCCTCTATCACCATGTCTCATATACAGCGAGAAATCTGCATTGGCTACATGAAAGCCAATAGTGACAAGATATTCAGAAATCTTGTCAGACCATGCTCTTGGTGCTTGCTTTAAGCCATACAAGGCTTTCTTCAACCTGCAAACATGCTCGGGGTAACCCACATCCTCATAACCAGGTGGCTGCAACATATACACCTCTTCTTGCAAATCCCCATGCAAGAATGCATTCTTTACATCCATCTGATGTAAAGATCATTGCTTTGACGCAGCCACTGCTATCACAACTCTCACCGTTGCCATCTTGGCAACTGGGCTGAAAGTTTCCTCATAATCAATCCCATATGTCTGCGCATATCCTTTGGCTACCAATCTAGCCTTGTACCTGTTTATGCTTCCATCACTGTTATGTTTAACTTTATACACCCACTTGCATCCAATGGCTTTCTTTCCTTCAGGCAATTGCACTAAATCCCAAGTTTCATTTCCATATAGTGCATCCAGCTCCTCATCCATGGCTTTCTCCCAATACACATTTCCAACAGCCTCATCAATGCATGTGGGCTCAACAACTTGCACAACCTTTGCCATATATGCATAGTGATGTGCCACATAACCATCATAGGTAAATCTCTGCACAAGATTTTTCACTCTCCCAGATCTTCGCAACTTCTCATTCATGGCTTCCATAGCCTTCTTTACACAGGTGTTCTCATAGCTGGGATCCCAAGCTCCTCATCAAGGCTCATATCTGAGCCACTAGACTCTCCATCAACATGAGAATGCCCTGCAGAAATGTCAGGCATACCAAGGGGCTCAACCAATTTCTCTTTCCCTTTACGTGATGTAGTAATCACATTTACAGGGCTGGTATTATGATGCAGCCTGCCACTCCATGGTCTATCAATAGACCCACTAGATGAGGACTCTCCTGGTCCACTCAAAGACTGTGATTGCTGACATGCATTCTGTGCAACCACACTTCCACTCACATCAGCCCCAATAGCTTCTTTTTCAGCAGCATACCAGCTGCTCATCTCATCAAAGACAACATCCCTGCTTACCCTCAACTCACGTGTAGCAGGGTTATAACACTTGTATCCCTTTTGCTCAAGGGAATATCCAATAAACACACATTTTTCAGCTTTCGGGTCCAGCTTAGTTCTCAGCTCATCTGGCACATGCACATATGCAATGCATCCAAAGACTTTCAGATGAGACAAATCTGGTTTTCTGCCAGTAAACCTCTCCTCTAGAGTTACATCATGTATGGTTGCAGTTGGAGTCCTGTTCATGATGTATACTGCTGTAGAACAAGCCTCAGCCCAATAGCAATGCGGCATATTCTTCTCTTCCATCAATGCTCGCGCAATCTCAGCAATGTGCCTGTTTTTCCGCTCAGCAACTCCATTTTGCTGCGGAGTGTATCTGCATGTAAACTGTCTCCGAATACCATTCTTCTTTAAAAATTCAGAGAACTCATTGGAGAAGTACTCTCCCCCTCCATCTGACCTTAGGCACTTTACATATTTTCCTGTTTACTTTTCAACCAATACTCTGAAATTCTGAAAGTGAGTGAACACCTCACTCTTCTCCTTCATGAAATATACCCACACTTTCCTTGTGTGGTCATCAATAAATGTGACATAGTACTTGCAGCCTCCCATAGACACGGTCTTCGTAGGACCCCATACATCTGAATGCACAACATCTAGTGCATTTCTGCTCACATATCTGTTACGTGGAAACGTATGCTTTGTTTGCTTCCCAAATTGGCATGCTTCACATATTTTCTGCATACCTTCCACTTTAAATTTTGGCAGCCCTGTCACAATTCCTTTTGTCTGCATAGACCTCAATCTCTACACATTTACAATTCTTTTATGCCATATGTCTGTGTCTGCAACAACTCCTGAACCATTTGCAAACATCGCAGCACTCATTTCAGGCATGTCTACATTCAATGTAAACATTCTGCCCACTCTGTTGCCTTTTGCAACCAACCTGCACTTGTCTTTAAAATCTTCAACATAACACCCATCAGGGTTAAACCTGAACCTGCAAACCCTGCTCAATCATCTGGCCAACTGAAACCAGATTCTTTGTTATGTTCGGTACATGAAGTACATCTGCAAGGTACTTCACTTTGCCATCCTGCATAGACAATGGCACATCTCCAACTTGGGCAATTGGATGAGCAGTGTCATCCCCTGTTTTCACAAAACCTGGTCTTTCCGGGTTTTCCATCTCCTTGAACCACTCCCCATGACTCATCATGTGGTTCGAAGCGCCTGAATCCACATACCATACATTATCTTTTTGTGCTGCATCAACATTTTCAGACATGGCATTCACGACATGCTGTATAACAAACAATCTTTCATTATCCTCATTATTTCTGCTTGAGGATGCATAGTTGTTTTGCTGCACTTTCCCATTTTGCATGTCAGCCTGCTTCTTATAACATTCTGCCTGCACATGTCTAGGCTTACCACAATAATAGCATTCACGTGCATCATTATATTGCCTTTGCCAATTTCCACGGCCTCTTTGACTCCCCCTGCCTCTAAATTTGCCTCTTCCACTTGCGTGTTGTTGTTGTTGTTGATTCTGGGACTGTTGTTGTTGCTGCTGTTGCTGGCCATAATTCTGATTACCTGTTCGGCCACCTCCTTGACCGCGTCCACGGCCTCCTCTACCTCGTCCTCTTCCTGAACTCGTGTAGAAAGCCTGTTGCTCTGAACTGTTTTTGCTTTGTGAAGATTGTTGGTCTTCACCCAAGCTCTTCTCTTCGATAATCAGCATAGACACCAAATCTGTAAAGTTGGGAATGTTTTCCCGAGTCTGAATGGATGTCTTGAACGCCTTGTATTGTGGCCCGAGACCACGTAGACAGACCTCCACCTTATCATCATCATCTACTGACACACCAATAGATGCAAGGGATTCCACAATACCCTTTATCTTCAACGCATAGTCATTCACAGACATGCTCTTTTTCTCCACAGTATGAAGTTCATTCTTCAACTGTATCTGTGAGATCCCTGTTCCCCACCGATCAACGGATTCGGGGTACTAGCAGCGGAAGTAGCACATCATGCGTGGGTAGGGGTCTCACACTCGGGGCCTCGCCCACGGATATCCGGACAAGAGACTAATCCGTCGGTTTGTCCAAAACCGAAACTGGAAAAACTTCCTTTACTCGGAAAGCATGGGCGATTCCACCAGGATAACTCTTTACTCTAACGTAGTCAAGATCATTACGGATCAACTGATCTGACTGTACCTTTAACGGTACTTGGTCAAATCAAGGTAGAAACTTGCACTTGGATCATTGGGATCAACGCTTTTTTCCCCATCAAGAGGCACAGCCGTTGATTCCTATCCATAGAACAATTTCTATCCGGGATTTACTTTATCTATCGTAAAAACAAAGTTGAGTCTCGATTTATGGATCCATCAGTCCAGCCTAACCCCATCCGATCCCATGGGTTAGCCAACCGCCCAACCACTGTAGTGATGGGATCCAATTTGGAATTTGGTTAGGTTTTGTCCCGGGTACCAAGGAAAAGAGTTCCAAGGCCCCCTAGCCGGAATTTCATGCAAACATAAAACTAGCCACACCACTTACACACCCAATATGAAAATTGCCTTTTTCTTAGCATCAGCTAACTTTAAAACAATCCTTTAATGAAACCATAGTACCACTGATCACAATCTCCCAATTTATCCAGTTGATTCATAATTTCCCATCATTCCTTCATCAGAGTATCTATGGCATCATTGGCAACTAGAACGCTCACCACCTGTCCACACAGAGGCCGTTTCCATAGTTCCTAGCCCATAATACTCGGCAATATAATCACTTATCAAGATGGACTCTCGTTGAAGATCAGCAAGATCAACCAACAGATCCATATAAAAGAGCCATGGACTCATCCGTTGAGGACCAGCAAGGTCAGTCAACCAGATCCATGCCCGGTTTCACAAAACAACTCTTACTCCTTGTTCCAATATCTTCCTCGACGCACGCGTGGGTATCCTAGGCGACCCAGAGCTCGAGCACCGTATGGTCAGCACCCTCTAGGATCCTTCGCAGGTGACCTAGCGCTTCACTCATAGGCCGCTTCCTTGGTCCCTCATCCACCGTACCGGAAGCTCACCATTTTAATCGAACCGAGGCTGGTCAAGACCTCGGTCGACCTTGCTACGCGAGACGTCCTCCATTGACTCTCCGTCAGCAGTTGCAACTTTATCAGTTAGGTCTCCACGACCTTAATCACAAGACGGTCAAAATGCTTCCCCAGCATTCTTGACATAAAACAGCCATTTACAAACAGCATTTACAAACAGTTTACAAATACAGTTTCTATATTAACTCTCATTTTTTCACATTATCCCTCATTAATCCACATTACTTATTCCACATTCCATGTATATGTGTACTCATCCAATCACCTCCTTTTCCATCTCTTCACTTCAGATTCCTTCACATCACATATCATATATTCACATCCATATCCACATCCATACATCCACATCCACATCCACATTCACATCCATACATCCACATCTACATGCTTATCTCCATTTTCACATCCTCATTTATACATCCACATCCCATATCCACATTCATACATACACATCCATATATCCACATCTACATCCACATACATACATACATCCACATCCACATTCCACATTCACATCTATACATCCACATCTACATTCACATTCACATACATCCACATCCACATTCCCATACATCCACATCTATACATCCACATTCCACATTCACATCTACATTCACATACATGCATCCACATCTACATGCTTACCTCCATTTTCACATCCTCATTTATACATCCACATCCCATATCCACATTCATACATACACATCCATACATCCACATCTACATCCACATACATACATACATACATCCACATCCACATTCCACATTCACATCTATACATCCACATCTACATTCACATTCACATACATCCACATCCACATTCCCATACATCCACATCTATACATCCACATTCCACATTCACATCTACATTCACATTCACATACATCCACATCTACATTCACATTCACATACATCCACATCCACATTTCCATTCACATCTATACATCCACATCCATTCACATCTATACATCCACATCTACATCCACATTTACATCTATGCATATACATCTTCATGCATATATCCATTTTCATGTTCATACATCCACACTCCCATCTCCATATCCACACATCCACATACATACATCCATTTTCACATTCCCATTTATATAACCCCATATACTTTCACATCTAATCTTTTACATCACATCCATTCTCGCCCTATCACAACCCATATACATCTTATCCTATCACATACACTTCTTACCTCATCCCCCCATACACATCTTAATTCATCTTATCACATCCTAACTTATTTCATAAGCATCTTATCACCTCTTATCACACCTCTTATCACATTCTATCACTTTCCATACGCATCTTATCAATTCTTATCACATCTCATACACCTCTTATCACATCTTATCACATTTCATATCTTTTTTTTTTTTTTAAAGAGAATTCTTTTATTTGATATAAGATTTCTCTACACATTTATTTATACATAAATTCCATTTAAGGAGACTAACACTTTCGAAATTAAAATCAATCTTTTATGCATCTTCTTATGCATGATTTCAATTTGGTAGGGAATTATACTTTTAGAATAAAAGAATTTCTCTTATGCATCTAAGTTAAGCATAAAATCCATTTATGAGAAAAATCATACTTTTAGTATAAAAAGAATATCTTTTATGCATACCTATATGCATGAAATCCAATATGATAAAAGTAACACTTTTGATATAAAAATTTATCCATATTGCATACTTCTATGCATGAAAATAAAAATGGTAAAAATAACACTTTTGATATAAAAATTTATCCTTTATGCATAATATTAAAATTCAATTTCTCCATGATTATAATGAAATTCTTTCAATTAATCTAGGATGATGATTCCTAGAATATGGTAGGAAGTCCTCTTTTTATGCTTTGAATGAAAATTTTTTTATGCATAATTTTTATAAAAATTTTGCCATAGCTCCGCTGCTATGACTGATAAATCTCAATTTTTCTAAGGGATAAAGCTTATCATTAAGGAAATAATTAAAATGATTCTCTAATTGGATCCTTAATCCATAATGGATTGAATCATCAATATACATAAACTAATAAAAGCATAAGAAAAAGCCATTAATTTGGCCTCAAGCATAGCTTTATCTTGGGTTAAGGAAAAGCTTTATGAAAAGCTTGATTTGGATTGAGAATGGGTCATGAGTATTACCATTTCTTGAGTGAGAGAGAGAATTTACATAAGAATCATTAGAATTTAAACATAAATGAAAATTAACTTCAATAGCATTTATTAAATTATGTAACTCTTCACTACTATTCAAACTTCAATAGCATTTAAAAAAAACCATACCAATTAAACTTCTCAAGCTTGAGAGGGGTTGAGAAGAGAGAAACATTGAGAAATTATAGAAAGATCAATATTCACTAATTACCTTACAACTTGCTTGATTCTTTGTTCACGGTAGAGGCCCCCAACCAATCAATTGGTTAAGTATGTTGATGGAGCCACTAATGGGAATTGAAGAAAGAGGGAAGCTCCAAAAACTAGTGAATTATTAAATGAATTCACAGTTTCTGGCTTAGGTGGAGTAGAGTAACGATGCATAAACACTATATATTTTTCAACAAGGGGGAGGCTTCTATTTATAGGAAAAATTGAGCTCCTAACCAAACAAACTGATTCTAGAATTTTCTAAATCAGTTTGGTCAATATTTGACCATTTTTAGGTCAGTTAAGCTAACTTTTTGGAACTAGACTTGAATGAGGAGAGAGGAGAGATGAAATATCTCAATTTTTATGAGTTTAAAACTCATTCAAGCATGTGAAATATGCACCTCCTTTAAAGAACTCCCCTTCCTTACATATGTGTCATAATGGAATCATTTTAATATTGCTCATAGTTTTTTTTACTAATAAACCTTGTACATTTTCAACTCTTCATCTTATGTGAAATATGCACCTCCTTTAAAGAACTCCCCTTCCTTACATATGTGTCATAATGGAATCATTTTAATATTGCTCATAGTTTTTTACTAATAAACCTTGTACATTTTCAACTCTTCATCTTATGTGAAATATGCACCTCCTTTAAAGAACTCCCCTTCCTTACATATGTGTCATAATGGAATCATTTTAATATTGCTCATAGTTTTTTACTAATAAACCTTGTACATTTTCAACTCTTCATCTTATGTGAGCATTTAAGGGACTCCCCTTCCTTACATATGTGTCATAATAAAATCATTATACCCAAAATATCTCATATTTTTAATATTGCACATAGTTTTTTACTAATAAACCTTGTACATTTTCAACTCTTCACCTCATGTGAGCATTTACTCATTTTTGGGTATTTTCTTTTTTACAAGTTGGATTTATCTCCTCCCTACACATGGATTGATGCTATTGGTCCATAGGAACCTTAATTGGACCATAGTCTAAAGATTTCTGAAAATCTAGACCCTTAGGCTAAGGTTCTTTATACCTATTTTCAATTAATTCTAATTGCACATTGGAAAATTCTTTTTTAATTTCTGTTTTAGGGAAACTCATCTGAATTAGATGAGATATTTTTCTATCCAAAAATATTCAAAATCTAAATATTCTCTCTCTAGAATATTTTTCTCTCTCTAGGCTAAAACAGATAGAAACAAGGTCTTTATATTTCTGAAGAGGGATTGATTACAGGGAAAGATACTAGACATCAAAAAGGGGGTGGGGGAGGAATCTTACATTCTACCCCACTTAAAAAATGCGAGATGTCCTCATCTCGCAAACTGGGATAATTTCGCAAGATGCACGAATATGAGACTTAGAGAAAAATTTGAATCAAGATTAACCACCAAGAAACGTCTTAAAGAGAGCAAGATTCAAAATAAGAACAAGATTTAAACTTTATTCATTCTCGGAACTTATACAGTAAAGATAGAAGAACTCTTTACACTTCCATAAGCCCGTCCATCATATGATCACAAAAGCAGTCCTCACAAACTGCACAAGTATAAGGTAACTCATCTATGGGAATAATTCTGTTGGTTATTGCCGCACCTATCTCAGTGGTATGAGGTGATCTAACAAAAGGACCTCTGAGAGGCAAGCCAAAAACGGGATAAAGGCATATCTTCTCATGAGGAAGAAAACATGCCAGTAAGAAGACCCGCTCAGAAAACCCAAGATGCCTTGATCTCATGACACAGTAGTATCGGGGACCCAAACCCAAAGCTTCAATAACCATGGCCAAGCGGACATTGTTACGAAAGTGCTGCTGACCCCAGGGTGTTACCCTAGTTATGTTTTGATAGGTCCGCCATTTGGTTTACGCTACAGAAGTTCCCAAGTGAGGGAAAAGTGAGCGCTCATACTGCTCTATAAAATCCTTCTTCACAGATTCACTTGCGTCTTGAAGGTGAGGAATCATTATGGATAAAACTAGTTCTTGTTGCCAAGCCATGAAGGAGATTAAGAAAGAAAGGAGATTGATGGAAGTAAGATTACTGTGAGCGACAAGTAAAAGTTACGACTTATATAAAGGAAGGAGCTAGCGTAACTTAGAAGCCAACAGTAACTTGCCACTGAAGTTTTACCGTCTTTCCATGATTTGGGTTTGACACATTTTTCTATAGAAGGCATTAAGAATTTTGAGATGAAGAGATAAAAGAAGCTTGTAGGCTAAGTCACCTACTTTCATTGAATTCAGATATAAGGCTCACAATATCTGGGGAATAACTTCATATACTCCCCAAGATATAAAGAACTTCTTTTGGGCCGTACTCGAATGAAGACCAAAACCTTGATATCCAAAACATCGATTCTCACTTCTAAACTCATTGTTCTGAATCCTTAAAACAGGTGGGACTCTTGAGAAGTATTCTAGAAAAAGGGTCTTCCTTTGTTAAACAGAACTTTCTTTTATTTTAGAGAGGGAATAATTATAAGCTCAGAAAGGGAGATTCTTACTCCTGTATACCTCGAAGGCTGGGGAGGAATCTTACATTCTACCCCACTTAAAAAGTGCGAGATGTCCTCATCTCGCAAGGTAGAGGACAACTCTTTTTCTTAACATCCAATTTTATTTTGGGGTTCCTTATATTCTGGTCAACCCGACAGAACACTGGGATAAATATCCCTTATATAGAACTCATCATTAATTTTCAGATCATATCATTCATATCTTTAACATGATAATGGTCCATTAGACCGAAAAATTTTCTTCTGAACATTCCTCCACGGGAATTTCAGTCAAGCAAGTTCTCAATTTGTCATCCCTTAACTTGATCTACTGATCAAGTGTTAATAGTAACAATTTGACAGCACAACCCACTAATCTCATAGTGATTTGCTGAATTCATTATCATCATTCCAGTTATGAATATCATCACTGGGACTCGTCCCATTCATCCTCATTGTGGTTTTGTTCAGATTTTTATATTTCAACTAATTTCAGAAATCATCATTTTTCAATCAGAATCCAATTCAATTCATCAATTCTCAAACAGAATTAAAAATCATATCAACCACATTCGAATTCATCATCTGGATAGCATTAACGCTTATAATTTCAAGTCTTAGATTTACTCGTATATACTGTCAGTAAAGAGCTGCAGTATACTCTCGGTATATACGGGTAGTCGTGGCTCTTGGAATTATAAGGTAAATACCATCATGTCTAGGCCTCAAGCAAGTCGGGGATTCTATATAATTGCGGTACTTCTATCTGAAGACCCAATTACCAAATTACGAATTTCAGTTTGAATATCAAATTGTATGAATTATATCATACAATTACAACCTTTTTGTGTTTCTACATAAATTCTTGACATATTTGTCTTCTCAGTTGATCTTTATTAACCAATTCGCTCTGATACCAACTGTGAGATCCCTGTTCCCCACCGATCAACGGATTCGGGGTACTAGCAGCGGAAGTAGCACATCATGCGTGGGTAGGGGTCTCACACTCGGGGCCTCGCCCACGGATATCCGGACAAGAGACTAATCCGTCGGTTTGTCCAAAACCGAAACTGGAAAAACTTCCTTTACTCGGAAAGCATGGGCGATTCCACCAGGATAACTCTTTACTCTAACGTAGTCAAGATCATTACGGATCAACTGATCTGACTGTACCTTTAACGGTACTTGGTCAAATCAAGGTAGAAA
This sequence comes from Cibotium barometz, assembly GCF_041138505.1. Classification (NCBI taxonomy): domain Eukaryota; kingdom Viridiplantae; phylum Streptophyta; class Polypodiopsida; order Cyatheales; family Cibotiaceae; genus Cibotium; species Cibotium barometz. The sequence continues at coordinate 24,148,262 of NC_141067.1, forward strand.
CTTGCACTTGGATCATTGGGATCAACGCTTTTTTCCCCATCAAGAGGCACAGCCGTTGATTCCTATCCATAGAACAATTTCTATCCGGGATTTACTTTATCTATCGTAAAAACAAAGTTGAGTCTCGATTTATGGATCCATCAGTCCAGCCTAACCCCATCCGATCCCATGGGTTAGCCAACCGCCCAACCACTGTAGTGATGGGATCCAATTTGGAATTTGGTTAGGTTTTGTCCCGGGTACCAAGGAAAAGAGTTCCAAGGCCCCCTAGCCGGAATTTCATGCAAACATAAAACTAGCCACACCACTTACACACCCAATATGAAAATTGCCTTTTTCTTAGCATCAGCTAACTTTAAAACAATCCTTTAATGAAACCATAGTACCACTGATCACAATCTCCCAATTTATCCAGTTGATTCATAATTTCCCATCATTCCTTCATCAGAGTATCTATGGCATCATTGGCAACTAGAACGCTCACCACCTGTCCACACAGAGGCCGTTTCCATAGTTCCTAGCCCATAATACTCGGCAATATAATCACTTATCAAGATGGACTCTCGTTGAAGATCAGCAAGATCAACCAACAGATCCATATAAAAGAGCCATGGACTCATCCGTTGAGGACCAGCAAGGTCAGTCAACCAGATCCATGCCCGGTTTCACAAAACAACTCTTACTCCTTGTTCCAATATCTTCCTCGACGCACGCGTGGGTATCCTAGGCGACCCAGAGCCCGAGCACCGTATGGTCAGCACCCTCTAGGATCCTTCGCAGGTGACCTAGCGCTTCACTCATAGGCCGCTTCCTTGGTCCCTCATCCACCGTACCGGAAGCTCACCATTTTAATCGAACCGAGGCTGGTCAAGACCTCGGTCGACCTTGCTACGCGAGACGTCCTCCATTGACTCTCCGTCAGCAGTTGCAACTTTATCAGTTAGGTCTCCACGACCTTAATCACAAGACGGTCAAAATGCTTCCCCAGCATTCTTGACATAAAACAGCCATTTACAAACAGCATTTACAAACAGTTTACAAATACAGTTTCTATATTAACTCTCATTTTTTCACATTATCCCTCATTAATCCACATTACTTATTCCACATTCCATGTATATGTGTACTCATCCAATCACCTCCTTTTCCATCTCTTCACTTCAGATTCCTTCACATCACATATCATATATTCACATCCATATCCACATCCATACATCCACATCCACATCCACATTCACATCCATACATCCACATCTACATGCTTATCTCCATTTTCACATCCTCATTTATACATCCACATCCCATATCCACATTCATACATACACATCCATATATCCACATCTACATCCACATACATACATACATCCACATCCACATTCCACATTCACATCTATACATCCACATCTACATTCACATTCACATACATCCACATCCACATTCCCATACATCCACATCTATACATCCACATTCCACATTCACATCTACATTCACATACATGCATCCACATCTACATGCTTACCTCCATTTTCACATCCTCATTTATACATCCACATCCCATATCCACATTCATACATACACATCCATACATCCACATCTACATCCACATACATACATACATACATCCACATCCACATTCCACATTCACATCTATACATCCACATCTACATTCACATTCACATACATCCACATCCACATTCCCATACATCCACATCTATACATCCACATTCCACATTCACATCTACATTCACATTCACATACATCCACATCTACATTCACATTCACATACATCCACATCCACATTTCCATTCACATCTATACATCCACATCCATTCACATCTATACATCCACATCTACATCCACATTTACATCTATGCATATACATCTTCATGCATATATCCATTTTCATGTTCATACATCCACACTCCCATCTCCATATCCACACATCCACATACATACATCCATTTTCACATTCCCATTTATATAACCCCATATACTTTCACATCTAATCTTTTACATCACATCCATTCTCGCCCTATCACAACCCATATACATCTTATCCTATCACATACACTTCTTACCTCATCCCCCCATACACATCTTAATTCATCTTATCACATCCTAACTTATTTCATAAGCATCTTATCATCTCTTATCACACCTCTTATCACATCCTATCACTTTCCATACGCATCTTATCAATTCTTATCACATCTCATACACCTCTTATCACATCTTATCACATTTCATATCTTTTTTTTTTTTAAAGAGAATTCTTTTATTTGATATAAGATTTCTCTACACATTTATTTATACATAAATTCCATTTAAGGAGACTAACACTTTCGAAATTAAAATCAATCTTTTATGCATCTTCTTATGCATGATTTCAATTTGGTAGGGAATTATACTTTTAGAATAAAAGAATTTCTCTTATGCATCTAAGTTAAGCATAAAATCCATTTATGAGGAAAATCATACTTTTAGTATAAAAAGAATATCTTTTATGCATACCTATATGCATGAAATCCAATATGATAAAAGTAACACTTTTGATATAAAAATTTATCCATATTGCATACTTCTATGCATGAAAATAAAAATGGTAAAAATAACACTTTTGATATAAAAATTTATCCTTTATGCATAATATTAAAATTCAATTTCTCCATGATTATAATGAAATTCTTTCAATTAATCTAGGATGATGATTCCTAGAATATGGTAGGAAGTCCTCTTTTTATGCTTTGAATGAAAATTTTTTTATGCATAATTTTTATAAAAATTTTGCCATAGCTCCGCTGCTATGACTGATAAATCTCAATTTTTCTAAGGGATAAAGCTTATCATTAAGAAAATAATTAAAATGATTCTCTAATTGGATCCTTAATCCATAATGGATTGAATCATCAATATACATAAACTAATAAAAGCATAAGAAAAAGCCATTAATTTGGCCTCAAGCATAGCTTTATCTTGGGTTAAGGAAAAGCTTTATGAAAAGCTTGATTTGGATTGAGAATGGGTCATGAGTATTACCATTTCTTGAGTGAGAGAGAGAATTTACATAAGAATCATTAGAATTTAAACATAAATGAAAATTAACTTCAATAGCATTTATTAAATTATGTAACTCTTCACTACTATTCAAACTTCAATAGCATTTAAAAAAAACCATACCAATTAAACTTCTCAAGCTTGAGAGGGGTTGAGAAGAGAGAAACATTGAGAAATTATAGAAAGATCAATATTCACTAATTACCTTACAACTTGCTTGATTCTTTGTTCACGGTAGAGGCCCCCAACCAATCAATTGGTTAAGTATGTTGATGGAGCCACTAATGGGAATTGAAGAAAGAGGGAAGCTCCAAAAACTAGTGAATTATTAAATGAATTCACAGTTTCTGGCTTAGGTGGAGTAGAGTAACGATGCATAAACACTATATATTTTTCAACAAGGGGGAGGCTTCTATTTATAGGAAAAATTGAGCTCCTAACCAAACAAACTGATTCTAGAATTTTCTAAATCAGTTTGGTCAATATTTGACCATTTTTAGGTCAGTTAAGCTAACTTTTTGGAACTAGACTTGAATGAGGAGAGAGGAGAGATGAAATATCTCAATTTTTATGAGTTTAAAACTCATTCAAGCATGTGAAATATGCACCTCCTTTAAAGAACTCCCCTTCCTTACATATGTGTCATAATGGAATCATTTTAATATTGCTCATAGTTTTTTTTACTAATAAACCTTGTACATTTTCAACTCTTCATCTTATGTGAAATATGCACCTCCTTTAAAGAACTCCCCTTCCTTACATATGTGTCATAATGGAATCATTTTAATATTGCTCATAGTTTTTTACTAATAAACCTTGTACATTTTCAACTCTTCATCTTATGTGAAATATGCACCTCCTTTAAAGAACTCCCCTTCCTTACATATGTGTCATAATGGAATCATTTTAATATTGCTCATAGTTTTTTACTAATAAACCTTGTACATTTTCAACTCTTCATCTTATGTGAGCATTTAAGGGACTCCCCTTCCTTACATATGTGTCATAATAAAATCATTATACCCAAAATATCTCATATTTTTAATATTGCACATAGTTTTTTACTAATAAACCTTGTACATTTTCAACTCTTCACCTCATGTGAGCATTTACTCATTTTTGGGTATTTTCTTTTTTACAAGTTGGATTTATCTCCTCCCTACACATGGATTGATGCTATTGGTCCATAGGAACCTTAATTGGACCATAGTCTAAAGATTTCTGAAAATCTAGACCCTTAGGCTAAGGTTCTTTATACCTATTTTCAATTAATTCTAATTGCACATTGGAAAATTCTTTTTTAATTTCTGTTTTAGGGAAACTCATCTGAATTAGATGAGATATTTTTCTATCCAAAAATATTCAAAATCTAAATATTCTCTCTCTAGAATATTTTTCTCTCTCTAGGCTAAAACAGATAGAAACAAGGTCTTTATATTTCTGAAGAGGGATTGATTACAGGGAAAGATACTAGACATCAAAAAGGGGGTGGGGGAGGAATCTTACAGTATCTTACGTGCCTTGGTATTTGTTTCATAAAGCTTTACCAAGGTGTCCCATGCCTCCTTGGGGGACTTGGCATCCTGAATGTGCCCAATCATGGTGTCCTGTATACTAATGGAGAGCCAATACATAACCTTCCTGGCTCCTTGGTTCCAGTCTTTAAACTCTTTCACATCTGCAGCAGTCGGATTTATATCCGGTATCTCCGGTGCCTCTTCATGCTCACCTTCTATGTAGTCCCAATAGCCTTTTCCCATCAGGAAATTCGTCAACCTGAACCTCCAAGCATGGAAGTTATTCTTATCCAGCTTCTCACCCACAATCTGTGTTATGCCATCATTAGACATCTTGCCAAACACACAATTTTACCAGAAACTGCACTCTGGTTTTTCCTGCACAAATGCTATATTTTCTGCAGCGGTACTGTAGTACTCTCAAATGTCACAACCAGTGACTTCAATGTGCATACATACACCCAATGGAAACTGTAGACCTCTTTGCAGCACCCACAGTGTCTGCACAGTCAATCTGTCTTCCTGCAGTTCTTAAAACAGAGTTTTGCAGAGAATCGATGACTTACCCGCAGTGCTCGAAATCGCCTGCTTTCTGAAAAACGGAGGTCCAGACGCGCCCGAAACGCGTTGCCCAGAAATTTCAGTCCGTAGGATTGTATAGTTGCCCAATAGCTTTACTCCCGCTGTCGTGCTGTGGCACGTCTATGCAGTGAAAGCATGTTCATGGAACAACTTATGTGGAATCTGGGCCTTGAGCAGCAAGGACAGATATGGAAGGTATTCACTCAGATACAGTGGCATTGGAAGCTGTATGAAGGTGTACAGGATGGGACACTCCAATTCATGGGGATGCGGCCAGCGGTGGTTTTGTGGTACCATTTTTGTACCCGGAGATAAAGTGGGATTTTAGGTTACCATGTGTGAGGAGCATTGATGTGAGTGGCCATTATTGAGGCAAGAAAAATAAATGAAATATATGATACAAGTGGCCAATAATATAAAGGGCCACATGGAAGCTTTGTGAGGGGCCAACGTAGCTGCCAGCACGTAGCCTAGAAGCTGGCGAAAAATCCAGAAGGTGGCCGCCCAGAGAGGAATCCGGCCGTCGTGGACGAAAGAAGGGGGGGGGGAAGCTCCCGCATGGGCAAGGGGGGCAGCTCTGCTCTACCTCGAAGACCATCTTCATGCAACAGCCCAACCTGCTGGAGCTCGGAGCCCCGATCAAGATTGTAGCTCAGAAAGGAAGGAGCTGCTGTGGAATTCTGTGTGGAGATGGAATGGCCTGTAAGATGGTCTATAGGAAAGGTAGGCCAATTTTTGTAAAAATGAAATCGTCATGAAGCTGCATACAGGAAACCGTCTCAGTGCTATGAGAGAGAACTGCATGAAGACATGGAGATTCAGGCACAGCAGGGCAATTATGGATTAATCTTCTAGTACTTGGATTATCCGAAGGAATTACAGATCGTGATTTGGCCAGCTTGTTTCATCCTTATGGAACAATTTTATATGCAAAAGTAGTGATGGATAATAAATCTGGACCAGTTGAATGTTATGGAATTGTTACCATGGAAAATCCTCAAGCTGCTGAAGCAGCAGCAGCTGCCGTTAGTGGTATGTTTATCTTGGGAAGGCACATCAAGGTGGAAGTACAAGCAAAAGAGCAAAGACCTCCTCACCAACAGAGCTACCCTCAACCTTCAATGCAGCAAGGGCCTATGCTGATGAGTGGCTATTTGTTCAAGCTGGTTTGGTGAAGTTCTAGCATTGTGTTTGAAGTAAATGTAGCAGATTTGAACTTGCAGAAATGTAAACTACGCTGTGATCCATATGTATTTATGGCAACCTACCCTCTCGCAGCAACCACCGCCATCCCAGCAGCCCATCTCTCCAGCTACAATGCAGCAAGCTTTTGCTGGTGATGCCCCTTGAAGTTCAACCACTACTCTCACAGCCAGACACCCAGTGTGTTCCCGGCTAGACCGCACACGTCACGACATCTTTGGTGAACCCGACGTGAAACTGCTGGGGTGAGAGTAGAAAGGGAATCATGGGTGATCAACAGGAGCAGCAAGGATTTCGTCCGGATGTCAACACCATGCAGATGTTTCAGGCGTTTGTGCTCTACATGCAACAGCAACAGGCAGTCGAAAGAAGGCTGGGTGAAGTGGGAAAACAAAGGTAATGTTATCTGATTTGAATGCTGGATGAAAAACGATATGATATCTGGAATGTATGGATACATGCAAGATGACATACAAATCAAGATGATGCTTGAGGAAAATTAGAGCAAATAGATACACAATCAGGGCTTTCTGAAAGGCAGGTACAAAAATGAAGGAGATATACTATAATGATGCTATATCTTAGCTTCTTGGAGAACTTCTAAAGCATGACAAGGATGCAAAGGAGGTAAAAATAATGGCAGACAAAGCAAAGAAGGCTATAGGAGCCTATGACACTGATGCATTTCTCGAAAAGAGAGAGCCAGGAGCTTATAGGACTTGTAGTCTTCCATAATAAAACTATTAGGGAAGAAGAAGGATTACAAGGGCTTATGACACTTGTTCACCTCAGGAGAAGGGGGTGGCAAGGAGCTTGTATAGACTTGTAGTTCTCTCTCAGAACTGTAGAATGGCAACAAGGGCTTGTGACACTCATCCTTCTCGACAGCTGAGGAAGGAGAGGAGCTTGCAATGACTTGATCCATTCTTGCCACTTCAAGGGCCTATGACACTCATCTATTCCAATAACCAAGGATAGAGAGGAGCTTGTAGTGACTTGAAGCTAACCCTTTGTCTCAAGGGCTTACGACACTCGACCTTTCTGATAGCTGAGGAAGGTGAGGAGCTTGTATTGACTTGAGGTCTTCCCTACAAGTTGCAAAACAGATAGAATGCTCAAGAACTCATGAATGCCGGAAAGGTGGACACTTCTTTGTACTCTGATTGTCAGGATATCTGAAAGAAACTCTTTGAAAAACAGGGCTAAATGTATGCAATGTAATCTGAATGAATGGTTCGACATAGAGAAAGCCCAAAACATCAGAAGGATAAAAGGAATGCCAATGCAGAATGCTGTAGAATTGAGTGTATGAACATGGAGATTGAAGCTCTACTCGTTGTTCAGGAAAGCCATATATGATGACATTATATGTACACATGGAATGCTCATTTGTAATACATGAATAAACTATGTGCCAGTTAATGGCTGCAACCAGTTAGAGTCTTTGAAAAGAAGCTCATGGTGATTTGAAGCAGTATAGGGCATCGGTGGAAAGGGAAGTGCATGCCTTTATGACCAGGGGTAGGTTGCAGTCAAATGCATATGTGGGGAGCTACCTTGTCCGCATGTTTGATGCGTGTGGTAGTTTGTTGGAAGCCAATGAAGTCTTCAACAAATTGTGGGAACACAATTGCTACACATGGAGTGCAATCATTTCGGCACATGTCAACCATGGAAAACCTGACAGAGGTATTGAACTGTATTTTCAAATGCAACAGTCGGGGAGGATGTAAGATTCCTCCCCAACCTTCAAAGCATATAGGGGTAAGAATCTTCCTTTCTGATCTTATAATTATTCCCTCTCTAAAATAAAAGAAAATTTCTGTTTAAAAAAGGAAGACCCTTTTCCTAGAATACTTCTCAGGAGTCACGCCTGTTTTAAGGATTTAGAACAATGAGTTTAGAAGTGAGAATCGGTGTTTTGGATACCAAGGTTTTGGTTTTCATTCGAGTACGGCCCAAAAGAAGTTCTTTATCTCTTGGGAAGTATAAGAAGTTATCCCCCAGATATTGTGATACTTATATCTGAATTCAATGAAAGTAGGTGACTTAGCCTACAAGTTTCTTTTATCTCCTCATCTCAAAATTCTTAATGCCTTCTATAGAAAAAATGTGTCAAACACAAATCATGGAAAGACGGTAAAACTTCAGTGGCAAGTTACCGTTGGCTTCTAGGTTACGCTAGCTCCTTCCTTTATATAAGTCGTAACTTTTACTTGTCGCTCACAGTAATCTTACTCCCATCAATCTCCTTTCTTTCTTAATCTCCTTCATGACTTGGCAACAGGAATTAGTTTTATCCCTGATGATTTCTCACCTTCAAGACGCAAGAGAGTCTGTGAAGAAAGACTTTATAGAACAGTATGAGCGCTCACTTTTTCCTCACCTAGGAACTTCTGTAGCGCAGACCAAATGGCGGACCTATCAAAACATAACTAGGGTAACACCCTGGGGTCAGCAGCACTTTCGTAACAATGTCCGCTTAGCCATGGTTATTGAAGCTTTGGGTTTGGGTCCCCGATACTACTGCGTCATGAGATCAAGGCATCTTGGGTTTTCTGAGCGGGTCTTCTTACTGGCGTGTTTTCTTCCTCATGAGAAGATATGCCTTTATCCCGTTTTTGGCTTGCCTCTCAGAGGTCCTTTTGTTAGATCACCTCATACCACTGAGATAGGTGCGGCAATAACCAGCAGAATCATTCCCATAGATGAGTTACCCTATACTTGTGCAGCTTGTGAGGACTACTTTTGTGACCATATGATGGACGGGCTTATGGAAGTGTAAAGAGTTCTTCTATCTTTACTGTATAAGTTCCGTGAATGAATAAAGTTTAAATCTTGTTCTTATTTTGAATCTTGCTCTCTTTAAGACTTTTCTTGGTGGTTAATCTTGATTAAAATTTTTCTCTAAATCTCATATTCGTGCATCTTGTAAAATTATCCCAGTTTGCGAGATGAGGACATCTCGCATTTTTTAAGTGGGGTAGAATGTAAGATTCCTCCCCCAACCCCTTTTTGATGTCTAGTATCTTCCCCTGTAATCAATCCCTCTTCAGAAATATAAAGGCCTTGTTCTAACTGTTTTAGCCTAGAGAGAGAAAAATATGCTAGAGAGAGAATATTCAGATTATGAATATTTTTGGATAGAAAATTAACTCATCTTATTAAAATAAGTTCCCCTGAAATAGAAATTCAAAAAGAATTTTCCAATGCCACAATTGGAATTAATTGGAAATAAGTATAAAGAACCTTAGTCTAAGGGTCTAGATTTTCAGAAATTTTTAGATTATGGTCCAATTAAGGTTCCTATGGGCCAATAGCATCAATCCATGTGTAGGGAGGAGATAAATCCAATTTGTAAAAGAAGATACCCAAAAATGAGTAAATGCTCACATAAGATGAAGAGTTGAAAATGTACAAGATTTATTAGTAAAAAAACTATGAGCAATATTAAAAATATGAGATATTTTGGGTATCCAAAAATGAGTAAATGCTCACATAAGATGAAGAGTTGAAAATGTACAAGGTTTATTAGTAAATAAACACATATGTAAGGAAGGGGAGTTCTTTAAAGGAGGTGCATATTTCACATAAGATGAAGAGTTGAAAATGTACAAGGTTTATTAGTAAATAAACACATATGTAAGGAAGGGGAGTTCTTTAAAGGAGGTGCATATTTCACATAAGATGAAGAGTTGAAAATGTACAAGGTTTATTAGTAAAAAACTATGAGCAATAAAATTTTGACACATATGTAAGGAAGGGGAATTCTTTAAAGGAGGTGCATATTTCACATGCTTGAATGAGTTTTAAACTCAAAAATAATGTGATATTTGTATCTCTCATCTCTCTTGAACCAAACCAAATCAAAATGGAACCAAACCGAATCAAAAAGTAACCAAACTAGGTCCAAATCTAGTCCAAATTCAACCAAACTGACTTGGAAAATTCTAGAATCAGTTTGTTTGGTTAGGAGCTCAAATTTTCCTATAAATAGAAGCCTCCCCTTGTTGAAAAAAATATAGTGTCTTATGCTTTGTCACTCTACTCCACCTAAGCCAAAATATATAGTGTCTTATGCCTTGTCACTCTACTCCACCTAAGCCAAAATATATAGTGTCTTATGCTTTGTCACTCTACTCCACCTAAGTCAAAATATATAGTGTCTTATGCCTTGTCACTCTACTCCACCTAAGCCAAAATATATAGTGTCTTATGCTTTGTCACTCTACTCCACCTAAGCCAAAATATATAGTGTCTTATGCTTTGTTACTCTACTCTACCTAAGCCAAGAGTTATGAATTCTTTAATAATTCACTAGTTTTTGATACTTCTCTCTTTCTTCAATCCCCATTGGTGGCTCCATCAACATACTAAACCAATTGATTGGTTGGGGGCCTCTACCGTGAATAAAGAATCAAGCAAATTATAAGGTAAGTATATTGAATTTTGATCTTTCTATAATTTCTCAATGATCCTCTCTTCTCAACCCCTCTCAAGCTTGAGAAGTTTAATTGGTATGGTTTTTTAAATGCTATTGAAGTAAATTGGTGAATAGTAGTGAAGAGTTACATAATTTAATAAATGCTATAGAAGTTAATTTCCATTTATGTTTAAATTCTAATGGTTTTTATGTAATTTCTCTCTCTCACTCAAGAAATGGTCATACTCATGAACCATTCTCAATCCAAATGAAGCTTTTCATAAAGCCTTTCCTTAATCCAAGATTAAGCTATGCTTGAGGCCAAATTAATGGTTTTTTGCTATGCTTTTAGTTTATGCACATTGATGATTCAATCCATTATGGATTGATGACCTAATTAGAGACCATTCTAATTGCTTTCTTAATGATCCAATTAGAGACCATTATGGATTGATGATCCAATTAGAGACCATTCTAATTATTTCTTTAATAATGAGCTTTAGAAAAAAATTGAGATTTATCAGTCATAGTAGCGGAGCTATGGCAAAATTTTTATAGAAATTACGCATAAAATAAATTCATTCAAAGTATAAAAAGAGGAATTCCTACCATATCCTAGGAACTATCATCCTAGATTAATTAAGAGAATATTATTATGCATGGAGATATGGATGTTTGCATGTAGATGTAGAGGTATGGATGTGAGTGTGAATGTGGAGGTGGATGTATGCATGTAGATGTAGATGTGGATGTGGAGGTGGGTGGATGCATGTAGATGTAGATGTATAGGTGTAGGTGAGAATGGAGATGTGGATGTATACATGTAGATGTAGATGTATAGATGTAGATGTGAATAGAGATGTGGATGTATACATGTAGATGTAGATGTATAGATGTAGATGTGGATGTGGAGGTGGGTGGATGCATGAAGATGTAGATGTATAGATGTAGATGAGAATGGAGATGTGGATGTATATATGTAGATGTAGATGTATAGATGTAGATGTGAATAGAGATGTGGATGTATACGTGTAGATGTAGATGTATAGATGTAGATGGGAATGGAGATGTGGATGTATACATGTAGATGTAGATGTATAGATGTAGATGTGAATGGAAATGTGGATGTATGCATGTAGATGTAGGTGTATAGACGTAGATGTGGATGTTGAGGTGGATGTATGCATGTAGATGTAGAGGTATAGATGTGGATGTGAATGTGGAGTGGATGTATGCATGTAGATGTAGATGTATGGAGGTGAATGTGAATGTGGATGTGGATGTATGCATAGGGATGTAGATGTATGCATGTAGATGTGAATGTACGCATATAGTTGTGGATGTATGGATGTGAATATACGATTGTGATGTGAGAGAATCTGAAGTGATGAGATTGAAATGATGTGATGGGATGAGTATACATATAAATGGAATATGGAATAAGTAATGTAGATTGAGGAGGGATAATGTGGAAAAATGAAAGTTAAAATAGAAATTGTATTGTAAACTGTTTGTAAATACTGTTTGTAAATGCTGTTTGTAAATGATTGTTTTATGTCAAGAATGCTGGGGGGAGCATTTTGACCGTCTTGTGATTAAGGTCGTGATGAGAAAGTTGCAACTGCTGACGGGGAGTCAATGAAGGACGTCTCGCGTAGCAAGGTCGGCCGAGGTCTTGACCAGCCTCGGTGCGATTAAAATGGTGAGCTTCCGGTACGGTGGATGAGGGGCCAAGGAAGCGGCCTATGCGTGAAGCGCTAGGTTACCTGCGAAGGATCCTAGAGGGTGCTGACCATACGGTGCTCGGGCTCTGGGTCGCCTAGGATACCCACGCGTGCGTCGAGGAAGATATTGGAACAGAGTTGGAGTTGTTTTCTGAAATCGAGCATGGATCTGGTTGATTGACCTTGCTGGTCTTCAATGGATGAGTCCATGGCTCCTTATATGGATCTGTTGGTTGATCTTGCTGATCTTCAACGAGAGTCCATCATGTTAAGTGATTATATTGCCAAGTATTATGGGCTAGGAACTATCGAAACGGCTCCTGAGCGTTCTAGTTGCCAATGATGCCATAGATACTCTGATGAAGGAATGATGGGAAATTAAGAATCAATTGGATAAATTGGAAGATGGTGATCAATGATACTATGGTTTTATTAAAGGATTGTTTTAAACTGGTTGAATCTGGTTGAAAAAGGCAATTTCATATTGGGTGTGTGAGTGGTGTGACTAGTTTTATTTTGCATGAACATCCGGCTAGGGGGCCTTGGAACTCTTTTCCTTGGTACCCGGGACAAAACCTAACCAAATTTTTAATTGGATCCCATCACTACAGTGGTTGGGCGGTTGGCTAACCCATGGGATTGGATGGGGTTAGGCTGGACTGATGGATCCGTAAATCGAGACTCAAACTTTTGTTTTTACGATAGTAAAAAAAAAAAAAAAAAATCCCGGACAGAAACTGTTCTATGGATAGGAATCAACGGCTGTGCCTCTTGAATGGGGAAAAAAGCGTTGATCCCAATGATCCAAGTGCAAGTTTCTTCCTTGAACTGACTAAGTATCTTATAGATGTAATTGGATCATCTCGATCAGAAATGATCTTGACTACGTTAGAGTAAAAAGTTATCCTGGTGGAATCGCCCGTGCTTTCCGGTAGAGGAAGTTTTTCCGGGTTCGGTTTTGGAACAACCGACGGATTAGTCTCTTATCCGGATATCCGTGGGCGAGGCCCCGAGTGTGGGACCCCTGTCCCGCGCGAGAAGCGCTACTTCCGCTGCCAGTACCCTGAATCAATTGCTCGGTGGGAACAGGGATCTTACAGGAAACCAGATGGGCATACCTTTGTGGCCGTCCTAAAAGCATGTATCACCCTCACAGAGCTCAAACAAGGCAAGGTGATTCATGCTCATGTTATTAAAAGCACTTTAGGGCTGGATGTTGTCATTGGCAACACTCTTGTTGACATGTATGCAAAATGCGGAAGTGTCGTAGATGGGCGGAGTGTCTTTGACAAGCTTCCAAAGCACGATGTGGTGACTTGGAATGCAATGATTGGAGGATATTCTCGGAATGGTTTCGGGCTGGATGTGTTTTGTCTCTTTTGGAAAATGCAGCATCAAAGCATACAGCCAGACACATTTACTCTAGTAAGCATCTTGAAGGCGTGTTCCACCATGCAAGCCTTTTATCAAGGAAAAATAATTCATATTAGTGTTCTTGAGAATGGTTTTGCACTTGATGTGCATATCGGAAGTGCCCTCATTGACATGTATTCTAAATGTGGGCACCCATTTCTTGCACGCAGAGTGTTTGATGCATTGCCCAATAAGAACTTGGTGGCATGGAATGCAATGATTGTAGGGTATGTCCAACAAGCATGTGGTAATGAGGCACTTGAACTTTATCAGCAACTACAAAAGGATGGAAGAGAGCCACCTGACTCTATAACCTTCATCAGTGTTTTAAAAGCGTGTTCCAGTTTAACAGACCTAGATTATGGGAAATTAGTTCATGATTACATAATCAAGTGTGGTTCTGAGCTGGATGTATTTGTTGGCAACACTCTTATTGATATGCATGCCAAGTGTGGACAACTTGAGGAAGCAGGTGATGTGTTTGACAAGTTTCCCACTCGAGATGTGGTGACATGGAATGCAATCATTTCAGCATATACCAACAACACTTTGACCAGATTGCTGTTCAGCTTTTTACACAAATGAAGCAGGCGGGAAAGAAGCCGGACACTGTGACTTGGAATGCACTTATCACAGGATATGCACAGCATGGGCATGGTCACCAGGTTTTCCTTCTCTTTCAGGAAATGCAACAACATGGCATGAAGCCAATGCGATTACGTTTGTGTGTGCTTTGAAAGCATGTTCCTATATGGCAAGTTTAGGGCAGGGCAAGCTTACTCATGCCTATGTAGCTGAGAGTGGGTTTGAAACTGATGTATTTGTAGGGAGTATCCTTATCGGCATGTATGCCAGATGTAGAAGGCCTGCAGATGTACAGAGTGCCCCTGCGGAATATTGTGTCTTGGACTGCCATAATTACAGCATATGCACAAGTTGGGCATGCAGAGGAAGCCTTTCAGTTATATCAACAAATGCTTGCTGAAGGGATATATTCAGATAAGCGCACCTGTAGTACAATTCTTGCTGCATGTTCCTCTCCAGCAGCTCTAGAAGATGGCAAAAGGATCCATGCTAGAATGGTTGATAGTGGGTTTGAGCATGATGTAGAATTACAGACTTCCCTTATCAGTATGTATGGCAAGTGTGAGAGTATCAAGGCCGCAGTGAAGGTTTTTGACAAGAAGCATGTACAAAATGTGGGCTTATGGAACACCATGTTGGCTGCTTATATCCAGCATGGGGATGCAAAAGAGGCCATGCAACTTTATCGACGCATGCAAAAGAAGGATCTTGAACCAGACAAGGTGACATTTAGTACCATTCTTAGTGCATGCTCTGTTCTGGCAGATCTACCCGAGGGCAAGGAGATCCATGCAAGCATCAGAAATGCAGGATTGCAGTCAGATGTCATTATAGGGATTGCCCTTATCAATATGTATACGAAATGTGGGGGTCTGGAGAGTGCAGCGAGGGTGTTCAAAACTTGGCATATCAAAGATAAGAGATATGGACTACCCTGAGCGTAAGGCACCAGCCTATATAGCAACTTGGTGGCACATACCGGAGGATGTGCAGGTTTAGAGGGGGTCGATATCGTGCTGTGGCACGTCTATGCAGTGAAAGCATGTTCATGGAACAACTTATGTGGAATCTGGGCCTTGAGCAGCAAGGACAGATATGGAAGGTATTCACTCAGATACAGTGGCATTGGAAGCTGTATGAAGGTGTACAGGATGGGACACTCCAATTCATGGGGATGCGGCCAGCGGTGGTTTTGTGGTACCATTTTTGTACCCGGAGATAAAGTGGGATTTTAGGTTACCATGTGTGAGGAGCATTGATGTGAGTGGCCATTATTGAGGCAAGAAAAATAAATGAAATATATGATACAAGTGGCCAATAATATAAAGGGCCACATGGAAGCTTTGTGAGGGGCCAACGTAGCTGCCAGCACGTAGCCTAGAAGCTGGCGAAAAATCCAGAAGGTGGCCGCCCAGAGAGGAATCCGGCCGTCGTGGACGAAAGAAGGGGGGGGAAGCTCCCGCATGGGCAAGGGGGGCAGCTCTGCTCTACCTCGAAGACCATCTTCATGCAACAGCCCAACCTGCTGGAGCTCGGAGCCCCGATCAAGATTGTAGCTCAGAAAGGAAGGAGCTGCTGTGGAATTCTGTGTGGAGATGGAATGGCCTGTAAGATGGTCTATAGGAAAGGTAGGCCAATTTTTGTAAAAATGAAATCGTCATGAAGCTGCATACAGGAAACCGTCTCAGTGCTATGAGAGAGAACTGCATGAAGACATGGAGATTCAGGCACAGCAGGGCAATTATGGATTAATCTTCTAGTACTTGGATTATCCGAAGGAATTACGGATCGTGATTTGGCCAGCTTGTTTCATCCTTATGGAACAATTTTATATGCAAAAGTAGTGATGGATAATAAATCTGGACCAGTTGAATGTTATGGAATTGTTACCATGGAAAATCCTCAAGCTGCTGAAGCAGCAGCAGCTGCCGTTAGTGGTATGTTTATCTTGGGAAGGCACATCAAGGTGGAAGTACAAGCAAAAGAGCAAAGACCTCCTCACCAACAGAGCTACCCTCAACCTTCAATGCAGCAAGGGCCTATGCTGATGAGTGGCTATTTGTTCAAGCTGGTTTGGTGAAGTTCTAGCATTGTGTTTGAAGTAAATGTAGCAGATTTGAACTTGCAGAAATGTAAACTACGCTGTGATCCATATGTATTTATGGCAACCTACCCTCTCGCAGCAACCACCGCCATCCCAGCAGCCCATCTCTCCAGCTACAATGCAGCAAGCTTTTGCTGGTGATGCCCCTTGAAGTTCAACCACTACTCTCACAGCCAGACACCCAGTGTGTTCCCGGCTAGACCGCACACGTCACGACACCGCGAAGAAAGCTCCTCAATCAGAGATCGTTTGCCGGTGCCTCCCGTAGAGCTCCGACAGGGTGTAGTCACCAACACAAATAGGGAAGAGTAGTTGAAGCTCTTACCCTCATACCGCTTCCTATGGTTCTCTTGCTTGCAGCTCAGCCCTTAGCACGAACCAGGCTCTGATACCATGAAAAGATGCAGGGGGGAAGAGAGCTTGAGCTCTTGCAAGCACACACACACACACTCACAAAACCCTAATAGAGAACACACAAGGTGAGAGGCTGAAAATCTTCTTCTTCTCTACTCAACACTCAACACACCATATACAAGATAAGAGTACTCATAATATGAAAGGTACTCAACCAATACATACACAGGTTCTCTATAGTGTGAACCCGCCGACTAAATGAGCTGGCGCTATAACTATGCCAGTCTCTAGAATGGCTGTCACACAGCCTGTCATCCCACTGGCCGCATATCTCCCATGATCTCACCAACCATGCCAGTGGTGTAAGTGTGGGGCCTATCCCCCAGGCGGGTCATCAGTGGGCCACCGCCTCACTAGACGAGCTCGATATCTCAACAGTCTGTTATGCAGCATGTCGTGAATGCCATGTCTGAAAATGTTGATGCAGCACAAAAAGATGATGTATAATATGTGGATTCAAGTGCTTCAAACCACATGACAAGTCATGGGGAGTGGTTCAAGGAGATGAAAAACCCGAAAAGACCAAGTTTTATGGAAACAAGGGATGACACTACTCATCCAATTGCCCATGTTGGAGATGTGCCATTGTCTATGCAGGATGGCAAAGTGAAGTACCTTGCAGATCTTGCAGATGTACTTCACGTTCCGAACATAACAAAGAATCTGGTTTCAGTTGGCCAGATGATTGAGCAGGGTTTGCAGGTTCGATTTAACCCTGGCTGATGGTTGTTATGTTGAAGACTTTAAAGACAAGTTCAGGTTGGTTGCAAAAGGCAACAAAGTGGGTAGAATGTTTACGTTGAATGTAGACATGCCTGAAATGAGTGCTGTGATGTTTGCAAATGGTTCAGGAATTGTTGCAAACACAGACATATGGCATAAAAGAATTGGACATGTGAATGTGCAGAGAATGAAGTCTATGCAGACAAAAGGAATTGTGACAGGGCTGCCAAAATTTAAAGTGGAAGGTATGCAGACAATATGTGAAGCATGCCAATTTGGAAAACAAACAAAGCATGTATTTCCACGTAACAGATATGTCAGCAAAAATGCACTAGATGTTGTGCATTCAGATGTATGGGGTCCTACGAAGACCATGTCTATGGGAGGCTGCACGTATTATGTGACATTCATTGATGACCACACACGGAAAGTGTGGGTATATTTCATGAAGGAGAAGAGTGAGGGGTTCACTCACTTTCAGAATTTCAGAGTTTTGGTTGAAAAGCAAACAGGGAAATATGTAAAGTGCCTAAGGTCAGATGGAGGGGGAGAGCACTTCTCCAATGAATTCTCTGAATTTTTGAAGAAGAATGGTATTCGGAGACAGTTTACATGCAGATACACTCCGCCACAAAATGGAGTTGCTGAGCGAAAAAACAGGCACATTGCTGAGATTGCGCGAGCATTGATGGAAGAGAAAAATATGCCGCATAGCTATTGGGCTGAGGCTGTTTCTACAGCAGTATACATCATGAACAGGACTCCAACTGCAGCCATACATGATGTAACTCCAGAGGAGAGGTTTACTGGCAGAAAACCAGATTTGTCTCATCTGAAAGTCTTTGGATGCATATGTGCATGTGCCAGATGAGCTGAGAACCAAGCTAGATCCGAAAGCTGAAAAATGTGTGTTTATTGGATATTCCCTTGAGCAAAAGGGATACAGGTGTTATAACCCTGCTACACGTGAGTTGAGGGTAAGCAGGGATGTTGTCTTTGATGAGATGAGCAGCTGGTATGCTACTGAAAAAGAAGCTGTTGGGGCTGATGTGAGTGGAAGTGTGGTTGCACAGAATGCAGGTCAGCAATCACAGTCTTTGAGTGGACTAGAAGAGTCCTCATCTAGTGGGTCTGTTGATAGACCATGGAGTGGCAGGCTGCGTCATAATACCAGTCCTGCAAATGTGATTAGTACATCACGTAAAGGAAAAGAGAAAGTGGTTGAACCCCTTGGTATGCCTGACATTTCTGCAGGGCATTCTCATGTTGTAGTGGCTCAGATATGAGCCTTGATGAGGAGCTTGGGATCCCAGCTGCTATGAGAACACCTGGTGTAAAGAAGGCTATGGAAGCCATGAATGAAAAGCTGCGAAGATCTGGGAGAGTGAAAAATCTTGTGCTGAGATTTACCTATCATGGTTATGTGGCACATCACTATGCATATATGGCAAAGGTTGTGCAGGTTGTTGAGCCCACATGCATTGATGAGGCTATTGGAAATGTGTGTTGGGAGAAAGCTATGGATGAGGAGATGGATGCACTATATGGAAATGAGACTTGGGATTTAGTGCAATTGCCTGAAGGCAAGAAAGCCATTGGATGCAAGTGGGTGTACAAAGTAAAACATAACAATGATGGAAGCATAAACAGGTACAAGGCTAGATTGGTACCAAAGGATATGCGCAGACATATGGCATTGATTATGAGGAAACTTTCAGCCCAGTTGCCAAGATGGCAATAGTGAGAGTTGTGATAGAAGTGGCTGCGTCAAAGCAATAGTCTTTACATCAGATGGATGTAAAGAATGCATTCTTGCATGGGGATTTGCAAGAAGAGGTGTATATGTTGCAGCCACCTCGTTATGAGGATGTGAGTCATCCCGAGCATGTTTGCAGGTTGAAGAAAGCCTTGTATGGCTTAAAACAAGCACCAAGAGCATGGTCTGACAAGATTTCTGAATATCTTGTCACTATTGGCTTTCATGTAGCCAATGCAGATTTCTCGCTGTATGTGAGACATGGTGATAGAGGGGTTGTGCTTGTTGTCATCTATGTAGATGACTTGATCATTACGGGGGACCATGATGCAGAGATCTTTGATGTAAAGATCTTGCTTAGACAGAAGTTCGAGATGAAGGATCTGGGGGAGCTCAGATATTTCTTGGGCATTGAGGTGATTAGGTCACCACATGGTATTGGATTACTGTAGAGACAGTATGGCTTAGACATGTTGTCCAAGTATGGTATGACAGGCTGTACGCCTATTTCCGTGCCATTGGATCAGAATGGCAAGTTGAGTGCAGATTCAGGAGAGATCTTGGAGGATCCTACTATGTATAGGCACATAGTAGGAAGTTTGATCTACATGATGATCACCAGACCAGATTTGAGCTATGTTGTTGGGTTGGTGAGTCAGTTTATGCAGGTTCCACGGAAACCGCATTTGCAGTGAGACGCATACTGAGGTATGTGAGGTCTACTTTGCATTGTGGACTATTCTATGAGAATGGGACAGAGATATGTGTACATGGGTACACAGATGCTGATTGAGCTAGTAGTATCTCAGATAGGAGATCTACTAATGGCTTCATGTTTTCTTTGGGGAGTGCTGCTGTGACTTGGAGCAACAAGAAGCAGCCTACAGTTGCTCTATCCAGTACAGAGGCCGAGTACAGAGGAGCTACTATGGCACCCTGTGAGGTAGCTTGGTTGAGAAAGCTACTTGCAGATTTGGGTCTATCAGTGGGGATAGACAAGTTGTCATTTTCTGTGACAACATTAGCAGTATACAGTTGGCCACAGGAACCCAGTCTTTCATGCTCGCACGAAGCATATAGAGGTCCACTACCATTTCGTGAGAGAGAAGGTCTTGGCAGGAGACCTTGACCTTGTTTATGTCAGCACAGAGAATCAGGTAGCTGACATCTTCACCAAAGCATTGGGTACAGAGAAGCTCCGCAGATTCAGGGCTTCGCTTGGTGAACATGAGATGGAGTTGAGCTCCAGGGGGAGTGTTGAGATATCGAGCTCATCCAGTGAGGTGGTGGACACTGATGACCCGCCTGGGGGATAGGCCCCACACTTACACCACTGGCATGGTTGGTGAGATCATGGGTGATATGCGGCCAGTGGGATGACAGGCTCCATTCTAGAGACTGGCATAGTTATAGCACCAGCTCATTTAGTTGGGTTCACACTATAGAGAACCCGTGTATGTATTGGTTGAGTACCTTTCATATTATGTGTACTCTTATCTTATATATGGTGTGTTGAGTGTTGAGTGAAGAAGAAGAAGATATTCAGCCTCTCACCTTGTGTGTTCTCTATTAGGGTTTTGTGAGTGTGTGTGTGCTTGCAAGAGCTCAAGCTCTCATCCCCCCTGCATCTTTTCACGCCAGAGATGCATCTTATATATTTTAGGCCAAACGTTGGACACCTCAAAGTGTTTGGTTTCATAGCTTATGTGCATGTGCCAGAGACGAGAGAAGGAAGAAGTTGGATTCCTAAGGTGAGAAAAGTGCATTTTTATTGGGTATGCATAGGATCGCAAGGCATATAAATGTTATAATCCACAAACTAGGCAAGTGGTTATCTCATGAGATGTGGTGTTTGATGAACTTGCTAGTTGTTGCTACAAGGCAAAGGATGAGGGTGTCATTGATTCCGTTGATGCTGATGTGCATGTGAACTTGCCACAAGCAAGTTCTATTTCTATGTCTGGGCTAGCACTATATGTGTCCATGGTCAGGACGCTTGAGACATGAGAGTGTGAGCACTGGGAGTAGTGCTGTGGATAAAGGGAAAAAAAAGGTTGAAGGAATTGGCGTTACAGGTTATGAGTCGTCAAGTTTAGAAAGTTTGGATGAGGAATTTGGCATACCAGTTTTACGCACACCAGGTGCAAGGCAGGATAGAAATGTGCCTCCACATGCTAGAGTGATAGGTGTTTAGAGTGATCCGCATGCATTGCGGAGATCCCAAAGAGTCAAGTATCCCGTTTGACACGTTGACATATTGTGACTTTGCTATGCATTACGCATATATGACCTCTTTGGTGAAGCATGTGGAACCTACATGCTATATATAGAAGCTATTGGGAATCATGTATGGGAGAAGGCAATGGATGTTGAGATGGACGTATTGGTTCATAATGAAACTTGGGATTTGGTTGCCTTACCACAAGGCAAAATGTCATTGGTTTCAAATGGGTTTATAAGGTGAAATGCAAATCAGATGGTTCCATTGAGCGCCATAAAGTGAGGTTGCTAAGGGTTATGCACAAACCCAAGGCTTGGACTATGATGAAACATTTAGTCCAGTTGCAAAGATGGGAATAGTGAGAGCAGTCATTGCTATGGCTGCAGCAAACGGTTGGGAAATGCATCAAATGATGTGAAAAATGCATTTCTAAATGGTGATTTACAAGAGGAAGTGCGGTTGGTAGCTAAGGGTTATGCACAAACCCAAGGCTTGGACTATGATGAAACATTTAGTCCAATTGCAAAGATGGGAATAGTGAGAGCAGTCATTGCTATGATTGCAGCAAACGGTTGGGAAATGCATCAAATGGACGTGAAAAATGCATTTCTAAATGGTGATTCACAAGAGGAAGTTTATATGGCACAGCCAGAAGGATATGTACACCCGAGGTATGTTGGGATTCAAGATCGATGTCAGCGTGTGTGCCAGCTGTGCTTTGTGGTGGCATGTTAGGTAGTAGCATGTGTGAGACATAAATGACCACGTCGAGCTAGTCATAGTGTGTGGACATTAGCTAGGGTTAGCTGTGTGTGGACACAACACATAGTGTGTCTTGTGTATTATGGATTATGGCTTTATGTATTGTGTGAGAAGGGAGATGGCTTCCCTCTATGGTTAGGGTTTGCAATATACATTAGGGTTTGCTCCTGTGTGTGTGTCTCCTCTCCCTCTACCTGTTTTTCATCATGGTATCAGATCCTGGTGCTCTCTATTAGGGTTTATGAGTGAGTGAGAGAAGAGGGAGAAGAAGCTATGAAGCTTGCCATTGATGCTGTGAAGCTTGGAGCACACTGATTTCTATCAGATTTGAGAGCTTGGTCTATCAGGTAAAGACTAATAAACACCCATGAGCAGATTGCAGGTGATTCAAGCACAAACAAAGCAAATTAGGGTTGCCCCAAAGTAAAAGAAAATTCTGGTTTTTTGCAAGCTTTCCATTGAAGCTTGGAAGCGGTGATGTATTGTGAAAATAGATGCAATCTAGCAAAGACACATATATGTGACAAGGATGAATGTATTGGCAACTCATGTGCAAGCCCTACACTGAATTTGTAGCAAATATGATGCATTTGTGTGATTGAAAATTACTGGTTTTGAAGCTCTCACAAAACAGAGAAAAAGAGTCACTTGGTGGATGAAATTAAAGCAAGTTTTTGGCAAAAATCAATCAATTGATGGGTTACACACATGCCTTAGTGTGTTAGGCAATCATATATGCTATCAATTGACACTTAAATCATTCCAAATACCCTCAAGAGCAGGCGGTGCAGATCTACAGCAGAAACAGAGTATTTTTCATTGACTTTTGCTAAGTGGAGGCCACAAATCAAGTATAGTGTTTGATAAATTCCAAAATTGCCTTAGCAATTAGTTGGTACATACACCTGAGAAGGAAGCTACATGATTGGTTTTTGAGCAATTATGATCTATGGAGCTTGAAATGAGCTGATTAAATAGGCTGTCTAGTCATTAGTGAAACAGAGTGTGATTAATTGACTAATTACTCGCTCATCTTAAACAATTGGTCTAATTACTTTTACATGGAGTTAGTGGACATCATTGCTAAGCTAATGAATGCTTGGTCTCTCAATTTGGACAAGCATTGAAGAAATTAGAGCAAATTTACTACTAGTTTTACTCAAAACAGAGAAGGGGGTTTGACAAAATTGATATGTACACATCTTGGTTGGTGTTGATATGCAACATTGAGCTTGTTTAGGCGTCAATGCAAGTTATCCACACTTAATTGAACCACTACATTGCAATTTGGAGCCTTGGGTACCTTGGACTGTGTATGCCAGTTCATTTTGGATGCAATCACTTTGATTTTCTACATCAAAAGTGAAGTTTATTGTGTACTTTGGAGTATCTGGAACACTCATTAGAGTGTGGTTGAGCTGAGGAAGGCTCTTTTACAGATTTGGACGTGTGCAGAAGGTGAATTTGCATTGAGCAAATATGTCGGATAATCCAGTACAAATTGTGGGTGAAAAGTTGGATAGGAAGAACTTCCAGGCATCGAAGTACAGGATCAAAAGCTTTCTGAAGGGAAAAAGTTTTTGGAATCTTATTACAAGTGTGGAGCGAGAGCCGGAACTACCCCGACAACCTACACAGCAAAACAGGTTATAGCTCATAAGCAATGGTGAGAAAGAGCATACAAAGTTTTGCATTATATGTCTATATGTATTTCGGATGCTATACTCATACACATACATGATGCTGGGAATCCCAAGGACGCATGGGATACATTGGTAAAGCTGTTTGATACAGACACGTGCTCGCAAGTCTCAGTTTTGTGACAACAGATTCATAATGTGAAATGGAAAGGAAGTAGCATCCATGATTATGTACACTTAGAGATAAAGAAGTATACAGATGCATTGGCAACAATCAATGCCCCCATGCCTGATGATGATTTGGTAGACATTACCTTGCATGGTCTTGGCAAGGAGTATAAGTCTTTTGATACATCCATCTCGGTTCGGAGTATAGGTTTACCAGACTTTGATGAGTTGGTTTCACTCTTGCTTGTTGAGGAAATCAAACTCAGTGATCCTTTTCATGATGCATCTACTAGCCATGATGATAATGGCATAAATCAGGCTTTCTATTCATCACAAAGAGGATTAAGAGGCAGGCAGAGATTTGCATCACGTGGCCGTGGTAATGGTCATGGGATGGCAGGACAGGTCACCACAATATGATTTTTAGCCTACATATGGTGCTGGAGGTGGTCGTGGATATACACCTCTGAGAGGCAGAGGTAATCCTTGTGGTAAAGGACGTTGGGAAGGCCAACAAACATCTATGCAAAATGTGGAATGCCATTACTGTGGGAAATTTGGTCATATGGCACGTGATTGTTTCCACAAAAAAAGTGATTTGAGAGGGGGTAGAGCACAACAACATGGTGGACATTATGCACAACATGGTGGAAATTATGCATCAAGCAGTAATGATGGCAGCGCAAATCACTTGTTTGCCATGAAACATGTTGTGGGATCTATGATGACGAATGGTGAAAATGATAACACTTGGTATATGGACTCTGGAGCAGCAAACCATATGACTTGTCTGGGTGAATGGTTTGAGCATATGAAGCCTATGGATGTGAAAGGCTATGTGCAGACAAGAGATGATACCCAACATGCCATTACACATGTTGGAAGTGTACCATTGGTTATGCACAATGGTGAAACAAAGTCTATGGCAGATGTCTTGTATGTGCCTTCTATTATTTACAAAAAGTTTAGCCTCAGTTGGAACAGGGATTATAGGTCGTTTCAACGAGCATGGTTGCTTCATGGAGGATTTCAAAAATGGATGTAGAGTCATTGCCAGAGGCAAGAAAGAAGACATGTTATTTAAGCTGGATGCTGGGATTCCTGAGTTGAAATCAGCCATGTTCTCTAAAATGTGGTACAGGACATTGATATGTGACATAAGAGGATTGGACATGTGAATATACAAAGGTTAAAGAACATGCAGACAAGAGGCATTGTTAGTGGGCTGCCTAGATTCAAGTATGATGGGAATATGCATGTTTGTGATGCTTGTCAGTTTGGAAAGCAGGCAAGGTTGCCATTTCCTAGAGAAGGCAACATGAGTAGTTGGCCACTTCAAATAGTTCATAGCGATGTATGGGGTCCTACTGCACAAAACCCATCCATTAAAGGCAGTTTATATTATGTGACATTCTTTGATGATTTCAGCAGAATGACTTGGATTTACTTTCTTAGAGGGAGAAAAGTGAAGTGTTGGGAAAGTTTATGGATTTCAAAGCTTTTGCAGAGAAGCAATATGGCTCTTGGATAAAATGTTTGAGGACAGATGGAGGTGGTGTTTGAGGACAGATGGAGGTGGTGAATACACCTCACATGCTTTTGAGCATTTCTTGAGAAAGCATGGTATAAGAAGACAATTAACTTGTAGGTACACACCTCAGCAAAATGGTGTTGCTGAGAGAAAGAATAGAGTCATTTGTGAAGTGGCCAGGGAGATGCTCAATGAAAAGAGCATACGAGACTATTATTGGGCAGAAGCATGTGCCACTGTGGTGTATATACCCACAATAGCCATACATGGAAGTACGCCAGAGAAAAGAGCATGCCAGACTATTATTGGGCAGAAGCATGTGCCACTGTAGTGTATATACTGAATAAGACACCCACAATAGCCATACATGGAAGTACGCCAGAGATGCGGCTTACAGGTTTTAGGCCAGACATTGGACACCTCAAAGTGTTTGGTTGCATAGCTTATGTACATGTGCCTGACGAGAGAAGGAGGAAGTTGGATCCTAAGGCAGAAAAGTGTGTGTTTGTTGGATATACACAGGATCGTAAGGCATACAAATGTTACAATCCACAAACTAGGCAAGTGGTTATCTCACGAGATGTGGTGTTTGATGAACTTGCTAGTTGGTACAAAGCAAAGGATGAGGGTGTCATTGATTCTCTTGATGCTGATGTGCATGTGAACTTGCCACAAGCAAGTTCTATCTCTATGTCTGGGCCAACAGAGTCTGAGAGTAGCACTATACGCCCATGGTCAGGACGCTTGAGACATGAGAGTGTGAGCACTAGGAGTAGTGCTGTGGATAAAGGGAAAAAGAAGGTTGAAGGAATTGGCATTAGGGGAAGGTTGAGGTCTATAGGGGCCCATTAAGATGCCATGTGATTAAAAGGTTATTAAGGAAAAGGGCCAATCATGTGATGCCATGTATACAAAAATGTTGGGTGATTAAAGGTGGTCAAAAGATTCTCTAGAAGATGCCTTCTTGTACTTTTCATTCCCAAAAAGTGGGGGGAAAAGTTTTTGAAATTTCAGACATCCATAACTTCTACATATGAGCTCAAAATTTGTCAGAGATTAGAGATCCAGAATCTGCTGAGCTCTTTCCATAGATATGTACTCAATTTTAAATTCAATTTTGGCGGGAAACTTTGAAATTCAAACTTCTAGCCATTTGAAGAATAAGAAGGTATCTAAAGTCAAAGAAACTTAACATTTTAACAAAAAGTCATTAAAATCATAATATGGCAGCTTAAAGGGCCCCTATAGACCTGAACCTTCCCCTAATGGAATTACAGGTTATGAGTCGTCAAGTTCAGAGAGTTTGGATGAGGAACTTGGCATACCTGTTTTACGCACACCTGGTGTAAGGCAGGATAGATATGTGCCACCACATGCTAGAGTGACAGGTGTTCAGAGTGATCCACATGCATTGCGGAGATCCCAAAGGGTCAGATATCCAGTTTTGACAGGTTGACATATCGTGATTTTGCTATGCATTACGCATATATGACCTCTTTGGTGAAGCATGTGGAACCTACATGCTATACAGAAGCTATTGGGAAGCATGTATGGGAGAAGGCAATGGATGTTGAGATGGACGCATTGGTTCATAATGAAACATGGGATTTGGTTGCATTACCACAAGATAAAAATGTTATTGGTTGCAAATGGGTTTACAAAGTGAAATGCAAGTCAGATGGTTCCATTGAACGCCATAAAGCAAGATTGGTAGCTAAGGGTTATGCACAAACCCAAGTCTTGGACTATGATGAAACATTTAGTCCAGTTGCAAAGATGGGAACAGTGAGAGCAGTCATTGCTATGGCTGCAGCAAATGGTTCGGAAATGCATCAAATGGATGTGAAAAATGCATTTCTAAATGGTGATCTACAAGAAGAAGTTTATATGGCACAGCCAGAAGGATATGTACACCCAAGAGATCCCACTCATGTATGCAGATTAAAGAAAGCATTATATGGTTTAAAGCAAGCACCTCGTGCTTGGAGTGATAAGATGAGCCGATATCTTATCTCCCTTGGATTTCAGGTTTCTATAACAGATTCTTCCCTCTATGTGAAGAAAAGAGATCATGGGATTGTCTTACTTGTCATCTATGTGGATGACTTGATTGTCACAGGTGATCATGCTATAGATGTTATGCATGTCAAGAAGGCATTGAGTGGGCAATTCGACATGAAAGGCTTGGGTGAATTAAGATATTTTCTTGGAATTGAAGTAATCAAAGACCATGCAGGTACATGGTTAGTGCAACGTCAATATGCATTGGATATGTTGGCAAAATATGGGATGACAGGGTGTAAGCCAATGAGTACACCTTTGGAGCAGAATGTGAAGTTGCGGGCTGATTTTAGTGAAGAGTTGGATGATCCATCTATGTATAGAAAGGTGGTTGGAAGTCTCATTTACATGACTATCACATGCCCAGATCTCAGTTATGCTGTGGGGCTAGTAAGCCAATTTATGCAGAGCCCTAGAAAACCTCATTTGGATGCAGTGAGACGCATTATGCGATATGTAAAGACCACTACACATTATGGTCTTCTTTATGAGCACGGTCAAGGCTTGGATATACATGGCTACATAGATGCAGATTAGGCAGGTAGCTCGTATAACAGGAGGTCTACTAGTGGTTATGCCTTTACATTTGGAAGTGCCGTGGTGAGTTGGAGTAGCAAGAAGCAACCTACTGTTGCTTTATCTAGTACAGAGGTTGAATACAGGGGTGCAGCCATTGCTACATGTGAAGGAGTATGGTTAAAGAATCTCTTGGCTGATTTGGGTGAGCCTATTGATGGCAAGGTTGTCATTCATTGTGACAACATGAGCAGCATATAGTTGGCCAAGAATCCAGTGTTTCATGCATGGACCAAACACATAGAGATCCATTATCATTTTGTCAGAGAGAAAGTGCTGGATGGTACAGTGGATCTACAGTATGTGAAGACTAAAGAGCAGGTGGCTGACATCTTTACAAAGCCACTTAGCAGGGGCAGGGAGAAGTTTGAGTACTTTCGTACTATGTTGGGAGTACGTGGGATGAGCTTGAGGGGGAGTGTTGAGAGATTTGATAGCCCAAGCTCATCTACATCTTCATCTATGGCAGTACATCAAGAGCTTGAGAGGGGCTGTTGAGATTCAAGCTCCATGTCAGTGTGTGCCAGCTATGCTATGTGCTGGCATGTTAGGTAGCACCATGTGTGAGACATAAATGACCGCGTCTAGCTGGTCATAGTGTGTGGACATTAGCTAGGGTTAGGTGTGTGTGTACACAACACATAGTGTGTCTTGTGTATTACGGATTATGGCTTTATGCATTGTGTGAGAAGGGAGATGGCTTCCCTCTATGGTTAGGGTTTGTAATATACATTAGGGTTTGCTCCTGTGTGTGTGTCTCCTCTCCCTCTACGTGTTTTTCACCAAGGTCCCCCATTCATGTATGCAAGTTAAAGAAAGTATTATATGGTTTGAAGCAAGCACCTCGTGCTTGGAGTGATAAGATAAGCCGATATCTTATCTCCCTTGGATTTTAGGTTTCTTCAGTAGATTCTTCACTCTATGTGAAGAAAACATATCATGGGATTGTCTTGCTTGTCATCTATGTGCATTGTCTTTCTTGTCATCTATGTGGTTGACTTGATTGTCACAGGAGATCATGCTACAGATGTTATACATGTCAAGAAGGCATTGAGTGGGCAGTTATACATGTCAAGAAGGCATTGAGTGGGCAGTTTGATATGAAAGACTTGGGTGAATTGAGATATTTTCTTGGGATTGAAGTGATCAAAGACCATGCAGGGACATGGTTACTTCTATGTCAATATGCATTAGATATGTTGGCAAAATATGGGATGACAGGTAGTAAGCCAATGAGTACACCTTTGGAGCATAATGTGAAGCTGTGGGCTTATTTTGGTGAAGAGTTGGATCATCCATCTATGTATACAAAGGTTGGTAGTCTTATTTACTATCACACGCCCGAATCTCAGTTATGATGTGGGGCTAGTAAGCCAATTTATGCAAAGCCCCAGAAAACCTCATTTGGATGCAGTGAGACGCATTATGCGCTATGTAAAAACCACTACACATTATGGTCTTCTTTATGAGCATGGTAAAGGCTTGGATGTACACAGCTACACAGATGCAGATTGAGCAGGTATATGACAGGAGGTCTACTAGTGGTTATGCCTTTACATTTGGAAGTGCAGTGGTGAGTTGGAGCAGCAAGAAGCAGCCTATTGTTGCTTTATCTAGTACAGAGGTTGAATACAGCGGTGCAGCCATTGCTACATGTGAAGGAGTATGGTTAAAGAGTCTCTTGGCTAATTTGGGTGAGCCTATTGATGGCAAGGTTGTCATTCGTTGTTTCAACATGAGCAGTATACAGTTGGCCAAGAATCCAATTTTTCATGCGCGAACCAAACATATAGAGGTCCACTATCATTTTGTCAGAGAGAAAGTGTTGGATGGTACAGTTGGATTTGCAG
Source organism: Cibotium barometz (assembly GCF_041138505.1). Lineage (NCBI taxonomy): Eukaryota > Viridiplantae > Streptophyta > Polypodiopsida > Cyatheales > Cibotiaceae > Cibotium > Cibotium barometz. The sequence continues at coordinate 24,178,569 of NC_141067.1, forward strand.
TATGTGATGAATAAAGAGTAGGTGGCCAACCTCTTTACAAAGCCACTTAGCACGAAGAAGTTTGAGTACTTCCGTACTATGTTGGGAGTACATGGGATGAGCTTGAGGGGGAGTGTTGAGAGCTTTGATAGCCCAAGCTCATCTACATCTTCATCTATGGCAGTACATCATGAGCTTGAGAGGGGCTGTTGAGATGAATTATTGGCACCTTTCTAATGATAACTACCCAAAACACAATAAAGTTAGGGTAGAAAAATAACTCACCTAGATACATAGGCAACTAGGTGTCCGAGTTGGAATATGTACAAGAGTACAAGGAACATAGTCCAAAATTACGTGCAAAAAACGAAGGCAAATGCTACCTTCAAAGCACATGATATTATCCAAAAGATCAAAAGATCCTTATAAAATCATGGATAAAAGCATAGAAGCTCCTTGAATCCATAAAAACCATAGTTGATCATAAAAAACAATGCATGTAAGATCCCTGTTCCCACCGAGCAACAGATTCGGGATACTAGCAACGGAAGTAGCACTTCTCGCGCGGGACAGGGGTCCCACATTCGGGGCCTCACCCACGGATATCCGGATAAGAGACTAATCCGTCGGTTGTCCCAAAACCGAACCCGGAAAAACTTCCTTTACCGGAAAGCACGGGCGATTCCACCAGGATAACTTAATACTCTAACGTAGTCAAGATCATTTCTGATCGAGATGATCCAATTACATCTATAAGATACTTAGTCAGTTCAAGGAAGAAACTTGCACTTGGATCATTGGGATCAACGCTTTTTTCCCCATTCAAGAGGCACAGCCGTTGATTCCTATCCATAGAACAGTTACTGTCCGGGATTTATTTTTTCTATCGTAAAAACAAAAGTTTGAGTTTCGATTTACGGATCCATCAGTCCAGCCTAACCCCATCCGATCCCATGGGTTAGCCAACCGCCCAACCACTGTAGTGACGGGATCCAATTAAGAATTTGGTTAGGTTTTGTCCCGGGTACCAAGGAAAAGAGTTCCAAGGCCCCCTAGCCGGATGTTCATGCAAAGATAAAACTAGTCACACCACTCACACACCCAATATGAAATTGTCTTTTCACAGATTCAACCAGTTTAAAACAATCCTTTAATAAAACCATAGTATCATTGATCACCATCTTCCAATTTATCTGATTGATTCTTAGTTTCCCATCATTCCTTCATCAAAGTATCTATGGCATCATTGGCAACTAGAACGCTCAGGGGCCGTTTCGATAGTTCCTAGCCCATAATACTCGGCAATATAATCACTTATCAAGATGGACTCTCGTTGAAGATCAGCAAGATCAACCAACAGATCCATATAAGGAGCCATGGACTCATCCATTGAAGACCAACAAGGCGACCCAGAGCCCGAGCACCGTATGGTCAGCACCCTCTAGGATCCTTCGCAGGTGACCTAGCGCTTCACTCATAGGCCGCTTCCTTGGCCCCTCATCCACCGTACCGGAAGCTCACCATTTTAATCGCACCGAGGCTGGTCAAGACCTCGGCCGACCTTGCTACGCGAGACGTCCTTCATTGACTCTCCGTCAGCAGTTGCAACTTTTTCATTTAGGTCTCCACGACCTTAATCACAAGATGGTCACAATGCTTCCCCAGCAATCTTGACATAAAACAGTCATTTACAAACAGCATTTACAAACAGTCACAAAATACAGTTTCTATATTAACTCTCATTTTTCCACATTATCCCTCATCAATCCACATTGCTTATTCCACATTTCAGTTATATGTGTACTCATCCCATCACATCCTTTTCCATCTCATCACTTCAGATTCCTTCACATCACATATCATATATTCACATCCATACATATATCTACATCCACATCCACATTCACATCCATACATCCACATCTACATCCATACATCTATTTTCACATCCACATCTACATGCACATTTATGCATCCACATCCATACATCCACATCTACATGCACATTCACATCCATACATCCACATCTATATGCGTACATTCACATCTACATGCCTACATCCACATCTCTATGCATACATCCACATCCACATCCACATTCTCCTCCATACATCTACATCTACATGCATACATCCACCTCCACATCTATACATCTACATCTACATTCATACATCCACCTCCACATCTATACATGTACATCTACATGCATACATCTACATCTCCATTCACATCCACATCTATACATCTACATCTATATGCATCCATCCACATCTCTATTTACATCCTCATCTATGCATACATCCACATCTCCATGCATACATCCACCTCCACATTCACACTCACATCCATACATCTACATCTACATGCAAACATCCACATCTCCATGCATACTAAAACTCTTTTAATTAATCTAGGATGATTGTTCCTAGAATATGGTAGGAAGTCCTCTTTTTATGCTTTGAATGAAATTATTTTATGCGTAATTTCTATAAAAATTTTGCCATAGCTCCGCTACTATGACTGATAAATCTCAATTTTTTCTAAGGGATAAAGCTTATCATTAAGGAAATAATTAGAATGGTCTCTAATTGGATCATCAATCCATAATGGATTGGATCATCAATATGCATAAACTAAAAGCATAGAAAAAAACCATTAATTTGGCCTCAAGTATAGCTTAATCTTGGATTAAGGAAAGCTTTATGAAAGCTTCATTTGGATTGAGAATGGGTCATGAATATGACCATTTCTTGAGTGAGAGAGAGAAATTACATAAAAACCATTAGAATTTAAACATAAATGGAAATTAACTTCAATAGCATTTATTAAATTATGTAACTCTTCACTACTATTCACCAATTAACTTCAATAGCATTTAAAAAACCATACCAATTAAACTTCTCAAGCTTGAGAGGGGTTGAGAAGAGAGAATCATTGAGAATTTATAGAAAGATCAAAATTCAATATACTTACCTTATGATTTGCTTGATTCTTTATTCACGGTAGAGGCCCCCAACCAATCAATTGGTTTAGTATGTTGATGGAGCCACCAATGGAAATTGAAGAAGGAGAGAAGTATCAAAAACTAGTGAATTATTAAAGAATTCACAGTTCTTGGTTTAGGTGGAGAAGAGTAACAATGCATAAGACACTATTTATTTTGGCTTAGGTGGAGTAGAGTAACAAAGCATAAGACACTATATATTTTGGCTTAGGTGGAGTAGAGTAACAAAGCATAAGACACTATATATTTTGGCTTAGTTGGAGTAGAGTAACAAAGCATAAGACACTATATATTTTGGCTTAGGTGGAGTAGAGTAACAAAGCATAAGACACTATATATTTTGGCTTAGTTGGAGTAGAGTAACAAAGCATAAGACACTATATATTTTGGCTTAGGTGGAGTAGAGTAACAAAGCATAAGACACTATATATTTTGGCTTAGGTGGAGTAGAGTAACAAAGCATAAGACACTATGTTTTTTTCAACAAGGGGAGGCTTCTATTTATAGGAAAATTTGAGCTCCTAACCAAACAAATTGATTCTAGAATTTTCCAAGTCAGTTTGGTCACTTTTTGACCATTTTTAGGTCAGTTAAGCTAACTTTTTGGAACTAGACTTGAATGAGGAGAGAGGAGAGATAAAATATCTCAATTTTTATGAGTTTAAAACTCATTCAAGCATGTGAAATATGCACCTCCTTTAAAGAACTCCCCTTCCTTACATATGTGTCATAATGGAATCATTTTAATATTGCTCATAGTTTTTTACTAATAAACCTTGTACATTTTCAACTCTTCATCTTATGTGAAATATGCACCTCCTTTAAAGAACTCCCCTTCCTTACATATGTGTCATAATGGAATCATTTTAATATTGCTCATAGTTTTTTACTAATAAACCTTGTACATTTTCAACTCTTCATCTTATGTGAGCATTTACTCATTTTTGGATACCCAAAATATCTCATATTTTTAATATTGCTCATAGTTTTTTACTAATAAACCTTGTACATTTTCAACTCTTCATCTTATGTGAGCATTTACTCATTTTTGGGTATCTTCTTTTTCAAATTGGATTTATCTCCTCCCTACACATGGATTGATGCTATTGGTCCATAGGAACCTTAATTGGACCATAATCTAAAAATTTCTGAAAATCTAGACCCTTAGACTAAGGTTCTTTATACCTATTTCCAATTAATTCCAATTGCACATTGGAAAATTCTTTTTGAATTTCTGTTTCAGGGGAACTTATTTTAATAAGATGAGTTATTTTTCTATCCAAAAATATTCATAATCTGAATATTCTCTCTCTAGAATAATTTTCTCTCTCTAGGCTAAAACAGTTAGAAACAAGGTCTTTATATTTCTGAAGAGGGATTGATTACAGGGGAAGATACTAGACATCAAAAAGGGGGTTGGGGGAGGAATCTTACATTCTACCCCACTTAAAAAACGCGAGATGTCCTCATCTCGCAACTTGTGATAATTTCGCAAGATGCACGAATATGAGACTTAGAGAAAAATTTTAATCAAGATTAACCACCAAGATAAGTCTTAAAGAGAGTAAGATTCAAAATAAGAACAAGATTTAAACTTTATTCATTCTCGGAACTTATACAGTAAAGATAGAGGAACTCTTTACACTTCCATAAGCCCGTCCATCATATGGTCACAAAAGCAGTCCTCACAAGCTGCACAAGTATAGGGTAATTCATCTATGGGAATGATTTTGCTGGTTATTGCCGCACCTATCTCAGTGGTATGAGGTGATCTAACAAAAGGACCTCTGAGAGGCAAGCCAAAAACGGGGTAAAGGCATATCTTCTCATGAGGAAGAAAACACGCCAGTAAGAAGACCCGCTCAGAAAACCCAAGATGCCTTGATCTCATGACGCAGTAGTATCGGGGACCCAAACCCAAGGCTTCAATAACCATGGCCAAGCGGACATTGTTACGAAAGTGCTGCTGACCCCAGGGTGTTACCCTAGTTATGTTTTGATAGGTCCGCCATTTGGTCTAAGCTACAGAAGTTCCTAGGTGAGGAAAAAGTGAGCGCTCATACTGTTCTATAAAGTCTTTCTTCACAGACTCTCTTGCGTCTTGAAGGTGAGAAATCATCAGGGATAAAACTAATTCCTGTTGCCAAGCCATGAAGGAGATTAAGAAAGAAAGAAGATTGATGGGAGTAAGATTAGTGTGAGCGACAAGTAAAAGTTACGACTTATATAAAGGAAGGAGCTAGCGTAACCTAGAAGCCAACGGTAACTTGCCACCACTGAAGTTTTACCGTCTTTCCATGATTTGTGTTTGACACATTTTTCTATAGAAGGCATTAAGAATTTTGAGATGAGGAGGTAAAAGAAGCTTGTAGGCTAAGTCACCTACTTTCATATTGAATTCAGATATAAGGGTCACAATATCTGGGGGATAACTTCTTATACTCCCCAAGAGATAAAGAACTTCTTTTGAGCCGTACTCGAATGAAAACCAAAACCTTGATATCCAAAACACCGATTCTCACTTCTGAACTCATTGTTCTAAATCCTTAAAACAGGTGGGACTCTAAGAAGTATTCTAGGAAAAGGGTCTTCCTTTTTTTAAATAGAAACTTTCTTTTATTTTAGAGAGGGAATAATTATAAGATCAGAAAGGGAGATTCTTACTCCTGTATACCTCGAAGGCTGGGGAGGAATCTTACATTCTACCCCACTTAAAAGTGCGAGATGTCCTCATCTCGCAAGGTAGAGGACAGCTCTTATTCTTAAGATCCAATTTTATTCTGGGGTTCCTTATATTCTGGTCAACCCAACAGAACACTAGGATAAATATCCCTTATATAGAACTCATCATTAAATAACAATTCATTCAGATTATATCATTCATATCTTTAACATGATAATGGTCCATTAGACCGAAAAGTTTCCTTCGGAACATTCCTCCACGAAAATTTCAGTCAAGCAAGTTCTCAATTTGACATCCCTTAACTTGATCTACCGGTCAAGTATTAACAGTAGCAATCTGACAGCACAACCCACTAATCTCATAGTGATTTGCTGAATTCATTATCATCATTCTAGTTATGAATATCATCACAGAGACTCGTCCCATTCCCCCTCATTGTGGTTTCATTATATTTCAACTAAATTTTAAAAATCAACATTTTTCAATCAGCATTTTCAATCAGAATCCAAATCAATTCATCAATTCTCAAACAGAATTAAAAATCATATCAATCACATTCGAAATCATCATCTAGATAGCATTAACGCTTATAATTTCAAGTCTTAGATTTACTCGTATATACTGTCAGTAAAGAGCTGCAGTATACTCTCGGTATATACGGGTAGTCACGGCCCTTGGAATTATAAGGTAAATACTATCATGTCTAGGCCTCAAGCAAGTCAGGGATTCTATATAATTGCGGTACTTCCATCTGAAGACCCAATTACCAAAATTACAAATTTCAGTTTAAATATCAAATTGTATGAATTATCTCACACAATTATAACCTTTTTGTGTTTCTTGATAAATTTTTGACATATTTATCTTCTCAGTTGATCTTTATTAACCAAATGCTCTGATACCAGCTGTAAGATCCCTGTTCCCACCGAGCAACAGATTCGGGATACTAGCAGCGGAAGTAGCACTTCTCGCGCGGGACAGGGGTCCCACATTCGGGGCCTCACCCACGGATATCCGGATAAGAGACTAATCCGTCGGTTGTTCCAAAACCAAACTCGGAAAAACTTCCTTTACCGGAAAGCACGGGCGATTCCACCAGGATAACTTAATACTCTAACGTAGTCAAGATCATTTCTGATCGAGATGATCCAATTACATCTATAAGATAGTTAGTCAGTTCAAGGAAGAAACTTGCACTTGGATCATTGGGATCAACGCTTTTTTCCCCATTCAAGAGGCACAGCCGTTGATTCCTATCCATAGAACAGTTACTGTCCGGGATTTATTTTTTCTATCGTAAAAACAAAAGTTTGAGTTTCGATTTACGGATCCATCAGTCCAGCCTAACCCCATCCGCCGATCCCATGGGTTAGCCAACCGCCCAACCACTGTAGTGACGGGATCCAATTAAGAATTTGGTTAGGTTTTGTCCCGGGTACCAAGGAAAACAGTTCCAAGGCCCCCTAGCCGGATGTTCATGCAAAGATAAAACTAGTCACACCACTCACACACCCAATATGAAATTGTCTTTTCACAGATTCAACCAGTTTAAAACAATCCTTTAATAAAACCATAGTATCATTGATCACCATCTTCCAATTTATCCGATTGATTCTTAGTTTCCCATCATTCCTTCATCAGAGTATCTATGGCATCATTGGCAACTAGAACGCTCAGGGGCCGTTTCGATAGTTCCTAGCCCATAATACTCGGCAATATAATCACTTATCAAGATGGACTCTCGTTGAAGATCAGCAAGATCAACCAACAGATCCATATAAGGAGCCATGGACTCATCCATTGAAGACTAGCAAGGTCAATCAACCAGATCCATGCCCGATTTCAGAAAACAACTCCAACTCTGTTCCAATATCTTCCTCGACGCACGCGTGGGTATCCTAGGCGACCCAGAGCCCGAGCACCGTATGGTCAGCACCCTCTAGGATCCTTCGCAAGGTGACCTAGCGCTTCACTCATAGGCCGCTTCCTTGGCCCCTCATCCACCGTACCGGAAGCTCACCATTTTAATCGCACCGAGGCTGGTCAAGACCTCGGCCGACCTTGCTACGCGAGACGTCCTTCATTGACTCTCCGTCAGCAGTTGCAACTTTTTCATTTAGGTCTCCACGACCTTAATCACAAGATGGTCACAATGCTTCCCTAGCAATCTTGACATAAAACAGTTATTTACAAACAGCATTTACAAACAGTCACAAAATACAGTTTCTATATTAACTCTCATTTTTCCACATTATCCCTCATCAATCCACATTGCTTATTCCACATTCCAGTTATATGTGTACTCATCCCATCACATCCTTTTCCATCTCGTCACTTCAGATTCCTTCACATCACATATCATATATTCACATCCATACATATATCTACATCCACATCCACATTCACATCCATACATCCACATCTACATCCATACATCTATTTTCACATCCACATCTACATGCACATTCACATCCATACACCCACATCTATATGCGTACATTCACATCTACATGCCTACATCCACATCTCTATGCATACATCCACATCCACATCCACATCTCTATGCATACATCCACATCCACATCTCTATGCATACATCCACATCCACATCCACATTCTCCTCCATACATCTACATCTACATGCATACATCCACCTCCACATCTATACATCTACATCTACATGCATACATCCACCTCCACATCTATACATCTACATCTACATGCATACATCTACATCTCCATTCACATCCACATCTATACATCTACATCTACATGCATCCATCCACATCTATATTTACATCCTCATCTATGCATACATCCACATCTCCATGCATACATCCACCTCCACATTCACACTCACATCCATACATCTACATCTACATGCAAACATCCACATCTCCATGCATACTAAAACTCTTTTAATTAATCTAGGATGATAGTTCCTAGAATATGGTAGGAAGTCCTCTTTTTATGCTTTGAATGAAATTATTTTATGCGTAATTTCTATAAAAATTTTGCCATAGCTCCGCTACTATGACTGATAAATCTCAATTTTTTCTAAGGGATAAAGCTTATCATTAAGGAAATAATTAGAATGGTCTCTAATTGGATCATCAATCCATAATGGATTGGATCATCAATATGCATAAACTAAAAGCATAGAAAAAAACCATTAATTTGGCCTCAAGTATAGCTTAATCTTGGATTAAGGAAAGCTTTATGAAAGCTTCATTTGGATTGAGAATGGGTCATGAATATGACCATTTCTTGAGTGAGAGAGAGAAATTACATAAAAACCATTAGAATTTAAACATAAATGGAAATTAACTTCAATAGCATTTATTAAATTATGTAACTCTTCACTACTATTCACCAATTAACTTCAATAGCATTTAAAAAACCATACCAATTAAACTTCTCAAGCTTGAGAGGGGTTGAGAAGAGAGAATCATTGAGAATTTATAGAAAGATCAAAATTCAATATACTTACCTTATGATTTGCTTGATTCTTTATTCACGGTAGAGGCCCCCAACCAATCAATTGGTTTAGTATGTTGATGGAGCCACCAATGGGAATTGAAGAAGGAGAGAAGTATCAAAAACTAGTGAATTATTAAAGAATTCACAGTTCTTGGTTTAGGTGGAGAAGAGTAACAATGCATAAGACACTATATATTTTGGCTTAGGTGGAGTAGAGTAACAAAGCATAAGACACTATATATTTTGGCTTAGTTGGAGTAGAGTAACAAAGCATAAGACACTATATATTTTGGCTTAGGTGGAGTAGAGTAACAAAGCATAAGACACTATATATTTTGGCTTAGGTGGAGTAGAGTAACAAAGCATAAGACACTATATATTTTGGCTTAGTTGGAGTAGAGTAACAAAGCATAAGACACTATATATTTTGGCTTAGGTGGAGTAGAGTAACAAAGCATAAGACACTATATATTTTGGCTTAGTTGGAGTAGAGTAACAAAGCATAAGACACTATATATTTTGGCTTAGGTGGAGTAGAGTAACAAAGCATAAGACACTATATTTTTTTCAACAAGGGGAGGCTTCTATTTATAGGAAAATTTGAGCTCCTAACCAAACAAACTGATTCTAGAATTTTCCAAGTCAGTTTGGTCACTTTTTGACCATTTTTAGGTCAGTTAAGCTAACTTTTTGGAACTAGACTTGAATGAGGAGAGAGGAGAGATAAAATATCTCAATTTTTATGAGTTTAAAACTCATTCAAGCATGTGAAATATGCACCTCCTTTAAAGAACTCCCCTTCCTTACATATGTGTCATAATGGAATCATTTTAATATTGCTCATAGTTTTTTACTAATAAACCTTGTACATTTTCAACTCTTCATCTTATGTGAAATATGCACCTCCTTTAAAGAACTCCCCTTCCTTACATATGTGTCATAATGGAATCATTTTAATATTGCTCATAGTTTTTTACTAATAAACCTTGTACATTTTCAACTCTTCATCTTATGTGAGCATTTACTCATTTTTGGATACCCAAAATATCTCATATTTTTAATATTGCTCATAGTTTTTTACTAATAAACCTTGTACATTTTCAACTCTTCATCTTATGTGAGCATTTACTCATTTTTGGGTATCTTCTTTTTCAAATTGGATTTATCTCCTCCCTACATATGGATTGATGCTATTGGTCCATAGGAACCTTAATTGGACCATAATCTAAAAATTTCTGAAAATCTAGACCCTTAGACTAAGGTTCTTTATACCTATTTCCAATTAATTCCAATTGCACATTGGAAAATTCTTTTTGAATTTCTGTTTCAGGGGAACTTATTCTAATAAGATGAGTTATTTTTCTATCCAAAAATATTCATAATCTGAATATTCTCTCTCTAGAATAATTTTCTCTCTCTAGGCTAAAACAGTTAGAAACAAGGTCTTTATATTTCTGAAGAGGGATTGATTATAGGGGAAGATACTAGACATCAAAAAGGGGGTTGGGGGAGGAATCTTACAATGCATACCATCTAATGGACATTAATCATGCCAAAAGAAGTATTAAAATTGGTGGCTAACTCATCAATCCGGAGAATATGAACATAGTGTCGTTCAAATAAAACTCCAAAGTAAGCAAAGTAAGCAAGTGAAACACATGTGTGTAGCACTCAATAAGAAAACCCTAGACACAAGTGATCTCGGCAAAACCTGATGAGTCCATATAAAACTTGGAAAACATCCAATAAAATCCTCCAAAACAAACCGATCAACTGACCCATGATAGAATTTGTCTTAGGCTTAGAAAATTAAGCATAGACCACACTTAAACAAGTGCAAAATAAATTATCATGGAAAAGTGCCAAAGGTGAAACACACTTTGAACGCAGATTATAGCCATCAAAAGAAATTAAGGAACATGTCCAAAAAGAATGGCTAAATAAAGGTAAAAAATCATGAAACTATCGTTTAGAATTAATCCAAATAGAAATATCTACTAATACGAGATATAATCATATTAATAATATGCAAATAACCTACATCTATCTAATATCAGCACGAGAAAATGTACTTCAATATTAAATAACCCTCAAAAATATTAAATTCTCAAGAAAAAGAATTATCATGATTTTTTCCTATTTTTTTCTAATTTTTAGGACCTCAAAATTTTATAATTTGGAATTCCACAAAACCTATCTTATGGCATTCCAAATCTATTTTTTTCTAGAAAGTTTTTAGCAATTTAATTTGCCAAAATACATTGATATTTTATAAATACCAAATTTTAGGATTTCTAAATCATCAACAACTGTAATCAATAAAAATAACATTTTTATTAGTAAATATTAAAATTTACTTCAAAAAAAATCAACAACAATTTACTAGAGAATGCTCTGATACCACTGTTAAAATCCTAAGATCTCTCTAGATAATTGTTATGCATAAACATGCATAAATCAGGTATAAACTCATCCACCCAACCACCCCCGACGAGCCCAAGGGGGATGCACACATGAATATAATGAAATACATCATACCTCTAGCTTGATGTCCCATACCATCAAGAGGTATAACTCCAATCCATTAGCATGTAGCTATAGTGTGAAATGGTAGGTGAGTAGATATGGACCTCTACACAAGACCATAGCCTAAGTCTCCAAACCCCCCAATCCTCCCTTGAGTGTGCCCCATGCCCCTATTATATAGGAGGGCCCTCAAGTGACTCTTGACTCTCCATTTCCCATGTGTGACCCTTGGATGCCTAACCCTAACCTTAACCCTTAAGGTTAGTCGTAACCCATGCTCCAGTAGAGCTTGTTCTCATGCTCCCATGCTCACAAGCCTCATGTGGGTTAGCCTCCTAGTATATGCACACCTAATGTGCATATAATAGCAGGGGTCTCACACAAATGAGACAAATGAGATTGTCCCTTTTCATATTTCATAAAATGACTTATATACAAGAGCCCATTTACAATTGGTGGCCCAAAACTATTCTTCCTGGTCCTTTTAGCTCGATGTACAACTATTTCTCATGACTGGCATTACACAAGCCATAAGCTCGGTCATCCCATGTCGCTTATACAATCAACACATTACGTGGTTAAAAAATATAGATTACGAGGAGTGAAGCCCCATGCAAAAGGTAATGTTAACCAGAGTGTTGGCCGCCTAGTTGGGCAAGTCCCCGGACACTCACACACATGCAAGCATGACCATGTAAATCATACCGGATCGGCGCCAAACTTTGCACTCACATGCCCTTTAATTTTGCACTCCTCTACTTGTCGCCAACCTTCTCTTTTGTGACTTGTGTCCCCTATGCTATTTGCGTGTGTGATGGGTCAATTTTTATGCCAGACACCACATTATGAGTAGATGAACACTCATGATCCTTAGTGTTCTACCACTACCAACCTGATTAGTGCGAGAGATACTTCTTTGAACCTCCTAAGTCGATCCTCAGTGTGCTACCACTATCAACCTGACTAGTGCGAGAGATATGTCTTTGAACCTCCTAAGTCGATGTTCCAACCACATCTTGCAAAAACATGTAATCTCTAGTGAAATTATTTATCTTGATGTTTAACAATGCATTCTTAACAATGTTTAACAAGAACTACTAGCCACAGTATTCTCCACTCATAGGAATAGCTGGTGAACTTTGAAGCACACCAATATGGTTAGTGGGTGAGACCCCCTCGTTCTTAGCTTTTTGACCTTTCTGAAGGTCGAGACCCTAGTCTATCGAGCTTCAAACACCTAGTGACTATGGAAGCTAGAACTAGTGTGCTTCTACTAGCTAGAGTGTGCCCTATGGTTCTCTCACACTACTGACATTCTTGGGACACTTTGACTTAGAATGGCTTACTACATGACAATAAAAGGATCATTTCTCCTTTGCGAGGTGGGCATTGATATCTCCCTACAGTTAGCCCCTCTTTTTCTAAGAAATTGGAAGAAGGTACTATATTGGAGTTCAACGAGGCTTTCTTTAGCTAGCCAGGTAGTTGTGGCAAACCAGGTTCTTATTGCCACCATGTGGTATATCACTTCTTGTTGGGCCTTCTCACGGGCCTGGCTCAATGATTGATCCACAACTTTTTGTGGGCTGGTGAGGATAGAGTTGCAGCTAGTTTACTATGAGCTTGGGATCGTCTCAAGCTACACCTTGAGAGGTGGTCAGTGTTGAAGTCTCGCGTTGGTGGATGCAGAGGCACTCCGAGGTGGTAGTGGCAGTGGAAGATGAAGTGATGATGAAGAAAACTCAGGTGACAAGGGTGTTGTGGTACCTGAATGGTACTACACCACTTGAGACCGCAGCCCTCTCTACTCTTCATCTACCACCTCAGGTAGTACTGCAGCACCCTTATCACCAAAGCTTGGATCAACTCATCTTCCGCTGCCACTACCACCTCAAAGTGCCTCAGCATCACCGACACAAGCCTTCAACACTGGCCACCTCTCAGAGTGCTAATTAGTCCGAGATGATCCCAAGCTCATAGTAAACTGGCTGCAAATCTGTACTCACCAGCCCATAGAAAGTTTTGGATCAATCATTGAACCTGATGAATTTTTCCAATATGATTTGGCTCAAAGGTCTAACAGTGGGCAACTAGGGACCTCTTATGATGGTCCACCAACCAAGGTCAACAAGATAAATTTGGCAAGCCCGCGCAAGAACCCGAGGAGGCGGGTGTATATTGGAGAAGACCTCTCTATAGAAGAAGAGACCAAGATTATTGGTCTATTGATAGAATTCAAGGTTTTCTTTGCCTGGAAGTACATGGACATGAAAGGTGTACCTCCTGAAGTAGTCCAGCACACCATTCCAATGGTTGAAGGAGCCAGACCAATCAAATAACTGGCTTATCCAATAAACCGAAAATACTCCGAGATGTTTCGCAAACAGATTGACAGACTCATTGATGGAGGATTCATGTACAATATTGAGCATATGGAATGGGTATCAAAGATTGTGATAGTACCCAAGAAGAATGGAAAAGTCATAGTGTGCATAGACCTCAAAAAGGTCGATGTTGCCACCATAAGGAATCATTATCCCTTATCTTTTATAGAACACGTGTTAGAACGAGTAGTAAGAAAGGAATCCTAGAACTTCCTTGATGGATTCTTTGGATACAATCAGGTGCTTATCAATCCCAAGGATCAACACAAAAAAAACTTTGCCACTGAATGGGGCACATATACATGCCGTGTTATGCCCTTTGCGATAACCAATGCCCCTGGTACCTTCCAATGTCTCATGTGCATGACTTACAAGGAATATCTTTGAAAATTTCTTGAGGTCTTTATGGATGACCTTTGTGTTAACTCTTATTAGAAGGAGCACCTCACAAGTTTACATAACGTACTAGAAAGGTGCAGGATATATCGCATCTCCTTGAACTCACCTAAATGTCAATTTTGGGTTCATCATCAACAAGTGATCCTCGGACACATTTTCTCTAGGTAGGGAATCTCTACTAATGATATAAAAAAGCGGCACATCTTAGAGATGCCCCCACCCAATAACTTCAAAGGAGTCCAACGCTTCATGGGGCATGTCAGTTACTATCGGATGATTCATTTTTATGTACGTTGATATTGCTCGACCTCTTTACGGACTCTTAATTGTCTTTGAGTGGAGTGAAGAATGCCAACGGGCTTATACAATGCTCAAAAATCTTTGGCAAGCACTCCAATTCTCAGGTCCACAAACTGGGACATCATTTTCCACATCCACATTGATGCCTCAGCTTTTGCTATTGGTCGTGTGCTCGGGGGGGTCACTATATGTAAATCCTCTATATCACGTGCGTTCAAGGCCTATTTAAAAAGTCCCTTATCTGTGAATTTTTTAGTGAATATAATGTATCCTTTCCTATTCAAATCTGTAAATTTTTTAAAAAAATACAATAAATAAATCCCCTCTGTAAATATATTTCTGTAAGTTTTAAATATTTAAAATGTCCTTCTGTTGAACCCACGTGATACTTACATATTTATACGAGTGACCCCCCCGAGGTCGTGTGCCAACCAAGAGAACACAAGATGGTTTTCCCTATTAGCTTTTCCAGTTGCAAACTCAATGAAGCGGAGAGAAACTACACCACAACTGAGAGAGAAGGACTAGCCATGGTCTTCACCATCGAGAAGGACTAGCCATGGTCTTCACCATCGAGAAGTTTCACCATTATCTTCTAGAAACTAAGTTTGTTTTCTTCGTAGACCAGCAAGCTCTTGTGTACCTGCTAACAAGCCCTGTATGATAGGTAAAAGCACAAGGTTGCTGCTTATATTACTTGAGTTTGACTTCACTGACACGATGAGGAAAGGATCTTAACATGTTTTAGTAGACCACATGTCGAGGATCCCCAATGGTGAACCACCCAATAGTGGGAGTAGAAGATGAATTACTAGATGCTGCCCTATTTCAACTATGCTTAATTCTTGTGAATGGGGCAAGTAGGTGGCATAATTCTTAGCCAATAGCTTACCAGTGGATCCCATCCTCAACAAAGACCGAGCCTATCATCTAATCAAATAGGCAGCTCCCTACTACGAACTTATTTGCAGGCCGACTTTATAAGCAAGAAAAAGATAAAATTCTACGCCGCTGTGTCCGAGAAGATGATTATGTGCTCCTTCTTAAGCACGTTCACTCTGCTTGTGGGGGGCACTTTGTAGTAGCAGATATCACTACATGGAAGGTCCTCACTACTAGGTTATGGTGGCCCACTCTAATGGCAGACATAACAAAATACGTCAAGCGGTGTGATGAGTGCTAATGTATAGCAATTCCCCACTTCAAGGACCACAGACCCCTGAACCTAATTGTGTCCTTACAACCATTTGAGAAATGGGGTATAGATTTCATTGGACCCATCAGTCTAGTAGCTAAATACACTCAAGCTTGGTACATAATAGCTGCTATACGGACTATTGCACTAAGTGGGCAGAAGCTCAGGTGACCCGACAATTGACTACTAAATTCCTGTATGAATCAGTCACATCACACGCTTTGGTTTCCCCCTCGATCGCATCAGTGAAAATGGGACACATTTCATTAATGAGGTAATCCAATTCCTCTTGCAAGAGTTCCTTGTTACACTCAGAGAAAGTCCTCCCCCTATTACCCACAAGTGAATGGCCAAGAAGAAAGCATGAATAAAATATTTTGTGCCATTCTGACACTAAAACTGTGGAGGCCAGTGGCAATGATTGGGAACAAAAGTTGTTGGTTGCACCTTAGGCTTATCGAACTTCCTATAAGACACCAAACCAATGCCATTCCTTTCAGTTTAACCTATGATACTCAAGTTGTCATGCCCATGGAGTTCTTAGTCCCCACTTTGCGTGTTTTGCAGTACAAGAAAAGCTTATTGGAAATGTCTTAGGTTGTTGCCCACTCGAGCTTGAAAAGCTCGATAAAACATCCTTTTAGCATTATACAACATGATTGTTGAGAAGCTAAGGTGCAAACAATGGTTGGACGACTAGCTTAAGGATAAACAAATGAACGAGGGCGATATGGTCCTCTTATTTAGTACCAAGACATATAAAAATAAGCTCAAGCTCAGAGGCTTAGGACCTTTCCTTGTCACTGAGATAACACCACAAGGCGCAATGCGCATCAAAATGCTTCATGGTGTAGAAACGACTGGTTATTTCCATGGTATCAAACTTAAAAGCTACTATGGCCCTCTCATTAAGGCTACCTTAAAAGCCATCCATGATAAAAAACAGTGTAAGAAAGACCATGAGGATATGAAAAAAATTGCACAAGAATAAGCCAAAGAAAGACAAGCCAACCTTTGGCAAAGACACATCATGGTCAGTATGGCCCAAGTGGTTGACCTTGAAGAAGAATGGGAGGTGAAGCCAGCTTGGTTATGGTTAGGAATGACCACCCTAATGAGATTTTTCCAAAAATTAGGTCTTGTCAACATAAGGGGTAGTTACAATTTGATTTCCCATGAAACATGGTGTTCCCTTTGGGGGAACCTTGCTAAAAGAAACCCTTGCCATCGTTACCACTGTAACGTCACAACATGTTCACTATTTAGGCATACTCATGCTTTTATTCCACATTGGAAATAATCCCTTGGAAGGAAAGTTCTATGTGATGCCTTTAGGAACCATGCATGAAGAAATACTCCTTGGAAGGGGTTGGATGGGACATAATATATGCAACATCAACTGGGACGCACGGATGACGATCTTATAGCTAGCCTCCATTCAAGTTATTGTCCTTATGATAGATGAAGAGCGAGTACCCGCTGTGCTCCCCCATGCCAAGAACTTCCTCCTTCATCACCCACCATCATTCCATCAGCACACTCTCCCACAAATCCATCCCCCTAAAAAAGAGGCCACTCATCATTCCGACCACATCAATGCCTCTCACACACCCTCCCTACAACCATGCTCGTGGCGGCAACAAGCACTCTTGTATCATGCTTTCACTAGCTGCTAACCCACCAACGCACACTAACCCAACTAACAAAAACTAACACCACTCCACTAGGTGGTCTGCCATCTCCCCATTGGGTACCTAAGAAGCTACTCGTAGCACAAGGCTATTATGAGGGCAAATCTATATTGTGGATCCCCCGACGATCCAACCCTCCCC
This sequence comes from Cibotium barometz, assembly GCF_041138505.1. Taxonomy (NCBI): domain Eukaryota; kingdom Viridiplantae; phylum Streptophyta; class Polypodiopsida; order Cyatheales; family Cibotiaceae; genus Cibotium; species Cibotium barometz. Next base: position 24,196,351 of record NC_141067.1, read on the forward strand.
TTCATTCATAGGCACCCAAAGCTCCTCGTCCCTCACATTGACAACAAATTTGCCAACCAAAAGCCTATGGGGTATAGGACAAAAGCAGGACTAAACGCTCTATGGATCTCCAATCCTCAATCAAACTCTCAACTATACCAAGAACCAACCCCAACCTCTCGTACAAGCACAAAACTTCTACGAGGGAAATCGTCATATTTGGATCCCCAAATCTCCCCAACCTCACTTTCCATCCCGTGCTGCTCAGCAGTCCACTACATTCAAATGGAAACTAGAGGCGACCTCCGCCATAAAGATTTCCCAAGAAAAGGGAAGCAGAAACTTCGTGCAGTGACATAATAACCCTCATTCTGCTAGCGCGGCTGATAGAGCTAACTTATGATATAGCCTCAACGTCAGCAACTCCCCCACCTATCATTGTGAGGCTAAAACAAAATACTATAATGCCATCATTGACTCTTTTAGTCTCACGTAATTCCTTACCACTCGCCTCAAAATCCCTCAAGGAAGTAATACCCCACACCATGCCATTGCAAAATTGGAATCGATTTCTCACCTTGGTGAATTGGGCACACGATCAGTACAAAACCCGCAATGGGATGCTCGCAACAACAAAGTGGTAAAAAAAAAGAATGCCACAGGCGTTTCGAATTTGCCACGTCCGTACTCTTTACAAGTTCTGATTTGCCACAACGTTCCAACCCATACAGTGAAATGCCCGTGTCGTTCCATCCTAAACCATCTACCACCGTGACCATTCAGAATTCGCCAGCCGTACCAACTTTTAATCTAGAAGTAAACGGCCAGAGTCAAGAATGTGATTGTCATCCTGCTCGGTCTCAACAACTCTAGAAAGATTCCATCACACTTGCATCACGGAATGCATGGATATCCATGTCCTGCATCCTTACTGTAAGATTCCTCCCCAGGCTCTCAAGATGTCCAGCATTTTCCCCTGTAATCAAATCCCTCTTCAGAAATATAAAAGATTTTGTTTCTACCATTTTTGGCCTAGAGAGAGAAGATATTCTAGAGAGATAATATTCAGATATTAAATATTTTTGGATAGAAAAAATTCTCATCTTATTAAAATAAGTTCCCCTGAAACAGAAGTTCAAAAATATTTTCAGAAGGTGCATTATCTTGGGGGAGGTGAAGATTTTTTTGAAATTTTAAATTAAGGTTCCTATGGACCAATAAGATTCATCCAAATGTAGGGAGGAGATAAATAGAAGAATAAAAGAAAAATCTCCCAAAAATGAGTAAATACTCACATAAGATGAAGAGCTGACTAAGGACAAGGTTAATAGTTAAAAAAGAGAGATATTTAGGTGAAATGATGCATTTTTGACACCTCTGCATAGGGGAATTCTCCTCATGAAGGAGGTGCCTATTTCACATGCTTGAATGAGTTTTAAACTCCCAAATAATGGGATATTTTTATCTCTCCTCTCTCCTGTTTCAGTTAGATCCAAAAAGTGACCAAAACTGACCCAAAAATGGTCAAAAATTGACCAAACTGATCTGGAAAATTCTAGAATCAGTTGGCTTGGTTAGAAGCTCACTTTTTCCTATAAATAGAAGCCCTCCCCTTTGTTGAAACTCAATAGTGTTATGCACTGTTACCCTGCCTCTCCCAAGTGCCAAAACAGTGAATTTAATTCATAATTCATTAATTTTTGACCTTCGCTCTTCCAAAAAGATTGGTGGCCACTCTTGTCTCAAATAAGAGTTGAACCCTCAAACCATCAAGCCAAAGGAATGCTCTCAAAGTCATTAGTAAGTTGGTGATTCTTCTCTTTTTACACTTATTTTATGGTTTTTATGATTTTAAATGGTTTTTTATGCTTTATGTCTTCTCTAAAATTGCAAATAATGTTATTCCCCTCTCTTCTCTAGTAAATCAACCCTTCTTTATCCTAGCTAAGTGATAATTGATGGAATTAAACTTTTTATAATGTTTTCTCTTGTATAAGTGAATTTTGATTAGTATAGATTACTTTAAATCAATTAGAGTTAATTTTTATGACAAAATCAAGTAGGAAAATTTGAAAAATGGTCAGCCATACAAAGGAGGTTATGGCAAAAATTTTGGAAATAAGAATTACCTTTTTTTATGCTAAAAGAGTAATTCCTATCAATTCTATACTCTAAGAGTGTCATTTTCATGCATAGAAAATGCTTATTGATTATTATTATTTTTATGCATAAAGGAATAACTTTCTTTTATTATGAAAGTGTTACTTTCATTAAAATAGATTTTTATGCATAAAGAAATAATTTTCTTTTATTATGAAAGTGTTACTTTCATTAAAATAGATTTTTATGCATAAAGGAATAATTTTCTTTTATTATGAAAGTGTTACTTTCATCAAAATAGATTTTTATGCACAAAGGAATAATTTTCTTATGAAAGTGTTACTTTCATCAAAATTAAATTTTTAGGCATAAAAGATTATGTTTTTATAAAAGTGTTACTTTTATCATAATTGATTTTCATGCATAAAAGTATGCATAAAAGATATTTTTTTATTATAAAAGTGTAACTTCTTTCATATTTGATTCTCATGCATAGAAGTATGTATAAAAGATTATTTTTTCATTATAAAAGTGTTACTTTTATCATAATTGATTTTCATGCATAAAAGTATGCATAAAAGATATTTTTTTATTATAACAGTGTTACTTCTACCATAATTGATTTTCATGCATAAAAGATATTTTTTAATTATAAAAGTGTTACTTCTATCATAATTAATTTTCATGCATAGAAGTATGCATAAAAGATAATTGTTTTTAATTATAAAAGTGTTACTTTTATCATATTTGATTTTCATGCATAGAAGTATGCATAAAAGATTATTTTTATTATAAAAGTGTTACTTCTATCATAGAAGTAAAAGATTATTTTTATTATAAAAGTGTTAATTCTATCATATTTGATTCTCATGCATAGAAGTATGCATAACAGATTATTTTTTTTATTATAAAAGTGTTACTTCTATCATAAATGATTTTCATGCATAAACTTATGCATAGAAGATATTTTTTAATACTAAAAGTGTGATTTTCATCATAAATGATTTTCATGCATAAACATATGCATAGAAGATATTTTTTTTATTAAAAGAGTGATTTTTACCATAAATGATTTTTTTATGATGATAAAAGTGTGACTTTCATCAGAATCGAATTTTATGCATAATTAGATGCATATTGAATCTTTATAATTAAATAAGGGTTCTCTTTAATCCTCTATTTAAAATTCGTAAGAATTGGAAAAATGAATAGGTAGATAATATGTGAGAGGAAATTCTACCATTTCATATTCACTAAGATGGTAATGAGAAAATTCAATTAAACTATCGAAGTCAGAGATTGAGATAAATGATTATTTTATTCCTCTTAAGAAATCCATGTTTTAGAAATGTGTAAACAAATATTCGTCGAAAGAAATTTAGAAAATGAGAAATTGAAATAGTACCTTTCGAGAAAGATAATTTAGGAAGAACCTTTCCAGACCTAAACTCTGATTCAGACTATTGACCAAGACCAAATTCATTCGTCAATGACGATGTGATCAGTTCAGGAAAAATGCACTCAAAACACCCACCGAATCTCAATCTAGTTAAGACTTTTGATTTTGATCTGAGGATCAAGTTAACAGAATTCGAGGAATTCTGTTTGGAATTCAGACCTGGATCTAGAAGTATTGGGATACGGATTTAAGATTATTCATAGTTTTCAAACAAAAATCAAAACAAAACTTGCATAGAAACCCTGTTTTCTTAAAAGACTGTCTTACGCTAGAATGCTGGAGGGAGCATTTGGCATATATGTTTATCTAAGGGAAGTTCAGTTGCAATAGCTGGCGGGGAGTGTTCGAGGGACAGCTCACGCGGCAAAGCCTGCCGAGGTCTTGACCAGCCTCGGTATGGTTAAAATGGTGCGCTTCCAGTACGATGGGCGAGGGCCGACGCATTAGGACCTCAATGGAAGGCTTCTTGGGCCCTTTTATTTGGCAGTTTAAGGAGTCAAACCTTTTCTCTTAAGAAGAAACGTTTTCTAATTAGAAGCTTCAAAACGGCTACTTTATTCGAATTTGAATTTTGGGGGAAAAATGGAATTTAAAATCTAGCGGACAAAACCATATCATGTAACATATCTATGGAAAGCTCTTGATGCGTACATCACGGATCTATAATCTCCGCTCAAATCGGAGCTTGTATGTAGAAGTTATGGAGGTCCGAAAATTGTAAAATTGCCTCCCCCTTTTTGGGGGAAAAAGTGCACCCTTTGACCACTCTTACACCTCTCTTACAAACCCAACATTTCAGTCCACATGGCAACCCCCCATTTGGCTATTCCTTAATCACCTTGATTAGGCTTGGGCAAATTAAAGGGCCCAAGAAGACCCCATTCACTTCCTAATGAAGCGGTCCCTGAGTGAAGTGCCAGGACACCTAAGGAGGATCCTGGAGGGTTCTAACCAGGCGATGCATAGGCTCACGGTGCCGAGGACACCCATTCATATGTCGAGGAAGATATTGTATGACAGACCAATGTTATTGTAATCTATCACTGGATCTCGTTGTTGACTCGCTGGTCTCAACGGAGAGTCCAGAGTGATACTGTTTTGTAAGAAACAAAGACTCAATGGAAATTTTGAAGTATGACATGTGTAACCAGTAAATTGTTTGTCAATGGATTGTTTTTATTAAAGTTTTAAAGAGGAGTGTGTGCGTATCTATTTTCTAAAGCTAAAGTTAAGAAAGGCATTTCAATTATGGGTGGGTGAGTACTTGTTTAGTTCCACCGATTCCAGTGGTAGGGTGGTGGCTAACCCATGGGCCGGTGGGGTTAGGCTGGAATCATGGAGTTTTAATAATCAAACCGATTGAGTGGATCAACGGCTGTGCCTAATCTTGATTAAGAAAAAAGCGTTGAATTGCTCAGATGATCAAATTATATCAATGATAGTTTCCTTCTATATCTGGTTCATTCAGGTGGAGGATAGTTTAGATTTTGATCTCGTTAGAAAACTCGTTAAGAAAATTTCAAAAAGGTGGAATCGACCCCGCTTTCCGGGCATGGGAAATTTTTCGGTTTCGGTTTTTGGAGTGACCACCAGCCTAGTCTCGTTCCTGGACATTTGTGGGCGAGGCCCCGAGTGAGAAACCCTGCCCCGCGCATGAGGGGGCTGCTTCCGCTGTCAGCTACCGGGAGTCCGGTGCACGGAGGGGGCAGAGGGATCTCACAGTTGGTATCAGAGCAGAAATTACCTAAATTTTAATGAAAATCTGGGAAAGAAATGTTTTTCACTTGTTAATACTATATGAATGAACTTCAAAAATTAAAAACTTATAAATTGAATCGGAAATTTATAGATGGACACCCCAAACCTATCTAGAATTCCTGGACTCTCTCAGAGTCAGGACATGATAGCTTTTGCATTTGATCACCTCATCAACTCTGCTACGACCCGAATGAGCAAAGTGAGACTCGCTTGCCATTTTGAAAGTCTTTACTTTCTTGATCCTCTTGAGCGACGTCGGTATATGTGGTTCTGTGGAGGACGGTGTATTAACATCAGTACCAGGTCAGCGTCAGAGGCTCAGGCGAAATATTTCCTTGGCCATGATTCTGATAAGACTAGGGCTTGTTCAGCACGTTCTACTCTGTGATCATTCACCCAGGAACTTCAGAACTTCATGCCGATTTTTTAGACTTCTTAGCCGCTTTATCCCGAGAAATAGAATTAGAGCACCTCTTTGTGTAATGAATCGTGTGTACCATGGTATGTCTTCTTCGCAATTTCGCTTCTTTATGCGATTAAGACTGAAGCGGTGATTCTAAAGCCGAGCTGCTCTATGTACATATTGCAACTTTTATATAAATATAGAAATGTTTTCTGAAGGAAATTCCCTATTGTATAAGTGATTGTTTATGGACGATTTGATAAAGAAAAATCTGTTATCGGGTTATGTCATAGATCTCCAATAAGATCATTGTCTTGCTTAAGAAATTGTTTTCCGAACCTCTTAAGTCTTAGGATCTCGTGAATAATATCAAAATAAAAATTTAATAATATATAAATTTTTGGCAGAATCATGAGACGAGGAAACCGTGGCCGTCAACCAGACCCTGTCTTCGAAGATGACGAGCTTGACCCTGATGTTCGTAAGGCTCTTCATAGGACTCAGCCAGGACCCTTCAAAGGAGAAGGGGAGAACTTGGGCGAGGCCGTGGAAAATGGGTGGAAGCCATGGAAGAGTATTTTGATGTCACAGGCTACAATGAGCGGAGCAAAATGGCTCTTGCCCGGCTGAAAATAGTGGAAACAGCCAGGGTAGCATGGAGGAACCACTGTGACACCAACCGTCTGGACAGAAATACTCAGTCCTAGAATGATCTAAAAACCTATCTAAGAAAGAGATTTTGTCCTCCTGGATTTTTGGAAACCAAAATGAACGAATTCTTAGAGCTGAAGCAGGAGAGCAAAACCGTCGAGGAATATCACCAGGCCTTTGCTCTTCTACTCAAATATTCACCACCTCTAGATGAAGAGCAACTTATGGCCAGGTTCATTCGGGGAATGAACGAACCCTTGGACACACTGGTCAAAAATGCCAAGCCAGTGTCCATGGCTGAAGCAGTAAGAATGGCAAAGGATTTTGCCAAAGCGTTTGTAGTAAAGGTTCTGCCGAAGCCTGCACCCTCTAACTTTAAGAGATTCCAAGCCCAGGGAAGTACTTCAAACTTTCCACCCCTGAAGAGGCAACAAGGCCCGAATCAAAATCAAGATTTAGGAAGATTCCGAAGTGAAGGAAGACCCTTCCCCTAGAGTACTTTCTCAGGAGCCCCACCTCTTTCAAGAAATCAGAGGGATAAGCTCAGAATTGAAAACCGATGTTTTGGATGCCAGGGTTTTGGTCACCAGTTAAAAGACTGCCCGACTCCTACCATGTCAAGGGGATAGGGAAGTCAAGGACCCCGAATTCAGAGACCAACCCCTTCATACCAGTCTAATCAGGGTCCGTCTTGCCCAAGCCAGGGAAACCCCAAAGAACTCTAGCCCAGCCATCTACCTCTATCCAGAGTAATCTCAAAACTCCTTCCCAGAACTGGGGCAACCAAAGAGAAAGAGTTCCACCTCAGACTGCAGCAGCCAGGGCAGTCACAATTTCAGACGTAGTAGAAGAGGAAAAAGGGCAAATCTATGCTGCAATTGAAAATCAAGGGCCTAACCAGCAGTTCTCCGTCATCCATACCCCAGCAGAGTATCAGGGTAAGCCTTTTAACCTTTTGATTGATTCAGGCAGTTCTCATTCATTCATTTCCCCTGGATGCTTGCGTAAGCTAGTCTTAGAACAGAAATCAAGGAAACCTATGCAAGTTGAATTGGCCAGTGGGAAGACTCTTTTCACTCACCATGAGACAGAGCTTATCCAGTTCAAAATAGATGGTAATGTGACCAACTGTCAGTTCAAAGTCTTACCTCTGGGAGTTTTTGACGGGATCCTTGGAATGGATTGGCTCCACAAAAATCAAGCTGACATACACTGTCACAATGGAACCATATCCTTCCATGACCTTCACGGGAACAAAGTTCAAGGAACTGGAGTTTCCGGATCCCCAGACCTTCAGTTAGTAAAAGCTTCCAGGTTGTTGAAAGAACTTAGGAAGAAGCAACAAATTTATGTTGTCAAAATGAACCCAGTAGACTCAAAGCTTAAGACTAAAGAACCGGAATGGTGAAGTGAATTTGATGACCTATTCCCAGCAGAGCTAACTGAAATTCCTCCAATTCGGGATGTAGATCATGTGATTGAATTTACCCCCGCCGGAGCTCAGCCAGTAGCCCTGCGCACGTACAAAATGCCAGTTCCTAAAGCCATCAAACTCAAGGAACATCTTAGACAGCTGTTAGAACAAGGGTTTGTAAGACCCAGTGTTTCACCTTGGGGTGCACCAGTTCTCTTTCAAAAAAAGAAAGATGGAATGCTTAGACTCTGTGTGGACTACAGAGGTCTAAATCAGCTGACAGTTAATAATAAGTATCCTATCCCAAGAATTGATGAGCTTCTGGACAGGCTAAATGGAGCCCAGATCTTCACAAAGATAGATCTCAAATCCGGGTATTACCAGATCAGGATCAATGATCACCAAAAACAGCCATCAATACTCGCTATGGGCATTATGAATTTACTGTCATGTTGTTCGGATTAACTAATGCCCCAGCTACATTCAATCGCCTAATGCAGGACATCCTAAGAGAATACTTGGATGATTTTGTTCTAGTTTTCTTTGATGACATTTTGATTTACTCAAGGAATGCAGCTGACCATGAGACTCATGTCCGAAAAGTTCTTGAGGTTCTAAGGAAGCATCAACTCTTTGCCAAAAAGAGCAAATGCACTTTCTCTGTCGACCACATTGAATACTTGGGTTTTTTGGTATCCAAAGATGGAATTTCTCCAGATTCCGCAAAAGTCCAAGCAGTCATAGATTGGCCTCAACCAAAGATAGTGAAAGAAGTCAGAGGATTCTTGGGATTGACTGGTTGGTATAGGATTTTTATACCAAAGTATGCTCTCATAGCTTCCCCCCTCACTAACCTTCTCAAAAAGAATACCCCATTTTAGTGGTCTGCCTTATTGTGATAAGGATTTGAATGTTATGATCTGAGTGAATTGTTATCTGATGATGAGTTCTATATAAAGGATCTTTATCCCAGGATTCTGTTGGGTTCACCATACTACAAGGAATCCCAGAATCAATTGGATCTTAAGGAAAAGAGTTGTTCTCTAATTTTGCGAGATGAGGACATCTCGTGTTTGTCAAGTGGGGTAGGATGTAAGATTCCTCCCTCCATTTGAGGTGTGCAAGTGTCAGAACCTCCCCTTGTGATCTTATAATTATTCCCCTATCTGAAATAAAGGAAAGATCCTATTTTACCCTATTTTGGCCTAGAAAAAGAAAATGTCTAGAGAGAGGTAATCCAAAATTGAGATATTTTTGGATATAAAAATCCTCCTAGTGTCTAAAATATTTTTTCCTAAAATAGAAATTCAAAAAGAACTTTTCAATGTGCATTTGGAATTAATTAAAAATAAGTATAAAGGACCTTACCCTAAGGGTCTAGATTTTCAAAAAAAATTGGATTATGTTCCAATTAAGGTTCTTATGGGCCACTAGGATCAATCCAAGTGTGGGAAGGAGATAAATCTAATTTTTCAAAGAAAAATACCCAAAAATGAGTAAATACTCACATAAGATGAAGAGTTGACTAAGGACAAGGTTTATTAGTAAAAAACTACGAATATTACTAAAAAAATGAGATATTTTGGGTATAATGATTCAATTTTGACACCTTGGTAAGGAGAAGGGGGCTCTTCAAGGAGGCACCTATTTCACATGTGTGGTGGAGTTTTAAACTCAAAAATATTGTGATATTTTTATCTCTCCTCTCTCCTGGATCAAACCAAATCAAAAGGGAGCCAAACTAGGTCCAAATCTTGTCCGAATTCAGTCAAACTGAACGTGGAAAATTCTAGAAACTAGTTGGACTTGGTTAGAGGCCTCCCTCAACTATACATAGATCCTTAGCCCTTTGTAAAAAAAATGAGAACTATACCATGCTAGTATTATACTGAAATAATGATATTTTTTATTATCCTCTAAAAATCCTTTACAAATTGGAGAGGTTGGAGTTTCTCTCTCTCTTCAATCTTCCTTGGAGTCTTCATCAACATACCAAACCAATTGATTGGTTGGGGGCCTCTACTTTGATTAAAGAATCAAGCAATCTAGGAGGTAAAGTGTGGTTTATGGTCTTTTTTTTTAAATCTCCAAATGATTCTCTCTTCTCAATCCCTCTCAAGCTTGAGAAGCATTCAATTGAATGGCTTTTTAATATAATTGAAGTTCTTTAATGAATTGTAGTGATAAAACACATAAATTTCTATTTATGCTTAAATTAAATGTTTTTTTTAAAGCATGTCTCTTTCCCCCAAATAATGGTCATTCCTATGACCTATTATATATTCAAATGAAGCTTCTCATCATGAAGCCATTCTCTAATCTAAAAGTAATTTCTATGCTTGTCAAATTGAGGCCAAATAAGTGGCTTTTTAATATTTTTATGCTATTTAATTCATGGAACACTTAGGAATCAAGTTTATAATTGAATATTGATCCAAATAATGGTTATTCTATCATATGATATTATTTAACTTTATGTTTTTAAAATTATTGAGAATTATTAATAATATCAACAAAGCTATGGTAAAATTTCTAAAAAATTAACACATAAATCATTTTCATTCATAATATGAAAAGAGGACTTCCTACCATATTCTAGGATTAATCATCCTAGATTAATTGAATGATTCTCATTATAATCATGAAAAATTTAATTTTTATGTTTATGCATAAATAGTTAATTAGGAAAAAGAGAAATTTCTAGTAGTTCATTTTTATGTTAAAAGAGTAATCCCCACATGACAATGGAAATCCATGTATTCCAATAAAGTAAGAGAAAAATTGGGATGCTAAAATAATGTATATTTTATTTAAAAATTAAAGAAGGATTTTAGTTAAATTTATCTTTTTGCATAGATAAATTTAAATGTTAAAAGAGGAATTCCTATGACATTTGGAATTCCATCATTTAGATGGGAAAAGAGAAATTCCTAGCATATTGGAATTAATGAGTATTTTATATAAATTCAAAGATGAATTTTAGATAAATTTATTTTATCTATGAGAAATATTTAAATGCTAAAAGAGGAATTCCTATGACATTTGGAATTCCATCATTTAGATGGGAAAAGAGAAATTTCTAGCATATTGTAATTAATGAGTATTTTATTTAAATTCAAAGATAAATTTTACCTAAATTTATTTTATCTATGAGAAATATTTAAATGTTAAAAGAGGAATTCCTATGACATTTGGAATTCCATCATTTAGATGGGAAAAGAGAAATTCCTAGCATATTAAACTTATGAGTATTTTATTTTAGATGAAATTATTTTATGAGAAATATTTGATGATAAAAGAGGAATTCCCATGACATTGGAATGCAAATAATTAAATGCAAAAAGATGAATTCCCATGGTTTTTGAGATCCAAGAAATTAAAAGAGAAGAAGAATTTTTAGTATAATTCAATTTATGATTATTTATCAAAAGTGGAAATATGGGTAGAGTTGATTTCTGTAAATCCCATGAATTCTTCTATTCCAAAAGAGGAATATTGAATAGAATTCATTTGAGAAATTGAGAAAGAATATGGAAATAGTCGTCGAGAAAAAGAACCTTTAATTAAGCCAAGCGATTGGCAAAAATTTAAAAAAGTCCCATTATCGGTATCAAACTAGAAAAAGCTACTAAATGGAAATAGCATGAGAATGAATGTGGATGTGTATGTGGAAGAATGGATGTGGATGTGTATGTGGAAGAATTGAATGTGGATGTGTATGTGGAAGAATGGATGTAAATGTGTATGTGGAAGAAAAGATGTGGATGTGTATGTGGAAGAATGAATGTGGATGTGTATGTGAAAGAATGGATGTGGATGTGTAATGTCGATGTGTATGTGGAAGAATGGATGTGGATGTGTATGTGTATGTAAAAGAATAGATGTGGATGTGTATGTGGAAGAATAGATGTGGATGTGTATGTGGAAGAATGGATGTGGATGTGTATATGGAAGAGTGGATGTGGATGTGTATGTGAAAGGATGTGATGTCGATGTGAGTGAATGGATGAGATGTAATATGATGTGAATCAGGATGTGAATGAATGAGATGTGATGTCATGTGAATCGGATGTAAATGAATGATATGGGATGTGAATGGATGAGATGTGATGTGATGTGAATTAGGATAAGAATGAATGAGATGAGATGTGAAATAAATGAGATGAGATGTGATGTAAATTGAGATAGATGTGAATGAATGATATGTGATATAAATGAATGAGGTGTGATGAGATGTGAATATGGGTAGATGCGAGTGGATGAGATGTGATGAGGATAAATGAGAAAAGATGTGATGAGATGAAAAATGATGTGATTGGATGAGAATAGGAATACATATGAATTGTATATGGATTAAGTAAGGTGGACAGATGTGCAACAATGTGAAAGACAAGAGTTAATTATAGAAACTATATTTATGACCTGTTTTTAAATGACTGTTTTATGTCAATAATGTTGGGGATGCATTTTGACCATCTTGAGAATGAGGTCGTGGAGACCTAACTGATAAAGTTGCAACAGCTGATGGAGAGTCAACGGAGGACGTCTCGCAAAGCAAGGTCGACCGAGGTCTTGACCAGCCTCAGTTCGATTTAAATGGTGAGCTTCCGGTATGGTGGATGAGGGACCAAGGAAGCGGCATATGAGTGAAGTGCTAGGTGACCTGCAAAGGATCCTAGAGGGTGCTGACCATACGGTGCTCGGGCTCTGGGTCGCCAAAGACGTGCGTCGGGGAAGATATTGGAACAAGGAGTAAGAGCTGTTTTCTGAAACTGGGCATGGATCTGGTTGATTGACCTTGCTGGTCCTCAACGGATGAGTCCATGGCTCTTTTATATGGATCTGTTGGTTGATCTTGCTGATCTTCAACATAGATTCCATTTTTGATATATGAATATATTGCCAGTTACTATGAGCTAGGAACTATCGAAAAGGCCCTTGAGTGGACAGGTGGTGAGCGTTCTGGTTGCCAATGATGCCATAGATACACCGATGAAGGAATGATTGGAAATAAGGATTCAACCAGAGATTTTGAGGATTATGATCAGTGACACCATGGTTTCATTAAATGATTGTTTTAAACATAGGTGAATCTGTGAAAAAAGGCAATTTCTTAATGGGTGTGTAAGTGGTGTGACTGGCGTTAAATTTGCATGAATTCCGGCTAGGGGGGCTGGGAACTCTTTTCCCTGGTACCCGGGACAAAACCTAACCAAATGCCTAATCCCATTACTACAGTGGTTGGGCAGTTGGCTACTAACCCATGGGATGGATGGGGTTAGGCTGGACTGATGGATCCGTAAAATGAGACTCAATTCTGTTATAGTACGATAGATGAAGTAAATCCTAGATAGTAATTGTTCTTTGGAAAAAGAATCAACAGCTCTGTCTTTCAATGGGAAAAAAAGCGTTGGTTTCTATTATCCAAGTGCAAGTTTCTTCCTTGATCTGACCAAGTGACTCACAGGTTCGGTCGGATCAGTTCGGTCGGTAATGACCCTGACTACGTTAGAGTACAAATATCCTGGAGGAATCGCCCGTGCTTTCCGGTAGGGGAAAGTTTTACCGGGCTCGGTTTTTGAAGAACCAAGGGATTAGTCTCTTGTCCGGATATCCATGGGCGAGGCCCCGCGTGAAGGATCCTGCCCTGCGCAAGAAGTGCTACTTCCACTACTAGCACCCTCGAATCCGTTTGCAAGGAGGGGGCAGGGATCTTTTAGTTCCAACGATCCTCCTCTTAGTAAAACACATGCCAAATGCTTCCTCCACCATTCTGGCATAAAACAGTCCTTTAAATGAAAAACAGAGGCTCCAATGCAAGTAAATTCCAATTTGAGATTGGTTCCAAAAACCCCTTTTCCATCATTCCCAGTTTCATAATGAGGATCCTTGATCTCTCATAAGGGTAATCTACCCATCATTTTGTCTGTTTGTCCAACTAGATTCTTGGTGAGTTCGGTTAAAAGAGAAACTAGTTTAGTTCCAGTAGTCTATTCTTTGTATTTAAAAATTTGAATTGGTCACAAAGTTTTTTTGATTGATTCAGATCGAGAGATGGACAAGTAGGTTTACTGTCCGTCCCTCTCGTAGTCTAACCAAATTCATTCGGTTTAGTTCTAACAAGGATTCTCTTCAGATAAACATCTAGTTTTGGGTAAATATCAATTTAGTGATTTTCCCAATTGAAATATCCAAAGATATTACTTATGCCACATAATTGTTGGACCTTATCATTAGGTAGAATTATGGTTGAAATTCATCTTTTGACACTAAGATTTAATTCAAATCCATCTTTTCTTAAATATCATAAAAGTTCTTCTTTTAACTAAATACCAATACCTAGTTTTTCGAATAAACTTAAAATTCCTCTTTTTCTCATTTAATGAGTGCAATCCATGCGAATTTCTCTTTTACCATAAATTAAATCTATCTAAAAATCTTCTTAAAAATTACGTAAAAATATCCATTAATTCCATTAAGCTAAAAATTCCACTTTTCTCATTAAGCTAAAAATTTCACTTTTGTCATTCAAATGGTTGAATTCCAAATATGGTGGGAATTCCTCTTTCATCATTTAAATTTATCTATGCAAAAAGATAAATTTAACTAAATTTTCTCTTTAAAATTAAATAAAAATCTCCATTAATTCCTTCACACTAGAAATTCCATTTTTCTCATTTGAATGGTTGAATTCCAATTATGGTGGGAATTCCTCTTTCATCATTTAAATTTTTCTATGCAAAAAGATAAAGTTAACTAAATTTTCTCTTAAAAATTAAATAAAAATCTCCATTAATTCCTTTACACTAGAAATTCCATTTTTCTCATTTAAATGGTTGAATTCCAATTATGATGGGAATTTATCTTTCATCATTTAAATTTATCTATGCAAAAAGATAAATTTAACTAAATTTTCTCTTAAAAATTAAATTAAAAATGTCCATTAATTCCTTTACACTAGAAATTCCATTTTTCTCATTTAAATGGTTGAATTCCAATTATGGTGGGAATTCTTCTTTCATCATTTAAATTTATCTATGCAAACAGATAAAATTAACTAAATTTCTTCTTTAATTTTTAAATAAAATATCAATTATTTTGGTATTCCAAATTTTTCTCTTTCCTCATTGGAATACATGGATTTCCATTGTCATGGGAATTTATCTTTTATTATAAAAAAGAATTACTAAAAATTTTCTTTTTTCCTAATTAACTATTTATGTATAAACATAAAAATCAATTTTTCCATGGTTATGATGAGAAATATTCAATTTATCTAGGATGATTAATCCTAGAATATGGTAGGAAGTCCTTTTTTCATATTATATATGAAAATGATTCATCTATTAATTTTTTAAAAATTTTACCATAGCTCTGCTGCTCTAGTATTACTGATAATTTTTTAATAATTTTGAAAGCATAAAGTTTTAGTAATACAATATGATATAATAACTATCATTAGGATCAATATCCAATTATGGACTTGATTCCTAAGTTTTTCATATTTTAAATAGCATAAAAGCATTAAAAAGCCACTTCTTTGGCCTTTAATTTGACAATCATAGAAATTACTTTTAGATTTGAGAGTTGCTTCTTCATGAGAAGCATCATTTGAATATAGAATAGGTCATAGGAATGACCATTCTTTGGGGGAAAGAGAGATATGCTTAAAAAACATTTTAATTTAAGCATAAATGGAAACTTTATAAGATTTATCACTAAAATTCATTAGAGACTTCCAATTGCATTGAAGAGCCATTCAATTGAATACTTCTCAAGCTTGAGAGGGGTTGAGAAGTGAGAAACATTTTGAGATTAAGAAAAAAGACATAAACCACACTTTACCTCTTAATTTTCTTGATTCTTTAGTCTATGGAGAGGCCCCAACCAATCAATTGGTTTAGTATGTTGATGAAGACTCCAAGGAAGGTTGAAGAGAGAGAGAAGCTCCAATCTCTTCAATTTGTAGAGGATTATTAGAGGATAATAGAAAATATGCTTATTTTAGGGTAATATCGGCATAGTTTAGTTCACAGATAAGAATACAAAAGAATGAGGGTCTATTTATAGGTGAGGGAGCCCACTAACTGAGTCCAACTAAGTTCTAGAATTTCCTAGCTTCAATTTGGCTGAATTTGGACAAGATTTGGACCAGTTTGGCTCTCTTTTTGATTTGGTTTGATCCAGGAGAGAGGAGAGATAAAAATATCCTATTATTTTTTAGTTTAAAACTCCTCCACACATGTGAATTAGGTGCCTCCTTTAAGGCCCCCCTTTTCCTTCCCAAGGTGTCAAAAATGAATGATTACTTTAAAATATCTCAAATTTTTAGTAATATTTCATAATTTTTAACTAGTAAATTTTGTACTCAGTCAACTCTTCATCTTATGTGGGCATTTGCTCATTTTTGGGTATTTTCTTTTATTCATTGGATTTATCTCATCCCAACACTTGGATTGATCTTATTGGTCCATAGGAACCTTAATTAGACCATAATCCAAAATTTTGAGAACATCTTGACCCTTAGGCTAAGGTCTTTTTAATCATATTTAATTAATTCCAATTGCATCTTGAAAATTTATTTTGATTTTCTATTTCAGGTAAACATATTTTTGATATTTGTAGAATTTATATATCCAGAAATATCTGAATATTGATTTACCACTCTCTAGAAATTTTAATCTCACTAGGCAAAACAAGGAAAAATAATATTTTCTTGTATTCAGAAACAGGGAATGATTACAAGGTAATGAAGTAAAGGCTTATTCATTATTCAGGCTGAGGAGGAATCTTACATCCTCTCCCACACTTGAAAAACGCGAGATGTCCTCATCTCACAAAGTGGGGGTAATCCTTCGCCAACTCTTCTTCTTTCTCCCAGGTGGCGTCTTCGTCTAGAGGGAAGAACTTCCTCTTTACTAAGAATTCTCTGAGGACTCTGCTCCTGAGAATCTTCTCTCGAACATCAAGGATTTCCTCAGGTTGGAGTACCATCTGGTCTTGAGTCAGAGAGATTAATTGTTCATCATCAAGCACGTGACTCGGGCTGGGTACATACTTCTTAAGCAAACTGACGTGGAATACATCATGTACCTTGAGATGGGGAGCCAGAAGAAGTTTGTAGGTTAGATCGCCCACTCTCTTTATAACAACATAAGGCCCACAGTATCTGGGAGATAGCTTCTTGTACTTCCCTAAGGATAAGGAACTTCTTTTTGGTCGTACTCGAATGAAGACCATATCTGATTCTTCAAACTCTCTCTCTGATCTCTTTTTATCAGCATACTACTTTCTGCCTTTATATCTTTATGTATTGATTGCATCTACTGGTCCATGTCATCAAGCATTTATCTGGACATTTCGACTCTGATCAATGGGTCAGATCAATTCAACGGTGTAAGGCAATCTTGTCCATACAAAACTTTGAAAGGACTCATCCCAATGCTTCGATGATAAGAAGCATTGTAAGCAAATTCGACCAGATGCAAATGGCTTAACCACTTCTTGGGTTTCCTGCCACCCACAGCATGACCGAAGGATATCTTCAATTATTTGGTTCACTCTTTCAGTCTGGCCATCTATTTCAGGGTGATAGGCTGTGCTGAGATCCAAGAAAGTTCCTACTACTTTGAAGAATGCAGTCCAGAATTTCGATGTGAATTTGGGATCTCTGTCACTTAATATCCTCCTGGGTAAGCCATGCAATCTGAAGATCTCTTTAAGGAAAACTCTGTGGCAACATCCACTGCAGAGTATGTTTCTTTCACTGGAATCAGATGGGCAACTTTGGTTAGCCTCTCAACTACCACAACATCTGCAACCACATTTTCTTTCCCCGGTCGATACTTAATTTCAAAATCAAATTCCTGCAGGGTCTGCATCCATCTCCTTTCACTCATGTTGAGATCCCTTTGGGTGAAGATCCACTTCACACTTTGATGATCTGTCATCAAGGTGAACCTTTGTCCCAAAAGATAATGTCTCCACAACTTCAGAGCATACACTACTAAGAGTAACCCCAAGTCATGGATGACATAATTTCTCTCATGTGATCTGAGTTTTCTAGATTCGTAGGCCACTGCATGACCTTCTTGCATGAGAGCACCACCTAAGGCAAATCCACTGGCATCAGTAAAACCACCTAGAAGGGTTTGGTAAAATATGGTAACTTAAGGACAGGGGTAGTTACTAAGGCTGTCTTCAGCTTGTCAAAGGCACTCTGACACATTGCAGTCCACTAAAAAAATGTACTCTTCTTGAGAAGGTTAGTTAAAGGGGATGCTATCTGAGCATACCTAGGTATAAAGTTCCTATACCATTCGGTTAACCCTAGGAATCCTCTGACTTCCTTTACTGTCTTGGGTTCTGGCCATTCTACTACTACTTGGATCTTTGCGGGGTCAAGAGAGATCCCATCCTTTGACACTATGAATCCCAAGGATTCTACCTGGTCAACAGAGAAAGAACACTTGATCATCTTTGCAAAGAGTTGGTGTTTCCTTAGGATTTCCAGGACCTTGCACACATGATCTTCATGATCTGCACATTCTTTGAGTATACCAAGATATCCTGCATAATCATCCAAGTATTCTCTGAGAATATCCTGCATAAGACGATTAAATGTCGCCGGGCAATCAGTCAATCCAAATGGCATGACTATGAATTCATAATGCCCATAGCAAGGATTGAATGCTGTCTTTGGGATGTCTTGCTCCTTGATTTTGATCTGGTAGTACCCGAATTTGAGATCTATATTTGGGAAAATTTGGGTCCCTCTTAATTGATCCAAAAGTTCATCAATCCTAGTAATAGGATACTTATTTTGTTAATTGGTTCAAACCTCTATAGTCAATACAGAGTCTTAGCATTCCATCTTTCTTCTTTTGAAAGAGAATGGGCACACCCCAAGGTGAGACACTGGGTCTGACGAATCCCTGTTCTAATAGTTGTCTTAACTGCTCCTTAAGTTCTATGGCTTCACGGAGTGGTATTTTGTATGCACGCTGGGCTACTGGGTTGAGCTTGGGGGGTTAATTCGATCTCATGATCTACTTCACAAGACGGAGGCATCTCAGCCAGCTCTTCAGAAAACACATCTGCATACTCACTTAACCACTCCGGTTCTTTAGCCTTGCATTTTATGTCTATTGGATTCATTTTAATGACATACATAGCTTGCCCCTTTCTGAGCCCTTTTAATAATTTAGAAGCCTTGACTAATTGTCGCACTGGGGAGGATCCGAAAATTCCAATCCCTTGAACTTTATTCCCGTGATGGTCTAGGTCTTGGTATTGAGAGTGGATTAGGAAATCTAAGGAGGATCAAACATGGTTATAGTCATGGTTAGGTCATGATTATAAACATGATTAAGAGTGGATTAGGAGATACTAATGAGACATGACTTAGGCATAATCATGGAAACACAAGAGTTACTTCTTCATTAGCAAGAGCCTCTTATATAGGCAAGTAGTACATGACCACATGACATCACCTATGATGTCTTACAAGCATAAGAGGCCATCTCCCCCATGTGGGTATGCCATCTCCCCCATGTGGGTATGCCATAAATGAGCAATATTCCCTCTAGGCTATATTTGAAGTAGGCGCCCTTTTGAGGATGTGCCTTGAGTAAAGTAATCAAGGTTATATAGCCCCTTTCAACCTTTGAATGGATTTGGGTGATATATCCAACAAACCCTCCTTCAACCAAATCCATGACAATGCTACCTTTATGATGGCAATTCTAGGTTCTAGTTACAACATACAAGAACTAGTTATGATGACCATGCTGGTGCCCGTAGGTCTTATTCCAGTTAGGTTTACAATGCTAGCAATGATGGATGATGCTAGGATACCATAGTAAAGCTTACAATGAGATAGTTATGTTTAGGATGGAGAGGTTTTTAAACATGGTATGGGCTATCCCTTGATTTTACTCAAAAGGCCCATTCTTCTTCGATAAAATTGGCCTCTTCGGAGGCCTCTTCTTGCAGCTCTTCTTTGTCTTGACTTGCGAGAAATGCCTTTTGTGCCTTTTGTTTGAAGAAAAAATTTTCTTCAATATGATTGTCCTTGCCGCAGAATCCACAAGTCTTCTTCTTTCCTTTTGGGTCGATGAAGTTCTTCTTCTTGAAGTGTGACTTGTTGTTGGAGAAGTATGCCCCTTCCATTATCCCTATATTCTCTTGCTTCTTCTTGTACTCCTCAAGGAGTGCAGCTTCAATGGCTTCTAAAGTAGGATCCAGAAGATTCATGAGAGTTGACACTAAGTGCCCATATTCATCATAAGGCATGCTTTTCAATAAAACTGCAATGGCATCTTCCTCATCTATTGGTGCTCCTATTGTTGCAAGTTGTGACATTAGGCTTTTCATATAATTAAGATGAGTAGGTAAAGACTCAGAAGCTTTCTTTTCAAGTTTAAAGAATTGGATTTTCAGCCCTATCTTGGAATGCTTTCCTTTTGCCCCAAATAATTTCTCTAAGATTTCCCATGCTTCAGCTGAGTTGTTTGCATTAGAGATATGATGTATGTAGTTGTCACTTAGACCTAATGCAATTATGGCAAAAGCTTTCTCATCCCTAGGTAACCATCCTTGTTCACCATCTCTAGTGGTAGGTTTTTTCTCCTTTCCACTAGCAACTCCCCACAGACCTTTCTTCATGAGAATAAATCTTACTCTAACTTGCCAGGTATGAAAGCCTACCCCATTAAACTTATCAACATGAAATGAGGATGTAGACATGATGATAAAGCAAGGTCTTACCACTTGAGTATCCCTCAAGGGCAGTGTCTAATGCTTTTACAAGATTAGATACCTTCACCAAATAGATGAAGGTTATTTATGAAAAATTCAGACCAATCATGCCCTCCTAAAACATTGTTTGCTCTTGAGTTGTAGACATTGTTTCTTACCCGTCTCCTCGGCTTTCTGCTTTTCTTCTTAGGTCTCAAATGTTGAATATTTGATGATTCAGCATCAGATGGTTCAGTCATTGTGATTAAACAATGATGTAAATTGCAACATCATCAACATATAGAAATATCACCACATACATGAAGCTCAACAATTTCTGAAAAATTGTGTCACTAGATGTCCTTGAATGAGATAGAAGCCTAAGTCTAAACACCAAATGCCTTTAGCACCTTCAATAGCAATGACTTGAGGCCAGATTAAGCACTAATTACTAGTGATTAAGTGAGTTAATCATTCATACTTTAACTGTTATCAAATGAGCTTTCTGAGATTATGTCAGACCTGAAGTCACCAAACCACTAATCCATTCAAGAAAATGACTGCACAGGCGTGTTTGCAGCTATTGAAAACCCCCAAAGCCAAGGCCAATTAGTGAATCTTGCACTGGTTCAATCGGTGGACTGATTTCCCCCAAAAAAATTAGCGCCGGTTTCGTCTGCAATGCTGGCGTCTCTGCGCAAGATCCGCCTAATTCCACCAGGCTGTAGCTTCTTTATGATGTTGAGAATGCATAGCTTGAATCCCGTACGAATTCGTGGAGGCGAGTGTGAGCTGTGGATGCTCCAAGACAACCCTATATTTCAGGCTATGAAATAGGAAGGGATAAGCTTATGATTAAGCTAATTAAACACTAATGATGAGGCAAATGAGAGGGATGAGGTTGTATTAACGTAGCTCTGATACCAAATCTTGGTATTGAGAGTGGATTAGGAAATCTAAGGAGGATCAAACATGGTTATAGTCATGGTTAGGTCATGATTATAAACATGATTAAGAGTGGATTAGGAGATACTAATGAGACATGACTTAGGCATAATCATGGAAACACACGAGTTACTTCTTCATTAGCAAGAGCCTCTTATATAGGCAAGTAGTACATGACCACATGACATCACCTATGATGTCTTACAAGCATAAGAGGCCATCTCCCCCATGTGGGTATGCCATCTCCCCCATGTGGGTATGCCATAAATGAGCAATATTCCCTCTAGGCTATATTTGAAGTAGGCGCCCTTTTGAGGATGTGCCTTGAGTAAAGTAATCAAGGTTATATAGCCCCTTTCAACCTTTGAATGGATTTGGGTGATATATCCAACACTAGGAAAGAGATGGTTCCTTTGTGACAATGAATGTCAACCTGATTCTTTTGGAGCCAATCCATTCCAAGGATTCCATCATAGATTCCCAAGGGTAGGACTCTAAACTGGCACTCTGTTAGGTTCCCATCTAGGCTAAACTGAATAAGGTCTGTCTCAAGGTGTGTGAAAAGAATCTTTACCTGGCCAATTTCACTTGCATAGGTTTCCTTGATTTTTGATTTAGGACTAATTTACGCAGATATCTTGGGGAAATAAAATAATCTTTCCCTGGCCAATTTCACTTGCATAGGTTTCCCTGATTTTTGATTTAGGACTAATTTACGCAGACATCCTGGGGAAATAAAAGAATGAGTACTGCCTTAATCAATCAAAAGCTTGAATTGCATACCTTGGTACTCTGCTGGAGTCTGGAGGACTGAAAATTGATGGTTATTCCCCTGATGCTCTATTGCTGCATAGATATGTCCTTTCTCTTCCTCCACTTAAGCTATAGTGACAGCTCTAGCTACTGCAGTCTGAGGTGGAACTCTCTCTCTTTGATTGTTCCAATTCTGGGAGGGAGTTTGGAGACTACTTTGCATGGAGGCTAGAGGCTGAGCTGGCACTCTTCTGGGGTTGCCTTGATTTTGGCGCGGGGGACCTCGATTGGACTGATACGAAGGAGTCTGTCTCTGAATTCTGGGACCTTGGCTTCCTTGGCCCACAAAAGGAGATGGGCAATCCTTCAACTGGTGCACAAATCCCTGACATCGAAAGCATCTATTCTTGCTTCGAATCTCTTGCCTTTGGATTCTTAAGAGAGCGGGAGTTCCTGAGAAAGTACTTCGAGGGAAAGGTCTTCTTTCATTTCTGAATCTTCCCATCTCCACATTCTGGTTAGGACCTTGGTGTCTCTTTGGAGGCGAAAGGTTGGAAGAACTTCCCGGTGTCTGAAATCTTTTGAAGGGATAAGGGAGCTGGTTTTGGTGGGACTTTCACGATGAAGGCTTTGGCAAAGTCCTTTGCCATTCTGACAGCTTCTACCATGAATACTGGCTTGGCATTCTTGACCAGCGTGTCTAAGGGTTTGTTCATTCCCCGAATGAACCTAGCCATGAGATACTCTTCATCTAGAGGTGTAAGATTCCTATCCCCACCGCACAACGAATTCAGGGGTGCTAGCAGCGGAAGTATCACTTCTTGCACGGGGTAGGGTCCCACACTCGGGGCCTCGCCCACCACGGATATCCGGACAAGAGACTAATCCATCGGTTCTTCCAAAACCGAACCCGGAAAAGCTTCCCTTTCCCGGAAAGCACGGGCAATTCCTCTAGGATAATTTTTCTGTAACGTAGTCAAAAGCCTTAACTAACTGAACTGATTTGACTAAACCCGTAAGTCCCATAGTTAGATCAGGGAAAAGATTGCACTTGGATCATAGAGACCAACACTTTTTTCCTCACTGAGAGGCACAGCCATTGATTCTTTTCCATAGAGCAATTTTTGCCTGGGATTTACTTCATCTATCGTATACCAGAACAGAAATTGAGTCTCATTTCAGGGACCCCATCCAGTTCCGTGGGTTAGCCAACGGCCCAACCACTGTAGTGATGGGATCCAATTAAGAATTTGGTTAGGTTTTATCCCGGGTACCAGGGAAAAGAGTTCCCAGGTCCCTTAGCTGGATATTCATGCAAACTTAAAACTAGTCACACCACTTATACACCCAGTATGAAATTGCCTTTTTCATAGAATCAGCTATCTTTAAAAACAATCATTTAATGAAACCATTGTGTCACTGATCATAATCCTCAAAATCTCTGGTTGCATCCTTATTTCGAATCATTCATTCATCGGTGTACCTATGGCATCATTGGTAAGCAGAACGCTCACCACTTGTCCACTCAGAGGCCTTTTCGATAGTTCCTAGCTCATAGTAATCGGTAATATTTTCACATATCAAAATGGAATCTCCGCCCATTGAAGATCAGCAAGATCAACCAACGGATCCATATAAAATATCCATGGACTCATCCGTTGAGGACCAGCAAGGTCAATCAACCAGATCCATGTCTGAATTCAGAAAACAACTCTTACTCCTTGTTCCAATATCTTCCACAATGCACGTGTGGGTATCGTCAGCGACCCAGAGCCTGAGCATTGTATGGTCAGCATCCTCTAGGATCCTTCGCAGGTGACCTAGCGCTTCACTCATAGGCCGCTTCCTTGGTCTCTCATCCACCGTCACATCACATCCATCCATCCATTCATTCCCATCTATCTGATTCTCATCTTATCTCATCACTTCTATTCACCTCACATTCTCATCACCTCTATTCACATCACATCTATCCATCCATTCATTCACATCTTATCTCATCACATCTATTCACCTCATATTCTCATCACTTCTATTCACATCACATCCATCCATTCATTCATTCACATATATTTGATTCACATCTTATCTCATTCACCTCTATTCACCTCATATTCTCATCACTTCTATTCACATTGCATCTATCCATCCATTCATTCCCATCTATGTGATTCTCATCTTATCTCATCACATCTATTCTCCTCACATTCTCATCACCTCTATTCACATCACATCCATCCATCCATTCATTCACATCTATCTAATTCACATCTTATCTCATCACATCTATTCACCTCATATTCTCATCACTTCTATTCACAGCACATCCATCCATCCATTCATTAACATCTATCTGATTCACATCTTATCTCATCACATCTATTCACCTCATATTCTCATCACTTCTATTCACATTCACATCCATCCATCCATTCATTCCCATCTATCTGATTCTCATCTTATCTCATCACATCTATTCACCTCACATTCTCATCACATCCATCCATCCATTCATTTACATCTAACTGATTCACATCTTATCTCATCACATCTATTCATAGAATTTAAGAGAATTCTAACTTTTTGACATAAAAATTCTTTACGCATCTATTTATGCATAAAAATCAACTTCAGTGGGGATAACACTTTTATAAAAATCCTTTTATGCATCTTTTTATGAATAAATTCATATTTAAGGAAAATAACACTTTTGAAATAAAAATAAATTCTTTATGCATCTTTCTGTGCATAAAATCAATTTTAATGAAAATAACACTTTTGAAATAAAAATAAATCCTTTATGCATCTTTCTATGCATAAAATCAAGTTTAATGAAAGCAATACTTTTGAAATAAAAATAGATCTTTTATGCATCTTTTTATGCATAAATCAATTTTAATGAGAATAACCCTTTTGAATTAAAAATAAATCTTTTATGCATCTTTCTATGCATAAATTCAATTTTAATGAGAATAACAGTTTTGAATTAAAAATAAATCTTTTATGCATCTTTCTATGCAAAAATTTAATTTTAATGAGAATAACACTTTTGAAATAAAAATAAATCTTTTATGTATCTTTCTATGCATAAATTCAATTTTAATGAGAATAACACTTTTGAAATAAAAGTAAATCTTTTATGCATCTTTCTATGCATAAAAATTAAATCTAATGAAAATAACACTTTTATAATTAAAAATTTCTTTTAGAATGCACAAACGGTGGGGATTACTCTTTTAGGATAACATAAAGATAAACTTTATTTCCACAAAATTTAAGAAAATTTTGCCATAACCTCCTTTGTATGGCTGACCATTTCTCAATTTTTACATTCTAATATTACTTTAAATTAATCCCAAGTTGAAGTAAAGGACTCTAATCTACTCAATTTTTTCACTTTCTAAAGAGAGTAAACAATAAGAAAAGTTTAAATCAATTTATTTGTTAGTCATTTTAGGATAAAGAAAGGTTGAATTATTAATGAACAGAAGGGGGTGGCCTTTTCATCAAGGCATAACATCCATATTCACATTAAAAAAGCAAGAAATCAAAAAACCATAGATTAGAATTAAAAAAAGTAGAATTATTAACTTACATAGAGTTTTGTGAGCTTTCCTTTAGCTTCAGGGATTGAGGGTTCTACTCTTGTTTGGATCAAGAGTGGCCACCAATTCTTTGTAGAGGATTTAGTCAAAAACAATTGAATTATCAAGTGAATTCAATGTTTTTGACTCTGGGGAGGAGTAGAGTAACAGTGTATAAACACTATTAACCTTTTACAAAGGGGGAGGCTTCTATTTATAGAAAAAAATGAGCCTCTAACCAAGCAAACTGATTCTAGAATTTTCCAGATCAGTTTCATCAAATTTTCACCATTTTTAGGTCAGTTTAGCTTACTTTTTGGATCTAATTGAAACAGGAGAGAGGAGAGATGAAAATATCTCATTATTTATGAGTTTAAAACTCCTCCACACATGTGAAATAGGTGCCTCATTCATGAGGGAAATTCCCCACACTGAGGTGTCAAAAATGCATCATTTCCTCTAAATATCTCTTCTTTTTTAACTAATAAACCTTGTCCTTTTAGTCAACTCTTCATCTTATGTGAGTATTTACTCATTTTTGAAGGATTTTCTTTTAATCTTCAATTTATCTTCTCCCTACATTTGGATTAATCTTATTGGTCCATAGGAACCTTAATTGGAGCATAATTCAAAAATTTCTGAAAATCTGGACCCTTAGGCTACGGTCCTTTTACCTATTTTCAATTAATTTCAATTGCACATTGGAAAGTTCTTTTTGAATTTCTGTTTCAAGGGAAACCATTTTAGACACTAGGAGGATTTTTATATCCAAAAATATCTCAAATTTGAATTACCTCTCTCTAGACATTTTCTCTCTCTAGGCCAAAACAGGGTAAAACAAGATCTTTCTTTTATTTCAGAGAGGGAATAATTATAAGATCAAAAGGGGAGGTTCTTACACTTGCATACCTCAAAAGTTGGAGGGAATAATTATAAGATCAGAAGGGGAGGTTCTTACACCTGCATACCTCAAAAGCCGGAGGGAGAATATTTGAGTAGAAGAGCGAATGCCTCGTGATATTCTTCGATGGTTTTGCTCCCCTGTTTTAGTTTCAAGAATTCGTTCATTTTGGTTTCTAAAAACCCGTGGGGACAAAATCTCTTCCTCAAATAGGTTTTAAGGTCATTCTAGGACTGAGTATTTCTGTCTAGATGGTTGGTTGGTGTCACAATGGTTCCTCCATGCCATCCTGGCTGTTTCCACAATTTTTAGCCTGGCAAGAGCCATTTTGCTTCTCTCATTGTAGCCTGTGATGTCAAAATATTCTTCCATAGCTTCCACCCATTTCTCCACAGCCTCGCCCAAGTTCTTCCCTTCTCCTTTGAAGGGTCCTGTCTGAGTTCTGTGAAGAGCCTTACGGACGTCGGGGGGTCAAGCTCTTCATCTTCAGAGAGAGGGTTTGGTTGACGGCCACAATTTCTTCGTCTCATGATTCTGCCAAAAAATTATATATTATTAAATTTTTATTTTGATATCGTCCATGAGATCCTAAGACTTAAGAGGTTCGGAAAACAAATTCTTAAACAAGATAAATGATCTTATTGGAGATCTATGACATATGTCCGGTAACAGATTTTTCTTTATCGGTTCGTCCATAAACAATCACTTATACAATAGGGAATTTTTCTTCAGAAAACATTTCTTTATTTATATAAAAGTTGCAATATGTACATAGAGCAGCTCGGCTCCAAAAGACAAAATCTCCTTGAGAGACGTATAAGACGACGGTATTGGGCTATAGACATGCCCTCATACAAACATTCCCTTACTGCCAAGGGAGCTACTATCATCTCTTTAGGAAGCGACTAAGGAGTCTGTAGATTTGGCAAGAAATTCTAAAATTTTGAGGCCTGGAGTGATATAAAATGACACCATGTATCACTTTCAGCTTCATCAGAATCATGGCCAATGAGAGGTTCTGCCTCAGCATCGCACGTTGGTTGCAAGAGGCATGGTCATACTGCCCTACTGCAAACCGCTTGTGTTGTCGTCTCTCTGCTGAGTCAGAAAAATATAGATCCTCAAAATGGCGTGCCAGTCTTGCTCTGCTCGTTCTAGTTGTATCGGAAGAGATGAGATGCTCTTCGAAGGCGAACGCAGTCATGTCTTGTGACAGGGTGAGGTCGAAAACACCAGATAAGTATGGAACTTCCATCTATAAAAACAATTTTTTCATTAAAATTTCTTCATTAATGAAGCTTACGGAATGAAAATACAATATGAAAATGCTTTTTCTGAGTTTTTATTATCAATTTCTGATAAGAATTCGTTTGTTCTTATTAGCTTTTAATAAAGCTCTAATACCAGCTGTGAGACCCCTACCCCCTCTACGGCGGCGATGAAAGCGACATCGGCCTCCCGCGCGGGGTGGGGATCCACACTCGGGGCCTTGTCCACAGATGTCCAAATGAGAGGATAGTCCGGGCAGTTCCTCTGAAACCGGGCCCAAAAAGACTCCCCTCGCCCGGAGGGCACGGGCGATTCCGCCGTGGGAAAATCTTCTAATGGGAGAATTACTCTAATGAGTCAAAGTCTTAACTAGCTAAATTGATCTGATCGAACCTGAAGTCACATGGTCAGATCAAGAAGAGACTTGCACTTGGTCCATGGAATCACCGCTTTTTTCCTCCTTTAAGGAGGCACAGCCACTCATTCCCTTCCACAGAACAAGGTCTTCTCAGGACTTAATCTAACTATCGTAACTAATCGCATCTAGTTATTTCTGATCATCATTTGCCAAAATTTTGAGTCCATTGTATTACAAAATGTGTCCTCTGGACTCTCCCTTGAAGACCAGCTAGCCAACCAATGAGATCCAGTATCAAAATTTGGTTCCCAAAAATCTTTCCTTTTAGTCCATTCGAAATCTTCCTCGACTACGCATGGGTGTCCTAGCAACTACGAGCCCATGCATCGCCTAGTCAGAACCCTCTAGGATCCTCCTTAGGTGTCCTAGCACTTCACTCAGGGACAGCTTTGTTAGTCCTCGCCCATTGTACTAGAAGCGCACCATTTTAACTGTACCGAGGCTGGTCAAGACCTCGGCAGGCTTTGCCATGAGCGACCTCCCTTGACGACTCCCTGTTCTAACAACGATCCTTCTCTTAGTAAAACACATGTCAAATGCTTCCTCCACCATTCTGGCATAAAAATGACCTTTAAATGGAAAGTAGAGGTTCCAATGCAAGTAAATTCCAGTTTGAGATTGGTTCCAAAAACCCTTTTTTCCATAATTCCCAGTTTCATAATGAGGATTCTTGATCTCTCATGAGGGTAATCTACCCATCATTTTGTCTGTTTGTCCAAGTAGACTCTTGGTAAGTTCGGTCAAAGGAAAAACTAGTTTAGTTCCAGTAGTCTATTCTTTGTATTTAGGAATTGGAATTGGTCACACGAAGTTTTTTGCTTGATTCAGATCGAAAGATGGACAAGTAGGTTTACTATCCGTCCCTCTCGTAGTCTAACCAAATTCATTCGGTTTAGTTCTAACAAGGATTCCCTTCAAATAAACATCTAGTTTTCGGTAAATATCAATTTAGTGATTTTTCCAATTAAAATATCCAAAGATATTCCTTATGCCACATAATTTCTGGACCTTAATTCATTAGGTAGAATTATGGTGGAAATTCATCTTTTGACACGAAGATTTAATTTAAATCCATCTTTTCTTAAATATCATAAAAATTCTTCTTTTAACTAAACTCCAATACCTATTTTTTTAATAAACTTAAAATCCCTCTTTTTCTCATTTAATGAGTGCAATCCAATTATCATGGGAATTCCTCTTTTACCATAAATTAAATATATCTAAAATTCTTCTTAAAAATTACATAAAAATATCCATTAATTCCATTAAGCTAGAAATTTCACTTTTCTCATTCAAATGATTGAATTCCAAATATGGTGGAAATTCCTCTTTCATCATTTAAATTTATCTATGCAAAAAGATAAATTTAACTAAATTTTCTCTTAAAAATTAAATAAAAATCTCCATTAATTCCTTTACACTAGAAATTCCATTTTTCTCATTTAAATGGTTGAATTCCATTTATGGTGGGAATTCCTCTTTCATCATTTAAATTTATCTATGCAAAAAGATAAATTTAACTAAATTTTCTCTTAAAAATTAAATAAAAATCTCCATTAATTCCTTTACACTAGAAATTCCATTTTTCTCATTTAAATGGTTGAATTTCGATTATGGTGGGAATTCCTCTTTCATCATTTAAATTTATCTATGTAAAAAGATAAATTTAACTAAATTTTCTCTTAAGAATTAAATA
Organism: Cibotium barometz; assembly: GCF_041138505.1. NCBI lineage: Eukaryota > Viridiplantae > Streptophyta > Polypodiopsida > Cyatheales > Cibotiaceae > Cibotium > Cibotium barometz. The sequence continues at coordinate 24,226,419 of NC_141067.1, forward strand.
AAAATATCCATTAATTCCTTTACACTAGAAATTCCATTTTTCTCATTTAAATGGTTGAATTCCAATTATGGTGGGAATTCCTCTTTCATCATTTAAATTTATCTATGCAAAAAGATAAATTTAACTAAATTTTCTCTTAAAAATTAAATAAAAATCTCCATGAATTCCTTTATACCAGAAATTTTATTTTTCTCATTTAAATGGTTGAATTCCAATTATGGTGGAAATTCCTCTTTCATCATTTAAATTTATCTATGCAAAAAGATAACTTTAACTAAATTTCTTCTTTAATTTTTAAATAAAATATCCATTATTTTGGTATTCCAATTTTTTCTCTTTCCTCATTAGAATACATGGATTTCTATTGTCATGGGAATTTCTCTTTTATCATAAAAATGAATTACTAGAAATTCTCTTTTTTCCTAATTAACTATTTATGTATAAACATAAAAGTCAATTTTCCCATGGTTATGATGAGAATTATTCAATTAATCTAGGATGATTAATCCTAGAATATGGTAGGAAGTCCTCTTTTCATATTATGTAGGAAAATGATTTATGTGTTAATTTTTTAAAAATTTTGACATAGCTCCGCTGCTATTATTGATAATTTTTCAATAATTTTGAAAGCATAAAGTTTTAGTAATACAATATGATAGAATAACTATCATTAGGATCAATATCCAATTATGGACTTGATTCCTAAGTTTTTCATAATTTAAATAGCATAAAAGCATTAAAAATCCACTTCTTTGGCCTCTAATTTGACAAGCATAGAAATTACTTTTAGATTTGAGAATTGCTTTATGAGAGAAGCATCATTTGAATATAGAATAGGTCATAGGAATGATCATTCTTTGGGGGGGAGAGAGATATGCTTAAAAAACATTTTAATTTAAGCATAAATGGAAACTTTATAAGATTTATCACTAAAATTCATTAGAGACTTCCAATTGCATTGAAGAGCCATTCAATTGAATACTTCTCAAGCTTGAGAGGGGTTGAGAAGTGAGAAACATTTTGAGATTAAGAAAAAAGACCATAAATCACACTTTACCTCTTAATTTGCTTGATTCTTTAGTCTATGGAGAGACCCCCAACCAAATTATTGGTTTAGTATGTTGATGAAGACTCTAAGGAAGGTTGAAGATAGAGAGAAGCTCCAATCTCTTCAATTTGTAGAGGATAATAGAAAATTTACTTATTTTAGAGTAATACCGACATAGTTCACAGATGAGAATACAAAAGAATAAGGGTCTATTTATAGGTGAGGGAGGCCACTATTTGAGTCCAATTAAGTTCTAGAATTTTCTAGCTTTAGTTTGGCTGAATTTGGACAAGATTTGGACCAGTTTGGCTCCCTTATTGATTTGGTTTGATCCAGGAGAGAGGAGAGATACAAATATCCTATTTTTTTAAGTTTAAAACTCCTCCACACATGTGAATTAGGTGCCTCCTTGAAGGCCCCCCCCTTTTCCTTACCAAGGTGTCAAAAATGAATGATTACTCTAAAATATCTCAAATTTTTAGTAATATTTCATAATTTTTAACTAATAAATATTGTACTCAGTCAACTCTTCCTCTTACGTGGGCATTTACTCATTTTTGGGTATTTTATTTTATTCATTGGATTTATCTCATTCCAACACTTGGATTAATCTTATTGGTCCATAGGAACCTTAATTGGACCATAATAAAAAAATTTTAGAAAATCTTGACCCTTAGGCTAAGGTCTTTTAAATCATTTTTATTTAATGCGAATTGCACCTTGGAAAATGTATTTTGATTTTCTGTTGCACGAAAACATATTTTTGATATTTGTAGAATTTATATATCTAAAAATATCTCAATATTGATTTACCACTCTCTAGAAATTTTTATCTCACTAGGCAAAACAAGGAAAAATAATATTTTCTTGTATTCAAAAATAGGGGATGATTACAGGGTAATGAAGTAAAGGCTTATTCATTATCCAAGCTGCTGAGGAGGAATCTTACAATAGCCGCTCACTAGAGATGCCAACTCTCGTACCCTTATGACAACTATAAATATATGGGCCCCACCCCTTTATTTCCTCACTTTCAGCTTCCTTTGTAGCCAAACTCTTGCAGTTTTTTCTCTTGAGCTCTCACACCCTCACACCCGCTCTACACCATGTCTAACACTTCATACTCATCGAGGGAGGTCCTCCACAATACCTCCATCAGGAGAAAGCCACCAGCACAGGGGCAGATTTAAAGAGTGTGCCTAGCACCCCCCACATAGTTATCACATCTGGGGGAGGCCTTATTGAAGCAAGTGATGAATGGCCACACAGTGAGCTCCCTCATTGAAGAATAACCACAAGGTGGAGCACAAGATCCTATATTTCACCGGGCCATGTTAAAGGGCAATAGAAACCGACCTTGCAATTGTACAGAAGCTGGAGCAGCTCGGCCTGGGGAGATTGCCTACTTTGGAGCCATGGGGGCTAGATCTCTACAACAGCCTTTATTTCACAGACTTATGATGCCAACCTTCATACAGGCAAGTTTTGGATAATGAAAGCCGGAGACGCAAGGTCCAGCTCAGCATTGAGCTCATCAGGGGGGATGCCCTCGAGCTCCACAACTTGGCTCAGCCCTATGTCAGGCTCACCAAAGCCCTCAAGCTGACTAGGGGCGTATATAGAGGTAGCCTAAAAAAATATGGGGTGGAGTGGGCAAACATCACATAGTAGGATCTGATCATGCCGGCCCGGGCCCTGCAGTTTTTGCTTACTACTCGTTGGATATATAGGTTTAGCAGGTGCACCATGATCACATTAGCACGTGTGCACCAAGGCCAAATGGTGAATTGGGCAGAGTACCTCTTCAAAGAGCTTCATGTGGTATGTTCAAACCCCCAAGGGAAGATGGTAGCGGCCACACTACTTATACGAAGGTGCTCTATCATGTGGTCAGGTGGGAGGAGTTTCCCTGTGGCCATACAACTAAGTTGCCCCGATGCAGTCATTACGTCTCTACCCCTACCACAAAGACATCTCCTAGCTCCCCACCACCAACAAAGAGGAAACACTAGGAAACCGCGAGCACATAACAGGTACCCCCACCACCCAGTCCAGGCCCTACACAGGAGGAGCTAGCAGCATCTAAAGAGGCACAAAGAAAGGATGCATTGGAGAAGGAGGAGAAGAAAAGGCAAGACTTTTTCGAGTAAAAATTATATGAGACACCACCCCCGGACCGTTTTGCAAATATCCCCTCTTTCCCAGAAGCTATACCCTCCTCCCCGAATGCAGCTTAGCAGAATACACTGAATACCCTCTGTTGAGTAGTGCAATTATTTTGCAAGCTTTGCATTTTGAGCTTTTATGCAATTTTCAACAAAATTTCAAGCTTTTTTTGAAATGTCCTTAGTATTGAAAGGTTAAGTTTATAGTACCATAAGTTAACTACTTATGGGTGTCTAGGAACATTGATATGACTTTTTATTATCCACACTATAACTATAAATTGACTACTGATGGGTGTCTAGACACATTGATAGGAATTTTTGTTGTCTGCAGTTATAATCAGACATACTACCACAAAGAACCTCACCTACACAATAGTGAGGAGCTACACGACACATAAATGTTTCAATAAGTCAACATGTTTCTAAATGTATAGCAATAGAACATAACCAACATGTCCAAAAAAGAGCTATAGAGCTTTGTTGCAAACTTAGTCACAAAAAAACATAACATCAAAAGCCCTCAAATACATAATCCATAGGAAATAAAGGCTCATAAAGATAAGTGCAATCTCTCTAGAGCATTACTCTAAAGGTGGACCACACACCACTTCCATCAGGCACTCATTGTATGCATAGGAGTCCAACTCTAAGCATAAGCAGCATCGAAACAACTCCCCACTAGCTGAACCAAGGCCTCCACAACCTACAAAAATATCGAGTACCAAATATGACTCCATCGTGAATGTGGAAAGCAACCACCTACACAGTAACCCCAACAATTAAAAAACCCACATCTTCATGTATGCTTCTATATTCTCTCGCAAATTCTTAACGAAGAAAGTTGTTTCACATACCTAAAAATAGCACGATGTGAGTGCTCAACACCTCCCCGAATGGATACTCCATCCACCATTGTACGGTCTACATCTCCACATGTCATTGTCTCCTGAAGAAAACTCCTCATCATCACAGGAAATATATAATGAGACACCTCTCTCGCCTCTCTATCATAGCAGAGGATAGGTGCATGAGCATAGTAGAACACGCCTACAGTGAGGTCAATTACCTACGCACCACCAAAATGATCATAGTTCAAGATGATTGTCTTCAATGAAGACACCATCAAACATACAAGAATAACTAAACATAAACAGACCTCCTCGCCAGTGTGAGGATGCATATATCCTCCATCTCACATGAGAGTCCATGTACAATGGAGTTTCAACCCACCTCTTCTTACACACCTCAAGACCTTTCCAAAGTGTTGGGCAAGGCATAAAGTAGCTAGAAAACCTCGGTCTATAAGAAACTGTTGTGCCAAGTCCACAACTCCCTTTACAAGCCGTGTAGAGAAAACATTCCACTCGAGAATCTCTCTCTCAATGCCCTCTACAATATTTTGTGTGGTGCAAAAGAGAGAACAAAGAAAATATTTTATCCACAAACAAATCTCTTCCTTGGATGGCATCCCTCCTCTCTTGTTCTTTGTCAATGACTCCTCTTTAGTAGCATCCACCTCTTCAGGGGAGAGAGCTATGAATTTGGGATTTTCATCTCCTCTCTGACTAGTCTTCTTCTTCCCCTTCCTTGCACTCCCCCCCTCCTCTGCATTGCTCTTCTTTGGCATTGGGAATTTCTCCCTTCCATCCGTTGTAGGACAAACTTCCTCAAGAAACCCTTACAAATCAATGTAAATGACACAAAACATATAATTTTACTTAGTCACAATGATATACATATCAAAAAGACATAATTGCTAAACAATACTCACTTGTATGTAATTCATTTTCTTTTTTAGAAATCACTCCTATGGGATACTCTATCTACCATGGACACTCCAAACACTCCCATTAAGTGATTCCACTCTCTTGTAGAGTGGGAGATAACAATGTGTTCTCATCCCCAAGATCCATCCACTCTCTCATGCTAGGAGGCATGAACAAAATTTGTTTATTTGCTATACATTCGTAAAGCCATCTATAAAAGTTTAGATATGCCATATTTGTTTGTTAGTCATACACTCACAAAGACATCTACCAATATTCACTTTCAAAGAGATTAAAAGAATGGCATGTACCTGTAAACTAGCCTCCTGCTTGAGTGCACTAGCTTGGGCATCTTCTTAGCATCTATAGCGCTTTTAATTTTGCTTAGAAGGTGACAATATGCCTGTAACACATGCTATCTATGTTTCACTTTAAAGAAGGCTTCAAAATCTTTGGGTAGTGTGGGCCCATCTACCTTTAGCACACGAAAGATAAGACATGCCTCGCCATACATGTGAGCCCAATATGCCTCTCCCCTCATGTAGCACCTAAACTTTTTGTAATCGGAAAAGTGTGCTACGTTTGGGTCTTTTGCCTTGGAAAGACTCATGGGGCAAGCAATATTTCCATCTTCCTATCAAACACATGTGGTACAAATAGTAGTCAAGAATAAGCATACAAAAACAAAATGTGGTTATGCATGTAATCCAATGAATTTTAGAAACTTCCAAAGCATTGAAGAGCCATACTTGTCAAATTCACCACAACAAATCTTTATAAACGGGCTGAATGTCTCCTCATATTCTATGCCATAAGTCTGCGCATAGCCCTTGACAACCAATCTTCCCTTGTACGTGCTCACTAAACCATCAGCATTGTGCTTGACTTTATACACCCACTTACATCCAATTGCCTTCTTTTCCTTAGGCAAAGGCACTAACTCCCATGTTGCATATGTATCCATCTTGCAAGGAGATGTGTAGCCCTCAAGGAAGAGGCTTGGCCACCAAGAGAAGAGGGTAGTCTTCAAGAAGAAGAGGTTTAGTGAAGCATCAAAGCTTCACAATGGAGAGGCAAGGAAATACACTAAAATGAAAATTACACTAGAGTGAAAATACACTAAGATGAAAATACAAAGGAATGGGGTTCTATTTATAGGTAAGGGAGGCCACCAACCAAGCTTAACTGAGATCTAGAGGCTTCCAACTTCAGTTTGGGCCAATTTGGACAAGATGTAGACTAGTTATGCCCAAACTAGTTTGGAAGAGGAGAGATGAGAGATGGAATATCTAGCCACCTCATGTACTTTTTGAATACAAAATGACCCCTTTGATGTGATTTCTAGGCACCTCCTTGAAGTGGGATTCTCTCTCCCTCCTGAGGTGTCAAAATTCACATTTTTAAAGATTAAGTACCAGTACTATAGTCAACTCTTCATCTTATGTGAAAATTTACTCATTTTTTTGTGGATTTTTCTTTTCTTCTTGCATTTTTCTTATTCAAACACTTGTGTTAATCCCATAGGCCCATTAGAACACTCTTTGGACCTTAATCCAAATTTTTTGAAAATTGGTATCCCTAGGCTAAGGTGTCCAGTGTATATATTCAATTAATTTCTAATGCACATTGGAAAAATCTTTTTAAAATTCTTGTTCAGGGGAATTCATCTTAAAATAAAAGGGTAACTTTTTATCCAAAAATATTTCAAAATTATATTACCTCTCTCTAGAATATTTTCTCTCTCTAAGTCAATTTAAGAGAAAATGAACTATTTCAAAGATTAAAGTCAGGGGAAAGTGTACAGTGATGTCTTAACCTTCTAGATACTGAAGAGGAGGAATCTTACATACTCTCCCCTTAGTGCTATAAAGAAAATGCCATCATATCCAGGCCTCAAACAAAGTCTGGGATTCCACACAAATGCAGTACTTCCATCTAAAAACCCAATTTCTAATTTACAAATTCCCATTCTGAATATCAACTCATAGAATTTCAACACAATATTACAATCCTTCATTGGTAACTCATAAAGTTTTGACATTTCTTGCTTCTTGGTTTATCAACTTCAACCAAACGCTCTAATACCAACTGTGAGACCCCTGCCCTCTGCGCATGAAAGATCCCTGCCCCCTCCGCGCAACCAATTCGGGGGTGCTAGCAGTGGAAGTAGCACTTCTTACATGGGAGAGAGCCTCTCACTTGGGGCCTCGCCCTCATGGATATTCGGACAAGAGACTAATCCCTCGGTTCTTCCAAAATCGAACTCAGAAAAACTTCCCTCGCCCAGAAAGCACGGGCGATTCCTCCAGGATATTTTTATTCTAACGTAGTCAAGGTCATCACTAACCAAACTAATCCGACCGAGCCTGTAAGTCACATGGTCAGATCAAGGAAAAGACTTGCACTTGGATCATAGAGACCAATGCTTTTTTCCTCATCAAGAGGCACAACCGTTGATTCTTTTCCATAGAACAAGGACTGTCCGGGATTTACTTCATCTATCATGCCATAACAGAATTGAGTCTCATTTTAGGGATCTATCAGTCCAGCCTAACGCCATCCAGTCCCATGGGCCAACCACTATAGTGATAGAATCCGTTTACGAATTTGGTTATGTTTTGCCTCGGGTACGAGGGAAAAGAGTTCCCAGGCCCCCTAGCCGGCGCTTCATGCAAACTTCAAGATAGTCACACCACTTACACACCCAATATGAAATTGCCTGTTTCACAGATTCAGCTAACTCTAAAGCAATATTTTAATGAAATCATAGTATCATTGATCATAATCCTCCCAAAATATCTGGTTGAATTCTAGTTTCCAATCATTCCTTCATCGGTGTATGTATGGCATCATTGGTGGCAACCAGAACGCTCACCAGCTATCCACTTAGGGACCTTTTTAATAATTCCTAGCTCATAGTACCCGAAAATATATTCACTTATAAAAATCGAGATGGACTCTTCGTTGAAGATCAGCAAGATCAACCAACAGATCCATATAAAAGACATGGACTCATCCATTGAGGACCAGCAAGGTCAATCAACCAGATCCATGCCCGAATTCAGAAAACAACTCTTACTCCTTGTTCCAATATCTTCCTCGACGCATGCGTGGGGGTATCGTCGGTGACCAAGAGCCGCGTTTTCTAGAAGTTCTAGTGTAGAGAACTACTTCTGCTCAAAATTTGGTTATTTTAGTGCAGTAGTGCATTTTGGAAGTGCAGACGCTGCTGCAATAGTTACAGGAGATACTGTTGTATTACAGGTTACATATAAAAGTTGTCTGTTTGCAAGTTATATGATTACTGCGGGAAAACATGTCTCAATGATAGAATTAATCAGGTTTTTAGTAAGAAGCTAGATAAGAATAACTTCCATACCTAGAAGTTTAAAATGACCAATTTTCTAATGAGTAAAGGATTTTGGGATTATGTAGAAGGAGACAATGAGGAGTCTCTAGAGTTATCTAAGGAGAATACCACTCCTCCAAAAATAAAGGCATTCAAGGATTGGAATCAGGGTGCAAGAAAAGTCATGTAAGTACTGGCTTCCAATTAGTGTCACAGACACTATGATAGGACATATATAGGATGCAAACACTCCAGCAGTTGTATGGCCGAATCTAGTTTAGATGTTCCAGACTAACACAAAGATAAGGAAGTTGCAATTAAAGCAAGAGTTACATATTGTGGAAAAGAAAAGCATGTCCATCAATGAATATGCCTTAAAGATCAAGGGCCTTGTTGAATCCCTTGGGTCTATCAATGTATTAGTGGAGGATGATGATTTGGTGAGTGTCTGTCTGAATGGGCTTGGCAAAGAGTACAAGCCATTTAAGACCTCCATTGCAGTTAGGGAGAATATTCCCAACTTTCAGGACTTGATATTTATGATGATCATAGAAGAAAAGGCTTTAGGTGAGGATTCTTCTTCACAAAGCAAGAACACATTGGAACAAGCCTTCTACTCTAATTCAGGTAGAGGCAGAGGTAGAGGCCATGGTCGAGGCCAAGGTGGTGGCCAACAAGGAAATCGAAATTCTGGACAACAACAGTCCAATGATTCACACGGCAATCATACATAGGTGGAAGACACTAGTCTAGATACAGGGGGAGCCAAAGAGGCCGAAGTGGTTGGCAAAGAAATCAAAATGAAAATATCATAGTGCTATTACTGTGGCAAACCAAGACACATGGCAAAGGATTGCTACAAAAAGCAAAATGCCATTAAAAGTGGGAAGTTGTAGCAAGGCAACTATGCATCATCTAGCAAACATGGAGGTGATGACAGAAGTGAGCAACTGTTTGTGATGCAGCACATGCTAAGTTCCATAGCAGGGGATGTGTCATGATCTCAAGATATATGGTATGTGGATTCTCGCACCTCTAACCACATGATCAGTCATGCTGAGTGGTTTAGATATATGTAGAAAATGAAAAAAATAGGTTTATGTAGAAACAGGTGATGATACTGCGCATCCCATTGCGCATGTTGGTAAAGTGCCATTGTCTATGTAGGATGGCAAAATGTACTTGGATGATGTACTTCATGTTTCGAATATTACAAAGAACCTGGTTTCTGTGTTAGACAGATGGTTGACCATGGTTTGCAAGTGAGGATTAATCCTCAAGGATGTTTTGTGGAAGACTTAAAAAATAAGTGTTGCTTGGTTGCAAAGGGTAACAGAAATGGTAGGATGTTTACTTTGGATGTGAACATGCCTGAGATAAAGGTAGCCAGATTCGCGCATAGGATGTTTACTTTGGATGTGAACATGCCTGAGATAAAGACAGCCAGATTCGCGCATGCCTAAGATAAAGGTAGCCAGATTCACGCATGGAACAGGTGTCATTGCAGATATTGCCATATAGCACAAGCGCATTGGTCATGTGAATATACAACAACTGAAGTCTATGCATGCCCAAAATATTGTTGCAGGTTTGCCAAAGTTTAAGGTTGATGGTATGCATAAGGTATGTGAAGCATGCCAACTTCATAAGCAGGCCAAACATGCTTTACCACATGAAAATCATGTCAGTGCAAGGCCATTGGATGTCATACATTCAAATGTATGGGGACCGACCAAGATTGCAACAATTGCAGGTTGCAAGTACTATGTTACATTCATTGATGAAGACCACACTAGGAAAGTGTGGGTTTATTTCATGAAGGAGAAAAGTGAGGTGTTTGCTCACTTTCAAAGATTTAAAGCCTTGGTCAAGAGGGAAAAAGGTATGCAAACAAAATGCCTGAGATCAGATGGTGGGGGAGAATATTTCTCCAATGAGTTCAGCGATTTCTTGAGAAATATTCATTGATGAAGACCACACTAGGAAAGTGTGGGTTTATTTCATGAAGGAGAAAAGTGAGGTGTTTGCTCACTTTCAAAGATTTAAAGCCTTGGTCAAGAGGGAAAAAGGTATGCAAACAAAATGCCTAAGATCAGATGGTGGGGGAGAATATTTCTCCAATGAGTTCAGCGATTTCTTGAGAAAGGAGGAAATTAAGAGGTAGTTTACATGCAGGTACACTTAGAACAAAATGATGTTGCAGAAAGGAAAAACAGGCACATTGCAGAAGTGGCACGTGCCTTGATAGCTGAAAAGAATATGCCACATTACTTTTGGGCAGAAGCAGTAGCAAGTGCTGTGTACATTATGAACAGGACACTCACTACAGCTGTTCATAGTATGACTCCTGAACATAAGTTTACATGCATAAGACTGGATGTGTCTCACTTGAAAGTGTTTGGGTGTATTGCATATGTACATGTTCCTGATGAAGTGAGAACAAAGTTGGATCCAAAGGCAGATAAATGCATCTTCATTGGTTATGTTATGGAGAAAAAAGGTTATAGATGCTATAACTCTACCACTCGTGAGATGCCAGCAATTAGAGATGTTGTCTTCGATGAGATGAGTAGCTGGTATGCACCAGTATAGTGAAGGCAATAGAAGGTGCAGATGTAAGAAGTGCTCATGTTGCACCACATGTAGAGCAACAATCACAAGTGTGCTGAGTGGACCTAGGGAGTCCTCGAGCAGTGGATCCAATGTTAGCCCATGGTCAGGCAGGTTGAGGAATGATGCAAGTACACATGTATCATGGAAAGGGAAGGAAAAGGTAGATCAACCTTTTTTGCCTGATCTATCAGCAGGTCACTCATATGTGGATGCCAAGCTCCTCATAGAGCCTTGATGAGGAGCTTGGCAATCTGTCTATGGTTACTCCTGGTGTAAGGAGAACCAAGGCTATTTTTAGGACTCTTAAGCATAGTCAAACAAGATCGGGGAGTATCTTGTTACATTGGATTTCAGATATCCAATGTAGATTTTTCACTATATGTGAAAAAGACAGATACAGGGATCATGGTATTAGTCATCTATGTGGATGACTTGATTATCACTGGGTGATAGTTATGCAGACATACATGATGTTAGGATGCTCTTGAAGTAGAAGTTTGAGATGAAGGATTTGGGTGAGCTGCGGTATTTCTTGGGCACAGAGGTGGTGAGATCACCTCATGGAATTTTGCTATTGCAGAGGCAGTATGGCTTGGACATGTTGTCCAAGTATGGTATAACAAGCTATAAGCCTATTTCAATGCCATTGGAGCAGAACACAAAGCTTTCCATAGATACAGGTGAGCTTTTGGAGGACCCCACTACATACAGGTGCATAGTGGGTAGTTTGATCTACATGACCATTACAAGGCCAGACTTGAGCTATGTTGTTGGACTTGTGAGTCAGTTTTTATGCAGGACCCTAGGAAGCCACACTTGGAAGCGGCTAGACGGATCCTCAGGTACATAAAGTCCAAAGTTGATTATGGACTTTTCTATGAGGCTGGTAGAGAGATAGAGTTGCATGGGTACACAGATGCTGATTGGGCTAGTAGTATTGCAGTTTGGCGACCAAGATGAGATGTGCCCTAGTGCCTTATCATTTGGATGTGGATGGGTTCACTCCCTGCCTGTGTACCCATATCACCCAAAAGGCTCAACATGTCTCCTTCATAGTCCAAAAGGCCCAATTTCAGAGGGTTTTCATTACATCTCTACATTCCTTGGGTGCGACATTATCCTAGGGATTTAGTGGTTCCTCTAGTAGGCACCTGTTATTAATTGGAGGTAGTATACCTTCACGATGGTTGAATTTTCTTGAGCCTACTATCATCCCTACGGAGGATCCGAGAATTCAAGGTATTCCGCTCATTTTCCATCTCCATGCTAGTAGAGCTATTAGAAAGGGATCTGAGCATGTGATGATCTATGTCCTCCCACAATAGATATCAACATCCACCGTGACTCCATTAGAGACACAGATGACAAGACTCTTCCAACAATTTCAGGACATCATGTTGCGAGATGATCTCCTAGCCATACCCTCACCCTCTCATCCTAAAGACCATCATGTTGCGAGATGATCTCCTAGCCATACCCTCACCCTCTCATCCTAAAGACCATCGTATTAATTTGGTACGAGGATCTGAGCCACCGAGTAGGTTTTCGTATCACCTTTCCAAGGCATTGGACAGAGATGCAGCTAGCATAGTTGCTTAGTTCTAGTTTTATCAGGCCTTCACCCTCTCCATTCATTGCACCGATTATTTTTGTGTAGAAGAAAGATAAGACCGCACGTCTTTTTATGGATTACCGAGCCTTGAACAAGTTGACAATAAAGAACAATTTTCCCATGCCAAGGATAGAGTACGTCCTTATAAGACTCAATGGTGCTATAAGTAATTCACCAAGACCGACCTCAAAAGTGGCTATCGTTAAGTTAGAATCTTCAAAACTGATATCCCAAAGATGACATTTTGAATAGAACGAGGTCATTACGAGTTTGTGGTCATGCCTTTTGGCTTAACCGATGCATCATCAACCTTAAAGAAGATGATATCTCGAGTCTTTACCGTACTCATCAGTATATGTCTATTCATTTTTTTGGATGACATTCTTTTTTTTTTGCCACTGCGCAGAACATCACGAGAAGGATGTGTAGTAGGTTTTGTAGATTTTGGGAGATAAGGAACTCTAAATCAACGCAAAGAAGAGACTATTTAGAGTTCAAGAATTCAAGTACTTGGGCTACGTGATCGGGTTTGATAGAATTTTCCTTGACCCTAAGTAGATAAAGGAAATCCTCGATTGGGACGTCCCAAAGACAACCCAAGAGATACGATCGTTGCTTCTCCTCATTAGATCTTCACTCTGAGTTTTTAGTTTGTAATGCATTCTTAGATTACTTGGGCTACGTGATCGGGTTCGATAGAATTTTCCTTGACCCTAAGTAGATAAAGGAAATCCTCGATTGTTGGGACGTCCCAAAGACAACCCAAGAGATACGATCCTTGCTTCTCCTCATTAGATCTTCACTCTGAGTTTTTAGTTTGTAATGCATTCTTGGATTATGAGACCATTTTTAGTTTGTAATTCATTCTTAGATGATGATGTTATGGTACTTAGTAGTAAGTGAGGGTGCAAGCTAGGAAAACAAAAGACATTGAGACCCAAGCCTACAACCACATTTGGAAAGAAGCCACATGGCAACAAACATTGCTAAGATCCTAAGCATGACCTACAAAGAACAAGTGTTGATGAAGAAATTTATCTTCATATGAATATGGATTTCTACTATCTCCTATTTGTGGAGTATGTTACAAGAGAAACCATGTAAAAACAAGTATTTTTATGCTCCATAAATTGTAATACAACTATTTTCTCAACTATTTATAGTGTTGAAATTGATTTCATTGCTTATAGACAATGTTTTTGTAGATGTTTTTCACTTTACTATAAACTCTTATTTTCTTTAATTTACACTTGTGAAAGTACGTCTTTGTGCCTTATAATTTTTTATTTTGTATCACTTTAGCAAAAAAGATGTATTCTTATTTTTTGGGATAATTATTTAACTACACTCCATCCTTTAATTAGACTTGTGAAAGTATGTCGTTGTGCCTTATGGACTTCTCGTGTTTCACTTAGGCAAAATTTTATATACTTTTTTGGATAATTATTCAACTACACTTCACCGTTAAATTTGGATGTGTGAAAGTATGTCCTTATGCCTTGTAGATTTTTCTTGTGTTTCCCTTAAGCAAAATTTTATGTACTTGTTTTTTTGGACAATTATTTAACTACACTCTACCCATTAATTTACAACCATGAAAGTATATCTTTATGCTTTATGCATTTGTCTTTTGTTTCACTTAAGAAAAAACATTTATACTTATATTTTTGGGATAATTAATCTAATTACCTTCCATTCTTTGATTTGCACTCGTGAAAGTACGTCTTTATAAAATAAAAACTTGTTTTTCATTGTTTTCTCTTTATAAAATCACATAATCCTCTTAGAAAATTATTTTTCTATAATCATTATTGTAAAGTAATTTTTTACATATTGATTTGCTATATAGCAGTATTTTACTATATAGATTAGTATATAGAAATTTATTGATTATTGATTACTATATACATTGCTGTATAGGAAAGTTTTCCTAGATCAATTACTCTATAGTGAATGTTTTTATAACGTTTGCTATATAGCAATTTTTTATTACATAGTTTACTATATAGTAATTTATTGCTAGTTTATTTGTTGTATAACACAAGTGTTTTCCTATAATGAAGAAGTAGGAATTATTCCACTTTTCCTAGATCCGGACTTTTCCATTTTGTTTTTTTTTGCTAGTCCCTTGTGTCTCACTTCTCTCTGAGAATTGAGCAACGTGCATTTCTCTCCTCTCTCTGCATTGTGGATAGCATGGTGAGAAAGCGTGAGTAATGGTGGAAAAAGTGGTACGTGTCAGGTGGCATACTTGGCTACATAGGGTTTTGACAATAGCCCAACTGATAGTACCCTCTATATTAAGAGGACCAAGGATGTTTTATTTGTTATCATGTTATATGTTGATGACATGCTGCTCACACGCCCTAATGATGATCATATTCTTTTATAGCTCATTTACAGAAGTCTTTGAAGATGTCAGATATTGGACCATTGCACTATTATTTGGGCATTACGTTTTGGCAACGTAATAATGGCATTGTTATGCTATAGAGGAAATACATAGATGAATTGTTGAATAGGTTCAAGATTAAGGGACTATAAACCTATGGGGATACACCCATGGAGCTACGTTGTCCCAAGAACTCCTCATCTACACACCTATCGTGAGAGAGAGAGAGAGAGAGAGAGAGAGAGAGAGTTGTGAAGTGTATCATGAGAGAGAGAGAGAGAGAGAGAGAGAGAGAGAGAGAGAGAGTTGTCAAGTGTATCGAGAGAGAGAGAGAGAGAGAGAGTTGTGAAGATGTTGGATGCCTTATCTTTTTGTGTAACACCAGGCTTAACATTCTGTATACAGTCTCAATATTGAGAAAATTTATGCATAGCCTAGGCACAAAGCATTGGTAGTCTATCAAATTGGTGTTTCGTCACCTAAAGGGAACCAAGAACTTTGGGTTATTTATCCCAAGGGGGTAGATCACAGATGTATGCATTTATAGACTCAGACTGGCTGGATGTTATGACATACAAGTGTCATAACAAGTGTCCATAGGAGTGATTTTATCCCAAGGGGGTAAATCATAGCTGCATGCATTTACAGACTCAAATTGGGCTAGATGTTATGACACACGTGTCTAGGAGTGATTTTTGTAAACACTCGCCCATTCACCATGGCATCAAGGTCTGAAGGCTAAAGAAGAAGAACCATTTGAAGAAACACTTCCATAAAAAGAAGAAGACAATTAGAGGTTAAAGGAGAAGATAAGGCAACTTCAGATTCAACTCAAAAGAGTTAAAACGAGAAAAATAACTGGCAAAATTATAGGCAATCTAAGACACCCAAAGAACAAAGTTCCTCAATGGAGAAGGGGTGTCGATGGATGACTGAAAAACAAGAGTGAGGCCATAAAGCACGATTAGCCAAACACACTAGAAAAAAACTCCCCTCCTTAGCGACGGGGCCAAAATGATGGTTTTTTCCAAACATGTCACTTAAACGATGACAAACCTTGCATAAGTGACGTGTTTGAAATAAGATAATGTTCTATCGCAAATGTTTGTCGCTAAGGACGTTGCATAAGTGACGGCTCATTTAGTGTCGTTTACACAACGACAACAACAGTAGCTGCGTATTGCAAAGCGTCGCTTACAGGATGTCACTTATACAGACATCACGTAAGCGACGGACTAGGGAATTAAAAAAAAAACCCAGATCAGATGGCTCTCGCAAATTCGCAGGAGCTAATTTGCAGAAGCTATCTGCGTTCTCAACTCAACTCAACAAGATGATCGAGTAGTGCCCGCCGCCCCCACTGCCTCTCGCCTCTCCTCCCATCCACACCACCCCTCCATCTAGGTAGTAATGCTCATGACGTTTGCTTTGTTCTAATTTTTCCATATTTACAAGATTTACAAGACCCTTGCAACCTCCTATGTGTGCTTGGCTGCCTGCAACCTCCTCTGTGCTTGGTTTCCTAAGGGAAAGCTCTATGCTTGGTCACCTTTGTTGAGATGTCAAGCTCAACATGAGCTGACACTTACGAGTCACCTGCATGACCGTTCGACATTTACATCACTATGGCAGGTTTGGTAGTTGGCACCTACATATCTTCACCAAAGATTCTACAACTCGACTACACTGACTAGTCCACATCTACCCACTCCTCTTAGTGTGTTCACATTATGGACCACTTTTATATACTCTATTATGTGTGTTAGTCACTTTATCTTCTTTGTAGACCTCTTTTGTTGTGTGAAGAAGAAGAAGAATTTTCAGCCTCTCACTTTGTGTGTTCTCTTCTAGTGTTTGTGTGAGTGTGCATGTGCTTGCAAGAGCTCAAGCTCTCTTCCCCCTACATCTTTTCATGGTATCAGAGCCTGGTTCATGCTAAGGGCTGAGCGGCAAGCAAGAGAAGCATAGGAAGCGGTACAAGGTAAGAGCTTCATCTACTCTTTCCCCTTTGTGTTGGCTACTACACCCTTGTCGGGAGCTCTTCGGGAGGCATCGGCAAACAAACTCCGATTAAGGAGTTTTCTTCACGGGAGAAAAGCTACAAGGCTACTATATTGTTTGTTGGACAGAAATTTTTCAAGCCAAAAATCACGTTTCGGGCTCATCTGGAGCTCTATTTTTCAGTTCACATGCGTTCATCGATACAGTGGGGGGGTAAGTTTCGATTCTCTGTAGAACTTTATTTTTGGAACTGTAGGAAGGGCGATTGTGTGTACTGCAAAGAGGTATCAAAGTTGCCATTGGGTGTATGTATGCAAATTGAGGTCACTAGTTGTGACAATTTAGGTGCAGTATAGTACCACTGTAGAGAATACAACAGTTTTTGCAGGTCAAACAAGAAGGCTGTTTTTGGGTAAATTTGTGTTGCAGACAAGATGTCTAATGATGGAATAAACCAGATTGTTGTAGAGAAGCTTGACAAGAACAACTTCCATGCTTGGAGGTTTAGATTGACAAATTTCCTGATGGGAAAAGGTTACTGGGACTACATTGAAGGTGAACATGAGGAGGCACCAGAGATACCAGAGATTAATCCAACTGCTCTATAGATGTAAAAGAATTCAAAGATTGGAATCAAGGAGCAAGGAAAGTCATGTATTGGCTTTCTATTAGTATATAGGACACCATGATTGGGTATATACAGGATTCCAAGTCACCTAAGGAGGCATGGGACACCTTGGTGAAGCTGTATGAAACCAACACCAAGGCATGAAAGATTGAGTTGAAGAATGAGCTTCATACTGTGGAGAAGAAAAATATGTCTGTGAATGATTATGCTTTGAAGATTAAGGGCATTGTAGAATCCCTTGCATCAATTGGTGTTTCTGTTGATGATGATGATAAGGTGGAGGTGTGTCTACGTGGTCTCGGGCTACAATACAAGGCGTTCAAGACGTCTATTCAGACCCGAGAGAACATTCCCAACTTCACAGATTTGGTGTCAATGCTGATCATTGAAGAGAAGAACTTAGGTGAAGATCAACAATCTTCACAAAACAAAAACAATTCAGAGCAGTAGGCCTTCTATACAAGTGTAGGTAGAGGACGAGGTAGAGGTTATGGACACGGCCAAGGTGGTGGCCAAACAGGTAATCAAAATTATGGTCAGCAACAACAGTCCCAAGATTCACAACAACAACACACAGGTGGAAGAGGCTAGTTTAGAGGCAAGGGGAGTCAAAGAGGTCGTGGTAATTGGCAAAGGCAACATAATGATACACGAGGCTTTTTTTTACTATGGTAAGCCTGGACATGTGCAGGTAGATTGCTATAAGAAGCAGAGTGACATGCGAAATGGAAAAGTGCAGCAAAACAACTATGCATCCTCTAGCAGAAATAATGAGGACAATGAGAGATTGTTTGTTATGCAACATGTAGTTAATGCTGTGTCTGTAAATGATGTAGTAGCATGTAAGGATGATGTATGGTATGTTGATTCAAGCGCTTTGAACCACATGACAAGTCATGGTGAGTGGTTCAAGGAGATGAAGAGTATTGAAAGACCAGGTTTTGTTGAAAGAGGAGTTCACACTGCTCATCCGATTGCCCATGGTGAGTGGTTCAAGGAGATGAAGAGTATTGAAAGACCAGGTTTTTGTTGAAAGAGGAGTTCACACTGCTCATCCGATTGCCCATGTTGAAGATGTGCCATTGTCTATGCACGATGGTAAGGTGAAGTATCTTGCAGATGTACTTCGTGTTCCGAACATTACAAAGAATCTAGTTTTTGTTGGCCAGATGATTGAGTAGGGTTTGTAGGTCCGGTTTAGCCCTGATGGCTATTATGTAGAAGACTTTAAAGATAAGTACAGGTTGGTTGCAAAAGGCAATAGAGTGGGCAGAATGTTTACATTGAATGTAAATATGGCTAAAGTGAGTGCTGCAATGTTTGTAAATGGCTCAGAAGTTGTTGCAGATACATACATTTGGCATAAGAGAATTGGGCATGTAAATCTACAAAGAATAAAGTCTATGCTGACTAGGAAATTGTGACAGGGCTGCCTAAGTTTAAAGTTGAAGATATGCAGAAAGTTTGTGAAGCATGTCAATTTAGAAAGAAAAGAAAACATGTATTTCCACATAATATAAATGTGAGCAGGAATGTACTAGATGTTATGCATTAAGATGTATGGGGTCCTGCGAAGACTATGTCTATGGGTGGCTGCAGGTACTGGCTGTAGGTACTACGTAACATTCATTGATGACCACACGAGGAAAGTGTGGATGTATTTCATGAAGGAGAAGAGTGAAGTGTTCACTCATTTTCAGAATTTCAAAGTTATGGTTGAAAAACACACATGAAAGCATGTGAAGTGCCTAAGGTCAGATGGATGGGGAGAATATTTCTCCAATAAGTTCTCTGAATTCTTGCAAAAGAATATTTCTCCAATAAGTTCTCTGAATTCTTGCAAAAGAATAGAATTCAGAGACAATTTACATGTAGATACACTCCACAGCAAAATGGAGTTGCTGAGTGTGGAAAAACAGGCACATTGTAGAGATAGCACGAGCATTGATGGTAGAGAAGAATATGCCACATAGCTATTGGGCCGAGGCTATGTGTCTACAATAGTTTATATCATGAATAGGACTCCTATTGTAGCCATACATGATGTAACACCAGAGGAGAAGTTTAATGGCAAGAAACCTAATTTGTCTCACTTGAAAGTTTTTAGATGTATTGCATATGTGCATGTGCCAGATGAGTTGCGTACTAAGTTGGATCCAAAAGGAGAAAAATGTATATTTTTGGGTATTCCCTTGAGCAAAAGGGATATAGATCTTATAATCTTGCTACACGTGAATTGAGGGTAAGCAGGGATGTTGTATTTGATGAGATAAGTAGCTGGTATGCTGTTGAAAAAGATGTTGTTGGGGCTGATGTAAGTGGAAATGTGGTTGCACAGAATGCAAGTCAGCAATCACACTCATTGAGTGGACCATGAGATTCCTCATCTAGCAGTTTTGTTGATAGACTATGGAGTGGCATGCTGCATCATAATACCAGTCTTGAAAATGTAGTTTTTACATCACATAAGGGCAAAGAGAAAGTGGTTGATCCCCTTGTTATGCCTGATATTTTTGCAGGGCACTCTCTTATTGGTGGAGATTCTAGTGGTTCGGAGATGAGCCTTGACAAGGAGCTTGGTATTCCAGCAATGAGGACACCTGGTGTGAAGAAGGCTATGGAAGCCATGAATGCAAAGCAATGAAAATCTGGAAGAGTCAAAAACCTTGTGCAGGGGTTGACTTATGATGGTTATGTGGCACATCACTATGCTTATATGGCAAACATTGTGTAGGTTATAGAACCCCACATGTTTTGATGAGGCTATTGGAAATGTGTGTTGGGACAAAGCTATGGATGAGGAGATGGATGCACTGTATGGAAATGAGACTTAGGATTTGGTGCCATTGCCTGAAGGCAAGAAAGCTATTAGTTGTAAGTGGGTGTATAGGGTGAAACATAATAGTGATGGTAGTATAAGCAGGTACAAGGCTAGATTGGTAGCTAAAGGATATGCACAGACAAATGGGATTGATTATGAGGAGACATTTGCCCCAGTTGCAAAGATGGCAACTGTGAGAGTTGTGATTGCAATGGATGCAGCTAAAGGCTGGGTTTTACATCAAATGGATGTAAAAAATGTGTTCTTGCATGGTGACTTGCAAGAAGAGGTGTATATGGATCAGCCATCAGGTTTTGAGGATACAGGTCACCTAGAGTATGTATGTAAGCGTCATAAGGCCTTGTATGGGCTGAAGAAAGCTCCACAAGCATGGCATGACAATATTGCTGAGTATCTTTTGTCACTATTGGTTTTCATATGGCAGATCCATGTCACTCTTTGTATGTGCGCAAGAGTGATTAGGGTATTGTGATCATCACCATTCATGTAGATGATCTTATTGTTGGGGGTGACAACTTGAAGGAGATTGAGCATGTGAAAAGCCTTCTCAAAAGGAAGTTTGAGATGAAGGATTTGGGAGACCTGCGCTGCTTTTTGGGAATTGAGGTCATTCGCACACCTTAGGGTATTTGGCAGAGACAAATTGTATTAGAAATGTTGTCCAAGTATGGGATGGCTAATTGTAAGTCAATATAAGTGCCATTAGATCAAAATGGCAAGCTTAGTGAAGGTGTAAGTTGGCTGACTTGCTATGTACTATCCAACTGGTCCTTAGACAACATATATAAGTAACTCAAGCATATTCAACAGTTTGCAAGTCATAGTTTAGTTCATAAATCAGCATTCAGTCATAGTAGCAAAAGTAGAACAAATGTAAAAGGGCTCGGGTCAACTCCTATGAGGCTGACCACAAGCCTCATTCATGTAAAAGCATCAGTTAACTTTTTGTAACATAGTTATACAAGAAAACCCTTAGCACTAATCTCTCTCTGTGTCTTAATCATAAGTAATTAGCATCAATGTTCTTAAGTATGCTTAGGGTTGTGGATCGATACACGTGCTGAAGATTAAGCCATGACACAGGCATGCATGTGACAAGAGAGGGCTGCTATCCTGAGGTAAATTGTAGAGTAAAAATGATGATGTTCTGCAGAGAGCGGGCTACTATCCCAAGATATGTACTAATGATAAAACGTTGATGTGTTGTACAGTAGCAGAGAGCGAGCTACTATCAAATAGTTGGAAATGCTGATGATGCAAACTTTGGGGACAAGGGTGTTGCGGTACCTGAATGGTGATGAAGAGCAGATAGGGTTTCCGTCTTGCGTGGTACAAACTCAGGTGACAAGGGTGCTGCAATACCTTAAGGGTGGTGAGGAGCAGAGAGGGCTGCCCCCCCGAGTGGTGTCGATGGTGAAGATAAGCAAAGAGGGCTACCATCCTGATGATGTGAGATGGTGAGCAGAGAGGTTTTCTATCCCAAGGTAAACTGGCAAGGGTGTGGTCACGCCACGGCACAGTCCGGGAGGGGGGTGGGTTCACTGCACGGCTCTTTGCAGAGGGGGGTCGGGCTCTACATGGCTCACCACTCTTGGTGGGGCGGGGTTGCAACATGGCTCGACCCGGGAGGGGGGTCTCATTGCACGGCAAGGGGAGGGTCGCGACACGACAAGACATGACGACACGACACGGCTCAGGGGTTGTGTGAAGGCATGGCCCAAGGGAGTGGGATGCTGTTGGATGTCGGTCAGGATAATAATGTCGGCCTGCTTGTTTAGGTCCTCCACGACCTCATAAACCATATAGTGCTCTAGTTGATATGGTCTAGACCTCGATGTCAATGTCATTCTGGAGATATGGTGTTTTGGTTATGGTAGTTATGATGTCCCTAGTCAATGACCTCGACTAGGGACAAGGTTAGCTAAGGGTCAACAATGGTCAGTTAGTGCCAACTGAGTGTCAGGGAGTTGTTTGCATTAGGAGCATTCAGGTAAGCCTTGGGTCAGGCCATGGCATGGCCAGCCCATACATGATATCTTCTAGGCCATAGGAGGTGTAAGACCCCTACCCTGTAGTTTAACTAAAAAACAGGCAGCGGAATAATGACTATGCAGGGTAGAGCAACTTACTCAGGGCCTCACCATCAATATCCGGGCAATAGACTAATCCCTCTATTCTTTCCAAAATCGATCCTGGAAAAAACTTTCTTGCTGGGAAAACATAGGCGATTCCTCCAAGTTATTTCTTCTTTTCAAATCTTTCTAACGTAATCAAGAGCCTTAACTATCCTTTGTATTTCGACCAAACCCGTGGGTCACATGGCCGAATCAAAGGATGAACTTGCACTTGGTTCATAGAGATCAACGCTTTTTTTCCCTCAAGTGAGGCATAGGCGTTGATTCTTTCCCATAGAACAAGAATTATCTCGTGACTTACTTCAACTATCGTAACTTTGAACAGAATTGAACTTTATTGTAGGAGGGCTTCTAACCCCAACTGGCCCATGGGTTAGCCAACCACCCAACCACTGCATTGGTGGGATCCCTCTTTATAAAAATTTGGTTGTGTTTTATCGTGGGTACTAAGGAAAATATTTCCCAGGCCCCCTAGCCGGCACATGCAAAAATATTAAATAGACACACCACTTACGCACCCAATCTGAAATTGCCTTTTTCTCAGATTCAACTATTTTCAAGATAGAATTGCAATAAAACCACAGTGTTTCCATCATAATTCTTAGTATTGCAGATCCAGGGTCCAAGTTCCAACTTTTCCAATTTTCAATCATAAAATCCAATTTCCATTCATACCTTCCTCAACGTCCTATGGCATCATCGGCAACCAGAGCGTCAACCACCTGCTCAATCCCTCTAGGTTCACCTAGTACTTCACTCAAGGGCCGTTTCATGGTTTCTAACTCATAGTACCCAGGAGTATGATCTCTTTTATCCATAAAATCCATAAGGACTCTCCATTGAAGATCAGCTAGATCAACCAACGAGATCCAGTTTACCAAAAAGGAGCCATGGACTCATCCGTTGAAGACCAGCAAGGTCAACAAACCAGATCCAAGCCCGTGTTTAGAAAACATATCTAACTCAATGTTCCATTTCTTCCTCAACGCATGTGTGGGTATCTTAGGCGACCCAGAGCCCAAGAACCGTATGGTCAGCAGATTCATTGATTTAAGTTTTGGAACCTTGATTCATTTAAGTTTGAATTTAAGTTTTTCTCGTCTTAATTCATTTAAGTTTGAATTTCCATTCACTTTTGGATCC
This sequence comes from Cibotium barometz, assembly GCF_041138505.1. Classification (NCBI taxonomy): domain Eukaryota; kingdom Viridiplantae; phylum Streptophyta; class Polypodiopsida; order Cyatheales; family Cibotiaceae; genus Cibotium; species Cibotium barometz. The sequence goes on from NC_141067.1 coordinate 24,250,116, forward strand.
TTGATCCTTTCAAGAATTCCAGATTCCTTTACCAGGGAATCTTGGAATAAGTCAGTCACTCACAAGTATTTACATTCATCCAACTAAGCATGTTTCTGGTCTTTTTCTGGGAAATTCTTTTCCCGTTAAAAACTTAACCAAGAGACAGAATACGGTTTGGATTAGATTCTTTATCAGGTTTATTTCAGTCAGTCCCAACCAATTCTTTAATCATCGTGGAAAGCCTTTATGTAATTCCCTTTTCCGCAAATCATTAAATCTGATTATGGTGGAATTCCTGATTTAACCAATAATTCTAGTAAGAGCTTCCACTCACCTTTTTCCTATTCAAAACGTACTGAAGATTCTATTTTTCGAGAATCCAGAAATATACTTCATAATTCCAAAAGCTAAATATGTTCGTAATTCTTCTTTCTGATTAAAAATTTATCCATGTTTTCTCGATGCATTCCTATGAATATTTTCACATTCTTTTCTCAAATTTTCCAAAATAAAATATGCTCAATATTTCTCTTTTTGAATAAAATATTTATGCATACATCCTTTTGGAATTTACAAAATCAATTATACCCATAATTCCTCTTTCAGCATAAAATATTTATACACGCATACTAATGAATTATATTCATAATCCCATTTGAAAATCAGAGAAGAATTGTACACAACCTTCTCGTAATTTCTAAAATATAATATACTCAAAAGTTCACTTTTTGATGAAAGGAAAAATTTATGTGAATCTTTCCATAATTCCCATAAATTTAATGAATCTAGAAAAAATTGTGGGTAACCTTCTTTATTTTTATGGCAAATGAATAATGCTTAAAACTCCACTTTTAGCATAAATTTATTATGCATAAACTTAAATTCATTTTCTAATGATAAAATGTTTGCCATAGCTTCCCCGCATTTTCTATGAAATGAGAATGCTTAAAATTCCACTTTTAGCATAATAATATTTATGCATAACATACATAAATATTTATACATGAAAATATAGTGAAACTTTCACTTATCATATATAAAAATTAATTTATGCATAAACCTAAGCATAAACATAAACATAAATGCATCTAAACATCTTGCTTATTTAATAAAAATATTCAAATATAACTTCCATATGAAAATAGAAATATAAATGTTATCATAAGCTCTATTTCATCGTAAATTGAATAAATATAAGATTTCTTATCATAAAAACAAGCTTAAATGAATTAACCTCATTCTAAGTAGGTTAATAAACATAAAAATGTTTAACCTTCATCTCTAGCTTGATAAGCTTAGAGTTTAGGGTAAGAAAATGAGATTAGAATTAAGGTTTAACCTTCCAAGAAGGATCAACCATAAGAAGTGAGTATTCCTTCATAAAGAGTGAATATAAATCATAAACAATACACTTAAGCATAGGAGATTAAAACAATAACATAAATCAAGAAGGGCATGGTTTTAAGAAGAAACCATGAGATAGAATGCTTTCCAAACATGTAGAGGAGGAGAAGATAGTATAAACATCATTATTTAGGCTTACCCTTGATTTGGGCTTGATTCTTTATCTTGCAAGGAGATGTGTAGCCCTCAAGGAAGAGGCCTGGCCATCAAGAGAAGAGGATAGTCTTCAAGAGAAGAAGAGGTTTAGTGAAGCACCAAAGCTTCACAATGGAGAGGCAAGGAAGAGGGATGAAGGAATTACACTAAAATGAAAATTACACCAACATGAGAATACATTAAGATGAAAATAAAAAGGAATGAGGTTCTATTTATAGGTGAGAGAGGCCACCAACCAAGCTCAACTGGGATCTAGAGGCTTCCAGCTTCAGTTTGGGCCAAATTGGACGAGATTTAGACTAGCTATGCCCACTTTTTGATCTAGTTTGGAAGAGGAGAGATGAGAGATGAAATATCCCATGATTTTGAAGTATTTTTTAATAAAAAAATGGGGGTTTGATGGGACTTCTAGGCTCCTCCCTGAAGCATGCTTCCCACTCCCCTGAGGTGTCAAAATTCACATTTTTAAAGATTAAGTACCAGTACTAGTCAACTCTTCATCTTATGTGAAAATTTACTCATTTTTGGTGGATTTTCTTTTCTTCTTGCATTTTTCTTATTCAAACACTTGGATTAATCCCATAGGCCCATTAGAACACTCTTTGGACCTCAATCCATAATTTTCTGAAAACAGGTACCCCTAGGTTAAGGTGTCCAATGCACATATTCAATTAATTTCTAATGCACATTGGAAGAATCTTTTTAAACTTTTGTTTCAGGGGAATTATAAAAGGGTAACTTTCTATCCAAAAATATCTCAAAATTGTATTATCTCTCTCTAGAAAATTTTCTCTCTCTAAGTCAATTTAAGAGAAAATGAACTATTTCAAAGATTAAAGTCAAGGGAAAGTGTACAATGATGTCTTAACCTTCTTGATACTGAAGAGGAGGAACCTTATAGGAGAGCTTGGGTAGCCAGTGGGTTGCCCTATACATGCCCATTGGTTGTCCGCCCCATCATTCCAGCCTCCCCATGGTGAGCCTCCCCATGGGCTATCATCATAGCAAATACTCCTACTTGCATATAAGTTAAACCCATCATTTCATTTAGAGAATCACTCCTCCATAGATCATAGCGTGCAAAAGAATCATGGTTAACATTAGCATTGAGTAGATAATCATGGCATCGTGGACACATGGGCACTTATTTGAATATGTGTGTGTGTGTGTGTGTATGAGAGAGAGAGAGAGAGAGAGAGAGAGAGAGAGAGATCAAAGTGTGAGCAATAAGGTGTAAGTAGTAGTGCAACTTATTGGTCATAGTATATTATGTGGAAAAATCCATTAATGTTTAATCAAAGTAATTAATTTGCACAGGTTTATATTCAAAGTAATTAATTTGCACAGGTTTATATTCAATGGCCAGACCCGAGACACACAATGATTGTCAATGATATCCTGTTGGCCTCCACATATGCTTACCGCACAACTCTTCAAAGGAAACAATATGTTACGGATATTTATTGGGGCACAATAGTGCATGGCGGGAAAACTCTTGTTGACATGAATAAAGCCAAGATGAAGATTTCAGAGGCCATCACTGACTGGAAACAAAATATAAGCTAATTGATTCCACTCATGAAACAAGCGCTCATGCTAGGCTCGCTGATATAGTGCAGCGAGCTCAATAGAATGTTTAAGAACATGCAATCTTTAAAGTACTCTTTTATAATATATTGTTTCTATAGTTTAATGGAACTATCGGCTTTATATACCTCATAGTCTAATATTATGTTGTTGTTGCCATTCTTGATGTTATGAGATACATTATATTATTGTTATTTTTGTTGGTGTCATTTGGAGTTGTATTTGAGTATGTTTTATTTTACTTAGAATGTGATAATGGTGATTGTCTGCATCTTTTATCTTGCGTATATTTACTAGTGTATTGTGGGTGTATGCTTATAGGTAAATAGATACAATCTCCTTCTGCATGTGTATAGATATCCATGGCGGACTCTGAGAATTCAGGTCTCTTGATAGACATCAAGAGAGTATTGTGGAGTATGGGTTTGATTAGAGAGGAGATAGAGGTCCTAGAGGACATGGGAGAGTATACTATGTTGAGCGTTGACAGGTTAGAGGATACCCTCACTTGACTCTCTTTCTCCTTGTGACCCTATTCCCTAGCAAGGGCACCTCTATAGCTATCGAAGGATGATCCAGAGTTGGAGGGTCAAGAGGAAGAGGGTTTGGGTTAGGAGCTTGAGCTTGTCATGTGGAGGATCAGGATCTAGAACTGAATGTGGCACCAGAGGATTAGGATTAGGATCAAGAGCAGGATGTGGTGCCACACAGCGAGATGAGTATGTATAATTTCTATAATTTGTCTCTTTTGATCTATCATTTGTTTGAAAATTGCTATAATACTTATATTTGGTCAATTGTTCAAGACATAGATGAGAGGTACACCCTTAGGGCCTTGTGTTGTCACCCAGGAGCCTCCATAGAGGCATCGCCGACACATGTATGAAATATGTTTTATATATTATACTAGTTATTTTAACGTCTAATAACTATTTGTTTTCATTTCCTTATAGGAGTGACAAGCAGAGTGTCACAGATCCGCCTGAGCAACTAGTCCCACCGCCTTTAGTGCCACGATTCTATATATGGGACGTGGGTGTAGAGTGCTCCATCGACAAGTGGGGACACATAGTGGACCGAAACGGAGGCAAAGTTTTCTGTTGTCAGCTTTGAGACCTCATGGACCTTTATAAGCTTGAGGTCCACAAGCTCTGGGGTAAGAGATCTTTGATTATAATCTGAGATGGGTGTCAATTGTAATTCAACTTCTTAATAAACATAAAGTTTTCATTTAAATGCAGGGACTAGGACGAGGGGAGCAAGAAGTTTGTCCTCGCATAGCTCAAGCAAGAGTTTCGATCTGGCTAGAGGCACAAAGGTGTTCTACAGGAGTGTGCGATTCTACTCAAGCACAAGAGAGATAATTCACGGTAATAATATGCAACCTTGTGTGAAAGAATAAAATAGATGTGTAGAAAAATAAAGAGAGAGAGAGAGAGAGAGATAGAGAGAGGGTGTCTAGGCTGGTTGGAAACCATGCACAAACAATGTGGGACTGCCCCACACTCACCCGACTGGTTGGGCAGGGTCCTAGCCCTATTGGCTTCCTGGCCCAGGGCCCCTAGGGCTGGCCGACTAGCCCATGCAAGGGATGGTGGGAATAGCTGGGGCCTTCCTGGCCCCTTGGGGTGCTCTAGGGTAGCCCTATGGGCTAGCCTCCTTTTCTATATGCAAACCTACATGCACTACAGAAGTCTGGCATCCAGTTGCAAACCAGATACACAGATTATCTCTGACATGCGAGGGATTGATCGTAGTAAGACAATCTTAGTCTTAACTAAACTACACTTAAAAATATACTTAAGAGATAAAGAATGGTTTCAATGCAAATGCAATGCAGCTATATTAGATGAGATGGTTTCAATGCAAATGCAATGCAGCTATATTAGATGAGATGGGTAAAACTGAGATCTAATAAGATATGTGATGATGATGATGTCGACTTTAGCTAAATGCTAACTTATGAATTGCTATACTGCTGAATGCTAAACTCCATACCTTCCTAGGGTCTTGGGCTTAAGACCACCAAAACGATAGAGAGCTCGTTGGTATGACATTTGGTATGACATGCAGAAGCTTCGGGCTCGAATCGGTAACTTTAATGCTCAAAATTCAACAATCTTAACGACAAAAATAATGCACAAAACTGAAGTAGATTTGCAAAAAATAACGCACAACCCCCCACTAGGCTAGCTATTTGGGTTGTCCATGGGCCATAGTGCTAGTCGATAGCCCCTCCTGCCCAAGCCAAGGCTGGTGGCCGTAGCCTGGGGCCCTTCTAGCCCCTTAGGGGTGGTTCTACACCTCCCCCATGCCCACAAGAGCACAAGGCTTTTCCCTAGGGTAGCCTTATGGGCTGGCCCCTTCTCTACATGCAATCCTACATGCAGCCAGATGTTTGGCATCGGTCGTAGACCAGATACACAGATCACCTAACATCATTCCCAACACTCATCTTGTCAAATCCCCAAGGTCTCCTCATAGGGTATACTTGCAAAACAAAGCCATGAAACCATGAAGGGGGTGCAGGCTTGACTCACCACCCAACCACAACAGTCCCGAGCAAAGCCCACAAGTCTTGGCTATCCCCACCAAGCCACGAGTTGAGTTAACTAGCTAGACGTAAGCACTGATCAGCCTCTACCCCATGACGTCCCATACACCCATGAGGCTACCCTCGTGGCTTCGAGACTGCTGTCTGCAGGCCTTGGCTGCAACAAAGCAGGTGCACGTCTGTACTAGATCCAGGCTCCTTTATCGCAGAGCCTCGCATAGCTTTGTGATACTCTGACTGACTCACTAACCCTGGCCACCATTTATAGGCTCTTGGCTAGTCACCGGGCATCCACATATGGGCACTCCCTCGTTAATCCATCCCTAGCCCACCTCGCCAATTTGCCTCCCTAGCTCCAAGCTACCCCAAGCCTCGAAGCTAGTCTCATAGCATGGACTAGCATTGCTTTATGTGTAGGAAAATGCAGACCTGACCTTGGACGCATAGAGTGTAACCCTGGCTCACTCATCCCGGACTGGGCTCACATGGGACCAATTTTCCACTCCAGCTCTTATGGTTCCAAGGTGATTTTCCATCAGCATGCATTGGAAGCTTGAAAGATCCCTGCCCCCTTTGCGCAACGAACTCGAGGGTGCTAGCAGGAGGAGTAGCACTTCTTGTGCGGGGCAGGGTCCCTCACTCGGGGCCTCGCCCACCACGGATATCCGGACAAGAGACTAATCCCTCGGTTCTTCCAAAACCAAACCTGGAAAAACTTCCCTCGCCCAGAAAGCACAGGTGATTCCTCCACGGATATTTTTACTCTAACGTAGTCAAGAGCCTTAACTAATTGAACTGATCCGACTGAACCCGTAAGTCCCATGGTCAGATCAAGGAAAAGATTTGCACTTGGATCATAGAGACCAACGCTTTTTTCCTCATTGAGAGGCACATCCGTTGATTCTTTTCCATAGAACAATTTCTATCCGGGATTTACTTCATCTATCGTACTATAAGAGAATTGAGTCTCGTTTTAGGGATCCATCAGTCCAGCCTACTAACCCCATCCAATCCCATGGGTTAGCCAACCGCCCAACCACTGTAGTGATGGGATCCAATTAGGAATTTGGTTAGGTTTTGTCCCGGGAAAAGAGTTCCCAGGCCTCCTAGCTGGATATTCATGCAAACTTAAAGCTAGTCACACCACTTACACAACCAATATGAACTTGCCTTTTTCACAGATTCAGCTAACTTTAAAACAATCTTTTAATGAAATCATAGTATTACTGATCATAATCCTCCAAAATATCCGGTTGAATTCTCATTTCCAATCATTCCTTCATGGGTATACCTATGGCATCATTGGTAACCAGAACGCTCACCACCTGTCCACTCAGGGGCCTTTTCGATAGTTCCTAGCTCATAGTACCCGGCAATATATTCACTTATAAAAATCCAGATGGAATCTCCGTTGAAGATCAGCAAGATCAACCAACAGATCCATATAAAAGAGCCATGGACTCATCCATTGAGGACCAACAAGGTCAACCAACCAGATCCATGCCCAGTTTCAGAAAACAACTCTTACTCCTTGTTCCAATATCTTCCTCGACGAACGTGTGGGTATCTTTAACGATCCAGAGCCCGAGCACCGTATGGTCAGCACCCTCTAGGATCCTTCACAGGTCACCTATAGCGCTTCACTCATAGGCTGCTTCCTTGGTCCCTCATCCACTGTACCGGAAGCTCGCCATTTAAATCGAACCGAGGCTGGTCAAGACCTCGGTCGACCTTGCTACGCGAGACGCCCTCCGTTGACTCTTCGTTAGCTGTTGCAACTTTATCAGTTAGGTCTCCACGACCTCATTCAAGACGATCAAAATGTTTCCCCAACATTCTTGACATAAAACAGTCATTTAAAAACAGGTCATAAATACAGTTTCTATAACGAACTCTCATCTTTCCACATTGTTCCACATCAATCCACATTACTTAATCCACATTCATTTCATACGTATTCCCATTCTCATCACATCATTTTCCATCTCATCACATCTTTCTTCATTTATCCTCATCAGATCTCATCCACTCGCATCTACCCATATCCACATCTCATCACATCATATTCATTCACATCACATATCATCCATTCACATCTATCCCAATTTATATCACATCTTATCACATCCATTTCACATCACATCTCATTCATTCACATCGTGATTCACATCACATCACATCTCATCCATTCACATCCCATACTATTCATTCACATCTCGATTCACATGTCATCACATCTCATTCATTCACATCCTGATTCACATGACATTCATTCACATCACATCACATCTGTTCACGTCCATCACATTCATTTACATCACATCCATTTACATCCATCACATCACATTCATTCTCATCACTATCCCATCCCATATATTCTATCCATATTTACATCTATCCACATCATGTCTCATTCATACACATCTCATCTCATTCATCCACATCCATCCAATCGTTCACACATGTACGACTACCCACATCTATCCATACACATCCACGTCCACATCCATTCTTCACATACACATCCACATCCATCCAATCGTTCACACATGTACGACTACCCACATCTATCCATACACATCCACATCCACATCCATTCTTCACATACACATCCACATCCCTTTATATCACATCACATCCTTTCACATACACATCCACATCCATTCTTTCACATACACATCCACATCCATTCTCTCACATCCACATCCACATCCCTTCTTTCACATACATATTCACATCCATTCTTTCACATACACATCCACATCCATTCTTTCACATACACATCCATATCCATTCTTTCACATACACATCACATCACATTCTTTCACATACACATCCACATCCATTATTTCACATACACATACACATCCATGTACTTTCCATCTCACCCTTTCTTCACATATCCTCTCATCTCATTCTCATTTCATCATTCTCATCCACATCCATTTACTTCACATCTCATCCCCATTCATTTTCATCACACCACATCCTATCACATCCCATTCGCATCTTATTTTTATCTTATCACATCCATTCACATCCTATCGCATCCCATTCACATCCTATCACATCCCATTTACATCTTATCACATCCATTCACATCTTATCGCATCCCATTTACATCTTATCACATCCATTTACATCCTATCGCATCCCATTTACATCTTATCGCATCCATTCACATCTTATCACAACCCATTTATATCTTATCACATCCATTCACATCCCATTTACATCCTATCACATCCCATTTACATCTTATCACATCCATTCACATCCTATCACATCCCATTTACATATTATCACATCCCATTTACATCTTATCACATCCGTTCCACATCCTATTCCCATTTAGTAGTTTTTACTACTTTGATACCGATAATGGCACTTTTTCTAAATTTCTGCCAATTGCTTGGCCTAGATAAATGTTCTTTTTCTCGACGACTATTTCCATATTCTTTCTCAATTTCTCAAATGAATTATATTCAATATTCCTCTTTTGGGAATAGAAGAATTCATGGGATCAATTCTACCCATATTTTCACTTTTGATAATCATAAATTGCATTATACTAAAAATTTCTCTTTTTCTCATTTAATTTCTTGGACCTTAAATATCATGGGAATTCCTCTTTTTGCATTTGATTATTTGCATTCCAATATCATGGGAATTTCTCTTTTATCATCAAATATTTCTCATAAAATAAACTCATCAAAAATAAAATATCCATTAATTCAATATGCTAGGAATTTCTCTTTTCCCATCTAAATGATTGAATTCCAATTGTCATAGGAATTTCTCTTTTACCATTTAAATATTTCTCATAGATAAAATAAATTTATCTAAAATTCATCTTTGAATTTAAATAAAATATTCAATAATTCCAATATGCTAGGAATTTCTCTTTTCCCATCTAAATGATTGAATCCCAAATGTCATAGGAATTCCTCTTTTACCATTTAAATATTTCTCATAGATAAAATAAATTTATCTAAAATTCATCGTTGAATTTAAATAAAGTATCCAATAATTCCAATATATTAGGAATTTCTCTTTTTCCATCTAAATGATGAATTCCAAATGTCATAGGAATTCCTCTTTTACCATTTAAATATTTATCATAGATAAAATAAATTTATCTAAAATTTATCTTTGAATTTAAATAAAATATCCAATAATTTCAATATACTAGGAATTTCTCTTTTCCCATATAAATGATTGAATTCCAAATGTCATAGGAATTCCTCTTTTACCATTAAATATAATAACCATAATTTCCTCATTTCTTAATTATTTAATTACACATAAACTTAAAAATTAGTTTTCCATTGAATGTGACAAAAACCATTCTTTTAACCTAGGATATTTAATCCTTGAATATGATAGGAAGTCCTCTTTTCACGTTATGCATAAGAATGAATTATGCATTAATTTCTTAAAATTTTTGCCATAGCTCCACTACTATTACTGGTAATTTTTAATTTTTATGAAAAGAATAAGACATAGTAAAATAATTATGATAGTATAACTATCTTTTAGCATTAAATCTAATTTATGGATTTATCCCATAATATTACCATATTTTTCAAGCATATAAGTATAAAAACCATTTTCTTAAACCTCTAGCTTCACAAGCCTAGAGTTTGATTTGTGAATAGAGAATTTCTCCATGAGAAGCATTAATTGAATATAGAATAGGTCATATGAATGACCATTCTTTCAGGGAGAGAGAGATATGCTTAAAAAACATTTTAATTTAAGCATAAATGAAAACTTTATAAGATTTATCACTAAAATTCATTAGAGAGCTTCAATTGTATTAAAGAGCCATTCAATTGAATACTTCTCAAGCTTGAGAGGGGTTGAGAAGTGAGAAACATTTAGAGATTAAGAAAAAAGACCATAAATCACACTTTACCTCTTATTTTGCTTGATTCTTTAGTCATGGAGAGGCCCCAACCAATCAATTGGTTTAGTATGTTGATGAAGACTCCAAAGAAGGTTAAAGAGAGAGAGAAGCTCCAATCTCTTCAAATTGTAGAGGATTTTTAGAGGATAATAGAAAATATCATTATTTCAGTATAATACTGGCATGGTATAGTTCACATATTTTTTTACAAAGTGCTAATGATCTATTTATAGGTAAGGGAGGCCTCTAACCAAGTCCAACTAGTTTCTAGAATTTTCCAGGTTCAGTTTGGCTGAATTTGGACAAGATTTAGACCACTTTGGCTCCCTTTTTTATTTGGTTTAATCCAGGAGAGAGGAGAGATAAAAATATCTTATTATTTTTGAGTTTAAAACTCCTCCACACAGGTGAAATATGCACCTCCTTGAAGAGCCCCCTTCTCCACCAAGGTGTCAAAAATGTATCATTATACCCAAAATATCTCATTTTTTAAAGTAATATTCATAGTTTTTTACTAATTAACCAACACTTCATCTTATGTGGGCATTTACTCATTTTTGGGTATTTTTCTTTTATAAATTGGATTTATCTCCTACCCACACTTGGATTGATCCTATTGGCCCATAGGAACCTTAATTGGACCATAATCCAAAAATTTCTGAAAATCTAGACCCTTAGGCTAAGGTCCTTTATACCTATTTTCAATTAATTCCAATTACACATTGGAAAGTTCTTTTTGAATTTATGTTTCAAGGGAAACCATTTTTATATCAAAAAATATCTCAATTTTGGATTACCTCCCTCTAGACATTTTCTCTCTCCAGGCCAAAATAGGGTAAAACAGGATCTTTCTTTTATTTCAGAGAGGGGAATAATTATAAAATCAGAAGGGGACGTTCTTACACCTGTAAACCTCAAAAGCTGGAGGGAGGAATCTTACAAAGCTACCGGCATGCCTAGGTAGCATGATACGTTTTGGGTCATAACTATTGCATAAGGTGTCCATTTTCAGTGTTCTAGTACTCCAAACAACCAACTCATCGTCCTCTTTGAGAAGAGATATAGACCTCCATATGCATAATTTTGCAAGTAAATTCTGCTTTCAGTTTTAGCCTGATATTTCTAGTCCATGTAGGACTGTTGTTGCTACTATTGTTGAGGCCTGCCCTACATCACCACATTTATTCATTGTTGATGGCATATCTACAGTGTTTTCCATCAGTAGCATTACCTTGGAAAAATAGCCCACTCTTTGCTATATATCATCAGCATTTTTATCCTCGTCTTATGGGACAACTACCCTCTCTACTACACTCAGCACATCAGCATTTTGACCATCAACTAATGGGACAACAACCCTCTCTACTACATAGAGCATGACAAGAGCACAAGGCTCTGCCTTGGGGTAGCCTTATGGGTTGGCCCCTTCTCTACATGCAATCCTACATGCATGCACCTACAAATGTTGGTAGCTACCATTGGTCTAAGGTCAGTTTCCATCGGCATGGATTGGAAGCTACCGGCATGCCTAGATAACACCCGACATGCATTGGATGCTCCCGATGCATGTCGAAAGCTATCGACATATTTAGGTAGTATTTGGCATGCATTTAAAGATACCCACTTGCCTAGGTAGCACTCGGCATGCATTGGGAGCTCCCGGTGCATGTCGGTAGTTATTGGCATGCATTGGAAGTTATTGGCATGCATTGGAAGCTACTGGCATGCATTCGGTGCTCTCAATGCATGCAAATAGCTACGGACATACTGAGGTAGCACATGGCATGCATTGTGAGCTCTCGGTGCATGCCGATAGCTACCGGAATATTTAGGTAGCATCCAACATGCATTTAAAGATATCTGCTTGCCTAGGTAGTACCTGACATGCATTGGGTGCTTCTGGTGCATGTTGGTAGCTCTCGGTGCATGTCGGTAGTTTTTGGCATGCACTTGAAGCTACCAGCATGCATTTGGTATTGTCGGTATGCATTTGGAAGCTATCGATATGCATTGGAAGCTAACGGCATGCATTGGGAGTTCCCGACATGTTAGTAGTTACCGACATGCATTAGCTACCGACATGCTACCCTCATGGGCCACGAGACTGCTGCCAGCCTCGGCTGCAAATGAAGCAGGTGCAAGTCTACACTAGATCCACGATCCTTTACCGTAGATCTCTCGCATAGCCTCGTGAGACTCTAACTGACTAACTGACTGACCCTGGCCACCATTTTATAGGCTCTTGGACGGTCACCAAGAATCCACACATGGGCGTTTGCCCGTTAGTCCATCACAGCTTGCCAATCTCCCTTCCTAGCTCCAAGTTACCTCAAGCCTCGAAGCTAGTCTTGTGTGCGTGTTTATACACTCTCTGCCGTGGGGTGGCCTTATGGGCTGGCCCCTTCTATACACGCAATCCTACATGCACCTATAGATGTCCGACACCCAAACAGCAGACCAAATACATAGATCACCTAACATCATTCCAGAGGGAGACTCACAGCACGCACTCGCATTGCTTCATGTGCAAGACAATACAGACCTGACCGTGGACACATAGAGTGGAACCCTCGCTAGAATGGGCTCACATGGGAACAATTTTCCACTCCAGATCGCATGGTTCCAAGGTGAGTTTCCATCAACATGCATTGGAAGCTTCTGACATGCCTAGGTAGCCTAAATATTTTGGGTCATAACTATTGCATACGGTGTCCATTTTCAATGTTCTAGTACTCAAAAACGACCGGCTCCTCATCCTCTTTCAAAAGATTTATAGACCTCCATATGAAACACTGAGCAAAAACATTCTATTTACAATTTTAGCCTTAGATTTCTAGTCCCGTGTGGGACTACTGTGCCTGGTGCATGTTGGTAGCTCCCGCTGCATGTCGGTAGTTATCGGCATGCATTGGAAGCTACCAGCATGCATTCGGTTCTTTCGGTATGCATTTGGATTTTTAGCTAATTTAAATATTGGAGGGAGAACAAGCCCCTCCACCAGCTGGGGGTGCAGAAGATTAGTTGAAAATAATTAAAACAAAGATTAACTCCTAATCCATGATTAGTACAGTGATTAAGCTTAAAAATTTAGCTGAATCCTAATCTAGGCTCTGATACCAAGTTGAATTTGCAGCAATGTGAAGGGCTATGGTGGATCAAATGTAAGAATCAACATGATTAACAAGCAATTAGAGAGGGATTAAAGCAAGATTAGTGCACAATTAAACTAATAGTTTAATGTAGGCATGGATACTCAAAAACCAACAAATTCTCATTAGGCCAATGCCTCAATTTATAGCTTTTACATCCACAAGGTGCCAAGCAAGGTGCCAAGCACCCACTCCCCACTGATTTCTCCTTGATTTGTGCCACCTCCCATCTTTTCCTAGAGTATTTTCACACCCCTATATTCACTCATGCTATCCTTGATTCTCTCATCAAGTAGATTCTTCTCACCTTTTCACTGCTACCCACTTAATTACAGACTCCCTTTTACAATCTCTAGCTAAGGGCTTGCTCCCATACACACCCATTCACTTGTATATTTCAACAACCCGAACCTAAAATCACAAGTGTAGAGAATATTAACATCACAAAAGCATGCACATAGAATACTGGAAGTGTGGGCCATGCCATATCTTACCTCCTTGTCACACCCGAGATTGAGCTCGAACTCTTCATGCATAACTTGCGCACCTTCTTTATGCGCCTTTTATTCGCTCTTGTATGCATGTCATTTTGACATGGTGAGGTCACCCATTGCCTCTTCGATGTTCTTTGCATATTCTCTTGCCATTCTTTGTCGTGCTCTTTGTTCCATTTTTGCATACATTCTGAATTGTAGATAGCAAAAATACTTAAATTCTCTTGTTCCTTTCGTGATCAAGACGTACTGGGACTCCCTTTCCACATAACACCTCTTGTGATAATTTACTTGATTCTTCTACCATCCAAACATGGAGAGCTTCCTCATCAAAAAGCTGCAAGTACTAGAAAGATAGAATATGCACTCATTATGCAACCATTCCTCTACCGTAGATCCTTCGGGCCTTGCCCTCTGATGCACAAAACCATTCAAGACTCCCATGAATCTTTCAACCCAAGACATACATTGTGTGCTTACAACTCTAGCAAGCTCCACCTCCTCACGAGGTGGATAAACACATACATGGACTTGGATGTCAAAAAAGAACGTAGGCAACTCTTTTTCCATTAAGCATAGGATCTCTATGCACTCCAACTTTTTTTGTGGAGTCTCTCGAGTGTCTATTTCCTTTGACCAGTACCTTGCAAATGACCCCAAACAGTATATGATATCTTGAATGGACTTGGTTAAGCATCCATCAATTACAAGTGGCAAGATATGATGCAAATAGTCCACCTTTGACATTCGTATCCATACAAATTAACAAATGTCAAGAATAAAATAAGAGCCATAGCCTAACTTTAGAAAGTTATGCCAGTCGTGTCTTTAATCCAAAAGATTGTTATCATCCATATTAAACATGTTTCGTAATGATGCACCATAGCATGTAGGTGTATGCATCGATCTCATCCTATCATTGATCGTACTTATCTTGTCCTTTGTCAGTACCTATGGTGCGCGACTATAAGTCATCTTTCCTTTTTTAGGACTTACTATAGGCCATAAAGATGGTTTATAGTTTTGTTCCTTCAAATCCACCCTCACAGCCTCTGTATATTTGATACCCAGAAGATGTTTCCAAAGCGAGTGTCCCACATTCTTGAAAATATTTATGGGGTCAAGAATATGTGTGATTTTTAGTTCTTTCTAATATTCCAAACTATACCATATTGAGATTTGAGGTGTCAGTGATTTTTTCCCTCTATGTTGGTGACAATCTTCATCTTCCTCGTCACTTGTGAGCTAAGCATCTGGATCTATGATAGGTCCAATTGTCCATTTTTTGTACCAATCCATAGGAGGCATTCGCATAGGGACCGCTCCACTCTCAATCCTTCTATTGAAATGTCTTGCCATTTCATTCAAATGCAATATGTCCTTCCACCAGGAATCTTCTAGTGGGTTCAAGAATATGTGTGATTTTCAGTTCTTTCTAATATTCCAAACTATACCATATTGAGATTTGAGGTGTCATTGATTTTTTCCCTCTATGTTTGTGACAATCCTCATCTTCCTCGTCGCTTGTAAGCTGAGCATCTAGATTTATGATAGATCCAATTGTCCATTTTTTGTACTATTGGGTGTTGGACTCACACACACACACACAAACCTGCACATTAGGGTTAGGTGCAGGGTAGAGAAGCTCACACACAGAAATGAGAGAGAGAGAGAGAGAGAGAGAGAGAGAGCCAAAAGTGTGGTATCCACAAAATGCAAGTCAACCCTTGCATGTGTGCCACATCCATATAATATAGAAGTACAAAATATTATATGTTAGAGTGTCCTTTCACACTTGATGTCCAAGGGGAAAAACCACATGGGAAAAAGTGCCCTTGGTTAAGCCCTGTTCACACATAGCACTACCATAAGTGAGCATATGCCTACAAATCCCCCCTGTAATGGAAGTGTGAACCTGTACAAGGTAGCAGATCACTCTCTGTATGAGAGTAAGCCCAAAGCTTTGCGGAAAGCTTCAAACTTTTCTCGAGGTAAAGCCTTTGTGAATAGATCTGCAACATTATCCTGTGTAGGGCAATAAGATAAACTGATCTCCCCTGCATGTAGCCTCTCTCTGACATAGTGATAATGAATCTTTATGTGCTTGGTACGTGCATGAAATATTGGATTTCGTGCCACGGCCATAGCACTCTGGCTATCAGTGAGAATGGTGGTGGGTGTCTGCTGACACTCACGAAGATCAGCCAATAGTCTCCTCAACCATACACAATCTACTGTAGTTGTAAAGACTGCCCTGTACTCAGCCTCACAAGTAGATGTAGCAACAGTGGGTTGCTTTTTACTCAACCAAGATATGCATGAACTGCCAAGAAAAAAACAATTCCCACTTGTGGATTGCCTGGTATCATAATCACCAGCCCAATCTGAATCACTGTATGCATAAAGCTGCAAGCTCCCCCCCTGGGATAGAACAAACCAAGATCCAGGGTACCCTTAAGATATCGAAAAATGCGTTTGACTGCTGCCAATGCTTTGTGCCTGGGTTGTGCATGAATTTGCTCAACAAAGACACCCCAAAAGATACGTCTGGCCTCGTGTTACACAAGTAAATGAGGCATCCCACTGCCTGGCTGTAAATGCTGGCCTCAAAAGGCTCTCCAATATCATGCATAGTAAGCCGTGCACCTGGTTCTACCGGAGTAGAAATGGGCTTACATTCATCCATGTGAAAGCTTTTTAGCAAACTTTTTATGTACTTAGTTTGCTGCATAACAATGCCATCATCTGTATGCATAAACTGTATGCTGAGATAGTAGTGTAAAGGCCCCAAATCTGACATATCAAATTCAGCTTTCAAATCAGCTTTGAAATCTGAAATTTGTGCTTTGCTTGTACCTGTAATGAGCATGTTATCTACATACAAGATGACTATGAGAATATCGGCATCGGTTTTCTTCACATACAATGTGCTTTTAGCTGGACTATTCTCATAACCTTGGCTGGTTAGATGAGCATGTATCTTATCATACCAAGCTCTTGGAGCTTGCTTTAACCCATACAATGCTTTGTGCAACCTGCATACTTTATGTTCCTCACCAGGAACTACAAAACGAATGGGCTGATTTACATATACTTCCTCCTGTAAATCTCTATTTAAGAATGCAGTTTTGATGTCCAATTGATGCACTTTCCATCCTTTATGGGCAGCCAATGCAATCACAGATCTTATTGTGGTCATTCTCGAAGTAGGAGCAAAAGTCTCTTCATAATCTATTCCCTTTTTCTGGGAGTAGCCTTTAGCCACAAGTCTTGCTTTGTACCTGTCAATAGTACCATCAGACTTTCTTTTGACTTTGTACACCCACTTTGTTCTAATTACATGTTTGCCTTTAGGCAATTCCACAAGATCCCATGTATTGTTCTTCATTATAGAAGAAATCTCAGCTTGCATAGCTTGCAACCAATGCTTATTCTCATGTGCTTCTTCATAAGAAGAAGGCTCTTCTGAATCAAAGAGACCACCCATTGCGAATGCAGACTCCCCACGATGTACATTCAAAGCATGGCTGGAACTAGCCCTTGTTCTACCTGTGAGTGGAGCTGCAAGTTTGCTTTCTTGCAAATTTTTTAGCAACCATCTTGGCACTGACTTGGCTGTGTCTATGGCTATTTGCTCTTCCCTGACAAGATCTTCCACTTCTTCCACAGAAGGGGGTTGAATGGCTGGCTGGTCCACATGTTCTACATGTGGATTTTCTTGTGTAGGGGCTGGCTGATTTGAATCCCCCCTAATTGCAATTCCCCTAATTGCAATGGGTAAAAGTCCATCAAACATGTCTTGTAAGCCTGTATCATTGCTTTTATACAAGCTGTACATGGGCTGTTCTGAATTTTCAGCGAATACCACATCTCTATTGACAAAAATCCTTCGTGTAGTTGGATTATAAAGATGGTATCCTTTGCTCTCATTGCTGTAGCCCACAAAAATGCATTTAATTGCTTTGTCATCTAGCTTTGTTCGGAGTTGTTCTGGCACATGTGCATATGCCAAACACCCAAATGTACGCATATAATCCACTGTTGGCTTTCGGCTATACCAAGCCTCAAATGGTGTTATGGTTTTCAAAGATTTTGTTGGACACCTGTTCAACACATGAGCTGCACACATTATAGCTTCCATCCAAACTTTCAGCTACACCATTCTGCTGCGGTGTATAAGGCACAGTACATTGGTGTTTGATGCCCTTTTGAAGCATATAATCCTTGAATGCATTTGACATGTATTCTCCACCTCTATCTGAGCGGAGTGTTTGGACTTTACATGCACACATATTTTCAGCCATTGCTACAAAGTGTCGAAAGCATGTAAACACATCTGCTTTCGCTTTCAAAGGGTAAGCCCAAGCAAACCTGGAGTAGTCATCAATGAATGTGACAAAGTAAAGATGCCCCCTATGGATGGTGTCCGCATCGGACCACATACATCACTATGTATGAGCTGTAATTTATTTTAAGCTCTAACAGCTCCATCTTTGGGGAATGGTTTTCGTTGCATCTTTCCCAAAATACACCCCTCACATACATGTCTTGGTGGAGACTCAAGAGGCGGCATATTATCAACCATATGATGCTTCTGCAAAAGCATCAAACTCTAAAAATTTACATGCCCAAATCGAGCATGCCATAGCTCTGCATCATGCATAGCAGGAGTGTAGGCAGCCACTGTATTTGCATCATAAGTGCGCTTGTCATAGCTGTCTAGCTTATACAAGCCTTTGTATCTGTTCTAGAAGTGATTATTTCATAACCCTTTGATGGGTCTTTTACCAAACACTTCCCGTCTTCAAATTCAACCTTTAAACCTTGGTCGTTTATGGCTGAGACGGAGAGCAGATTTTTCTTTATCCCTGGAACATACAATACATTTTTCATACATATATTGGCACCATTGGCTGCAATAAGTATGACATTACCAATTCCTTTTACTGGATATGTGGTATGATCTGCACATGATACAGTGCGGCCATTTGAAGCATAAACCAAGTGCTGAAATACATCTTTGCATGAAGTGATGTGGCTCGAAGCACCACTATCAAAATACCATGATGCATTCTGTCTGTAAGATACAATGCAAGACATATCAGTGTCGGAAACACTTGGTGTGTCACTAGTGCATGTGACCAAAAAAGTGTACTCTTCTTGGATTACATTAGCTGATTGCTGTGCTTTGTCATCTCAGAAGAGTCCGGTACTGCATTGCCTGCTTCTTTCTTTTTCTCTTTTGCAATCCGCTTCCTACATTCACTGATGTAGTGTCCAGGCTTATGGCAGTAGTGACATTTGCCCTTCTTTTTGGGCTTGTTTGCATCCCCTTTGTCAGACTTTTCACCACTAGAAGAGGGTTGTCCATGACCAGCCTTGCTAGACTGTTGTCCCCCATGCCTAAAGCTCTTTGCTTTACCCTTATCCTTGGCTGTAAATGCCTTTTCTCCACCATAGTTGCTCGATAAGTTTGCTCTTGTTTGCTCTTCCTGCAAGAGTAAACCCACGAGCTCTTCAAAATTGACGAGATCACCACCTCCTCTCATTGAGAGGTTGAGAGAGGTGTGAAAGCCCAAGTAGAAACGCGATAAAGAATGAAGAGTGTTGGTGACCATCTGTCTGTCTGGGGGATAACCTCATCAATGTTTGAGCAATTGTTCCTGCAAATCTTTCACTTTGGTGAGATGATCTGCAATAGAGTCACCCTCATCCATAGAAAGAAGATCCAATTGCCTCTTCAAGTAGGCAACTCTTGCCTCGTTGCGTACCTGATACATTGCTTCCAATGTGTCCCATGCAAGCTTCGATGTCTTGCACGAACAAATGTGCGGAATAATAGTCCTTTTCACTGAAAGGGCTATCAATGACATGGCCTGTGCATCTCTAGAGTCCCATCTCTTCTGCTCTTGTGTGGGAGCAGGATCTACATCAGGAGCTCTTTGAGCACCTCCCCTTTGAGGCGTGGCTGGCTGTATGGTAAGTGGGCGTGTGTCATCACCACTCACGATGCCCCAAAGCCCTTTGGCTACCAGCAAATTACGGATCATGAAACTCCAGAGGGAGTAGTTAGATCCATCCAGCTTGTCCTCCTGGGTGAGCACACCAAATACATCTGTAGCATTCTGTGCCATGTCAACAAAATATATCTGCAAGCAAACCAAGCACCAATGTGCACTGCCAGGCAACCAAATGTCCTGTGCAAATGTATGCCTGCAAACCAAAGCAAGTGTAAACCTGCACCAAATTGTCCAATTACACTCAATGTGTATACATACGCGACAAATCGCAACTGTAATGCCCAATTACATGCTCCAATCAGAAAATCCCTAATTTTTATGCACTCCAATCGCTTCAATGTGCATCTAATTGGCCAATTTTCACAAAAGCCCCAAATTTTTGCAAATGAAAGGGGCTCAATTTGCCAATTTTGACCTCAATTTTGAAAACCCCCAAATTGCAGGCAAAGCAAAATGCCCAATTTTTTCAATTTGTCCTGAAATTGGTAAATTCCCCAAATTGGACCCGTAATTTTCCTGTGAATTTGATTTGCACAGAAGTGTCTGCAAAATCTGCATATGACCTGCAATGGAATGGCTGCAAATTTTGTATTTGTTTTTGACCAAAAATTTGTACAGAGAATACCTTTGGCAGCACGTGTGAGGATGCAGGTGCTAGGCGGGAGCACATAGTCGAGAGGCCTGCAGCAGCAGCTGTTGTCGAGTAGCACAGAGCACAAAGCAGCATATGGGGCTCAGGCACCACTTGGAGCTGCAGGCGGGTGTATTCACGTGGCAGGTGGCGGAGGCATGCAGGTGTCGTGAGATCTGCAGAGCTGCTGACGTGTCGGGTCCCAGCCAGAGGCGGGAGAACAGCAGACGGGCGCTGGAGTCGGGTAGGCGAGCATGCGTGGTGGAGTCGCTAGCGACGTGGGAGGCGGATGCGACAGCCGTGGGCCAGCACGAATGGCCTGTAAAACGGGCGAGCCAGGGGCGGGCGAGCGCTGGGCGCTGGAGCCGGAGTCGCTGGTGTCAGAACGGGCGGGAGCCGTCACCTGGCACGAGTCGCTGGCATGAGCGAACGGACGGCCAGAATGGAACGTCGAAGGTGGGTGCCAGACGTGGTCGGTCGGAACGGCGAGCGAGCAAGTTGGCGTTGGGCGACGGCGACGGTGGCTGGACGGAGCAGGGGCGTGCCGGACGGCTACCTGCTGCTGCGAGGTGACCTGGTCGGAGGTGGTGCTGCGCGCGGAGGTCGGAGCAGCGGACGGACGGACGGCTACCTGCAGGGTGCTGGCGGTCGACGGCTCTGGGCAGCCGAAAAAACGCCGGCTATACACGGCGGTGCCGCTCGCGAGCTGGGCGACGGTGGTGGGCTCTCCACTAGTGCTGCCTGTTTCCGGCAGCCGGACGGTGGAGCAGCGACGACGGAAATGACGGCGACGGACGGCGACGGACGGAACGTCAGATTTTGATGGAATTTCGAGGACGGAATTCCACAGTCAGTAGTAGTTTTTTAAGGGACAAAAATCCACAGGCAGCTCCCTGCTCTGATACCAAATGTTGGGTGTTGGACTCACACACTCACACACACAAACATGTACATTAGGGTTAGGTACAGGGTAGAGAAGCTCACACACAGAAATGTGTGAGAGAGAGAGAGAGAGAGAGAGAGAGAGAGAGAGAGAGAGAGAGAGAGAGAGCCAAAAGTGTGGTATCCACAAAATGCAAGTCAACCCTTGCATGTGTACCACATCCATATAATATAGAAGTACAAAATATTATATGTTAGAGTGTCCTTTCACACTTGATGTCCAAGGGGAAAAACCACAGGGGAAAAAGTGCCCTTGGTTAAGCCCTGTTCACACATAGCACTACCATAAGTGAGCATATGCCTACATGTACCAGTCCATAGGAGGCATTCGTATATAGGGACCGCTCCACTCTCAATCTTTCTATTGAAATGTCTTGCCATTTCATTCGAATGCAGTATGTCCTTCCAGTAGAAATCTTCTATGTTGGAGATATATATATAAGATTCTTGCTATATTTTGATCGTATAGCCAATCTCTGCATGGTGGACATGCCTTGTACCCCTTTGTTGATAGACCTATGAATAATCAAAGTCTTATGCAATTGTTATTTCATGTCACTTCAAATCCAAACTAAGTAACTACAATCATGTACGTGAAGAATAACCATAGGCAGGATAGTCATGAATAGTCTATGTTAGAATGCCGCGAATCTCAAAGCCTCGTTCTCTTGTAGGCTTAGACATGTCAAGCACTTTTATCCCTTTCCAAAGTTGTTGTAGATCTTCGATGAGTGGTGTTAGGTACACACTGATGTCTTTGACTTGTCGTTTTCCTACATTGAAGTGTTGTATATCGAGTCAAAGTTTTCACGAAGTATAAACATATCAGGTGGATACAATTTCAAACCATGTTGCTTATGCATGTACCTCGAATTAGTAAACTCAATATTAAATGCTGCTTCTTTATGGACATAAATGGTGGTAGGTTGTAACTGATGAGCACCACTGGCCAAGTTGACTACCTAGTTGATCTATGAGACAATAGATTGATTCCATCCAGACCAACACCAAGTTTTAAGTGACGGGGTTCTTGACTAAATTATGGCCATGTTCTATGAGGATCCCGTCCGTGCTCACATTCTTTGTCGTACAATCCATAAGCTCGCATTATTTCATATCCGTTTGGTGACTCCAAAGTGGGTTTTAAATGGTTTTGTGCCAAAAATGTCCCTAGATTTTCGTGTTAAGACATTGCAAGTCCTAAACGGAGGTCAAGAACAAAGATTTAGCCTCGGACTCGAAGAGATACAAATCGAAGAGAAGGACTCAATGTTCAAGATGAGCTATTGAGCATCCTCATCGGATCACCGAGGTGCAAATGGCGCACCACAAAAAAGGGCTGTTTTCCTAGTGTATGAAGAAAGGTTCCCGAACACGCTTTCTCCAAAAAGGGCGACATCGCCAAAAAATATTGCACGTGGATCGAGAAAGCTCCAGAAGGGCTGATTTTGGCTTTTGGATGTGAACAAGACGAATACTACACAGAAAATCGAACAGGAGATTGAGAGTGAGAGTGCGAGTGCGAGTGTGAGTGTGAGATTTTCATGAGAGTGAGAGTGCAAGTGAGATAGCTCAGGGGTGGTCGGGTGGTTCGAACTCTTTCCTTCGAGTACGTCATAACCATTAGTAAACACCACAACATAGTTTGTGATGACAAGTATTCATAATAGTATCTTCTATTGTATTCCATCCACCATAGTTGTACATGTGTAGTGTACATTCATAGTCTCTCGGGTTCATTCACATAATTACAAACTTTAGACTTTCAATAGTGGTGACAGTGACTCCTAACCAAATCACCGACTCACAATCATTATAATAAATGACTTATAATTGTAACAAATGTCTTGTAATGTTGAGATTTTGTCCCTTTAATAACTTTTTAGGGTCACGAGCTATGCCTTGAGTTGTAATTTAGGTCTTTCTTTAGTTGCGATATTCCCATCAGCTTAAATCTAATTTATCCTCCCTTGCTTCTTTCTTCATAAAGTATTCACAAATCTTGGCAAGTCAAGATGGATTATTGACTTTTTAGGGTCGCTAGAAATTCAAATGTTGTAATATGGGTCTTTAGTTATGACAAAATGGCCATCATCTTAAATCTAACTCATCCTCCCTCACTTCCCAATTAGCTGCTTTCTTTGTTAAGGCTTCACAAACCTTGGCAAGTTAAGATGGATTATCACAAGTATTTAAAGGGGGGCACATATAAAATACATGTAGTTTAATCTCTCTCTCTCTCTCTCTCTTAAAAAAAAAAACATTTAACTTTGCATAATAAAGGAAAATACCATATCACGCCTATCTCAAGAGCACCAAAAAAGTGACTATATGTTATAAACTAAATTTAATCCTTGAATGGTTGTAATTTTATCATATGCATTGTATGGCTAATTGTTTAATCATCTGAATGATGTGTGCGATCTTTTATTCTTTTATTTGTTGCATCCTCATGTAGTTAAAATTTCATGTTTACCTTAATATGGATTCACAACTACCCATGGACAAAAACTCTAGTTAAGATGTTTGAGAAGAGAACTGGTATTACAATTGTAGGTGGCTATTACTCACTTTACATGGAGTAGGCAAACATGCAAGTTTATAAATATGCCATTCCACCTATATTCAACGGCCAAAGTGGTTCGTGTACAATTTGAAGTACAATGAGAATCACTTTTAGTAGCCAAGAGGGCAAGTGTGCGTTTGTGATCTGATGAGTCACTCGACGGCGGTTGGAGAACAACGGCATGTCCCGAGAGAGTCGTCAACGATCGCTAATTATAACTAACTCAACATAATCGCTAATTATAACTAACTCAACATAACCGGAGGTGCTGCTGCGGTGAGCGTTTTCTGCTCATCTAAGGGTCTGAACATAATCATCGACGAGCCTTGATTGATCCCACGATTAGGGCTATAAGCGACAGGTCTTTATTAGGGCTATAAGCGACTGGTCTTTATTAGGGTTTGGCCTTACGTTTGGCTGGGTTCTGCTGACCCGATCTTTCTTGTGCAGGGTCGACGATGATGAAGAGCAGCTAGGTTATCAATATTGCCGAGTTTCATAAAGAGGTATGTCAGCAGTTGTCTCATTCATTCATTCCTGTTCCGGTGTTATGTGCAACACCACCATTAACTGTCTCATTCATTCAATTGCCCAAAGAGTCGTCAAAAACAATCAGAAGTTTGAGTTTTTAGTCCTCTCTGTGCTCTTGAAGTAGAAAACATCCTTATTCTTCAAACTCGTTTCTCATATAGTCATAAGATGCTTCTCTTCTTCACCTAAAACATTATTATAGAGTCTTTTTGTGCTGTAAACTCTACTTCCAAGCTGCCTACCAAGGTCCCAAATTCCATTCTTAAATGATGCTTATTGGACATTGAAGAGAAGGGACATGACTCACCATTGGTGTATCTATCACCCTTGTTAACTCATAGGCTGCTAGGTTTGCATTCTTAGCTATGACTTGTTGCTATTCTAGACAAATGAGCGAAAAAGTGCAACCTAGCATTCTTAGCTATGACTTGTTGCTATTCTAGACAAATGAGCGAAAAAGTGCTCATGTCAGAATTAAATTATACTGAGCTGCAGCTTTTGAGGAGCTTCGATATGTGCTTACTGTCCCTTTGCATTGTATGCATGATATTTGTGATGCATCTTTTGAGGAGCTTAGGTATATGTTTATTTTGTAGCTCTTTACATTGTATGCATGATATTTTTTATGTTTGAATCTACTAAAATGCTAATGAGTTACCATGTAGTCTTTTAACGCTCTCTTGTTTGTGAGTGCAGAGGATGTCACTGACTGCGGCGGCTTTGCATTGGTGGCAATTTTATGTCTAAAGAGTGTGTATGCGAAGTCACTCACAAGGTACCCACCACCACTTATTTGGACATCCAACTAGCAATATTTCTTCTCAAATTTAGCCATGGAAGTGTTTGGCAGCATTGAAAGTTTCATACTCATATGAGCGTACCTTTGAGCAATAATGAAGGGTGCCTAGCCATTTCCCAACACACGCCACAAATGGAGTATTTCTTGAGTGAGAGAAGTTAGCACCTTCTGTACTGGCATGATATGGTTACTCTACCGTTTTTGTTGATTATTAGATCTATAGTCATTACAATTTCTCTATTTTTAGGACATCTTGAAGTGTCCCTGCCATTTTCCTTGGAGGCTTTTATAAAAATCCCTTCCATTTTCGTTTTGTGATAATCTCATTTTATGCTTTGGTTCTACTCATGATGCATTGTCAGTATATGGATGAGTGAATTATAAAGGTATAAAGTTGTTAAATATTTACTATTGAAATTTGAACATGGAGTATGATCTCATGGTGAATTTCAATGTGCATCGAACAATGTGCAAAGTATTTCTCTTCTTAAGACCTTAGCTATGGCAGGTAAAGTAGACAAATTGTGCCATAGGTCCCATAGGTTATTCCTTGAACAAATTGTGCTATAGGTCACTACTTGAATTTATGCCTATCCCATAAAGAATCAGTAGTAGGAGCACCTAGCAAACAATAGAAAGTGACCAATGGGCATGATGATCTTAAGTATAGTGTGTCCATGGTGAATATTAGAAAATTATGCACCCATGGTGCCAAAATGTGCCCCATTTTTCTTTAAATAGTGAGCACATTGAACATTCATCTTGTGGGCACCTTTCAAGTAAGATGCCTTAGTAAGGGTCCCTTTTTGCAAGCCACCGATTGTCTTGCAAAAATGCTTTTGAGATTCTAGAAATAGGTGATAGAAACTTGGTTCTATGATTTCTCTCCTTTCTAGGTCTACATACTTTAAAGATGACTACTTAGCAGCAAAAGCAAAAAAATTATACACCTATAAATAGAAAACATTATAATTAGGCCTAATAACAAATCCATCTCTCATGCACTCGAGTGATATCAGACATTTATAATTGATGCCTACATGCAAGGAAGCAACATCAAGGTGACGTTCATTGTATATGGAATGCTTTTTTCTTTAGAGTATATTCTTTTTAATCTTATCCTCTCTTTCAATGGGATTCTATGTAGGTCTTGCCCTCTCCAAGAAATAGTTTTGTAAGTATTTGCTTGTGCATGTGATTTTTTGAGTCTTTCCTTACTCTTCTCTACTTTCATGTCACCACTTGAACTTTAGAAAAATATTCATTACATTTGATATCAAAGATTAGGGTTTCTTAACAACTTTGTTTTCTAGCCATTCTTAATAGTGATAGAATGTGCAACGGAGGAAGGGAAAGGGGAAACACATAAGAGAGAGAGAGATGGAGAGGAAACACTGGAGAGAACCTGCTCTCAATATCATCATCAAAAGGAATACATGTCCCGAGCAAGAGGGGAGAACCTCGTATGTGAGGGACTGTAGTTAGACAAGCTAGGCAAGCAATGAAATATGAGGGAGGCATGCCGGCTATATATACACCTACATGAAGGTAGCCGACTGGAGCAGAAGTACCTCTACGAGACTGGGAAAAAATACCCAGGACCATAAATGGGGAATAAATATGGGTAAAATATATGTGAGGGGTGACCAGCCCCTCTGACTAACATGGTCAGCCCTAGAGGCTAAAGTAGGACACAAAATAGGAAGCTAGCAAGTAGGGGATGATGTCTAACACCCCCTCTCAGCACCGGATGCTGAGCAAACTCCAAGAAGCCAGAGACGTGGTCCTCAATCAAAGATGAAAGACTGCAAAAACAGGTACCAAGAAAGCTCCATAGCAATCTCCTCAGCAACGCAGCTACAAAAGCAATAGAACAAGCTGCCAGGCACACCACTCCTCTGGAAGAAAAAAACCAAATAGGTTACGACATGTTGCTCCAAATAATGGTTCCAAACCCAAGTGTAAGAACACTCCCTGAAGTCGAATGTCGTGTATCCAGACTGGAGAAGGTAAGAAAAACCTCATAACCGACCAAGATGAGATCTTGTATATAACCAATCCTGGGAGAAGCAAACTACTCCTCACTGGAACCCTCAAAAGAAATAGAGTCAATCTGCTCCAACTCTGTACCAAGAGTAGCCAAATGCTGTACAAAAGCATCCTCTGAAAAGCTTGGCATCATAAGATGTAAAGATTGTAGAAAAGATGGGATCCATCTGCTCAAACTCTGTACTATGATTTGCCCAATGTTGTACATAAGTACACGCCCCACTGAGGTGGGCATCGCAAGATGAAAGTACTCCACATACCCCTCTGAAAAAAGATATCGTTGGACTGATATAAGCCCAACCTGATTCTGATCCAAATCCAAAAAACTCTGGAAGTACCACTCTGCCCCACGCACGGTTAGCAACCATAGATCTAAAGCATCCCACCAGGTCCAAAAAACCATCCTCCAAAACAACAAGTGATATTTGTGATGCATCTTTTGAGGAGCTTAGGTATATGTTTATTGTAGCTCTTTACATTGTATGCATGATATTTGTGATGCATCTTTTGAGGAGCTTAGGTATATGTTTATTGTAGCTCTTTACATTGTATGCATGACATTTCTTAAGTGAGAGAAGCTAGCACCTTCTGTACTGGCATGATATGGTTATTGCCGTTTTTGTTGACTATTAGATCTATAGTCATTACTATTCCTCTCTTTTTAGGACATCTTGAAGTGTCCCTGCCATTTTCCTTGGAGGCTTTTAATAAAAATCCCTTCCATTTTCGTTTTGTGATAATCTCATTTTAGGCTTTGGTTCTACTCATGATGCATTGTCAGTATATGGATGAGTGAATTATAAAGGTATAAAGTTGTTAAATATTTACTATTGAAATTTGAACATGGAGTATGATCTCATGGTGAATTTCAATGTGCATCGAACAATGTGCAAAGTATTTCTCTTCTTAAGACCTTAGCTATGGCAAGTAAAGTAGACAAATTGTGCCATAGGTCCCATAGGTCATTGCTTGAACAAATTGTGCTATAGGTCACTACTTGAATTTATGCCTATCCCATAAAGAATCAGTAGTAGGAGCACCTAGCAAACAATAGCAAGTGACCAATGGACATGATGATCTTAAGTATAGTGTGTCCATGGTGAATATTAGAAAATTATGCACCCATGGTGCCAAAATGTGCCCCATTTTTCTTTAAATAGTGAGCACATTGAACATTCGTCTTGTGGGCACCTTTCAAGTAAGATGCCTTAGTAAGTGTCCCTTTTTGCAAGCCACCGATTGTCTTGCAAAAATGCTTTTGAGATTCTAGAAATAGGTGAAAGAAACTTGGTTCTATGATTTCTCTCCTTTCTAGGTCTACATACTTTAAAGATGACTACTTAGCAGCAAAAGCAAAAAAATTGTACACCTATAAATAGAAAACATTATAATTAGGCCTAATAACAAATCCATCTCTCATGCACTCGAGTGATATCATACATTTATAATTGATGCCTACATGCAAGGAAGCAACATCAAGGTCAAATGTCTAGTATATTGTAGCTAGAATCTATCCTTAAACGTGAGATTATACATGAGGTTATAGGTGACGTTCATTTTATACGGACTGCTTTATTCTTTAGAGTATATTCTTTTTAATCTTATTCTCTCTTTCAGTGGGATTCTATGTAGGTCTTGCCCTCTCCAGAAATAGTTTTGTAAGTATTTGCTTGTGCATGTGATTTTTTGAGTCTTTCCTTACTCTTCTCTACTTTCATGTCACCACTTGAACTTTAGAAAAATATTCATTACATTTGATACCAAAGATTAGGGTTTCTTAACAACTTTGTTTTCTAGCCATTCTTAATAGTGATAGAATGAGCAACAGAAGAAGGGAAAGGGGAAACACATGAGAGAGAGAGAGATGGAGAGGAAACACTGGAGAGAACCTGCTCTCAATATCATCATCAAAAGGAATACATGTCCCGAGCAAGAGGGGAGAACCTCGTATGTGAGGGACTGCAGTTAGACAAGCTAGGCAAGAAATGAAATATGAGGAACAAGAAAAAGGGAGCCCAGAGAGCTTCAACATCAAGGCTAAGGAAAGCAAGCCCAAATAGGCCAAAAACGCAGCCTGTTTGGGACAACTATGGTGCCGCCAAGAAGGGCAGGTATGCTATCTAGAAAAACACGCCCCTATCAGGTTGCCTAGAGGCTGCCAATTGACGCCCTGATGAGGAGGAACTGCAGCCCACTGAAAGAGGGATGAATCAGCCCTTGAAAAGCTTCAACGCAAGCTTCAAAGAAAAAAATGTTGATCTATCCGTAGGTAGAAAAACGCAGATCTGAAGAGGTAGAGGAGGGAGCATCAACCGCTGACAATCACCGGCGCTCTGATACCATGATAGAATGTGCAACGGAGGAAGAAGGGAAAGTGGAAACACAGGAGAGAGAGTGAGCGAGAGAGATGGAGACGAAACACAGGTGATAACGTGCTCTCAATATCATCATCAAAAGGAATACATGTCTTGAGCAAGAGGGGAGAACCATGTATGTGAGGGACTGCAGCTAGACAAGCTAGGTAAGCAATGAAATATGAGGGAGGCATGCCGGCTATATATACACCTACATGAAGGCAGCCGACTGGAGCAAAAGTACCTCCACAACTGGGAAAAAATACCCAAGACCATAAATGGGGAATAAATATGGGTAAAATATATGTGAGGGGTGACCAGCCCCTCTAACTAACATGGTCAGGCCTAGAGGCTAAAATAGGACACAAAATAGGAAGGCAGTAAGTAGGGGATGATGTCTAACAAATAGTTGTTTGTCAGATTATTGTCATTCTTAGTTAACGTTATATATTTGTGAAGAAAACCCATCCTTTGCACCCTACCTTTATCTTAGTCTTCTTTTCTTATATCATTATGTGTTTCACTAAAGCAATGGACACTTTTCTACTTTAACCATTGATTTTCAAGAGAATATGTCTCCTCTTTTGGCAAATCAACTTCTATAGAGTAGTTGTGACATATGACTTGCAAGTAGCATGGTAGTAGAAATTTGTCAATATGTAGAAAAGCCTAAACCAACAAAGAAAGGCTACAAGAGTTTAAAGTTAGAATGGCCTAGAGGGGGGAGATTAATGGCTGGATTACAAGGATATGAATACTAGAACAAGCCCCACAATTATTTTCATGAAAGTCGCTAACTCTTCAAGAGCCACGAAACCCCCCACACAAGAGTTGCCTATAGAAGCATATGCTCAAAATAGCATGGGAGGCATTTATGATAACTTCTTGGTATCCATCCAGGCTAGAAGAGTTGAAAGTTAGAATGGCCTAGAAGGGGGAGATTAATGGCTAAATTACAAGGATATGAATACTAGAACAATCCCCACAATTATTTTCATGAAAGTCACTAACTTTTTAAGAGCCACGAAACTCCCCACGCAAGAGTTGCCTATAGAAGCATATGAAATAGCATGGGAGGAATTTATGATACCTTTCTTGGTATCCATCCATCTTATACATCCTACGTATTTGTAATTTTATAGAGACACTCATCGAGATGTTCCCTTTATCCACCACAAGCATGTGGATCTGAGGCATTTGAGCTTTATACTTTATCATCTCGGGCTCTCCTCTTGTGGAGTCTATCTGAAGATTCATTTTTTACGTAATTTAGATGAATGATATCAAAACATTTAAGTAGCTCACACCATTGAACGATCAACATAGTTTAAAAAGACAACACAAGGTTTTTGAGATCCACAATAGAACAAGTAGGTAACAACATAACTAGCTTCTTTGTGAAAGACGTTATTCATGCTTCACAAGATTATAGGATTTCTTTGGAAACTCTAGTTGAGACATGAAAAGGATTTTAAGTATATTAGTGCATAGTAGAAGCATTAAAAGGGCAAGAAGTCAAGACAAGGAAGGGAAATCCATGTTGGAATTAGGGTTGCAGGAAAGCACACAAAGCTTGGAGAAGAAGAAGCAAGAATGCACACAACACAAAGTGTATTAGATTGTGTCAATGTACAAAAGATAAGTTAGCCCTAGAAGGATGGGCGTATATACAAGCCGGGGGAAAAAACCTCCTAAAGAGGGAAAAAGTGCCCCGGTGGTCCTAAGTGTGTTCACACACATTACTGCCTATATATATATGGCAACAAATCCCCCCTGGGAGTGATGGTGTGAACGAGAGCTGGTACTCATGTATAGGGGAGTGCCATGCCCGAAGTAGATCAGTCCACAAAGGGGAGCAAGCCCAAAGCTTTGCGGAAAGCTTCGAACTTCACGAGGAAGCGCCTTTGTGAAAAGATCGGCGAGGTTGTCCTGTGTTGGCACATAGGCCAAGCTGATCTCTCCTGCTGAGAGTCTCTCCCTGACATAGTGATAATGCACCTCAATGTGCTTTGTGCAAGCATGAAAAATTGGGTTTCTCGCAACTGCCAATGCGCTCTGACTGTCAGTGAAGATAGAGGTGGCAGACTCCTGTCCAACACCCAAGTCAGCCACCATAAGCCTCTGAGCCATACACACTCAACCGTAGCTGTGAAAGCTGCCCTGTACTCAGCTTCACAACTAGAAGTGGCCACAGTAGGTTGCTTCTTGCTCAACCAAGATATGCATGAGCTACTGAGCATGAAACAAAAACCACTTGTGGACACTCTTGTGTCATAGCAACCAGCCCAATCTGAGTCCGAAAAAGCATGTAAATCTGGCGGCAACGATACCCCCTTGGGATAAAACAACCCAAGATGTATGGTGCCACTCAAGTAGCGAAAGATGCGTTTAACTGCCTTCCAATGCTGAGACCCTAGGCTATGCATAAACCTGCTCACCTGTGAGACTGCAAACTGAATGTCCGGCCTCGTAATGCATACATAAATGAGGCAACCAACAGCTGTCTTATAGAGTGTGACATCAAAGTGATCTCCAGCATCATGAAGACT
This sequence comes from Cibotium barometz, assembly GCF_041138505.1. Taxonomy (NCBI): domain Eukaryota; kingdom Viridiplantae; phylum Streptophyta; class Polypodiopsida; order Cyatheales; family Cibotiaceae; genus Cibotium; species Cibotium barometz. The sequence continues at coordinate 24,282,792 of NC_141067.1, forward strand.
CAACTTCAAACCTGTCTCCATTGGAGTAGCAATAGGCTTGCAGTCTTCAAGGCCAAATCTCCGTAACAATGTCTCAATATACTTTGTCTGACACAAAGCAATACCTCCATCACACTGCTTAAATTGTATCCCCAAATAATGATGCAAATGCCCCAAATCTGACATCTCAAAAGAGGCATTCAAGTCAGCCTTAAAATCAGCAATATGACTCTCATTTGGTCCTGTGAGCAGCATGTCATCGACATAGAGAGCAATGATTAGATGTACATCATCCACACGTTTAACATACAAAGTGCTTTCTGTTAGACTATTCTAAAAACCATGTGCAGTCAAATATGCATGTATCTTTTCATACCAAGCTCGTGGAGCTTGCTTTAAACCATATAAAGCCTTTTTCAATCTGCACACTTTGTTTTCCTGCCCTCTTTGAACAAAACCACGCGGCTGCGATACATACACCTCCTCATACAAATCTCCATTCAAGAATGCAGTCTTTATGTCCAATTGATGTACATTCCAACCATTATGAGCTGCCAATGCACAAATGCTACGAATGGTAGTCATACGACAAGTGGGAGCAAAGGTCTCATCAAAATCAATGCCCTTTTCTTGAGCATAACCCTTTGCAACAAGTCTAGCCTTATAGCGATCAACACTGCCATCTGGCTTTCATTTCAACTTAAAAACCCACTTACATCCAATGGCCTTTTTACCAATAGGCAAATCACACAAAGACTATGTACCATTCTTGATTATAGCATCATATTCACTTTGCATTGCAGCCAACCAATTTTCTGATTTTTGTGCCTCATCAAATGAAAGAGGTTCTTCCTCTTCACACATACTAGACACAGCCAAAGCATAACAATCTGATGCATAAGAGATGTTGAAAACCTGAACGAGTACGACTAAATATAGGTGCATCAATTTTACTATCACGCAAGGTTTGCACCAGCCATTTAGGCATACCTCTAGCCTGCTCATTTTCAGCCCTATCCTCAGAAATTACATCCTGTATATCTGCATCAGAAATAGGCTGATCTATGATGTCGTTTGAAATCTGCATAGGCTGAATATTTACCTCATTAGGACTTACATTTGAATTCCCACCTGTAAACAGAGGTAACAATGTATCAAATACATCCCGTGAGCTCACACCTGTCTCTTTGGTACATGATAACAAAGGCTGCACAACATCTTCCACAAAAACAACATCTCGACTAATCAAGATACGCTTTGACTGCGGATGATACAATCTGTAACCCTTGTTCTCAGCACTGTAACAAAAAAAAATGCATTTGACAGCCTTATCATCCAATTTTCTGCGTTGTTGCACAGGCACTAAAGCATAGGCCAAGCAACCAAAGACACGTAAGTGACCAATAGAAGGCTTCCTGCCATGCCAAGCTTCGTATGGAGTAATAGACTGCAAGGCCTTAGTGGGACACCTGTTGAGTACATATGCAGCACACATGACAGCCTCAAGCCAAAACGCATGTGGTAAAGCTTGGCTCTTGACCATACATCGTGCCATCTCCATAAGTGACCTGTTTTTCCTCTCAGCAACACCATTTTGCTGAGGGGTATACGGCACTGTACATTGGTGTTTTATCCCACGACTAGCCAGAAATGCATCAAACTCTTTAGACAAGTACTCCCCCCCTCGATCAGAACAGAGGGTGCCCACAGTACAATTGGATACATTTTCAACCATAAGAAAAAACTGTTTGAAGCATAAAAACACTTCGGACTTTGCCTTCAGTGGATATACCCATGCATGCCTCGAGTAATCATCAATGAAAGTCACGAAGTACAAGTGTTTACCAAATGACGGAGTTTGCATAGGCCCACATACATCACTATGTACAAGTTGCAATTTGCGAGTGGCCCGCACAGAACCATCCTTTGGAAACGCAGAACGCTGCATTTTGCCCAAAATACAGCCTTCACAAACATGTTTCAATGGTGCCTCAAGAGGGGGCAATGAAGCAACCATATCAAATTTCTGCAAACGCAGCAAACTAGCAAAGTTCAGATGACCAAAACGAGCATGCCATAGTTTTGCATCTGAAACTACCTTTTCATCAGAAACTGCATTTGCTGAATCTTCCACACACTTGTCATAAGAATTGAGCCTATACAGCCCACGAAACCTGGTGCCAGATGCAATAATCATATCACCAGAAGTCAAATCATGAACAGTACATCTGTCATCCACAAATTTGACTACAAATCCAAGTCTAGCAAGCGCAGAGACAGACAATAGATTCTTCTTTATCCCTGGCACATACAAAGCATCTGAAAGTGTGAAAGCGCTGCCATTTGCAGCAGTAAGCATAATTTTACCAACGCCCTTCACTGGGTAAGAAGCATTATTGGCACATGTGACAGTATTCCCATTAGGGACAGCCTCAAGACAAGTGAACATATCACGATGTGAGGTAATGTGCTTTGTAGCACCACTGTCAAAATACCAAACATGAGAGTCAACAGAAACTGCCAAACATGCATCATGTACAGATGGGTCATACTGGCAATACACGCTAAACGCCCATTCTGTATCCTGCACAACATTTGCAGAATCTGCATTTGTAGAAGCATCCGCTATTGTGGCTGCATTTGACTCTTTCTTCTTTGCCTCTTTAGCCTTTAGCTTAGGGCAATTCTTAATGACATGATCATTTGCCTTACAATAGTTGCACCTGGTCTTTTTCTTGCCTTTATCAAGAGCCTTCTCAGACTTATTGTTGTTACCTATGGAAGGAGAAGAAGTTGCATACCTACTAATAGGAGAAGAAACAGTGGAAGGGGCTGCCTTACCACTTCTTCTCTGCTGCTGGGCAGCAATAAATGCTTGATCAACTGCACGCTGCCTGGCCCTGTTTTGCCTGGACTGTGCTTCTTGCAAGAGCTTGTTGACTAGAGTATCATACTTGACAGCATCAGGTCTGTCCTCATTAAGAAGTCTCCACGTGGAAGCAAAAGTCTGATATGTCTCAGGTAAAGCATCAAGAACAGTCTGCACAAGAGAATGATCAAGAATAATCTCACCTGCAGAAATCAATTGTTCTTTGAGATCTTTAATCTCAGCAAGAAAAACATTCATGTCATCATCTTCTTGCATAATCTTCAATTCTAGCTCTTTACGCAGGTAAGCAATTTTTGCCTCGTTACGACCTGCATACAAACCAGCTAGAATATCCCAAGCCTGTTTTGCTGTTTTAGCTGAACGAATATGTGGGGTGATGTTACGTTTGACAGAAAGTGCAATCAAGGCATGAGCCTGCGCATCTTTACCATCCCAACGAGCTTGTTCAGCAGTGGGTAAAACAGCAGCAACAGTAGAGCTGCTAGATCCTGCAACATCCTCAACAGATCCTACATCCACAGAACCTGGACGTACATCCATACCCTGCACAATGTTCCACACTCCTTTTGCAACCAAAACATGTTGTATCATGTATGCCCAAAGTGGGTAGTTACTGTCTCCATCCAGTTTGTCTTCAGCAGACAACATGTGAAATACATCATTGCTGTTATCAGCCATGGCCACTGACTGAAACTGATGCAAAAGCTACCTGTAATGAAGCAAAGACTGAACAGAAGACAACTTGTGCTATGTAGCATGGTCCACAATAGAACACGTATGCCTGTTTTGCAGAAAACTGCACTGTCGAAATTTCTGCAGAAAATGACGAAAACACCTGTGCAGAACTTGAAATGCAAAAACGGAGCCCGAAATGACCTCAGATGCGATTTCTGAGAACGCAAGTCCCTAAGGGCTAATTTGCAGAGTATAGGGACCTGCAAGCGCTCGTGAAAACTCACCTCAATCGGAGAACGTGAGTCGGAGGGTACTGGCGACGTAGCCCTGGGAACCGATGCCTGCTCTGATACCAATTGTTGGAATTAGGGTTGCAGGAAAGCACACAAAGCTTGGAGAAGAAGAAGCAAGAATGCACACAACACAAAGTGTATTAGATTGTGTCAATGTACAAAAGATAAGTTAGCCCTAGAAGGATGGGCGTATATACAAGCCGGGGGAAAAAACCTCCTAAAGAGGGAAAAAGTGCCCCGGCGGTCCTAAGTGTGTTCACACACATCACTGCCTATATATATATGGCAACAATCCAAGGCTTAAGATATTAAGGGAAAGGGTATTAGGAGATCCTTGCTTCATCATCACTCTCTCAAGGAGGCTCATGCCAAGAGGTTTGGACCAAAGAGTCATAGAAGCATACTAGCATGGGTGAGGAGAAAACATATCATGAGCTAGAGTGCCTAAGGCACGTCTTCAGATTACAACTTTAGTAGCAAAATTTTCCCACACTCCAATCCCATTGGGTATTGTAATTCCCATTATTAACTACATCAAATTGTATTTTGGTTGTTCTTGCACAATACAAGAGAGATATTTATGGGTATCCATAGTGGTTTCTTATAAGATATCATGCGTAATCACTTGGCGGAGTCATTAAAGGTGCCAACACTAGTGGGAAGGAGTGAACTTATCATGGCCAAGTCTATGCTCGGTAAGAAGAAGGGACTTATGCCCTTTGGATTTTAAATTCCATGAGTTGTACATTTACAACGGCCAAGAATGGGGAGAATAATGGCTAAATTAAAAGGATATGTATACTAGAACAAGCACGCAATGGGAACTCCTTAATGTGTTCTTATTTTTATGAAAGCACTAAATCTTCAAGAACCACGAAACTCCCCACACAAGAGTTACATATAAAAGGATATGTTCAATATAGCATGGGAGGAATTTATAATAACTTTATTGGTATCCATCCATTTCAACATTTAGAATGTAGCCTATGTGATAATGTTCCAAATCTTGTATACCTTAAATTTCATTTTCAAAGGTATTTAAGAAATTTCATTTGCAAGAGAAACCTTTGTGTGACAATGGTCTCAAGAGTTATGATATGAAATAATTTAATTATTCATAGTGATTGTTGCCTTAAATGGAAATAATGGCATTGTAAACTTGGTGGATATTCTAGAAGGATGTAGTTCCACCAAGATTAAGTGGTCAAAGATGTGCATACCAAAAAGACCCTTGTTTTGGGTGGGTTGATTGTATCCTCATAAAACTACTTGGTAAAATGTAGTACATGGTGATACATTTTCAAATTACTAGCTAGGTGCTAGATCCTAAATCATCGTTACATTAATAATATACTTTCATAGAAGCGGTGTACATATCTTTGAAAGCCATACATGCCTTGAATTACAAAAGATATTTGAGAATAGTGGGCCTTTTATTTACACACATGAGGTAAAAGATAATATCTTGAAACAGAATTACAAAAGATATTTGAGAATAGCGGGGCATTTTATTTCCCTACTAGCATGTTGTCTCATAAATTAATTCATTTCCCCACTAGCGAGATGTCTTGTAAATTAATTCATGACAAGTTGTAGAAAAGGCATAATCAAAATAATCCAATTATTTAAGCTACACCATAATCAATATTGAGACACACTCAGCTTTTTAGTGTGATGTAGTAGGGACTCCAATATATACAACATGTCCAATATATACAACTTGTTTGTAATATCTTGTAAATTAATCAATGACATGTTTTAGAAAAGACATAATAAAGATAATCCAATTATTTAAGCTACACCATACATCAACATTGAGACACAATGAGCTTTTTAGGGTGATGTGGTAGGGACTCCAATATATACAACATGTTTGTAATGGCTCTAGACATTCATCAAGATACCATACTATCATTATGCCAAGTATTTATATGAACAATTGTTACCTAGGGGGGGATAGCACCTCACGTACATCCATCCAATAGGAAAGTCTTTATTATAACTAGATATTTTTATGGGTATGTAGATTGTATAACACTACTCAATTGCCACCCATATCGAGGTAATTATTTGTTCAATTTTTTATTTACGTATGAAGGTTCCCTTCGAAAAGGTTTTGAGATTTAAGAGAAAACATATCCTAGCAATAAAATTTGAGTCTCATGTTTTTGGAAGCCATCTCATAGGTGTGTTCTAGTGTTGTTGTGATTACAAAAGAATACTGTTAAGTTATCAATCCTAATAACTCTCTAAAAAAATATGTAAATTAACATTATACTTGATAATAAAGTATACCAATCAAGATATAATTTTGTAGGTGGGAGAAGTAATATTTGCTAGCATAACGTTAGTTTTTGCAAAAGATAGTATCTAAGCCATGCGATGGTATGGGTTACATTCAAAATTGCCTAGAGATAGTTGTATACTTAAACCCCTTAGTCCATAATATTGTATTACAAAAGTAGAAAGAGTTTTCTCCTCTATTGGTGGGTAGAATTCCCATTCCAAATTCTTACAATACCCAATATAGTATCTACTTGATTTGTGGGTATGCTTAGTAATTGGATTCCATAGCACTTGCAATACCGAATCGAGTATCTACTTCGTTTTATGAGTATGCGTAGTAGGAAGATTCCATTGCACTTGTATTTTTGTAAGAAAATCCATCTAAAAAACATTTTAGTAGAGACTATTAGTAAGATAATGCACCCTTGTAGGTATAGGAAATTTATAAGCCGGTAAGCTACTAAACCAGTAAGTCCTTAATTTTGCAAGTGTTAAGCCTACAAGTCATTAGCAACTATAGGTAAGAGAGAAAGTATTTGTATCACAAATAGTCATGCATCTGAAGTGGCATAATATTTATAGGGGTGGGAATGGTGAGTTATTTTTCTTTTTTCTAATGGTGTATAAATTATACCTGCAAAGCAACCTTAGAAGTTACATACCTTAGAGGTTTTAAAATCTGAGCTCCCTGATTAGTTGCAAAAAACCTTATCGTTAGGCCATAAACATGTTTTCTATATATAAAAACTAAAGCTTATAATAATCCATAAATGAGGGCATCGACAATATAAGTGAAGTTGATAGCCTAGAGGTGCATACAACAACTCAGGGTTTTTTTAAATTGTTGATAATTTAGTGAACTTATTAAGATTGAGTTGTCTTTTGAACACTATGGTCAGTAACTTTTTAGCTCCTCCTAGCGAGTCTCATTAGCACAAACTTTAAGCAATAATTAAGTCTTTATAAAATCAATTAAGTAATAATCAGCCCTTTACCTTTCATTTAAAGGGTGAACATGCATTTTGAATACAATGTTGATGCATGTATGTCCAAGCGTAGTATCTTGCTCTCAAAGAAATGTGATCGTGGAATGGCTACATTTGAGGAGAATGTGTAAACAAGCACAATATCTTTCCCTTCAAGAAATGTGACCATGCAATGGCAACAGACTAATGACATGTAAGGACCTATCAATGCATGATTGGTGGGGGAAAGGCTTGAGGAGTTATCATTGGGGGCAAGGCCATAAATGTAGCCTCTAGTTGTCGTCATCTATTTGATAACTTGAGTGGTTGGTGCATTGAATATTTCAGCATATTGTTCACTAATATATCTTCAATATATGTAGCCTCTAGTCATTATCTATTTGATAACTTGAGGGGTTGGTACATTGTATGTTTCAACATATTGTTTAACAATATGTCCATTATATAAAGGCTTTTGGGCATAATATTGATAATATGAAAATCATTGCTTGAAAAAGTGTGTGGTTTACTAATGCAAGGAATAATAGTCACATAATTTTATAAATGTATGTATACATCATGTGGGATACTCACCATATATTATTCTAGTCAAGAGATAACAGGGTGTCATTGCAAACATATGGCACTCAATGTTAAATATGATATTAGTAACTTCAAATAAAAATCCATGTTACGTTTCCCAAGGGTATGGGTGTATCGTATGTCTCCCATCCACCAAGGAAATTTTTAGTGTTTGTCTACATTATATATCTTGCCAATAAGCTGATCAAATTGTAGTTAGAATTTTTTGATAATTAGTCTACTAAAAAATAATGATCATGTCCGGTAGGACTGGGAAATTGCCTATATCATATGGATAAGTCTCATTTTTGAAGTAATAACCATATGTAAGAGAACCCTTTGTGACGATTGTCAAGAGTAGACATATAGAATGATAGTCATTCATAGTGATTGTTGCTTGAAAATGGAAACGATGATATTATATACTTGGTGGATGTGTTGGAAAGATGAAAGTGTGGACGGCTATCCCAAAAATGTAATTGTGGACGGCTATCCCAAAAATGTATGTACGCATATGTGTTCTGTTTAGCACCATATATAAGAGAAACCTTTGTGACAATTGTCAAGAGTGGCCATATAGAATGATATAGTTAGTCATAGTAATCGTTGCCTGAAAATGGAAACAACGACATTATATACTTAATGGATGTGCTAGAAGGGCGAAAGTGTAGATGTCTATCTTAAAAAAATGTGTGCACTCATGTGTGTTGTATCGAGCACTATCCTTCAACATGGCTAAGTCTGCCCTTCACGTCTAGAAAAATTTAATATGGTGATTAATTAATGAATACTTTTTCATCAAGGTGGAAATATATAAACCTCAACTTCTCTTGCATGTTGATGATGTGAATGGAGATGTCATAGCATGTAATCGATGCCAATTATGACAAGGTTGATGTTTTGAAGCTTTGTGTGAGAATGCTCTCATGGAGTCAAGATTGCAGTCTAGTTTTTGTAACATTTTGAGAAATGCCACTTTTTAATGGTATTGTGCTCAATTTTCTTGCAATACCATTAAAAGGTCAACTATGAAATTATGTCGAACCATATCTTGTGAGTTTTCACCAATATATATATATATATATATATATATATATATATATATATATATATATATATATATATATATATATATCGCCCCCCCTCTCTCTCCCCCAATCGCGTGATTTTTCACCAATATACCTCTCTCTCTCTCTCTCCTTTTAAAAACATTACCAGAGACCACGTAAAACTTACAAGTTTGTTTAATACTCATGCCTCTTGAAAAGTGTTATAAGGCATCCTTTTGTCGTAAAATAAACAGAAGAAGGTCTTATTTTCCCCACAACAATTTTAATTGACAATGGCTGCTTTCAAAAATCAATTGCTTCGATACTGCATGTAAGCATTTTGCATACCTAAAATCGTAAACATGTCCTCAAGCTTCCACAAAAGCTTTTTGAAAAGTTTCTTCCTTCAACAACAAATATAAGAGACGTCTGCTCTAGTCTTCTCATTAGTAGGTTTCTTGATTGTAAAACATAGTAGGAGTCAATCAATTCTACTTTAAGCCAACTCTCAAAATCCAATACCTCTAAGTTTTTGCAACTTCTTGATATGGTTAACATGACTTTCTTCAAGAACATTCCTAGACACTTCTATCACTAAAAGATACTCCAACTGTGGCATGTGCTAGGCACCGGTGGGCTAGGCATTCTTCATTACAACTTGAAAGTGCACTGAGATGAGTGAGAGGTTAACAATGCAACCCAAAAGCTTCTATGGCTGGTTTTGAGAAGAAATTGCAGGTGTCCAAACTTGTGATGGAGGCTAGCTTGGGAGCAACTTCGCATACACACACTCTCGAAATAAAATTGTCACCAACGTAAAGTTTCTGCAGTGAGTTACCTCCTCTACATACACAAATAGGAGTTGAAAGATTTTCGCCCACCTCACCCAACATCTTAATAGACCGAAACATCACAAAAATGAGGGACAACCAATGCCGAGATACATTATGATGACTGCATCAATTGTATACCTAGGCTCTTCAAAAGGTACACCTAAATATAGATTATCTTTGGCATTTTCTAAGAATTGAATAAACTAATGATAAAGATAGAATGAATGTAAGGCTATTTGTCTAGTGCAAATGAGTAACACAAAGAAATCCACATGTTTTTTTCATTGTCAAACTGATCTTATTGTAGACTAAGACTTAAATAAAATTATTGACAAAGATAGAATAAATGTTTAAGTGCATACAAGTAACAGACATAAATAGAACCCCAGAACATTTTTTAGGGTAGTATTAATTAATTGGTGTTTGTTACCCACCAAGGTTATGTAGAAAATTTTTAAATATACGTTTTTAGTAAGAGAATAATTTCCTTGATTTTTTTGCAACTTGTCTTACATGCTACCACTCCCTTTATAGGAGGTCGTGATCAGTTCTTCAACCCTAAAACAACTCCTTCACCATGTCCATGCCTCTAATCCTGCACCCCTTTTCTCTCCTCCCTGATCTCATCGTGTAATGGGTGGGGTCCTCAAGAACGGCAACTGGGAAGAGAGAGAGAAAGAGAGCACGACCATAGCTCAGCGAGGAAAGCTACAGATTTTCCATCACTCCCCATCGGCTACCCTAGACAATGGCAGAGTGATCTTTTCGTTCCTGGTCATTGAGTGGGACTGTGCGATGGCATCCTCCACACCAGCCACACTCAGGCAGTCGCCCTCTCTTGACATTCGGTAGATGGGGATGGATGGCGCGTTCATATTGTCACCAAATTTTGGCTCTTGGCTTGCATGGAGCTAGGGGCCTTATTCTTCTGGAAGCAAGACAGAGGGCTCTTCAAGCCTAGAGGTGGTTTGTTCATTTTCTTACATGTGGCAATGACAATCCCTCTGATGTCGGCATACTACTATCTTCATTACAAGGGAGGGAGCCCCAAGTATGCCCACAACAGGAATAGAGAAGAGTCAGCCTTCATGGAGAGCAGGATCAACGATCAGGAGAGTAGTCGCGATCTTTGTGGGCATCGAGCAGGTCTCACCCCTCCCATGCCTAGTTATTGAGGGGGGAGCTCCTCCCTCTCGATTAAGGTGGTCTTCCCTGGTTTGCTGCGATTTTTGAGCTCGCCCCCTCTCGATTAAGGTGGTCTCCCCCAATCTACAGAGAGATTTTTGAGCTCCCCCAGTCTTCTCACCCCTCTAGTGGAGGTAGAGGGATAGAGAGAGAGAGTGTGTGGCAGCACACACGAGAGGTGGTCTCCTCCAGTTTGTAGAGATTTTTGACCTCCCCCCTCTCAAATGAGGAGCTCAGTGATGCCCTCTAGGCCTTGCCTTGTGGTGGCCAGTGGTAAGTGCCCCAGAGCAGATGGACTCCCGGTTTTCCTCTTCCACTGGGACATCATGTAGGATGGCTTTTGGGCTGCCTTCTATGAGATCATGAGCATTGGACTCATGCTGGAGGTGCTTTCAAGAAGGGGCTCATTCACTTGATTCTCATGGAGGGTGGTGACCATTTAGAAGTACCACAGTGGCACTCACCAAAGCCATTAGCGGCCACCTACAGCCTCACCTCCTAGATCTAATTCATGGCATAGAAACAGGTTTCTTTCAAGCGAGCACAGCCTGGATAACATCTTCACCTGTTGGGAGGCGATTACCATGGCCTGCTTTTGCTAGGAGGATATGGCAATGTTGCTCTTGGACTTGAGAAAGTATGTGACAGAGTGAATTGGGATTTTTGGCACCATGCTTTTGATATGGGATTCTTGGCCCCGAATGGATCCAGGGAGTCTTTGCACTTTACTCTACCACCCACAGGCAGGTCCTCATTTAGGGTGCCAAAGGGATGGGTTTTGGATTACCCAATCGATCCGTTGTAAGGCATGCTGTGTCACTCCCTTTCTTTTCCTCTTTGTAGCTAAGGCGGTGAGGAGTCTCTTGGCCATCCAGGGGCCTGGGTTGCAAGGTCTTCATCTCCCCATCTGCTCAACAGAGGAGCTTCTAGACTTTTGAGTTTACAGATGAGATACCACCGCCTACCTCTCATGAGAGTAGGAGAATCTACAGAGATTTGTGCAAGCCCCATCGAGGTTTTCTGCCTAGCTTCAGGAGCTCAGTTCAATTGGCACAACTCATGTGGTTTTTGGGTTGGATCCTCACCCGCCTCGGCTTGGAGATCAGCTTAGTCTTTTTAGTGGATTCCTCTCACCACAGTACCCCAGTCAGATACTTGGGATGTCAGGTGGGGATTGATCTTGCTTGAGCAATAGCTTGCCCCTCTTCTTTTGAGCATTCGGAAGAAGCTCCTTTACTCGAGCACTGCCGGATCTCCCCTTCCTCAGTCTCGCCACATGTGGTAGCCAACCAGGTGCTCCTGGCCACCATGTGAGACATTACCTCTTGTTGGGTGTTCTCCCTGGCATGCCTTGGTCAGGTCGAATGATGAGCTTTCCTAAGAGGGCACTACTATGAATAGCTAGATCAAATGCCTAATCTACCACGATGATGAGGCTAGATAATAATCCTCTAGGCCACCTTGGCCTGCATAAGATTGGCGCAGTCCCCTTCAGGATCTTGCCTTCCTGGAGTGGTCAGGTGCTTTCACTTGCCGTCATATCACCCTAGCAATCCTTGGCTCCGATGGGGGGCCCACACTCATCTTGTCCATTGGTTCCCCAGGGCTAGCTGACCCTCTTTCCCTTTGAGGATTACAATGGTGGATCTCTTTAGTGGGTGAGGATTCTTGGCTTTCATAAACATCATTGGCACATCGACCCTCCTCCGACTAAGGTGGCTCACGAAAGTTCTTGGCGACTATAGTTTTGGGAGAGCCATCTTTTGACTCGATCCAGGTGAGTGGGAGTGGCAGGACCCTTTAGCCCTTTTAGCTAGCCCTTTTAGCTTGGGGAGCTCTACCAGCCCCTTTTTTCATTACACGGCCAAGATAGGTCATAGGATCAAGATTCATGAGATAGATGGCATCCCGAAAGCGACGGCCGGTTCAGACCACTAGGCATCCCGTAGCATTTCCTCCCATTTCCTCTATGATTTTTGGAAGTGTCTATGGGATTACTATCGGCCTAGGAAGGTAACACTCTTCCTTTGAACACCATATTAGATAATTTGGGAAAAATCCCATTCCCATTTGAAAAATGGGAGCATGGTGAACTTGTCCAAAAGTTTGTCAAAACCCCCTCATGTGACATATCATCGGAAAGATCTTGAAGAGTAGAATCTAAATCTATGATCTCCGAAAAATTTGGAGTTAGTATGTTTAAGATATATCCAAAACTATATGGAGTAATTGATTTCCAAAATGTGAGATTTTTTCCAAATTACCTAATATTGACTTTTTGGCAGATAGCCCGTTACAACCTCCATGTTGGCACTTGGTTGGCCATTGGAGGAGCAACGACAACCACCCATGGAATCGCAAACATTGGCATTGCTTTTGGAACTGTCCTAAAGCGCAACAGGTCTTTGGGACTTTCCCAAAGCGCAATAGGTTTGGTAGAGGATCCTTTGCCTATACACAACGGTGCGGTCCGCACCGTGTACTATCACCCGGGGGTAGCCTGGATGACTGAGACTAGCCCCGGTCTCATCTAGGAGGAGGTAGCAGATAGGCAAGCCCTCTGACTCTCTCACTACAGGATTGATATAGTTTCCTACCCTCACACCTCAGCAGAGCCAGCACCAGTCCAAGATGGGAGATCATCTCAGCAGCATAGCTATGTGGCATATATGGTGGACCCATTGCAATGAGGCCATTGAGGGTACTCTCACCTCTCCAACAAATTCCATCTGCTCCATTTTAACATCATTCATACCCTCCACAGTCAAGGGGGGAACTTTAGGGTGAGTCTGATTGCATGCATAAATGGCAAGAGGCCTTCCTGTGCACATTACGCAAAGGGTCCCTTTCTCACTGATCAGGCCGACGAGATTACTTGGCAGCACTACAAGCCGCCAGCATGGCTCTCCCGTTTCCCTCCGAGAGCGGGCCACCAATGGAGGGAATCTTCCGTCCCCTATTTGTTTTTTGCGTCTTATGAGAGTATGAGTATGTGCATTTAGCCCTGGGGCTACTGATTTTTTACTAATAGAAGGATCTCTTTTCTAGAAAAAAAACAAAGGGTGGGAAAGACTTCTTAAGGTCTTTCTTTTGCAAGAAGGCCACCTAGAAGCTGCTTGCACTACTAACAACATGTTTCTAGGACTTATAATGTTTTTCTTTTTAAGTACTAGGGTTTGAATCTTAATGCTTTTCCCACCCAGTTGACACTTGCCGCTCAGTATTCTTTCTTATGGGCGCCCTGCCCAAATACAGAACTTCAATTGGAAGAGATAAGAGACAGAGGAAGAGAGATAGAGTGTGCACCCCAGTGGGTCCCGACCAACCCACTTAAGGGCTCGACCGCTACACCTGACCTGAAAAGCCTTGCTTAATATGCCCTTGTGCAGCCCACGACCAGTCCCAACCCCTACATGGCCTATACGGACTACCACAAAGCTGTACGGCTGGCCAACACTGCTCCCAGCCGCAAAGCTGTACGGACTGCTGGCCCACACTGCTGTCCTTGCTGCCCATCTTGCCGTGCATGTGCTAAACAGCTTGAAATTTGCCTGTTCAGCCTGGCCGGTGTGTTTGATGGGTCCTATGGATTATCTACACTCAGTTTGGTCCGCTTCTGGCTTAATAAGCTTCGTAGACACTTGCACTAGTAATTATCTCAGTGGGTTGCGTCCGTGTGTGAGTCGATGGTATCTCTGTTGTACAGATTGTGAGAAGGGAGAAAAGAAGTGTGACAGGGTCCATGGAAATTACTAGACAAATTATCCTCCTTCCATAAATTAGCAGCAGGAGGTCGTATCTCTGTTGTACAGATTACAGATAAATGATCCTTCCATAAATTGTTGTTTCGCAATTGTCAAAGTTATGGGCGTGGACGTTTCTTGGTCTACGCATACGAGTGACCATGGGCTTCGGGGACGCCCAAAAAGCCCGACGGTTTTAGGGATGCCAAAATACCCAAGTGAATGTGTCACGTACACAATCGTGCCATGTAGACATGAGTATTTCCTATAGCCTCCTTTGCATTCGTCTTCAGCCTAGAAGGGAGCTAGGTGGAATATACCCTTTGATTTGGAGACACGAAGGGGATAGATGTGTTGACCACACAGAAATAGGAAAAATGGGAATCAATTGCCAGTACAGGGTCAAGCTCAGGGTCCCTTGGACAATGTGAACATTTTAGAAGCTATTCTAGAGAAGACACATGAGGTTGATGTGATGGCCAATAAAAGGAAAAGGTTGCAAAGGTCAGAATTTGAAGTAGTAGAAAGGGAAGATAGAGCTAAGAGAAGATCAGAGAAGGGGAAAGCTCCCACGGATCAGGGTGAATCTAGTAAACAAGGAAAGTTCAGGGCAAGGAGAAGAAAGATTGGGATGGAAGGTTTTCAGTTGGGAGAAGGTTAGGAACCATATGCTGTTTTGTTAGATGTAAAGCATAAAAAGGCTAACACTACCTATGGACAACTGCTATAGCTGAATTCTAGTGTGAGAAGACAATGGCATAAGCTTACTAGTATCAGAAGGGTGAAATATAGGGTGCTTGTAGCAGCTAGTGTGGTTTAACTGAGTAAGGTGCTAGATGTATTATCTGTGTGTGGTGGTAGATGTTTGGATCCATGTGGCAAAAAGATAAGAAAATTTTATATTGATGGTGGAGCTCAGGTATGTGTGATTACTAAGGAAGAAGTTCATGCTCTTGAGTTAGAAGTTGCTGGGAGATCTATGTTTAGTGTGAAGATGGCTAACAATGCAAGAGTGAAGTGTTTAGGGGTGATTAAGGATTTGGAATTGAATGTGCTTGGTCAAAAGGTGAGAATTGATATGCATGTCATGCCAGCTGGGGTTGGGGCATACCCTATAATCTTGGGAAGGCAAGATTGGTATAGAGGATGTATAGATCTATTTGTTGATAAACTAAAGGATAAGAGGATCATATATGATTTGAAAGCAGGGAGGATCATGGAGCTTAGAGAGGATCTGGAAGTGGATACAAATGCTAGTTCTACCTCCTTTGAAAGTTATGATGCCTTCTCTTTAGAATCTATAGAAGAAGCTGATGACGAGGGCTTGGACCAAAGTTTTGTTCGAGATGCAAATGGATATGTGTGGGATATAGGTGCCTTTGATCAGGTGGAGGGGTAGAGCTGGTAATCTGATAGGACATGTTGATGCCTAGGATGAGAGATTCAATGTTCCAGAAGAGGCGTTGATGAAGATGGTACAGAGAATGTGGGGGAGAGGGAGAGCTTCAAACCCTAGCAAGCAAACATACACACACAAGAGAGAGCAAGACACAAGAGAGAGATGGATAGCTGAATTTCCTTTTATCCTCTTCTTCTCTACTCAACCAACATAACATAAAGATAAGAGTACACATTATATGGGTTAGTACTCAACTACTACAACATAAAGATAAGAGTACACACTATATGGGTTAGTACTCAACTACAACATACAAGGGTCGGTCCATAATGTGAACCCGACTAAATGAGTTGGCGCTATAACTATGCCAGTCTCTAGTAATCCAAAATGGCTGTCACACAGCCTATCATCCCACTGGCCACATATCACCCATAATCTCACCAACCATGCCAATGGTGTAGATGCGGCGGTTCATTAATGTCCGCCGTAGCACTAGTTGAGCTCGATATCTCAACACTCCTCCTCAAGCTCAACTCCACACACTACACTCCAAGTAAGCTTCTAAACTTGTGGAGCTTCTATGTGCCCAATGCCTTCGTGAAGATGTCAGCTACCTGATCCTCTATGCTGACATATACCAGATCTACATCTCCTACTAGAACCTTCTCCCTCACAAAGTGATAATGCACCTCAATGTGCTTTGTTCTAGCATGATATACTGGGTTACTGGCCAACTATATGCTGCTCATGTTATCACAATATATGACAACTGTCCTATCCACGAGCTCTCCCATGTCACCAAGTAGCTTCTGAAACCAAGCTACCTCACAAGCTGCCATAGCAGCACCTCTGTACTCTGCCTCTGTACTCGACAAGGCATCTATTGGCTGCTTCTTATTGCTCCAACTCACAGCAGCACTCCCAAATGAGAACATAAAATCACTGGTAGATCTCCTGTCTGTAATACTACCAGCCCAATCAGCATCTGTGTACCCATGCCACTGTATCTCTGTACCAACCTCATAGAAAAGTCCATAATCAACTGTGGACTTTATGTACCTAAGGATCCGTCTAGCCGCATCCAAGTGTGGCTTCCTAGGGGTCTGCATAAACTGACTCACAAGTCCAACAACATATCTCAAGTCTAGCCTTGTAATGGTCATGTAGATCAAACTACCCACTATGTGACTGTATATAGTGGGCTCCTCCAAAAGCTCACATGTATCTGCGGAAAGCTTTGTGTTCTGCTCTAATGGCACTGAAATAGGCTTACAGCATATCATACCATACTTGGACAACATGTCTAAGCCATACTACCTCTGCAATAGCAAAATGCCATGAGGTGATCTCACCACCTCTATGTCCAAGAAATACCGCAACTCACCTAAATCCTTCATCTCAAACTTCTGCTTCAAAAGTATCTTGACATCATGTATGTCTGCATCACTATCACTAATGATAATCAAGTCATCCGCATAGATGACTAATAGTATGATCCCTCTATCTATCTTTTTCACATATAGTGAAAAATCTACATTGAATATCTGAAATCCAATGGTAACAAGATACTCCCGATCTTGTTTGACCATGCTGTGGATGCCTGCTTCAAGCCATACAAGGCTTTGCGTAACCTGCACACAAAATCTGGATGTGCATCACTCTCATAACCTGGTGGCTACATCATGTACACTTCTTCTTGCAAATCACCATGCAAGAAAGCATTCTTTACATCCATTTGATGTAAAGACCAACCCTTCGCTGCAGCCATAGCAATGACAGCTCTCACAGTTGCCATTCTTGCAATTGGGCTAAATGTCTCCTCATAGTCTATTCCATAAGTCTGCGCATAGCCCTTGGCGACAACCAATCTTGCCTTGTACCTGATCACTGAACCATCAGCATTGTGCTTGACCTTATACACCCACTTACAGCCAATTGCCTTCTTTTCCTTAGGTAAAGGCACTAACTCCCATGTTGCATTTGCATCCAATGCTGCCATCTCCTCATCCATGGCATCTTCCCATTTCTTATTTCCAATTGCCTGCTCAAAGCAAGTGGGCTCAACCTCATGTATTGCTTTTACCATGTAAGCATAATGATGGGTTGTACCTGTCAACATGGTATCTAACCCTTGTAGACGTGCGTACACCTGGATCACTGTCAGGTGTCCTCAAAATAGCCCTGGTTCTCCTTACACCAAGAGTAACCATAGATGGAATGCCAAGCTCCTCATCAAGGCTCTGCTCAGAGCCACTAGAGTCACCATCCACATATGAGTGACCTGCTGACAGATCACGCACAAAAGGTTGATCTACCTTTTCCTTCCCTTTCTGTGATACATGTGTACCTACATCATTCCTCAACCTTGTTAAAGAATCCTAGAATAGGATTGATCATGGTGATAGACATAGATTAAGCAACATAATTAGGGTGGATTAAACCGCACTAAGAACTCCATAAGAGAGAGAGAGAGAGAGAGAGAGAGAGAGAGAGAGAGAGAGAGAGAGAGAGAATGCACACTCAACACTCAATTCTATTACTCTATCTCAAGTGAACCATACAATGATATGGGCTTTCTAGCCTTATCTCACTTTACACATCATCATCCATGTGATACTTCCTTTTCCACTCTTTTGGTCAACACTCACACACCATACAATATTACATGTGGCATTCTTATCTTGCCACAATATCTTACATCTCTAGGGTGCTTTCCCACATACACACAACACCACGATTACATCTGTCAACACCCTCTCTTAATCGAGGTGTTCCACAAATCACCCACCATCACCCATATCAATGTAGCATTGCACAACCGCAATCGCTATCTCTCAATAGATGGTTGATAAAAATTTGACTATGGAAGAAAAGGAGCAATATGAGGTTCGCTTTGATAAGTATCCAAAGTTATTTGCGAGGGAATATGCCCAAATGAGAGGGACTTCCAGTGTGGTACATGAGATTGAATTGAAAAGGGGGGAAGGCTAATGGCACAGAAGCTTAGGAGGCTTGGGACTATCCAAGGGCCAGTACTGGAAATAAACTTCAGCAGGATGGATTCATTCACAGAGTTTTTGAATCAGATTGGATGTCCCATGTGGTTATAGTGCCTAAAAAAGGAAACAAATGGAGAGTATGTGTAGATTATAAACCCTTAAATGCAGCCACTCGAAGACATCACTATCCTCTGCCTTTTCAGGAAGAGATTTTGGATCAAGCTACAGGGAGTGAAAGATACTCTGTTTGTGATGGGTTTAGTGGTTATTTGCAAATCAAGATAGCTCAAGAGGATCAGAAGAAGACAAGTTTCATTGCTCCTTTGGGAGTGTTTTATTATAGAGTGATGCCTTTTGGACACTTGATTGCATATGCAAAGCTTTTAGAGTTGGATGGATAAGCTACTTGGTCCTTATTTGCATATTTTTGTCCGGGTTTGTATGGATGACATATGTGTTTACAATGATAGGTTGCTTCATGTTAAGAAGTTGGATCTTGTATTTCAAAGGCTTGATGAGGATGGGGCTTAGTTGAATCCAGGTAAGTGTAGGCTCGCAAGAGCAAGGGTAGTGCTACTTGGGCATGAGGTTAGTGAAAATGGGATAGCCCGTGACCCTTCTAAAGTGGAAAATCTGCTGCAAATGGAAAGTCCCAAGATAACCAAGGAGCTCATTAGCTTTATTCAAAAGATGAGATATTTATCTAGGTCATTTTGTATGCTAGCTAAATATCTCTATCCCTCACAAAAGATAAGCCAACAAGACCCATTTTTTTGAAGAAGAACTCTTCCACAATATCAAGGACCGTCTTTCCACCTTACCATAATGATGCCACCATATTGGACACACGAACCTTTTATCTGAGTCTCAGTGTAGGTGAGAATGTAGTTGGAGCAATTCTCATGCAAAAGGAAGTGAAGCAATCCTATATGAGGCCTGTGTACTACATCAACAGAACCATGGGAAATGAGAGGTATTGGCATGAGGTGGAATTGTTGGTGTGGACATTGGTCTAGGTAGTCAAGAGACTAAGCTACTTGATTTACATGCCTTTTGTGGCCTTAACATCTTGCAGCTTGCTAGCCCATCTACTGAAGTGGACCTTGGCCAGGAGTTTGACATGAGCTTCATCAAGGACAGTGTGAGGGCACATATGGCATAAATGTTAGCCTAAATAGAAGTGTATGTGAAGTCCAAACCAGTTAAAGATGTTGAAAAACAAGTAGTTCCCAGCAACAGTTTACATGAGTTATAGGGTGTTAAGGGAACCATGTTATTTGATGGTGCTTTCAAAAGGAGTATGGGCAAGGAGGGACTAGATATGCATTTTTGAATGTTGAGGGAGAAGAGGTCTGGTGTGGTTGCCATGAGATAGAAGTGGAGAAACAATGAAAAAGAGTATAGTAGCTTGTGCTTGGGACTTGAGAAGTGCAAAAGGAGGAAAATCAGAAAGTTGATGGTAAAAGGAGGTGCAATGGTGATCATTAGGCAAATCCAAGGAGTTTGCAGAGTTAATAGGGATGATATGAAACAGTGGTTCTTCAAAGCCAGGAGACTAATTGAGAGTTTTCAAGCTGCTCAAATTTGGCATATATCCAGGGATCAGAATAGAAGAGCTCATGAGCTGGCTGAAGGAGATACTTGTTTCAGCTGTGCATGGGATAAAAGTTTCAAGGGCCTTTATATCAAGGAAGAGAGTCTTTACATGAGGAGGAACATAAGTTCTTCTTACTGGTTTTTCAAGAAGGGATTTGCATTACAAGAAGTGACTAGAAGTGCCATGAAGTATGATCTGATAGGAGAGAAGTTGTATCACAAGGGATCTGATGGGATCTGAGTGCTTCAAGCGGACACAAAGTGGCTAGAAGGGCCATGAAGTATGTGCTAATAGGAGAGTAGTTGTATCACAAGGGATCTGATGGGGTTCTAAGGAGAGTATTATATCATGATCTGATATACAGCAATGTTTAACGTGTCATGAGGAAGGTTGTGGAGGACATTATGGGGTAGATATCATTATAAGGAAGATCTTGGGAGCTCAATTAATGTGGCCAAGTATGAATAGGGATGTCACCCACTAGTGCAGAAATTGTGTTGAATGTCAAAAGGATGTTGGTACAAGACCCATGCAGCATGTTATGAGTTATGGGGCATTTAAAAAATGGGGAGTAGATTTCATAGGACCTCTTTCAAGAACCAAGAATAAAAAGTTGTACATCATCACTATAATAGATTATTTGACCATGTGGCTAGAGGAAAGGGCAACCAGTAAATCAAATGCATCTTATCTCAATCTTTTCAAAGTGGTATTGAGGCGTGTGTGAGTAGTTACCATGTTATTGCATCAATAGGATTGAAATTGGCTATTATACACCTTTCTCTTTTATTGGAACCCTAGGTGCGAAGAAGTGAAAGTTTTCAGATGAAGGTGGTTGACTCATTCCGAATGGAGTTTGAGTGGTTTGTGTAAGATTTCTCCTCAGCCTCTCAGGATGTCCAGTATCTTCCCCTGTAGTCAAATCCCTCTTCAGAAATATAAAAGATCTTGTTTCTACCTCTTTTGGCCTAGAGAGAGAAAATATTCTAGAGAGAGATTATTCAGATTTTGAATAATTTTAGATGGAAAAATATATCTTCTAATTAAAATAAGTTTCCCCGAAACATAAGTTCAAAAAGATTTTTAGAAGGTGCATTAGAAATCAAGTATAATCTGTTCAAGAGGCCTTATCTTGAGGGTCAAGATTTTTTCGAAATTTTAAATTAAGGTTCTTATGGGCCAATAAGATTCATCCAAATGTGTGGAGGAGATAAATGGAAGAAATAAAGAAAATCCCCCCAAAAATGAGTCAATACTCACATAAGATGAAGAGTTGACTAAGGACAAGGTTAATAGTTAAAAAAGAGAGATATTTAGAAGAAACGATACATTTTTGACACCTCAGTATGGGGGAATTTTCCTCATGAAGGAGGTGCCTATTTCACATGTGTGGGAGAGTTTTAAACTTCCAAATAATGAGATATTTTTATCTCTCCTCTCTTCTGTTGTTTCAACTAGATCCAAAAAGTGAGCTAAATTGACCTAAAAATGGTCAAAAATTTACCAAACTGATCTAGAAAATTCTAGAATCAGTTTGCTTGGTTAGAGACTCACTTTTTCCTATAAATAGAAGCCTTCCCCTTTATTGAAGCTTAATATTATTTTTGCACTGTTACCCTTCTTCTCCCAAGAGCCAAAAACTGTGAATTTACTCATAATTCATTAGTTTTTGACCTTCCCTCTTCTAAAGATTGGTGGCCACTCTTGTTCAAACAAGAGTAGATCCCTCAAACCATCAAGCTAAAGGAAAGCTCTCAAATTCTCCTTGTAAGTTGGAGATTCTTTTCTTTACTATTTCATTTTATGGTTTTTTTATGATTTTTATCTTCTCTAATATGAATATGATGTTATGCCTCATTGAAAAAAGGCATTCCCCTCTCTTCTTTAGTAAATCCAACCATTCTTTATCCTAGATGAATGATTAATGGATAAAATCAAATTTTTCATAATGTTTCTCTTAAACGAGTAGAAAATGTTTACATGAGAATGATTTAAATACTCTTGGTGAAATTCTAATTAATTTTAGAGAGTTAAAAATTGAAAAATGGTCAGCCATACAAAGGAGGTTATGGCGAAATTTTCTAAAATTATAGAAAATAAGTTTTACTTTTTTTTAAATTCAAAAAGAGTAATTCCCATCGTATATGTATTCTTAAAGTTTTATTTTTCATCCTAAGTATAGAAAAATGCATACTAAAAATACTTTATTAAAAAAGTGTTACCTTCTTTAGAATTAAATTCTATGGATAGAAGGAAGCATATTGAAATTTTTATTTTGATTATAAAAGTGTGATTTTTATCATAAATGATTTGTATGCATAAACATATGTATAAAAGATATTTTTTTATATTAAAAGTGTGATTTTCATCATAAATGATTTGTATGCATAAACATATGCATAAAAGATATTTTTTATATTAAAAGTGTGATTTTCATCATAAATGATTTGTATGCATAAACATATGCATAAAAGATATTTTTTAATATTAAAAGTGTGATTTTTATCATAAATGATATTTATGCATAAATTAGATGCATAAAAGAAATTATTTTATTATCAAAGCGTATTTTCATCAGAATTGAATTTATGCATAAATAGATGCATAAAAGAAATTTTTTATTTTAAAAGAGTTATTTTTCATTGGATTTAGTTTTTATGCATGGGAAGATGCATAAGAGAAATTCTTTTATTCTAAAAGTGTAATTCCTACTAAATCGGATTTATGCATGGAAAGATGCATAAAGAATATATTTTAATCCCAAAAGTGTTATTCTCATCAATTTTGATTTTATGCATAAATAGATTCATAAAGAATTTTATTTTTAATTCAAAAGAGTTATTTTCATCAATTTTGATTTTATGCATAAATAGATGCATAAAGAATTTTATTTTCAATTCAAAAGAGTTATTTTCATCAATTTTGATTTTAAGCATAGAAAGATGCATAAAAGAAAAACATCCACATCCATACATCCACATCCACATCCACATCCACATCCACATTCACATTCACATCCATACATCCACATCTACATCCATACATCCATTTTCACATCCACATTCATACATCCATTTTCACATCCACATTCATACATCCACATCCACATACATACATCCACATCCACATCCACATCTACATCCATACATCCACATCCACATCTACATCCCTACATCCACATCTACATCCCTACATCCATTTTCACATCCACATTCATACATCCACATCCACATCCACATACATACATCCACATTAATCTACATCATTCACACATCAAACCATTTTCACATCCACATTAATCCACATCCATTTTCACATCCACATTAATCTACATCATTCACACATCAAACCACATCATCCATTCAAATCCGATTCACATGCCGTCATTCATTCACATCCCTTATCATTTATTCATATCCCGATTCACATGCCATCACATTCCTTCACATCCTATACCATTCATTCACATCCTAATTCACAAGACATCACATCCATTCACCCAATTTCATTTTGATTCATATCACTTCCATCCATCCATTTACATCTATTTGATTCCTATCACATCACATCTATTTGATTCCTATCACATCACATCTATTTATAGAATGTAAGAAAATTCTAATTTTTTGATATAAAGATTCTTTACGCATCTAATTAGGCATAAAGACAACTTTAGTAGGAATAACACTTTTCTAAATATCCTTTTATGCATTTATTTAGGCATAAATTTAATTTTAAGAAAAATAGCACTTTCGAATTAAAAATAAATCTTTTATGAATTTTACTATGCATAAATTTTATTTTATGAGAATAACACTTTCAAAATAAAAATAAATCTTTTATGCATCTATCTATGCATAAATTCAATTTCAATGAAAATAATACTTCAATGTGGATGTGGATGTATAGATGTGGATGTATGAATAAAGATATGAAAATGGATGTATGGATGTAGATGTGGATGTGGATGTATGGATGTAGATGTGGATGTGGATGTATATATGTGGATGTCGATGTGGAAATGGATGTATGGATGTCGATGTGGATATGGATGTGTATGAATGTGGATGTGGATATGGATGTGTATGTATGAATGCGGATGTGAAATTAGATGTATGATGTGGATGTACGAATGTGGATGTGTATGTAGAATAATGAATGCGAATGTGTATGTGAAATGATGTGTCGTCGATATGAGAGATGTGATGACATGTGAATTGGGATGTGAATATATGATATATGATGTGAATGAATCTAAGGTGATGAGATAGAAAATGATGTGATTGCATGAGAATGAGTACATATATGAATGGAATGTCAAATAAGTAATGTGGATTGATGAGGAATAATGTGGAAAGACGAGAGTTCAATATAGAAACTATATTTGTGACCTATTTGTAAATGATTGTTTTATGTCAAGAATGCTGGGTGGGGAAGCATTTTGATCGTCTTGTGATTAAGGTCGTGTGGAGACCTAACGGATAAAGTTGCAACTGCTGACGGAGAGTCAATGGAGGACGTCTCGCGTAGCAAGGTCGGCCGAGGTCTTGACCAGCCTCAGTTCGATTTAAATGGTGAGCTTCCGGTACGGTGGATGAGGGACCAAGGAAGCGGCCTATGAGTGAAGCGCTAGGTGACTTGCGAAGAATCCTAGAGGGTGTTGACCATACGGTACTCGGGCTCTGGATACCCACATGTGCGTCGTGGAAGATATTGGAACAAGGAGTAAGAGTTGTTTTCTGAAACCGAGTATGGATCTGCTTGATTGACCTTGCTGGTCCTCAACTGATGAGTCCATAGCTCTCTTATATATAGATCTGTTGGTTGATCTTGCTGATCTTCAATGAGGATTCCATCTTGATTTTTATAAGTGATTATCTGCCGGGTACTATGAGCTAGGAACTATCGAAAAGGCCCCTGAGTGAACAAGTGGTGAGCGTTCTGGTTGCCAATGATGTCATAGATACTTCGATGAAGGAATGATTGAAAATTAAGATTCAACCGGATACTTGGAAGTTTATGATCAGTAACACTATGTTTTCATTAAATGACTGAATTAAATACATTTGAATCTAGGAAAAAGGCAATTTCATATTGGGTGTGTAAGTGGTGTGATTGGAGTTAAATTTGCTTGAAAATCCGGCTAGGGGGCCTGGGAACTCTTTTCCCTGGTACTCGGGACAAAACCTAACCAAATTCCTAATTGGATCCCATCACTACAGTGGTTGGGCTGTTTGCTAATCCATGGGACTAGATGGGGTTAGGTTGGACTGATGGATCCGTAAATCGAGACTCAATTTTTGTTTAGTTCGATAGATGAAGTAAATTCCAGACAAAAATTGTTCTATGGAAAAGAATCAACGACTGTGCCTCTCAATGAGGAAAAAAGCATTGGTCTCTATGATCCAAGTACAGTCTTTTTCCCTGATCTGACTATGGGATTTACGGGTTCGATCAGATGAGCTCAGTTAGTTAAGGCTTTTGACTACGTTAGGGAAAAGTTATCCTGGTGGAATCGCCCATGCTTTCCGGGCAAAGGAAGTTTTTTCGGGTTCGGTTTTGGAAAAACCGATGGATTAGTCTCTTGTCCGGATATCCGTGGCGAGGCCCTGAGTGTGGGACCCTGCCCCGCGCAAGAAGTGCTACTTCCGCTGCTAGCACCCCTGAATTTGTTGCGCGGTGGGGACAGGGATCTCATAGTTGGTATTAGAGCGAATTGACTAATGAGGATCAACCAAAAAGCCAAAAATGTCAAAAATTTATGAGGTAGCAGTATAAGACCAGAATTGTGTGATGAAATTCATACAAATTGTTATTTGAACTGAAATTCATAAATTAGTAATTGGGTCTTCAGATGGAAGTACCACAATTGTATGGAATCCCTGACTTGCTTGAGGCCTAGACATGATGGTCTTTACCTTATAATTCCAAGGACCATGACTACCCGTATATACCGAGGGTATAACTGCAGCTCTTTACTGGCAGTATATACGAGTAAATCTAAGACTTGAAATTATAAGCATTAATGCTATCCAGATGATGAATTCGAATGATATGATTTTTAAATTCTGGTTGTGAACTGATGAATTGATTTGGATTCTGATTGAAAAATGATGATTCCTAAAATTTGGTTGAAATGTAATAAGCCGAGCAAAACCACAATGAGGATGAATGGGACGAGTCCCTGTGATGATGTTCTTAACTGGAATGACATTAATGACTTTAGCTAGTCACTATGAGATTAGTGGATTGTGCTGGCAGATTATTACTGTTAACTTTTGTCCAGTGGATCAAGTTAAGGGATGATAAATTAAAAATCTGAAAATTTGAAATTCCCATGGAGGATTGTTCAGATGGAAAAAGATTAGTCTGATGGACCATTATTGTGTTAAAGATATGAATGAGATATTCTGAATGAATTGTTAACTGATAATGCGTTCTATAAGAGTATCTTTATCCCTTGATTCTGAGGGGAGCCGACCTATTTAGAGAACCTCGAAATCAGTTGAATCAAAAATCGGATTGAATTATAAATAAAGAGACTTAACAAGAATTTTTGTATTGATAGGAACATGGATCGAGGTCGCCGTGGTAGAAATGTTAACCCCCAACTCGATGAAGAAGAGCTCGACCTGGATGTTCGTAAAACTCTTCATAGTTCGCAGCCTGGTCCCTTCAAGGGTGAAGGGGAAAACTTGGGCGTGGCTATGGAGAAGTGGATTGAATCAATGGAAGAATACTTCAATGTCACCGGGTACAATGAGAAGAGCAAAATGGCTCTTGCAAGGCTGAAGATAGTGGAGACAGCTAGAGTGGCATGGAGAAACCACTACGAGACAAACCGTCTCGACCGAAATATTGAAAAATGGTCAGCCATACAAAGGAGGTTATGGCGAAATTTTCTAAAATTGTGTAAAATAAGTTTTACTTTTTTTTTGATTCAAAAAGAGTAATTCCCATCATATATGTATTCTTAAAGTGTTATTTTTCATCCTAAGTATAGAAAAATGCATACTAAAAATACTTTATTAAAAAAGTGTTACCTTCTTTAGAATTAAATTCTATACATAGAAGGAAGTATATTGAAATTGTTATTTTGATTATAAAAGTGTGATTTTCATCATAAATGATTTGTATGCATAAACATATGCATAAAAGATATTTTTTATATTAAAAGTGTGATTTTCATCATAAATGATTTGTATGCATAAACATATGCATAAAAGATATTTTTTTATATTAAAAGTGTGATTTTCATCATAAATGATTTGTATACATAAAAGATATTTTTTTATATTAAAAGTGTGATTTTTATCAATAATGATTTTTATGCATAAATTAGATGCATAAAAGAAATTATTTTATTATAAAAGCATGACTTTCATCATAATTGAATTTATGCATAAAAGAAAATTTTTATTTTAAAAGTGTTATTTTTCATTGGATTTAGTTTTTATGTATGGGAAGATGCATAAGAGAAATTCTTTTATTCTAAAAGTGTAATTCCTACTAAATCGAATTTATGCATGGAAAGATGCATAAAGAAGTTATTTTAATCCCAAAAGTGTTATTCTCATCAATTTTGATTTTATGCATAAATAGATGCATAAAGAATTTTATTTTTAATTCAAAAGAGTTATTTTCATCAATTTTGATTTTATGCATAAATAGATGCATAAAGAATTTTATTTTTAATTCAAAAGAGTTATTTTCATCAATTTTGATTTTAAGCATAGAAAGATGCATAAAAGAATTATTTTTATTTCGAAAGTATTATTTTCATTGAAATTGAATTTATGCATAGATAGATGCATAAAAGATTTATTTTTATTTTGAAAGTGTTATTCTCATAAAAATAGAATTTATGCATGGTAAAATGCATAAAAGGTTTATTTTTAATTAGAAAGTGCTATTTTTCTTAAAATTAAATTTATGCCTAAATAAATGCATAAAAGGATTTTTAGAAAAGTGTTATTCCTACTAAAGTTGTCTTTATGCCTAATTAGATACGTAAAGAATCTTTATATCAAAAAATTAGAATTGTCTTACATTCTATAAATAGATGTGATGTGATAGGAATCAGATATATGTAAATGGATGGATGGAAGTGATATGAATCAGATAAATGAAAGTAGATGAATGGATGTGATGTCTTGTGAATTAAAATGTGAATGAATGGTATAGGATGTGAAGGAATGTGATGGCATGTGAATTGTGATATGAATGAATGATAAGGGATGTGAATGAATGACGGCATGTAAATCGGATGTGAATGGATGATGTGGTTTGATGTGTGAATGATGTAGATTAATGTGGATGTATGTATGTGGATGTGGATGTGAAAATGGATGTATAGATGTAGATGTGGATGTATGGATGTAGATGTGGATGTGGATGTATGTATGTGGATGTGGATGTGAAAATGGATGTATGGATGTAGATGTGGATGTATGGATATGAATGTGGATGTGGATGTGGATGTGGATATGGATGTATCAATGTGGATATGGATGTATGGATGTGGATGTATGAATGAGGATGTGAAAATGGATGTATGGATGTAGATGTGGATGTGGATGTATGGATGTAGATGTGGATGTGGATGTGGAAATGGATGTCTGGATGTGGATGTGGATATGGATGTATGAATGTGGATGTGGATGTATGGATGTGAATATGGATGTGTATGTATGAATGCGGATGTGGAATTAGATGTATGATGTGGATATACGAATGTGGATGTGTATGTAGAATAATGAATGCGAATGTGTATGTGAAATGATGTGTCGTCACAATATGAGTGAATGGGTGAGATGTGATGTCATGTGAATTGGGATGTGAATATATGATATGTGATGTGAATGAATCTGAGGTGATGAGATGGAAAATGATGTGATTGGATGAGAATGAGTACATATATGAATGGAATGTGGAATAAGTAATGTGGACTGATGAGATAATGTGGAAAGACGAGAGTTCAATATAGAAACTGTATTTGTGACCTGTTTGTAAATGACTGTTTTATGTCAAGAATGCTGGGGAAGCATATTGACCGTCTTGTGATTAAGGTCGTGTGGAGACCTAACTGATAAAGTTGCAAGCTGATGATGGAGAGTCAATGGAGGACGCCTCGTGTAGCAAGGTTGGCCGAGGTCTTGACTAGCCTCGGTTCGATTTAAATGGTGAGCTTCCGGTATAGTGGATGAGGGACCAAGTAAGTAACCTATGAGTGAAGCGCTAGGTGACCTGCGAAGGATCCTAGAGGGTGCTGAGACCATACGGTACTCGGGCTCTGGGTCACCGAAGATACCCACACGTGCGTCGTGGAAGATATTGGAACAAGGAGTAAGAGTTGTTTTCTGAAACCAAGTATGGATCTGGTTGATTGACCTTGCTGGTCCTCACCTGATGAGTCCATAGCTCTCTTATATGGATCTGTTGGTTGATCTTGCTGATCTTCAACAAGGATTCCATCTTGATTTTTATAAGTGATTATCTGGCGGGTACTATGAGCTAGGAACTATCGAAAAGTCCCTTGAGTGAATAGGTGGTGAGCGTTCTGGTTGCCAATGATGTCATAGATACTCCAATGAAGGAATGATTGGAAATTAAGATTCAACCGGATACTTGGAAGTTTATGTGATCAGTAACACTATGTTTTCATTAAATGACTGAATTAAATACATTTGAATCTAGGAAAAAGGCAATTTCATATTGGGTGTGTAAGTGGTGTGACTGGAGTTAAATTTGCTTGAAAATCTGGCTAGGGGGCGTGGGAACTCTTTTCCCTGGTACCCGGGACAAAACCTAACCAAATTCCTAATTGGATCCCATCACTACAGTGGTTGGGCGGTTGGCTAAGGCTGGACTGATGGATCCGTAAATCGAGACTCAATTTTTGTTTAGTTCGATAGATGAAGTAAATTCCAGACAAAAATTGTTCTATGGAAAAGAATCAACGACTGTGCCTCTCAATGAGGAAAAAAGCATTGGTCTCTATGATCCAAGTACAGTCCTTTTCCCTGATCTGACTATGGGACTTACGGGTTCGGTCAGATGAGCTCAGTTAGTTAAGGCTTTTGACTACGTTAGGGAAAAGTTATCCTGGTGGAATCGCCCATGCTTTCCGGGCAAAGGAAGTTTTTTCGGGTTCGGTTTTGGAAAAACTAATGGATTAGTCTCTTGTCCGGATATCCGTGGGCGAGGCCCCGAGTGTGGGACCCTGCCCCGCGCAAGAAGTGCTACTTCTACTGCTAGCACCCCTGAATTTGTTGCGGGGTGGGGACAGGGATCTCACAGTTTGTGTTGATCATGCTTCCTTCATGGATGAGAAATGTTACCATACCCTCGGAGTTGCTTGAGGAAATCAGGGATTCCAAATTGTATAATGATGATGAAGTAGATTGATACCTCCTTTTGTACTTCAACCACACATCTATCTTGATGTTTTGTATTTAAATAAATGCTCGCTATTATCTCATATATTTGGGATATCTACTACAATTTTATAAATCCAGTTGAGAACTATTACTTTAATTAAAAATATCCTATTTTCCTATTCATGTCTAGGTTACATTGTGATTTTGGAGGGTGGATGTGAAAAACCATTAATTGTATATACCTTGTGGCTAGGTGTTGTGATTCTGTTGATGTTCCAATGTGTAAGGTTGGGTTTGCTCTAGAGGGTCTAGTTTTGTTTTTCTTAGACTAACACTATTTTGGTGCCCCCACTAAGGAAGAATGCCTTTTGAAGCATGGTGAAGTGTAGAAGAGAAGTGTAAAGATTGTATTTTCAAGTCCAACAAGAAGACACCATGGCTCAAGATTTTCTTGAGTTTATGGGGTTACCCAACGAATATGCTTCCCATTTCTTAGAGAAGCTGGAATTCACAGCCTTGATTAAGAACAAGGCCGAACATGATGTTTTGTTAAGGATCTTGGTGTTTTGTTTACTTATGTGACCTCTTTTCATGGAGCTACTACTCCACCACGAGATCCTAAGTATCGGGATGTGAAAGCAGCCTTCCTATTACAATATGCAAGGACCAAAAACCTTGACAAATCTTGGAGGGAGTTGATCAACTACCAACAAGAGAAAAACCAGGATGTGGATCCCCCCCGGAACCTCAAAGCTTGGAGGCTGCTCAACATACACCTCCTTCTTACAAGTTGCGAAAGGCCTTGTATGGTCTTGAGTACACTCCTAGGGCTTGGAATCAGAAGATTGATTCCTTCTTTCTACAGTCAGGATTTCAGAGATCAGTTGTAGATCCTAACTTGTATCTCTTTCGGAAATGCAGTTTGGTCACGTTGATTATCCTTTATGTGGCTGATCTCATTCAATAGCGGTCATGTGGAGCACATCGCAGTGACGAAGGCTCCTTTGCCAAAGGAGTTTGAGATGACCGACTTGGGCTTGCTTCATTTCTTCTTGGGATTGGAGATTTTCAAGAGGCCTTATCCTGAGGGTCAAGATTTTTTTGAGGCCTTATCCTGAGGCCTTATCCTGAGGCCTTATCCTGAGGGTCAAGATTTTTTTGAGGCCTTATCCTGAGGGTCAAGATTTTTTTGAAATTTTAAATTAAGGTTCCTATGGGCCAATAAGATTCATCCAAATGTGTGGAGGAGATAAATGGAAGAAATAAAGAAATTCCCCCCAAAAATGAGTAAATACTCACATAAGATGAGAGTTGACTAAGGACAAGATTAATAGTTAAAAAAGAGAGATATTTAAAAGAAATGATGCATTTTTGACACCTCAGTATGGGGGAATTTCTCTCATGAAGGAGGCGCCTATTTCACGTGTGTGGGAGAGCTTTAAACTCCCAAATAATGAGATATTTTTATCTCTCCTCTCTCTTGTTTCAACTAGATCCAAAAAGTGAGCTAAATTGACCTAAAAATGGTCAAAAATTGACCAAATTGATCTGGAACATTCTAGAATCAGTTTTCTTGGTTAGAGGCTCACTTTTTCCTATAAATAGAAGCCTTCCCCTTTGTTGAAGCTTAATAGTATTTTTGCACTGTTACGCTCCTCCCACAAGCCAAAAACTGTGAATTTACTCATAATTCATTAGTTTTTGACCTTCCCTCTTCTAAAGAATGGTGGCCACTCTTGTTCAAACAAGAGTAGATCCCTCAAACCATCAAGCCAAAGGAAAGCTCTCAAATTCTTCTTGTAAGTTGGAGATTCTTCTCTTTACTATTTCATTTTATGGTTTTTTTTATGATTTTTGTCTTCACTAATATGAATATGATGTTATGCCTTCATTGAAAAAAGGCATTCCCCTCTCTTCTTTAGTAAATCCAACCATTCTTTATCCTAGATGAATGATTAATGGATAAAATCAAGTTTCTCATAATGTTTCTCTTAAACGAGTAGAAAATGTTTACATGAGAATGATTTAAATACTCTTGCTATGCATTTCTTAAAAATTAGAAAAATTTCCAAAAATTGTATAAATTCATGGAATTCATTCTGCCACAAATATCCATAGTAAAATGTGCGGTATTTTGGTAAAGTTCCATAAATGCTTATTTTAAAACAATTTTTTTAAGGAAAAATAGCATTTAACTCATGGAGTTTCCTCGCAACGTCGGTTCATTCATTGAATAGAAGAAACACGCGTTCCAACCTCCATATTGATGATCCACGTGTATAATCACAAAAAAAACCAACAAAATAGCATTTTTATTTAGTAAATATTAAAATTTACTTTAAAAAATACTAAAAATTATAATAAGAAATAAAAAAACAACAATTAACTAGAGATTGCTCTCATACCAGTGTTAAGACCTAAGATATCTCTAGATAATTGTCATGCACAAACATGCATAAACCATGCATAAACTCATCCACCTAACCACCCCCGAGCAGCCCAAGGGATGCACACATGAATTACAATGAAGTACCTCATACCTTTACCTTGATGTCCCATGCCACCAAGAGGTATGACTACAATCCAGCAGCATGTAGCTGTAGTGTGAAATGGCATGAGAGTAGATATAATCCTCTACACAAGAGAACATAACATAACCTAGCCTCCCTTGAGTGTGCTCCATGCCCCTATTATCTAGGATGGCCCTCAAGTGACTCTTGACTCTCCATTTCCCATGTGTGACCCTTGGATGCATGACCCTAACCTCAACCCTTAAGGCTAGTCCTAACCCATGCTCCACTAGAGCTTGTTCCCATGCTCACAAGCCTAATGTGGATTAGCCTCCTAGTATATGTACATATAATGTGCACATAACAATGATGGTGACCGTGCTTTGTTCAAAACAACTTGATTTTCCTCCTAATGTTGTGGCTACTTGGATAGGGAGACATGTCCATTGATGACATTGCTTTGGCCAAACAACCTTGTTTTTCTCCCAATGGTGTGGCAGCTCGGATAGCCATAAAGTATGCCAAGAATGTGGTGGCTACATATGTAGAAGTTCATTCTCTCAGTATCTCCTTCTTACTTAACCAAAACTCCTCTATGTTACTCATGGTATTTCAACAAAAGCACATGTAAAAGGACATGATGATTTGCAACACATTGGAAGGCAAAGAGCCTAGTGATGCCTTGGACAACCCTAAAGATAAAGTAAAGGATGATGTTTGGAGCCTATGGATAGCCATAAAGTAAATATTGGTTAGTGTATGAAGAATGGACAAGGGCAAAGCTGAAATGTAAGGTCTATTGAAAATATCGACAAGTGATGTTGGGTAAATGTTAGGAGCAAGGGGGAGTATTATGTGACCCTCAAATGATATAAGAGTTGTACTAGTCATAGGACTAAGGACCTATGGTTGGACCCCGTCTCTAAAACAACTTTGGGCAAAGGCCCCCACAACTTTGGTATTTATCAGACTTTGTGTGGCTAGTCATATGTGGTTCAAGATATAGGTGTCTAGAAACATAAAAAATCTAGACATTCTTACGGTGCTTGTGCCTAGTGGGCTTTTTGGTACAAACCTTTGAGGCTCTACTCCTATGTGGCACATACTGAAGATAGAAATAAAGAAGAATTTGTACATAGTACTACACTCTTAGAGCTGTGTATCTATCATGACATTTTTCGGAGACAAACTTAGCATAGAAAGAATTAACCCTAACATTTGTCTAAGAATAACTCTCAGTTGCGACCAACATTAATGCAATGTGCTAGCATTAAATGCAAAAAGTGCTGAGTCGTGGGAATAATTTAATGGTAGGTCAATAGTGCTAGAGCTGACCAGCCAACCACCACATGAGGAGGCTATATAAGAGATCTCCCATTCTCTTGCAAAAACCATCTCATTCCTCAAGAGTTCATCAAGCATCTTAGTGAGCACGTGTGCCTAAAAGCCTTAGGGTTTCTATAGCATAGAATTCAACCTTCAAGCACCCCTTGCTTCATCCTCTAGGCAAAGATCCTCTCATCTTCATATTGTTCAACCAATGTTTGGTCTTCCTCGTCCTTTGTGTTTGGTAATCCACATCATCATTCATATCATTGTACTAGTTATCCAAAGTAATACAAGCAAATACTTTTGTTTGCAGGAGGGGGGGTTCAATGTGGGTAATTGGGACCCAATCTAGTGCCAAATCTTATCTTCTATCTTAAATAAAATGGATTGCATAAACTCACAAGTGTAAAGAAGGCTTTGTTATGTGTTACAATGATCAACCTATTGTATGCTAAATGAACGAATGAAGAATGACCCTATACCTCTTTTTTAAGGATTTTGATAGAGAGTTGTATGCTAGTTGGCCATCCCTTTTCAAGGCATACAACAAGGTCACCAAACATGTTCATGTTATGCCCAAAATATGTCCCAACCATTAGTGAATGTCTTGGGTAGCTCTAAGCACCTATTAGGCTACCAAAATGGCTATAATCTACCCATAATCTTCCTCGGACTTTTGCTCTAAGGAGGCTACAGGTAATAATCATGTCTACATGGCACGGTGCATTGGATTGTGTATGTGACACATTCACTTGGGTATTTTGGCATCCCTAAAATTGTTGGAATTATTGGGCATCCTCGTATGCTTAGAACAAGAAATATCCATACCTAAAACTCTCACAATTCAATGTCTTGAAAAACAACAATTTATGGAAGGATAATGTATGTAATAATTTCCATGGAGTATGTCATGGGAGAAAATAATAGGGTGAAAGCATGATAAGGTGGTAGACTTTCTACCAGTTGCATTGGTTTCTACCACACTTGAAGAGAACCAATATTAGTGGATTTAATATCATCATAAGATGTATTTAGAAATCTATCTAGTGCATTTTAGATATAATAAATGTGCAACAAGATTAAACAACCATGTTTTAATTCTCTAACTCTGCATAAAAGTGTTTCACAATCATTTGTAAACCATTGTCTAGGACATGGGTTTTTAGTCCACCTTATCATGCTTTCACCCCCTTCCAGTTTGCGTGTGACAGATTCACTAGATCATCTAGTCCTTCCACAATTTTGTGAAAGAATTTGTCATAATCCAGATTGTGTAGGAATGAAGTCTCTAGTATCACAACCTCGTCCTCCAGACACCTCCATTTGCTTGGACGACTGGGTGTATCTTCAGCCCTTGGCCTTTTTCCTGTATCCAATGGTGCTTTCGTGACTTGCATTGGGAGTGACGTTGATTCTTCAAGTTCTTGGTGTTCTTCCACTGGCATTGCTTCTGCTTTAGGCTCTAGCTACATCCCTACCCCCACAGGTGTTTCTCACATAGTAGAATTCTTTAGGGGAGATAGGTTTTTGAAGATTAACTGAGCTAGGCTTTAAAGATTATTTGAGCTGGGCTTTGAGGAGGAGTCATCTGTTGTGCTTCCGTCCTCTCTTCTTGTGTGGCCTTGCTGACAGTGGCTTCTTGCTGCCCTAGTACTTCCTAGTATGACTTGATTTCCTGGTGTGAGCTCAACCGCCTCAATTCTTTGTGTTTCTTCAGCCAAATCTGGTATGACACCTCTCATGTTTCTTTTAGTCTTATTTTTCCTTCTTCTTTTGATCTCCTTCATTATTGCTTTAGTCTTCTATTTAGCCCATTCTCTTGGTTGAAGAACAAAAATGACAAACTACAAGACATGAATGGATAACGGACGTTCAATATTTCCTAGAAGGTATTTTATGACTACCTCATTCTTCCCAATTACTTGAGGGGCAAGATGAAAATATAATGTATTCAGTAGCTCATCCACTCCTTTCACAATTTCCTGAAAGAATTTTTCATAACCCAAATTGTGTAGGAATGAACTCTCTAGTATCAC
This sequence comes from Cibotium barometz, assembly GCF_041138505.1. NCBI lineage: Eukaryota > Viridiplantae > Streptophyta > Polypodiopsida > Cyatheales > Cibotiaceae > Cibotium > Cibotium barometz. The sequence continues at coordinate 24,319,521 of NC_141067.1, forward strand.
CTCCTCGTCCTCCAGACGCCTCCTTTTGCTTGGACTAGGTGTATCTTCAGCCCTTGGCCTTTTTCCTATATCCAATGGTGCTTTTGTGACTTGCACTGGGAACGATGTTGCTTCTTCAAGTTCTTGGGGTTCTTCTGCCCCTGGCATTGCTTCTACTTCAGGCTCTGGCTGCATCCCCACCATAGGTGTGTTTGACATAGTAGAATTCTTTAGGGGAGAAAGATTTTTGAAGATTAATTGAGTTGGGATTTGAGGAGGAGTCATTTGTTGTGCTTCATTCCTCTCTTCTTGTGTGGCCTTGCTGACAGTGGCTTTTTTCTGCCCTACTATTTCTTGGTATGACTTGATTTCCTGTGCGAGCTCAACCTCAATTCTTTGTGTTTCTTCAGCCACATCTGGTATGACACCTCTCATCTTTCTTTCAGTCTTTTTTTTCCTTCCTCTCATGATCTCCTTCATTATCGCTTTAGTCTTCTATTTAGCCCATTCTCTTGGTTGAAGAACAAAAATGACAAACTACAAGACATGAATGGACAATTGAAGTTCAATATTTCCCAGAAGGTATTTTATGACTACCTCATTCTTCCCAACAATTACTTGAGGGACCGGATGAAAATATATATATATATTTTGTGTTCCATATGTTACAAGAATAACAGATTTTACAACAAATGATGTATATATTTCATGTCCCATATGTTTACAAGAATAACAAATTTTACACCAGATCATGATTCAAAAGTGGTTGCCATCAAAGAAGCTCACCTGAAAAGAAACAACGCTCACATAGGAAAGCTCCCCAAAAATATTCCGTAGTATATATATGTCGCAAAATAGTATCCTGTAGAATCCATGGCATGTATAAATATCCATGGCTGAATCACTACAGGGCATGGTCAAATCCATACAAACATCCATTGTTATATCAATGTAAAAAGTGGTGAAGTGACAAAAAACTAGTAGAGCTATCTATAAGCTATCGGAAGCAGTATGGTCAAATCCATAAATGGATATTTGTATGGCCAAATCCATACAAATATCCATTGTTATATCAATGTAAAAATTGGCAAAGTGACCCAAAAATAGTAATCTATAATACTAGGGTAAGTACCCTCGTGTAAGTCGTGTCTCTCAATATCCTCACAAGCCATATGATGTCTTTGATATGCTGCTTCATCCTCATTTGTCACCCTCACCACTCACACAGAATGTGAAGGAGACACCTCTACACTGGCCTCCTATAATGGTTTATTATAATTAACATATATTAACACAAAATATATTTTCTTTTGATAATCACACATATAAGATTAAAATAATATACAAGAAGTGCATTTGAAAAGAATATATGCATACCTCAACAACTGGCTCGACTCCATGCTCTTGTAATTGCTTCCACCCATGTATATCCACCATGAATGAACCCATTTCTAATCTCATCATCTATGGGAGCATGTGCATAATCTTTAGCTTGCATTTTTTCCCAAACAAAACACAATTTAATTCATATAAATGAGGATGCATGCAAGATAATCATAAAAAGAGAGATTAATTAGCTTACAAATCTCACTATATTCTTTTCCTTTTTAAAGTGGCCAATAGATTCTCTCTTCATCTATTGTTGTTAATCCATTTTATGGGTAACAAGGTTTACACACCTAATTGTATGCCGAATCATGATTAATCTACACCAAATGTCAAGGATGGACTTACCAACCTCATGTACAAACAAGCCATAAAGAAGTGGTATCCAAATCTCAAACTCAGACAGGTGCCCATAAAAGTCTCATGGATGATTAATGGAATTTTATACTCCTCAAGAAGAGCATGTGATAGTGGGCTAGGATATGCTCCCTAGTGTTGTAACGCATTAATGTATTATGAGATGAGGCAATGTACAAGAAATAGGACAAATAGAAGGTACTACTCGACCACAGTTTAAGTGTGTGTGAACACTTATGGCCATGTATATAAGGCACTTTCTCTCATAATTCAGGGAAGACCCTATTAGGGAGTTTGGGAATATCCCAATTACCATTTGCAAGATCACAAAATGGGGGCATGGTGAATCCTTTTAAGATTTTGTGAAAACCCCCTCATGTAACATATCGTTGGAAAACTCCTGAAGAGTAGGTTCTAAATCCACATTCTCCGACAAATTTGTAATTGGTATACTCAAGATACACCAAAAAGTAGATTGAAAAGAAAATTCCTAAAGTTACAGGATTTTCCCAAACTCCCTAATATGGTGTTAAGGACACTCTCCCATTGTGTAATTGAGCTTTCCCTCTTGCTAAATCTTGATCTAATCTTCTCGCTAATGCATGCTAGTGAGTGTAAGTGGGGGATTTTAGGTGAGAGGAGGGAGTGGTGTCCATAGTGCAACATAGCAGTGTGACGACACTTGTAAGATAAGGCCAATGGTAAGCTATT